>NW_024097591.1:497500-1697500 GCF_016545835.1 Crotalus tigris
AAAAAAGTTCTTAATTTACATGAAATTTCTTCCACTTGAGGATTGAAGGAGAAACACCCGGTGAAATTAAACTTGTCAAGTTCTGAAGGTTCTTAATATCCAAAAAGCAGTGAACGAGCCGTTTCCAGGAGTGATTAAGAAAGGACGTGGGCGAACCCATTGTCTTGTTTGAAGGCTCCAAGTGGGAGAACTTGGACAAAGTTGACTTTTTCTTGGTTCCCACAGCTGTAAAACCCATCAAAGACTTCTGTTTTATGGTCTCCATGCAGGGACTCTCCGTACAGAGCGTTTATGGGCAATCTCAGGTCCTCCCCTTTATCCAGAGGAATTTTGTAGCACAGATCTGTTTGTTGGCCCTTCTTCTGCTGTGCTCATCCATCTTCAGTTCAGAACAGTGGCTTGGCTGTGCCTTGTGGTCATCTTGAACCTTGGCAGCTCAGATTTGGTAGGGTTATAGTTTTAGTGAGATTATGCTAAAGCACTGGACTAGAAGACTTCCAAGGTCCCTTCCAGCTCTATTCTATTCTATTCTGTTCCGTTCCGTTCCGTTCCGTTCTTCTTCTCTTCTCTTCTCTTCTCTTCTCTTCTCTTCTCTTCTCTTCTCTTCTCTTCTCTTCTCTTCTCTTCTCTTCTCTTCTCTTCTCTTCCCTTCCCTTCCCTTCCTCTCTTCTCTTCTCTTCTCTTCTCCTCTTCTCTTCTCTTCTCTTCCCTTCCCTTCTTATTCTATTCTATTCTATTCTATTCTATTCTATTCTATTCTATTCTATTCTATTCTATTCTATTCCATTCCATTCTATCCAGAAAGATGGAAATAATACTCACAATGAGGAATTCTGGGAATTGAAGTCCACAAGTCATTAAAGGGCCAAGTTTGAAGTCCCCTGCTGTAAAAGATAAATGACACTCATGGGTTCGCCAGTCCTTCAGGGTTCAGCACAGGGCAGGTTTTGCACACAGACCTGAATTCAGAGGGCAATTGCGATGGAACAAAAGGATGCTAAAGGATAGGAAGGACACCAGAAATTGCGGTTTTAGGTAAGAGATTTAGAATGTGGGAAGTGAGGGCTGTGTGTGTGTGTGTGTGTGTGTGTGTGTGTGTGTGTATGTATGTGTGTGTGTGTGTAGGAGAAACTGATTCCTTTTTTGAATCCTCCCTCTGGCTTTTTCCAATGCAAGTCTCGATCTGCTAGCCAGGAGGTGCCAGCAGAGGGCAATGCAGAGGAAAATTATTAATTTATTATTATTTTTAAAAAGCATCCTTCGCTCGTAGCGTAGCCTTTTCTGTAAATCTATCATTTTCTCAAAGATCTTGGAATATTTGAGGAAGGCAAGTTAGCATCCCACACGTTTGCCACTGCGATCAGAACCCGTTGGCAATTTCCCGAGGTCAACGGTGGGCAGGAAAAGAAAAAAAAAAGCAGGGGGAGGGGGGGTTAGGGGAAACGAATTAATTAAAGAATGAAATGGATTAAAAGACCGGCAGGAACACCCAGGTGAGAAAAAAAAAAACCCACAGCTAAGTTAGTAACAAAGTTGTTAAGTGAATCTGGTTTCCCCCATTGAATTCGCTTGTCAGAAGGTGACCCAGGGGGACGCTGCAACCGTCATAAATATGAGTCAGTTGCCGAGCGTCTGAACTTTGATCACATGATCACGGGGATTCTGCAATGCTCATAAGTGTGAAAAACGGTCCTAAGTCACATTTTTTTTCAGTGCCGTTGTAACTTTCAACGGTCACTGAACTAACTGCTGTAAGTCGAGGACTACCTGTAAGCTGCCTGGGACACAGCAAGGTTGGCGTTTTTCACTTGTTTGGGGTTTAGATGTGGATTTCCCGAGGCAGAAACGCATCCTAATTGATGAATTGCAGGGCTAAAGAGAAGCTTCTCTAAAGAGATGGAGAAATGGGACAGATATATGACTAGTGTCACATTGATATGCCATTGTGTCTTCACTCCATCAACTATATATATTTTTTTCTGCGCATTATTAGAAGAAAAGAAAAAAAAACCACCCGCCTAGAGGTTTTCCGTATTATATATAGTTTTGCAAAGTGAATTTTCCTTCTCACAAACTTCCTGAGGCGTGCTGCTTAAAATGCAGATTTTGCAAATAGATGCAGGCCTCTTCTTCAGGGACCCCCCCCTTCCCGAAAATATAGTCGAACGGGTATTTTGGCAAGGAATGGCAAACGTTTTGCAGGATCTCATCTGGCTGAGCGGATTTTGCGTTTCCTAAAAAACGGTGGTGTTCTTTAAAAAAAAAAAACCAACAACTTTGCCTCTCTAGAAATGAGGCATCTCAGCATTTGAGTGAGTTAGCTTCCCTCCTTGCGGTGTGTTTATTCATGGCCTGAAGGGCTGCTGAGATTCAGTTTGCAAAATCGACAAATGTTAACTAACGCTTGCTCGCTTAAACCTGTGGATCGATTTATTTATCTGGAATTAAAAGAAAAGACGCATTCTCCTTCGGATGGCCAAAGTAATATTTTTAGAGCATGACTGTCTTCAACGCAGGCGCAAATGTGTTGTTTTTTGCTCCTGTTTTACATTGGATGTTAGTTAAAACAGACACTGGCTTGATCACCAATGGTGGGTACAGAAATCCCTCAAGCGGCTTTTCTTCTTGCTTTTTTAAGCCACATACAGAGAACAGAAATTAAAGGGGCATGCTATCCGCTTCTAAATCCTACCAGCTTGTTTGCTAACTTGATTATTGAGATTTTTTAAAGAGGCTGAATTATGACTGAGAACAGAGTCTAGGATGTGGGTAAAGTAGACATTACTTTGTTCGGATGTATCGTGTCAATATGATTCTCCCCATATACAGTATGATTCAGTCATGCAGTTAACTTTCAGCGGTAACTTTAATTCATGCTACATCTTGTAGAGAAATGTTTCTTGGTAACTTTAAGATGCCTGGCCTTCAGCTCCCAGAATTCCCCAGCCAGCATGCTTTAAGATGGGAGGACTTCAACTCCCAGAATTCCCCAGCCAGATGCATGGATTCAACTCCCAGAATTCCCCAGCTAGCAGGCTTTAAGATGGGTGGACTTCGACTCCCAGAATTCCCCAACCAGCCTGCTTTAAGATGCATCAAATCAGATCCCAGAATTCCCCAGCCAACCTGCTTTAAGATAGATGGCCTTCAACTCCCAGAATTCCCCAGCCAGCCTGCTTTAAGATGGGTGGCCTTCAACTCCCAGAATTCCTTTGCAGTCTGCTAGCTGGGGAACCTCATCAGCTGGTTTAATTCACTATAACTCGCCCAGCCCTGATTTAAAAACCAGGACAAACTTAGAACAGCACTTGGGAAAGGATGAGGGGTCTCCCAGGCCAATGTGCACTTCCCAGTGTGTCTCAAATGACTGGGCTTTGTGTGTCACAGTGCTTTGTGTGTTTCCTCGCCCGGGCCATTCCCCAGAAGCACTCTGCTAGCAGTCAAGTACAGCCACAGTAGTTGTTCATACAAGGGACATTTTAACAAGGCTCAATGTTCAAATTAAAGCTACAATTGCAAGCGATTCCCAGAGACCGATTTGATTGATTGACTGATTGATTGACTAATTACGCGCCATCAAGTCATTTTTGACTCCGAGTGGCCAGATAAATAGAATTTTATCCGTGATGCTTTGATTAGGGGGAGACACTGGATATTTCCTTTCCCTCCCCAAGAACCTCTTAGAATTATAAAAAAAAAGCGTTTTAACGCAATTGGAATGGATGGAGTCTCCATATACCAATTACAAAAAGTCGCACGACTCAAAGCAGATCTATTACACCGGGTGTCTTTAGCCCTCCGACATCCTTGGAAAGGATCCGATAATCAAAAGCACCAAGGGCTGTCACAACTACCTGGTAGAAGGTGCGTAAATAACAACACCGACAACCCCAACCATAAATCTCAGGTTGATTTTCTGGCACTCCAATCTCCTTCACGCCTATTTGCGCAGAGACACCGCTCCCTTCAGCTTCTTTGGATCTGCATAGATAAGAACATCGCTTGGACAACCTTGAAAATGCTATTAGAGCAGCGGCTGAGAGCCTGTCCCCATATCCAGGGCTCTGGATAAAAATAACAAAAGATGTAGGGACCTGAAAGGGCCGCCCTAATGGGTCTCTCTTCCCACAATCCCCCTTCTTACTCGCTTCTTGTGCCTGTAAGGAGAGAAAATACCGTACAGATTGAAAAGGTGATGCGATGTTCCTGCAATCCAAGTGCCTGGAGGCACTTGTTCTTCTTTTTCTTCTTCTTTTTCTTCTTTTCTTCTTCTTTTCCTCCGTCTTCTTCTCCTCCTCTTCTTCTTTTTCTTTTCTCTCCCTCCTCCTCCTCTTCTTCTTCTTCTTCTTCTTCTTCTTCTTCTTCTTCTTCTTCTTCTTCTTCTTCTTCTTCTTCTTCTTCTTCTTCTTCTTCTTCTTCTTCTCCTTCTCCTTCTCCTCCTCCTTTTTTCTTCTTTCTTCTTCTTTCCCATCCTCTCCGCATCAACAAATCCCGTGCCAGGGGCGCTGACACGTTTTTAAAGCTTCTTGTGTGAAAACACATTTAACAGCTCGCAACGAGTGCGAGCCAGCCTCCTCGTGTGTGTGTGTGGGGGGGGGGTGAGGGGTGGGCAGGCTGGCATGCATGTGTGAAGAAGTGCAAATTCAGTCACTGCCGATCCGGCTGCCACAACTGGAGGAGATGGATTGCAAAAGAAAATGGGGGGGGAGGGAAGTGTGCCTCTATGCGCTTGCACACCTTTGGGTGTACGGGACCGTGTGACACGCTGCCTCTCCTGGGATGCAAGGCTGAGTTAGGAAAAGAGCTGGGACCATATTTCCCACGAAAAATTCTCATTTTTCTGCAAGACTTCACACACACACGCACGCACGCACCCGGGGCCTGGATTCTTTGCTGGCCCCTCCTCTCACCAGCCCACTCCTGCCTTCCTGCCCCCCCAGAGGTGCTCCAGATGTGGAGAGGAAACTGCTCCGACTCCTGGTATCTGATGGAAGGAAGGATTTAACCATGTAATCCTCTTATCCTTCCTTGAGTATTTCTCTTTGCCTGCCACGCTCGACCTTGAGGTGCTTAATTACTGCTGGGGAGTGACCGGGAGTGTGTTTTGGCAGTGGAAGCTGGGTTGGGGCTCCCTCCACTGCAGCCCATAAATGCTCCTGCCAGCGGGAGGCAAGAATCCAGAATTTTGCCAGCTTTTTCTCACCCTTTCCTTGCTTTGGAACCAGGGACAGGCTGCCCAAACGCCCCCCCTTAAATAACTAAATATTGAGGATAACGTACGAGCGCTTAGAAATCGTGACATGGAAAGGTACGGGGGTTCCTTGACTTACAACCAAAATTTCTGTTGCTCAGCGAGATAATTCTTAAGGGGGGGGGTCTGCCCCATTTTACAGCCTTTCTTGCGACGGTTGTTTAAGTGAATCCCTGAGGTTGTTAAGTTGGGAACCGGGTTGTTAAGTGAAACCAGCTTCCCCCCGTTTGACTTTGCCTTGCCAAAAGGGGATCACAGGACCCTGGGAGACACGACGACCGTCGTAAACACGAGTCAGTTGCCAAGCGTCGGAAGTTTGATCACGGGACACCCTGGGACGCTGTGACGATCGTATGGAAGACCGTCGTAATCATAAGGGACGTTTTTCAGTGGCGTTGTGATTTCAAATCAAACTGCCGTTAAGTCGAGAGCTGCCTGTAGGAAATTTTAGAAATCGTGACCTGGGAATGTATTTATTTCTATTTATTTATTTTTATTTATACCTCGCCTATATTATCGTCACAAATAACTCAAGGCGGCGAACATAACCACAACACCAGCTCTGTGGGGTGGATTGGGTTAAGAGACACGGAGTGGCCCAAAGTCACCCAGCCAGTTTATGGCTATGGCGGTCCTGGACTTATGACCGTAATTGAAACTTTCACATGTGCAATTTCGGTCTGATATGTCTGTTAGGTATGTCTGTGCGCACGGTGTTTTTATGACCCTGGAAATCGGGAACCAGGTTTAGACGGTTGACTGAAGCTACCCACGATATCCTGGAGATTGCGGGAACTAGGTATGCCTGGTTTAATGAAAAGGAGGACTAGAGGTGTTCCAGGATCTCAGGGGCTGCCCCAAAGATGAGGGAGTCAAGCTATTCTCCAAAGCGCCTGAGGGCAGGACAAGAAGCAATGGATGGGAACTCATCCAGGAGAGAAGCAACCTCGAATTATGGAGAAACTTCCTGACAGTGAGAACAATTCATCAGTTGCTTCCAGAATTTGTGGAGGTTTTAAGAAGAGATTGTCTGAAAATGGTGTAGGGTCTCCTGCTTGAGTAGGGGGTTGGACTAGATGGCCTCCAAGGTCCCTTCCAACTCTGTTATTGTGTATTCTGGGAGATGGTCTTCCAGAGAGCCACCCGACAGCCTCAGAGACCGATCCGCTCCTGGCCGAGGGTGCCGAGCAGAGGCAGGCCGGTTCCCCACGGGCTGGCTAACAGACCAATTAAGCTGCCCATAAAATTTTTTAATCAAGCGATAATGCACCTTACTTTGTTTAATTAGTGTTCTGTCAAGCGGAGGGATATCCAGGAGATGAGCCCGGTGGGATCCCGTGCCAGGGCTGGTCCCCGGCAGGCAGGCAGGCGGACGCAATTGGCAGCCACATTTCAATTAAACTGACAGCCTCCCCTTTGGGGGGGGGGCTTGAATATTGATTGCCAGGCAATTAGTCCTTTTGAGGCACGATGGATTGGGGGGGGGGCACCAGTATGGCTAAGTTCAACAAGGTACCCCGGGTGCTCGTAGGTTTACGTTTATTTAACTCATACTGTATGTGATCCAGTCCTGGGTGACGTGTCAGATTCCCCTCTTTTATCCTCTGCACGACAACCTTGGCAGGTAGGATGGGGGTGCAAGGAGAGAGGTAGAAGCGTAGGCGGGGGTGCCCTTGGGGCCTTGCTCTAATGCTGCAGGCAGCTTCAGCCTCATCTGAAAACTACTTGACAGTCCATCGGCTCTCAGTTCTACACAGAAAAAGGGAGGAGGGAAGCTTCTGGGAGAGAAAGAAGGTGGGGAGGGGATGGTGGGAGGTGAGGTCCAACAAACCGGGAGGGTCATAGGCTGCCAAACGGTGAACGTGCAGCTGGGACCAGGAGTAAGTGTAAAATTTATTTATATATTGTATTTATTATTATTTTTGTAAACAACTCAAAGCAGAGGACATAGCTAATATTCCTTCCTCTTCCTGTTCCCCCCTGGAACAACGACCCTGTGAGGTGGGTTGGGCTGAGAGAGAAGGACCGGCTCAAGGTCACCCAGCTGGCTTTTGTGACTAAGGTGGGACTAGAACTCACCGTCTCCTGGTGACTGGCCCAAAGTCACCCAGCCGGCTTTCATGCCTAAGGCGGGACTAGAACTCCCAGTCTCCTGGTTTTTAGCCTGGCACCTTCGCCCAGATGGCTTTTGTGGCAAGGTGGGACTAGAACTCCCAGCCTCCCAGTGATTGGCCCAAAGTCACCCAGCCGACTTTCATACCAGAGGCAAAACTAGAACTCACAGACTTCTGGTTTCTAGCCAGGCGCCTTCACCACGAGACCAAACCAGCTCTATACCCTTGCAGCTCAGTCAAGGAGGGGGGGCTATGGGAAATGTCGGTGCAATAACCTCGGGAGGGCCGCCATTTTCCTTTCTCACACTTCCACTAGGTGCAGTCTTCTCGCTTTAATGCCCACCCGGCCTTCTGCAGCCGCGCAAGGATCCTCCCTCCCATCGTCCTGCTGGGGACGAGGGAGGGTATTAGGCTAGAGAATACCTGCCTTCTATCACCCACCCACCCACCCACCCCTGCGTCCCAGCCCTCCTGCCCCCCCCGAGAACGACGTGGCCCCCCAAGGCTGGGGAATAATTGTTTGTTTCACTTGAGCTGTTTCGTGGCCAGGCGAGGGTGAGCCTTGTAATGAGTATGGATTTGCCAGTAAATAAGTCCCGTTGCTCCTCAGCTCTGTAATAAATGAATTTGCAGTAATCTGCCGATCCGGCAGGGTAATTGCTAGCTGTCAGCCCAAATTGATGCGGCCGACCCTGGCTCTGCAGCTGCCTGCCCTTCCTTCACGCTGCGGTTCTCGCCTCGCCCCGCCTCCCCGCCCGCTCTTCCATGCATGGGGGACGGGCACAAGTGAAGGGTCTCTTCTTTCCTGCCCACCCCCCAGGGCCCCTGAAAGACCCTCGCCCGCTTCTGCCATCCAGAAAGCAGACGGGGCCTAACCAGGACGGCACAGGGGGGAGAGGGCAGTGCCAGGCAGGGCGGCAGATTCCCGAGTCGGCGTGCAAAGAAGTGCAGGGGTGTTTTTTATGGGGGGGGGGAAGCGTGCGGGTTGGGGGGGCAGTGCCTTTTACAAGCCCCCCCCTTTGCAAAAAAACAAAACTAAAACCAAACAGGCTTCAGAGCAGGTCCAGAGTTTTTTTCAGGAACAATTTTTAGTCGTCACATCCCTGCATAAAGATGAGAAATACAGGTCGTCCTCGACTTAAAGGCCATTTGTGTAGTTACAACGGGCACTGCAAAAAGAGATTTGTGGCTTACGACCGTTGCAGCATCCCCCCCATGGTCAGGTGATCCAAATTCAGGCGCTTGGCAACCGATTTGTATTTACGACGGTCGCAGTGTCCCGGGGATCACGTGATCTCACCTTTTGACAAGCAGACGGCAAGGATTCCCTTAATGACCGTGGTAGGAAAGGTTGTAAAATGGGGGCAAAGCTCACTTAACATTTGCCTCGCTTAGCAACAGAAACGCCGGGCTCAAGTGTGGTCGTAAGTAGAGGACCGTCTGTGTTTTTTTCCACTTTATTTTCTGTGCTAACTTCTCGGTTTCATCGCTCGACAGAGCACGGGGAATTGGAGAGGATGGGCGGGTGGGGATCAGAGGCAAGGCTGGGTTCAAATCTGGGGTTTTCTCTCCCGAAAGCAGCTTTCTTTAAAAGGGAAAGGGACGGGGCAATTCTTAGAGCAGTGGTGGCGAACCTATGGCACGGGTGCCAGAGGCGGCACTCAGCGCCCTCTCTGTGGGCACGCGTGCCGTCACCCCAGTCCTAGGCCTTCAGCTGGGTTTTATAAAACCTTTTCGCTTTAGGCCTCCACTGCCGTGTGCAAAAAAAAAAAAAAAAAAAAGGTTCAATCAGTCAATTTCAACTCACGGGGAAAAAAAAGATCTTGCAAAGTTGGAATTGATTGATTGAACTTTTTAGTCCCACCCAGTCTGCCGTTACCATCATAGCCATGCCCACCCAATGGGCCACACCCACCCAATTGGCCATACCCACCCGGCACTCGACGATGCATAAGTGGGTTTTGGGTTGCAGTTTGGGCACTCGGTCTCTAAAAGGTTCGCCATCACTGTCTTAGGGAGTGGATGTGGGCTTGGAAAGCCTCTAAAAATGAGCGGCGTTTCGAAATGATCCATTGGATCCATCCTGTCCGTTCTAAGGCAGCAACTGAGATCTACCGAGGTGATGTCAGGATTTGGGCTTTGTCTACTGGCTGAGCCTGAACCAAAACCAAGAAAAACTAGGCTATTTTGGGATGCACTGAGAAGCAAGTGCTGGAGAGGTGGTGTTTTTTTTTTTTTGTGGTTAAAGATGCAACTTTGAAGATTTATTTAAAGATTTAAACATTAAGGAGGCATCGGGTGAGCAAAATTGTTAATTCTAGGGAGGCCAGACACCGAGCGGGACTGGAGGGGGCCCTTACCTTTTAAATCTTTCCTCCTTCCTTAACCCCAGAGATCTAGAAAACTAAAAGAGGGGGAGAAATCAATTTTTTTAAAAAAAAATAATCTCCATCACCACTATTGCCCCTTTGTGTCACACTGTATCCGTATCTGGAAAATATTCCTAATTTTCTTCCAATCTTGCCTTCCCCATCTTTAGGGTCACCCCTCACTGGAAGCAACTTGGGGTGGGGTGGGGTGAGGTGGGGGGCACCAAGGTCCAGGCTACTGGGCCACTGTGCCATTTCTCCACCCCCCACCCCCCACCCCAGTTCATCCCAGATCAGCTGGAAGGCAGGCTTTGCAAAATGCAGTGTATTCATGAGACAAGGGGTGTGTGTGTGTGTGTGTATCATTTATTCTGGAATGCGGAAACTGAACTAAGGACTTGTAAGTAGCCCTGCGGAAGGAAGGAAGGAAGGAAGGAAGGAAGGAAGGAAGGAAGGAAGGAAGGAAGGAAGGAAGGAAGGAAGGAAGGAAGGAAGGAAGATGACAAAGAGAAAGAAGAGAGGGAGGGAAGGAAGGCTGGGCTCATTATGCAAAATGGCCCTCGTTTGCATAATGATTGCCGCCCCCCCCCGCTCGCTCGAATCGAGCTGCGCACATACGTGAGCCCGCCCACGGCTCAGTTGCAAACAGGCCACGGCCCATAGTGGAGACCCCTATTTTAAAACCCTAAATTAACTGTAATATTTCTCCTGTAATTCTAGCTTGGAACAGGGGGCGGTGACTGAGTTTGAGTGTCAGGCTAAGCCATGTTTACGAACCAGCCTTCATTGACTGAATTGGCACAACTCTGTAAACCCTGGTTTAACCTACTTCTAACCCTGCTCCCTTCTCTGATGGGCTAACGCAGCTCCAGCTGAGCAGAACAAATGGCATATTTTTCATCTCGCTTTTATTTGTCCTCAAAATTGCTATTGATCCCAGTGCTCATTTGATCTCTGCTCAGTCACTTCTTTCTCTTGCGATCAGAGAAAAATGATGTCGGTTTAAACGGAAATCTTTGCCAGCATTAAAACGTGGGAGTCTGGGATGAACAATTGGCCGGTGCCGAAAAGGCCTGGATTTAGATCAGGGGGTCTTCAAACTTGGCCCTTTGATGAATTCTGGGAGTTGAAGTCCACAAGTCATCAAAGGGCCAAGTTTGAAGGCTGGGTGGTCTGGAGCAGGCCAGATTTTGGTTGATGCTAATCTAATAAGCCACACTGCAAGGTCATTGAGAAGAAGGGAGCAGGGAAGGGAGTGTGATGGCGGGTGAGCTTGACCCTCAAAGGAAAGCTAAGATCAATCAATTCTCTTTTGAACCCACCTTTGGATTGGCGACTACAATTCTTTCATCTAACTTCTACATATTCCTTGGATAGCAAAGGTGACTAACGAACATGTACTGGAGCGCCTAACACCAGACTTGTCAGTGGAAGGCAAAAATCACAAAACGGACTTACTTTAGCTATGTCATGATGGGGGGGGGGAAATCCCTGGAGGATGCCATTCCGTTGGGAAGAGTTAGCGGTCAAAGGGACACCAAGCTGGCAAAGAACACCTGCCAGAGCAGAGAACAACTCAAAGAAGCAACACATGATCGGAAGATGTAGAGAGACCTGACACGAACGAATGGATAACATCCACACGATCATCCACAACTTCTAACCACTGCTTCTCATTGCCCTCCCTGAGCCTAGAAGACCTCTTCCATCTGCTTTGCTCCCCTCCCTCTCTTTTTTTCCCCTCTCCGGCTATTCTCACATCGGCAAACAAACCTGATCTATTTTCCCGGCACGAGGCCAAAAGACCCCAGCTGTTTATGTCCACAACTCATTTTCACATCAATATCCTTGATAACTGGGTTTTTATTCTCCCAGGAAGTGGCCGGCTGTGATGGTGACCGTGACTTTTCTGCCCCTCCTCCCTGCTCGCTTTGTGTCAGCAACAGGCGCTTCAGAAAAAAATAGGAGAGGGAGAATTGAAGGCTCCTGGTTTTGGGGTGCTGGCATCCCAGTTGGGCCCCCCATTTGCTACCCCCATGGCTGACCCCATGCAAAAAGTGCCAGGTTTAATAATAATAATAATAGTAATATTATTGTTGCGCTAGATGCTGGAGTTCCTGGATATCTGGTGAAAAATGGGTTACAGGACTCAGGACTGTTGACTGAGCAACCAGGGCCAGCAGCTGCAGAACTACTGGAAGAAAAGGTGTTTACCTGTCGCAAGTCCACAGTGATTGAAAACAAAGAAATAATGATCTGTTATTACAGATCAAGTCCGCCCTTAAGCAAGAACTGGTGGGATCATAAAATAGAGAAAGTCATAGAAAATGATAACGTTAAACTGCTCCGGGACTTCAGAATTCAAACAGACAAGCACCTGCAACATAACAACCCGGACTTAACAATTGTTGATAAGAAAGACAAAAAAGTCTGGATAGTGGACGTGGCAGTGCAGAATAGACGAGAAAGAACTGGAGAAGATCATGGAATACAAAGACCTACAAATATAAATAGAAAGACTGTGGCAAAAGCAAGCAAGGGTAGTACCAATAGTAATAGGCGCCTTAGGTGCAATCCCAAAACAATTGGAGCACCACTTGAACACCATCATTGGCATTGACAAATTCGCCATTAGTCAATTGCAAAAGGCGGCCTTACTAGGAACTGCTTCCATCCTGCGACGATATCTGTAGTAACATCAAACATCCACATCTGCCTATCTCAGGTCCTTGGTAAGGACTCGATAGGTAGACAAAAATGCCAAATCCAGTCTGAACATCTGGCTGACTGTGCGATGATCATCAATAATAATAATAAAGTTGGAAGGGACCTTGGAGGTCATCTAGTCCAACCCCCTGCTCAGGCAGAAAACCCTATCCCGTTTCAGACAAATGGCTGTCCAGTCTCTTCTTAAAAACTTCCAGTGTTGGAGCATTCGCCGCTTCTGGAGGCAAGTTGTTCCACTGGTTAATTGTTCTCACTGTCAGAAAGCATCTCCTTAGTTCTAGGTTGCTTCTCTCCTTGGTTAGGTTTTGAACAACCACGCCAGCAATGGACAGCCCTGAGCAGGATTCGCGCCCCACACAAGCGTCTGCCAGGACTCCCCCCTATAAATGGGGCACAGTATCCTCCCCTCAGGGTGACTGTGGGATCCCGCGTCAAACTATAGATCACACTGTATGACTGGATGTCAGCTGAGGACCTAGGCAGTTTCTGATTTTTTTTCCACATAAAGAATGCTGCCCTTCAGTGGTTAGATGCCGTAGACATTGGTGTTTGAATACAGGCTGTCCTCGACTTACGAAATGGGAAGGTAACTTAATACCTGCAGTGATTCGTTTAACAACGGTGGAAAATAATGTCATAAGATGCAAAATTGACTTGTCTCACTTAGCAACGGAAACTGAGGCCCAATTGGCATCATACATTGAGGACTGCCTGCAGTGATTTTGGGGGGGAGGGGGAGGGAGGGAGGGAGAAAGAGAGAGAGCTCCACTGTGCTATAAATTTTATGCAACTCAACTCCTGAATGGTGACTCGAAAACAGGTCCCCAAGGGTGATGTATGCAGAGGCAGGATTATCATCCTTCGGGACAATTGAGATAAATCTTGGGCATTGTTCAGGCTTCCTTCGATGGGGTGGCTGTACTGTTGCCAAAAGAGAGCAGCCAGGAGTGGAGATGTCATTTCTCCATCAATTCTTGGTTGTCTTTCTTTTTCTCTCTCCTATTAACCACAAACATGCATTAAAGAGGGGATGGTGAAATGGCTGCACGCCACAACTTGCAACCATTTGTTTAGTGGCTGTTTGAAATTACAAGAGCGTTGAGAAAAGTGACTTATGACCTGTCCTCACATTTAAGGCTGTTGCAGCCTCCCAGCAGACGTGCTTTGCGGGGGCTCAGAATTTTCATTAGGGGGGGCTGTTCTCCCAATAATAACAGATTTCCTGAACCCTCCCATAGAACAGCTCCATCCCTTAAGGGCATGTTGCAAATGAACACAAATGTGGATTTCCCCCCCCCCCCTTAAGGAAGAAAGGAAAGGAAAGGAAATATTCTTTATTGGCCAAGTGTGATTGGACACGGAAGGAAGGAAGGAAGGAAGGAAGGAAGGAAGGAAGGAAGGAAGGAAGGAAGGAAGGGGAAGGGAAAGAAAGAAAGAACAGAAAGAAAAAGGAGGGAGGGAGGAAGAGGGAGGGAGGGAGGAAGTAAGAAAGAGGAGGGAGGGAAAGAAAGAAAGAGAAAAGGAGGGAGGGAGGAAGGGAGAAAGGAAGGGAGGTGGGAGGAAAGAAAGAAAAGAAAGAAAAAGGGAGGGAGGGAGAACGGAAGGAAGGAAGAGGAGAGAGGGAAAGAAAGAACAGAAAAAAAAGGAGGGAGGGAGGGAGAGGGAGGAAGGAAGGAAGAAGGAGGAGGGAGGGAAAGAAAAGAGAAAAGGAGGGAGGGAGGAAGGGAGAAAGGAAGAGGAGGCGGGAGGAAAGAAAGAAAAGAGAAAGAAAAAGGGAGGGAAGGAGGGAGGAAGGAAGGAAGGAAGAGGAGGGAGGGAAAGAAAGAAAGAAAAGAAAGGAGGGAGGGAGGGAGGAAGGAAGGAAGGAAGGAAAGAAAGAAGGAAGGAAGGAAGGAAGGAGAATCTATTTACTCAGAATACTGCCCTACTGACACAGCCAATAAAAACCAGGTCATGTTTATACTATCAACACATCTATAGACACAACTGCCTTAAGATAAGGCGTGCTTGTGTGCGTTTCTCTGTCCCAGCCATCCAACGCTAATTGCTAATTGCGTGGTGACAACAGCCAGAGGCAAATCTTAATCGTATTCCCATTTCCCGGGGTGGCGGTCTTTGTGTGTGTGTCTGGGTGTGTGTGGGTAGAGATGGCATTCATTAGGCATCCCAGAATTACTACAAAGCTAATTCACCTTTTTCAGCCCCCTTGCCAGCCGTGTGTGTGTGTGTGTGTGTGTGTGTGTGTGTGTGTGTGTGTGTGTGTGTGTCTGCGCAGGCTTTCCCCACCCACCCACCCAATGTTTGCCCATACTTCCTTCTGCAGGAGCCCCTAACAAAACCCGGCTAATGTTAATGGTAATAATAGTGAAGGGAAAATTTATACTCCCTATTAACCTCCTGCTTGTGGAGGAAGCTGACTGACACAGCCAGGGCGATTACCAAGATGACATTTTGATCTGATTACATTCGCCAGCTTGGCATGTCTGGGAACTTAATCAGGCAGTTAAAAGCATGGGGGGGGGGAGAAAAACCCCATAGAAAAAGTGGGTGGGGAGGTATTGAGCAGAGAGAGAGAGAGAGAGAGAGGGAGAGAGAGAGAGAAGGGGGTAGTGGAGGAATCCAGATGCCTCTTGGTTAAGAACAGCACCCTCAGGTGAGGATGCTGTGTGCTGATCAAAGGAAGGGGCTGTGCGTTTTGCGGATGATGAGAACAAAACGAGGGCTTTCTGGATTAGACCTGGCTTAAATTCAATCGATCCCGGGTGCAAGGCCAGACATCGTGATCTGTTGAATCAAGATGGCTGGGGCTCGCACAGGACATGGTGGAAGGGAACACGGCTGGGTGACTTTGGACCGATCCCTTCCTTTCAGCCCAGCACACCTCACAGGTTGTTGTGATGGGGAAAAGAAGAAGAGGTGGTGGTGGTGGAGGAGGAGGAGGAGGAGGAAGAGGAGGAGGAGGAGGAGGAGGATTAGGTATGTTCGCCTCCTTGAATTTACCCATAAAGTCATAAAGATTGGATAAAAATCAACTCAATAAATTTAAAAAAAAATATTAGCCATCGACGGACACAGACAGACAAGCCACGTTTACCCACTCATCGAAGGAGACAGTCAAAAAAGCAAATACGGAGTTGAGTTATTCTAAAGGTGGGATCAAAAAACAAATATAGGGAGTCCTCAATTTACAACCACGACGGAGCCCCAGATTTCGGTTGCTGGGTGAGACATTGTTAAGTGGTAAGTCATAAGTCACTTTTGCCACTTTGAACGGTCAGTAAACGGGGACTATTGGTAAATAAGCACAGTCGGAAGACCCCCACGGAGGGCCAGGATAGCTCCTGGGGCAAGGCCAGGGGCACCTGCGGTCAGAAAGGTCACAGCAGCAGACCGCCGAGGCTGCCCTTTTGACTTTTCTGACCTATCCTGGCAAAAACTGAGATCTGAGGTCAGGCAATTTGCGCCAGCAGGCAAACGGATCAGCTAGGAAGGCGGCAGCTGCCTGTTCTCGACCCGACTTTGGCAGTGCCCCGGAGGTGAGTTTCGGATCCATTTGCCAACTTCCTGCCCCGCCTGGGATCTGTGCAAACTTGTTATGATGCCGAGATTGGACGGGGAGGCTCGTGCCTCGGGTGAAACGAACGATTTGATCTCGTGCTGCGGGACGCGGCGCCTTCTCAAACGGCTCGTCAAAAGATGTTCCATTTAATTTTTTGGGGGGTGGGGAAGGATCCGTAAACAATCTTTTTATTTTACCCTGCTGCTGTGTCAGTCGGTCCTTTAGTAAAGTCAGTGGCCAGAGCAGATACGCCTTGTCTTACAACCGTTTGTTTCGCGACCGTTCGAAGTTGCAAGGGAACTGAAAAAAGGGGACTTGATTAGTTTCCATCCGTTGCTTCTTGTGCTTTGGAGAAGAGGTTGACCCCCCCTTCTCTGTGGCAGCCCCTCAAATATTGGACCTCTGCTATCGTGTCCCCCCTGGTCCTTCTCTTCGTTAAACTAGACATACCCAGTTCCTGCAACCGCTCTTCGTCTCCAGGCCTTTAATAATCTTTGTTGCTCTTCTCTGCACTTTTTCTAAAGTCTCGACGTCTTTTTTACATCGCGGGGACCAAAACTGGATGCAGCGTTCCAATTGTGGCCTTACCAAGGCGTTGTAAAGTGGTATTAACACTTCTCGTGATCTTGATTCTATCCCTCTGTTAATACAACCTAGACTGATCCTCACATCGCAGTGTCCCCCAAGGTCAAGTGATCAAAATTCAGGCGACCGGCGTGTATTTATGATGGCTGCAGGGATCTAAGCTACGTGATCACTGTTTATAACTTTCTAAGCTGGCTCCCGATAACAGCATTGGGGAAAACTGGACTACTTAACAACTTAACCGCAGGGTTTCCCCTCAACAATTGTGGCAAACAGATTGCAGTACCGTGTTAAGTGACTCGCTTAATGACCACCTAGCTTAGCGATGGATATTCTGGTCCCCAATTGAGGACCGTTTGGAAAGCAGAAAGTTGAAATGCGCCAGCAAAAGAAAGGATTTTAAAACCGAACAGGTGACGATAAAGGAATAAAATAAACAGCCAAGGCTAAACGATCTCGGTTTAAACTGTAATTTTTTTTACAGACAATAAAGCAGCTTTTGGCTATGTTCAAAGAGACACGATTAATTCTGGCCAGCTCACAGCTACTGGACATTAAGTAAGTCTGTTTGACCTAGAAATAAGGTTAATAAAGGGATAACTGTGCCCCTGGATAAAATGAACAATAAAGGAACAGGTGTTGCATCTTTTCCCACCACCCCGTTTACTGGCGAGGGCAAAATCTTGAAAAAGAGAGGATTGTCCTTGCATCGAGAACAGCTGTCCACGGCGCATTAAAACGAGCTAAACCTAATGCTCTCCTAAATTTAGAAACGGTTAAACAGATAAATCAGCTACTCTAAAATAAGATCAGCCACGCGAAAACACACCTTTGGAAAGAAAATGACAGATCTTGCAGCTTTCCTCTATCCCAGCGTCCCCCCACTCCCCGTTTTAAACTATCCATCATTGTTCGGTAACCCATTATCAATAATGTGTCCCAGGAGAGGCTGTAACTCTGCCATTTGGGCTGAACGGATCTTCTCCGAGCTCATTCAAAACTATCCTCGGGTTTGAGTGACTGTGGCTGAGAGTTTAAGCACTCTGTGCTGAGGCTTAAGCAAAGCATCTTCTGCACTGTATATATATATAGCCTTAGTCCTTTTTAAAAAAATTATTAAAACTGTCCAGAGAGCCCTTTGCCTTGCTGCCATGTCAAAATACTTCCCATAAATATTCTATTTTGTTCTGTTCTGCTCTGTTCTGCATTGTTCTGTTCTGTTCTATATTCTATTCTATTCTATCCTATCCTATCCTATACTATTCCATCCCATCTCATCCCATATTTTCTATTCTATTCTATTCTATTCTATTCTATTCTATTCTATTCTATTCTATTCTATTCTATTCCATCCCATCCCATCTATTCTATTCTATTCTATTCTATTCTATTCTATTCTATTCTATTCTATTCTATTCTATTCTATTCTATTCTATTCTATCCCATATATTCTATTCTATTCTGTTCCGTTCCGTTCCGTTCCGTTCCATTTCATTCCATTCTATTCTATTCTATTCTATTCTATCCCATATATTCTATTCTATTCTATTCTATTCTATTCTATTCTATTCTATTCTATTCTATTCTATTCTATTCTATTCTATTCTATCCCATATATTCTGTTCTATTCTATTCTATTCTATTCTATTCTATTCTATTCTATTCTATCCCATATATTCTGTTCTATTCTGTTCTGTTCTGTTCTGTTCTGTTCTATTCTATTCTATTCTATTCTATTCTATTCTATTCTGTCCCGTCCCGTCCCATCCTATCCTATCCCATGTCATCCTATCCTATCCCATATATTCCATTCCATTCCATTCCATTCTCAAATAAAATTACAAAGGGCTGGATAAGAGAACTAGGACCTGGCGCTCCTTTTCATTTCCAATTCCCCAAAGTGGGGGGGGGGAATATTTTTGAACTTGCAGACCACAGAGTAGTGGCCCTGCCTTGCTTCTCATTTGTTATCGCTGAGAAAGGAGAGACAGCTGAGAGAGCATTAACGCTCCATCTCAGCCTGTCTGGGCAAGTGGAGAGGACAGTAAATACATCGGAGGCAGGGAGTCCCTTCTTGCATGTAGAACACCCGAGGTCAGTTCCGGTCAGTGGGTGGTCAGTGAGTGGAACCTAACGGAGGAGGACCCAAAGAGCTGGGCTGCAAACACACATTATTTGCGTGGTTGGTTAACAACTCCTTTGCGAGCTGCAGAACGTTTGCAGGCTATTTCTTCTTCATAGGTTGTCCTCGGTTTACGGCCACCGCGGAGGCCAACATTTCTGTCGCTAAGCGAGACATTTTGTGAAGTGAGTTTTGCCCCAGTTTACGACCTTTCTTGCCTCGGTTGTTAAGTGAATCACTGCCGTTAAGTGAGCCACGTGCTGGTGAAGCGAGTCTGGCTTCCCCATGGATCTTGCTCGTCAGAAGTTTGCAAAAGGGGATCACGGGACCCCCCCCCGGGGCACTGCGACCGTCATAAACATGAACCGGTTGCCAAGCGTCTGAATATGGATCACGTGACCCTGGGCCATTGCAACCGTCGTAAGTACATGTCAGTTGCCAAGCGCCTGAATTTGGATCACGTGACCCTGGGGGTGCTGCAACGGTCGTGAAAAAGTGTGGAAAACGGCCCTAAGTCGCTTTTTTTCAGTGCCGTCACTTTGAATGGCCATTAAACGAAAGGTTGTAAGTCGAGGACTCTCTGTACATCCCTCCCCTTCCATTCCGCCGGGATTTGATAAAAGTCTGCAACGCCTCTCCGAAAAACGGCCCGGGGAATTCCAAAGTCAGGAAAAAAGGGGTGCAATTTTGCACCTTGGACTAATCCAACCTGGGCAAGCTGGAGGGGGGGGCTTGTAGGACACGATAGGACAGTGGTGGCGAACCTATGGCACGCGTGCCAGAGGCGGCACTCGGAGCCCTCTCTGTGGGCACGCACGCCATGCCCCGGAAGTGGCAACTGTCCCTCTTCAACCAGCGACCCGCTAATGCGCCAAGGTCCCACGTGGCCGGATGCATCTCAGCACCCATGCGCTCGCTGGCCTGTGTGTGCAGGGGCCGATGGTGTCAGGCAGCAGCCGACCCGGCCCCTGCCTCACCTTGCCCTGTGACAGTGGCACCCCCGCCCTGCCTTGCCTCTCCCCGCAGGATGAGCCCCCACCTTCCAGAGACTCTCTGGATCTCCCCCAACCCTGCCCGGACCCCGCAGGCGTCCCTCCCCATGAGCAACATCGAGGTAATCACGCCCACCTTGGCCACACCCAGCCAATCTGCCATGACCACCACAGCCACGCCCATCCAGTGGGCCACACCCACCTGGCACCCGGCGATAAATAAGTGGGTTTTGGGTTGCACTTTGGGCACTCGGTCTCTTAAACGGTTCGCCATCACTGCAATGGGATGACACCCCCCCCCCCGTTGCCTGTAATTCCATCCTCAAGGAACGGCCCCGGTGCTGCTGGGCCCCACTGACTTTTGCTCGGAAAAATAAAACCTGAGGTTACGGAGCGGCATCCGAACCCTGGACCCCGGAGGGAAGGCGGAAACCAAAGCTGGGCTCCTGTTGTGCTCATTCTCTCGCAATCTTCCATTCTGTATCAGAAGCGAAGGAAACCAAGTGCCCGTCCCGAGGGAATTAATTAGCCATTGTTTTTCAAAGGAAGGCAGCTATTAAAATTGTTTGTGTTTTATCCGCAATGTTTTCCACCTTGCCCGGTCTCCTGGCTGGGGATGGCACTCTTGGATCCCTTGAAGACTAGACCCTTGAATTCACACGTGGCAGGCCGGGTTAGTTTTAATCTAGGTTAAGCATCCCGGGCAAACCTAGTCTGTCAGCAAATCTCCTTCAGATATGCTGCAGAAGCTGAGGTCAAGAGGCAGGAGGTTGCTTTTTATTCTGCTAATCATTTTGTTTTAATTCATTGTCAGCTACCCCAGAGTTGCATTTGTGATAGCGGTTTGCCAGTATCTCAGGGGCTGCCACAAAGAGGGGGTCCACTTATTTTCCAAAGCATCTGAAAGCAGAACAGGAAGGAATGGATGGAAACTAACCAAGGAGAGAAGGAACCTAGAAATAAGGAGGAATTTCCTGACAGTGAGAACAATTAATCAGTGGAACAGCTTGCCACCAGAAGTTGTGGGTGCTCCAACACAGGAGGTTTTAAAGAAGAGACTGGACAAACAATTGTCTGGAATGATGTAAGGTCTCCTGCCTGAGCAGGGGGTTGGACTAGAAGATCTCCAGGTTCCCTCCCAACTCTGTTATTCTGTGTTCTAAGCAGGGGGGTTGGACTAGATCTCCAAAGCCCCTCCCAACTCCGTTATTCTGAGGTTATGCACTGATTAATGACACACATACTGACATACAGGGCATTCCAAGTAAGATTTTGTGTTTTGGATTTTTTTTTTTTTTTTAAAAGCTATTCGTTCAGGGTCCTCACCACCATTCTAAAGAGACGCCTAAGAGAATGGGGTTTGAAAGGGGTAGGTGAGTAGGCAATTCAAAATATGCACGGATGCTTTACATTTTTCTTCTCCTGATCTCCTGCGGTTTGGCATGGAACAGCAGCCCTGGTGTGCGTGAGCCTCCCACATCTATTCGCTTGTTGAAACGTATCTGGGATCTGATCTGCGTACACACAATTGCTTCCATAGCTTTGTTCCCGCTGTTCATGTGTTTCCTGTCTGCAACGTCCACCTGTCCAATCCCACCTTTGTCTACCTCAGTTTACAGATGTGCTTCTTTTACCAACGTACAGATGTGCGTTTTAAAAAAAAAAAGCCTGCCTGAGGAATTCTGGGAGTTGAAGTCCACAAGTCATCAAAGAGCCAAGTTTGAAGACCCCTGTTTTAGAACATGGGACACCTTTTAACATTGGCTAGAAAAAATGAGATAGAGAGAAAGCAGGGGTCTTCAACCTTGGCCCTTTGATGACTTGTGGACTTCAACTCCCAGAATTCCTCAGCCAGCGTGCCTGCCTGAGGAATTCTGGGAGTTGAAGTCCACAAGTCATCAAAGGGCCACGTTTGAAGACACACACCCCCTCCCCCCCCCCCCGTCTACAGCCTCAAAAAGGTTTAAAATCTGTCTTGTTGTTCTTGACAAGTCCTGGAGATGACCAGTCAGTTGACACAGGGCATGCTGGTCTCCGGGATGTCCCATTTGGCACACACACCCCTTTGTACCACCTCCAAATCTCGCTCGGCACAACGTCTCCTTTGCGCCAGCGGGGGGGGGGGCTCTTTGTGAGAGGGCCGTTCTGCTTGACCAAGCGCTGGTTTCCTTCTCCTCTTAACAGGAGCTATCGGCTCCCTGCCTTGAATGGCAAACAGGCAGCGCCAAGAGATGGGGGCTGCAGCTGGCAGAATCCGAAGCCCCTTGCTTGCAAAGCACAGGCCTGTCTCGTGGAAGGGGGTGGGAGATGGCGGCCTGTGAGACACCCCCCCCCAGCCATCTGAAACAGGATGGCATCCGAAACAGGATGGAATAAAACCCACCACGCACAAGTGGGAAGCCCACCGGGGTTCCCAGCGGCTTGGAGCAGGATGCCCTTCGGCGTTGCACGGAGCTTTTATTCTTCCAGATGAGACAGTTCTCCACAAGACCCCAAGAAGGAGTGATGATGGCGGCGACGGCAATGGGGTTTCGGGTGCAGAGGCAGACAGATGTTCCCAGAGGTGATCTCTTCAAATCTAGAAGCCTCCAGAGATTAGGCCAGGGCCAGGAAGCAAGCAGTGGTGGGGAGGAAGCTGTGTGTGCATTTTCGGAGAGCGTCAAAGCTCCTGTGTGTCATGCTTGGGTGGGTGAGGCAGGCTCAGCAGGCAAAATGCGTGGCAGGCAAAGGGACGGCGGCGACGTTGCCATGCTCCGTTTCGAAGGTGTTTTCAAAGAGGGATGTGCTCTTCCGTTTCCTACGCTCAAAATAATAGAGCAGCAGAACAGCAGAGCTGGAAGGGACCTTGGAGAAACTGTGATAAATTTTGATCAGGTGACCGCGGGGATGCTGTAGCGGTGGTCGTGGGAAAATTGGTCGTTAAGTCACTTATTTCCAGCGCTGTTGCAACGTCAAACGGTCAACTAAACAAATGGCTGTGAGTCCTGTTCCTTTGTTATGGTTTGTTTTATTGTTCTCTTATTTTAGTTCTGTTCTGTTTGCACTGCTTTTCTTTTCTTCCTTTCATTATTGTAAGCCACCTAGAACAGAGGTCCTCAACCCCCAGTCTGTGGACCAGTACCACGCTGCGGCATGCCAGCAACCGGGCCGCACAAACAAGCAAAAACCCATCTGCAGAATGCAGGCAGCACACAAAACCACGCACCCTCCGTGGAAAAACCTCTCTCCACGGAACCGGTCCCTGGTGCCCAAAAGCTTGGGGGCCTCTGGCCTAGATTATCCCTAAGGATGAAATAAGTGGCAAATAAATTTAACAAAATAAAATAATAAAATAAAATAAAATAAAAAATTAAAAGTATAATAATAATAAAATTAAATTAAAATTAAACAAAATTAAAATAAAATAAATAACAAAATAAAATAATAAAATAAAATAATAAAATAAAATAATAAAAAATTATAATTAAAATAAAATAAATAACAAAATAAAATAATAAAATAAAATAATAAAATAAAATAAATATAATAATAATTAAATTAAATTAACAAAAAATGATAAAATAAAATAATAAAAAATATAATAATAATTAAATAAAATTAAACAAAATTAAAATAAAATAAATAACAAAATAAAATAATAATACAATAATAACAATAGTATAATAATAAAATAAAATAATAATAATAAAATAAAAAAGAAAAGAAAAATAATAAAAGAAAAATAAAAACCTGCACTTCTGCTTATCGAGAAGGTAACTGAAGCCAACATTTTGAATCAGCAGCTCTTGCAGTCTGTCCCGGCTTCCCATTGTGGCCTTATCTGTCAAATACACTTGAAATCTAATCTGGAGATTTTCACAGCCTGGCTTTGCATTTTGAGAGGGAACCTTTACAGATTCCGCATCCATCAGCCGGAGGGAATAAGGTCAGCGTGCCGGCCAACTCTGTGAATGGCGCCTTGGTTCACCACAGCAGTAAACAAGAGTGGTATCCAGGTCTTGCTCTCCTGACACGGGAGGACGTGGGGTGGAAACAAAATGAAACCCAAACAGGAGGGATTCGTCTCCGACAACCCTGGACGTGGATGCCAAATTGATCTGAATTGATCCGTGTCCCTGTTAGGCCACAGGCAACTTTGGCATTGATAGACTCGCTTGATTTATAAGCTACCATCTAGGGCAGATAAAGTGGATCTTGAAAGCGACCCATGTAGGCAGAAAAACAAACACAGAGAAGAAGCAACGGGTGGAAACTAACCAAAGAGAGAAGCAACCCAGAACTAAGGAGAAACTTCCTGACAGTGAGAACAATTAACCAGTGGAACAACCTGCCTCCAGAAGTGGTGAATGCTCCAACACTGGAAGTTTTTAAGAAGAGACTGGACAGCCATTGGTCCAAAATGGTATAGGGTTTCTTGCCTGAGCAGGGGGTTGGACTAGATGACCTCCAAGGTCCCTTCCAACTTTACTATGATGGTGATGATGATGATCAGAAAAAATAGAGGAAGAGTAAGAAAAGCATCGAACTTTAAAGGCCGGGCTTAAGAGGAGGATCATGGGAGATCTTCTCAAGGTGGAGAATCTGGTGGCCAAGGTCACCTCTGTATGGGTAGATCTTCCTTTTCTGGGACTTGAGATAATCAGGCAACGTTGTAAGTGTGATGGGACTTTCATTCTGATTTTAACAGCATGTGTTAAAAAGAGGCAGTTTAGGATGCTCCACATTGACTTTCTGAGCATCAACACTCACAAGTTCGATCCTCAGTGTTTCTCCTGAGTCTTTTTGACATCGTGGCGAGCAAAACTGGAGGCAGTAGTCCAAGGGTGGCCTTACAAAGGCCTTATAAAGTGGTACTGACACTTCACGGGATCTTGATTCTATCCCTCTGTTTTATTCCTCTGAGCCCTTGTTATTATCAGTGGCACGCTGGCAAGGAGTGAAGCCAAAATAATTCCTCAGCCTAGGAATCTACAAACACCCTCTCTAGCTGGATGGTTCAGAGCCCCCCCCCCGCCCCGACGTGAACTATTTCCATTTCTCAAAGCAACAGGAATTTAATAGGGAAACAGGAAGGAAGAAAGATTAATAGCTGGGCATTCCCAGCTGGATCAAGACAGCAGTCAGCTACATAAGCCAGCAATGTAAGTAAGATGGATAGTTCAGGAAGGATGCTGAGAATCAGTTCCACGAGTCATAACTGTTCACCCAGAGAATTAAGGAGAGGGCTGACCTAGAAAGAGATAAGGAGGGGTAACTGTGTTGTGTGTATGGGGGTCCTCCTTGCTTAGGACAGCAGAGATCTTGGATTCCTTTCATTTGGAGGCGAAATGTCAGGGTTCAGTTTAGAGAGAAAGGCATCAAACTCAAAGGCACTGCTCACCCAAACGAAACCCCAGGATCAGCTGAAGCCATTCTTCTCTTTTGCCACTTTTTCAACGTTCATTCAGATTTCCACTGTCCCAATACATTGGACAAATGCATGGAACATGCTGTCCATGGAATTCTGGGAGTTGAAGTCCACCCATCTTCAATTATGCTGGCTGGAGAATTCTCGGAGTTGAAGCCTATCCATCTTAAAGTTGGCAAGTTTGACAACACCGGTGTACAGTTTCTGGCCCCCGAGTCGTACAGGTGAGGGGACTTGTAATCCTGATTGAGGGGGTAGGTTTAAATCCTTGAAGCATTGGGCATTTCCCACTATTCCTGCGCTGAGGAATAGCCTGGACCAGAAGTGTTTTGAGACCCTATTGTTTACGTGGTCCCCGTCTTATCATTTGGGTCTTATGTAACCCTGCGGTGGGGATTTTTTTTCTGTCCCCTAAAATGAAAGGAGGTGTGAGGGAGGGAAATAGCAATCATGCTGCTGTAAAGAGAGGTAAAAAGAGATTAAGGATGAAATGTAGAGAGTGCCGGCAAGCTCATTAAGAGAATAAAAATAATTGGCATGAGGCAGGGAGGCAGATTTTTTTTGCTGAACAGAACATCAGGAGAAACGTACCCGCAATTTGAAGGCTTTGTTTTGGCAACATTCACACACAGTTTCCACCTCTTTTGCTCCAGCCGTTAAAGATCAGTCCAAACGACAGTTGCGCCATTCACCGCCATTTGGGGTGCAAAATGCATGAAAACTGCTCCTGAAAAGTATCTAAATGTACACCGGTAGTCCTCGAATTCCGACTGCAATTGGGACTAGAATTTCCATTTCTAAGCAAGGCAGATGATTAAGTGAGCCGTGCCCAAATTTACCCCCTTTTCTTGTCATAGTTGTTAAGTGAAACATGTCGTCATTAAGCAAAGCCGGCTTCCTCCATTGACTTTGCTTGTCAGAACGAATGCTTGCAAAATGAGAACTCCCTTTATGTGCATGGCCCCAAATGTCAGCACCCCTAAATAAGAGACAAGAATGTCACAAGAGTGTAGAAACTTCCAGGTTTTGTGTGTGTGTGTGTGTGTGTGTGTGTGTGTGTGTGTGTGTGTGTTAGAGGCTGGGCTGGGATTGAGATAACTACTAAAAGAAATTTGGGAAGACTCAACACAGTCACGATGCTCCTGTTCCTTTCCCCGTAGATGCCGATGACTTCAATCCTTGCTAGTTTTTAGTAAACATGCAAAGCCAGTTTTGCTCCAGTGTGCATTTAAGCAGGATTAGCTCGGCTTGATGAGCACCAGTGAGGTTTATAAATGCTTCTTAATAGTACAGTATTCCTTGAACAGTTTCCACTCTTTCCACAAGACAAAATCTGGTTTTTTTGTCCTGTGCGCTTGACTTGTTTATTTTTTTATTTGCCCCCGAGTTTGTCGCTTTTGGGGTAAATTATGAATACTGTATAATAAATCCCAGAGGTGCTTTTTTCAGGAGGCAACTGGACTTTCTTGTTCTTTGAAGACGACACAGATAAAAACCAGCAAGGGGCCTGAACGACTCTCTAAAAGATGGCAAATGAACAGCTGTCTGCAAGGAGTACAACTCCTTCCATTCCCCATCATCCAGTCATCCCTTTTATAGATGAGCTTCAGCACGTATTAAACTCAACAGAAGTTAGCATAGCTGTACATTCTCCTAGTGTTTCTTCTTTTTCTTTGATCTATAGTTATGTATCCTAGTTATCTATAACGTACAGACCATGGACTGCAATTTTATAAGTCTTTCCCAGGTTGTAATCCCTGGACTTTGTAGTTTTACGTTAATAATTTTATTTTAACTTTATTCTTTCAATTTTTTTAAAAAAGTTTGCTTCCATTTTGGAGTGACTGCTATGAGTTTCACACTGGGTGACCTATATAACTCATACAGTAAACAAGCAACTGGTTGAAGTAAACAAACGATAACAACAAAATTAATATTACCGCTTTCAAAATTGTGGCTTGCTCCAACACTGGAGGTTTTTAAGAAGAGATTGGGCAGCCATTTTCTCCGGAATGGTATAGGGCAGGGGTCTTCAAACTTGGCCCTTTTATGACTGGTGGACTTCAAATCCCAGAATCCCTCAGCCAGCACGCTGAGAGCGGTTGGACTAGAAGACCTCTGAGGTCCCTTCCGATTCTGTTATAACAATGTTATGGAATGCATTGGATCTGCGCTGGTGCCATTCAATGCAATCTTTTGCCCTACGACCAAACTTTTAAGTAGTTGAAAGGGAGACTTGTACCCCATAAATTGGCTTAAAATCTTTGTCAAACCCGTTCCGACGGTTACATGATTTCAGGCAGATTAAATGCTAAGCGTGAATTAAAAATCTGCAGGAAGGAATCCTTCGGGAGGATATCTCAGAGTTTGCCAAGAAGGCCTGTTTGTTTCTCCAGAGCAATTAAAAATGGTGGGTTGCAACCGCCCTCTGGTGCTACCAAGCCAGGCAACTAAACATGGGCACAAAACGAGCACTGAGGGCTAGAAGCTTGCGCCCAAAGTTTACCTGGCTCCGAGGCCTGATCCGAAGGGTGAAACGGGATGATGTTTTGATCTTTGGAGGACTGTTGCTTCTTAATGCCCGACCCCCTGAACAGCCTAAAGGTTTCCCTGGTTGGGAGTTAGTCTGGAGGCCCCCTCCCCATTTCCCAATGTCAAGTGGTTGCAAGAGGGGAGCCCGCTGGGCCAGGGCAATATCAACTCTCACTAGGAGAAAGAGCGCAATTAATCTTGTTGAAGAGCTGGGCTGCCATGATGTGAACACCCGTCACCCAGATTACATTTTAACTCTGCTCATAAATCTCCCGAAAACACCCCTTCCCACAACCAGCTGTGGCAGCAGACAAGTGGTGAGCGTCCTTGAGACTCAGGGAGGGTGGGCGTGAATCCAGGAGCCCCAGGCCCCATTCCTTGTGGTGGGGCAGAGGGATGGGCATTGGATGGCCAGCTGGAAAGGTGGAAACGTGCGGAGGAGAAGGCTGACCTGGGTTGTAATCACGCCTGGATCCAGCTGCTAATTCCCTACAACCTGGACGCCATCCAGCTCAGGTAATTAAAATCTGGCTCCTTTCATCTCTGTGTAGCGCAGATGATTCCCTCTGAGGCTCAGGTAGCAACACAAAGCAGCCTGTTCCGCCTCGGGGGTCCCATCCCTGTGATAAAAGGAGAGCTTAAATTCCTCCCCTCCCCGCGCCCCCCACCACAGAGGCATTAGCATCCTGGGCAGATGCCGCTGTGGTGGGGGCATTCAGGCACCGGGAAGCTCCCCCCCCCATTAGAAAGCATCCTTGCTCTTCAGCAGCTGGGAATTTGGGGAGCTGAACTCTGCAAAGGTTGGTGAAAAAAGAAAAAAGAAAAGAGGCTCAGGGGACTGGAGGCTACAGCACATGAGGAACGGTTGCAGGAATTCGGTATGTCCAGTCTAATGAAGAGAAGGACGAGGGGGGACATAATAGCAGCTTTCCAGTATCTCAGGGGCTGCCCCAAAGAAGAGGCAGTCAAGCTATCCTCCAAAGTGCCTGAAGGCAGGACAAGAAGCAACGGGTGGAAATCAATCAAGGAGAGAAGCAACCTAGAACTAAGGAGAAACTTCCTGACAGTGAGAACAATTAACCAGTGGAACGACCTGCCTCCAGAAGCGGTGGATGCTCCAACACTGGAAGTTTTTAAGAAGAGACTGGACAGCCATTTGTCCAAAATGGTGTAGGGTTTCCTGCCTGAGCAGGGGGTTGGACTAGGTGACCTCAAAGGTCCCTTCCAACTTTATTATTATTACTACTACTACTACTACTACTACTACTACTACTATTATTATTATTATTATTAAAAACCTGTCAGACGGTCTGTTGGTTTTGACTCCCCACCCCCACCCCAGCCCCATTCCTGTAGCATATCAGCCCTTCAGGTCATGAATCTCAGTTGGTGGCTTGGCGGAGACGGCAAAGGCCGGCATCTGAGAATCCGGCATGGTTTGATCAGGGCTTCCTGGGCAAAGCCTGAAGAACCGGCACCTGGGCAGAGACGTATGGGGGGGGGGGCTGGAGGGCACGGCTCGTCCTTTCAGCGGCCCATTCCTGTCCACCGGTCACTGTAAAACCCCGTCTTCCAGCTGGCACCTTCTGCATCCGGTGCCAGGATGGGGTCACCTGGGCCGGTTCTAATTGCATCCCTTTCTCTAAACATCGATGGAGATTCTCAACCATCCAGGTCATGGTTCTCCCAAAAGTGCTTTTCCAAAAGGCAACCGGACTTTTTGGTTGTTGTTTTTTCCCTTGAAAACGTTTCCCTTCTCATCCAAGAAGCTTCTGAACTGAGGTTCTGAACTGAAGAAGCTTCTTGGGATGAGAAGCGAAACGTTTTCAAGGGGGAAAAAAAAACGAGAAAATCCGGTCGCCTTTTTTGGGGATCCCTTTCTCCTCTGATCCAGGGTAGGGACCTTTGGCTGCCGATCACTTCTGGACCACAAGAGCTTTACCTGAGATCTATTTGCAAAGAGACCCACTGAACAACAGCAGAGACGCGATGCTCCATCTTGGGGGTCCAAGGGCCTTGGGGGTCCAGACCCAGTGCAGGAGCGGGACAAAGCCCGTGTGGGAACCAACCTGCCCGGGACCAACTCATCCTAACACGGACTTCCTTTCCAAGAGAAAGTTGCCCAGAGCTGATGAGGCCTCCGTGACTCAGCCCTTGTGCGAGAGGCGTGCCAGGGCCAGCAGAGAAATGCACGCTCCAGACGCGCAGTTGTGAAACAAGTCACAACACCGCAAGGAGCAGGCAAGGCGAAAGCCCAGACAGGAGATCTACAAGGCTAAGAAGCTTGGAAAGAGAAGCTAGCTTCAGGATATCTACACCAGCGTTTTTCAGCCTTGGCAAAACTTTAAGACGGGTGGACTTCAATTCCCAGCATTCCCCAGCCAGCAGGCTTTAAGACTTCAACTCCCAGAAAGCCCCTGAGTCCAATCCTCATCCACTCTCTTCCCCTTCTCTTCCTCCTCCAACTTGTCAACCTGACCCATGTGCTTATCAAGGAACGAGAAAAATGGAGTGGACAACCTTCCTTTCATCCGCCTGACCGTCCAACACCTTTCTTAAATTTTAAAAGCAATATTTGGAAAGAGTTTCCAACGCCGGAATTGGTGCAACATTTTTCCATGGCAGTGCTGGGAACTGCATGGGCTGACATTTGATTTTACAGTTTTCTGCTCCTCTGGCTAACAGCTCCCCCTCACACACACACCTCCCTGTGCTCATCTTTCCCATGGGAAAAAAAACCACACCTTTCTAGTGTTGTTTTAAGGTCCTGGTTCACATCCTGCCCCGGCAATAACAAACAGTACAACTCACAACCCCAGTCCCAGGCATTTATAAAAAGTGTTGAGCAGCCACGTTGGAGGGGAGGGGGCAGAACAGAGATAAAGTTGTAGAGGGATAAACAGGGAACAGAATTGTCCATGGAGATTCCCAATCAAATCGGTCACGGGTATCCCAAAAGTGCTTTTTCCCCAAAGGCAACTGGATTTTCTGGGGGGGGGGTGTTCCCCCCCTTGAAAACATTTTGCTTCTCATTCAAGAAGCTTCTTCATTTCTGAGGATTGTAAATTAAGATTTGTAAGCTGCCCGGGGTTTATCCTGTGGGAAAATGGGCGGGCAGTACATTTTACAAACACACAAGTAAATAAATAAACTGAAGAGAAGAAAAAAAACGAAAGAAAGAAAGAGAAAGAAAGAAAGAAAGAAAGAAAGAAAGAAAGAAAGAAAGAGAAAGTCCAGTTGCTTTTTGGAAAAAGCACTTTTTGGGATAGAGCAGTATTCTGAAGTTGGGGCTAAAGACTTTTTTGTTTTACGGCGCTGGCAAAATTGTGAGCAGTTGGGGGGGGGGTCCTCAGTGACTACATCCAGAATCAACAGAGGGTAAATCAAGGAAAGGGAGTTTGGGGGTGGGAGAAACTGGGCAGTTTGCTTCCTTCCTCTATCTTGAGTGAGATCATCCGAATATACCAAATTTGCATTCCAGGAAAACACTTTTGCGGGGAATGGCTTTCAAGTGTCTGAGATCAAGCCTGGGAACTCAAGATTAAATCTAGTCTGGCAACTTTCGTAATTTCGCCCTGTTGATTTGCATGCCTGGCCACGCTGCCTTTGAGGTTGGCGTGTATGTTTTTGATCCGTCATTCCACTTAAAAAAGAACAAACCAAACCATTAAACCTGAATTAAACGCAAAAGATGTGGCCCTTTTAAAAAAAATAAAAAGGAAAACCATTCCACAAACATGGATAAAGCAGAAATCCATTTGGTTCATGTCAAGATGCAAATGAGACCCCATCTTCCTAAATATGGACGTGAATTGAATACAGTTTGGGCATTTCCGTACATTGGGATGACGGTAGATAAAAATGGTTCTTTTTTTAAAAAAAGAGAGAAATGATGGGAAAGTTCATGCAAAATCTGAACAGGGAATTATTAATGTAACAGGCAAAACTGCATCCGCGCACAGCGGCTTGCAAAAAATGTGCATCACTTGTCAGAAGGTTGCAAAATGGGATCGCGGGACCCCTCCCCCCAGGACTCTGCAACCGTCCGAAGTACACACCAGTTGCCAAGTATCTGAATTTGGATCCCGTGACTGTGGGGGATGATGCAATGGTCGTAAGTGTGAAACACGGTCATAAGTCGCTTTTCACAATGACTTTGAAACTTTGCACGGTTCTTATAAGTCGATGACCGCCTGTGTTTACGACGTCTGTAGCATCCCTGACTCATGTGATCGCTGTCTGTGACCTTCCTAGGTGGCTTCCAATGAACCAAGTTGGTGGGGGATTCCAGGTCCGCTTAACGACCGGATGATTCGCTTAACGACATACAGTTCTATTCGGCCAAACTTAGGGCTGAAGTCAGCCAAAGTGACCTTCTCGGCAACTTCCGATGCCCCATTGGCCTCGGCTGACATCAGAGAGAAGACACGGCCCATCTGAGGCCTCAAATGGCCCGAAAGACCCATTTCCCAGCATTCCACGGGCCTGTGTCTGCCTTCCCCTCCCCTGAGACTCACCCCCACCTGCTCCTTAATTAAGAAGATTGATTAGGACTTTTCCCCCCTGCCAAAAGTGGCCATCCAGCCGTGCCCCGCCTTGATGGGGGTCCTCCCCCCCCCGGCTGGAGGCACACGATTAGGAGGTGATGGCACCAGGCTGGCTTTTAAGAGGGAAAGGGAGAGTGGCGGCCGAAACAATGCCCACCGAGGCATTAAAATAAATTATTCCAGCCGTTAAAGATCCGAGGCCACATTTGCATCCTGACAGCAACGCCTCCTCTGCTGCTCATGCCAACTGCAGCTGCTGGAAGCTGGCCCGTAAGCCACCGGGCTATAAAAATCCTCTTTCATTTGACTTAAGCCTCTCGGATCTCGTTTTACGCCAGGGCGCCGGGTGTAATTTCTGCCCCCTAACTAAAAGGCGTTGAGCTTTAACAAGGGAGAGGGCACCCCATGTAGTCCTCGGCGGATGGCCACAATTGAGGCCATGGTGCCCGTTGCCAAGCGAGGCCAGTTTTGTCTGTTGGCTTTGGGAACTGTCCAAGGTCCTGGTCTGGGCCAAGAACCACAAAGACGTCAGCAGCCAAAGGGGATGGGTGGATTAGGCCAGGGGTCTTCAAACGTGGCCACTTTAAGACTTGTGGACTTCGTAAGTCCTTGGCTTATGACTTGTGGTCATAAGCCAAGGACCCCCTGCACCTCATCTCAACTTCTGCTCACGAGTCATCCCACCTGCACTGATGGAGCTATGATCCAGATCCAGCCTGAATGTCCCAAGACATCCAGACAACCTCTCATTGGCTCCTCTCTGCCAGCCTACAGGCTGCTAAGCCTTCCGAGCTGGCATTGCCCCCTTGCCGAAGTTGCCAACGCCTCCTCCCTCTGCCGCGTTCATTATTTATGTGTTGCTGGGTTATTTCCATTGCATGAAAAATCCATGTATATTAATATGCGCTTAAACCCATATTGGGGAATGTGTTCTCTCTCGGATGCAATTAGGCACTGCTGCCTTATAAACACTAACATTTAGAAGTGTCTACTCAGAGATGGGGGGGGAGATGTTTGCACAGGCTTGTTTCCGGAGAAAATACGGTTCTGCGCCACGTGCACTTAGACGTCGATTTATCTGTGGATATTTGCATGGAAGGTTCAGTTTATTTTTGTCGGGCTGGCTGGTTTCAAGCAGCGGGAAAGACAAAATCGGGAGGGTAATTAATCTGCAGCCTTCGCGTTGGTCTGAGAGGCTTAGAAGAGGTCAGCTCATGCTGGGATTCCAGAGGAGAATCAAATCTCTGGAGCATCATTTTAGCCAGGATGCATAATGCAAAAATCCTTTGGCCTTTTACCAAAATGCTACAGCAGGGAGAGTCCCCTAGAGGTCATCTAGTCCAGCCCCACCTCGATGCAGGAAGCCGAACAGAAGCATCCTTGAGAGAGAGAGAGAGAGAGAGAGAGAGAGAGAGAGAGAGATAGGGAGAGAGCGCACAGTTGAGGAAGCTAGATTCACACACAGGAGAAGAATTTGGGACCAGAGACCAGAACTAGGAATTCTCCATTTCTCCTTTTTTTAGTGTGTTCATCAAGGTAGATTCTCTTAGAAGGTTTTGAGTTCTTTTTTAGGTTTACCTGCTGGTCCTAAGCGTTCATTTATTGCAACCCTGCAGATGGTTGGTGATCAAAGGCGTCGCACCTTCTTCCAATTAGGAAGGATTTTTTTTTTTCCAGATGATCATTTCAAATTGGCCATCCGAGAGCGCGAACCCATCGTTTAGGTCAAGGTCCTACCTGTGACATCTAACGAGCCCAGAATAGCAATTAACTCATCCTTCTGATTTGGAAACTGGGATTCTACGGGAGGCAACTCCGAAATTAATCCCTTAATTAGATGTATGTGGCTGCCCATCTCCAATTCGTGACCCTGGGCGGCTGTTCAGAGAAAATGTCAGAGCAATAAAAATATAGAAAAAAGAAAGAAAGAAAAATGTAGACGACCCCCGAAGCTCGCATAGAAACAGCAACCGAGCTGAAAATAGACTTTATCAGTCACAAGTCCATATAGCGAATGAATGCATAGCTTAGGCCAAGGGGTGGGGAATGGACTTTTTAGGACTTGTGGACTTCAACTCCCAGAATTCCTGAGCCAGCCATGCTGGCTCAGGAATTCTGGGAGGTGAAGCCCACAAGTCATAAAGGGGCTATTGTTCTTCACCTCTGCCTTAGGCCTTTTTTGCTGCTGTCTCTTTCCCCCCCTCCCCATGTTGGAAGCCAAGACAGTCTGCATGCTTAGCTCCAACGAGACAAACCCATTGAGATCCTCTAATTTTCTGCTCCACTCAACTCGCTGCAATCTTCCTATGTTGCCCAAGAGGCACAACACTATCTCAGCAACCGCTCCTTATCTGCGCCTCTTGTGTGTTTCTCTCATTTTCAGGCACGGAGAAAAGCACGGAGGCTTCCCTCCTTGGCTGGCCCTGTTTCTCAAAAGCCCCTATTTGAAAGACAGGAGAAGAAAAGGAAGGATGAAAAAGAGGCGGGAGTGCAAATTGCTCATTTGCAACCAGTGGGGAAGTTCTCGTAGACCAGGGGTCCCCAACACCCACACAACCCCGGGCTGTGGACCGGTACGGGTCCATGACGTGCCAGCAACTGGTCCGCACAAACAAGCAAAGCCCCATCCGTGGGAGGCAGTCAGCACACAAAACCACGCATCCTCCGGTCCGTGGAAAAAACTTTCTCCACGGTATCGGTCCCTGGTGCCCCAAAAGTTGGGGGCCACTGTTGTAGACCATTCCTAATTAACGCCCGCTTCCGGTTGTTTTGGTGACAGACGCGTGAGCATGGGTGTGTGTGTGTGTGTGCGCGCACGCAAATAGGTGCACATGTGCGCCATGCACACGCATGCTTTGTCTGAATTGTGCTTTAGGGCTGTGAAAAGAAGTTGCTTCTGTGCTGTGAAAGTCTTTCCTAGGCAACCGAGCAAAAATTAGATATCGGCAAAGATTCCTAGATACCAGAGATTGGTAAATGCGCCCAGGTTTTCTTTAAAAAAAAAAATGGGAATATGGTCAGCCTCCCACCTTTATCCTGAAAACCTCCCCCCTTTTTCCTTGATGACCCTGTAGATTGTGAGCACTGGACGTTTACAATGCAGAGGCAGGTAGGATCCTGCTCAGATCCTGCCCTTACAAAATTACAACGGCACTAAAAAAAGGGAACTACCACCCGTCTTTCGACTTACGACCGCCACAGCATCCCCACGGTCACGTGATCAAAATTTGAGCCCTTGGCAATCGGCTTGTATTTACGACAGCTGTAGGTCGAGGACTGCTTTGTACAGAATAGCAAAGTTGGAAGGGACCTTGGAGGTCCTCCAGTCCAGATAAGGGTCAAAGGAATTCAAGAGGGGTTGAACTTGGGCCGTTTGTGGTGACGTAATGATTCTAAGCAGATGACGTGCTTAACTCCGCCCTCCCCGGCTCTGCCTGCTCTTCTCCTACAGAAAGCAACGACGAGAGAAATGTCGGAGTTAAATTCTCCTTTTTTTCCCCTCCCCTCTCCTCCTGGCTTCTAAGTGAAGCTCTGGGAGCAAACTTAGCCATTAACCAAGGACAAGAGGTTGCTGCTAAAAATGCTGGTCTGGCGTTCTCTTTGCTTCTTTTCATCTATTATTCACAAGCTCACTCACCACCTGTAGACCCCCCTATAGCCCAAATGGTACCAGCCACTCAACACCAGACAGGAGAATCTGCAGCATTTTGCAGAAGCTCGGTTCACACATTGCTCCCCCTCACACACACACACACACACACACACACACACACACACACTACCCACACACAGGATTCCAACTAAAACCCACCAAGGTCCATACAGAGCTTGAGGGTCGGCATTAAAGTATTTTTCACACGTAAGAAAGACAGATCAGGAGGTTTCCGATGATCTGGGCAGAAGTCACCAACTGAAAATTGGAACAGGGGAGTGGGATTGAGGGTCTCCAGAGAGGCAGACTGCCTTGTGTCTTTTGGTGGAGAAACCCCCCCCCCTTGTTTGAGCCCCAGAGAGTGTCAATCAAAGAAACCCACCTTAAGTCTTATGTAGGAAAGTGCCCAGAATGGAGAGGAAGAGCAGTTGCATAGAGAGAGAGAGAGTCCTCGACTTACAATCTTTCGTTTGGTGACTACAACGGTGCTGAAAAAAGTGACTTACGACCCCTTTTTCGCACTTACGCCCCTCGCAATTTCCCCAGGGTCACGTGATCAAAATTCGGGCGCTTGGCAACCGGCATGTACTTATGACGGTCGCAGTGTCCCCCTGGGGTCCCGTGATCCCCTTTTGCAACTTTCCGACAAGCAAAGTCAATGGGGAAGCCAGATTCAGTTAACGACCGTGTTACTCATTTAACAACCACAGAGAGATTCACTGAACAACTGGGGCAACAAAGGTGGCAAAATGGGGGCAAAATTTTGGGTTTCGCTTTGGGTGCCCAAACTGACCTGAAATTGCAACGGGACGATGCTCTAGGCCAGGGGTAGGCAACCTCAGGAATTCTGGGAGTTGAAGTCCATGAGTCATAAAAGAGCCGAGGTTGCCTACCCCTGCTCTAGGCCATCATCCCTCCCAGCGCACGTCAATCAGTTGCTACCTTTGATCTGTCAGGTTCGGCACTTCTGCCAGCATTCAATCCCCCCCTCCACGCCTCCCACCCACTGTGCCATGCCCCCTCCTCAGCCTTCTGCCCTTCCCTTTGCCTCTAACCAGTTTGTCCCAATGGCTTTTGCAGGTTTCCGAAGGAGCCGCCGCGCCCTGCCGGGGTGGAAAAAGGATTTATCCTACAGCCAGCTCCCGGAAGGAATCCTTTGATCATTCGGTGGATCGTGCTGATACTTTCAGTGAGAGTTTTTTTTTTTAAAAGACTTTCTTTTCATCCCCTCGAACAACAGGCCCACACAGCCTTGACAAGCCAGCTCTGGGGAGGGGTCTCTTCAGAGGCCGTTGCGGGCTTTGCCAAAGCAGAGATGAAGGACGGGCCTCTCCAGGATCTTCCCAGGCCTCGTTTGGAAGTGCCCAACTGTTGCTAAACCGTTGCCGGATGAAAGTGCTGAAGTCGTTGGGGGAAGGAAGGGCAGGGAAGGAGAAAGGAAGGGCCTGGCGGAGATCGAACCAGGATCTGTTCGGATCGGGGCTTTTCTGGCTGCTCAACTCCGCAGCATGGTGGGCGACGACGTTTAGCTCAGATGGGAGCAGAGAAGCCTTCCGGCTCAGATCGAGTGGTCTGAAAGCAGATCCCAGCGAAAGGGAGACAGACAGCAGGGGAGGCTGTTGAGGGGTCACCCCACTGCCCCTTCTCCACGCGTCTTAAGGGGAGGCGCCCCCGGAGGCAGAGTTGGAATTGGTCCACATCCAGGAGGTCGGTGGCACTTCGGAGATCGTTGAGAGGCTTTTGCGAAAGGGGGCTGAGCTGTTCTGGATGGTCCAGGGGATCCGGAGGAGAAAGACAGAGCCGCTAAAGCAGCAACCGGATTGAAGGCAGACGGACTCTCGCCTCCAGCGGTCAGCCGCTCTTTTTCTGCATCCGAGAGACAGGTATTGTAAAGGTGACTGAGCCCATCGTCCTAAACTAGCGGGCTGCTTTTCGCTCCGGCTGGTGTATAGCTCTGTGAGAGTTAATCTGCCTTTTCCATAAAAATGGGGCAGTGGGAAAAGAGAAACGGCGCTTGGGAAGGGCGGAGAAAGAACAATACAGGTAGTCCTTGATTTACAACCGTTCATTCAGTGACTGCTCAAAGTTACAGCGGCGCTGAAAAAGGTGATTTATGACCACTGATCACTGCAGCATCCCCAGGGTCATGTGAACAAAATCCAGAAGCTTGGCAACCGACTCACATTTATGACGGTTGCACGGGGTCACGGGATCCCCCTTTGCTACCTTCTGACCAGCAGAGTCAATGGGGGAAGTAACAACCGTGTGACTTAACAACTGCGGTGATCGCCTTAACAACTGTGGCAAGCAAGATGGTAAAATGGGGCAAAAGTCCTTTAACAACCATCTCGCTTCGCAATTGAAACTTTGGGCTCCACTGTGGTCGTAAGTCAAGGACTGCCTGTAAAATGGGAAGGTTGAGGAAGGGGAAATTGGGAATTTTCTTATCTTTTTGTTTCTTTAAATTCAAGTTTCTCCTCATTTCTCTACGCCGCAAAGGGAGTTTGAGCGGGGCAAACTCTTTCTAAGAATAAATAAGTACAAGGCTGACACTGAGTCATCGCTCCTCGCTCAGCAGAGAATTCCAGGAAGTAACTGTAATTTAGCTGTCCTTAAACGTCAAAATAACTATTAGATTCCCCTCTGTCGCCTCTTTCTAGGAGCAGGAGAAGTTGAGAGGGGCCTGGGTGCTTTGCAAAGCCAAAACATAAGTTTTAGAGGCTTCCTGATTTCGTGTGTGATGCGAGTGGGCTCTTTTGAACATGCCTGCCGTATTCACAAAAAGGTCTGGGTGGAGTAAGTGCTAGTACTATGCACTGTGTAAGTGGTTATAGGTAGTACTTGACTGACAGCCGTTTGTTTATTGACCGTTCGAAGTTACAATGGCAGTGAAAACAGTGACTTACGACCGATCTTCGATCAAAAGTTGATTGCAGCATCTTCAGGGTCCCACGATTGCCACTCGTGGCCTTCCGATAAGTAAAGTCAGTGGGTGGGGAGGGAAGGTGGATTTGTTTAACGACCACGTGACTCGCTTAACAGCCACGGTGATTTGCTCGACCACTGGGTCAAGAAAAAAATCGCCCACCCGGGCGTAACTCGCTTAACAACAGCCTTGCTCGGCCGCGGAAATTCTGGTCGCAGTTGTGATCGTAAATTAAGCTCTTACCTGTAACGTGTATTGTCTGTTGTGTAAGTATTTATGTGCTGCTGTTTTTCAGGAGACGTATTTTCTTTCCAAAGTGGCCCACGTCCTGCCTCCAAAACGTGGGCCATTCTGAACATGGTTCCATCCCAGTGCAGGCCTTTCGAAGCTCGTTTGGGTGTGTTGTTGACATTTTGCTGTTGTTGTTGGTCGGCGGTTTGAGACCAGAACTTAAGAAATGAGCAAACTCCACAAGTGCTGTTCTCTTCCGACGTACCAAGAAGTGAAAAGGATTACGATGGTGGGAAATCACCCGGTTCCAAGCTATACCCCGTACCGGTACTCCTCAGCTTCTGACCATAATTGAGCCTCAAAATAAATATTGCTAAGCGAGTCAGTTGCTAGGTGGGTTTTGCCCCATTTTATGACTGTTCCTGCCCCGGTTGTTAAGTGAATCACTGCAGTTGTTAACTTAGCAACATGGTTGTGAAGTGAACCTGGCTTCCCCCACTGACTTTCCTGGTCAGAAGGTCACAAAAGGGAATCACATGACCCCAGGGGACGCTGCGACCGTCATAAATAGGAGTCAACGGCCAAGCGCCTGCATTTTGATCACGTGACCACGGGGACGCCACAGTGGTTGTAAGAGTGAAAAACCGATCCTAAGTCACTTTTCCAGTGCTGCTGTAATTTCTAACGGTCACTAAACGGAGCGGGCATAAGTCGAGGACTGCCTGTATTAAGCCGGCATGTGGCAATAAAGCCGACCTGCCGCAGGTTTTCCTGCCGGCAGCAGCAACGGCTCTGGCCTCCTGCTGGATTTATCTGCTTTCATAATCAATAACAATTACCTCCATCCAGAGGGAATCTCTCACAGCCGTGGGGCTCGCATCAAAGCCATTAATGCTTCGACAAACCCGGTATTTAGGGCTTCATCCAGACTGGTCCTGGCATCTACTCCCCCTCCCCAACGTCCCCCACCCCTTCTTTCTATGGCGGCAGCAATGGGGGGGGGGAGGGAGAGAACCGAGGCCTTGTCAATGCGACGTTGTGAATAATGCTCCTGGCTCAACACGCCGATAAATCAAAGACTTATTAATCACCAGGTTTCATTTCCAGGCATGATAATAAATTGGCCAGTGATGTACCTACTCCACCCCCTGGCCCCTCCCACCACTGATTACCAGTTTATTAACTTCCTTTCCCTCTCTCTCTTTGGCACGCTCACGCACACAGCCACAATGCAACCCAGGTTCCAAGAGCGCACTAAATGATCAAATGCACACACGTGATCCTAGACACTGCCTGTCCCAGTTTTCATATACTGCTACCCGCGTTGGTTTCTGGCTAGTATTTTTTTTTTAAAAAATGCCAGGCTTCTGAGTTGTTACTATAGACAGTCCTCCACTTACGACCAGAATTAAGCCCAAAATTTCTGTCACTAAGCGAGACAGTTGTTGAGTTTGCCACAGTTGTGAAGGGAATCGCTGCAGTTATTAAGTTAGCAAAACGGCCGTTAAGCGAATCTAGCTTCCCCCGTTGACTTTGCTGGTCAGAAGGTCACATGATCTTGGGACGCTGTAATATGAGCCAATCACCAAGAATCCAAATTTTGATCACATGACCATGGGGATGCTGTGATGGTCGTAAGCAGTGGTGGGATTCAGCCGGTTCACACCACTTCGGCAGAACCGGTAGCTAATTTTTTGTTGCCCAGGCCCAGAATGGACTTCCAGAAGTGGCATCCACACAGAGAACCGGTTGTTCCCCTATTTGAGTCCCACCACTGGTCGTAAGTGTGAAAAACGGTCATCAGTCACGTTTTCAAGGCCATTGCAACTTTGAAGGATCACTAAATGAATGGTCGTAAGTTGAGGACTGCCTCTAACTGTAATGGCACTAGGAGTTTGTGGAAAGCTGACTTTGGACATCTTAAAGGGCAGCAGTAACCCAGGGTCATCCCAGCTGGGGTGTAATCCACATTTATTTGTCTGTTTCACCTCTATCCCGAGCATCTGTCAAGAAGGGTGATGCAGAATAGATGCTTTTTCCCTCCATCGTCCTGACAGCCAGCTGAAGCTGAGAGGAAATGTGAGAAAGCAGTGCCTGGCTTTGGGCTAGCCCAAGTCTCTGTCAGAGGAGCCAGATGAATCACGATGACTTCATGGGAGCAGGTTGATCTGGGATTATGCCCTCCTTTTAACAAGCTCCAAACAGCCTGTACCCTGCTGGCTGATTGTTTCAGGGATATTTTCTTACCTAAACAGAGGAAGAGAGTGGTCAAGGATGGGCAGAAAAGCAGTGGGAGCTTTTCCCCCGACTTTCGACTTCCCGCTGGCTTCCCCATTGAGTTTCCATGTGGGAATCTGGCAGCAAGGATTAAAAATCCCCCTTCCTTCCTTTGCCCTTCCCAGCAGGCAGTTAAGTAGTTCTGCTGGATGGAGGATGAAGCGAGGGATTGCAAGAGTGGCTGGGAAACTGTCACAGAATGTTTAAAATGAAGAGCACGTCACACCGCAGCAGTAGCCAGTAGCACTGAAACAGCCACCACTTCCTCAAATGTCATTCCCTTGGGAGGCAGGGGACCCCAATTTTGGATGCATTCTATAAGTTAGCCCAATTGAGGTATCTTGGTTCAAAAACTGTTGTCCTACGATGCACCGTTTCACCCAGTTAAAGGTTATAAGAACAAGAGTTTTAGAAATAAATAGATTAAGGCTAACATAGGTTTAATTTAGCGGGAAATCACTGCAGATAATGCAGCCTGCCTCCTAAACATCTCCTCTCCTCTTGCAACAAAAGAGGGGGATGGAATCCTAACACACCCATTCCCAACCCAGATGCCCCAGATATGCAGATTTTGAACTGCCAGAATTCCACTGGCTGTAGCTAAGGATTCTGGGATTTGCAAACTCCTACCCTAGAGTATGCTGGTGATGGACAAATGAGTCAAACACGTTTCGCTGCCTTGAGCTTCTCAATTATTACAGCATAGGTGCATATCATGTCTGCCCACACTGTGGTCCCCAGCTCTCTCCTGAGCTGCTGCCAATTTTTGCTGCATACATAAAAATTAAGCTTAAGCTCTTTAAGGAATCAATAATGTAGGAACGAGTGGGTAGGAGAATCTGAATGCAATCAAATTAAGATTTGGCTTGTTGTTTGTGTTTTACTCTGGACATGCTCACTTTCTGCTTTGTCTACACTCACTTTTTCCTGCCCACACACGTCCCGATGCACACCACACGCCCGGGGCTAAGCCTCACCCGCTATAAAGACAAGGCCGCCCTTTGTAATCTTTAGCATCACTGCATTCAAATCAGAGATTCTGGAGGTATTGATGATGGACATGTGGCTTTGAGATCATCATCAATGCGCACGTCCTTGGAACAAACCAGGTTCCAAAACATGGCTTTCCCAGTTCTAAATCTGAGTTTCCTCCCCTGCTAGTTTGTGAGTGATCTAGCAGAGAAGCCACAGAATAAGATTGCTGTACCTGAGCTGCAGAGCAATAAAGGACCACAAGATGGCAGCAAATAGAGATTTTTAAAATATTCTCCCAAGGACCCCTAGTGGCAATCTGGAGATTTGCAGCCCAGATTTGGTACCGTAAGATAAATAGCATCACACCAATGCAGAGCAACTGGGAACAAGGGAAGGAAAAAAAAAATGGAGAAGCTTGCAAAAAAAAAAAAAATAGCTGGGGAAAAGACAGGATTAGGATGTCAGTCTTGAGCCAGTCCAAACCAGGATTGGTTGAGTGACTCTCTGATAGTTTTTAGAGGAGTATTTGGATAGCAAAGATAGTCGTCACAATTCTCTTTTCCTCCACTACCACCCAAAATAAACAGAAGGAGCCAAAAGTTAATGTTCTTGCTAATTTCCTATCGCCACAACTCTGCTCCAGGGAGAGGCGGGTCAGATATACCTACTGACACACGGATGTTGGGCTCCATTTTGGTTGTTAGTTGAGGACTACCCGTATCTCACGATTGTAGTGGGTTCATCACTCTATGGCCTTTTTTTCACTTTTTTTTTTTCTAAAGGGAGATTAAAAAAATAACTAAATCTGAGGGAGAATTAAATAGCTTTCCCTACTCAGGCCCAGATTCCATTATTCCCAGGCTCGCTAGTTATTTCTGCTTTACGTGTCCTCCCTCCACTTCTTCCTCAACCTCTGGGGCTGGTCGGTTCAGAGAACGTAGCGAAATGGGTATTTTCTCTAAAGAGCACAGGATCTGCCATTCCCAGCTTGTTTGCGAGGCTCCAGGGCCCGGATTGTTGTTTGCCGATGTTAATTAATAATTTAATTAATAATGAATAAGGTAAGCCGCCAATAGTAATTTAATTATGAATGAGTGATCTCAGAACGTTCCTGCCCAAACGTCCCAGAATGAACTTGGCAGGCTCAGTTCGCGAAGGGGATAACGTTGATTTATTTGATTTAGGCTTAGCGAGGGCTGGCATAAACCCCAGTTTATCGGCTTTGGCCAGTGAACCTTGTCCACGGGACTTGAAGGCAGTCAGATGGAGACCCTCAAAAGGGCCACAATAGTAGAAGAGACAGACCTCCATGGAAACGGTCCTGAGATCAGGTCGTCGTTTCCAAAACAGTGCAAAAATCCCCTTTCGCCACATTGCAGAATTAGGAGCCGAGCGCATGCAAAACACGCACGCACACAAACGCACAAGCCTCAAGTCCTGAAACCTCTTTGAAATCTCTCCCTGCATCCATACGGGTAGTCCTCACCTTACAGCTGTTTTGTTTAGCAACCACAGCTACAAATGGCACTGGGAAAAAGTGGCATCCCCCCCACCCGCCACGGTCACGGGATACAAATTCGGGCTCTCGGCAACCGGCATGTGTTTACGATGTTGTTGTGGCATCCCGGGGTCACGTGATCGCCATTTTTACGACCTACCCAGCCGGCTTCCGGCGAACGAAGTCAATGGCGGGAAGCCGGGATCCGTTTAACGACCGGGTGATTCACGTAGTAACTGCATGGAACAATTTGTTTAACAAATGTGGGGGGGGAGGAAGGGCAAAAAAGCTCGTAAAAATTGGCCCCCGACTCGTTTAACAACGAGCTTAGCAAGGGCAACGTTGGCTTGAATTGTGGTTGTGAGTCCAGGGCTCTCTGTACTTTCCATTTTAAAAGCCCAAGTCACTACCAATCCCTGTTATTGGCCCATCGTCTGGTAATCCCCACCTAGGTGAGGGGTCCATGAGGCCTAGAAACTTGGTGTGTTTTTTTTAAAGAAAAGATGTGGGGGGGGGGAAAACGTCTGAAATGAATTCACTGACCCATCCGCCCAGCCGAGCTGTCAGACAGGAAGACTGCTGAGCTTTGCAGGAGAAGGAGAAAGAGACCGAGGGGTATTTGAGTTTCTGGATTAAAGGAAGACTCAGCACAACGTGGGTTTTTTCCCTTCCCAAATTCGGTGGAACCTTTTTTAATAACAGCTTCGGTATAAAAGCCCCAAGCAAGCCACAGCCCAGATAATTATGATCTGCCATCTGACCTGCTTTGGAGAGACAAAAAGGGCAGCCTCCCTGCCCCCCCCCCAAGGAAGAATATTATTATTTAACTTCAAACAGCTCCACGGGTATTAATTTGATTGGAGGCCTGGCACTTCTGCTAAAGGGGAAAAAAAATGACGTATCTTCTCGCGCTCTCAGGATTTTGGAAAGGGGCACGAAGGGAAGAGAAAGAGCCATTCGTCTCCCCAAAGAGAAAATAAGGGAGCACTGCCTTTGAAAGGCTATCCTAGGCTTTAGAAATGTTGGGGATGGTTTTAATTACATGGGGGGAATCAGAGGTTAGACTTAGGGGCTATAGAGAGAGGCCCCAAACCAACATTTTGTAATGCTAGCCTAGACTTCCTCCTAGAGTGTGGCAGACATAATGGAAATGATGATCAGGATGGTGGTTTATAATATACACAGGACAGTGTTTCTCAAGTCTGGCAACTTTGAGACAGGTGGACTTCACCTGTAGCTGGCTTGGGAATTCTGGGTGTTGAAGTCCACCTAACTTAAAACTGCCAAGGTTGACAAACATTGACCCAGAACAGGGGTCTTCAAACTTGGCCCCTTTATGACTTGTGGACTTCAAGTCCCAGAATTTGTTCTCTGTCAGGTATGGCATTAGTGCCTCACCAAACAGCTTTGCCCCTTGGTACGGAGCCGAAGCCAATTTCCACTTGGATTTGGTATCCGCCTGCCAGTTCTTTAGCCAGAGGATGCGCCTGCTCGTGTTGTTTGTCGCCATTGCCTTGGCTGAAAACTTGGTCGCTAAAAGTGTCGCGTCCGACGCATATTCCGTGGCCGCTACCATTTTGCTGAGTTCCTGGTGAGTGCGTATATCCTCCATGGGAACCCGGCCCTGTAACTCACGGAGCCAACAAAGTGTGGCTCTGGTGAAAAAGGACGCGGAGGTAGTCGCCCTGGTAGCCCAAGCTATTGCCTGGTGCGTTCTCCTGTAGTTGGACTCACTCTTTCGGTCCTCGGCTTTAAGAGCCTCAGCAAAATCTCCTGATATGGCCGTGTCCGATATCAGGGGACTTATGGGTTCGTCCACCACCGGCACCTCCAATGTTCTCTCTAGCTCCCTTGCTACGTTAAACTGAGGAATTCCGGGAATTGAAGTCCATAAGTCATAAAGGGGCCAAGTTTGAAGATCCCTGACTTAGGAAGGAAGGAAGGAAGGAAATTGAGAGATAATGTAGGGGAGGGGGGAAGGAAGGAAGGAGGGAAGGAAGGAAGGAAGGAAGGAAGGAAGGAAGGAAGGAAGGAAGGAAGGAAGGAAGGAAGGAAGGAAGGAAGGAAGGAAAACTATCGTATTGCTGAAAAAAAGGACAGGGATGTTTCTATGTACCTAGTCACCATCAGCTTGGTGGGAGCAAGGGGCTACGAAGCCTGCAAACTCGAGGGAAAGAAACTCACCAAATTCTCAACCTAGTGTTGGAAGAAAAGTTTTCATCGTGGTTCAGTCCAAGCCGGGGATAAACAACATGGCGACTGCTTTAGAAAGAAGGTCGCAGTTTCTTGAAGAGGAGAGCCAGACAGAAAGATGGTTGTGGCAGAAAAGAGGAAAAAAGGAAATGTGTATATGTCTGTGTGTGTGATTGAGAAGACCCTTTTTTCCTCTTTTTTCTGCCAGAGCCAACTTTCTGTCTGGCTCTCCTCTTCAAGAAACTGCAACCTTCTTTCTAAAGCAGTCGCCATGTTGTTTATCCCCGGCTTGGACTGAACCACGACGAAGACTTTTCTTCCAACACTATATAGCTCAAATGTTGGATTCACACACACACACACACACACACACACACACACAAACACACACACAGAGAGAGCTAAAGCCAGGTTGAGTCCAAGCAGCGCCAATGCATTAAGACAAAAACCACACCGACCGCTTTGTGGTGAAAAGCAAGCTGGCAACTCATCCAAGAGCAGTGCCTACTGTGAACCTCTGCCCACTGAAGGAGGTTGCCAGTATCCCTTACTCATCAGATCCTTATCTCACAGACATGTGCCCCCTCGTGCAAAAGCTGCCGCTGTGGGAAAGCCGAAGAGGGAGGGGATGTCTCCTCCCTAAAGCAGTCCCAGGAGGGGGCAGATCCTGTCTGCCAGGGTGCCAGCACTTCCCCACGGCTGTGGGGGGCAACGCACCGATTTGGGAAACGCAACTAAAACGAACTTTCCTTGAGTCTCAGGCCTGTGCCTTCCCCTACGTCTCTTCTAACACGTTTGATCATCTCATTTCAGGCCCTCAGCGCACCAAGCAGGCAGGTTTTAATTAAAAAGAAAAAGAAAAAAAAGGAGGGGGGGGCTGATACTTTTCTCCCTTGCCAGGAAATTAAGGAAGTGACTACTCCTTTTGGATTCTGCCAGGGGCTGTAAGGTGCCACCCACTCAGCCTGGCTCCACGTTAGGTTGCGTTGCCTCCCCGGTGTCTGCTATTTGGGACAACCCACAGATCTGACAGATGGCTGATCCTATCACAGTATCTTGCCTTCTGGGGGGGGGGGGGAACAAACAAACAGATTTTCAGCCAGGTTTGTCGGGATGCCAGCTATGAATTCCTTCAAAATGAAAACGGGGGGGGGGGAGCTGTAATAACTACAGCCCTGCCCCTGTAAATTAAACACTTTCCCATTTGTCATTCTTTTCAGTAATAATAATTTTACAGAAACTGTCGTAAAGGCTGTTTTTTTGTTAAATGGCCCCCTGCTTCATTCTAAAGTGGCAGAAGATGTTTTATTTTTTTTTAAATCAAAGCTCAGGGAAAGAGTGGTTAAAGCACGCATTGCTTTGTATGTTTACATTTTTTTTAAAAAAAAGGCTAGATTTTTCATTTTTAGTACAAGGAGAGGCCTGAAATCTTCCATGATTCCCCTCCCCAAAAAATACTGCAGAAAAAGAGATTATAAATGTGATCGCCCTCCCCCCAATCCCAAACAGAGCAAGCTAGCGTTGGAAGGAAGGAGGCTGAAGAGTTGTTCCTATTTGATTCATTCATTGAGCTAAGCCATATTGGGCTCTTTTGATTAGATCACCCCGGTCACTGAGGTTGGCAAGCCACAATGCAGAATATGACCTGAGCTGTGCCTGGAGAAGGCTGTTGCAATCCAAAATAAAACTGGGGGAAAATGTAGCATTTTGTATGTTTATATTTTGCTGTTTGTGACTGTAGGCACTGTATGTTCTTCACTTTATTTGCAAAACAAAAAACGGGGCCTGTAAGCCAAGTCGGAGCCTCTTAAATCAGGAGAGTCCAACCTTGATTACTTTAATACCTCTGGACTTCAATTCCCAGAATTCCCCAGCCAGCCAGGCTGGCTGGGGAATTCTGGGAGTTGAAGTCCATAAGTCTTCAAAGTTTGCCAAGGTGGGACACCCCTAATGTAAATCAATTCAATTGTTACAGTATTGCTGGGGGGGGGAGAGGAGAAGCCGCATTGCCCCCATACTGCTGTTGGCCCCCTTGGCTGAGGAATAGGGGAGCTGTAGTCCGAGAGCCATTTTGGTGCAACTGGTAAAAGCATCTGGCTAGAAACCGGTGTGTGTGTGTGTGTGTGTGTGTGTGTGTGTGTGTGTGTGTGTTGTGAGTTCTAGCCCCATCTTGTGCAGGAAGCCAGCACCAAAAGCCTCTCTGAAGAGAATTTGCAAGCCGGCGCATGCCACGAGGATCTGGAGTTTGGCTTGGAAAAAATGTACCTTTCCCATTTGGGGATGGGATGAAAGCGCTGCGGAAGAAGAGGCAAGAAAATCGAGGCGAGCGTGTGCGCCCCGTCTGCCGTCTTCAGGGAGGACCTATCTGGCTGGACTGTTTAGGATGGCTGGGGGAATTTCTCGCGGGTGAGGGAGGAGGTTTCCACTACAGGCTGAACCCAACGCAGGGTCTGAGTCTAGGGCTTAGGGTGCCACGCTCAGCCGGGTCAACCTCAAGCGCCAGCATAGAATTTGTGGGCGCATCCTGTGGCAACACCGCCAAGACTTAAGGACTTTGGGGAGGGGGGGGAAGGAAGAGGCGCTCCCCCGCCGCCAGGGGCTGCTCGGTAGCGCCTCCTCCTCCTCCTCCTCCTCCTCCAGCCCCGCCGCTTCTGCCCTCCGCCCGCGCCTGGCGTGCTTTTTTTTTCTTTTTTTGCACGGCGCGCGCGCACAGCCACCCGCACGCAGCCCTCGCTGCTCCGGCGGGCCCCGGCCTGGAGGAGGAGGAGGAGGAGGAGGAGGCAATCCGAATCCGAAGCGACGGCGGCCAGGAGGAAGGGGAGGAAGCGCCGCAAGGCAGGCGAGCGAGGAGGAGGAGGACGAGGAGGAGGCATGGCCTGGCCATGTCCGGGGCATTGGTGCTAGGGCAGATCGGAGCGCGTCGCTCGCTGCCTGCTTGGCTGCCTCTTCCCGGCCCTGGAGTCGGGAGGCAGGGAGGGAAGGAAGACCGCCAACGCCAACGCCGCCGCCGGGAGCTGGACCAGCGATCTCCGTGCAAGCGCTGGGCCGTCCCGGGGAGGCGGCGATGCCCAGGCGCGGTAAGTCACCCCCGGGAGGTGCGAGGCCAAGGGTGGTGGGGGGGGTGGGAGAAAGTTTGTAAGGCAGGCAGGGGGAGGGGGCAGGGTGTCAGGCCTTCGGCCCCCACCCGGGACCCAGCCCTTCCTGCCCCACCTCCCCATCCACAGAGGTGGCTCCTCCAGCCTTCGAGCCGGGATGCCCAGCAAGCTGGACCGCTCTTTGGAGACGGCGGAGAAAGGAGGGGGGGGGCTTGGCTCCCTCGTTTGCTAGAACGAGAGAGAGAGAGAGAGAGAGAGAGAGAGAGAGAGAGAGAGAGAGCTTCCTTGGACGGAGGCAGTCTACCTCTTCCAAAAGAGCAGCGCGTTCGTCTTGGGCGCACGGATTGTTCCCGGGACAGCGCAGGGCTTCTGCGTCGTTTGGGGAGGGAAGGCGAGTGGAAAAGGCCACTTAGGAGAGAGAAAGAAGAGAGAAGTCATGGGGGGAGGGTCCCTGGCCGCTTGTGCATGGGGATCGAGCCCCTTTTTTGGGGAGGGGGGGGAGAAAAGACCGGGGCAGGTTTGCAAACGCCTCGGCCAAAGACACCCGGGGCTGTTTCCCCCAAAAAATAAAAACGAGGCCGAGAATACTTGGGCGAATTTCAAGAAAAGGTGATTCACATCTTGCTTGGGGGGAAAAACATACACACACCCCAAAACAAAAAAACCCTCCACCCAAACTTTTTTTTTCCCCCTGATTGGGATCAGGCAAGGAGGAATTTGATTGGGGGGGGGAACAGGGTGCCTTTAGGATTCTTTGACAACAACGTGCAGCTTTTTTTTTCTCTTGGCAATATCACTTTTTTCTTGGCAATAACATATTACTCCACCTAACTTGGCACACACAAGGAAAACAGAGGTGTCTAGGTTGTGGGGGGGGGGCTGAGGGAAACTAAATTCCATTTTAAGGGTGCTCACTCTTGGAAAGTGGATGTGGATTTTTGGGGGGGACTTCCCTCTTTTTTAAAAAAATTAAAAGACTGGTGCCCACTCAGATACCCTTCTGAGATAGGGATAGGATTCAAGGATGCAAGGGGGAGTACTTTTATAAATTTCTGCCTAAATGCTGCAAAAAACAAACAAACAGAAATCTATGCAACAAGAGAGTGGGGAACTTCAGTTTTGTCCTTCTGTGGCATTTCGCTGGGATAAATCTGGAAGTTTTTGATATCTTTCCCCCTGTATGAATTAACATAACATAACATAATTAACATTTTCTAGTTGCAACAGGCCTTTAATTTGCAAGCTTGCTCTAATAATGCCTGCCAAGCCACGTTTCTCCTAATCCTGGGCCATCTGGAGAAAGCTGGTTTAAGAAAGCTGCCACAAGATGAGAGAAACTTCATGTCTAGTCTAATGAAATGTCAGGTCTAGTCTAGTCTAATGAAAAGAAGAACTAGGGGGGAACTAGTGATCCAATATCTCAGGGGCTGCCCCAAAGAAGAGGGAGTCAAGCTGTCCTCCAAAGCCCCTGAAGGCAGGACAAGAAGCAACGGATGGAAACTGACCAAGGAGAGAAGCAAACTAGAACTAAGGAGAAACTTCCTGACAGTGAGAACGGTTAACCAGTGGAACCACCTGCCTCCAGAAGCGGTGAATGCTCCAACACTTTTTAAGAAGAGACTGGACAGCCATTTGTCCAAAATGGTGTAGGGTTTCCTGCCTGAGCAGGGGGTTGGACTAGAAGACCTCCAAGGTCCCTTCCAACTCTGCTGTTCTGTTAAGTTTCTTTCATAGATTTACCTTTTGTCTTTTAGCACCCTCTCCCAAAGGGAGGCAATCGTGATGTATATGATATCCATCATTATGTATATTCTATGATGTGTATTCTATTATTATAGCGGCTTGGCCCACGCACACCCAGGTTTGTGGTGGATTGCAAAACAATGCCATTTGCCTTGTTCTTAAGTAAGTGGTGTTGCCATCAAAGCTGTTGATGACTATCTCCTGTAACATTAAGGATTTTGATTGTCTGTTGTGGCTGCAAGAATCTTTTGTTTTGACTTGACTAATCCCATCCATGTTGGTTTGGGCCAAAGAACAGGTCCATTTCATGGAGCTGGAAGCTGTGAATGGGCAACAGCTGCCGGCAGCCTGTTGGAAGATGTTGTTGAGTCACCGTGGGAAAAATGTGGGGTTTTAAGATTTTTATTCTTAAGGATGGCTGAGGTCATTTTGGGGAGAGGGGGAACCTGAGACCTTTAGCATGCAAAGCAGGTGATCCGCAAGGGATTATCGTGCTTCCCATTAAGATATTTTTAAAAAAAAAATGGCAGTTATTTATATCCTTGCGTTTCCATCATAGCAGTTTTAAGGGCAGCCGCTCAGCACAGATAAATTTAAAAACAATTACACTCCCCCATTTTTTGCAGAGTGGCTTTGCAGTGTTGCTGAAGGTCAGTTTTGTTCCACTTGGAGACCGGCTTTCGCATTCGGGGCCAGCCAGCTTTGGGGGGGGGGGAGGATTGAACTCAGTATCTTGCTGATCAGGCAGGTTTGGTTCTCATTTTTCCCCCGCCCAGAATTCTCTGGCCCTGGAGCATCCCAAACACTCTTTCTCAATGTCGGCTACTTTCAGCGGGGTGGACTTCAACTCCCAGAATTCCTGGTGGCTGGGGAATTCTGGGAGTTGAAGTCCACCCCGCTGAAAGTTGCTGAACCGCTGATTCCGTAGATGCCAAGTAGTGGAAAACTGATGTTGGCTCCCATCTGGTGCACAGTAGCTCATATCTGCTAATTCTCCTGCTTCCAAAATTGATTCGAGCTTCTAAAATAACCTCTTTGCTGGGATAAATCCTCCAGGGTCCAGGGCAGGTTTAGTCTATGGTTCCTGGTGCAATCTTCCCAGTTAGCAGGATGCTGGGTTCACACATTCTGCTCAGCCATGATGTATGTGGCTTAATATAGGTTGCCTGCCCTCCAGGCACGGTGCTTCGTTATTGTTCAGCCTCAGCCCATGGTTTCTTAGAGAAGCCACACTTAAGCCAGGCCACTTGGACGTACAATGAAAGGAACAGCAATTCCAATGGCACGGTTCAAGGTTTGTGGCTGGTCTCCCCAACTTTTGTAGTCCTCGACTTACAACCGCAATGGAGCCCAGCTTTTACGTTGCTAAGCAAGACAGTGTTAAGTCAGTTTTGCCCTATTCTACAGTCTTGTTTGCCACACTTAAGGGAATTAGTGCAGTTCCTAAGTTAGTAGGCGGTTGTTAAATGAACAACTTTGCTTGTTTTTTCTTCTTCTTTTTACATCGGTTTTTTTTTAATTATTTTTTACAGTATTTATTTGCGTCCCGCCTTTAGTATTTTTACAAGGGATTCAAGGCAAGCATTTCCATTTCCTCCTCCTCCTCCCCAAAACAACCACCTTTTGAGGTAGGCTGGGCTGAGAGAAAGTGACTAGCCTAAAGTCACTCGGTGACTTTCAGGACTAAGGCAGGATTTGAACTCACGGTCTCTCGCTTCAGTTACTTCCCTCTTCGCAATTTACCAGTTGAGAACTGTGGACAGTGTTGTGAATTATTAGGCAGATGAAAAGATCCTAGCAGACGTTTTGCCAGGGGAGAAAGACTGCCCTGCTTCCTTAGCATTGCTACATTATTCCTTCAAGCATTGGAACAGGCTGGATTTTGCTAGCCCTTTATTTCTTTGAGAGTGTTGGAAACAAGATCCTCTGAAGCCAAAATATACTTTGTTCTGTCTATCCAAAAATCTGTTTAACCCCCTTCTCATTGGGTAGGAAAATAGTAACCTTAATTGCTAATTTTTGTCCTTTTGCAACTAACACCTAAAACTATACCAAGCCTGGCACATTTGCTCCATCAATGATAGACTTCTCCTGCAAGTCACCTCCTTAAATCAGATCAGAAGTCCACCCAGTCCAGTGTTTTTTGAAGTTGAAGGGTGGACTTCAACTCCCAGAATCCCCCAGCCAGCCATGCTGATGTTAGTCATCTATCCAAGATGATAACTCGATAAACGGCCTTTCCCAGCCATCAATCTGCTCTGTCAGATCCAGTAGAGCTAGTCCTCATTAAATTCACAATCCGTAAGGCTATGGGGGCCATCTTCCTATGCTGCTCTGGGGTCAGGTAGCCTGATTAACAGCATCTGTCCAAACATAACCCTTTTCCCTCCAGCTAACGGCCAGCTCATGTGTCAAGGGCTTCCCTATCATATTAATTCCGTGTCTCTTTGGCTGGTTTGAAGCCCTGCACCGAAGCACCTTAATTAAATGGCCTTTTGCACTCTGGAATCAAAGGGGAGATTAGCAAAGTGTGTGTGTGTTTTTTTCCAGTGGTGGGAAATGGGGCTGAAATTTTCTGAAAAAGGAAAAAAACAAAAACAAAAAACACCACAAGATGGGCCATTTGGCTCTCTGCACAGAAGCAAACACAAACAACACCCTTCGCCTGCCACAGATGGAAGGCCATTCCTTTTGGGAAAAATAACAGTAGTTTACAACCGATCTCAGCAGTGGCAACAGCTGGGCATCAGCTCAACCTCGTTTTTCCCAGGATGGGGGAAAAAAAAAAAAAAAAGAATTGCTATCAGTTTGTAGAGAGGGAGATTTCATCTTCCTTGCTTTTATGAGCATTGGAAAAAAAGAAAGAAAAGAAAGAAAGAAAACACCATACAGATAGTCCTTGACTTACGACCACAATGGAGCCCAAAATTTCCATTGCTAAGCGAGACAGTTGCTAATTGAGTTTTGCCCCCACTTTACGACCTTTTCTTGACACAATTGTTAAGGGAATCACTGCAGTTGTGAAGTTAGTAATACGGGTTGTTAAGTGAAGCTAGCTTCCCCATTGGCTTTGCTCGGTAGAAGGTCGCAAAAGTGGGTCCACTGCCCCCCCCGGGAAAGCGCGACCGTCGTAAATATGAACCGATTGTCAAGTGTCCCAATTTTGATCACCTAACTCAGGGGTAGGCAACCTTGGCTCTTTTATGACTCATGGACTTCAATTCCCAGAATTCCTGAGCCAGCCATGCTGAGGGGAAAGGGAGAGTTTCCAAGCTGAGCCATGCAGGAATTCTGGGAATTGAAGTCCATCAGTCATAAAAGAGCCAAGGTTGCCTACCCCTGCCCTAACCACAGGGATGCTGCAATGGTCATAAGTGTGAAAAACGGTCATAAGTCACTTTTTTCAGTGCTGTTGTATCTTTAAACAGTCACTAAATGAACGGTTGTAAATCCAGGACTGCTTGTACACATGTGTGCCAGTTGAAAGTTGGGTCCCATCAAGGCCCGAGGGCCTACTGGATCTTTTCTTCATTTTGGTTTGTTTCTTGCGTCTTCACGGTGTATTCCCAGTGCAAAAAAACAGGCAGCTCTATTAAGACTCTTTTGCTGTTCAAAACACGCTTGGAATACTGTGTCCAGTTTTGCTCACCACAATACAAAAAGGATGCTGAGACTTGAATGCAGAGAAGAGCAAGAAAGATAATTAGGCGACAGGAGGCTAAAACATACAAGGAACTGTTGCAGGAATTGGATAGGTCTAGTTTAATGAAAAGAAGGACCAGGGGTGACATGATAGCAGTCTTCCAGTATCTCGGGAGTTGCCACAAAGAAGAGGCAGTCAAGCTATTCTCCAAAGCACCCAAAGGCAGGACAAGAAGCAACGGATGGAAACTAATCAAGGAGAGAAGCAACCTAGAACAAAGGAGGAATTTTCAGCTAGTGAGAACAATTAATCAATGGACATGATAGCAGTCTTCCAAAATTTGAGGGGCTGCCGCAAAGAAGAGGGGGTCAAACTATTCTCCAGAGCACCAGAGGACAAGAAACAATGGTTGGAAAGTGATCAAAGAGAGAGAGAAGCAATCTGGAATTAAGGAGAGCCTTCCTAACAGTGAGGACAATGAACCAGTGGAACAACTTGCCTCCAGAAATTGTGAGCGCTGCATCCTTGGCGGTTTTGACGAAGAGACTGGATAGCCACTTGTCTGAAATGTTATAGGGTCTCCTGCTCAAGCAGGAGGTTGGACTAGAAGACCTCCAAGGTCCCTTCCAATTCTATTATTCAGTTGCCCACTCCGAATGTGAGGCCAAAGCAGAGAGGGCATTAGCTGCAAAATTGGGCTGATCATCTCCCTGCTCTCCTGTCCATTTCTGGTCAGCCTCCGAGCCTCATTTAAGACCAGCACACCTGTCCCCTATCCCACACTTATCGGAGGCCCTTCCTGCCAACTGTTTGCCCCCCCCCCGCCAATTCTTTGAAGCCCCAAATTCAGCCCCTTCTCCCCCTCGCCATCCTGCCCTCCTGATGCAACCCACAGACGCTGGGGAACCTGCGTTTCTTTCACCCACATCTTCACAGCGCAGGCACACCGAACAAGGAGAGGAAGAGAAAGGATGCAGGGCTCTGCAGGTCTCCTTCAGCCAGCTTGGCTAATGATGAAAGATGGTGAAAGATCTTACATCACCCGCTCCAAGCCAGGATTGCCTGTTCTCACTGGAGCCTCTCACCCCTTGGGTATCGTTTCCCTCGATTGGAGATGCCAAGGCTCGGAGGCTGTCAGATGCAGCCCTTGGACGACATCCATCTTGGCTCATTGGAAGAGGGTGTACTGGTTCAGTTAAAGAGCCGGGCTTCTGAAGCGCACATCTGGGCTGCCTTTCTGATTGCCAGAGGTTGTGGATCCTCCTCTTCGCACACAGAGCAGCCAACGGGGATGTGGCTTCCAGAGTGTGGGCTGGAATCTCTCTTTTGGTCCAGCCGTGAATGTCTACGTGAGATGTTTGGGCCTTCCCCAAAGCTGTTTGCCAAAATCACCAATGGCCTCGGCTGCTGACAAATACAGAACACAATACAAAATACAGAATAGAGCTGGAAGGGACCTTGGAGGTCTTCTAGTCCAACCCGCTGCTCAAGCAGGAGGCCCCATCCCATTTCAGACCAACGGCTGTCCAGTCTCTTCTTAAAAACCTCCCGTGATGGAGCGCCCACAACTTCTGGAGGCAAGCCGTTCCACTGGTTAATTCTTCTCAGTTCTGGGAAGTTTCTCTTTTAGTTCTAGGTTGCTTTCTCTCTTTGATTAGTTTCCATCGACGTTTCTTCTCACGCCTTCTGGTGCTTTGGAAGATAGGTCGGCCCCCTCTGCTTTGCGGCAGCCCCTCCAATATTGAGACACTCCTATTGTGCCTAGCAGTATGATTTAGCACTGCTAAATGCTCTACTTCAGAGCAGGACTCATCCGTCATCCCTACGTCTCCTCTATCTGCTCTGTGTTCAAGAGTGACGTTCAGGTCCATGCTCAGATACAAGCTGGAGCACAGGCAGCTTCGCAGAGACACGTTTGCCAGCTCTGGAGATTTGGGGGGGAGGAGCGCGATTGTTAGTTCCTTCCCCCTCCCAATTCTGGAAAAAGGGATCTGCCCCAGCATGTGCTGGTCAGTCCTGTAGGAGCCCAAAGTTGGGGTGGTTTTTCATGGATTGAGTTAAAAACGGAAAATGCAGAGCTCTATCAGGGCTGAGGGCGTTCTGGTGGTTTATTGTGGTGAGGGGTCCTGGGTGGTATCTGAGCCTGGCGGTTTCCTTGCAGATGTTTCACTACCCAAACTAGATAATTTCATCGGTGCGAGAAGAGACTGGGGTTGGTTGAGCGGGGGGGGGGAGGAGGAGGGAAAAGGACTGTGGGGCGCTTGGTGCTCTCTGAGCTGGGTGGTTTTGTTGCAGACGTTTCGTGACCCAACTAGGTAACATCCTCAGGGCTAGAAGGGGGGAGGAAAAGGAGGATTGTGGGGTCCTTGGTGCTCTCTGAGCTTGCTTGCTTTCTTGCAGACGTTTCATGACCCAAGTAGGTAACGTCATCAGTGTTAGCAGGGAGCAGGAGGAGGACTGTGGGGCCCTTGGTGCTCTCTGAGTTTGGTTGTTTTCTTGCAGATGTTTCAGGACCCTAACTAGGTAACATCCTCAGTGATGGAGCGCCCACGATTTCTAGAGGCCAGCTGTTCCACTGGTTAATTGTCCTCACTGTTAAGAAGTTTCTCCTTAATTCCAGGTTGCTTCTCTCCTTGATTAGTTTCCATCTATCGTTTCTCATCCTGCCTTCAGGTGCTTTGGAAAATAGGTTGACTCCCCTCTTCTTTGTGGCAGCCCCTCAAATATTGGAACACTGCTATCATGTCACCCCTATTTCTTCTTTTTTTTAGACTTTTCTTTAGAATTGAAAAGGGGGCCAATCTGTAGCAACCCACCGAAGCCGGGATGCGGCGTGCGTTTCTAATTTTGGCCTTCCAAGCCAGCCAAAGCAGAGGATCAGATAACAGAAGCACGTCTACAGCATGCAAAGATAGTAGACAGAGGAGAATTAATGCATACCAATTGAGACCCAAAGGAATACTTGCCAGAAATGTGTTATTTTAAACATTCAGAATAGACTCATCGAAAATAAATCCTGTCTCTTCACCCCCTCGCCCCTCCCCCCTCTGCTGGGCTGGCTCCCCACTGAATTGGGTGCCAATCACACGTCTGACATCACCCCAGGAAGGCAGAATGCAAGGGCGGGGCTATGCAGATGAGGAGGCGGGGCAGCCGGTTTTCACTCTGGAGCACTGCCCTGTAAAATTTGGAATAAAGCAGATTTTTACAGCAGGCCTTTTTTTTCCCCCTCGCACCTGCTAGGAGCTCAGTTGGAGCCGAGCGGCTCTAACCATGTTTTGTTTATTTGACTTGCAAAGTGGGAAACCTGCCTTGCATTTTGGAGGATGCCAGATCTGACTGGCGCCACTATTAGGGGAAGTAAACATGGAATCGCAATCAGGTGTTTGGGCCGCTTTTCAGATCAGGCAATTAAAATGCCGGGAGAAGGGGAGAAGGAAAGGCTGTGGCTGATGGTTAAGGCAGAAGCTGGAGCCTTACCCCAAGGTAAACCATCACTTCCTTTGTTTGCTTTCAAGCTGGATGGCACCATCTCAGCCAGATGTGGTTTGCAGAGTATAAATCACGGTTAAACAAAGGCTTAATGCACTGAGTGACCCAACCAGCAAATTCATTTAGTTTCAGGGAGCTCACAAACTCTGGACCAATGGCGTTGTTTGCCCAAGATTTTCTATACTGGGAAAGTCATCCTAAATCAAGGGTCTTCAGACTTGGCCCTTTTAGGACTTGTGGACTTCAACTCCCAGAATTCCTCAGCCAGGCACGCTGGCTGAAGAATTCTGGGAGTTGAAGTCCACAAGTCCTAAAAGGGCCAAGTTTGAAAACCCCTGTCCTAAATCAATGTCTGGTGACTAAGCTGGCAAAGCCTATATTTGGAGCCAGTTGCATTTGAGTAGTGATCTTGCCTCCGAGGCCCCAAAGCCCCAGGAAAGAATAAAGTAATAAATGGGGCAAACGCCCCCCCAAATTCACAGGCACTCATCCACAGTAGTTCATCCGCAGGTGGCAAGATCCGTGGATTGGATTCCAGCCCCCTTAATAGGGATCGCATCGAGGGGCGCAACCCATGCACTTTGAGGGCCACACCCGAGATATCAGGCCCCCCCCAGAAGGCGGTTACAACCGAAGACACATCTCTTGCGCTGGCTACGCACCACCATCACACATTTCCCCCCCCCTCCACCTTAGCAACAGGCAGTTTGCTAGTTTTCATCAGCTCGAAAACTCTCGCTGCATAATTGGCACCCGTTGCGGAGGAGAACTTCGTACCGATTAATTCCCCAGAGGTTGATGGAGGAGCGTGCGGGCGAGAGCAGTGGTGTGCTTGCCTTTCCCCTTGAATTTTGTTCTTTTTTTTAAATTTAGGTGTGGCATTTATAATAATAATAATAAAAAGTTGGAAGGGACCTTGGAAGTCATCTAGTCCAACCCCCTGCTCAGGCAGGAAACCCTACACCATTTCGGACAAATGGCTGTCCAGTCTCTTCTTAAAAACTTCCAGTGTGGAGCATTCACCGCTTCTGGAGGCAGGTTGTTCCACTGGTTCATTGTTCTAACTGTCAGGAAGTTTCTCCTTAGTTCTAGGTTGCTTCTCTCCTTGATGAGTTTCCATCCGCTGCACTCCTTTCTCACCAATAGGCAAGTCCTCGGCTTACGACTCAGGCTCAGGGCTGCGGCCGCAAAGAGCGAAAGTCAGGCAAAGAGGAATATTCTGGTTTTGACTTACAAGGAACCCTTGGACCTGGTGGACCAGAATTTCCGTCGTTAAGCAAGACGGTGAAGTGAGCTTTGCCCCATTTTGACAAACTCCCTTGCCCCGGTTAAGGAGATCCCTGCAGTTAGTCACTTGGTTGTTAAGTGAATGTGGCTTCTCCCTTGAGGTTGTCAAAAGGTCGCAAAAGGGGATCACGTGACTTTGCGACTGTCGTAAATGTGAGTCGGTTGCCAAGCGTCCGAATTTTGACCACACGACCGTTGGGGATGCTGCAGCGGACGTAAGTGTGAAAAAGGGGCTACGAGTCATTGTTTTCAGGGCTGTTGTAACTTGGAACAGTCACTAAACTGTTGTAAGCTGAGGACCACCTGTAGTCTGCTTAAAGCAATACAGACCTGCTGTCATGTTCACTGATGGGTGGAATAATATCCCCTTCCTCATTCATTTTTCACTATTGCTGACGGGAGGGGAGGACCTGGCCCATGGCCGTTTATTTATGTGCCACTGACCCGTATCAGAAGAGTAGCCGGATCCCTCCTGACCATTGCAAAATGGCATTATATCTTGAGTCAGCAATGTTTCTGACGGGGGATAGGGGAGGGGAAGGACCCTGGCGTACAGGTAGTCCTCGACTTAACAACCGTTCATTTAGCGACCGTTCGAAATTACGACGACACTGGGGGGAAAAGAGACGACCAGTCCTTGCACTGACAGCATTCCCACATCACGTGATCAAAATGTGTGTGTGTGTGTGTGTGGAGGGGGGTGTTTAGCAACTCACAGGGATCATGTGAGGGCCATCTGTGACCTTCCCAACCAGCTTCCAGCCAGCCAATTCAATGGGGGGGGAAGTCAGATTTGTTTAATGATTATATGATCCACTTAACGACAGATTCGTTTATGGCAAAAAAAAAAAAAGGCTCTAAAATCAGACCCTGGCTCCCTTAATAACTGCCTGGCTTAGCAAAGGAAATGAGGGTCGTAAGTTAAGGACTACCTGTATATTTTCTTAATGGATAATTATCCTGAACAGACAGGTCTGCAATCGTTGAGCACCCATTATTTGGAGGGGCAAAACCAGGAGGCACCGCGCAGGAAAACCATTTAAAATTTAAAATGACAATTTAAACGCTTCTTTGCTTCTCCCTGGCTTCGGAAAAACAACAGAAAGAAGCCTGGTTCGTACATCACTCTAAACAAGGTCAGTTACAAGGCTTAAGAAGCAACATTTGAACAATAGGCAAAGCTTGGGTAGTTTTAAGGGAGGGGGGAAGGAGAAGAAGAAGCACGGGGGGGGGGGGTGTTTTAATGTAAAATGCAGCCTGATTCGTACTTATTATTCAAACTGAGAACCCGGAATAATTGCAATCGTTCTCAACCTGCTTTGGGAACCCAGACTGCTTGGGTCTGTCAAACGCCCCAGGTCTGAAATTCTGAAAGATACAATCTAAATAGCGGTGATCAAAAATTTAAAAAAAAATGGAGGGTGGGGGGAGATAAGGCTGATTTACAGCAATTTGGGAAGTTTTGAAGCAAGCGCTGCGATCTCACAGGGGGGCTGATTGTGTGGCTGGACCCGCCCAGCGGTTACCCAGAGATGGAAAAACCACGCCTGGTTGAGTCTCTTTTTCATTTGACGCCGCAAAATATTGGGCCGTAAAGAATTTATAGGCCAGGATGGATAAAGTCGTCCTCCCCCCTAAAAAAAAAAAAAAAAAAGCAGCAGCGGCAGCAAGTGGACGATAGAAAAATGCTGGTGGGTGGGGGAAGAAAAAGAGACAGGGGGGGGAAAGAAAGGGAAAAAAGGATGCACACGATGGAGAAATTGTACGCATAATGAAATCAGGGCGAGGAAGCGATTTAATAGGCACGGGGCCCAGCAAGACAGCTCGCCGACTCAAATCTTCCATGAAAAGAGCCTTGTAAAAAAAATATAACGCCGGGAAGAATTTAACTCAGCTGAGGTTAAAAGGGATGCACAGGAACCTTGTAAAGCTTAAAATCCTGGAAAAAAGGAGCTGTCAGTTTTCCAACAGAGGCCAGCTTGGATAAGCAAGGAGCAGACATGAACGCTGGGAGGATGAAGCCGAGAAAGGCCAGGGCAGAAGCTTGGGAAACCGGCTGAAAATTAAGGAGAAAGAGGGTAAAAGCCTAAATAAGGTAGTCCTCGACTTGCAACTGTTTGTTTAGGGACCGTTCAAAGTTACAATGGCCCTGAAAAAAGCGACTTCGCATCATTTTTGATACTCAAATTGGCCACGTAAGGATTCCTTATACGCAATGCTGGTTTGGGTACCATTCCCGTAGGATTTGTCCAAACAGCAGCTAGGAAAACCCCCTCTTAGCATTTATAGGTGGGGAAGGATTTTGATTTTCTGCTTACAGATAGTCCTCGATTTACAACAGTTCATTTAGTGACCGTTCCAAGTTACGACGGCGCTGAAAAAAAAGTGACTCCTGCCCGTTTTTCACACGACCAGATGTGCTGTCTGGGGAATTCTGGGAATTGAAGTCCAGGTCTTTAAAAGTTGCTAAAGTTGGGGGGGAAACCCTGCTTTTTCAGTGCCATCTGCAAGAACATTTATAAACCAACAATATTTGAAGAAAGCCCAGCTGTTTGGGTACCAAGCCCCCCCCCCCAGGGTGCAGTCAGACAGATAGCGCTGGCCAACTTGACGGATGGATTTTTATGCTCAGAAACTTGACAGCTGCTCAATGCTTCCCATTTCCTGCATTTGAAGTTTCGCCCTTGCAAAAAAGGAGACACCACCAAAGGTGGGGGGGTTTTCTCGCCCTGGCATCCAGATTTTGTGGGATGTTGAAGAAAAAGACAAACAGGGTGTGTGTGTGTGTGTGTGTGTGTGTGTGTGTGCCGGATTTGGAAAAGCATTACAGCTGATAGAATGTATGGCAAGCTGAAATCCTACAAGTACAAGGTAAGTTGGCTGCATAAAGGGACTCCTTATACGTGATGCTGGTTCGGGGACCAATCCACAAAATTGGTCCAAACGGGTAGCTAGCAAAACCACCCTTAGCATTTATTGGTCGGGAGGGATTTTGCTCCTCGACTTACAACAGTTCGTTTAGTGACCGAAGTTACGACAGCACTGATAAAAGGGCCGTACGTTTTCCACTTAGGACCGTCACAGCATCCTCCTGGCCAAGGGATCAAAATTTAGGCACTTTGGCAATGGGCTCATCTTTGTGATGATGGCAGCGCCCCCGGGGGGGGTCACGTGATCCCCTTTGGCGACCTTCTGACAAGCAACGTCAGTGGGGGGGAATCCACTTAACAACCGGGTTACTCACTTAACAACCGCAGGGATTCGCTTAATAATGCGTGACCAGGGAGGTCATAAAATGGGGCAAAGCTCCCTCAGCAACTATCTCGGTTAGCAGTGGGAGATTTTGGGGCTTCAATTGTGCTTGTAAGTCAACAGCTACTTGTGTACTTGAAGGGTTCCATCTCCCTGTTTTCATCAGCCAGGACCTACAGCTCCCTTCCTTCCTTCCTTCCTTCCTTCCTTCCTTCCTTCCTTCCTTCCTTCCTTCCTTCCTTCCTTCCTTCCTTCCTTCCTTCCTTCCTTCCTAGTGACCCTGGGGATAAAGTTGCCTTAAAAGGGTGTTTGGGGGGTCCCTGGGAGGTCAGGCGTTGAACAGAGGTGAGCAAAATGGCAGGCAGGGAGGATGCAGGTTCCAATTATGCCTATTGTCTGGTGACGGGTGCGGGTTGCGTGTGTTTACCGAATCAACCTCCTCTCAACCAGCAGCAAAATGGAGATTCTGCCTGTCAAAGGCGATCGGAGCAAGCAGGGGGAAAAAAAATCTAAATGCTTTGGGGGGGGTGGAGAGGGGAAGGGGGCTGATCTCTGGCTGGATTCAATCTTCATTTGACTGCATTTGTTGAGGGAAAGAGCCGGTTTTAATTGATTAATTGGTAAAATTTATTAGCTGCCCATCTTGCTGCAGGGTGACTCGGGGAGGCTTACATTTATATCCAAAGATAAAACCGCTGTAATTTGTAATATAAATACAAGGCTATCAAATCAACTTAGCTGCAAAGATAGGGGGGAAAGGGTGGGGTCTGTTAATCCGTCAATCAGTCCCAGCGGGAAGCCCCTCCATTGGCACCCCGAGCCAACAGACACGGCCGTGTTTTTCAGCTCTTACAGAGGCCTGGAGCTGAGCTGACTTAATCAGGGTTTACTGAAGATTCTGAAATAGGGGTTTGCTTATCTTGGATTCCCCCAACCCCAGATTGCCTTAGTCCAGTGTCTGAACCCAGCCAGAGGATTCAGACATTTAGCAGAACGATGAAGAGAATCATTATATATTTTCATTTTCCATCTTCCCTGAGATCTCCCAAAGATAATCTAGCAATAGCAATAAGCACTTAGACTTATATGCCGCTTCACAGGGCTTTACACCCTTCTCTCAGTGGCTTACAGAGTCAGCATTTTGTCCCCCCAACAATCTGGGTCCTCGTTTTACTGACCTCGGAAGAAGGAGGGAAGGCTGAATCAACCTTGAGCAGATCGAGATTGAACTGCTGGCAGTTGGCAGAGTTAGCCTGCAATGCTGCATTCTCACCACAGCTCTGGGCTAAATATACAAACTTGACCCCTTCTGCAGGTTCAAAAGGCTTCAACCTGGGACGGCCAAAGGCACCGGGCACCATGGCGACAGCGTCGCCAACAGCCGCCGTGGTGACCGCCACTGTGGTGACCACGGCGGCCGCTATGGACTTGCGCGACTGGATCTTCCTCTGCTATGGGCTGGTGGCCTTTCTGAGTGAGGTGATTGACAGCACGACCTGCCCCTCGGTCTGCCGGTGTGACAACGGCTTCATTTACTGCAACGACCGGGGCCTCACCTCCATCCCGGCTGACATTCCGGACGATGCCACCACCCTCTATCTGCAGAATAACCAGATCAACAATGCGGGAATCCCTTCTAGTTTGAAGAAGAAACTCAACGTTCAGGTGAGCCAGAGGAGAGGAGAGGAGATGGAGAAGGAGGTGAGGGGCCAATTATGTTTAGGTTTCTGAGGGATCCTTGGGGCTCTCTGACCTTGGTAGATTTCTTGCAGACGTTTCGTGATCCAACTAGGTAACATCATCATGTTGAATGGAGTGGGGTTCGCTCTCATTTTATTATATACTAGTGGCTTGCCCTATCAGTGGTGCTGGGGATGGGTTCTTGGTGGTCCCACGATTAGGCTGTTAATTACTGTTAGCTTGTTTGACTGAGTTGCTAGTTTCTTGATTGGGATATCTGCGGTATTTTATTGGGGTATGTTAATCTCACAAGCAGTGACTAACACCAAGATTAATACTGGACTAACAATTAGGAAGCAGTTCTCAAGAGTGGTGAGACAGAATGCTAACCACCTCCCATTCTGTCCTCCGCAAATTTTACTTCTAGAAACAAGGTTAGCTTTGGACCATCTAGAACAGACATGTCAAACTCGCGACGTCACGTGACATCGTATTGGAACTTTTCCCCCATTGCCGACAATGGGGTGGGCGCAGTTTCCTCGTGACGCGTCCGGCCCCCGGGCTGGCAATTTCACACCCTTGATCTAGAACCTCGCTTAGTTCTAAGCTCAGGAACACTGTCGAGTTTTCTAAATTAAGCACCATGTAATCTCCTCCCTTTCCGCCCTGCTGAATGACGGATTCCTCTGATTCCCGGCAGGTCATCTACCTCTACGAAAATGATCTGGACGAATTCCCCGTCAACCTGCCTCGCTCGCTGAAGGAGCTGCATCTGCAGGACAACAACGTCCGTACCATCGCCCGGGACTCCCTGGCCAGGATCCCTCTGCTGGAGAAACTGCACTTGGACGACAACTCGGTCTCCACCGTCAGCATTGAGGACGATGCCTTTGCTGACAGCACCCGCCTCAAGCTGCTTTTTCTCTCCCGCAACCACCTCAGCAGCATCCCATCCGGGCTGCCGCGCACTCTGGAGGAGCTTCGCCTGGATGACAACCGCATCTCCACCATTCCCCTCCACGCTTTCAAAGGCCTGAACAGCTTGCGGCGTTTGGTGCTGGACGGCAACCTGCTCGCCAACCAGCGCATCGCGGACGACACTTTCAGCCGCCTGCAGAACCTCAGCGAGCTCTCGCTGGTGCGCAATTCCCTGGCGGCCCCGCCACTCAACCTGCCCAGCGCCCACCTGCAGAAGCTGTACCTTCAGGACAACGCCATCAGCCACATCCCGTACAACACCCTGTCCAAGATGAGGGAACTAGAGAAGCTCGACCTGTCCAACAACAACCTGACCACCCTGCCCAAGGGCCTTTTTGATGATCTGGATGGCCTTTCCCAGCTCCTGCTGAGGAACAACCCGTGGTACTGCGGCTGCAACCTCATGTGGCTGAGGGATTGGGTCAAGGCCCGAGCTGCGGTAGTCAACGTCAGAGGACTGATGTGCCAAGGGCCTGACCGGGTCAGAGGGATGGCCATCAAAGACATCACCAATGAGATGGATGAGTGTTTTGATGTTGGCCAGCAAAGCAACTCAGCGGTGGCGGCCAAGACGACGGCCAGCAATGCTGCCGTCACCACCCCGCAGGGCTCCCTCTTCACCCTCAAAGCCAAACGCCCAGGCATCCAGCTGCCTGATTCCAACATCGACTATCCAATGGCCACCGGATCGGGAGCCAAGACGCTGGTGCTGAACGTCAAGCCGCTGACTGCCGACAGCATCCGCATCAGCTGGAAGGCGTCCCTTCCGGCAGCCTCCTTCCGCCTGAGCTGGTTGCGCCTGGGCCACAGCCCGGCCGTCGGCTCCATCACCGAGACGCTGGTGCAAGGCGACAAGACCGAGTACCTCCTGACCGCCCTGGAGCCCAAGTCCACCTACATCATCTGCATGGTCACCATGGAGACAGGCAACACCTACATCCCGGACGAGAGCCCTGTGTGCGCCAAAGCCGAGACCGCCGACATGTACAGTCCCACTACCACCCTCAACCACGAGCAAAACCTCGACCCCATGGCTGGGCTGCCCCTGGCGGGGATCATCGGCGGGGCAGTGGCCTTGGTCTTTCTCTTCCTGGTCATGGCTGCCATTTGCTGGTACGTCCACCGGACCGGTGAGCTACTGACGCGCGAGCGAGGCAGTCGCAAGAAGGACGACTACATGGAGTCGGGCACCAAGAAAGACAACTCCATCTTGGAAATTCGAGGGCCCGGCTTGCAAATGATCCCCATCAATCCTCACCGGGCGAAGGAAGAATACGTCATCCACACCATATTCCCTTCCAATGGAACCAGCCTTTACAAAAGTACCCACACAATTGGCTACGGCACAACTCGGGGATACAGAGAAGGGGGCATCCCAGACGTAGACTACGCCTATACATGATGCAAAGTTTTTCCCCTCCTTCCAGATGCATCGTGCCGCCTTCCCCCCCCCTGCGCCCACAGTACACACGCTCCCATTTTTACCCTCTCCCCAACCTCTCTCTCACAAACACACGCACACCGCACACAGGTTTGGGTTTGGATCGGTTCTTTGGATGGGTGGTTTTCGGGAGGGGGGGGGTTTGGCCGAGAAGGAAGAGAAACGGGCAAACGCAGACTTATATTTTCAGAGCAGAACCAGCTAGAACCGAAGGGGAGGGAAAGGGAAGCAAATTTTACAAACCAACCTCTTTTGTAGGGGAGGGGAAGAGCGAGAAAACCCACACAGCGTACACAACGAAGTTTTGAAAAGTAGATACGGAGGGGACAAAAGACATAATTTATATTTAATATGCCAGATTTAAAACAAAAACAAAACAAAAAACAAAAAAAGGAGCGGTCGGGAGGAACAATTGTGAATGAACTTTTGGTTTTATTGGGCTTGCGGTGGTTGTTGTTTTTTTTTCCCCTGCAAGGGGATAGAAGGGAACAGGGGAAGATCTAGAGGAAATGACACTGAGAATCAAAAAAAAAAATGCTACCTGTTTATCTTTCTTCCTGTATAAATCTTCTATTTTGTTCAGGGGTTAGATTATAAAAAAAAAGAAAGAAAGAAAGAAAAATGGATACCCTTGTCGTGATGGCTAAACTGTCAACTGTCCTGGAGGATGCGTGGGGAGATCATTCTTGTTTTGCACCCCGTAATTCTGCTTTCCTTACAGGTTCTGGATTTATCGTGCAAAATTGAACAATGCGGTTCAGGGGCGGGGTCCCCCCCCGTTTTTCTTTGGAGGGGGGCGTTCTGAAAAATCGCTCTTTGTCACAACTGGAGAATCTTCTGTGGTCTTCTGGTCAACGCAGCTTCAGTGATAAAGCTCTCCATCGTTACCTCCTCTTCACCCAGCTATCATTCGAGACGATTTTCTCTTCGTAGGAATAAACTCACCATGTAGCCCTTGCCTTTTTAGCAAAACAAACAAACAAACGAAAACTGACGTGTGAAGATGGGACAGGCCAGCAGCGTCTTCCAACCAGCAAGATAATCAAACCTTCCATGGTGGGGGGGAGGGGGGCTCTGAATACCCAATGAATCTCAGGTTCACACGGGAATGGTTTTTTGAGATGTTCCCAAGATGGTTCAAAAGTTCTGTCTCTCTCTTAACTCAGTATTTGCTAACTTGGGGGGATCTGGGGATCCTGATAGGTGCCACGGTCTCCATGTCACCTCAATGCAAGGTCCTGGTCTCTTCCATCCAACTTGTGGTTCGTCAAATCAAACGTACAGCTTCTTTCTCCTTCCAAGAGCTTCCTGCCCTTGTGTTCTCATGTGAGGAGGATGAGCAGATCGCTTGTGGCACTTCAGGCAAGTGGCAACCACACTGGCTGCCATTTTCTCAATTGTACCCCCCAATTTAGACCTCTCACGGATTCAGTGCAGGGCTTGTTTCTCTCCAGAGCGAATCCAGGGGCTCAAAAGTTGCAGAGTTACTGTAGCCAAAGGCAGGTCCTCCAGATGATCAGGAGGCTGAAAAGCCAGTTAAGGTTCAAAACAGCTGGCCGTCTTGGAGGGGGGGGGGGGAAGCAAAGCTGCTTGATAACGCAGTTGCGGTGGAGAAGGAGAAGAAGAAGAGACTGCGGATCGTGGTGGAGTTGGCGAAGTTGAGCGCAATTGACTCAGAGCAACCCACAATTCAGAGTTGTTTGTAAACAGTTAACGGAATAACAAGAGTTGGAGGGGACCTTGGACCCAGTACCATTTTAGACAAAACGGCCACTGATGCAGGACAAAGCACTTGGAACGTTGGCTTGACCTGGTGGATTTTGGGCAGCACCGATGGGCTGACCTCCGAGAATGCCCACACGCAAGACTCAAGTTTGGTCTTCTAGCATTGCCAGGGAAAGTTTTTATTTGCGCGGAGGCGCCCAAGAACAACAAAGAAGAGTGTGCAGAGCCAAGGCTACAACTGGCTGATGGACTACTGCTCTGAGTCACTGTAGGATCTGACCCTGGTTCTGACTAAACCCCGAGACGGTCTTTCCCGACCTTCAGGAAAACACACAAACAAGCCGGGAGAAGGAGGGTGGGAGGATGAGAGAAGAAATTGCTCCAGCCTAGCTAATATTTATCCACCAAACATCGCTTTCCATAATCAGGGCCTGGGACCCAAGGTGCTGGTCTCACCTCCCGTGAAGTGTAATTTTATTAAATGCTTCACTCCGTACCCAGCACTTCACAAAACGAGATAATGTGAGCAGGCTCTCGGGGAGCTGGCGTTTAGCACACGGCAAAGTCGAAATTTAAAATATATATATATTTTTAAAAAAACGTGCCCAAAAAATGCCTCTCCCCATCTCTCATTAACGTGGGTGATTTGATGGGTGCCGGTATATGCCGGCGTGTGCTTGGCATTTGCCGTCACAAGCAATTTGCAGCTCAGAGTTGTCAAGTTTGAGTTTTAGGAGAGGTTTTTTTTATTTATTTAATTTTGAAAACAACAAGCTAGAGAAAGGAGCCAGGGGCATCCCAGAGGAGTGAAAACGGGCCTTTGTGCTTGACCTTTTGCAACCTTCTTAGGGATAGTTGCATTTAAACCATGATCTTTATGGCCTGGTATTTCCAGAGCTGTTTTGTTGTTGTTTTTTTAGGACCACCATGCCCAACATCCTTGTTTATTAACTAAGTTAGCTGGCACCAAAAGGAGTGGAAGGGTATCACAAAGCTGGAACAGGCAAAACATCCAGCGGTTCCTTATTTTTGGATCTTGAATGGCTGAGCAAGATACAGATAGTCCCCAACTTACAAGCATTCATTTAGTGACCAAAGTTACACTAAAAAAAAGTGACTTACAGTATGACCGTTTTCCAGACTTGTGATTTTTGCAGCCTCCCCGTGATCACCTGGTCAAAATTCGGACGCTTGGCAACTGACTCGTGTTTATGACGGTTGCAATGTCTCCTGGTCTGTGTTTGTGTGTGTGTGTGTGTGTGTGTGTGATGTGGTCCCCCTTTTTGCAACCTTTTGACAAGCAAAGCCAGTGAGGAAGTCAGACTCATTTAACAACTGCAGGGATTCACTTAGCTGTGACAAGACAGGCTGTAAAATGGGGCAAAACGCTCTGAGCAACCGTCTGGCTTAGCGACAGAAATTTTGGGCCCAAATTGTGGTTGTAAGTCAAGGATGACTTGAGGAACAAATAGGGGGGTCCCCGCAAAGTTTTATTTGGAGAAGCAAAAACTGAACGAGGGTTACCTGGCGGAGTTGGGAGGGAGGCAAGGGAATCAAAAGGAGAGGGTGAGTGGGATGGGATGGGGGGGTCCTTATTAAAAAGCTCCCCCCCTTTTGCAATCTGAATACTTTAGAAGTTCCCAGTAAGGCTCCTCGACGCTCATCAGTTTGCCCTGTCCATCCCCATCAAAAGTAAGCAGCTATTTTAGGCTTCCTGCTGGCTTGGTGACAGCGCATACAATGGCTCCATTTCCACCTGCTTGTCTAAGATAACAATTTTGGGAACAGACAAAGCTGGGGAGGGAAACCTCCCATTTCACGCCCCCCCCCCTCGTATCTTCCTTTCTATTCGGACTTCTGCGTCTGATGGGTTCGTATCCCAACTCACCTTCCATCTTCCTGGCCAGCATCCCAAATCCCTTCTGAAAAACCCGAGTTTTAAAAGAACATCGGGGTCCGGCACGTGGCCATAAAATGCACTCTCCCCCCCCCCACACACTGCAATGTCACTCCACCCACATATTGTCCATGCTCCAAAACCAGAAAATGTGACGTCTGTCCATCAAATGTCCGTCGGCCTTAAAAAGAAATATATGGCGGTTCCACTAGGATGATCCCTGATGGATGGCAATGAGCCGAGGTTGTGATTGACGACTTGCCAATTAAAAAATAATAATTTAGATCAGCCCAGTTTGCTAGCCTCTCAAGTGCCCTCGGAGGGCCGGGGATTATGGAAACTAGATTCCAGTCACTGGGGGGGGGGGAACTACAGGTTGGCGAAGAAGTCCCTCCCAGCCTCCGATGTGTTTCTGTTCGTCCTTGGCAAGGGTCTTATCGGCACTCGGCAGGCGGGCTAAAATGTCTCTGTTCAAATGGTGTTTCGGTCCTTGCGGCATCAGCCTTGCTTGACAAACGGCCTTTTTTATTTATTTATTTTTAAAAGCCACCTTTTGCTTTTCCCCTGCACATCCTTCTTGGCAAGCCTGACTCCTTTCAGGAAAAGAGAATTCAGGAGCTGTTTGCGATGGTTAATTGTTTTTTTTAAGGCTCAACAGAAGTACAAAAGTGGCATTTGCTGATCAGGGAAATGTAGAAGGGCAAGTTCTTAAAATAGCCAGGGCCAAGGCGCGCAGGACTAGCAACTTGCTTTTTCTAGAAAAACAAACCAACCAGGGAGATACATAGGAACGCTTTCCAATCCTTGCACAAAACGTGACAGGAAGAGAAATTCGGTCTTGCCTATAATGTTCCCATAGGATGGCTGAGATTTAATCTGGCCAGGCGGGAGGGGGAGGTGTGTTCTTCCCACTGTGGGTGAACTACAATTCCCAGTGTCCCTCTCTACGGGCTGTACCAGCTGGATTAATGGAACGTGGCCAATGTGGTCCACATCTGGAAGGACACAAGCTCCCCTCGAGGGTCCAAAGCAAACTTCTAACCCATTCCCAAGTTCTCATCCTTGGGAACTTTAAGATGCGTGGACTCCCAACTCCCAGAGTTCCGTGCTGGCTGGGGAATTCTCGGAGTTGAAATCCACCCATCTTAAAAGTCCCAAGTTTATGGAACACTGTTGTAGCCTGTCTGTAGCACTGATACCATGTTGTAGACTAGCCCTTCCACTTAGCTTGAGATCGTCTATATTTTGACAATGGATCCAGCCCAGTATGGCTGGGCAACCTGTCCCCATATTAAACAGCTTCAGAATGTCAAGACCTTCAGATCCAAGGCTGCCTTGCAGTCCGCAAGACAGATCTTTCCCCCCAGGGCACACTTGGATATTGAGAAGGAAGGACTCAAAGGTCAGGTTGATCGATGTGACTCAGACCAGTAATCCAACTGCTGCTTTATGGATGTAAACCATCTTCCAAGGCAAGAACCACACCATGCGGGCCGCTAATGTGGTAGAGATGGAGGGAATCAGCAAAAAGGAACTGAGAGGATAAAAGATGCAAAATATATAGCTTTCTTGAGCGGCCAAGACTGGTGACTGGAGAAGAAGGTGGGATGGGTTGGAGATTCTTGGCTTCTAGATCAAAGCATCTTCTCTTGACCACAAAGGGGCCCGTCAAGGCATGGTTGATGTAATCTGTCAAGCCAAAGAAGGGTGCCCTTCCATTGGGCAGGACCTCCATGCCCAAGGTCAAGATGAGAAAGAAAAACAGGAGAATACTGGAGGACGCCAACAGCTGGAGAGGCTCTCCAATGCACATGGGACTAACCCAGTTTCCTCCAGAATGTCTGCACAGACCAGTCCTGATTGCTGGCTTGCTGGATTCTTCCCTTCTGGGAGGGGTTGCCGAAACCAACTTCCCTTGGATAGGGCCTCAACTCCAAAGGGACCCACTCGGTCTCCACTTTAGTATCTTCAGCTGTCCTCCACCACTCTAGACAACTCAGCAAAATCCACAGCCTTGTGGACAGGTGAAAATCCAAGCCTTGTCCATCCTGATGTTACTTGGGTCAACTGGGACGACAAGTCCCCAAGTTCCAGAGGTCATCACCTTGTGGTAGATTCCTTGATTAGACCCACAGATGAACCTGGGAGCGTCTGAAGCCAAGGCGTAAAGTTCCTCTGGAGGTGCACCTAGTTGTGACCTTCCCAGGTCTCTGATTCCTCCCCGCGCAACTGAAGGCAACGGAAGTCAAGGAAGAGAACAACTTTCCCCATCATCAGTGATTTGAGAACAGCTCAAGGTCTTCAGCAAAGGGCAGACTTAGCCCATCGAGAGGGGCTTGGCGCGTGGAAACGGCGATAAAGAGAGACTACTGTAGAAGAGAGAGAGGACATTGATGGCCCCGTGGGATTTGATCTAAAGGTTTAAAAAAGCCTTTTGAAAAACTGACTGGGATCACAGTGGCCAGTAACAGTTTTTTTTAAAAAAAAAAGACAATTTTGGACAAGTAAGCCTTGTCCCGCTCACCACTGCCTCACGTCCCAGCTATTCTTGCACCAGTTCCCAAGCTGAGTTTTCCGTCTTGAACTCTCTACGCCAAACTAAGGGTGTTTATTTCTTTTCTTTTTTTTCTGTTGACCCCTACCCCACCCCTTCCTCTTTTCTTGACTTCAGAGAAACCAAAGTGCTCTCTTTGGCGCAACCTTTGGCCTCCTCCTCCTCTTCCTCCTCCTCCTCCTCATTTTAGGTGCCTTGAAAATTTTCAAATGTTTCAAAATATATATATATAAATATATATATATATATATATGAATGTCTCGCAAATTCTCTTAGTCCTTTTTTTCCTCCCCTCCGTTTTTCATAGAAAAACAAAAAAAGTACAACTTTAAAAAATTAATTATTAAAAATAAAGAAACAAAAAAAAAAGCAAGAGAGTTTTTATTTATTTATTTGTTTTTATTTATTTATTTATTTATGAGACTTATATACCGCTTTTAAGGGCAAGCACTCTCTAAGCGGTGTACACCAGTAAGCAATGTATATATATATATATATATTTACATTGCCCCCAACAATCTGGGTCCTCATTTGACCTACCCCGGAAGGATGGAAGGCTGAGTCAACCTTGACCCGGTGAGATTTGAACCGCTGACCTGCTGAACACCGTCAGCTAAAGTGGCCTGCAGTACTGCACTCTAACTGCTACGCCACCTCGGCTCTTTTTTTCCCTTGGGGGGGGGGGCGGGAGGGGGAAATAAAATGGGAAAAGGTTTAATTTTAACAGCCAGCTTCACACAATATGACGAGGCACTGGTCTTTTGATGGGGTTTGTAAGCACCCAATTTTTGCTAGTTCGTCCCTGATTATTTTAGACGAGGGTCACATTAAAACAGCCCATCCATCAGGTTTTGTTAGGTAAGCCATGATTGATTGGGATGACACAACATGCCAAGCCACAGACTGTAAAACCACAGTGCCTTGATTCATACTTGATTTTAAACCAGGGTTTCCCAACCTTGGCCGTTTTTGGCTGTGTGGACTTCAACTCCCAGAATTGACCATTGATAAGTATTCTGGAGGTTGAAGTCCACACACCAGGAAAGGGCTGAGGTTGGGAAATGCTGGTTTAAGCCGTGGTTTACTAATTATGAATGATTAAAAGTTGGTGGGTTGCATTAACACAATATATTATGCAATAAAGGTTGGAACCACAATACCTAGGTTCGTAACCACTTTGTACCATTATTTAACCATGGCTTTCTGAGTAAATTCACAGAATAAGCTAAACTGAGCTGGCCAACCTTTCTGGACCTCTTCCTTAAGTGCTGAACTATGATTCCTAACCAACATGGCGCAATGATTGCTTCTTGAATGCCCTAATATAAAAGTTTAGATCCCTGCAGAGAGAAGTCTAGCTTCTCAGCAACAACATCAACAAAAAATTCTACCCTGGTCCTTTTCTGTGTCTCTTTCAACTCCGATCTTAGTCACTTGCTCCAATTATTTTCTTATAATTTGGGCCCAGTCGCTATTTTAAGGAAGTTGAGGCAGTGGACCTCAGCTGAATTTTGAAAAAGAGTGTGATGGAGGCAAGATTTGAACTCGGACCTCCAGCAGCCCAGACCCCCAGAGGAGATAAAACGTGACTTCTCTAGACTACTCGAGCTTGCCTCCTGGATTGTGATATTCCCCCCGGGGGGGGGATTATTTTCTGCCACTTTGTAAATGGTGGTTTCTGCTAAATTTAAGATAAAACTCAAGTTCATTACTTCGGCATTAGACAGGCTCCAGAATCTGCCCGCAGGTTAATGGATTTCTCCAGGGGATAAAAGTGCCACTTTTCAGCGGGCAGCGATGACAAGCAGGGCAGAGGGGTGATGCCACCTCTATGGAGATGGAGGTCTTGGAGGGGGGTTGGATTTTGGGTTTCAGCCCACATTGCCAGTTGGGGTGAAGGCACAAGCCGAGAAGAAGACCAGAGCAAAACAAGAATCGTTCATATCTGCTTGAGCATCTTAAGGCTATTTTTTTTTTTAAATACTCCATGCTCTAAGTATGCCCACCAAGCCGCTTTATGGAAAGCATGAGGACAACGTCTTATATTTAAACAATTCAAAACTATTAATTGGAAAGGATGCAGAAGGAAAAGGAAAATTTTAGGTAGTTTACACAGAAAAAGGCTGGATGAAAAACTAGGTTTTTGGCGGGCTCCTAAAAGACACAGCTGCCTCCCAAATTCACACACACACACACACACACCCATCAAAAAACAGCCAGAGTTAACCATCAAGTAACCTGGTCAGTTTCAACACACACGGCACTCAGATCTGAAATGATAGCTTCCGGTTTCCTGTGGTGGAGGGTCCTAATGGGTCAAAAAAAAATGATAATATAGAGGCAATTTTGGAAGGGGTTGGGAGACACCCCCAGAGTTTGGAAAGCAACCTGAGAATGATTTGACAGTTCAGCTTGGGCGTCCGTGCCAGGGTCGACGGACACATTGCAAACCCAAACAAATTTTATCGCTGGTTAGAGCAGTATGTGAAGTTGGAGAATTTGGGGTGGGGTGGGGGCACAGAATCCTCTCTCCAAACCCAAAATGAACCCTGTAGGTGTGTGCGAATAGGTAGCTGAGACTCTGAAACCAACCAAACCAGGTTTTTAATCATCCTTATTTTGTTCCTGGAGGAAAGAACTGCGTTATGAAAAGAATTCCCCAAACGTAACCTGCGTTTCAGCAAAAATGTGTTATGCAACATCCGAGTTACCATAGTACGCACGTTTGTCCACATGCATATACACCTAATACAACATTGCAGCTCATTTTAATGCCTAACGCCGCACTACCGTTCCTTTTATGCCCAATGCAACATTGCAGCTTGTTTTAATGCTCAATGCAACATTGCAGCCAGTTTTAACGCCGAGTGGAGCATTTGTAGTTTATTTTAACACCCAATACAACATTGCACTTGGTTTTCACGCCAGGCCAAATCCTGGCCAACTCCCCACCCCCCACCCGTCCATCAGGACCTCAGTCTCTCTTGTCTTCCTTTTTTTTTAACCATTTTTCCTTGCCTGCAGGCGTCTTGCCATTTGCTTTTTATAAACGCTGCTTTTATTCTCTCTAAGCCCACATTTATTGACCTACATCAACTCTTCAAGGGTTGGAGGGAGAGATTGGGCGAGGTTTGTTGTTTTTTTTAAATCTTAAAAATAAAAACCCAAGGAGAGAAAATTGGGGAAGGGGGGGCTTGCGAGGGAGGAAGAAAGATGGATATTAATTTGGGAAAGAGGTCAGATAGGCAAGAAGGAAAATGTGCAGATTTAGAGAGCAAAAAAAACAAAACAAACCACCTTCCTGATTTAACAAGAGAGGGAAAAGGCAGTCTGGAGATCTGGGTCTATTAATAGACCAGAACCACCAAATGCCAGCTCGGAGAGAAAGACAGGCTCATCACACACTGAGGCGCAGCTGGAAAAAAAGTGCTTCTGGGCCCCCCAATGGATAGCAAGCACATCTTCTTAACAGCCTAATTCATGCTCTGCTCAGGGAGCAGAAAATCTCCGTAGTTAACCAAGGCTACTGAAGCATCGGATGGCGTGACCCAGATGGAGGCCGAGGCAGCAGCTGGGAGTAGGCTGGGAGGGGAGGCCCGTCTCCTCCGCCTCGGGGTTTCTCCACCTCGGGACCTGGAGAAGATGGGTGGGCTTCGGCTCCTGGCTTGGCTGGGGAATTCTGGGAGTTAAAAGTGTCAGGGTAGAGCTGGAAGGGGCCTTGGAGGTCTTCCAGTCTGACCCCCCCCCCGCTCGAGCAGGAGACCCTAAACCATTCCAGACCATCTCTTCTTGAAAACCTCCAGTGATGGAGCACCCACAATTCCTAGTGGTAAGCTGTTCCACTGGTTAATTGTCCTCACTGTCAGGAAGTTTCTCCTTAATTCCAGGTTGCTTCTCTCCTGGATTAATTTCCATCTGTTGCTTCTTGTCCTGCCTTCAGGGGCTTTAGAAAATAGGTTGACCCCCCCCTCTTTTTTCTGGCAGCCCCATTCTACCCATCCACTCTACCCATCTTCAAGGTGGTTGAGAAATACTAGTCTAGACTTTCTGGATTTTAACTACTGTTAAGTTCTAGTTACAGAAGATGAGGAGGAGGAGGAGGAGGAGGACGACGACGACGACTGTGGGGTCCTTGGTGCTCTCCAGCTTGGTGGTTTTCTTCCAGATGTTTCATTACCAAACTAGGCAACAACATCAGTGCCAGAAAGGGTGTGTGTGTACTGTTGACATTGCCTAGTTTGGGAAATGAAACAACTGCAAGAAAACAACCAAGCATAGAGAGCTCCGAGGACAGCCCCTCCCCATTTCAACCCTGAGCTTCAAATATTCTCCTTTAGAGAGGACAATGCCAGGAGATGATAAGAATTGCCCAATCTGGGAATTCTAGAACCAAACGGACATACTTTTGATTTGGAGGTTCTGGACCTGCGCAAGGGGCTGGCTCCCCTGTTGCTTCCCAGCACCCCAATCCAAGCACTGCTCTCCGAGTGTTTGAGAGATGGCCAGGATTTTTAAAAGCCCCGGGTGATCATGTGGTTGTAGGGACACTGTGATGGTCATAAGTGTGAGGATCAATCTGAAGTCACTTTTTTTTTTCAAAAAAAAAAAAAGACTAATTTTAGGAGCGGTGTTCAAGTAGCTTGCAGAATTTGCTATCCAGCAGTTTAACCACAGTGGTAAAGCCATGTTGTCAGATCTCTGCAGAGTGAGGAGTCCTTGTGTATTTAAACTGACTCTGGTTTTCCTCTTTCTTTAAAAAAAAATCAATGCCCCCCCCCCAAATCCTGGCTTCCTCTCATCCCCATGCTAAAATATGAAGCACTGCACAGCCTACAGCCCTGCTCTGACTCCAGGGAGGACACCAGCCATATGCTGAGCATATGGCTGAGCCTTCAGCACAGATCAAGGGTGAGGTTTATGTGTCGCTTGGCCAGCGCTGTGCCAAATTGCCAAAGATTAAAGATTTTTAAAATAGCAAACCGTTTCTTCAAAGGGGAAGTGCGTGCTTGGAACAGTTTTTCTTTTTTTCTTTTTTTTTTTTGAAAAAAAGGACAGTCCTAAAAGCACAGACGTTTGGAAAGGTGAGAGAGTGGGACGAGAACCAGAGCTTGTCCTCGTTTTAAATCAAGAGTGCCAAAAAAAGAGGGTCTTTATAAAATAACATGCGGTCCCCTGGCTGGCTGGGGGATTCTGGGAGTTGAAGTCCACCTGTCTTAAAGCACAGCTGGCTGAGGAAACGAGAAAGCCATTTTTCTCAAGGTCTTCCTGTTGCAAACGCTGGTGGTCTTTCCAAGCAACTGCATCTCTGGCTGAGATACCTGCCAAACTACAAATTCGTAGAAAGGTTGATGCCCTCCCCCCATTGCTCCCAAGCAGGGTGGGGTCTAATGAAACCTATTTGGGGTGTCCTGGCTTGGAGACCCCCGCCTTGCAACCCAGTTGGATAGCTCCAAACTAAACCAAGGGGTTCCCACAAGCGGTTCTTACTCAGCCCTTCTTCTTTCTCCTTTCCCTGCACAATAATGGTTTAAACCAGGGGTCCCCAACCTGGGCGACTTTAAGACCTGTGGACTTCAACTCCCAGAATTCCCCAGGAATTCTGGAAGTTGAAGTCCACAGGTCTTAAAGTCGCCCAGGTTGGGGACCCCTGGTTTAAACTACAAGTTGTCATTGACTGATGATCATACTTGAGGCCAAAATTTCTGTTGCTAGGCAAGGCCGTTGTGTTAAGTGAATTCTGCCCCAGATGTTAAGCGAACCACCACCGTTGTTAAATCAGTACACTTGTTAAGCGAAACTGGCTTCCCCATTGACTTTGCTTGCCAGAGGGTCGCCAGAGAGGATCAGCGCAACCCTTAAAAATAGGAGTCAATTGTCCCACGTCTGAATTTGGATCACCTAATCACAGGGATGCTGCCACGGTCGCAGGCGTGAAAAAGGCTTTTTTGGTACTATTATAATTTCAAGCAGTCCCTAAATGAGCTGATGTAAGTCGAGGACTACCTGTGTTCGGTCTCCAGCCGTCACTCGGCTTTAGAGAGAACGTGGGGAACCAAGGAGAGCTGTGTGGCCCTCCGTGAAGGAAGAAGCCACAATTCCGGCATCTTTTGACCGACAACCACTGGCTGGGAAAGGTCCTTCCTCACACCAGGAAGATGACAATTGCTGTGACCTTGCCTAGCCCGCTCCCCATCAATGATGCTGGCACCATCGCCCCCTCTCTCTCTGGCCAGGAAGCGCCTTTGGAAGGCTCCTCCAGCCACCAGCTGCAAACGAGACAACTTGCTAAGTGGGGTTCACACCCTGCTGAAACAGCTGTCAGGGGTGGCCCCGTTCAGCACTGCCTGACACATTTGCTGGCAGCCCAGTGCAAGGATAGAGGGGGACCCCCGCGGCTCTTTGTATATGGTGCCTGCCTCGGAGGATATCCGGCAGAAGGAAGCGTTGATTTATAAAAAAATAAATAAAAGAAAGACTCTGAAAAAGCCCTTATCTTAATTCTGGATGCAGGCAGGCCCTCCGTGCCACAGCCCCACCCTGCACAGCTCCTGAAGCCTCAGCTCCACTAGTGGGAGGAGAATTGCGTTGGGCCACACACACACACTGCGGAGTTCACGCTGGCAGCCAAAATGCGAGCCTGCAACTCGTTAATTGACCTTGGCTCTGCGGCTGAGCAAAGAGGAACACGCTCCGAATTTCTTTCGCTGGGGTGTCAGAAGAGGGAAGATGGGCTTGATCACGCTGTGCCTTATTACAAAGGAGCCAGGCACTCGTGGCGAGAGGGAGAGCGAAATTAAGGTTAAACAGTGGAAAAGCAGAGAAGAACAAAAAAAACCAAGCTGGCTGGATATATTCTTTTGGGCCCTATCCGTGGATCAATTTTGGGTGAATTACTGCATTCGGCGCAATTGGTGTTCGGGTGGGTGTACACCGTATGTGTGTATATTGGATTTTGATGAGGGGGACATGTTTAAACTGTGGTTGTGTGTTGTTAGATGCCCAGAGCCACTTGGCCAACAGGCAGTCGTATAAAGAGAAGAGATAAAATAAATAAAACAGATTACACACAGCTTCCAAACCAATGGGAAAATTTAAAAAAAGCAGACCTGGCAAGCAGCTGGTGTTTTTTTTTTTTTTTTAAAAAAAAAAACCTCTTCCATATTTGCCTGAAATCTCTCTGCAAATCCGATCAGGTGTCATTGTATTCTTTAGAGGAACTAAATGGATTACTATAAGGAAACACCAGACTTTGGAGCCCCAGTCCAGCTAGAATCAGAAGATCCTATTTATTTGCTACGTTTCCCGGCTGGCCAACAAAGACGGTTCCCCTTAGGCGGTGTACAAATCCTATAAAAGTATAATGCAGAATAAACTAACCAGGCATGCAAAGGGACAATTCAGACTACAGCTGGTCCCGAATCAGCTGCCACTTGTAAAGGGATGAGAACCCCAGTTACTACATGATTGCAGGAGCCTTGTTGGTTATCCATATTTTTCTGGGTGCAATTCAGAAACCCCTGTTATCAGTCAGGCCCTGGGCACCTTAAGACAATCTGCTCTTGACTTGCAACCATTTGTTCAGTGTCCAGAGTTACAACAGTGAGGAAAAAAAGTGACTTAGGACCATTTTTCACCCTTATGACCATTGCAGCGTGCCCAGGGTCAGGCAATCAAAATTCAGACGCTCGGCAACTGACTCGTATTTATGACGGTCGCCGTGTCTTCCGGGGTCACGCGATCCTCTTTTGCAACCTTCTGACAAGCGAAGTCAGGGGGGGGGGGAGAACCCGGATTGACTTAACAACTGTGGCAAAAAAGATGGGGCAAAGACGACTTAGCCAGCCGTCTTGCTTAGCAACAGAAATTCTGGGCTCAATTGTGGTCATAAGTCGAGGACTCCTGTGCAATCTGTTCAGATACAACTAAATCTTCTCTGCGGTGGCCCTGAAAATACGCAGCCCTCCCCCGCCCCATAACAAATACAATAAATAAAATAAACAAAGGAAGGAGAAGAGAAGGAGAAGGAGGAGGAGGAGGAGGAGGAGGAGGAGGAGGAGGGAGGAGGAGGAGGAGGAGGAGGAGGAGGAGGAGGAGGAGGAGGAGGAGGAGAAGAAGAAGAAGAAGAAGAAGAAGAAGAAGAAGAAGAAGAAGAAGAAGAAGAAGAAGAAGAAGAAGAAGAAGAAGAAGAAGAAGAAGAAGAAGAAGAAGAAGAAGAAGAAGAAGAAGAAGAAGAAGAAGAAATGTTGATGGCAAGAGAGGAACAGAGCTGGGACTGGACAGGAAAAAAGGAGAAATCTTGCCAGCCGCCCTGAAGTGCTGGCAGCTATCTCAAAAAAAAAAAAAAAAAAAAGATTTGGGCAGCCTGGAAAAGAGGGTTTATCAGCAGAGACCCACTTAATGTGTGACTGCTGCATTTTCACAGCCCTCGGCTGGCTTTTCTGCCCCAGGGGTCAAAATAATTCATCTCGCCTTAGGGAACGCAGATCTTGATTCAGGGGAGAGAGGCTATCACTTATTTCTCTGCCTCGGGCAGCCCCTCCAAAAAAACCCAGCAAGGAACAGAGGGAGACATTAAGTTAAACTCACATCAGAGTCATCCCTGGTGGAAAGGCGCCTGTGGAAGGGGTGGGAGAGGGGAGCTAATGCGCTGGTAGAGCTAAAAGCCTCCACGAGGCCTCCGGATTGCCCGTGGCCCTCAAATACGTGAGTTGCAGCCCCCCAGAAATCTTGAAAAAGTTTGTTTATTTATGCAGATGATTTAGAGGGCCGCCCAGCTCACTCACGTGACTCTGGCTGGCTTGCAAAAAACAAAAACTCCAATTAAAAACCCCAATAAACATCAACAATCCAACCGGCCACATGATGGGCTCCTTGTCACGCTGGGGTCCCCAGGCCTGCTGGCGAAACCAGGTCTAGGGGGCCAATTTAGAACACAGAACGCAGAATTGACATCCCCCCCCCATCCAGGTAGCCCTTGGCTTAAAGGGCAAATGGAATCTGAATTTCTGTTCTTAAGCAAGGCGTGAGTCAGGCCCAACTGTATGCCTTTTTTTTGCCACGGTCGGTAAGCGAACCGCTGCAGTTGTTAAGTGAATCAGGCGGTCGTTAAGCGAATCCAGCTTGCCCCGTTGACTCTGCTCCTGCCAAGTCGCAAATGGCGCTCGGTGTGACCTCGGATTGCTGCAATTGTCACAAAGACACACCGGTTGCCAAGCGCCCAAATTTTGATTGTGGGGAGGCTGCGACGGTCGTAAGGGTGAGGACTGGTCCCCGGTCGCTTTTTTCAGTGCTGTTTGAGCGGTCGCTGAATGAACGGTTGTAAGTCAAGGACCACCTGTCATATTTTAGGGGACCAAAGGAGAGAGGGAAAGATGGATATTCACCGTAATTCCGTTAACTAAAATTGCATTTAGGGTTTTGATCCGGTGTCTCTCAAGAGCACACACAAACACACACACACAAACAGGATGGGCTAAGCGTAATTCTGGCGGACAGGAAGCTCGGTATCCTTGCTTTTAGAGAATGTGATCCTTGCTATCTTTTGCCAAGAGGTCCAGTGGCGTGTGGCCAAGCCATAGAACACAGAATCATAGCGTTGGAAGAGGGGACCTTGGAGGTCTTCTAGTCCAACCCCCTTACGCTGTTCCGGACAATCTTTTCTTGAAAACCTCCACAGCTTCCGGAGATAAGCCGTTCCACTGATTAACTGTCCTTGATATCTGCTGTGATCAGCACCCCCAGCCCTCAGGCCAAGCTCTTCCAAAGCCCCCTTTGCAGATCCTGACCCCCCCCAAATCCCCCCCCCCAAAAGCCTGCCTTGTGAGGGTTGCTTAACGCACTTCCAGCCTCCCTGTGAAATATCGCCTGGCAGCGACCATAAAAGGGAGCGGAGACAGGAGCCATCTGATGGGAGAAGCACTCCTCATTTAGGCCTGGCGGGCGTCTGCTGCAAATCTCTATTTTTATGGCGATTTTTATAGTCCAAAGGTGGAAGGAGACGAGAGGGGAGGGGGAGAGAGAAAGAGCAAGAAGAAGTCACACTCATTGCTCTAAAGAAGGGCCGTTTATGGCCATCACGGGCGGGGGGGGGGGGATCTCTTTGAAGAAAGCTATGGGGAAGAAGTATACATCTATCTATCTATCTATCTATCTATCTATCTATCTATCTATCTACCTACCTACCTACCTACCTACCTACATACATACATACATACTGTACATACATTTTTTAGATTAGTAAAGTTGGAGGTCATCTAGTCCAACCCCCTGCTCAGGCAGGAAACCCTACACCATTTCGGACAAATGGCTGTCTAGTCTCTTCTTAAAAACTTCCAGTGTTGGAGCATTCACCGCTTCTGGAGGCAGGTTGTTCCACTGGTTAATTGTTCTCACTGTCAGGAAGTTTCTCCTTAGTTCTAGGTTGCTTCTCTCCTTGATTAGTTTCCATCCGTTGCTTCTTGTCCTACCATCAGGCGCTTCGGAGAACAGCTTGACTCCCTCTTCTTTATGGCAGCCCCTGAGATATTGGAATATTGCTATCGTGTCCCTTGTCCTTCTCTTCGTTAAACTAGACATACCAATTCTAGCAACCGTTCCTTATATGTTTTAGCCTCCAGTCCCCTAATCATCTTTGTTGCTCTTCTCTGTACTCTTTCCAGATTGCTAACAAAGAATAAAGGGAGAACTGGAATAGCTATTTCGAGCTTCTTAACTCTCTTCAGCCAAACATACCCTTCTGAGATTCGAACCTGGGCTGTGTGCATGTTAGGCAGCTGTATTAACCTCTAGGCCACAGGCTCTTTCTCACTTTGTCAGCTATATCAGGGAGGGAAGAGACAGGGGGAGATTTACCTTGAGTGTTTTTTGATGCACCCTGTCGGCCCAAATATATATATTTGTATCCCTTTATTTTTTTTACAAATAACATCTTCAGCACACCTTCTTCCTCCTGTTTTCCCCACAACGACCCCTTGAGGTAGGTTGGGCGGAGAGGGAGGGACTGGCCCAAAGCCTCCCAGCCGGCTTTCGTGCCTAAGGTGGGACTAGAACTCACCGTCTCCTGGTTTCTATCCTGGTGCCTTAACCCCTAGACCAAACTGGCTATCCTAAGGCAACGGAGAGGACGTCTCTAGCCTTGGGGAAATCAACTGAGTGCTATTCCCTCCTGATCAATCTTTTGGGGACTGACTGGAGGAGGGACCTCAGCAAAAGATGGTTGGCATCACCCATGGTGCCCTTAACCCCTAGACCAAACTGGCTATCCTAAGGCAACGGAGAGGACGTCTCTAGCCTTGGGGAAATCAACTGAGTGCTATTCCCTCCTGATCAATCTTTTGGGGACTGACTGGAGGAGGGACCTCAGCAAAAGATGGTTGGCATCACCCATCTTGTTTAAGATCCTTCTCCCCCCCCCCCTTTTCCTGATGCAACAGCCGGCAAGGAACAGCCACATCTGAAGTCTGATGGGAATCTCTCCGGCAGCAGCACTGAAAAATCTCAAACTCTTCCTCCAAGCAGGTTCATTTTCGCTTCTAAGAATAACTGCGTTAGCTACCGGAGACCTCGCTGTCTCCACGGACTTGGCCAATTGCCTTGCCGCTTCGGTGGCTGCATCGCTGGGACATCCCTGGGACGAATTCTGGAGGTTAATCAGGCCCTGCGATTAATTATGCAGTTAATTAATGTCAGGTAATTAAGCACTATTTCATTCTGGACCGGTGGATTGGCGGCCTGTAGGGAAAGCCACCGAGGCAAAAACCAACTTCTCCGTCTTTTACTTTGTGTGACAGGGGTCAGGATGGGGGATTCTGGATTCGGGAGAGCCCCAGAATGGAAAATGGAATTGAAAAGAGGATGTGGAGAATGAAGAGGAAATAGGTTTGAGGGGAGCCAGTTTGGTCTGGCAAGGAAGGCACCAGGCTAGAAACCAAGGAGTTAGGGACTTCTAGCCCCACTTGGGCAAGAAGATCAACTGGGTGACCTTGAGTCAATCACCAGGAGACTGGGAATTCTAGTCCTGCCTTAGGCGTGAAAGACAGCTGGGTGACTTTGGGCCGGTCCCTCCCTCTCAGCCCAACCCGTCTCGCGGGGCTGTGATTGTGGGGAAAATAAGAGGAGGAAGGGGTATTTGGTATGATCGCCAGCTTGAGTTGTTGTTGTTGTTATTGTTATTATTATTGATCATCGCTGTCAGCCAGATGTTCAGACTGGATTTGGCATTTTTGTCTACCTATCGAGTCCTTACTAAGAACCTGGAATAGGCAGATGTGATATTTGGTGGTATTATTATTATTATTATTATTATTATTAATAATAAATAAAAGCAAGCTATAAACAAAAATTCTCCATGGAAATGAGTGAGCAAAGAGATTACAAAATTCTTTCTCAAATCTCAGGTTTTTCTTTACTCTTCTATTAATCTCCTTCTTTCCTTCTTTCCTTCTTTTCTACCTTCCTTTCCTCCTTCCTTCTTCCTTCCTCTTTCCTTCCTTCCTTTTCTCCTTCCTTCTTTCCTTTCCTTCCTCCCTCCCTCCCTCCCTTCATAAAGCCAAGGTATTGCCATAGTGCCCTTTTGCCAAATGCAGGGAAGCACTCTTCCAGTTTTCAGCCACCATAGTTACAGGTGGCTTCGTCCCAAAAGAAATTCAAGGGAAGCCGCCCACCAGCTGCTCGCTGCTTAGCCAGTTCCCCGAATCCCGCTGTCTGCAGCTTTGTCAACTGACCAGCGGTAAACAAACCAGGGTTTAGGGCGACGCACGAACCCCGTTGAGAAGTTCTGCTTCCGAGAGACGTGACGTGGCCTTTTTTTTTAGTTCGAGGCCAGCTGGTGGGGAGAGGGGTCAGCAAACTAAACAAGGCCAGCCCCGCCCCAGGCTTCCTAAGCAGCAACTCGGATTGTGTTCCAGCTCCTCCGACGATTCCGCTGGCGGCAAACGTCCACCAGCAATTGGACCGCGGGAGTGACCCATGCCTCGATTTGCGCTGACAATTTGCCACGGTAATAGCCGCCTGGGGCTTTTGCCTCCCGCGCTTGGCGGGCTGATAACCTTAACCGTGCCAAAGCCACACAGGCACTCAGTCGATCCATCTCTCATGAAAAGACCCAGCTGGGAAAACACGGCAGCAATCTTACCAACCAGTGGTCCCCTGCAGGCCTTAGCTCTTGAAGCTGAGAGAAAGAGAGGAAGAAAAAGAGAGAGGTGGCTGGTCCTGCAAGGACCACATCAGGTTGAAAGCTACTCAGGTGACCCAACGTAAAAGATGCCAGGGGATGGAGGGGGAAGCACCAAGCAAGTTCTAGAAGCTAAACCAGGGGTCTTCAAACTTGGCCCTTTGATGACTTGGGGACTTCAACTCCCAGCATGCCTGGCTGAGGAATTCTGGGAGTTGAAGTCCACAAGTCATCAAAGGGCCACGTTTGAAGACCCCGGGCTAAACTGTACAAAGAACAGTTAAGGGAGCTAGGTCTGCCTAGTCTATGGAAGAGAAGGATGAGAGGGGGAGAGGATAGCAGTCTTCCGATACTTGAAGGGCTGCTATAGAGAGGCTGCAGTGGTCGTAAGAGTGAGGACTGATCCTAAATCGCTTTTTTCCAGTGACTTTTTCGTAACTTTGAATGGTGGCTAAATGAATGGCTGAAGGATGAGGAGTATTTGTATTTTCATCCAAGGCGAGGGTAAGACTTGGCAATGGCCCCGTTAAACTCCCTGAATTCAGGAGTGTCTCCTAGGACTTGCAAGATGCCTAAAGAAGAAGCACAAGATCCTCTGCATTCCTTCATTTCCGCGAAGGTTCGGTAAACCTGCAATGGTCAAATATAAGTAAAGATTCTAACTCTAATCTGAGATTCCACAAATGGGTATCAGCCCCTTGGATAGATGGGTCTATCCAAGGGGTCAATACATGTCTGGGGTTCAGTAGGAACAGGCTGAACGTGGAAAAGTGCAGTGAGCAGAGAACAGGACACTCTCCACATTTCAATCAACAAATAAAAACACAGAGACAAAATCTGCCACCTGCATTGTAATTTTGACTTTATATATGCCTGCAGGATTTATTCTGTCCTAAACCCGTGCACAACACTTCCCTGTGCGTTTTGAGTCATGAACTCAGCAGAAATAAAAATTATTCACATTATTCATTCTTTTAAAACAAAATATAAGGTTGAAATATATCAGTGTAACGCCCGGCTATGTAGGCTGATGCACTGGGAGGGGTTAACCGCACATCTGGTGTCTGTAAGAGCTTTGAGGCCGTGATTGTGTTAAGATTTCTGTCATGGAGACAAGGTTAAGAGGAAATAAACACGCTGCTTGCTTGGTTAAGCTGCCCCAGACCACCCGGGTCGACGGCTCTCCTGCAAACCCTACAAATTGGATTGCCTCAAAGCAAGGAAAAACAACCAGCTGCTAGCAGTTTTTTCACAGCTAGGAATAAAATCGGATTGTCGGTAATCTTAATTTACATGCAGCAGCACATATGAATTAAGGACATATGGACTTTATGATGTATAAGGAAAGACTGATGAAGCACCAGCAAAAAAGCTCGTTAGCGAAGCCTTATAAACAACGCTAATAAAGCTGCTGATTTATTGCTATGGCGAAATTCAAACAGGAACCAAATGTTGAATTCTGAAGCTTTGGCGCCCCCCAGTGTTCACGGCAAGCAACGACGCCAGGTCCTGCTGAGTCAACTATGTATATTATATTTCGGGCAGAAATTAAAATCAGATCGTTTCTCAGTTATAAAACCCGAGACTGATAAAAACCACATGATTTTTCCTGCTTAAACAGCCATAATTGTCCTCCCTTTCCTCAAATCGTACACTGTAAGCCACAGAATGCAGGTAGTCCTTGTTTAGTGAGCCCAATTGGCAGCAATCATTAAGCAAAGTGATGGTTAAGTGCAGCCACAACTGCTTGCAATTTTTCCCTTCAGCATGCAAAGGTTGTAAACGTGAGGTCTGGTTGCAAGGTTACTTTTTCTTAATGGAATCAAGTTCTTTTCCATCTCTCTCGCTCTGTTTTTCATACAGCAATCCGTATACACAGCATCATTTTAAAGAAATGCCCCTACATGTACACACTCCCGTACTTGCTTTATTTATTTCCAAAATATTGACACCAGCAAAAGAAACACTCACTCAAACAAGGCGGTACTCCTGCAGATGGAGAAAAATTAATTTTGCCATAATCTGATTCCCCAACAAAGAGCATTTGCCAAGTTTTCCAGAGCTTCCATGTTTCACCATAATCTTACTGCAACTCGACCTTGGACGCCAATCACCCAAATTTTAAGCCATACAATGAGCACAGAAAATCTCTTTGCTAAAGAGTCTGAAGCATGAAAGTGACAGACCAATTTTTAAAATACCTTTGTTGTAAAGAAAAAAAACCCCACAAAGCAATCCACCACACTGAATTTAAAAAAAAACCTGATCACTTACCTGCTTTGGTTGATCGTCCAATTCCAAAGAACAGAAGGATTCAAGATGGGTCATTTATTTATTAATTTTGGGAAGAGACAATACACTCACAAGTATTTTTCTCCTGTTATTTATGACTGCATTTTTTTCTACTTCTTTGTCCTCTTAGACTTAGCTTCTTTTTTATAGATATTCTGTCTTCCAAAGGCTTCAAAAGTTTCTACTGTACACATATACATTTTCAAGCAGACGGACTTCAACCTCTTCGGCCGTTGTGTAATTCATAGATGCCCAACCAGAGCGATTTCCAGCTGGGTGAATTTCAACTCCCAGAATTCCCTAGCCATTGAGGAGAGAATTCTGGGAATTGAAGTCCACACATCTTGAAATGGCTAAGCCTGGGAAACAGGTCTAATTATTCAAGGCCAGCGCAAGTTATTTCTTGCGACATGCATATATGCACACCACACTCATGGATCCACTACTTTTAACATTTTTTTTTCTCCAATTCCTATGACAGTAGTTAGCTTAACAACACTGCCAGAACATTTTTAACGAGAGAACTGGACTGCAGAAATTACAAAATGCTTGCCAAGAGCAGGGGTCTCCAAACTTATCTATTTTAACCCTTGTGGACTTCAAATTCTAGCTGGGGAATTCTGGGAGTTGAAGTCCACAAGTCTCAGAGTTGCCACGTTTGCACATCCCTGGCCAAGAGCATGTCCGTTCCTTTTCTTCCATTCTTAAACCCAAACGAGGGAGGCAAAAATCACATCTGCCATGCCCAGCCCCTCCCAAAGAGAAACAGGATCAGTCCGCTGTTCACTCACCAGCATTGACGATCGCATCGACCTCCAACTTCGTAATATCTCCTCGGATGAGGGAGATTTTTCCATTCAGATTATTATCTTTGGGGTAAATGGTTTCTTCGGGCTGCTGGATCCGAGCGCCTGGCATGAGAGGGAGAAGAGATGAAGATGATGATGATGGAGGGAGGAAGATACTTCTAGATCATGGACTTCAAAACAGCTTTTTAAACAAACAAACAAAAAAAGACAACTCACTTTTGGCCATTTCTTTCCAGGTTGGGATCTGCTTTAGTTTGACAAAATCTTTGGTGAAGTAATGAGGACGGCGCTGTTTGTTGTTCAGCCCTTTCAGAAATGCTGAGTGGGAAAATAAAGCAGGAGAGAAAGAAAAGAATGGTTGGTCATACTGCATATCAATAAATTATTGCAGATCCCCCCCCCCGAATTTAGAAAGTTATCATTATCAGTTAGAAAGGAATCATTTTTTTAAGGGATTGTATTGCAACCTCAAAAGAAAATGTTTTCAGCAGCTAGAAGCTGGCGAAAAGTTTTGCTTTAGAGTAGCTAAATGAATGGAAAGCATCCAATCTGCAACCAAGCATATCCTGAGGCCAGGTAGTCCACATCTGGCAGAACCAGCATCTCGGTCATTAAGCAGTCACTAAGTGAGGCCGTAATTCTGCTTATGATCCGACTTCAGCCTTCCTTTGCTTGACAGACCTGCAAAAGTTGTCCATGCAAGGCCCCAGTCACAGTTATTTTGTCCCCCCCTTTGTGTGAACAGTTGCTAAACAAGGCAGTCACTAAATGAGGACTACCTGTATTTTTACCAATAGCAACTAGAGCCAGTTTGGTGTAATGGTTAAGGTGCCAGCCTAAAAACTGGGTGCGGTAAGTTGTAGTCCTGCCTTAGCCATGAAAGTCCAGCCCCACACATCTCGCACAGTTATTGTTATTGTGGAAAAAATAGGAGGAAAGAATATTATATATATTCACCTCGAGTTGCCTGTGAAGTAAAGTATACACTTTATAGTTTATATACTTTAAAGTTCACTTTATAGTTACCTATAAAGTTTTTTAAAAGCTAGGATTGTGTATTATCTATTTTATTATTTAGTTCTTATTGTGTATAGGTTTTGTAAAAAAAAATCTTCTTAATATTGTAAACTGCCCAGAGCTATCTTGTGGGAAGATGGACTGTTAATAAATTTAGAAAGAAAGAAAGAAAGAAAGAAAGAAAGAAAGAAAGAAAGAAAGAAAGAAAGGAAGGAAGGAAGGAAGGAAGGAAGGAAGGAAGGAAGGAAGGAAGGAAGAAAAAGAAACAGTAAGAATGTAATAATAGCAATAAATAAAAAAAGGATAAGAATGCAATAATATTAAGATAGGATAAGAATGTAATATTAATAAAGAAAGGATAAGAATGTAATAATACCAATAAATACATAAATAAATAAATACAGGATAAGAATGTAATACCAAAGAAGGAAGGAAGGAAGCAAGGAAGGAAGGAAGGAAGGAAGGGAGGGAGGGAGGGAGGGAGGGACATGATAAAAATGTAATAATAATAATACTCCTTACACAGCCAGTACAATACAACATACAAGTTGCAGGAATGAGGGGGTATTAAATAAGGGAGTTAACACATGCTAACCTAAGCAGGGGTTTTTTGCAACAAGGATGTGCAAGAACTGAGGTGTTAACTTGCTCGGTGTGCATGTCTCACTTGAGCGTGTCGCCCACCGAACCGATTGCCGTCAACTCTCTTCTCAGAAATTGGAAATTGCAATTCAGGGGTCTACTTCCAAGGAGACCCCCCCTCCTCAATGCCAACCTTGGGCACCAAAAAAGCCGGCAGACCCCACCAGGACAATTAACCAGTGGAACAACCTGCCTCCAGAAGCAGTAAATGCTCCAACACTGGAAGTTTTTAAGAAGAGACTGGACAGCCATTTGTCCGAAATGGTATAGGGTTTCCTGCCTGAGCAGGGGGCTGGACTAGATGACCTCCAAGGTCCCTTCCAACTTTACTATTATGATTATGATCCCCTGCCTTGTCCCCAGAGCTAAACACAACCAGGGGGCCATCTTTGAATCCCGAGTCAGCTCAGAGGGGTACATTTTCTTAGGCCGGCCATTTTCTTAGGCCGGCCACCATTGCTCTGAGGGAACCATTTTCCTCAGCGGGGACGCCAAAGCAGCCATCCCAAAGCCCTTCCAGAGGCTGGGGCTCCTTTTCAACTGCTGCTCCTGAAACCTCTTCAAGGTTTTTGAAAAGCCCAGCCTTTTGCAAAAGAAAAGAAAAAGTCTCTCAAGAGGACATTTTTCCCTCAAAGGATGGATGCAGGCCCAGTCGAGGAGAGGGATGGTCCCAGGCCTGGTTGCTAGGCAACCGAGGCCCTGAGCATTCCATTGCCTGCTGGCTGCAAATGGCGGCCTCTTTTATTTATTAATTAAAATTTAACCCACCGCCCATCTCTCTCTCTCTAAGCGACCCTGTCACCTCAGTGGCCTACAAACTTCACAAAGCAGAGGTGCAAACATTCAATAGAAATTAAGTACAGGCAGTCCTAGACTTACAACCGGTCCTTCAGGAACTGTTCAAAGTTACAATCTGTTTTTCACTCTTTTTTTCTTTTTTTTTACTGTTATGTTAAAAATAAACATTTTAACTATGTCTCTTTTTATCTTTAATTTTAAAAAATAAACACATAACCCTGTTTCTTTATACTAGGTTAAAAATAAACATTTAACTATGTTTCTTTTTACAGTTAGACACTTGAACTATGTCTCTTTTTACCCTTATGTCAAAAGTAAACATCTTTATTTTAACTATGTTTCTTTTAACAGTTGTTATTTGTAACCCGCCCAGAGTCACACAGATGAGGTGGGCAGGGTGGAAATTTGATAAAAAAGTCAGACAGAAACTTTCTTTTCCATAACCAAGAAGAGCAGGCAGGTACAGAAAAGGTAGAAGAAGTCCAATTCTGCAAAGTTTACAAAAGCCAATGTAGAAATACATAAATAAGGACTAAAGACATGGTTCTGGAGTCATTTTGGCTGATTTGAAGCAGCAAATCTTTGAAATAAAGTGCCTCTTAGATCAAGCACTAGTTCAACCCAACAGAATATTTTTTATTTTATTTTTTTTTGCAAAAGCTGCAATTTCTCTCCCAGACCAATGGATCGATGTTCAGAGACTACATCTCCCAGGATTCCCAGCCTGCATCTCATCCAAGCCCCTCACTTTGAGTAAAAAGGGTTGGATATACATGTTGGAAAATAAATGCACACGTGGGGAGAGCACCAGGTTGGAGAAAGCTGGCCTGGGGCTTGGGGCTTGGGAAAAGCAACCACAAAATTTCCCACAATGCTTTGCAATCTGCAAGCAAGCAACTGAGGAAAGTTCCCAGAATGCAATGCAGTTACAGTTAACTGCAGAAAAGAGTTTGCAGAAGCATCAAACTTCCAAGTGGAGATGTACTGACTTATATATCTAACAAAAAAAAAATACAATTATTAACTTCCCATTCTACAATGAACCACATAATATGCAGTTTAGGCTCCTAGTCTGCGGAATTAAGGAGAACTTTTCTGACAGAACAATTAACCAGTGGAACAACTTGCCTCCAGAAGTTGTGGTGCTCCAACATGGGAGGTTTTTAACAGATTGGACAGCCATTTGACTGGAATGGTATAGGGCAGCGGTAGGCAACCTTGGCTCTTTTATGACTCATGGACTTCAACTCCCAGAATTCCTGAGCCAGCATGGCTCAGCTTGGAAACCTCTCCTTTTCCCCTCAGCATGGCTGGCTCAGGAATTCTGGGAGTTGAAGTCCATGAGTCATAAAAGGGCCGAGGTTGCCTACCTCTGGTATAGGGTTTCCTGCTTGAGCAAGGGGTTGGACTAGATGATGATGATGATGATTATTATTATTATCATTACTATTATTATTATAGAAGACCTCCAAGGTCCCTTCCGTTATTCTGTTATCCTATAATCCCAGATCGATCAGTAAAATGGCTTGCCTCTAGAAGTTGTAGGTGTTCCATCACTGGAGATTTTCCAGAAGAGATTGGACAGCCATTTGTCTGGCCAAGCTTTCCTATCAAGCGTGGGAGCTTGGCAGAGATATTAAAGAGTCAGGAAATGAAAAGGGATGCCAGTTGCAAGCCACCAAGGGACGGAGGAACTTGCAGGAGCTCAGCAAGGGACTCCTGGAAGGAGACGCAGCCAGGGCAAGGAGTTGCAAAGACACACACACACAAAACCACACACTTTGCCCTTTTTCCTCACTTACATTTAGCCTCCTTCCAGTCAGTGGACGTGGTCAAATCCACCTTAGCAGCCATGGCCAAGGGGGCAGCTATAGCCCAGCTCCGGATGCCCTGTGCAAACACCCACCGGCTGGCACTTTTGCCCAAGGGGAGCCTGGCCCAGTCCCCTTGCCTCCCACCCGCGTGGACAGCAATGGGGCAATCGCCCCACTCCCTCCACAACCTCCCTAGACTGCCAAGCAACCTCTGCTGCTGGAGGGACAGAAAACTGCCTGGCATGGTTGCAAAGCCTGCAGCGGGCCGCTCTGGTTGGTCCCGGGAAAGGGCAAAGGGATTTTCCTCCCTTATATAAATCAAACACCTGGTATTTGGCACAACAGAGCCAAGGAGGGCGCGAGTTGCAACAACAGCTGCCGCTGCTGCTCAACGCACGAGCCCAGCCTCCGTGGCCCCGCCCCGCCTTCAGGTCCAAGGGCTTCTGGGAAATGTAGTCTTCTGAAACGTTGCTAAGGCCACGCTGAATAACAGATTACTGGTAGCAGGAGTGGGAAGGGACCTTGGGGGTCTAGTGGAATGTATTACAGCAGACCCTGCTCCAAAATAATGTTTTTAGAGAAGAGAGACAGGATTGCCTCTTCCCTATTGGGCTGAGTTGACATTGGTTGGCGGCATAACCAGCGGCTAATTTTAGAAAAGACGTTTGACAGGAGCCGAGCTTCTAATTATAGCTGAAAAACGAATCTTGCTGCTTTCTTTCTATATGCAACGCTCAGAGCAGCATCGGCCTGGCCAATTCCGGCTTGAACACCACCACCACCACCCCAACCGCATAAATAAGCTGCAATACGGCAAATTGAAATAAGATTCAAAAGATATTAGGAAATAAAAAGTTAATTTAATTTAAATCTTTCAGCTCCCTGTTGTTTTTCCAGGCTTTCAAATGAACTGATGAGCATCTGATGAGCATCTGATGCGTGATCAGAATTAGGGCACTTGGCAACCAGCAGATATTCCATATGTCATGTTCCAGCACCCCGTGGACACGCGATTGCCATTTTTGACCTTCCCAGCTGGTTTCCAACAAGCAAAATCAATGGGGAAGCTGGATTTGCTTTATAACCATACAATTCCCTTAACAACTGCAGCGATTGGCTTAATAACTATGGCAAAAAGCGCCATAAAATCAAGCAAGACTCACTTATCAACTGCTTTGCTTAGTAACAGAAATTCTGTTCCTAATTGTGGTAGTAAACTGAGGATGACTTGTACTTCTATTTGAATTTATTTCCAAATAAATCTAGATCCAATTTTGAGGTATATGCAAGTTAGACTAAAAAATCTAAGCAGGGAAAATATTTTACAAAGGGGCGAGGAAAAATTAAAAACGGGGAGAGAAATATGTCACGACTACAGTGCAATCAATCAAAACTTCCCAAACTAGAGAACCAAAAAAAGAAAGAAACTTCCGGCTTTTCCAATGGAAGGGAAAAGCGGAAATGACGTCACCCCTGCAAGCCATTTAAAGCGGCTTTCCAGGGAGAAACCCGGAAAGCCAATGAGAATCATCGAAGGAAGGAGAGAGGGGGGGGGCAAAAAAAGACAAGCCGTCTAACTATTGGTCAATAGCTCTGATGCCGTTGGGATCGCGTCCCAATAGAAACCCAGCGCGGACTTTGGCAGAACCCCGCCCCCTTTTTTCTACAAGCCTGTCAAACGGCACGGACCAATGGGCCGAGGGAGCCTCGCGGCGGCAAACCAATCCGTAGGGACGGAGACAGGTAGGCGTGGGAAGGCGGGATCCAAGCCCGCCCTCTTTTTTTCCTCCCGCCAACGAGCCCTCCGGAAGGCGCGGAGGGGGCGGGCCGGCGCGCGCGGCGGGAGCCAATCGGAGCGCGGGGGCGGGAGCATTCTAGCAGGTTCCAGAAGGCGGGGTGGGAGAAGGGAAAGGCGGGCGCAGGAAGGAGACGGGGAGCCAGACGGGAAAAAGCCGAAGGAGAGGAAGGCGGAGGCGGAACCGAGATTTCCCCGGCGCCATGGAGAAGGTGGGCGAGAGGAGGAGGAGGGGGGGGTTAACGTGGAGGGCGGGGGGGGGAGGAAGAAAGAGTCCTGTATCTCCTGCAAAGGATTCTGGGAAAAGCACGTTTTTCTGCCCCCCCCCCACCAGGGAGAAATGGGCCTGCAGCTTCATGGGATTCTGGGAAGTCGGGATGGGAGGGGCTTGTTCTCCCCAGGATCCAAGGGGGTGCTCCATGGGTATGCAGAGCATCATGGGAAGGGGGAGGGAGGAGAGTCAAAGGCTGAGTGGGGGTGCAGCCTCGTGGGGAAGGGAGGGTGAGCTTCCAGTGCATCTTGGGAAAGAGGGGAGGGACCAACAGGCCCCCCCACGTGCTGTCCTTGGAACGGTTGGGTGCCCATCATCCCCAGCTGCGTGGCCTACCCACCTCCTTCAAGCCAATGGCCATGCCCATCATCCCCAGCCTGTGTGGCCCACCTGCTTCCTCCAAAATAACGGCCATACCCATCATCCCCAGCCTATGTGGCCTACCCACCTCCTTCAAGCCAATGGCCATGCCCATCATCCCCAGCCTGTGTGGCCCACCTGCTTCCTCCAAAATAATGGCCATACCCATCATTCCCAGCTCAGGTGGCTGCCCAGCTGTGCGGGCTAATGGATATTGAGAACCTGGGGCAAAACCATCATCACTTAATGCTGACAACAATCACGTTCAAGGCTTTATCTTGCCCACAATCTTGAACTGAGGCCCTGGGGGAGCCAACCTCAGCCCCCTGCTTTTGTAGACTGAGCTACAGCTTCCATCATCCCCAGCCGCAGTACACTCGGATTGAGGCGAGCCACAAGCCCAGGGGAGCCTGCTGGAGAAGCAGGCTGATAAGAGGCTTATGGGAAAGGGTGTCTTTACAGATGACTTGGGGCTTTGACCTATGGATGCTGTGGGTTCTGAATTAAGACAAATTGTGTCTGTGTGTATGTGTAGGTGGGGGGGAAATGATTCTGCCCAGGAAATGCTTATTGCACTGATGGCATGTCTGTCAGTGGACAAGATTTATAGGGAGCTGCTCCCTATTCTGGGATCTATCTTCCTTGCAAGCACTTCCACATTTTTCTAGGTGAGTGGGATGCTTTAGGGCAGGGCTCTTCCAACTTGGCCCTTTGATGACTTGCAGACTTCAACTCCCAGAATTCCTGAGCCAGGCACGCTGGGAGTTGAAGTCCACAAGTCATAAAAGGGCCCAGTTGGAAGAGCCCTGCTTTAGGGACCTTGATCCCATCCGAAGCAGTTTTCTGCCACCTGTCACCCTTCCCACGTTGGCCCGTGGTGGCTTTAGCAGGCTGTTGGAGCCTCACTGTTCTGATCTGCAAAGGCAGCTTGCACAATCCAGTGTCGTTTGGGCAGGACGGCTGCGTTGAATGCAAATGCTGCCTCACCAGCAAAGCACCGGAGGCTGCTCGAACTGAGCTTTAGCGCAACCTCTCGGCTCTTGGAAGCTGTTTACCCAAAAAGAGGGGCCAAGCCTAAGTTGCACGTTGTAGCATGTTCAGCATCCCGAATCCCGGATAAGGTGAGACGCAAAAGCCTGCATTACATGTGCAGCCTCTCACTTCTCCGGATTCTTTTGATAGGGCTGCTTCCAGAAGGTGCAGAGGCCTTTGCCTAAGTGCCCAGCTGACAGAGGCTGGGTTCGCACATCTGGCTAAATCGAGCTCAGCTTGGGTTTAACAGTGGCGTGTAAATGAGGGCTCTTCGGCACTCTCTGAGTTGGGTGGCTTTCTTGCAGACGTTTCGTGACCCAACTAGGTAACATCATCAGGGCTAGAAGGGAATAAGGTTTGCAGAGCGGAGGAGGACTGTGGGGGGTCCCTGGTGCTCTCTGAGCTGGGTAGTTTTCTTGCAGACCTTTCGTGACCCAACTAGGTAATATGATCAAGGCTAGCAGTGCTTGATCCCAGAACAACAGCGCAAGTAAAAAAACCTTTAAGCCTGGGGTCTTCCAACTTGGCCCTTTTAGGACTTGTGGACTTCAACTCCCAGAATTCCTCAGCCAGGCACTGATGATGTCACCTAGTTGGGCCATGAAACGTCTGCAAGGAAACAGCACCAGGGACCCCAAATTTCAGCCCTACAAATATCCCCCTTTAAATGCCATTAATAACACCACTGTCACTTCGGCATCCTGGTTTTTGACGTCATCTATTGCAGGGGTCCTCGACCTTGGCAAAGCTGGCTGAGGAATTCTGGGAGTTGAAGTCCACAAGTCTTAACATTGCCAAGGTTGAGGACCCCTGATCTATTGCACAAAACCAGTTGTGGTTTATTCGGTAAACTATTATTAAACTCTGGGCTCGGCACCTTGTGTGAACCGAGGTAATTGAAAATGGGACTCCTCCATTGAAAAAAAAAGGTGTTGGCTAAACAAGAACCTGGGACCTTCGGTGTGCAAAACTGTCATCTCCTTTTGGGGTCAAGCTTGCCCCCTCCCCAGTGACCTTTCGCCACTAATTAGAACTGTCCTGCCATCATCCTAATGGCATTATTGCCCGGGTGTGAAAATGAACAGCGGAAGCAGTTGGTCTTTTAAATAAAAGGTGCCAGAAACTGAACGAGCAGAAGGGGGAAAAAAAGGAAAAACAGAACAGACCTGCAAGGCAGTTGGGTGGGTGTGATTGTGTCAAGGGTTTTTTATACCATAGCAACCTGGCTGGGGTCCAACTACATCGCTGTGCCTTTGGGCTTTTATTTTTTTCCCTGCCTTGCTCCATCCCAAATGGGCCAGGGTGATGGGTATGTTTGAAAGCGTGTATTGTCCTGCCTTTCCTCCTTTTTTTTGATTAAAAAAAAAAACTCATTTTCCCACATAGCTCAAATGCAGCGGTAAACCCGAATTCTTGCAGAGAGAGAGAGCCTCCGTGACGTTTTGTCACTGCTCAAAAGGATGGTTATTCTTGGCCATCTGTAATTTCAGCTGCTGGTCCCTAGCTAAGCAGAGCCGTGACTCAGAGGAAGCCACCTCTAGCTTGCTGGTTCCTCTGGGGAGAACCTGGGATGTGGCAGGGACCTCGTCCTGTGATTTGCATCATGGCTTGTAGGCTGCAAACACACGTGAGCTGCAGATGCTGCAGTTTCGGCGTCCTTGAGCAGGTGGTGAGCGAAAGCTCATAGCTGGGTGCAGGTCGGCCCTTCCGTCTCCCTGGCTCTCTTCCTAGGCCAGGGGTAGGCAACCTTGGCTCTTTTAGGACTGGTGGACTTCAACTCCCAGAATTCCCCATGCTGAGGGGAAAGGGAGAGGTTTCCAAGCTGAGCCAGGCTGGCTCAGGTATTCTGGGAGTTGAAGTCCACCAGTCATAAAAGAGCCAAGATTGCCTACCCCTGGCCTATACATTCTTCGCCTTTGGAAGACGGGGCCCTTAACCAGGTTTAACGTTGCTCTGCTCTCCTCTCTCCAGGTGAATGAACTGAAGGAGAAAGGAAACAAGGCCCTCAGCTCTGGCAACACCGGCGAGGCCATCAAGCACTACTCGGAGGCCATCCGGTTGGACTCTTCCAACCACGTGCTGTACAGCAACCGCTCGGCTGCCTATGCCAAAAAGGGGGAGTACCACGAGGCCCTGGAAGACGCTTGCAAGACCATCGAGCTGAAGCCGGAATGGGGCAAGGTGAGAAGAGGGTTCCAAGTTGCTTTTGAAACCTCTCCGCTTTGCTGCTGAGGCCAAGGACGAGTCCTTGACTTACGACAGTTCTTTTAGTGACCGTTCAAAGTCACAACGGCACTGGGAAATGGGACCATTTTTCACCCTGGCGGCCGTTGCAGCCTCCCCATAAGTCATGTGATCGCAGTTTGGACCTTTGGGCCACTGACTCGTATTTATGACAGGCGCCAGGACTCGCGTGGTCCCCTTTTTGCGACTTCCTGACGCACAAAAACGATGGGGAAGCCAGGTTCACTTAACAACTCAGCGTGACTAGCTCAGGGGTAGGCAACCTTGGCTCTTTTATGACTCGTGGACTTCGACTCCCAGAATTCCTGAGCCAGCCATGCCCTTTTTTTTTCCCTCCTACCTCCTATAGCAGAAAGATTGCAGAGGAAGGGATTATAAGAGAGTAAGCACATCGATGGGTATACACATCCTGATGGCTCAGGAATTCTGAGATTGCCTACCTCTGACCTAGAAATTCCTCTGTGTCCATCAGTCCCAGTGATTGACAGCTCTTCCTGTCCACAAGTCCTTCTTAATGCCTCATCCATTGAAGTCTCATCTCATTTGGTTTAGGGCAGGGGTAGGCAACCGTGGCTCTTTTATGTCTGGTGGACTTCAACTCCCAGAATTCCTAAGCCAGCCACGCTGAGGGGAAAGGGAGAGGTTTACAAGCTGAGCCAGGCTGGCTCAGGAATTCTGGGAGTTGAAGTCCATGAGTCATAAAAGAGCCAAGGTTGCCTACCCCTGTCCTAAGTCATCCTGTTCTAAGCGGTGAGCCTCCTAGACCAGGGGTAGGCAACCTTGGCTCTTTTATGACTCGTGGACTTCAGCTCCTGGGATTCCTGAGCCAGCCATGCTGAGGGGAAAGGGAGAGGTTTCTAAGCTGAGCCAGGCTGGCTCAGGAATTCTGGGAGTTGAAGTCCACCAGTCATAAAAGAGCCAAGGTTGCCTACCCCTGAGCTAGCTTAACAATTGCAGTGATTGACAGGGAAGCTCTTCAAATTCACATTCACTTCACTGTCTCACTTAACGGCAGAAAGGTGCTCCCTTGCGGTCGTAAGTCGAGGGCTACCTGTACTTCCAGAGTTCCAGCTGCCCCCACCCCTGTTGGTCAGGTGACTCCACTTAGAGCAGTCCTACCTGCAGTGTTTTTTCCCTGAAAACCGGCATTTATTTCCGACGCTGGCCAAAACGCCCCAACGCTTAAAACAACGGCGGTGTTTGAATGACAGCTGTGGATTCGCTTAACGACCCCGAGGGGAGGGCTCTGGTTTCTCTGTGGAGGCGTCCCTGGCCTTCTCTGATCCGTCTTGTGCTCTTTTGCAGGGCTATTCTCGAAAAGCAGCCGCCTTGGAATTCCTGAACCGCTTTGAGGAAGCGAAGAAGACGTACGCGGAAGGGCTGAAACACGAGCCGGGCAATGCCCAGTTGAAGGAAGGCCTGCAAAACATGGAATCCAGGCTGGCAGGTGAGGGGAACTGGAGCTGGCTCTCTCCCCGACTTGGCTAGGCTTGGCCTCCCTTGCAGCAGTCGGGAAGAGAAACGGCCCGCCACTTTGGAAAGCAGCAGGGATTAGGGCCGTGCAAACGTTCCACGAGGCATTAGGGATCCAAAAACTGGGTGGGAGGGTCTCTGTAAAGCAGTGTTTCTCAACCTTGACCATTTTAAGGCATGTGGACTTCAACTCCTCCTCCTTCCGGAACCTCTTTCAGAGCGGAACCTCATGAACCCGTTCAACATGCCCAACCTCTACCAAAAGCTGGAGAGCGACCCTCGCACCAGAAACCTGCTCAGCGACCCAAGTTACAGAGAGCTGATTGAGCAACTCCGCAACAAACCGTCGGAGCTGGGAACGTGAGTGTCGCTGGGGTTTTGTGGGACCTGAATGGTCCAGCCAAAGTTGCACTTTCCTTGGTCGAAGCCAGAGTCCCCTAGCCCATCTGCTATTAGAATAGAATAGAAGCTGGAAGGGGCCTTGGAGGTAGCAGGAGAACCTACACCATCTCAGACAGGTGAATGTAGAATAGAATAGAATAGAATAGAATAGAATAGAATAGAATAGAATAGAATAGAATAGAATAGAATAGAATAGAATAGAATAGAATAGAACAGAGAATGGATGAAAATAGAATGGAATGGAATGGAATGGAATTAGAATAGAATAGAATAGAATAGAATAGAATAGAATAGAATAGAATAGAATAGAAGCTGGAAGGGATCTTGGAGGTCCTCTAGTCCAGCCCCCGCTCAAGCAGGAGAACCTACACCATCTCAGACAGTCTTTTCTTAAAAACCTCCAGTGATGAAGTGCCCACAATTTCTGGAGGCAAGAAGTTCCACTGGTGAATTGTCCTCACTGTCAGGAAGTTTCTCCTTAATTCTGGGTTGCTTCTCTCTTTGCTCAGTTTCCAACCATTGTTTATTGTCCTGCCCTCTGGTGCTTTGGTGAACAATGTGGCCCCCTCTTCTTTGTGGCAGCCCCTCAGAAAGTGGAACATTGCTTTCATGTCACCCCTATTTCTTCTTTTCTTTAGACTAGCCAAACCCAAGTCCCACAGCCTTCTTCGTATGTTTTAGTCTCCAGGCCTTGGATCATCTTAGTTGCTCTTTTTTAATTGCTCAGGATCTTCCTTTAAAACTTCTTCTAGCATTTGTCTAGAGTTCCATCAAGGAACTTCAGGGCATTAACAAAATAAAAGAGTTGGAAGGGACCTTGGAGGTCTTCTAGTCCAACCCCCTGCTCCAGCAGGAGACCCTATGCCATTCCAGACCGATGGCTGTCCAATCTCTTCTTAAAATCTTCCAGTAACGACTTCCGGAAGCAAGTTGTTCCACTGATTGATGGATCATTTAGTTTGAAGTATTTATTTAATACTGATTAATCAATTCTCATTCATTTTCATGCCATCGGGCAGCCATTTGGGCCGTGCATCCTGCAAAGGCTTTGCAGGAGAACTTTGCTTTGAGAACTACAGTTCTCTAATTCACGTGGTTGTAAAGGAGAGCCAAGGCAGCAAAATCAGAGGGCTCATCTAAATAAAAGCCCTTGGGGGAATCCAGGCAGGTTTTGCCTGCTCTTTAAACCGGGTTAAAACTTGGCTTGGTGCGCTGGGACAGCCTGCCCAGGACGTGTTCTGAAGTACTCAGGCTGGGCTTCTCCCCCGCTTGTCTCCCTGCCGTGTGACAGAAAACTGAAGGACCCCCGGGTGATGACAACCCTCGGGGTGCTGCTCGGGGTCGACTTAGCCAGCGCTGACGATGAAGATGAAGCCATGTCTCCCCCTCCTCCTCCACCCCCCAAGAAAGAGCCCAAGGCAGAACCCATGGAGGAAGACCTGCCGGAAAACAAAAAGCAGGTACTGGTCGCTGGCAGAGTTGGTATCCTGCAGAATGAATGAATGAATGAAACGAAACTAGAGATGGAAGATGGAATAAGGAAGGAAGAAAGGAAAAGGAGGAAGATGGAATAAGGAAGGGAAGGAGAAAGGGGAGGAAATGAAAGGGAAGAAGGAAGGGAAGAGAGGGAGGGAGGAAGAGGGAATCAGGAAGGAAGGATACCAAAAGGGAGAGAGGGAGGATGAAGGTAAGATATGAGAAGGAAGGGAGGAAGGAAGGAAGGAAGGATACCAAAAGGGAGAGAGGGAGGATGAAGGTAAGATATGGGAGGGAAGGAAGGAAGGAAGGAAGGAAGAAAGGATACCAAAAGGGAGAGAGGATGAAGGTAAGATGAGAAGGAAGGAAAGAAGGATACCAAAAGAGACGGAGGAAGGAAGAATACGAAAAGGAAGGGAGGGAGGAAAGATGAAGGAAGGGAGGATATGAAAAGGAAAGAAAGGAAGGGAGGTTTTCCAAGATCTCCATCCTGATTCTCAGATAGAGTGGGTGGCCAGCGGGGAAGGCTGAAACTCCTTACTAGGACCGACCATTTGTGTTGAATGTCCTGCCAAACGAGTCTGGAGTGTCCTTGATCAAGACGTAATCTGCTGATTTTCAGGCCCTGAAGGAGAAGGAATTGGGGAACGAGGCCTACAAAAAGAAAGACTTTGAAAGAGCCTTGGAACACTATAACAAGGCAAAAGATTTGGATCCAACCAACATGACTTACATTACTAACCAAGCAGGTGAGGTGGGCAGAACGGGGGGGGGGGGAGAGAAACTTGCAGGTTTAAAAGAGAGTAAACCCTCCTAGCACTGATGATGTTACCTGGTTGGGTCATGAGACGTCTGCAAGGAAACCAACAAGCTCAAAGAGCACCAAGGACCCCACTCTCCTCCTCCCCCTCCTCCTCCTCTCTGCAAAACCCACTCCCTTCTAGCACTGATGATGTTACCTGGTTGGGTCATGAGATGTCTGCAAGGAAACCACCAAGCTTAGAGAGCACCAAGGACCCCACTCTCCTCCTCCTCCTCCTCCAGCAGCTAGTGGAGAGAAGACAGGCATCGCTTACCCACATCGTTGGGTGGGGAAGGCATCTGTACTTCTCCCAGCTTCACACCTGCCTTTGAGTGTGTGTGTGTGATTTTTTTTTTCTTCATTCTCTCTCGGCTTTCAGCGGTGTACTTTGAGAAAGGCGATTACAGCAACTGCCGAGAACTGTGCAAAGCAGCCATCGAGGTGGGGCGTGAGAACCGGGAAGATTATCGACAGATTGCCAAGTAGGTGGCCAACATTCCTGGGGTGGTTTTCTCCTGGGGATCGGAGTTGGTTGGTTGGTTTTTTTTAAGCCGCCTCTCGAATTGATCCCGCTGTCCTTGAGGGCCGCCTTAAAAGGTTAACTTTTCAAACAGGCAAAGATCAGGGCAATATTTATTAAATCTCTTTTGGGAATTTTTCCCCCTCACCACCACCCCCACCCCGAAAAACAATGAACAAGGGCAGCAGGAGCTACAATAACGCCATATATTAATACATGGCTGCTTAATGTTAATAATACTATTAACCCATGGCAAGAACTGTGGCAGGGCAGGTCGTAAAACGGGGCAAGACTCACCTCAACCAATGCCTGGCTTAGCGACAAGATTGTCGGGCTGTCCGTTCCAGCTGGCTGGAGGATGATGATGATGACGGTTGTCATTGTGATTGTCTCGTGTCTTAGAGCTTACGCCCGAATTGGGAATTCCTACTTCAAGGAAGAAAAGTATAAGGAAGCCATCCAGTTCTACAACAAGTCTCTGGCTGAGCACCGGACTCCAGAGGTGCTGAAGAAGTGTCAGCAGGCGAGTGTCCATCTCTGAGAGTCGTCTGCAACTCTGCTGGTTTCTGACTCCTTTGACCCCTGTTCTTGACCCTCTCCAGCAGCCCCGCACCTCTATTTATTTATCATTGCCTTTATTATTTTTTTATAAACTCAAGGCAGCAGAGGTGCCTAATACTCCCTCTTCCTCCTCTTTTCCCCCACAGCCACAATAAGCCCGTGAAGTGGGTTGAGCTAAGAGAGAGGGAGTGGTACAAAATCAGCAGCTTTCATGCCTAAGGCGGGACTAGAACTCACTGTCTCCTGGTGATTGGCCCTAAGTCACCCAATCATCTTTCATGCCTCAGGCGGGACTAGAACTCCCTGTCTCCTGGTGATTGGCCCTAAGTCACCCAGCCATCTTTCATGGCTATGGTGGGACTAGAACTCACCGTCTCCTGGTGATAGACCCAAACTCACCCAGCTGGCTTCCATGCCTAAAGTGGGACTGGAACTCACCGCCCAGTTGCTCCTTCGTACCGGAGCTTGTTCCTGGATGAATAATATTTAAACTTCCTTTCTCCCCAGGCTGAGAAAATCTTAAAAGAGGAAGAAAGGGAGGCATACATCAACCCTGAGCTGGCTTTGGAAGAGAAGAACAAAGGCAACGAGTGTTTCCAGAAAGGTGATGGGGTTGTGTTTGGCTTTTGTTGTCCTTTGCGTGTTGCATCTCCCCGCTGGAAGAAAAGCGCTTCCGACACTGGCCCCATTAGGCCCGAGTTTCTCTTTTGAGCTGGGCGGACTTCAACTCCCAGAATTCCCCAGCCAGCCACGTTGGCTCAGGAATTCTGGGAGCTGAAGTCCACCCAGCTTAAAAGTGGCTGAGAAAAACACTGCATTAAGGCTCCAGGCTTTCTTAAAAATGCGGCGTCTGCAGATGGGGCGAAACTTGGCGAGATTTTACTTCCCTCCACGCTGTAGGAAGATGAAGTTCCCAACGGTGGAATTAGGGGATTAATTGCTGGAGAAACTACGCCCCGAATCCAGTGCATTTCTCCACCTTGGTCAACAACCTGCTTCCTTTAGGAAGCCTGCAAGTGCAGCCAGAAAGCCCCACTGTTATTACTTTGCCTGGCAGTCATTATTCAAAGGTATACTGCCTTGGAACCTGGAGGCTCTGTACACCCAATGATGGAGGATTTCTCCCGCAGGGGATTATCCACAAGCCATGAAGCACTACACCGAAGCGATCAAGCGTAACCCCAGCGATGCCAAACTGTACAGCAACAGGGCTGCCTGCTACACCAAGTTGCTGGAGTTCCAGCTAGCGCTCAAGGTGAGCATCTGCGCCCCAGCTTGTTGGGGGAGAGGCCCTCCTGACCTCTTTGTGTTTCTTTTATCATCCCTGCATGCGGAAAGCTAGCCTGTCAGGAAGACTCTGGAGACGTTAAGAAGACCTTTTTTTTTCTTTGCGAATTTGCATAGGAGGCTTTTCGCCCCGGCCATTTCTGAAGTCCACTTTACCAGGTCGTCTGCTGTCCAGTCCATTTCAGGCAGGCCTCGGCTTAACATTCGTTTAACAGTCGTTCAAAGTTAGGACAGCGCTGAAAAAAAGTGACTTATGACCATATTTTCACCCCTAACCACCTTTCCAGCATTGCCCACAGTCACGTGATCCAAATTTTCGGATGCTTGGCAACTGACTCGTATTTATGACGGTGGCAGCATCCCGGGGTCATCTTTTGGTGACCTCACAAGACAAGTCAAGGGGGAAATCGGATAACGCTTTAACTTTAAATCTTGAATTTAAAATCCCAGAAGTCTCCATGGGACGCCCACCTCTAATTCACCCCTTCCCACAATCCCGAAAGAGTCAAAATGGCTTCTCCTCAAGAGTTGGCCAGCGAGGTCAAATTGGGAAGATTAGTGAACGGGGTCAATGCTGCGAACATCGGACGTTTTTGCTTTGACAACAGTTGGAGATGCAACCCTTTCCTTCCTAGAGTTAGATGATGCTGGGAGGAGGAATGTGCATGAGAGTTTAGCTAGACCAGGGGTATGCAACCTGGGCCCTTTTAGGACTGGTGGACTTCAACTCCCAGAATTCCCGAGCCAGCCACGCTGAGGGGAAAGGGAGAGGCTTCCAAGCTGAGCCATGCTGGCTCAGGAATTCTGGGAGTGGAAGTCCATCAGTCCTAAAAGAGCCAAGGTTGCCTACCCCTGAGCTAGAGACAACAATACTGGACCTAGCGTGGGAACCAAGGTCATTGAAATAAGAGATGATAAGGATTGGCGGGCTGGGCAAGAGGGGAGGGGGGAAAGACACGTTTTGCTGAGAAAGTGATCCAAAAAATGCCTCCTTCGTTCCGTAGGACTGCGAGGAATGCATCCGTTTAGAACCCGCGTTCAGTAAGTCAAGGGATTTGAACCTGGGGGCTCCGGGGCTCGGGGGGGGGGGCTGGCAGACTGGCTGGCTGGGGAACTCTGGGAGTTCCTTCTTCAACCAGCCAAGGTTGAGAAGCATTAACTCAATGCCTAGGGCCCCCTTCTTCCTCTTGGACAGAGGGGAGAGCCAACCCGGGAGCAAACGCCGTCCCGCCTTCTGACACGGACGGCGTTTCTCTTTGCTTGCAGTCAAAGGCTACACACGCAAAGCGGCGGCTTTGGAAGCCATGAAGGACTACACCAAGGCCATGGATGTCTATCAGAAAGCCCTGGAGCTGGACGCGAATTGCAAGGTGAGGGCTTGGCCAGACACACCGCCGTGGCTGTTTTGAACCCTTGACAACCGATGCAGCCTCCCCGTTTGGTCATATGATCAAAACTCAACTGGCTCGTATTTATGACGGTTGCGGTATCCCCGGGGGCCACTTCATTCCCCTTTTGCAGCCAAATTCACTTAACGACCGCGTTGCTAACTGAAGAGCGATTCGCTTAACATCCGTAACAAGCCAGGTCGTAAAATAGGGCAAAATTCGCTTAACGAATGTCTCACTTAGCAGCAGAAAGGTTGGGCTCCGTTGTGCTTGTGAGGACTCGCAGCATGTGGCCCAGCAGACTCGAAGCTACGGGAAGAAACAATCATTAAAGGCCGTAATTAGGGGATGTTGCTTGCTCAAATGCGTCCTGCACAACGACGGTCCTCTAAACAGGTTTTTATCCTGGGTGTGCAATGCTACAGGAAGCCGCGGAAGGTTACCAGCGCTGCCTGATGTCCCAGTACAATCGCAACGACAACCCCGAGGATGTGAAGCGCCGGGCCATGGCCGATCCTGAGGTGCAGCAGATCATGAGCGACCCAGCCATGCGGCTGATCCTGGAGCAGATGCAGAAAGATCCACAGGCGCTAAGCGAGTGAGTGAGGACTGGGGAAAACCCGTTAAGACAGTGGTTCTCAACCTTTTTAATGCCGCGACCCCCAACCGATTGTAAGTCGAGGACTACTCAACCGGTCGTAAGTTGAGGACTACTCAACCGGTCGTAAGTTGAGGACTACTCAACCGGTCGTAAGTTGAGGACTACTCAACTGGTGCAGCACCGTTTGCAGAATGAGACGTTTGGCGGGCTCAGCAGGGCAGAGACAGGCTGGACAATTCCTATTGGCTTTGGAAAGCCAATAGAATTAGAGTCTATTCAAGAGAGTCTCTTCTATTGGCTTTCAAAAGCCAATAGAATAAAAGGGAGGAGCACAGCTAAGGAAAAGGGGGGAAAAAATGGCGGACTGCGTTGTTTGGCGACCCCCGTGAAATGGTCGTTCGACCCCAAATGGGGTCCCGACCCACAGATTGAGAACCACTGGTCTAGAGTCTCCTGCCGAGCTGGGGGTTGGGCTAGAAGTCCTCCCGAGGTCCCTTCTAATTCTGTTATTCTGTTACTAAGCTTTGGGGGGCCTTCCAGATTTGCTAAATGTAGCCAAAACACGGGGAAAAAAATCTCTTTACGGATTTTCCTGACCATTTTCTCTCTCCTTTCCGCAGACACTTGAAAAACCCCGTCATTGCTCAGAAGATCCAGAAGCTCATGGATGTTGGCTTGATCGCCATCCGGTGATGTTTCTGACCATCTTTCACACTTTCCCCCCCCCCCGGTTGAAAAAGGCAGCCTGATGAACTTCTCCACGAAAATCGGTCCAGCGGGGCCAATCTCCTCGCCAAAAGGCAGAGACTCACACATTTGAGACAAGGCGTCCGCCTCTCGCACACGCGCGTGCTCGTACCATCCATCCTATCCGGCACCGGAATATCGGCCTTGTCTGTTGTCCAGGCCCGTTGCTCTGTTTCAGTTACTCCGTGTTGTGAGCTGCCATATTCTTATTTTTTTGGTCTCCCTCTCTTCCCCCTTCCCTTGCAGTTTTTAATTCAGGCCATGGGAAGCCTCGTTACTCGTTTTTCCGGTTTTTCGTTCGGCTGTGAGGCTGCGGTTTACTTTGGTCTCCTGCACATCGAATAATAAAAAAAAAAAAGCAAAATTAGAGGCCTGATTCTCTGAAGGTTTTTTTTTTCATCAATTCGACAGACGAATAAAGGTCAGCCTGTTATAGATAGTCCTTGACTAACGAGGACCCAAAATTTCCGTTGCTAAGCGAAACAGTGAAGTGAGTTTGGCTTCACTTCATAGTGATTGTTCAGGGGATCACTGCAGTTGTTAACTTAGACCAGGGGTCTTCAAACTTGGCCCTTTTAGGACTTCAACTCCCAGGATTCTTGCAGACGTTTTGTGACCCAACTAGGTAATAGGATCAAGGCTATTGGTGTTTGATCCGAGAACAACAGCGCAAGCAAAAAGCCTTTAAGCCAGGGGTCTTCCAACTTGGCCCTTTTAGGGCTTGTGGACTTCAACTCCCAGAATTCCTCAGCCAGGCAATTCCTAAAAGGGCCAAGTTGGAAGACCCCTGAGTTAGACACACGGTTGTTAAACAAATCGGGCTGCCCCATTGACTTGGCCTGGCAGAAGGTCAGCAAAAATAGTTCACATGACCCCAGGGTAGTGCAGCCGTCGTAAATATGAGTCCGTTGCTAAGTGTCCCAATTTTTGATCACGAGACGAGGGACGCCGCAACAGACTTTAAGTGAAAAACGGTCATCAGTTACTTTTTTTAAAGTGCCGTTGTAACTCCAAACGGTTGCTAACCGAATGTGTGTAAGTCAAGAACCACCTCGAGAAAGGAAAAGTTTGGAGAATGGTCTAAAGGACCGAAATCTTGCTGAGATGGGGTGAAAAATCAACGCGTTCAGACATGGGGTGGCTATTCAGAACTGGGCATTCAAGAAACTTCAGAGAGGCCCAGTTTGTTTGCCCGTCTAATGTGCTGCATCAAAAGTTTGCATTCGGCAACGCGCCCTTTTTACAGGATTCCTTAATTCGTTGTTTTTTTTTTTAATTCTTCCCTCCCTCTCTTCTTTTTGCTCATCTGCTTTCAGCGAGAAACACTGCAATTGTTCTGAAGTATTTCTGTCCCGGAAGATTTTAATCATCTTCCGCTCCCCTAGGACTTTGTCAGAGGGTGATTAAAAAGAGCGGGGGCAGAGTTGTGCAATCTGGAAATGTTGCGTCAGCTTTCCAAATTGGTGCAATCTTGACACTCCGGGGGGAACGTCTCCCATTTCTGTGGAGTTGCAGCCAGTGCGGCTTCGGTGTGGCAAGACGTCACATTTTTTTATATTCCTCTAATGGCTACGTTGCTCACCCCTTTAATAGATTAATGGTTTGCTTTTCAGGCTGCTTAAATCGGACTTTCTGTGTCCCTGTTCATTTTTTTTCCTCCCTTTTTGTTCCTCTCCTGGAAAGCAGACGGAAATCTATAAATTTGGAGGTCCGTTTGGTTCTGACAATTGCTGATAACGTGCTGGTTCCGTTTGCGCCGACCCACTTTGGGTTGGAGATTGAAATACGGTCCTTAAGGCTTAACGTCCTTTCTGTCACTAAGTGAAACCTGTGAGCGAGCTTGGCTCTTTTTTACGACTTTCCTCGCCATGCCGTTGTTAAGGGAATCGCTCCAGCTGTTAGTCACAATTAAGGGAATCTGGCTTCCCCACTGAGTCAGCTTGTCAAAAGGCGAGACCACATGACCCCGGGAGTCTGCGACCGTCATAAAGAGGAGTCGGCTTTGCCAAGCGTCTGGATTTGGATCCCGCGAGCGTGGGGACGCTGTGCAATAGAAGTGTGAAAAACGGTTGTACGTCGCTTTGTTCGGTGCCCTTGTGACTTTAGAGGTCCCTGAATGAACGGTTGTAAGTTGAGGACTATCGAATTCCCTCCAGGGCTGAGTAGGAGGAACCGTTTCAGACGAAAGGATACCCGCGTACATTTCTGGAAAGGGGGAGGTACTAGAGGACGTAAGCAGAGATACTCGCAACTGGCCAACCTCAAGTTACTTCTCTGCCCTTCTACTGTTGCTGTCTTCAAGAAAGAATGACTGTTTTAATAGAAACGTATCAGTTAACTTTGCCACGGAAATTCTGATAAAGCTTATTGGGAACCAGGCAAGTCAAGATTGCCCCAATGAGTATACATTCCTTATATCTTTGTATTTTATTTATCTATATCCTGCATTTATTGTTTTTACAAGTAAGGTGGAGAACATATGCAACCCACCTTCCTCCTATTTTTCCCCACAGCAATCCTGTGAGGTGGGCAGGGCTGAAAAAGAGGAACTGGCCTAGCCAGCTATTATGCCTAAGGCGGGACTAGAACTCGCCCTGGCAATTGGCCCAAAGTCACCCAGTGGGCTTTCAGGCCTAAGGCAGGACTAGAACTCACCGTCTCCTGGCGATTAGTCCAAAGTCACCCAGCTGGTTTTCGTGCCTAAGGCGGGACTAGAACTCACTGTCTCCTGGTGATTGCCCCAAAGTCACCCAGACAGCTTTCATGGCTGAGGCAGAACTAGAACTCACCGTCTCCTGACTATTGGCCCAAAGTCACCCAGACAGCTTTCATGGCTGAGGCAGAACTAGAACTCACCCTCTCTTGGTGATTGGCCCAAAGTCACCCAGACAGCTTTCATGGCTGAGGCAGAACTAGAACTCACCGTCTCCTGGTGATTGGCCCAAAGTCACCCAGACAGCTTTCATGCCTAAGGTGGGACTAGAATTCACCTTCGCCCAATTTCTAACCTAGTGCCTTTTAACCACTAGACCAAACTAGCTCCTTTTGCCCTCAACGTTCCCCCTTCTTAAGAATTGGTGTTCCTTGCACCAGATGAGACCAAGCTAAGGGCGAGGTGTTTGTGACAGACACAACAGAATGGGGCAATCTTGACCCACAAAAGTTCACGCGCTCCGCATCTGCGCATGCTTCCCTCGGAAGCATTTACAGATCCTTTTTTTTTTTTTTCCTTTTTGGCACCCCTTCTGCATCCACCCCTTCTGTTCGGCTAGAGCCATCCCAGTTGCGACAGTGGGCGAAGACGAGGGCCGGGTCCACCCATCCTGTGACACGGCGAGCGAGTGAGCCAGCACACAGTAAGCGTGTGACCCTTTTCCTCCAAAAAAAAAAAAAGAGGAAACGGAGACGATCCCGCTTACTCAACATTATGAACCAGCAGCTCAGCGAAAAGGGGTTAAAAGTTTTTTCAACCGCGATTTGTACAAATGTGTGGAGCCCCGGTTGAAAAGGCCCGAAGAAACAGGCCGACATGAGAAGTCTGCTCAAACAGACTTAACCTCTTGACATGTTAGTTCAGTAGGGTGAACTAACAATGCCGGCTAAGTTAAAAAGAGATTTAAGTCAAAAGGCTACAAGAAGCAGGGATAGAGCTACAGGTTTCGGTTTAATGGAATGAAAAGGCTAGGACGCTAGAGACAGAGGTAAAATTGGGATTATTTTTTTTTTCCCCTAATCCAGCGTCTGGAGGAACAAACTCAGCTGATAAACAGGCAAATCTTTTTTGTCTTTGAAAAGAAGGAAGTTGAGCAGGGGAACAGCACCCATCCGAAGAACCGTGGTGCCAGTTTTTACTTGTAGCCCTTTCCCTTGAAACACAGAAGTAGGGACCAGGTGAAAACAGATTGCAAAATTTAATAATAATAATAATAATAACAATAACAACAATAGTGGACTGGACTCAAGCAGAACTAAAAGCAATGGATAGGCAGACCAGAAAAATAATGACAATGAATCACGCCCTTCATCCACGCAGTGACATTGATAGACTTTATCTACCAAGGCAAATAGGTGGGCGTGGAATGCTACAAGTACATCAGATGTTGAAGAAGAAAAAATGGCTTTGGAAGAATATCTGAAGAACAATGATGAAGATGCACTGAAATTAGTATATCAGGAAGGCTTAACTACTGGAGAGACCAAACTGGCCTACAAGAAAGACCAAATGAAGAACAGAATAGAGGCATGGGAAGACAAAGCACTACATGGCCAATACATTAAAAAATAGCTGGGAAAGCAGATAATTGGCAATGGCTAAGAGCAGGAAAATTGAAGAAAGAGACGAGGGACTAATTCTGGCTGCACAAGACCAAGCCTTAAGGACAAATGCATTCAAAATTGAGAAGACAGCAACAGACAGTAAGTGCCGCCTATGCAAAGAAGCTGAAGAAACAGTTTTGGTAAGCTGTTGCAAGAAGATTGCTGATTACAAGCAGCGGCATGACAAAGTAGCAACAATGGTGCATTGGAAGATCTGCAAAAAATATCATTTGCCTGTAAGCAAAAACTGGTGGGATCATAAAATAGAGAAAGTCATAGAAAATGATAAAATTAAACTGCTCTGGGACTTCAGAATTCAAACAGACAAGCACCTTAACACCCCAGACTTAACAATTGTCGATAAGAAAGACAAAAAAGTCTGGATAGTCAGTGCCTGGAGACAGCAGAATAGAAGAGAAAGAACTGGAGAAGATAACCAAAGACCTACAAATAGAAATAGAAAGACTGTGGCAAAAGCAAGCAAGGGTAGTACCAATAGTCATAGGCTCCTTGGGTGCAATCCCAAAACAACTGGAGCACCACTTGAGGCATTGACAAATTCGCTATTAGTCAATTGCAAAAGGCGGCCTTATTAGGAACTGCTTCCATCCTGCGACGATATCTGTAATACCATCAAACATCCACATCTGCCTATCCCAGGTCCTGGGTAAGGACTCGATAGGTAGACAAAATGCCAAATCCAGTCTGAACATCTGGCTGACTGTGCGATGATCGATAATAATGTTGGAAGGGACCTTGGAGCTCATCTAGTCCAACCCCCTGCTCAGGCAGGAAACCCTATACCATTTGAAACAAATGGCTGTCCACTCTCTTCTTGAAAACTTCCAGCCATTTCATTCTCTGTCGTCCCCTCCTTCTCTTGCCCTCCATCTTTCCCAGAATCAGGCCCTTCTCCAGGGAGTCCTTCCTTCTCATTAGGTGGCCAAAGTCCTTGAGTTTCAACTTCAGGATCTGGCCTTCTAAAGAGCAGTCAGGGTTGATCTCCTCTAGGACTGACCGGTTTGATCGCCTCGCAGTCCAGGGGACTCACAGGAGTCTTCTCCAGCACCGTAGTTCAAAGGCCTCCATTCTTTGGCGCTCAGCCTTTCTTAGGGTCCAACTTTCACTGCCGTACATTGCAACTGGGAAAACCATGGCCTTGGCTATACGTACTTTTGTTGGCAGGGTGACATCTCTGCTTTTGAGTATGCTGTCTAGATTGGCCATAGCTTTCCTCCCCAGGAGCAAGCGTCTTTCAATTTCTTGGCTGCAGTCCCCCATCTATGGTGACTTTGGAACCCAGGAAAATAAAATCTGTCACTACCTCCATTTCTTCCCCATCTCTTTGCCAGGAATTGAGAGGGCTGGATGCCCTCTTAGTAACCTAAATTCCGAGGGCTCTTTGCAGATCGGTATTCTTTCTCCTGGCCCTTTTTCAAGCTTTGTAGCTTTGTAACCTTGTTATTATTTTTTTTTAAAAAAAAAAAACATTTGCATCCTATCGCGCTGCCAACGCTAACTCGGGTTGTGTTTCACAACTGCCACATACGAAAAAGGAAAAGGGGGGTGGAGTAAAAAGCTTCTTCCCCCGCTGTACGTGATCTAGAGATGCAAAAGCCTGGAGAAACGCTGAGGGCGACGCTCGGAACGAAAGGGCTGCCGACAATCGTCACCGGATGTGAAAAATCGTCAGCTATTTTCCCTCCCCCCCTTCTTCTCTGAAATGTGTGAACAAGTTCAGAAGTTGATCTTTTCCGAGATCTCGCATCCCGAGAGGCTGTTTTATTTTTTTAAAGCTGAATTCACGACCCCAAATTTATCTTGCTACGCAAGACAGTTGTTCAGTGTTAAGTTGGAAAGTCGCAAAAGGGGATCACGTGATCCCAGGACGTTGCAACCGTCACAAGTACCAGTCAGTTGCCAAGCGTCCGAATTTTGATCAGCTGACCACGGGGAGGCTACAAAGGTCGTCAGCGTGAAAAACGTCCCTTTTTTTTCAGTGCCGTTGTAACTTTGGACGGTCACTAAATGAACTGTTGTAAGTCGAGGACTGCCTGTAGTAAGTTCACAATCAGGTGAACGAAGGCATCGTGGGTCCTTGCTACTCAACCGCCTCCTTTATCCCACCGGGATTTTCACTCTTCGGGTAGTACTCGACTTTACAACCGCAATCAGGATCAGAATTTCCGTCGCTAAGCAAGGAGGTTATTAAATTGCGCCCGATTTTACCAGCCTTTTTTTGGCACGGTTCTTAAGCTAGTCCCTGCAGGTTGTTAAGTGAATCGTGCGGTCATTAAGCGAACCCAGCTTCTTCCATTCGACTTGGCTTGTCGGGAGCCGGCTGGGAAGGTCGCAAGTGGCGGTCAGGTGCCGCTGCCACAATCACAAGGACGCACCAGGGGCCAAACGTCTGGATTTGGATCGCTGGTGAAGGTTGTACGTGCGTGAACTACTCGTAAGTCTGTTTTTTTCAGCGTCGTTGCAACTTCAAGCCGTTGCTAAACGGTCGTTAGGTCAAGGTATCCCAGAACGATAAAACTGCCTAAAACTGGAATTTCAGGCAAGCCAGTCTCTTGTTTAAAATATTTTAAAAGGCCTTTTCTTGGCGACTCGGGCTTTTCCCCAGAAAACAGCAAGCGTTTAAGTTCTCCTTTTGGCTGTCGGGGCTGCTTGGAGAGGCGTGTAAACAGCGCTGGGCGGTGGGGGCTTTGCAAGGGCTTTACTCAAACCCTGGGGCACTGCTGTGTGTCACCCTCCACGCAGCTGGGAGGAAGTTGCAAGGGGGTGGTGTGCAAGAAGACGCCCTGACTTGGGGAAAGACCTGCAGGGAGAGGCGGGTTAGAACAAAAGGCCAGCCGGGAACCTCCAGGGAGGCGTTTTCGAATCCAGCTGGGGTCTGGGAAAAACGTCAGGGGGAGACCGAAGCGAGGAAGGTACGTTCTGCGTTCCTCTTTCCTTCCCAACGTGTCTTTCTCTTTTGAAAACAATGCAGGTTCTGTCCCGCCACCCTTTCTAGACGAGCTTTTCCTTTGTGGCGGGGCTGGTGATGCTCTTTGCAAACTCAAAAAAAGGCCTGGAGGATTGAGGACACTACATTATCTGGATTTTTAGGCCCCTTGCTGCCTTGCCCAAAGGTGGACCAGCTGCTTATTTCCAATCAGCTCCGCTGCCTTCTACAGAGCCTCCTTCTTCAGGAGCACGTTACCCTCCAGATGCCAACTCTTGGGAGGGGAAGGGCTGGCGAGATGAAGGGGAGCTGCTTTAGAAGCCCAGGGAGGTTGATGAGCAGGGAAGATGCCAAACACGGGGACGAGACATTTTGTTAAACCCTTAGCAAATATCTTCACCGGGTCAGCCATCTTGCGCGCTAAATCAGCATTTTCCCCGATGCACGGGATCCTATTTGGTAGGCAATCATCCTACTCTGCCTCAAGGAGTAGAAAGTCCTTCTCGAAGTGGACGGGGCAGGTATGCAGAAGGTACATAAAACGAAGTGGGTGTATTTTAATCCGGGACACACCTAGGCCACACTCAAGTGACTAATGCAAAGTTTACCTTCTCCAAAAGAGCCGCAGCCTCTGAGTCACTTCCTGCAGACGAAAACTCAGAGGTTTTCTTGGATTTTAACTCCTTTATGGGAGAAAAACCAACTCCATTGGTTGAAAAATCGATAGCTGGCTAATTGGCCTTAATCAACACAGACGTTCAACCACCACCAGCGGGGAAACTGCGGCAGGCAGGGGGAAAAGCTCCCACCCAGCAGGAAGAATGGAGAGGAGAAAATTTGGCATTTTTTTTAACCCCGCGGGGGAGACTCTCCAGGCAGGTTTGGCCAAGAGGGCTGGCCTCTTTTTCCTGGCAGCTAGGAGTGTAGCGGTCTGGATGTGCCAACCTGTGACGCTGGTTGGCTTTCGGATGCAACCGAATGGTTTCCTGGGACACCGACCTGCAGTGGCTGGCTTGTTGTGAGAATCCTGCTGCTTGCTGTCTGTTCGTTTGCTTTAATCTGAGAAAGGAGGCTGTCTGTAGCTCGGGGTTGAAACACTGGAGGTTTTTAAGAAGAGACTGGACCGCCATTTGTCTGAAATGGAACAGGGTCTCCTGCCTGAGCAGGGGGTTGGACTAGATGACCTCCAAGGTCCCTTCCAACTCTGTTATTCTGCTGTACTTTTTTCCTTCCTTCCTTCCTTCCTTCCTTCCTTCCTTCCACCCACCCTCCCTCCCTCCCTCCCTCATCACTGGAGGTTTTCAAGAAGAGTTAGACCACCTTTTGTCTGAAATGGAACAGGAACTCCTGCCTGAGCAGGGGGGTGGGCTAGAAGACCTCCAAGGTCCCTTCCCACTGTTATTCTGCTATCCTTCCTTCCTTCCTTCCTCTCTCTCCCTCCCTCCCTTCTTCTCTCTCTCCCTCCCATCTTCCTTCCTTTCTCCCTCCCTCCCTCCCTCCCTCCTTCTCTCTCTCCCTCCCATCTTCCTTCCTTCCTTCCTTCCTTCCTTCCTTCCTTCCTTCCTTCCTTCCTCCCTCCCTCCCTCCCTCCCTCCCTGGGGTTTTTTAAGAAGAGATTGGACCGCCATTTATCTGAAGAGGGTTGGGCTAGATGACCTCCGAGGCCCCTTCCATCTCTGTTATTCTGCTATTCTGCTATTCTGAAATGAGGGGTCCTTGATATTCTCTTGAGTGGTTCCCTTGAAGACATTTCATTACCAAACTAGGTAACACCCCCCCCCCAGGGCTTGAAGGGGGAGGAGGCTTCGCTGATGATGTTTTTACCTAGTTTGGTTCATGAAATGTCTGCAGGAAAAAAACGCCAAGCTCAGAGAGCATCAGGGACCCCTCATTTTCATCAAGTTGGCCACATCCCAGTCTGACTTGTGCAATGGGGGAATTTAGCAGAGGAGGGAGGCTATGAACTCTCTTCCTCCTTTAAGCTTCATGAACTTCAGCTCCCAGAATTCCCCACCCAGCAGGCTTTAAGGTGCATGAACCTCAGTTCCCAAAATTCCCCAGCCAGCAGGCTTTAAGGTGCATTAACCTCAACCCCCAGAATTCCCCAGCCAGCATGTTTGAAGAGGGGTAATAACTAGTAATAGTAGTAAAGTTGGAAGGGACCTTGGAGGTCATCTAGTCCAACCCCCTGCTCGGGCAGGAAACCCTACGCTATTTCGGACAAATGGCTGTCCAGTCTCTTCTTAAAAACTTCCAGTGTTGGAGCATTTACTGCTTCTGGAGGCAAGCTGTTCCACTGCTTAATTGTTCTCACTGTCAGGAAGTTTCTCCTTAGTTCTAGGTTGCTTCTCTCCTTGATGAGTTTCCACCCGTTGCTTCTTGTCCTGCCTTCAGGTGCTTTGGAAAATAGCTTAATTCCTCTTCTTTATGGCAGCCCCTGAGATATTGGAATACTGCTATCATGTCCCCCCTTGTCCTTCTCTTCGTTAAACTAGACATACCCAATTCTAGCAACCGTTCCTTATATGTTTTAGCCTCCAGTCCCCTAATCATCTTTGTTGCTATTCTCTGTACTCTTTCTAGAGTCTCAACATCTTTTTTACATCGTGGTGACCAAAACTGGATGCAGTATTCCAAGTGTGGCCTTACCAAGGCATTGAAGAGTGGTATTAATACTTCACGTGATCTTGATTCTATCCCTCTGTTAATGCAGCCTAGCACTGTGTTGGCCTTTTTGGCAGCTGCAGCACACTACTGGCTCATATTTAGGTGATTGTCTACTAGGACTCCAAGGTCCCTCTCACAGTTACTACTATTGAGCATGGTGCCACCTATGCTGTACTTGTGCATTTGGTTTTTCTTGCCTAAATGTAGAACCTTGCTTTTTTCAACATTGAATTTCATTTTGTTAGTTAGTGCCCAGTGTTCAAGTCTGTCCAGATCCTTCTGTATCTGAAGCCTGTCTTCTGGAGTGTTGGCTATTCCTGCCAGCTTGGTGTCATCTGCAAATTTGATGAGTTCCCCATCTATCCCTTCATCCAAATCGTTGATGAAGATGTTGAAGAGTACTGGGCCCAGAACAGAGCCTGGGGCACCCCACTACACACTTCCCTCCATATAGATGCAGTTCCATTGAGGACCACTCGCTGAGTACGGCCGGTCAGCCAGCTATGGATCCATCTGGTGGTGGTTCTGTCTACCCCACATTTTTCTATCTTGTCAAGTAGTAGGTTGTGATCTACTTTATCAAATGCCTTACTGAAGTCCAAGTAAATTATGTCCACAGCATTCCTCTGATCCACGAATTTTGTCACTTGGTCAAAGAATGCAATAAGATTTGTCTGGCATGATCTATTTTTGACAAACCCATGTTGGCTTTTAGTAATGACTTTGTTTGCCTCTAGGTGTTCGTTGATTCGTTGTTTGATTATCTTTTCCAGGATCTTCCCAGGTATTGAGGTCAGGCTGATAGGTCTGTAATTTCATGGATCCATTTTTTTTCCTTTTTTGAGGATGGGAACTACATCATCTCTTTTCCAGTCCTCTGGTAGTTCCCCTGTGTTCCAGGATCTTTGAAAAATATAGTTCAGTGGCTCCGATATCACATCTGCCAGTTCCTTGAGAACTCTGGGGTGTAATCCGTCTGGTCCTGGCGATTTGAACTCATCTAGGCTGGACAGGTGCTCACTAACGATTTTCTTGCCTATCTTAACTTGTGTTTCTGTTTTGTTTTTTGTGGACTTCCCAGAATTCCCCAGCCAGCCTGCTGGAATTCTGGGCGTTGAAGTCCACCTACGTACCTTCAAGTAGCCAAGATTGAGAAAGACTGCTTTAGACTGCTACAGCAGAGACTGTTTTTTTTGTTTTTACATCACCTCTTCATCCTTCTTCCTTTTCTCTCCATTAAGGACCAACCATGGCTGGCATAAAAACAGCGAGCGGAGAGTATATTGACGATTCCTGGGAACTCGGTATCTTCGTGGAGGACCTGGGACCTGAGGCGGACCCCATCAAACTCCGAGTCAGCGGGAACCTGCACATCGGAGGCATCATGTTACTGATCGCGGACAAATTAAGTAAGTACCAACCAAGGAGAATATTTGCAACTCCAGGTTGAAATGAGGGGTCCTTGGTGCTCTCTGAGTTGGTGGTTTTCTTGCAGACGTTGCTTGACCCAACTAGGTAACATCATCGGTGCAAGAAAGGTGATTTGCAGCAAAAAAAACCCCTTCCCTTCTAGCACTGATGATGTTACCTAGTTTGGTGATGAAACGTCTGCTAGAAAACAATCCAGCTCAGAGAGTACCAAGGACATCCTCAAATTAAGTCAGTGTCTCAGTGCACAGATAGTCCTCAATTTACCTATTTAATGACCGTTTGAAGTTACAATAGCATTAACCTATGACTGTTCCTCGCACTTGTAACGTTTATGTGAACAAAATTATGCATTTGGCAACTGAGTTGTAAGTTGAGGACTGCCTGTATGATGTCGTAGGGTTTTCCCATGTACTGAAATCATACCCCAATTAAAAGCCCCCTCAAGTGGGAGACCCTGAGAAATCCTCAAATTTCCATCCTATCTAAAACACCTCCCCCCAGTAGGAAGGAAAGGAAAATGGCTGACTGCAGGGGAGAAGGGCGCTGTGACTCAGCTTGAAGGTTATGGTCGTCCTTTTCCTCCGCGAAGGACCCCTGCATTAACCAGATAAGCCATGGAAAATGTTGTCCTGGAACCACAGGGGTAGAGATACTATTCGTTTACACCCTGGGAAACGATAACCAGGCCCGGAAGTAAACTGTTTCCAGCAGTTCCTTAATTTTTTTGAGTTTATTTTGACAGTCTTTGAGCACCATCCGGAAAGGGGGGGGGGGACTGGACAGTTCTTGCAGTTATTTGTTCCTCTCTTACGAAGAGGGAAAAAAAATTCTTCTACATCGTCTTCAGCTAATAACTGGGTGAACGGACAATCTTGGGAGTGATAGTTCTCGCCCACTGGGAAGGCAGAAGAGCTGGGAAAGGTGGTTAGAAATCATTTTATGTAGATAAGATGGATGGATGGATGGATGGATAGATAGATAGATAGATAGATATGATTAGAAAGATAGAGATAATAGAGATAGATATAGAGATATAGTAGAGAGAGAGATATATAGATAATATAGAGATAGATAGATAGATAGATAGATAGATAGATAGATAGATAGATAGATAGATATAGAGATGGAGATAATAGATATAGAGATAGAGATATAGCGATATTTAGTAGATAGGTAGGTAGGTGGATGGATGGATGGATGGATGGATAGATAGATAGATAGATAGATAGATAGATAGATAGATAGATGTTTTAGAAAGGAAGATAAAAATTAATTGAAAAATATATACGAATATAAAATCAGGAAAAGAAATAAAAAAAGGAATTGGAGAAAGTGCAGGAAAGGAAGAAAAAGTAAACGAAGAAGAGAAAGGAAAGAAAGAAAAGTTACAACTAGTAGCTTCTGATCTTCTTTACGGCAGTTATAAGTCCATTTATCAACTGACCTCTGACTCTACGGCTACAACAAAATTATCTCCACAGATCAGTGTATTTTAAACTGACGACGCCAATTCCTCTCTGCTAATTCCGCTATTAGATTCCTCGGCTTCCTCGGCTCTTTACTATTAAGAGCGGTTCCTTATTTTTAACACGATCAACTTCAGGAGCGTGTCTCTGAGTTGAGTTTTCCTCTTCCTTCCTCCGCTCTCTTTCCTCTTGTGACGTGTCTCGGCTCAGGAGACCACACAACGCACGGCTTTGTATTTTAGACTGAGGGTGATCCAAGGCAATTTCTCTTCGTTCCGAGCTCGCCCGTGCCCTTCCGGCTGTCTCTTGGGCCAAAGAGTAGGACCCAAATCCTTCCTTGCTCCCCGTTGCTTTTCCAGCCTGATGGGACTCTCCCTTCCTGTCGCCTTTCTCCAGAACTTCAGAGGGACTGGTCGGATCACGCCTTGTGGTGGGAGCAGAAGAAACGTTGGCTCCTGAAGACCAACTGGAGCCTGGATAAGTACGGGATCCTGGCCGATGCCAAGCTCCACTTTACACCCCAGCACAAACCGGTGGTGCTTTTCCTGCCCAACCGCTGCCAGGTCCGAGTCCGGGCCAACTTTGCCCAGCCGGTTTTCCGCACCGTATGTGATATCTGCAGGCTACTCGGTGAGTAGGGAACGTCGTTGAGTAGGGGCTGTCGTTCAAAGCTTCGGGCTTAAAGGATGGCAAGGGGTAGAGATGGGAATCCCAGCTGCACGGGAAATCATGAGCCGAGGTGGCGCAGCAGTTAGGGTGCAGTACTGCAGGCCACTTTAGCTGACTGTGTTCAGCAGGTCAGCGGTTCAAATCTCACCGGCTCAAGGTGGACTCAGCCTTCCATCCTTCCGGGGTAGGTAAAATGAGGACCCAGATTGTTGGGGGCAATGTAAATATAGATATACATTGCTTACTGGTGTACACCGCTTAGAGAGTGCTTGCACTTAAAAGCGGTATATAAGTCTCATAAATAAATAAATAAATCCTCAACCTATCCTCAGTTGCTGAGCAGTGGTTTGAAGCTACAACAGAGCGTCCCCCCAAAAGGGACTTTACTTCTGGTGGAATTAAATAAATGCTGGTGGTCCTCGACTTACAGCAGTCCATGTAGTGACCGTTCGAAGTTACAACAGCACCGAAGTTGCAGCGTGATAAAAATTCAGAACGCTCGGCAGCTGATTCACACTTACGACGGCTGCAGTCTCCTAGGCGGGTCGCTTTTGCGACCTTCCGGCAAGCAAAGTCCATGGGGAAGCCGGGTTTCACTTAACAACCGAGTTCCTGATTTAATCGCTGCAGGATTCACTTAACAGCTGTGGCCGGAAAGGGTGTCAAACAAGGCAAAGTTCACTTCATAAATATCTCTCTTAGCAGAAAAAATGTTAGGCTGAATTGCGGCCGTTAAGTGGAGGATGACCTGTATGGGGAGGGGGGGACTAGGAAGCCAGCATCCCCTTCAGATTCCAACCCTGCCTGTCTCCAACCAGGGTTAGTTTGGGTCTTGGGAACGTGTCCGGGTTTGGGGTGGGCTAACTCCTGTCCCGTTGCAGCCATCCGTCACCCGGAAGAGCTGTCCCTGCTGCGTGCGCCGGAGGAGAAGGACAAGCGGAAGCAGAAGGAGAAAGAGGAGACCGCCGCCCGGAGCTACGACCTGTCCAGCGTCCGGCTGCCAGCAAGTGAGAGCGTCACAACTTTGCATGCATACGTGTGTACAGGTAGTCCTCGACTTGCAACAGTTCATTTTGTGACGACAGCACTGGAAAAAGGGCCGTAGGTTTTCCACACTGACAGCCGTGGGCGCATCACGCTGGCCAAGGGATCAGGATTCAGATGCGGGGCCACCGGCTCGCGTTTAGGACGCTTGCTGGGGTCGCGCGATCCCCTTTTGCGACGTTCCGGCCAGCAAAGTTGGGGGGGGGGAACCAGATTGGTCTGACAACTGTGTTATTGACTTAACAACTGCAGTGCATCTGAAGCGTCCAAATGTGGATCGCGTGACCGTGAGGATGCTGCAAGGGTCGTAAGTGTGGGAAAGGGTCATCCGTCACTTTTTTTCAGTGCCATTGTAACTTTGAATGGTCACTAAATGAACTGTTGTAAATCGAGGACTTCTTGTATTGGCCTAAACCAAGGATTATTTGGGAGCCGGACACTGATCCGTGACACTCTCTCTCTCTCTCTTTCCCTCTCTCCCTCCCTCCCTTTCTCCCTCTCTCTCTCTCTTCTTCCTTCCCTCCCCCTCTTCCTCTCTTCTTCCCTCTCTCCCTCCCTTCCTCCCTCCCTCTCCCTCCCTCCCTCTCTCCCTTCCTCCCTCTCTCCCTCCCTTCCTCTTCCTCCCTGTCTCTGTTCCTCCCTCCCTCCCTCTCTCTCCCCCTCCCTCCCTCCCTCCCTCTCTCCCTCCCTCCCTCTCTCCCTTCCTCTCCTTCCCTCCTTTTCCGTCTCCCTCTCCCAGGCGCAGAGCAACAGACCTTCCGAGGGATGCCTGCTCACTTTTCGGACAGCGCTGAAACCGAGGCTTGCTATCGGATGCTGTCGGTCAGCCAGACTAACCTGACTCCCGAGCAGATCGTCCGAATGCACCGGCCGGGATCCCTTGTGGAAAAGACCAAGATCAACAGACAGTAAGCCAAGCCTTGGTGGTGGAGCATCTTGGCAACTGTCGATGCAATTTAGGAGAATCTAATTTTTGCTTTCTTGCTAAATCCCATCCCTTGCTAAACTGCAATTCTCGCTGCAACTTGAGAAGCGTGAAATTGATTTGGCTCATGCTGGATGCCATTTGCTCCCCCTTACTGATGGTAATTAAAGCGATATTGCTCTGAACGTGGAGGCTCTATTGTTTTAAAAATGTTCCTTTGGATGAACTTAAGGGGTTCTGCTTTATCCCAGGCTGGAATGCGATTAAATCCAAAAGTGTGAAATTCAATTAAATCCAAAACGGCTCGCCTCTAAACACATCCCAAAGGTAGCCAAATCTCCCTCCATCCTTTTATAATTTTCTAACAATGGTATCCAAGAACCCTTAAAATATTGCGTAGGTAGGGAAACGGAGAAAAATCCTGGTAATTATTTCGGCACTGGAACTGTCCACCAATTTACCCCTAACTATATTTTCATGATTATCTTATATACTGTCCTAGATCGTGCATGGGACTACGTACAACTTTATAAATCTAGAAATGGAATAAATACAGATGGACCTTGATTTACAGCCATTCGTTCAGTCTGAAGTTACAACGGCGCCGGAAAAAACTGACTTGGGACCGTTTTTCACACTTACATCCCCATGGTCATGTGATCCAAATCCAGATGTTGGTTGCTGGCTCCCGGGGTCACGTGACCCCCTTTTGCGACGTTCTGACAAGCCAAGTCAATGAGGCAGTCGGTTTCGCTTAACAACGGTGTTACTAACTTCACAACTGCAGGGATTCTGTGCTTCTTTTAGCCAATCCTCACTGCTGCTCCTTTGTTTAGGTGGCTGGATTCATCCCGCACTCTGCTACAACAAGAAGTAAAAGAACAGGATTGTTTATGGCTGCGCTTCAAGTATTACAGCTTTTTTGATCTGGAGCCAAAGGTGAACATCTTAAGGCGCATAACAAGTATTGTTATTATTATTATTTACTTATGTGAGGCTTAGGGAACTTCAAATGTGTATTTCTCCACTTTCTGCTTTTATCTAAGGCAGGGGTGGGCAATTCTGGCTCCTTTACGACCTGTGGACTTCAACTCCCAGAATTCCTGAGCCAGCCATGCTGGCTCAGGAATTCTGGGAGTTGAAGTCCACAAGTCGTAAAGGGGGGCCTAGTTGCCTACCTCTGATCTGAGGTAAAATTGTTGCTACAGCAATCCAGGATCAGTCGATCTTCATTCATGTCAAGGGTCAGACGACCACAGGGGGATATTTTGCAAGCCAAAGTTTCTAGTCCTCATGACCAGGCAAGAAAGGCTACGTTTACTTCTGAAGCACGGATTTGGGTTTCAGCCCTGATGATGGGGAAAGGCCCACATGCATGGCAATTTGTGTGTGTGTGTGTGTGTTTATTTTTAAAACAGGGCTTTCCAGATTTCCTGCCCCTTTCTAGATTCTTTCCCTCAAGTCAAATTAAGATTTGATTTTGCATCCTTTCTCTCTCGGTTGCCGGTGAAGGGCGTGAGGCACGTCCCAAAGAGGGGAGGGGAAAAAAAAATATATCCCCAGCGCAAAGCATCCTTTCGAAAGGGAACAGAAAGCACGTGGCTCCAGGGTGTTGAGTAATACAAAAGAATCATCCGGCTGTTTTACAGAACTGCAAATCTTTATTTCCTGCCAACGTGGCGGGCGCGTTTCCCCTCCGTTTATGTGAGAGGTTAAAAAAAAAAAGGAGAATTTCTCCCCTTCACAAGGGAACTATGTTTGGAAAAGAAGATTTTAATTCTCTTTTAGGTCTTGACTTCATGGCAGTCGTATTTTAATGTGTGGGGTCCTGGGTGCTCTCTGAGCTGGGTGGTTTCCTTGCAGACGTTTCATGACCCAACTAGGTAATATCATCAGTGCTAGAAAGGAGTGGAGTTTGCTCTCCATTTTTATACATGTGGCTTGTCCTCTCAGTGTTCGTGGGAATGGACTTTGTGATTCCTGGATTGGGCTGTTGTTTACTGTTAGTTTCTTTGTCTGAGTTGGGAGTAGCTTGATTGGGGTATTGTTTGCTTCTGGACTGTGAGAACCAATCCCACTTCCTGCTAGCACTGATGATGTTACCTAGTTGGGTCATGAGACGTCTGCAAGAATACAACCAAGCTCGGAGAGCACCAAGGACCCCACAGTCGTCGTCTTGTCCTCCTCCTCCTCCTCCTCCCTTCTAGCACTGATGATGTTACTTAGTTGGGTCATGAAATGTCTGCAAGAAAACAACCAAGCTCGGAGAGCAGTAAGGAGTCTTCCTCTTCCTCCCCCTCCTCCTTCTCCTCACAAGCCCCTCTCCCTACTGACACTGATGATGTTACCTAGTTGGGTCATGAGACGTCTGCAAGAAAACCACCCAGCTCAGAGAGCACCAAGGACCCTGCAGTTCAACTCTGGTATACAGATACAGCCCCCTCTTCTATCCCTACCTTATTTTAATTCTTTTCCCGGGTTCGGAGTGTGACCTTTCTCAATTTGGAGGAGGCCAAGCTTCCGAACCGCTGGCAGCTTTCGCAAGAAGGGTGAACCTTCAACCAGATTGCTGCTTTGTCTTACACACACACCCTCCTCCCTTCCTTGCAGTACGACGCTGTCAGGATCAATCAGCTGTACGAACAGGCCCGCTGGTCTGTGCTGTTAGAAGAGACCGACTGCACGGAGGAAGAGATGATTGTCTTTGCTGCATTGCAGGTAAGGCTGCCCTCTTCCCCCCCCCCCCACACACAGACAAATTGTGCCCTAGAACAATAATTATCCAGTGCCTTAGGGTCGGAAAACATGCAACGCCAACCTTTGCCCATCGGTGCTCTCTTCTAGTATCGCATCAACCAGCTGTCCTTGAGCGCCAGCCCTGTGGAGCAGTCCAGCGAGTCCGGCCTTGATGACTTGGACAAGGCTTTGGCTAACTTGGAGATCAAACTGGAAGGCCCGGCTCCGAGTGTTTTGGTAAGGACCCAGATTTCACAGGAAGTCCTCGACTTAATGGCCACAGTGGAGCCCAAAAGGTCTGTGGCTAAGTGAGATGGCGGTTAAGTGAATTTTTACCCCCATTTTATGACCTTTCTCGCCACGGTTGTTAAGTGAATCGCTGCAGTTCTTTACACGTTTGTTAAGTGAATCTGGTTTCCCTCATTGACTTTGCTTGTGAGAGAGAGAGAGAGAGAGAGATGATGGATGGATGGATGGATGGATGGATGGATGGATGGATGGATGGATGGATGGATACATAGACATACAGATGGGTGGATGGATAGATGGATGGATTAAGATATGGAGGAATGGATGGATAGATGGATTAAGATATAAATAGATAATTGTATTGATGGATGCATAGATAGTGATAAATAGATAACATAAGATGGATGGACAGATCAACAGGTGAGGGGTGGATTTAGACAGATGATAGAAGATAGGTAGATAGATAGATAGATAGATAGATAGATAGATAGATAGATAGATAGATGATTGATAGAGAGAGATAGAGATGATTGATAGATACAGATGAGATAGATAGATACACAAAGATAGATGATAGATTTATATTAGGATAGATAGATAGATAGATAGATAGATAGATAGATAGATAGATAGATAGATAAAGATAGAGGAGAGAGAGAGAGAGGGAGGGAGGGAAGGAGGGAGAGAGATGAGATAGTTGAAGTCCCCAGTCGTAAAAGGGGCAATAGTTGCCCCTTTCTAATCAAAGGTATAATTGTTGTTGCACCAATCAAGGATCAATCAATCAATCAATCCCCATTCAAGTCAAGGATCCTGGCTGGCTGGGGAATTCTGGGAATTGAAGTCCATGCATCTTAAAATGACTAAAGGTTGGGGAATCACTGTATAAGGTACTTAAGAAATACAATAATCCTTTTCTCTTTTTTTTTTTGTCTGTTTCCCTCTGGCCTGCTCTTTAGGACAGTCTCACAGCCATCCCAGAGCTGAGGGACCACCTCCGAATCTTCAGGTTAGTCCTTTTCAACGGACCTGGCTATTTTCTTCGTAATGCCAGGCCTGGTTTTTATGCCGCAGATCTTTAGAACTGAGCAAAAGCAGAGGCTTTCCCAAGGTTGTGTCACTGTGAGTTGTTGGATTAACATAACCTTAAGATCCGTGGACTTCAACACCCAGAATTCCCCAGCTAGCATTGAATTCTGGGAGTTGAAGTCCACCTATCTCAGAGTTGCCAAGGTTGAGAAACCCTGCGATAGCAGGTCTGGAGTCTCCATTTCCAGAGGTTTTTAAGAAAAGTCTGGATATTCGCCTCTTGAGGACGGTTTAAGCTGTTTTCCTGCACATTGAGGTGCTGGAATAGATGACCTCAGAGGTGCCTTCAACTCTGTGATTCTCCAGCCACTTTTGTCCGGCCCTCTTTATTCCTCCCAGGCCCCGGAAGCTGACTCTGAAAGGTTATAAGCAGTACTGGGTGATCTTCAAAGAAACGACCATCTCGTATTTCAAGAGCCCAGAAGATGCGTTGGGAGAACCTGTTCAACAGCTCAACCTGAAAGGTGAGTCCATCATCATATCAAGGAGAAGATGGCACAGCCCAGTGGCTACTCCACTCCTCCACCGTCTTGGTTGCAACCTCTTAGTTCTTCGGCTGAAAGGATCTGGAGAAGAACCGGCTGGTCCTCAGCCAGAGTAGACCATGTACGCAAAGTGGACCATTTCTATATGAAGGTCTCCAAATATGATTTTCACTTCCCAGCCTGGATGCCAAACAGTGGAAACCATGGAAGATGAGTCCCACTTGGAAATTTGGGGGCTAGTGAGACCACAACATGTGTTGTGTTCTTATTGAGTCTGAAGTCTTCTTCTCTTTCTCTCCCCCCCTCCCCCCAACACTCCAGGCTGCGAAGTGGTGCCGGATGTCAACATGTCTGGCCAGAAATTCTGCATCAAGTTGCTGGTCCCTTCTCCTGATGGGATGAGCGAGATACACCTGAGATGCGTGGACGTAAGTGTTACGAAGACGCGTAGAGAAGGAAGCCAAGTTGGGAATGAGAGTCGGGCAGAACTTGCTGGGCCCACCCTTGGTTCCCTCAAGCACGAGATGGAACGAAAGTATCTCAGAAGTTGGAGCTTCAGGACTCCCAATGCAGGAGAGCCCCCCGTTCTCCTGCGGGAGAGCTCGCCTTCTAAAGCCGTAGGAACGCTTGAAGCATCTTTCTCTCCCGTCTTCTTCACCACAGGAGCAGCAATACGCCAGCTGGATGGCCGGCTGCCGCTTGGCAGCGAAGGGGAAGACCATGGCGGACGCCTCCTACCAAGCAGAAAAGGAGAACATTCTCTCCTTCCTGAAGCTGCAGAAGACCAATCCGGAGATGTCCCTGGCGACTGAGACGGAGGGGGCCCAGTGGCTGGTGTCTCCTCGCTACCAGAAGAAGTTCAAACCTAAGCAGGTATCCTTCGTCCTCCAGGCGCCCGTTGCCATTTCCCACAATGCCCTGGATGGAGGTTGTGTTAGGATTGTGGGAAATGAGCAGAGTCCTGAATGCAGCTAGGAAGAGGGACTTGACTGCCTTGCCTCCGTTTCCCTCTGATCGTTGTTTGCGAATGTTTGCAGTTAACTCCCCGCATCCTTGAGGCCTACCAGAACGTCTCTCCGCTCTCCCTGGCTGACGTCAAGATGAAATTCATCCAGGCTTGGCAATCCCTCCCTGATTTTGGAATCTCCTACTTCGTGGTCAGGTAAGGGACGGCCCCGGGTGGCTGCATTCTGCTCCTGAGAAGGCGGGTGGGCTTCCTGGAGGGGTGTCAAGAGTTTGGGGAAAGGATTGGGAGACAGGCAGTCAGCAGAGGGAAGAAGGGGGGGGGTGTCTGCTGCTACGTCTTTTCGTAGAGGGCAACGAAGGTCAGGTGCTAAAAAACTGGGGAAGGAACGTTTCAAATCAATGTACGCACTGATAAAAGATTGGGAATTTTTTTCATGGTTTCCAAGATTGATGGATTGGTTCTAAGAGAATCATTCAAAGATCTTTCCTGCAATTTATATACTTCTTGGAAATTTTCCTTCCTTCCTTCCTTCCTTCCTTCCTTCCTTCCTTCTTTCCTTCCTTCCTCCTTCTTTGAACCTTCTTGCAATTTACATACTTAATTTCCTTCCTTCCTTCCCATCCTTGAACCTTCTTGCAATTTACATACTTCTTAGAAATTTCCTTCCTTCCTTCCTTCCTTCCTTCCTTCCTTCCTTCCTTCCTTCCTTCCTTCCTATTCAAGAAACCTTCCTGAAATCTACATGCTTCTTACCTATCTTGGTGAGCTGGGTGGGGACTTGATCCAGAGATCTTCCAACTTAAGGAAGGGAAAAAGAGAGTTAGACGTCCTCAAATCCTATCCTAGGCCCAGAGTAGGAATCCAGATTCAAGAACCCCCATGGAGATCCAGCCCCTGAATGCATCTTCTCTGGGGCGATGTCCATGCCACTCACAACCATACAAAGCCTTTCCTGATTTCTCTTTTTCTCATTCTGCTTCCCGGATTCTGAAATTATACAGAATAGTATCATATCCCCTTTCACACACCCCTTCCCCTCCCCTCTTCTTGGGGTTAAATAGATCCACTTCCTTCAGCAGTGTGTTCTTCTGCTTTTGTTTCATTTTTTCAAACTGCTTTGTTATCCCCCCCCCAATAGATAGCAACAGAGAAATCAACGTCATGATAATCTAGATAAATAGCACATCACCCACCTTGGGGGCAGCCATCTTTCTTGGAAAATACACATCTGGGTGCCATCTGCACACTTGACCGAGGTTCCCAACAGCTTGGTCCAAACACTGATTTTATCCTTAAAGATGACACAGTGCAGAGGTTTGGCCCCTTGTGGCTGGCTGTGGAATTCTGGGAGTTGAAGTCCACATGCCTTAAAATTGTCAAGGTTGAGAAACACTGTGCCGGATGTTTGGTGCTTTGGGGCTGAAGAATTGTCAGATTTTTGGTGTTTTGTGGCTTAAGAATTGCCAGATTTTTGGTGCTTTGTGGCTTAAGAATTGCCAGATGTTTGGTGCTTCGTGGCTTAAGAATTGTCAGATGTTTGGTGCTTTGTGACTTAAGAATTGCCAGAATTTTGGTGCTTTGTGGCTGAAGAATTGCCAGATGTTTGGTGCTTTGGGGCTGAAGAATTGCCAGATTTCTGGTGCTTTTGTGGCTGAAGAGAAACGAAAACAAAAGCAGAAGCAACACCAGATTCAGCTTCGGAACCAGGAAGCGTCTCCTGATGGGTTTACGGGGCTCCGGCGTTTCGTGTGTGCAGGTTCAAAGGCAGCAGAAAAGACGAAATCCTGGGGATCGCCAACAACCGCCTGATCCGGATTGACCTGGCCGTCGGGGACGTGGTGAAGACGTGGCGGTACAGCAACATGCGTCAGTGGAACGTCAACTGGGACATCCGGCAGGTGAGCCCACGCCGAAGGAGGGGAGGAGCGGAGCTCTTGAACAAACGGACTAGAACTCCGTTGGTTCAAGCAAAAGCCATCGTTCTCTGTCGCTTTTGCTCAGGTGGCCATCGAATTTGATGAGCACATCAACGTGGCTTTTAGCTGCATCTCCGCTGGCTGCAAGACGGTCCACGAATACATTGGGGGTTACATCTTCCTATCCACCCGGACAGCTGACCGAAGCCAAACGCTGGACGAAGAGCTCTTCCACAAGTTGACGGGGGGCCACGAAGCCCTCTGATGCTTCTCCTACCCAAAGCCTTCCCTCCTGCAAGGAGCAGCTGATCTCCAGAATATGCTGTCTACAGATCTACGGGGAGGCGAGGGGCTGAAGGCCCTTCCTGGAGTCCAGGCGTCCATAAAGACTTGGAGAGCAATTCGGAAAACGATGGAGCGAGAACGTTCCCCAGATAAGAGAAACCTTTCTCAAAGGATTTGAAGGCTGCGTTAACTATGGTTTGTTGGTGGGTTTTGTGTGTGTGGTTTTTTTTTTTAGTACTTCAAAGCAGGCAATTCGAGAGCTCGCAGCCAAGACTGAACAGCAGAGTTCGAGTAGTTGACTAATTTCAAATATTCAAATATCTTGCCAAGAAGGACAATATTTACTCCTTCTTCCTCCTCCGAGAAACTCAGGGATTTTACCCAACACCAAGCTGGGATTCAGGTACTTTCGTTGTATTTTGTACGGTTTGCGGGGGGGGGGGGGGAGGCTATGTAGATTGTGTTGAGTGCTTTTGTGTTATCGTCTTCGAGGGGCTATAAAGAGGATTTTTCATGAAAACGCTTTCTTCCCCAATGTGATTATTCTTTCTCAGAATGGCCTAGATTGGGAGGAGGCTGTTTAATGTGTCCCCCCCCCCAGCTACAGGTAGTTACGAGCAAAATTGGGATTAGAATTCCCATCCTAAGTCATTGCAGTCGGAAGCCAAGGCAGACCCAATTTTACGACCATTTTTATGATATGAGATAGATAGATAGATAGATAGATAGATAGATAGATAGATAGATAGATAGATAGATTGAAAGTATAGAGATACATAGATAGATGAGAGATAGATAGATAGATAGATAGATAGATAGATAGATAGATAGATAGATAGATAGATAGATATTCATGACAGATATACAAAGATAGAGATAGATAGATAGATGGATAGATAGATTCATATGACAGATATAGATAGATATATAGATATATAGATAGATAGATAGATAGATAGATAGATAGATAGATAGATAGATTCATATGACAGATATAGATAGATAGATAAATAGATAGATAGATAGATAGATAGATAGATAGATAGATAGGTAGGTAGATAGATAGATAGGTTCATATGACATAGAGATAGATAGATAGATAGATAGATAGATAGATAGATAGATAGATAGATAGATAGATAGATAGATAGATAGATAGATGATAGATAGATAGATAGATAGATAGATAGACCTTTATTGTCATTTTACTGTGGGCACAACGGCACACATTACAAATGAAATTACATCTGTTCTAATGGCATGGTGAGGTTTCTCATTGAGGTATGTGTTCAGACCCCCCCACGTTTTATAAATGGCTGCCTGTCAGAGGAAATGAAGGAGGGGAAGACGTCCACGGTCACTCAAGAGGCAGGAGGCCACCTGGGAAGAGAAAAACAGACAGCCCGGATAGGGGTGTTGTTCCCTGCATAATATAAGCCTACACGCCTGGCTGCAGTTTTAAAACCAAAAGGGAAGGAACTCCTGGGCGTGATGTAATGCAAGGTGAGCCTGGCCTGGGAGACTGGGCACAGAGATGCTGGCAAGGTAACCGTCAGATAAGAGGGGCTTGAGTCCCCCTTCTGCAAAAGCAACTGGAGAACGTATCTGGGGCAAGCCCCTCCCAAGCTCCCACAAAGATAAAGCGAGGGACAAGGAAGCCCGTTTAGACCAGAGGCCCCCAACCTTTGGGGCACCAGGAACCGGTTCGGTGGAGACAGGTTTTTCCGCGGAGTGGAGAGTGCATGGTTTTGTGTGTTGCCTGCATCCCACGGATGGGGCTTTGTTTGTTTGTGAAGACTGGTTGCTGGCATGCTGCAGCCCGCTACCAGTCCATGACCCGGGGGTTGGGGACCTCTGGTTTAGATTCATGAGATTCTGTTATTTATGCCAGGGGTCCCCAAACCCCGGTACCGGTCCACGGCATGCCAGCAACCGGTCCGCACAAACAAGCAAAGCCCCCTCCCCAAAGATGCAGGCAGCACGTAAAACCACGCACCCTCCAGTCCGTGGAAAAACCTCTCTCCACGGATCTGGTGATCCCTATTGCCCAAAAGGTTGGAGACCTCTGATAGAGGCTACAACTCGTGACTACGTTTTATCTGGTAGTTCTCGGCTTACAACCCGTTCGTCTTAGCGACCGCTTGAATTTACAACGCCACTGGGGAAAAGGGACTTACAATCCTAGTTCACACTCACAACCGAGGCAGCGTCACGGGATCCAAATTTTCCAGGCGTGGATTTTATATGAGGGTTGCTGGGTCCCGGGATCGCCATTTGCAACTTTCCCAAGCCGGTGGACTTAAGAAGGGCCGGGATTTCCTTAACGAGCAGCCCAAAAAGATTGTAAAACCCGGCACGTCTCATTTAACCGGCCGCCTTGCTTGGCCATGACAATGCTGGGCCCAACTGTTGTCGTAAGTCGAGGACTACCTACAGCGGTGACCTATCTGGAAAGTCCAGAGAAGACCAGCTCTTTCCATGTGGCATCTGTTGAGCCCCTCCGCATCCCACACTGAAACTCTTCCAGATTTCAAGCTGACAGCTTTCTGCACGCGTGTCTTGAGCGGTTCGGAGCCCTGAACTGGGCCTAAGACCCGGAAGTGGCTCCAGACTTACGCCGAGGCTGAAGCTGCAGTGCTCTGCAGAAGTAGCGGGGAAGCAGCACCCCGTCTGCGTTGCCCGGGGTCAGGATGACTCCGTTCGCCGAGCGGAAGAAAGAGATTCCATCTAAGGGGAAGGAGAAATTCTCTGAGTCAAGGAACGTGCATCCTTTCCTCCCCTGTCGTCTAAAAGACGGGTAGACAAGTTGGGACTTCTCTCCCAGGATTTCAGACTGGTTTCCACCCATCCTTAAATTTCACCCTCTGCTTCAGAAGGCAGAATAATAGAGTGGAAAGGGACCTTGGAGGTCTTCTAGTCCAACCCCCTGCTCAGGCAGGAGACCCTGCGCCATTTCAGACAAAAGGCTGTCCAATCTCTCCTTAAGAGCCTCCAGTGTTGCAGCACCCACTGTAGGCAAACCGTCTCTGTTAAATGAAAGGTGTATACTTCTTCAACTGTCTTCTGCTCTACAAGGCTGGTCTTCACTCACCTGCCAGTGCCTTGGGGATATCAATGATTATGGCCACTTCAGAACTGTTTCTCATTCCTGGGAAGAGAAAGAAGAGGCTACACTGAACGCAGTAAGGCTTAATCCCAAGTTAGGGTTGTAAATACCAGGTTGATTACTCAACTACTTTGGTGGAGGTTCACACGTCATGCTGGGCCCTAATTCAGTGTCAGACACTGGCTGAGGAATTCTGGGAGCTGAAGTCCACAAGTCATCAAAGGGCCAAGTTTGAAGACCCCTGACTTAGAGGTATATATCGCTCCGTAGTGCTTTATAGCCCTCTTTGAGGGAATGGGACAATTTGGCACAGCCAACTCGCCACGGGACAATTTAACAATTCTCTTTCACGGTTTGAAACAAATTTTTAAAAATATTTTAATTTTTGCCATTCCCCTTTCATTCTGTGCCTCCTTTCGCATCTTTTCTTTAAGGGTTCTATTCCACCCTTTCTTTGATGTTAGTGTAACTCTTGTCCCGCAACAGGATCTCCTGTGGCAAGTTGGCCCCAGTGAATTGTCACAGACCTCCCCTCCTCTTCTGAGTGGTTTACAAATGTTAGCCTGTTGCACCCCCCAACAATCTGGGTCCTCATTTTACCGGCCTCGGAAGGACGGAAGGCTGAGTCAACCTTGAGCTGGTCAGGATCGAACTGCTGGCAGTGAGCAGTGAGTTAGCTTGCAGTACCGCACTCCACCTACTATGCAGTCTTTTGCTTGTACCAAGCGCCTTTACAATAAATCCAGGATGGTCCCCTGAAGGAAACAGCTGCTAACTGCGATTAAAACCAAGCGGGAATGACAGGCTGTTGGAAACTCCCAACAGACAGGGATTCAAAACCTTAGCACTGATGAGGCTGGGGACAGGAACCCCACAGCCAGAGGCCACCGATCAGAAGACCACCTTCCTCCCCCTCCTCCAAATGCAGGACTCACCACTTAGGACGGCCCCCTCCCCTGGCAAGCCGGGGGCTAAATGGATGTGGGTTCTCCCCATCCGGGACAGGCCGTGCTGACGAATGGCTGGCCAGTGGCGCAGAAGTGTGCCGTGAGCCACAATCTCTGGGAAATCCTGCAGGGTCTGCAGCAGAGTTAAGTCCAGCTCAGGAACCTGGAGGGACACGAGTGACCGACAAGGACTGGCTGAGACGAAATGGCTCTCTTTTTTTCCTACCTTTCTTTCGCTTAAAAGGGTGGCTTCAGAATGCAGATCTGAGTAGAGCAGGTTTCAGATGTGCAAAGCAACCAGGTGCGGGGGTAAACAAGATCAGAAGAGAAAACCCGGCGAGCTAGTTCTATTTTATTGTAAAGCTATACGGGCAGAATTTTGCAAAGTCTGAAAAAAATAAGATGGGAGAAATGAAAGACCTAGTTTGGTGGAGGGGGAAAGATAGGCCTGGAAACCAGGAGATGGTGAGTTCTAGTCCCGAAAGCCAACTGAGTGAGTTTTAGCCAATCACCAGGGGACAGTGAGTTCTAGTTCCACCTTAGGCAGGTAAGCCAGCTGAGTGACTTAGGGCCTATCACCAGGAGATGGTGAGTTCTAGTTCCACCTTAGGCAGGTAAGCCAGCTGAGTGACTTAGGGCCTATCACCAGGAGATGGTGAGTTCTAGTTCCACCTTAGGCAGGAAAGCTAGCTGAGTGACTTTGCACCTATGAGCAGGTGACAGTGAGTTCTAGTTCCACCTTAGGCAGGAAAGCCAGCTGAGTGACTTTGGGCCTATCACCGGGAGACGGTGAGTTCTAGTTCCACCTTAGGAAGGAAAGCCAGCTAAGTGTCCTCTGGGCCTATCACCAGGAGACGGTGAGTTCTAGTTCCACCTTAGGCAGGTAAGCCAGCTGAGTGACTTTTAGCCAATCACCAGGAGACTGTGAGTTCTAGTCCCGCCTTAGACATGAAAGCCAGCTGGGTGACTTTTGGGCTAGTCCCTCTCTCAGCCCAGCCATCTCACAGGGTCATCGTTGTGGGGGAAAAAATAGGAGGAAGGCCTATTAGGTGTCTTCATGTATATACTATACACACACACACACACACACACACACACAAACATATACATAAGCAGCATAAATATATAAAAGCAGCGTAAAAAAAAATCTAATAAAAACAATACCCCTGTTGCAGATGGAAGAGCAGGGAGCAACAGAAAATACCCATTGCGGGCAGTTTTGTTCTGGATTTCTGAAAGCTAAAAACTGCCCCAGACGTCTCTGCTGCATACTTCATTTTTTTATTCATTTTTTCCTGAGGACATGGTTATAGACCTCTGGATATCTATTTTCTGCTCTTAAAAGAAAAGCTCTCCACAACAGCCACACTTGAATGATCTCTGAACCCTTTACCTGGAGCGAGTGTCCCTGATTCGCACAGATCTGGAGGTGTCCACTGGATGGGTGTCGGCCCAGGGCGAAGCGCTGTTTTGCGTTGGTCTCCACGACACGTTTCACGTCCTCCTCCGACCAGGCCTTAAATTGGGGCAAACGAAGAATCTCCACCGTGTCGACAAAACCGTCTTAAGATTCAGGAACAAAAGGACAAAGGCGAAGTTTAAGCCTAGGGCTAAGTCACATTTGGCTTAAGCCACAATTGGCTGGATTTGCCCAGTGCCCTAAGCCAGAATTCTGGACGTGCGAATTACAATGCCTAGATCTGCGCACAACACACTGTAACACTGACGATGTTCCCTAGCTGGGTAAGGAAACATCTGCAAGAAAACAACCAGACTCCAAGAGCACCAAGGACTCCACACACCACACGAGTCATTTTACAGCTTGGCATGAATTACAAAGCAAACCTTTCCTTCTTCCTTGGGGAAAAAAAAAACCCAGCTAATCCTTGATGTTCCCTGAGCTTGGTGGTTTTCTTGGAGACATTTCATGACCCAGCTAGGTAACATCATCAGTGCTAGAAGGGAGGAATGTTTGTGGAGAGGAGGAGGAGGAGGAGGAGGACTGTGGAATTCTTGGTGCTCCCTGAGCTGTGTGGTTTTCTTGGAGACATTTCATGACCCAACTAGGTAACCTCATCAATGCTAGAAATGAGTGGGATTTTCTCTCTGCAGGCAAGCTATTTGTATATAAACAGAGAGCAAACCCCACTCCCTTCTAACACTGATAGTGTTACCTAGTTAGGTGATGAAACGTCAACAAGGAAACAACCAAGCTGAAGGACCAACAAAGAGCCCACATATTGAAACAATTTCTTGGGGTCTTTCTTTCAAACATCTTGCTTTCTGCTGAGGAATATTCAATAGAAAAGCTGGGTTTGCCCAGGCTGAGAACATGGGCAACCAGCCTGATTTTATTTATAAATTTCTGCTTCTCCCAGCCAAGCGAGTTCACAGTAAAAATAGCACCACCTCAGAGCTGCCCGCTGGACCTTCTGCTAGGCTCCCATGACTGTAAGCATCTGAGGCCACTCAGGCCATATTTTAGGTGCCGGACACTAGCGAGGAAAGCGTCAGAAATTACTTACCGGAGGACATGTGGAGGCCCAGCTCATCTGCCCCGTGGCGCAACGCATACGAGAGAGCTTTGGATAGGCGAACATCTGGATCCTGGAATGAAAGTTTGGAGAGAAACTCAGAATGGAGAGAAGGAATGGAAAATAGTCAAAGAACCTGGAGAATGGGATGGAGGAGGAGGAGGAGAGGGAGAGGAGGAAGAGGAAGAGAGAAAGGGAAGGAGGAAGGAAGAGGGAGAGGAGGAAGAGGAAGAGGGAAAGGGAGAGGAGGAGGGGGGAAGGAAGAGGGAGAGGAGGGGAGGAGGAAGAGGAAGAGGGGGAGGGGAGGAGGAAGAGAAGGGAGAGGAGGAGGAATAAACTGCTCGCTCTTTGCAGATAGTCCTTGGTTTACAACCACTCCCTTAGTGACTACTCAAAACTACAACGGCACCGGAAGAAGTGGCCTATCGACGGGTCCTCACACTTACAACCGTCGGGGCATCCCCACGTTCACACAGTCAAAATACCGGCCTGTATTTATGACGGTTGCAACGTCCCAGGGTCGCGTCAGCGAAGTCAATGAGGGGGAGAAGGGGGGGGGAGAGAGAGCCAGGTTTGATGGTTGACCCCGTGATTCGCTTAACGACCGCAGCAGAAACTCATTCGCCCAGAGACACGAGTCCCAGTCCCAGTTAAGGGTTGAGGACTGCCTGTCCTGGAAGAGAGACACACACATACTTGGGAGCGCAGCATTTTGTGAAAGCTTATTTTGTGAGAGTTATTCCTCGCGGGAGGCAAGAAGGAAACCTGGGCCGAGGGTCTCTGACCTGATCCCGGGGTCTCCTCCGGCTTTTCTGCTTTCGCTCTCTCCTTGCAGGCCTTTGCAAAGCTCCCTCGCCACGGCTTGATCCCCCTGCGGCCATTTACGCCTGCAGTGATCCCCCCCTGGTAGAGACTGCAATTACTATTCTTATTCTTGTTTCCTCCTCCCCGAGGATCAGTGGGTTAATTTCTAGACCGTGTCATTGGCGGCTTCATCCTGGTCTGGCTGGCTGGGAGAGGGAGGGAGGGAGGGGAGGGGTCCTCTTTTGGTGCACACAGCCTGAAAAGTCTCCAAAGCACGGGCTGGGGAGGAAAAAGAAAGAAAGAAAGAAGCTAGCCCTTCTTGAAGTCAGCTGACCTGCCAGAGCCGCATGGGCTTCTGGGAGTTGTAGTTTCATGGTCTCCATCATCACGCTTGCCTTCTTCTGGATCCAACCTGTGGCCGGCTACGTTGGCTTACTGTTCTTGTTGTTCCAGGGAGGGGCGTTCTGATCAGAAGCCTCCGGAAACGGCGCTTGATTCTGAGTCTTCAGAAACACAGGTGGTCCTCGGCTTACGACCGTTCGTTTGGCGGCCGTTGGAAGTTGCCGTGGCACTGGAAAAAAGGTGACCTGCAGCAGCAGGTTCTCGCCCTTACGACGAGGGCAGTGGGCTCACAGGATCGTGTGATCTAACTCTGGGCCCTTGGCACAGGTAGTACGACAGGTGGGGCATGCCGGGCGGGGGGGGGGTGTCACGTGACTTCCGTTTGTGACCTTTCCAGTTGGCTTCCGACCAACGAAGTCGACGGGAGAAGCTGGGTTCGCTTCAGAGTCGTGCAGTTCACTTAACGACGGCAGTGGAAAAGGACATAAAACCAGGCACAACTCACTTAACAAGGGTCTTGCGGAAATCCTGGTCCCAACTGTGGTTGTAAGTCCGAGGACTGCCTGTAAACCCTGGAGGTCTTCAAGAAGAGACTGGACCGCCATTTGCCTGGAATGGTAGAGGGTCTCCCGCTTGAGCAGGGGGTTGGACTAGATGACCTCCAGGGTCCCTTCCCACTCTGTGGCTCTATGTTCTAAACTGGCTCTCCAAACCAACACAGGTGGTCCTCAACATACGACCACAACTGAGCCCAACATTTCGGTTGCTAAGCGAGACAGTCATTGAGTGAGTTTTGCCCCATTATACGACCTTCCAGCGAATCACTGCAGTTAAGTCAGTTACACGGTCGTTAAGCGAATTCGGCTCCCCCCTGATGGACTTTGCTTGTCAGAAGGTCGCAAAAGGGGACCAAGTGACCCCCCCCGGGGACGCTGCGACCATCGTAAAGACGAGTCAGTGGCCAAGAGTCTGAAGTCTGATCACGTGGCTATGTGGGGACGCCGCAGCGTTGGTGTGGAAAAGGGCCCTAAGCCCCTTTTTTTTCAGGGCCGTTTTAACTCTGAACGGTCACTAAATGAACTGTTGTAAGTCGAGGAATGCCTGTATTTTAAGATAATTTTTTTTTTAAAAGCAGTCTTGTGCCCAGATTACCACTGGGTGTCAGTCTTGCCTTTCTTCGCTCCTTCTTCGTATGGCTAAGCTGTTGTGTCCTGGAAAGTCATTTCAAGGACAACAGCTGAATATAAAAGGGATTGAAAAACAAAACCACAACAAAAAACCCCTACCAAAACTCTCAGACCATCACATCCCCAAGGTACAACACACACACACACACAAGCCGGCGGCTGAAATGGGAGCAATGGATGAAAACTGCCATTTCTGTCAATTTTTTTTGTTTTGTTTTGCTTCTTCCAATGTCTGCTTTTATTCCGTCTGGCCAGCTGGGATAGTTTTCCTCCTGGCAAAGCAAGTTTGTTTTTTTCCTCTCCTCCTGGGATTTCAGCTTCTTTGCATTCTGTCTTCAGTGCCTGGATTTTAAACCGGGGAAGACTTTGCAAGCCCAGACAGTTTGCTGGTATTTAGGGCAGGCTGTGATTGGATGCATTTTAAAATCATTGCTCAGCAGAAGGACGTTCGGAGAGAGAGACCGAAGTAAGATATGTAGATTTGAGGTGGCCATTTTTCAGTGGGTTTGTTTGTCCCGGTCCTTAGGTCGGTGTGGTTTGCAGGCTGCCCTAAACAGTCTAAGAAGATGCCCTCATGTATTTGCCATTCTACGCAGAAGGTGCTGTGAAGCACACACAGGACCTGTGGGAGTCACGCCGGTCAACAATGCTGTGTGGAATAAAAGGTGCCGTTCCCAAAAGAAGGAAAACACATCAGCCTCAGCTACTAACCCAGTCAAATATAATTTTTTTCCCCAGTGGGTCATGTAGCTCCTTCCTTCCTTCCTTCCTTCCTTCCTTCCTTCCTTCCTTCCTTCCTTCCTTCCTTCCTCCCTTCCTTCCTTCCTTCCTTCCTTCCTTCCTTCCTTCCTTCGTAAAATGAGGACCCAGATTGTCGGGGGCAACAGGCTGACTCTATAAACCGCTTAGAGAGGGCTGTAAAGCCCTGCGGAGCGGTATATAAGTCTAAGTGCTGTTGCTATTATAAGAGTAAATCAAACCCAGTTTGGTGTCCCCAGACCCCCCCCCCATATCCCGGTTTCCCATTGACCCAGTTAAGCATGATGTCAGCACAGTAAAAATCTTCCCTGCCTCTCTAGCCTAGTAAAGCAGAAATCATGAAACAAATACATCAGCTGAGCAACAGCTGAGCTCAGCCACTAAGCTGCTCAGGCTGGGGATAAGATGTTGATGGATAGGGAGGGTACCCAGATTGTCGTTCATCAATTGCCTCCAAGATGCCAATAATCCAGATAATCAGGACTCGGCGAGGGGATCTGCCAAATATTCTGAAATTCTGTGGTTCTCCTGGCCCAACTTCAGCTTCTCGGTTCCCTGGTTCTTATAGGTCACTCTGAAGCTGTCTGAATATTTAGAGCTCCTTAAGTCCGCCAACGGGCAGCGGAAGCATTTTGTGCCAGCTTCTTAATCGTGCATTTTTGCAATTCGCACACGCAACAGCCGCTGGACGTTTTCCTAAGACACTGTTTTGTCCATCCAGACATTGTTGCTCGTCCATCGGGGCTGGAAGTTTTGTAAACTCAGGCAAGCGTGGTTTATTCCATCAGTTGCAGCCCAAACTCGACACAGTTTAAAAAAACAAAACAAAAAAACTGAGAATGCAATCAGCTGTGTTCAGACCACACGGTGAGTCCCAAATCACGATTTACGAACCACAACAGCCAGCTCTCCTAACACATTAAACCAAAAACAAACACATTAAAGTAACTGCTGGTTCCCTATAAATACTGAAGACACTATTGGACTCAAAAATCTGTTTTGGTTCGGTTTTTCGCTTCTTACAAAAACACAAGGCACATTTTTCATTCTTTCACCTCCAATGTTCACGGTGCAAAGCTTATAAGCCGCCCATCAAACACCGTGCAAACTTCAGGACTGCAATTTAATTTGGGGACAAAACAACCCAGCCAACAATGTAGATTCCAGCTTAAGACATTTCCTAAGGGTGGGATGTAGGAATAGAAAGCGGCCAGATGAGTAGAGAGGAGGACAGGGAACGCAGGCTCAGAAACCTACCCAAACTATCCTAGCATCTGGAATTATACCTGAGATGAGAATTCTTTATTATTATTTTTAGTCTACAAAAAAACGCTCTTTATTGAAAAATGGAGCCCAACAGACACAGTTCTAGGAGCTGGAAGACCTTACCAATCTGTTTTCTTCAGAGAGGGGAGAGTCTTGGCCTAACTGCCTTCCTTCGCTGAAAAGTAGGAACCGGTGAATTTGTGGCCGGTGGATGTTTCGGTAAAGCTATTCTGAACAGTTCTTCGGTGAGAGTTTATAGGTGGACTTTTACTGACGCGCTCCCAGGACCTCTGTGTAATGTTTCACTGCCCCTTTGGCTGAGGGGCAGAGTTGATTCCACCACTCGCCCTTCTGCTCCATCGACAGGACATCCTGTAGAGAGAGAGAGAGAGAGAGAAAGAGAAAGGGGGGGAAGAGAGAAAGAGTGTGAAAGGGAGAAAAAGAGAGAAAGAGAAAGGGGGAAGAGAAAGAGAGAGAAACGGTGGGAAAGGGGGAGAGAGAGAAAGAATGAGAAAGGGGAAGAGAAAGAGAGAAAGGGAGAGAGGGAAAGGGAGACAGAGAGAAAGACAGTGAGTGAAAGAGAGAGAGAAATGGTGGGAAAGGGAGAAAGAAGAAGAGAGGGAAGAGAAAGAGAGAGAAAGGAAGAGAGAAAGGGAGTGGGAAAGGGAAAGGGAAAGGGGGAAGGGAGAAAGAGAGAAAGAGGGGAAGAGAGAGAAGTGGTGGGAAAGGGAGAAAGAGAAAGGGAGAAGAGAAAAAAAGAGAGAAAGAATGGGAAAGGGAGAATGAGAGAGAAAGAGAAGGGGAAGGGGAAGAGAAAGAGAGAAAAAAAGGATAGGAAAGGGAGAATGAGAAAGAGAAGGGGAAGAGAAAGAAAGAGAAAGAAAGAAAGAAAGAAAGAAAGAAAGAAAGAAAGAAAGAAAGAAAGAGGGAGGGAGGGAGAGAGAGAGTGAGTGTGTGTGTGAGAGAGAGAGAGATGCCAAAATGAGTTGCCAGCTGGGCAACTTTGGGCCAATCACCAGAAGACGGTGAGTTCTAGTCCCGCCTTAGGCATGGAAGCCAGCTGGATGACTTTGGACCAATCACCAGGAGACGGTGAGTTCTAGTCCTGCCTTAGGCATGGAAGCCAGCTGGATGACTTTGGGCCAATCACCAGGAGACGGTGAGTTCTAGTCCCGCCTTAGGCATGGAAGCCAGCTGGATGACTTTGGACCAATCACCAGGAGACGGTGAGTTCTAGTCCTGCCTTAGGCATGGAAGCCAGCTGGATGACTTTGGGCCAATCACCAGGAGACGGTGAGTTCTAGTCCCGCCTTAGGCATGAAAGCCAGCTGACTCTGCTTGTCAGACAGTCGGAAAAGGGGATCACGTGACCCCTGGACACTGCAACCGTCATCAATACCAGCCAGTTGCCAAGCGTCTGAATTTTGATCCTGTGACCGGGGGCGGGGGGGGGGAGGCTGCAACGTAAGCGTGAAAACTTGGTTCGGTGCCACCGTAACTTCAAACGGTCACTGAACGAATCACTGTCGGGGTCTACCACTCTTCCTCCCTGTTTTCCTGAGCTGAATGCTAGAAATTGGCGCATATTATTCTCCAGCCTCGCTCCCGGGCTCCTTTCTCTTTCTCCATCTCTGCCGCCCCTGGACCAGGGGTTCACAGACCTACCTCTCGGCTGGCGAAGAGGATGCTGACGGATTCTTGAGCTTCTGGACCCCCCAGAGCGTAACGCTGCTTCACCTGCTCCGAGGTCAGGCTGCACCTGCGGGGTAACCGGTGTGACTAACTTAACCCCTGCAGCAATTCGCTTAAGAAACGCAGCAAGCAAGGTCGTAAAATGAGAACCCAGATCATTGGGGGCAATGTAAATATATATATACATTGCTTACTGGTGTACACCGCTTAGAGAGTGCTTGCACTTAAAGCGGTATATAAGTCTTATAAATAAATAAATAAATAAATAAATAAATGGGGGTCAAACAATCAATGAGCGGAGGTCTCATTTAGCCACAAAAATCTGGGGCCCCATTGTTGGTCGTTAAGTCGGGGACGGGCTGTACCCCTCCCCCCCTAAAGCGTTACCTGACGTAGAATTCGGCGCCGCCCCGGCCTGCGGTGGTTTCGTTCCGAACGATGCCGAGCAAAAGAGGGCTGCTGAGGGTGGCTGGCTGAAGGTTCACCTGGGAGCAGGTAAAAAAGAAAAGGTGGGTCGGGAAGCAGCGGAAGGAGAGCGGTCCAACCCCAGGCCTCCTTCTGGTCCTCCAGCCTCTCACCTCATCTTGGACCTCACGAAGCACGGAAGAGAAGAGTTCCCTGACCACCAGATCTCCCGGGAGGTCCTGATGGCGGATCAAGGATCTCTCCGGAGCGTCCTTTCCTAACGCAGCCTGCAAAGAGAGGGCAGTAGCAGCAAATACGCCTACTCCGGAGTAAGGGCTGCACCCAGCATCCATCAGCAACATAAATACATGTATGCATTCACTTTAGAGCAGTGGTTCTCCACCTGTGGGTCGGGACCCCATTTGGGGTCGAACGACCATTTCATGGGGGGTCGCCAAACAACGCAGTCCGCCATTTTTTCCCCCTTTTCCTTAGCTGTGCTACTCCCTTTTATTCTATTGGCTTTTGAAAGCCAATAGAATAGACTCTCTTGAATAGAGTCTAATTCTATTGGCTTTCCAAAGCCAATAGGAATTGTCCAGGCTGTCTCTGCCCTGCTGAGCCCACCAAAAGTCCCATTCTGCAAACGGTGCTGCACCGGTTGAGTAGTCCTTGACTTACGACCGATTGAATAGTCCTCGACTTACGACCGGTTAGGGGTCACGGCATTAAAAAGGTTGAGAACCACTGCTTTAGAATGTGGGATAGATAACTTTTGTCAATGGCTAGAAAAACAAGTCAGAGAGAAAGGAATGTGACATGTAATTTTGAATATGTATTAGTAAGAAGAAGGCGACGGAGTGATTAATTAATATGGTTTACTTATTAACTATATCTGTTATTCTTTTTTTTTTAATAAAAATTTTTATTAATTTCTTTTTTCATCAACAGATGTTAATTTTTCCAAACAACAAGTTGTCTGGAGTTTGCTATGCTAATACATGTTCAATTCCTAATCCTTCATTCTTTTCTCTAACCAAGAATAAAAGAAATTCCAAATTTGATAGTAGTCTGTATCTTCTTTATCTTTCATACATCTGTTCTTCTTACTTAAATACATGTACCCAGATAATATGCTGTTTGCTAAATATTGAAAATGTTACCTGGGAAAACCCCAACCCTAACCCTAACCCAAACCCCAATCCTAACCCCAACCCCATTTTATCCCCAACCCTATTAAAACTAATAACATTTATATTAAAAAAAGAAATCAACTGGAGAGAAGGTCAGACAGAGTTTCTGTTTGTTGCTGCCATTTTCCAAAAGAATGACACCACCTCTGTAGCTTTATAGGGGTAAGGAGATATAATACAGGCAGTCCTCGACTTACGACGGCTGCTTAACAACCATTCTAGGTCAGGGTGGACTTTAAAAAGGTGATTTATCCCCCGGCGTCAAAAGTTATGACTCCTGCGCAAGCGCACACTCCCTGCAGTCATGTGATCACATTTAACCCGCTTTCACACTGATTGTGGCCTGCGGTCATGTGATCATAATTTATGACCTTTGGGTGTGCTGGATTTGTTTCATGATTCCTTCAGTCACCACGGTGACTCACCTTACAAACATCATAAAAATGGTTGTAAAATTGAATCGGGTTATTCGGGCCTCAACTTACAACCGCAAGCATTGATGACTGAAATTCTAGGCTCCGGGGATTGTAAATTGAGGACTGCCTGCTTCTAAGATTAGCGGAATTCCTTAATTCTTTAAGGAATTCCTTAAATATAATCCTTTGTTCCAGAATGCCTCAAACCGGGTACAGACGCCCACCTGAGGCTCCGGGTGTCCCCCAGGAACGTCGATCTTTCCCGGGGCTTCCCCCACACACAGGCTGCGTCGCAAGAAGACAAAGTTGTCGTCTGCCGTCTGCAGCAAGGCACCCACACCCAGGGGGTCGGCGAGATAGGCTTGGCTGTTCCCAAAGTCCTGCTCTCCCTGCTCCCGGAGCTGCCTGGCGGTCTTTGCCAAGTTGGTGCCCACGAAGTCCTTATAGCTGGTCAGCCCCAGGTGGAAAGTCAAAAGGGTCCCATCCAGCTTGACGGAGTGGAGGCGAAATTTGGCCCCGTTGAAAAGCCACGGGTTCTGCTGGCAACGCGCCGCCCAAACCCTGTCGATTCGGGCCTGATCTGCGGGCAGCGAGTTGCGGTCGTAGAGGGGGGAAAGTTCTACTCGGACATCAGACTCGGGGATACCTCCGGAAGCCGGGCACTGGAACAGTAAGGAGATATCTGGGTCCATCCTTTAGTCACCTGAAAAAGAGAAAGGGGAAACTTCCAGCATTCCCTCTGGTTTGGGGGGGGGTTCCCCAGTACGCGTCTACACAGCAATGTTTTTCAACCTTAGCAACTTTAAGACCTGTGGACTTCAACTCCCAGAATTCCCCAGCCAGCCACTTCAGCTCATCATTCTTCAGCTTCCTGCGACTATAGATTGGTGATGGAATTACTACTTAGAGTAGGGAGTCTTCAAACTTGGCCCTTTGATGACTTGTGGACTCCAACTCCCAGAATTCCTCAGCCAGGCATGAGGAATTCTGGGAGTTGAAGTCCGCAAGTCATCAAAGGGCCAAGTTTGAAGAGCCCTGACTTATAGTATCGGAGGTCCCCCCCCCATCCTGTTGCCAGCCTCTCTGTGGACAATCCCAAGGAACACTCAGAACTGAGAGATCAATAATGAAAATTCCATTTGGAAAAGCAGTAAATTCCAGGTTGTTTTCCCCTGTCTTTTTTTCGCAGGTCGTCCTCAACTTACGACCACAACTGAGCCCAATTTTTTGTTCCTAAGCGAGACAATGAATTCTGCCCCATTTTACAATCTTTAATAATAATAATAATAAAGTTGGAAGGGACCTTGGAGGTCATCTAGTCCAACCCCATGCTCAGGCAGGAAACCCTATACCATTATAGACAAATGGCTGTCCAGTCTCTTCTTAAAAACGTTCAGTGTTGGAGCATTCACCGCTTCTGGAGGCAGGTTGTTCCACTGGTTAATTGTTCTAACTGTCAGGAAGTTTCTCCTTAGTTCTAGGTTGCTTCCCTCCTTGATTCGTTTCCATCCGTTGCTTCTTGTCCTGCCCGTTATTATAAGTGAATCATCATAGCTGTTAAGTGAATAACTCGGTTGTTAAGTGAATCTGACTTCCCCATGGACTTTTGTTTGTCAGAAGGTCCCATGACCCTGGGACGCGGCCACCGTCATAAATATGAGTCAGTTGCCAATGTCTGAATTTTGAAACCGTGACTGTGGAGATGTTGGCAATGGTCCTAAATGTAAAAGACGGTCATACGCCACTTTTTTCAGTGCTGTTGTAATTTTGAACAGTCACTAAACATACTCTTGTAAGTCAAGGACTATCTGCATTCACTTTTATCAACGTTTTTTTTTTCCTAGATCAGCCTAGCAGCTGTTGGGCATGCCAATGTGCTCCCTCCTGTCCAAACAATTTAGCCTTCTTGTTTGAAACTCAGAGACTGTCTCTTTTGCCCATGAGGACAGCCAACCTGTCAAGCTATCCATGGTTAACTTGCAGTGGTCGTCACGGCTGGATAGAGAGCGGTGTTCAGATGCCCTGGCACTAGAAATTCCCCTGCCAGCGGGTGGGTGGGATTGACACAAAGCCAGAGCGATATTTTTCAGATTTTGCTGCCCTTCGTGCATTCCGGAGGGCCACGTGGACGGAGTTGATGGGAAGAAGGAAAACAGCAGGAGGTTAAGACAAGGGGGAATTTAGATCAGGGCTGCCAACTGTTCAAAAAAAATTTAAATCTTGATTTGCTTCTCTCTGATTGGGGTGGAGAGACATAAAAGAAGGCAGGGCTTCTATAACAGTCGCAGCTGTGCAGAAGCAAGGATTTGAAAATCCGGCAGCTTAATCGCAACAGAACAATCTTATTTTTACAAGTTAGAAAGAAAGGTTATGGCTGGAGTGTCTGCAGTTAAAGGAGGAGGCTGGAAAGAAGCTGGCAACCCTTATCTGGATCGTGAAAAAGCCTATTTCGGGAGGGTGGGGGGAATAGCAGGAACATTTGACAGGGAGGACAAAGAAATTTAAAAAAAATGAGGCTTCATGCTAATTCTTGATTCCCTCCACAATCTCCATTCGCCATGTCTGATATTGAGCTTTTTTGGACCCGGTTGCAGATGCTATAAATCCAAAAAAACACATCAGCCCTTCAGCTGAGATGGATGAGATTATAAGACTTCAATTTAATTACAGAGCAGAGATGGGCTCCTTCGCAACCCTGAATGCAGTCGCTGCAGTTCAGTGGAAATAAATTTCCTGCAGAAGGAAAAAAGCAGCAGCCTCACTGCAGCTTTGCTGAAGAATCCTTCCTTGGACAGCTCAGCATTTTTTCCCCACAATTTCCCCCCCACAGATTTAAAAAGGATTCAGATCTTTTTTTTTTTTTTTTTTAAATGCTCAGCCCAAAAAATAAAAACAGGCCAGCACCTGATATGCCTGTCTGGCAATAGCTCCATTCAGGAGAGATTTGCACACACACGCGCACGGGATGCGTATAATCTGATTTGTAATGGGCACTAATTAATGTTAATCTCAGTGGGAAGAATTGGGGGTGAGGACTTATATGAACTGGAGGAAGGGAAAGGAAAAAAGACCCTTGGGGACTGAAGCCCAAACCAGGGTGAAACAACCTGTATCATCTCGTTTCTCCTGCTTATTTTTGTTTTTTTAAAAAATAGAATTGAAATCAGCAGACTTTACGATCTCTGGATGATCAGTTAATTAGTTAATTAATTGAACTAATTAGTCAAAGCGAGTTAGTTTAAGCTAATTAGTTTCTAGGTCAAAGCTGTTGTTAATAGGATACTGCGATAAAGTTGGTTTGCTTGTCCTAAGAGTCAGGCAGCTTTGGAAGTGGCTAGGCTAGGTAATTGTGGTGGTGTTTTAGCTGGCATTGGCTTTAATACATAGGGCAGGTTCACACAATAAAATAAGATTGGGGACTTTGGCTTACTTTACTATCCATGCTTAACCCACCTACTATGCATAATGAATGATTAAGCATTAGGAAAATCTCAAGTTGTGGCGTACCCGTCTTGCAACAGCAATCAAAGATCTGTTTCTTCAGTTAATCGATCTTTATTCGACTATTTCCTGGATGATTCCACAAAGGATCAGCTCCAAAGGATGGCACGGCTGGGCGTTCACCAAGGTCCTACAACTGACAAAGAGAGACCTGGCTTTAAGAGTGCGACTTTTCATAGAAAATGTCAAAATCAGATGCTACGGAAGAAAGATTGTCAGACAGACAAACAAGCATAGATACCTGTGATCAGGGGCAACATGGAGAAGGGTTGCAATTTGAGGGGTTTGAGTTTGGTTGTTTTCTTGCAGACGTTTCACGACCCAACTAGGTTACATCATCAGTGCTACAAGGGAGTGGGGTGTGCTGCAGATGTCCCTTCTAGCACCGATGATGTTACCTAATTCGGATGATGAAACGTCTGCAAAAAAACAATCAAGCTCAGAGAATACCAAGGACCCCTCATTTCAACCCTGAGCTAAATATTCTCCTTTAGGGGTTGCAATTTAAAAAAAAAAACCCCTGAATTGGGTTTGCACAAGCAAAGGGGAAGTCCGGGAAAAACTTCCTGTTTTATCTCTTTAAACCAGTTACAAGCTCAGCTGGATAAAACAGGAGCAAGATTTAATTCTGCTTAAGAGATTGGCAGGCTTTTAAAGTCCATTCCTCCCGTTGCCTGTGCAAAGCCACAATGGGTCACTGGAGGACCCAAACATTCCAGAACTCCTGTGTTAGATAGATTAAAATGGAATCCTTAAAGGTTGATAGCATGGTTATTTTTGCCCAACCCGGATGCCAATAAAATAATTTTACTTGGTTAAACAAACAAACTCATTTCTCATTTTCAGGGGTTCAAAATTCTGCAAAAAAAATTGGTAACCCCTGATGTAAGCCTGGAGCATGAAGCATTAATTTCCCCTGCCATTTTTTATCTTTTCCCTCTCCTTCATACCATGGAAAATGTTGGCATTTCTATTTGGCAAGAACGTACTTCCCTTTTGATGCTGGTTTTCCTAAGCTGTCCTGACTGGCCCCTTTGTAGGAACCCCCCCCAATTCAAAAATAAAATAGACGGTCCATTCTCTCTTCTTCCCAATGATAGGGAGACGTCACTGTCGCACCTTTGACAAAAGTGTGTTTGTTGGCTGGGGGTCCCTGGCTGATTTTCATGGCAAGGTTGCTGGCAGCCTTCCCGCGTGTTTCACAGCTGAGCAAATGCAAGCCCTTTTGCCCGGCGCCTTCAAAAAAGCATCTGTATGCTCTTTCTCAAATCAAGACCCACAGGCCTGGCAAGAGATCCCACAGCTAGCTGTTCCCTTGCCTTTCAACCTTCGGAGCTGGCATCTTTCAATTTAAGTTTTTTTTTGTGGGGGGGAACCCTTTTGGATAAAGCAAAGATTCATTCAGTGGGGCTAGAGTCAGAGGTCAGGGACTTGGCTTCGGGCATCCTTGGCTGTTGGCAAAAAGGGTCTGGAGGAGGGGGACAAGTGTGCATTTGATAGACCCCCGGCTGCCAATTCTTGCTCGGCCCCCGATCTTCTGCTTCCACTACAGCCATGACCTCAGGACCATTTGGAGGGATAGAAAATCACTCAGATCAGAAAGAGAGCCAAGCGTGTGCACGTGTACACATCCGTTTGAATTTGCATTCACATGCACAAATATATACCTCTCCATAAACAAACATATTTTAAAAAAAAAAACTGACAATCTGAATATAGCGTATGTGTGTGTAAACTTGATCTTTCATCTAAAATGTGTATGTTTGCATGCATCTATAAAATCTCATCGTTTAGAATTTCTCTTTGTGTGCGTATTGTACACAAATGTGACACTGCTTAGTTTTTTGCCAATTATATGTGACTTCTGCATGGCTGTTACATCTAAATATATAAACTGTGTGTGTGAATGTGGTTGTATATAAAACTGGACTTGGTCTACCTTTCACATATACACACAATTTATATGCATGCATACATGTTTGTGCATAATAGGCATGTATAAAATTTGACACGGTTTAATGCAGCGGTTCTCAAAGTGACTAGGAGACCGTTTCAAGAGTTCTGTGTAGTCAAATAAATGAACATTTTTAAATGTCTGAGTTTTTAACTTCTAGTGTAGTAAAAACTGACAAATGTAACTTATATTTATATATAAATATAAACCCTTTGGGGGCCTTCCATCATTTTTAAGAATGTAATGTGGGCCTGAGACCACAATGTTTCAGGGCACTGCTGGTCTGTTTCACCTAAATATAACCTACTTTTAAAAATTTGACAGGCTTTAAGCGTTTCTCAACCTTCGTAACTTTCAGATTTGTGGCCTTCTGGCTGGGGAATTCTGGGAGTTGAAGTCCACCCATCTGAAAGCATGCTAGCTGAGGGATTCTGGGACTTGTAGTCCATACATCTTAAAGCATGCTGGCTGGAGAATTCTGGAACTTGTAGTCCATATCCCTTAAAGCATGCTGGATAATTCTGGGACTTGTAGGCCAAACCTCTTAAAAGCATGCTGGCTGGGGAATTCTGGGACTTGTAGTCCACATGTCTTAAAACATGTTGTCTGGGGAATTCTGGGATTTGCTAAAGTTGAGAAACACCAACCTAGCTTCTTATTTAACATACTGTATGTGTTTGTGTGCATAACACTTGACTCACTTCAACTTTTCACCAAACCATGAGGGAAAGATATACCTGTTTGGCAGATTTGTGATGTGTGCCGTTGTGCCCACAGTAAAAAAAAAAAAAAAGACAATAAAGGTTATCTTATCTACGGCCTAATCAGAATTTCAGAAAAAGATAATAAACGACCCCTCCAACCCAACGTGCTACAATTTCGCATCTCAAAATTGCCCCTCAGCATCTTCAGCAAGGGATTCTGGGAGTTGTAGGACCAGCCCCTTGGGAGGCACGAACGGGAGCCCTTCGAGAGTACCCGGATGTTGCTCCTTCCCTCCCTCCCTCCCTCCCTTACGGGGCTCGCGGCAGGGAGGACAAAATGGCGGCCGAAGTCCACGCACCCGTTGGTGAGTTTCTATGGTAACCGCCGTGTCTCCCGTCATTGCCCGTCCCTCTTTTTGTTCCCCTCCGCAGTCACCTTCCCACGTTTGCTCCGGCAGTTGGGAGCGGCCGCGGTTTGAATTTTTTTTTTTTTAAAGGACGAGCAGTCCTACGGATTTCAAAACGTCCAATGATCCCTTTCTCCGGTTTCCTCTTCGGATTGTTTTGGACTTTCCTTCCGCCGCACTTCCGGGTGGCTTCTGCCGTAGGGGGTCCTGCCTCTATTTCGTCCCCTCCGGAAATACCAGGCAGGCTTCTTAAAGTTCCGCTTCTCTGAAGGTTAACCCTATGCGTAAGGTGGGTTCTTATGCTCAGTTGCTTCAGCTGAGCGATGGGAGTTGTAGTCGTCCGGCTTACCGTCTATTATAATTATTGGCTCTGTTTTGATTTATGGCCGTCAAAGGCCACTCAGTTCATCCTCTGACTCATCCTTCTTTAATGCACGGCAAATTGCAAAGGAGACATTATGCCCTTGGTTTCAATTTGGGAATTTTGCTCTGAGCGTTTCTTCCTTTAGTTGGGTCTGTGTTTATTTCTTGCTACAGGCAGTCCTCGACTTAACAACCATTTGTTTAATGGCCGTTCCAAATTACAACAGCACTGAAAAAAGTGACCTATAACCGTTTTTCACACTTAACAACCGTCACAGCACAGTGATCAACATTCAGATGCTTGGCAACTGATTCACATTTATGACGGTTGCAGTGTTTCGGGGTCACATGATCCCCTTTTGCGATCTGACAAATGAAGTCAATGGGGAAACCAGGTTCACTTAACAACTTAATAATTGCAATGATTCACTGAACAGCTGTAGCAAGTGTGGGAAGTCATCCCCCCCTCCAGAGAAGGAAATATTAAAAGGGCAGAAAAATATATTTCCTCAAAGGATCTTAAACAGGCAGAAAAGCATGCCCAGTTTTCTTAATAGCCCCAAGTCTCCCTCCCCCAAGCAGAAACCAGCTCTATAAAAATGCAGATGTAAACCATTCAGGAAGGTTGAAGCTAGAAGATTAAGAAGACAAAGACACCTAAAATCTATATACCCCACCCAAACTCTAAGACAGGACTTAATAGGATTAACTCACAGATGCCAGGGTCAGAATACATGACACAGGAAATACAAAGCCTCAAACAGGAACAGGAAACAACTCCAAACAAAAAGCTCCAGAGAGTATAAAAACCCGCTCCCTACATGTGCTCTCTCTCTTTTCTTCCAGAGCCATCTTCCTGTCTGGCTCTCATCTTCAATAAACTGCAACTGTCTTTCTAAAGCAGTCGCCATGTTGTTTATCCCCGGCTTGGACTGAACCATGATGAAGAGTTTTCCTTCAACACAAGAAGGGGCATAAAATGGGACAACACTCACTTAACAACTGTCTCACTTAGCAACAGAAAATTGGGGCTCCATTGCAATCATAAATCGAGGACTACCTGTACTATGCTGACCCCCCCCCTTGAAATGGACATCACACATACTGTAAATATAAACTCTGAGCAGTCACTTACATTGTAATGGCTCCCTCTGTCTTTTGTCATTTGTCAGGATAAGAACACGGGAAAGGATTTCAAGAAATGGCCTTGGCTAATCTGCATTTCCTTTGTCGTTGTTGCCAGCGTTGCCAAAATTCTCAGCATCTGGCTTTTTCTTCCACAATCTATGGCTGGTGAGTCCGGTTCTTGCAATTAATTCAAGCACTTGAACTGATAAGACCCTGGGGAGGGGGGGGGAAGCACCATTTCCAACATACAAATTATATTAAAAGGTATAAGCTTTGGTAAGCCGCCTCTCACCTCATTAGAGGTAGTGGAGTGGCTCAATGGATGTGGGGTTTAAATTGAGGGGAGGTGGGGGGAAAGGGAGTGGAGAAGAGGTTGATTGTGCATATGCCTGTTACATGTGAGACCGATTACAAGTGGAGATTACAAAAAGAGGTTTACAGATCAGCACTTACACTTATTACAAAGACACATTATTTTTATGACTAGGTTTTTTATCTTATCACATATATACATATATATGATAAAAAAACCTAGTCATAAAAATAATGTGTACTTGTAATAACTGTGAGTGTTGATATGTAAATCTCTTCTATACAGGTAGTTCTTGACTTAACAACCATTCATTTAATAGCACTTATAGACTTATAGACCTTTTTATACAGCTTTCTCTGAGTGGTTGACAGAGTCAGCATCTTGCCCCCAACAATCTGAGTCCTCATTTTACCAGTTTGGGAAGGATGGAAGTCTAAGTCAACCTTGAGCTAGTTAGGATTGAATTCCTGGCAGTGAACAGAGTTAGCCTGCAACCACTGCGCCATTATGGCAAAGGAATAGGAATAGGAATAGAAATAAGAATGGAATGGAATGGAATGAAATAGAATATATGGGATAGAATAGAATAGAATAGAATAGAATAGAATAGAATAGAATAGAATAGAATAGAATAGAATAGAATAGAATAGAAATAAGGAATGGAATGGAATGGAATGGAATGGAATGGAATAGAATAGAATAGAATAGAATAGAATAGAATAGAATAGAATAGAATAGAATAGAATAGAATAGAATAGAATACTTTATTTGGCCAAGTGTGATTAGAAACACAAGAAATTTGTCTTTGATGCAGAAGTTCTCTGTACATGCAAAATAGTAAATATAATCATAATCATAATAACAATGAGAGGGGGTCGTGAAGAAGATAAGATAATAATAATACCACAGCTATATAACATGGGTAAAGGTCTCACCTTCCTAGGCTTTTGAACATCACAGTTGATTTTGGTTTAATAGAACCCTCTTGAGAATAAGTCCAAATTCACTCTCTCTAAAGTTTTATCTTCAGCAGAGTAACCATGTCGTCTTTCTAGGTCTTCAGTGAGAAATATTAGCCACTATGAAGTTCTGGGGATCAAACAAAACGCTACTTCAAAAGAGATCAAACAAGCCTTTTTTAAGAAATCAAAACAGGTAAGCTTCCATTTTGAGGTGGGGGTGGGGTGGGTAAGGAGGAGGACCCCTCCATTGGGAGGCTGGGATAAGATTTGTGACCAGCGGTTCATTTGAGGCAGTCCCCAAAACAGATTTTACACAATGTACAAAGTACATTTTATGTCTCTCCGGCTGCTTTCAAGTTGAACAGCTTTTTAAAAGGACTCTTTATATTACTTATGCATGATGGGTATGTGATAATGTTCTGCATAGCTTTATTGTTATGCATTGATTGTCTTGGTTGGTTTAAATTGGGGACAGCATTGATAGAAGAGCTGTAGTGCTGTGTATGTTGAAGAGCTGGGTTGGGGAAATGGGTTATTTTATTTATTTAGAATATAGTATCTACAGAGGTCATCCAATTGCTGATGTACAACTATAAATTTAAATAAAGCATCAGCAAGTATATAGGTTTAAAGCACGTGGACAATACAATATATTGAACTGAGTTCTTTATTTGCTATTGCTATTGCCCTTCCTTCCTTCCTTCCTTCCTTCCTTCCTTCCTTCCTTCCTTCCTTCCTTCCTTCCTTCCTTCCTTCCTTACCTTCCTTCCTTCCTTCCTTCCCTCTCTCTCTCTCTCCCTCCCTACCTACTCTCTCCCTAATTTTCCTTCCTTCCCTCTCCCTCCCTCCCTCCTCCCTAATTTTCCTTCCTTCCTTCCTTCCTTCCTTCCTTCCTTCCTTCCTTCCTTCCTTCCTTCCTTCCTTCCTTCCTTCCTTCCTAGTGATTAGAATGCAATATTGCAGGCTAACTCTGCCCACAGCTAGAAGTTCAATCTTGACCGGCTCAAGGTTGACTCAGCCTTCCATCCTTCCGAGGTCGGGAAAATGAGGACCCAGATTGTTGGGGGCCATAAGCTGACTCTGTCAGCCGCTTAGAGAGGGCTGTAAAGCACTGTGAAGCGGTATATAAGTCTAAGGGCGATTGCTATTTCCTTCTATCTGTGCTGAAAATGTCAGATGGAACTACAAAGCTTGCGATGGAGCCTCAAAACGATGGAGCCTCAAAAGCTCAGACTTGAGGGCAATGGCTAAAATCGGGGTGTGAGGTTCAAAAGCCAAACTTAGTTTAACCACGTAAAACCTAGTTAAGCTCTGTGGAAATCTGTTTGCAATGTTTGACTTTTTCCTGAAGAGGGCAGCCTTGAACCAAAAACATCCCCCTGTGGACTTTCCTAAGGAAGTTCTTAGGCTTGGTTTGAACATACAGCATAGAATGACAGAGCTGGGAGGGACCTCAGAGGTCTTCTAGTCCAGCCCTGTGCTCAGGGCAGGAGGCCTCATACCATCCTGGACGAACAGTTGTCCAGATTATTTTTGAAAACCTCCAGGGATGGAGCACCCACCAATCCAGGAGGCCAACTACGGAATTCCGTTGAATGATGGTTTTCACTGTCCAAAAATTTCTCATCTTATAATGCGGTTTACTATCTTAATAGTTTAATGTTTTATATACAGGTTGTTCCTTGACTTGCAACAGTTCCATTTAGTGACCACCTCCTCCTCCTCTTCTCCTCCTCCTCCTCTCATCCCCCTCCCCTCCTCTTTTCTTCTATTTCCTCTCCTCTTCTTCCTTCTCTTCTCCTTTTCTCTTCCTTCTCATCTTTTCTTCTCTCATCTTCTCCTCCTTCTCTTCTTCTCTTCTCCTTCTTTTCTCCTCGTCTCCCTCCTCCTGTTCTTCTCTTCTCCTTCTCTTTTTCTCTTCCTCCTCCCCCTCCTCTTTCTTTCTATTTCCTTTTCTTCTTCTCCTCCTCTCATCCATCTCTCTTTCTATTTCCTCTTCTTCTCCTCCTCCTCTCATCCACCTCTCTTTCTGGCTCGCCCTCCCCAATTTGATTTTTAACCACGGGGTATCAAGGAGAGGCACACAGTTCCTCTGAGCCCCCTCTCCTCGCCCCTATCCTGAATTATTTCTCTCTTGGGTCGGGCGCGATGTTGTCGGTGTTGGGGAAGGACACCCTCCATGTCGCACAATTGGCGGGGCTGTTCCGTGAGCTTCACACTGTCTCGAGGCAAAGCGCAGCTTGGCAAACAAGCTCACAGTGTCCGTGAGCGGCTGCGTGACACACAAAGCCCGGCTTGTCCATTTGCCCTTTTTTCTAAGCCTCCACAATGCACCGCATCACGGACCCACCACAGCTGCTGGGTTCACACAACACCCTTCGCTCAGTACCCTGAAATATGAACTCAGCAGACGCGCCGGGTTCACACAATGCTCTGTGCACAATAGACTGAATCATAAACTCACCACAGCTGCTGGGTTCATACAACCCATTACGTTAACTCCATTTCCATTTGTTTAGCTTCACATGTTCTGTGAACGCACCTCTATAGCCCGTTTACCTAAGCTGGTGTATTATTTCTTTGAATGACTCTAGGTGGAGAACATATCCAGCATGCCTTTCTCCTCTTTTCCTTATAACAACAACTTGGCAAGGTGGGTTGGGCTGATAGAGAAGAACCGGGCCAATGTCACCGAGCTGACTTTCGTGTCTATGGCACGACTAGAACTCACCATCTCCTGATGATTGGCCCAAAGTCACCCAGTCAGCTTTCGTGTCTATGGCAGGACTAGAACTCACCGTCTCCTGGTGACTGGCCCAATGTCACCCAGTCGGCTTTTGTGTCTATGGCAGGACTAGAACTCACCGTCTCCTGGTGACTGGCCCAATGTCACCCAGTCGGCTTTTGTGTCTATGGCAGGACTAGAACTCGCCGTCTCCTGGTGAGTGATTGGCCCAAAGTCACCCAGTTGGCTTTTGTGTCTAAGGCAGGACTAGAACTCACCGTCTCCCAGCCCAAAGTCACCCAGGTTTAGGCTTCTTCTTGTCCAAATGGCAGCTCCATCCGGACAGCGACCCCGCCAACCCGGAGCTGCACAGCCAGTTCGTGAAGCTGAATGAAGCCTACAACGTCTTGAGCAAAGAGAGAAGCCGCCGAGATTACGACGCTCAGCAAACCCTCCGGAAGGCTTGGCCGGGTCCCGAAGCCCAGCGACCTTCGGCCCGAGACCCCTTCGACCCCCTCCACGTCCACCGCCAGCAACGGAGCGGCCAGCAGGCCTGGGAAGGTCAAGGCCCCCGCAGACATTCGGCGGAAGACTTTTTCCACTCGGATCACTTCCGAGCTGCCGGAAGGTAAATAAAGGCAAGGAAGGAGTATACAGGGAGTCCTTGACTTACGACTGTCTTTTTCGTGACTGAATCTGAAGTTACAACGGCACGGGAAAAAAGAGGACTTACAACCGTCTGTCACACTTACGGCTGTAGCGGCATCCACCGGGGTGTGTGTGACGTGATCAAAATTCGGACGCTTTGGCAACCGGTTCGCACTTATGACGGTCAGAGTGTCCCGGGGTCACTCTGATCCCCCTTTTACGACCTCCTAGCCAGCTAAGTCAGTGGGGGGGAAGCCGGTTTCCCTTAACAATCGTGTTATCGACTTGCAGAACTGCACGTTGATTCGTTTAACAACCGGGGCGAGAACGGTCGTAAAACGAGGCAAGGCTCAACAAGCATCTCCCTTAGCAATAGAAATTTTAGGATGCCATTATGGTCGTAAGTTGAGGACTACCTGTATTGGGGTTAAAAAAAAAAGTATTCTCTTTTTGAAATATTTTCAGGGTGTCCGAGCTCCTGTGGTTCCCCTTCCTCCTCATCCACGCTGTTCTCTTTCCTCTCCCCCCCCGCCCCTCCCCAGAAATCCAGACCCCTCTGAGGATGATGCTTACTGGCAGGAATTCCACAAAACGCCCCCGGAGTGGTACTCAGACCAGGAGTTCAGGAGGAGACAGCAACGCAACCTGAGGACCGTAATCTACTGTTTGCTGATCATGTCCGGGAGCCTCCTGGTTCACTTTGTATCCTACAGGTATGATTCCTTGCAGGGCAGCTCACTGCCTGCTGCCAGGAGTTCGATCCTGACCTGCTCAAGGTTGACTTGGCCTTCCGTCCTTCCGAGGTCGGTCAAATGAGGACCCAGATTGTTGGGAACAACAGGCTGACTCTGTAAACAGCTTAGAGAGGACTGTAAAGCATTGTGGACTGGTATATAAGTCTAAGGGCTACCTTCCTCCCTTCCTTCCTCCACCCTCCCTCCCTCCCTTCCCATTCCCCTTCCTTCCTTCCTTCCTTCCTTCCTTCCTTCCTTCCTTCCTTCCTTCCTTCCTTCCTTCCTTCCTTCCTTCCTCTCTCCCTCCCTCCCTCCCTCCCTTCCCATTCCTATTCCTTCCTTCCTTCCTCTCTCTCTCCCTCTCTCTCCCTCCCTCCCCATTCCTATTCCTTCCTTCCTTCCTTACTTACTTACTTACTTAGTAGTTAGAATGCATTATTGCAGGTTAACTCTGCCGACTGCCAGCAGTTCGATCCTGACCGGCTCAAGGTTGACTCAGCCTTCCATCCTTCCGAGGTCGGTAAAATGAGGACCCAGATTGTTAGGGACGGGGGGGGGGGTCCAAGAAGCTCACCCTGTAAACCGCTTAGAGAGGGCTGTAGGCACTATGAAGCGGTATATAAGTCTTAAGTGCCAGTGCTCTTCCTTGCAGGCCGAAGGCCCCAAAACTAACAGCAGCAGCAGCAGCAGCCTATTGTGGGCTCCGATCCTTAGCTGAGGATTGAGTTCACCCAGTTGGACACCCCTGTCCTGAATTATTAAGTGGGACACGTGACATGCTGGCTGAGGAATTCTGGGAGTTGAAGTCCACAGGTCTGAAAGTTGCCAAGGTTGCTTGATCTAGGGCGAAATGGCTTTGAGGAGACAGCTCAGCGTGTTTTGAAGCCCCCCCCCGGAGACCTCACAGGCTCCGTCAGCGTTTGTTCCACCAGTGTCAACCCCCCCCCCTTTGCTGAATGTCTCAGCCTGGGCATGGCAGCTTGCCAACCTTCGCTACCCACCGTCTGGTTCTTTATTCTAATCCCTTGCCTCATTAGCCAGCTGTGACCAGGGAAAGATTAATCAGGAGCGGCCTTTAATCACATCTCAGGCAATTAAGCACTCCACTTGAGCCTGAAAAAGGGAGACGAATGCTTCAAAAGGAGCTGGGAAGAGACTGATGGATTCGAATCCCACGCGCAGGTGGGCAGCGAGAGAGGGGGGGTCCCGACGCACCCCTGCTGAACAAAGCCTTCCCAAGGAGCCTAATTCTCAACCCAACAGCCGCCTGTGTGTGCCATTCACACCGGCAACTCAGTGCTCCCTCGAGCCTGCCGTTTCCATCTGTCAGCGTCCAGCAAGGCTGCACCCTTCATTGTGCGGATGACCTTGGGAGACGGAAGAAGGAAGACTGGCAGCCCATCTGATAAGAGAACACTGAGTCCAGAGCAGGAATAGGGGCGGAGAAAGCATCTCCTCCTTCCCTTCATCTCTGGAGAGTAAATCACAGAATAACAGAGTTGGAAGGGACCTTGGAGGTCATCTAGTCCAACCCCCTGCTCAGGCAGGAAGCCCTATACCATTTCAGACAAATGGCTGTCCAGTCTCTTCTTGAAAACTTCCAGTGTTGCAGCATTCACCACTTCTGGAGGCAGGTCGTTCCACTGGTTAATTGTTCTCACTGTCAGGAAGTTTCTCCTTAGTTCCAGGTTGCTTCTCTCCTTGATTAGTTTCCATCTGTTGCTTCTTGTCCTGCCTTCAGACGCTTTGGAGGATAGCTTGACTCCCTCTTCTTTGGGGCAGCCCCTGAGATACTGGAACGCTACTATCCTGTCCCCCCCTCGTCCTTCTCTTCATTAAACTAGACCAGTGGTTCTCAACCTGTAGGTCGGGACCCCATTTGGGGTCGAACGACCATTTCACGGGGGTCGCCAAACAATGCACTCCGCCATTTTTTTCCCCCCTTTTCCTTAGCTGTGCTCCTCCCTTTTATTCTATTGGCTTTTGAAAGCCAATAGAATAGACTCTCTTGAATAGAGTCTAATTCTATTGGCTTTCCAAAGCCAATAGGAATTGTCCAGGCTGTCTCTGCCCTGCTGAGCCCACCAAAAGTCCCATTCTGCAAACGGTGCTGCACCCGTTGAGTAGTCCTCGACTTACGACCGGTCAGGGGTCGCGACATTAAAAAGGTTGAGAACCACTGGTCTAGACCTTCCCAATTCCAGCAACCGTTCCTTGTATATCAATGATTGTAAGTCAAGGAATCCCAGAGCTGGGAAGAAACAGGAGATTTTGGAAGAGAAGGCACAGCTGGGTTGAGTTGCCAGGAATTGGCTGAGTTGGTGTCTTCTTCATCCAGAGGGGAATTTCCACAGGGTGATGGGAGGTGGAGAGAAGACAGGGGATACCTCTCTCTTAAATTCCCCAGTGCTGGAATTCTCTCTCTCTCTCTCTCTCTCTCTCTCTCCCCGTGCCTCGTATGGAAACCTCCCCAACTGTCGCGTTGGCTTCTGAACGCCTTCAATTTTGTGCGCAGGCAAATCGCAAAACTTCACACCGGCTTAATGAACGAGAGAGACCACATGATCAGCCAGGCCCTAATTAAGGCAAAGGAACAAGGCAGGTATGTATATTTTTCCATTTTTTAAAATTTAAAATTACAAAATCCAAAGGGGGGGGGGAAATAACCGAGGCAAAACACAGCTAGGCGAGAACATTTAAAAAAAAAAAAAGTGAATTAAGAGGACGGAAAACAAAAACTCATATTATTCCCACCCACCCTCCACTCCCCACCCGAGTTGAAAACTAGCAACCTAGAACTAAGGAGAAACTTCCTGACAAGTTAGAACAATTAACCAGTGGAACAACCTGCCTCCAGAAGCAGTGAATGCTCTGACACTGGAGATTTTAAAGAAGAGACTGGACAGCCATTTTGTCTGAAATGGTATAGGGTTTCCCGCCTGAGCAGGGGTTTGGACTAGATGACCTCCAAGGTCCCTTCCAACTTTATTATTATTATTATGGATCATCGCATAGTCAGCCAGATGTTCAGACTGGATTTGGCATATTTGTCTACCTATCGAGTCCTTAACCCAGGACCTGGGATAGGCAGATGTGGATGTTTGATGGTATATTACAGATATCGTTGCAGGATGGAAGCAGTTCCTAGTAAGGCCGCCTTTTGCAATTGACTAATGGCGAATTTGTCAATGCCAATGGTGTTGTTGTTGTTATTATTATTAATATTGATGTAACATTGAAAGATGCAAACCCAGATTAGTCTTTGAACCAATCAGAAACAAGAGTTGAATCTTTATCTAGAGGGGAGGGGGTCTCATAGGCCCATCAGCTGTGATGGCAAAGCATTCTGGGAGTTGTAGGCCGGCCCCTCCAGAAGGCATCAGGCTGTCGAGGCCTCCACATACTGGTAGTCCTTGACCCCACGCTTGACCCCAGAAATTTTGGGCTGTAAGCGAGACGTTTGTTAAGTGTGCTCCATTTTACGACCTTCCCAGCCTCGGCTGTTAAGCGAATCACCGCAGTTGATAAGTGAGTAAGCTGGTCGTTAAGCGAGCCCCTGCTTCCCCATCGGCTTTGCTTCGTCAAAAGGTGGCAAAAGGCCATCCCGTGATCCCGGGACGCTGCAACCGTCATAAATAGGAGTCCGTTTTGATCACGTGACCCACGGGGGGGGGAATGCTGGAAAGGCAGTCACTCTGGAAATCAGTCCCTTTTTTCAGTGCCGTTGCGACTTGGAACGGTCGTTAAATGAATGGTTGTAAGTTGAGAGCTACTTGCTAAACCTGTGTGATTTGGGGGTGTCTTGTCTGCCGAGCGGGAACACTTGAGGGGTGTTATTGACCCTCCTTTCCCCCCCCCCCGCAGAGCCAGACACAAAGAGCGTCTGCAACAGAAGCGCACCCCAGTTCTCCAGGAAGACCCCACCAAACCCCAGGACTCCGTAAACGATCCGGTTCCTTCATCCTCAACGGCCAAGTAATCCGGTTGCAGCCAGCCCTCTTCCAGCCTGCCGGCCGAGACCCCCAGCATCACCCCTTTGGACCCCCCTTCCCCTGCTCCCCCAGTCCTGTCCATAGAAGCCCCTTGTTACTCTCTCTCTGTCTGTCTGATCCTCATTTTCCAAGGAAGTCCTGCGCCTGGTCTGGTCCAAAACAGGGAAGTGGGGGTTTTATTTGGGTGGGGGGACTGGGGGCAGAATCTCCACCCACAGGCCCACGTGGGTCCCCGGTATCCTGGTTCCTTCTGTCCTCCAGTTTCAAAAGATGTTGAGACTCTAGAACAGGGGTGTCAAACTGTCGGCCCGTGGGCTGGACGCGTCACGTGGAAGCCGCGCCCACCCCATTGCCAGCAATGGCAAAACCGGCCCGATACATTGCGTGATGTCACATGACGTGGGTTTGACATGCCTGCTCTAGCAAGAGTGCAGAGAAGAGCAACAAAGATGATCAGGGGACTGGAGGCTAAAACATACAAGGGACGGTTGCTGCAATTGGGTATGTCTAGTTTAATGAAGAGAAGGACAAGGGGGGACAGGATAGCAGTCTTCCAGTATCTCAGGGGCTGCCCCAAAGAAGAGGCAGTCAAGCTATTCTCCAAAGCGCCTGAAGGCAGGACGAGAAGCAACGGATGGAAACTAATCAAGGAGCGAAGCAACCTGGAGCTAAGGAGAAACTTCCTGACAGTGAGGACAATTAACCAGTGGAACAACCTGCCTCCAGAAGCGGTGACTGCTCCAACACTGGAAGTTTTTAAGAAGAGACTGGACAGCCATTTGTCTGAAATAGTACTATAAGGTTTCCTGCCTTGGAGGACTAGAAGACCTCCAAGGTCCCTTCCAGATTCTATTCTGTTCTGTTCTGTTCTATTTTATCAAATTTGTATGCCACCCATCTTGCCCATGGTGACTTTAAGGGGCTTACGGAGACAGAATAAAACGAAGTATTAAAACGTGAACGCGGTAAATAAGAATCTTAAAATTTAAAAATGCCATTAAAATAAAAGTTGCTCTGTTTTAATGCAACAGACCCATTTAATCAGTTGCTCAGACGGGGTCACTGCTGGATCTGAAAGAAATCCCCCCCCCCTTTTTTTTTTAGAGCTGCGTGTCAGCCAATAAGGAGAGTCTCAGTGGGATGGAAAAAGCACTTTCGACGTGCCTAAGGACACTGCGGCCGCCGCCCCCCCCCCCAATCCAGATGGTGAGATCTAGTCCCACCTTAGCCATGAGAGCTGGCTGGGTGATTTGGGGCCAATCACCAGGAGATGGGAAGTTCTAGTCCCACCTTAGGCAGGTAGGAAAGTCAGTTGGTTGATTTTGGTCCAATCAGCAGCAGGAGATGGGGGAATTTTAGTCCCACCTTAGGCCTGAAAGCCCACTGGGTGACTTTGGGCCAATCACCAGGAGACTGTGAGTTCTAGTTCCACCTCAGGCACCAAAGCCAGTTGAGTGACTGTACGATCCCCCCTCTCCCTCCCTCCTTGCCTCTCCCTCTCCCTGCTTCTCCCTTTCTCTTCCTCCCTCTCTCTGCCTCTCCCTCCCTCTCTTCCTCTCCCTCCCTCCCTCCCTCTCTCCCTCTCCCTCTCTCCTCCCTCTCCCTCCTTGCCTCTCTCTTCCCCTCCCTCTCCCTCCCTCTCTCTCACTTTCTCTCTCTCTCCCTCTCCCTCCCTCCCTGCCTCTCCATCCCTCCCCCCTCTTGCTCTCAAACCAGCCAACCTCGCAGGGTGGTTGTGGCGAGGAAGAGGGATTTTTTGTGGGATTCATTCCCTGCCTAGAGTTCTTTGCACAAAACCACAAAGGCAGGCCACAGCTAAATAAACAGACAGCAAATCCCCCCCCTCCCCACTCCACCCTCTTCCAAGCCAACCATGGGCCCAGCCTCTGGCTGCCCGCCCGCCTGCTCTCCTTCCCCACCTCGCTGGGCTGCCTCCCCTCCCCTCCCCAGCCTGGCACCCTGCGGTCACATGAACGCCACTCTTTGGCCACCCTGCCTTCTCTCCAATCTCCCGCTTTCTGGCGGCCGCCAGCATCCCAGCTGCCCGTCTGGGCAGGCGGAGGGCAGGCACAGCCGGCACACCTGCGGCCTGGCCTACGCCTGACACCTTGGGCTTTTCCTTTGCCTCTCGTGCCCTTGAAATCTTGGCTTCCTTTTTTTATTTGGAGCAGGGAGAACAGCAGGCTGCTGCTCTCCCAGAGGGCCTGGCAGCAGCTGGCAGCACCTTTGCCCAAGCAAAGCCAGCTTGCTCCCTCCCACGGCCAGGGGCACCGTGCGAAGCCCCCCCCACCCTGCCTGCTGGACCTGACCCACCATGAACGCTCCCTGTGGGCTCCTCTGTCTTCTCTTAGTGGCAGCTTGGCAGCTGCCCGCCGACTCGCCAACGGTAGGTGGCGGTGTGAAAGGCCAGGGCTGGTGGTGGCGGTGGGGTGGGCATTGGGAGGCTGGGCGAGGGGGCAGCAAGGGGCTATCCTAGGGGAGAAGAGCTGAAGGTTTGCCCCCGTCGAGGGCAGCAGCGTGGCTTCCCCGTCGAACTTTTTCCAAATGGTGTGTCCGGATCCAGAGTGGTGTGGGCGGAGATGCCAAGCCCTGGCACAGCTGCCCACTGCTGGATCAGCCCCTTGGGGTTCGTGCAAGGCTCTGTCGGGGGTGCAGTGACCAAGATTCCTTCGGTTTATAGAGATGCCCAGTTAGGATGTACCGAGTAGCTTTGCCCAACATCAAATATCTCGGTGCTGGCTTGTTTTCTTGCAGATGTTTCATGACCCAACTAGGTAACATCATCAGTGCTTGAAGGGGGTGGGATTTGTGGATGAAGAGGAGGAGGAGGCGGAGAAGGAGGAGGAGGAAACTGTGGGGTCCTTAGTGTTCTCTGAGTTTGGTTGTTTTCTTGCAGTCGTTTCATGACCCAACTAGGTAACATCATCAGTGCTAGAAGGGAGTGGGGTTTGCAGAGAGGAGGAGGAGGAGGATGATTGAGGGGTCCTTGGTGCTCTCTGACCTTAGTTGTTTTCTTGAAGACATTTCATGACCCAAGTAGATAACATCATCAGTGCTTCAGAGTGCGGGGTGTGCTTTGAAAGCATCAAAAGGCAGAATCGGGCAGGGGGCAAGGGACACCGTAAGCCAGCATCCCCCCAAACCTGCTCTGGCTGTGGGATGACCACCCAGCTGGTCCAAAACACTCATAAATCTCCATTTTTGATCTATGCAAGCAGATCCTAAATATTTTTTCCCCATTTTTCCATTGACAGACAGGGCCTCCCCCAAAGAAGAAGGGGGTTGGACTTGAGAAGGGGCTGCCCGCAATGGAAGGTAAGGATGGGATTGGGGGGGAGGCACCCCCCCCACCATTAAACCTGTCATCCCCAGTCTTTAAATGGGTTGGATGACACTTCCCGTCATCCTCATCCCCACCACCTCTTAAAGACGCTGAACGTTGTGTGGAGTGGGAGCAAGTGAGTGTCCCACAATTTTTGCCTGCTTTTAACATGGGATGGGTAAAATAAATGGGGTGGGGCTTTATGGGGCTCTGGGTTATGGATTTTTAATGTTGTAAGCTGTCCTGAGTCACTCAGATAGATAGATAGATAGATAGATAGATAGATAGATAGATAGATAGATAGATAGATAGATAGATAGATAGATAATAAATAGATAGATAGATAATAAATAGATAGATAATGTAAGATAGATAGATGATGTGGGTAGGTAGGTAGGTAGGTAGATAGATAGATAGATAGATAGATAGATAGATAGATAGATAGATAGATAGATAGATAATGTAAGATAGATGATGTGGGTGGGTAAGTAGGTAGATAGATAGATAGATAGATAGATAGATAGATAGATAGATAGATAGATAGATAGATAGCAGGCAGGCAGGCAGGCAGGCAGGCAGGCAGGCAGGCAGGCAGGCAGGCAGGCAGAGAGACAGATGATTGAAAGTATAGATAGATAGAGATATAGATAGAGATGATTGAAATGATAGATAGATAGATAGATAGATAGATAGATAGATAGATAGATAGATAGATAGATAGATAGGCCCTTTGAGGACAGGTGAGCCAGCTAAAAGCCTGGGGGTCTCCCCGACAGTGATCCGCTTCCTGGAGGTCTACAACCGCAGCGTCTGCCAGCCCAAGGAGACGATGGTCTCGGTCACGGCAGAGCATCCGTCGCTGGGCAGCCACATCATGATCCCATCCTGCGTGGTCCTGAGCCGCTGTACCGGCTGCTGTTCCGATGACTCCTTGAATTGCGTGCCCAGACGTTCCCGGGAAGTGATTTTGGAGGTAAGAGGGGGGCAGAGGTGGGGGGGGACGTTTGGGAAGGAGGGGGGAGAAGAAAGCCAGCCAGCATGTATTTAGCACTGAGTCCTGGACTTAAAGAGTGAAGATCAGCTTCCTGTTTTCTAGGTAATGGCTAGCCTCTTTGCAAGCAGATATATAACCCAGCTGACTTTTGAAGAGCACCTGGAATGCATGTGCAGGTATCCTAAAAACATTTGTTTATAATTTACAATTGTAATAATTATAATATGTAATTTATTTATAATTTTATAATTATGCATGCAAGACAAACTCCTGTGTCCAGTCACAGCTGGCCAATAAAGAATTCTATTCTATTCTATTTTCCATTCTATTCTATTTTCTATCCTATATTCTATTCTATTTTGTTCTGTTCTATTCTATTCTATTCTATTCTATTCTATTCTATTCTATTCTATTCTATTCTATTCTATTCTAATTTCCTTATATTCTATTCTATTCTATTCTATTCTATTCTATTCTATTCTATTCTATTCTATTCTACACGAAGGCGCATTCTTTTGTAAAAGGAACGTTTAGAAGCCCCATTTAAGTTTGCATTCTGTAAGAGGGACATCCTCCAGAAGCAAAGCGTTCATCTCTCCATTTTTGTTTCAGCCTAATAACATTATGAAAAATACAGATAGTCCTCGACTCACAACAATTCATTTAGTGACTCTTCAAAGTGATGGCCCTGAAAAAAGCCACTTAGGACCCTTTTTCATCCTTAACAACTGTTGTAGCATCCCCACGGTCACGAGATCAAAATGCAGACCCTCGGCAACCGGTTCATATTTATGATGGTCGCCGTGTCTCCCGGGGTCCTGTGATCCCTTTTTGCGACCTTTTGCCGAGCAAAGTCCGTGGGGAAGGAAGCCCGATTCGCTTCACGACTGTGTGACTGACTTAACAGCCGCAGGATTCACTTCCCAGCTGCGGCAACAGAGGTCGTAAAACGGGGCAAAATACACTTAACAAACGTCTCGCTTAGCGTCATCAGTTTTGGGCTGAATGGAAGTCGTAAGTCAGGGACTACCTGACTTGATTAAAACATGATTAATACATGATTTTGGGTAGGAAGTTTTCAATTTTGTGCGCCATTTTTCAGTCAACTGTGCTGTGCCGGGAAAATAAAATGGGGAAAAAAGGATTATTCTGAGTTTTTACAGCACGAAGGGGCAGAAGGTTGCTTGAATTCTGTCCCTGTTATACGGTGCCTTAATAAAAGAAACCGCTCAAAAGAGTTTTGTCCACTGGTGACAGCAAGGAACCTTTCTGATGTAAGTAGGCCAGGCAATCCGTGAAACGTGTCAGAGACCTGCTTTCAAACTCTTTACAACTTTGGATTTACATGATAAAAGAAGCAATGGCTGGAGGCATTAAAAGGGATGGATTAACTTCAGGATGCGTGCTTGGAAATTCAGCAAAAATTCAGCTGTCGGGCCCGGGAATGCTGGCCCCCAGTGGATATTATTATTCTGTTCAGACGATAAGATTTAGTCACCTCGTGGTGTCTCCTTCCTGTTACACATATCCTGGTTTCCCCGTCGGCTTGGATGTCTGAATTCTGCCCAGCAAAACTTTGGAGTTTATTTTAAAATGGTCCGTTGCAAGTCTTGGGTGGAGACTGCAGATCGAATTTCTTTCTGAGATTTCTTCACGAGGAAGCGGTGCTGAAATGTTTTAAATAAATAAGGATGGTAAATGTTGATGCATGGGCTGCTAAATCTTGGTATGTTCCCTTCAGCAGTCGTCACTAAATCTGTCATTTTTCTCTTTTGGTTTTCAGACCGAGGACCGTGTTTTTCAGATCTAATTCAATTAGGTAAAAGATTCCTTCCTTCCTTCCTTCCTTCCTTCCTTCCTCCCTCCTTCCTTCTTTTCCTTCTCTCTTCTCCCTTCCTTTCTCCAATTTTCCTTCCTTCTTTCCTTCCATTCTTCCTTCCTTCCTTCCTCTTCTCCCTTCTTTTCTCCAATTTTCCTTCCTTCCTTCCTTCCTTCCTTCCTTCCTTCCTTCCTTCCTTCTTTTCTCTCTTCTCCCTTCCTTTCTCCAATTTTCCTTCCTTCCTTCCTTCCTTCCTTCCTTCCTTCCTTCCTTCCTTCCCTTCTCCCTTCCTTTCTCCAATTTTCCTTCCATCCTTCCTTCCTTCCTTCCTTCCTTCCTTCCTTCCTTCCTTCCTTCCTTCCTTCCTTTTCTCTCTTCTCCCTTCCTTTCTCCAATTTTCCTTCCTTCCTCTTTCCCTCCCCTTCCGACAGATCCCATAAACCTGATTTACACACATATAGAATTATTCCTGGTGGGGTAGACCCTGGAGGTGGTTCCGGAGCTATCAGATTTAGCCAGTTTCTTGGCAGAAACGCACAATCCTTCTTGGCTTAAAATGACAGCCAGTTGCAATCCCTTTTATACCTATATAAATCTGAGAGGCTAAATCTATGATTTCCTTCTCCCTCTAGTAGTCGGTCCTGTGCACCTTGTCGGGATAGGAAAAAACAGCCAGATCCACACACTTGCAAATGTGTGTGTCGCCACCGATCCGGGCATTGTGAGAGGCGCGGGCTGAAATTCAGTGAGAAGACATGCAGGTAAAACTATCTTCTCTTTTATATCTCTTGCCCTCTCTCTGTGGTGGCTTTCTCTCACTCTGTAATGGCTTGCTGATTATTTTCCTTTACTCACAACGGGCTTCGTTTAGAAAGTCTGTCGTGAGTGAAAAGAAACAGCAAGACATTACTGAGTGAAAGAAAGCCACCACAGACAGAGGGCAAGAGATTAGTTAATGTATAGGGACTTCTTTTAGAAACATTAATGTCATAAAGGATTCTGGGATACCTAGCATGGCACCTGGTTCACACAAGGCGCACTTTCTGCCAAAGGGATCCCAATAGATAAAGACAAATAGAAAAATAAATAAATAACAAATTCGAAACCAGTTTAAGGATGCTGGACAAACTCACCCCCAGACCCCCTTTTTTTCCCCCCGGTAGCACCAAAAAGGAAGTTTTATTTTCAGGATTTGAGCAGCCAGAGAGAAAGAAAAAAAAAAAACTTCCTTTTTTTTTTCCTTCAGGAAAAACTTTCCCTAGAACTTTTAACCAGAAATACAGCCGAACAGGAAGATGGCAAAAAAAAGTTTTCATTGCAAACTGTGGTTTCTTGGGGTGCTGTTTGGTTTGCATGTTTGGGGAAGGGGGGGGGAGATCTCAGCCAGCCCACCCCCCACTGAAGCCCCTTTGCTTCCTGCAGCCCCTTGAGCCAAAATAGGAGTCAGTCTGTCAATCCAAACAGGCAAAATATCCTTTTTTTTTTTTGTCCTTCCAGATGTGTGAAGCGCCGAAGGAGAACCTCGTGGAAAAAAATTAAAAGCCGCATTTCGGGTGGGATGGAGGCCAGAACCGAGCCTAACAGAGCATTGACTATCCTCGGCTAGCAAAGACTGTTCTCTGCTGGGTGTGAACTTTTCCATGCTCAGAGGCAACCCATTTGTTTGGCTGAGGGGGGCGGGGGAGAGGCAGGGGAAGAAAAACAGGCAAGGAACGTCCTCGAGTTACGACCCCAGCTGCACCAGATTTTCTGCTGCTTAAGCAAGGGGGTTTGCTAAGCGAGTTGCACATGAGGACCTTTTCGCCATTAAGCGAATCCCTGCAGTCATTAAGTGGATCACACGGTCGCTAAACGAATCCAGCTTCCCCCGTTGACCTGGCTTGTTGGACTGCCGGCAGGGAAGGTTGCAAATGGTGATTAGGGGAACCCAGGACGCTGCAACCTTTGTAAACACATGCCAGTTTGTATTTGGTCACGTGACCATGGGGGGGGAATGATGTGACAGTCATAATGCAAGGACCGGTGACCCATAAGTCACTTTTTTTTCAGGGTCGTTGTAACGTTGAATGCTTGCTAAATGAATGGTTGTCAAGTCGAAGACTTCCTGTGTATAAACCCATCCCATTGTAGCTTCTTGGGACAAGCCATGGCTTGCTGCCAGACACCTATTCACTTGGTTTCATTACATATTCAGAGGCAGTCTATCTGTCAGCCCAAGGAGTTGGGGGACAATTTCAAATTTGGAGGGAATTACTGGTATTATGTGCTAGATTGGATTCTTTCCCAGACCAGGAAGCCCAAGGACACAGCCAAGCCTCCCCCGTGGCTTTTCCAGGAAAACCGCCCCCCCCACTGTTTTAACCTTTGATAAGTCAATATTTAGAAAGGCCTGACCTTTGTGGGGCAGGGGGAAAAGAAGGGATGGTTCTGTCAACTCTTTTTCTCTCTACAAATCCCTTTTGAAGCTAGGCATAAATTTACCAGAGGGCCAGGTTTGCCTCATTCATACTGCGCCCCTATTAAGCTGGGGAACTCCCTGCCACCGGATGTGTTTTCTGCTTCAGGTGTCTTCAAAGAGACATTTGAGATAGAGCCTCTGTTTTTTTTCCAGTGGTAAAATCTGGAGGCTAAAATATATAAAGTATGGTGGCAGGAATTGGGTGTGCCTAGTCTAATGAAAAGAAGGATTAAGGGTGACATGATAGCAGTGCTCCAATATGTAAGGGGCTGTCATAAAGAAGAGGGAGTCAAGCTATTCTCCAGAAGGCAGGACAAGAAGCAAAGGATGGAAACTAATCAAGGAGAGAAGCAGCCTGGAACTAAGGAGGAATTTCCTGACAATCAAAATCATTAACCAGTGGAACAGCTCGCCACCATAAGTTGTGAATGCTCTAACACTGGAAGTTTTTAAGAAGAGACTGGACAGCCATTTTGTCTGAAATGGTCTAGGGTTTCCTGCCTGAGCAGGGGGTTGGACTAGATGACCTCCAAGGCCCCTTCCAACTCTATTATTATTATTACTCGCACCATATAAACTGCACAGGGCCAGCTCTTTATTTTTGGCTGTATTTTTTTTATTGATTACATCTTTATTATGGCTTTGAGAGATCTGATTTTTAATTTGCGAGCAACATTATCTTTAATAACATTATTATTAAATATATTTCTTACAGAAATATTCGTAGGAAATCACAGCTGCTCCTTTCCCAACCAGCAAATATTCCTCTACCGTATTCGAATGAAAGGAGGGAGGGATTCCATCAGCCCCGCCCACTCAAGGCGCCTCGGCCACGCCCACTCGAGCTCTGTGCTCCCGCCTCTCTCCCTGGGGAGGACGTGACGTCACTCCCTCCTCACGTGAACGGGCCCAGCTATCCACCTTTTAACTAAGCTTTATATACATATATATAAATGTACATATTTCCTGGCTCGTCCTGATTTTAACTTCTCAGCCTCCGGCTCTCCTTGGAGAGAATTAAATCCATACACGGCGTGAAGATCACGTGAGGCGGGCGCCCGCCTGAGGGGAAAAAAACCAATATGGCGGCGCCCGCGTCGGCTTCTTCCGCTGAGGAAGCGCCGGGGCGGCGGAGGGCGCATGCGCAGAGGGGTGGGTGGTATCCGTTGAGGCCAGGAGAGGTGAGAGGGGGGGGAAATGGGGGGTCCTGAGGAAAGGGGGGGACCCGGGCGCGGGGCGCCGAGGAGCCTGGAGCCGGGCGGAGGGCAGCGGCCCGGGGGAGGCTCCGAGCGGGGGCAGCCTGCGGGGGGCGGGAGAGGAGAAGTGGGGGACCCCCCGCGGGAAGGCCCGGGGAGGCGCCTGGAGCCCAGGCGGTCGGAGCTGAGGGACGTGGGGACCCAGGTGTCTTGGGCCCCCGGGGAGGGCCCCTCCAGGGCGGCCGGGGAGGCCCCCCAGGCCAAGGCAGGGGGCGCCAGGGGGTCCCTTGGAGAGTGGGGGGCCCTCCCAGCCAGGGAGGGGCCCGGGGACCCTTGGGGGCCCGCCTCGGGGGCCCCCGCCAGCCAGAGCAAGGCGGTGCAGGACAAGCGGGCCTCCTGGCCGGGGGGCCTTTGCGAAGGCTGCGGGGCCCCCAAGGACAGGGGGGAGCCCAGGAAAGGGGGGACCCCCCGCCTGGCCAGCCACAGGGCTTGGGACTTGGGGCTCAGGGCCCCCCGGGAGCGCCTGGAGGACAGCATGGGGCTGCTGGCCCTGGGGGTCAGCCGCAGCCTCTCGGGGGGGCTCCCTGGCCACGCCGGGGCCAAGCGGCACTCGGGGGGCTGGCCCCGGGACCCCGCCCAGGCTTCGGGGGACGTCTGGGTCCCCCGCAAGCCGGTCAGGCCCCCCGAGAGGATGGGGCTGCCTTGGCTGAAGGAGGGGCCCCTGTCCCGGAAGAGCGGAGCGGCGGAGCTCAACCAGGTCTGGATCCCCCGGGAGAAGCCGGCCCCTGCCGGCGGGGCGTCCGGGGACGTCTGGGTGCACAAAGTGAGGAACCCCTCGGGCACCGGCATCATGTGGGTTTGGGCCAAGGTGACCAACTGCAGTGAGGAGGAAGCGGCGGTGAACGAAGCCAGGGTTTGGACCTTCCAGAAGGAGGGCCCCAGGAAGGGTGGGCAAGGCGAGGGAGGGTACGGGGTCTCTTAAGAAGCATGTCAGGAAGGTGACCGGGGGGGGGGACCGGGGTGGGGTGGGCTGGGGTGGGGTGGGAGATACAGGTAGTCCTTAACTTCACGGCCACAGCTGAGCCCAAAGTTTCTTTTGCTAAGTGAGACATTTGTTCCATGAGTTTTGCTCCATTTTACAACCTGCCTTGCTACCGTTGTAAAGTGAATCACTGCAGGTGTTGAGTTAGTAACACAGTTGTTAAGTGAATCTGACTTCCGCATTGACTTTGCTTGTCAAAACGATGCTAAAGGGGGTTTACGTGACCCCCGGGATGTAAATATGTCGTAAGTAGGAGTCAATGGCCAAGGATCTGAATTTTGGTCACATGACCAGAGGGAATGCTGCAACGGTCGTAAGTGTGACGAACAGCCGGTCATGAGTTTATTTTTTTCCCAGTGCCGAACGGTCACTAAATGAACTATTGTAAGTTGAGGACTACCTGTAGTGCGGGCCGGGGAGGACACAGTAGGCTCCTTTGGAGGAAAGGGAGCATTGTTTTTCAATCTTGACAGTGTTTAAGAGGCTGGGACTTCGACTCCCAGAATTCCCCAGCCCTCCGTGCTGAGGAACTCTGGGAATTGAAGTCCATCTGTCTTAAAGTGGCCAAGTTTGAGAAACCCAGGGGGGGTCTGGGAGCTGAAGTCCCCTCTTAAAGCAGCCAAGGTTGGGAAAAACCTGGGTTAGAGATAAGCAGGGGGAGATGCTTTCGAGAAGGGAGGGGGGGGGGAGTCAGAGCAAAAAGACAACTCAGCCAACTCCTGGGGTGGCGATTCCTTGAAAGACTCTGGACAGTGGTTGTGGCGACTGCTACCAGGGGAGGGAGCAGAGCCTGACTAGCCACTTGGGTAAGTCCGGAGGCTCTGGAAAAGCGGGGGGAGGGGGGGCTGCTTGCTGGTGTGCATGCCAAGTTAGAAGCCGGGGTGAGCATGTAATTCTAAACGCATCTCGAGTGCATGAACGACCCTGGGGCGCTAATGGGTGAGGTGGTTAAGAGCTTCAACGGTCAGTATGAAACTCATATCTAAGATTCTTTCCCCCCCCCCTTGCAAGAAGTCCCCTGTTCCCAGTATGGATTTTATCGATGGGTTGACTTCATCCCCTCCCATCCTACAAAGACGTCGCTCGCTGCATGCTGCTGAGCCATCCCATCCGCATTCCCGCTGAGATTTCTGAGCGTGCCGCTTCCGCTAATCAGCGTTGTTGGTCTCCGCAGGGGCGTGAGCGATGCAGGCAAACCTGGGGGCGGTGCTGTTCACCTTGGCGCTCTGGGCCATCTGCTCACCGGTGCTGAGCACGGAAGGGAAACGGAAGCTGCAGATTGGAGTCAAGAAGCGGGTGGACAACTGCCCCGTCAAGTCCCGAAAAGGCGACGTGCTCCACATGCATTACACAGTGAGTGTGAGAAAGCAGAGTGAATAGCCAGCGCTGTCCAAACTTGGGAAAGGGAGGCAGACGGAGACAAAGCTGTGTTCTAGGGCGTACGGCAGTGTTTCTCAACCTTGACCATTTTAAGGCATGGGGACTTCAACTCCCAGAATTCCACAGCCAGCATTGCTGAAGAATTCAGCAACCTGGTTGAAGAATTCTGGGAGTTGAAGTCCACAAGTCATCAAAGGGCCAAGTTGGAAGACCCCTGTCCTAGGCCATTTGAAGATGGGTGGACAGGTGGCTGGGAAATTCTGGGAGTTGAAGTCCACCCCCTCTTTAAGTGGCTGTTGGCAAAGACAAAATAAAGACTCTTTTGGAGCCAGTTGCATTTGAGTGGTGGTCTTGCCTCCGAGGCCCCAAGGCCCCAGGAAAGAATAAAGTGATAAATGATAAATTCTGGGAGTTGAAGTCCACAAGTCATCAAAGGGCCAAGTTTGAAGAGCCCTGGTTTAGTGTTTTGCAAACTTGGCAACTTTAGCAGATGTGGGCCACCTTAACCGGCACGCTGAGTGAGGAATTCTGGGTGTTGGCTTTGAAGAGTTTGCTAGGAATTTCGCTAAGAGGATGAAGCGAGTTGAAAATTCGCTTTTCCTGTGGGCCTGATTCTGAGTCACCCTCCCGGAGGATGCACACACCTCAGCGGTCTTTCAGCTACACACCCTTGCTGACTCACACTAAACCCCGTTCCAGGGCTCGGTGACAGCAACTTTTTAGGCCGAGTGTGGATAGCTGACCACGAAAAAAAACTGTGTAATTGGTGGACTCCCTTGCCAAGGAGAAAGAACGACATGGCCAAAATCTGGTTTCTCGTTCTCAGGTTCCCCCATGACCTCGGGCACTATAAACCCTTCGGCTTCTGGACACAGGAACTTGGGAATGTCTCTGGCTCCTTTTAGTAGAAAGGACGGCTGATTTGCCCCCCCCCCCGCGGTAGTTTTTCGCTTCTTGGACTTTCTGTTCTTTTTCTTCTGAAGAATTGAACTGAGCAGAATAGGACAAGAAAATCCTGCTAGGATAATGTTACCTAGACTGGTAACACAACGTTAAAAAAAAAAAATAAGAAGCAAGCTTGGAGGGCAAATCTAAAACTCGGCTGACAAGTATTTTTCTGTGATTTTAAAGACAAAGAAAACCCAGTTGCCTTTGGAAAAACACCTTGGATGACTGAGAATCTCCCATAGACAGCTGGTTCGGGAGCAGGAAAAACCGGAATGGCAGCGTAGCCGCCGCGTGGGATGAAGAGGCTATTTTGCTCCTTGCTAAGAGCGGCACAGTCGCTCCAACAAGAGAGCTTTGCTTATTTATTGATTGTATCAATAAATAAGCTATAACCACCTTGCCCTGTTTCCCAAAGGCTTGGGGCACGGTAGGAAATTCATCTTCTATCACAGTGGTTCTCAACCTGTGGGTCGGGACCCCATTTGGGGTCGAACGACCATTTCACGGGGGTCGCCAAACAACGCTGTCCGCCATTTTTTTCCCCCTTTTTCTTAGCTGTGCTACTCCCTTTTATTCTATTGGCTTTTGAAAGCCAATGGAATAGACTCCCTTGAATAGAGTCTAATTCTATTGGCTTTCCAAAGCCAATAGGAATTGTCCAGGCTGTCTCTGCCCTGCTGAGCCCGCCAAAAGCCCCATTCTGCAAACGGTGCTGCACCAGTTGAGTAGTCCTCGACTTACGACCGGTTGAGTAGTCCTCGACTTACGACCGGTTGGGGGTCGCGGCATTAAAAAGGTTGAGAACCACCGTTGTATCAGGAAAAACGTTCTTAGGTTTCCCTTCTGCACCATGGGTAATGGTTACTACAGGTGTCCCCAAGACAGGACTTCCTTGTTCTTTCTTTGAAGACGTTTCACTTCTCATCCAAGAAGCTTTTTCAGCACCTTAAAAAAAAAACCAAAAAAAACAAACAAAGGAAGTCCAGTTGCCCCCTAAAAAAGCACCCTGGGGACAACCGTGTCCTGGATGATGGAGAATCTCCATAGACCCTTCCTGTAGATCGGGGGTCTTCCCGTCATTTAATTTTCATCTCTGTGCCTTCCCAGGGAAAGCTGGAAGACGGGACGGAGTTTGACAGCAGCTTAACTCGTGATCAGCCCTTTATCTTCTCCCTGGGCACCGGACAAGTCATCAAAGGCTGGGATCAAGGCCTGCTGGGGTAAAAGCCAGCTTCTGAGGAACAGGGGTCCGAATGGATTTGGGGTGCCCTTGATGAAGGGAGGGAGGGAGGGGGAAAGAGAGAGAGAGAAAGAGAAAGAAAAAGGATGGAAGGAAGGAAAAAGAAAGAAAAGAATAATATGAGGTCCTTGGTGCTCTCTAAATTTGGTTGTTTTCTTGAAGATATTTCATAACCCAACTAGGTAACTTCATCAGTGCTAGAAGGGAATGGGGTCTGAGGAGGAGGAAACAGGAAGGAAGGAAGAAAACAGAAAGAAAGAGAAAGAAAGAAAGAAAGAGAGAGAGAGAAAAAGAAAGAAAGAAAGAAAGAAAGAAAGAAAGAAAGAAAGAAAGAAAGAAAGAAAGAAAGAAAGAAAGAAAGAGAAAGAAAGAAGGGTCTTCAAAACAGTTCATAGTGGGGTTGGAATGGTCAAGATGGAAAGCCAGAGTTTAAAAAAGGGCAGAATAAAATTCTGGCCCTCCAGATTGGTCATGCCAACGGCTTCTTTGTCGTTTCTTTTGCTGTTTCAGGATGTGTGAAGGCGAGAAAAGGAAGTTAGTCATCCCCTCAGAGCTAGGTAAGGAACGAGAGCAAAACCGGTACAGGAATCGCACTGCTGGGTGGGCGCTCTGCTCCTAAAGACGGGGGGCAGCTACGCTCCGGCATGGCTTCGTTGCCTCTTGGCGTATTTAACGCTTAATTTTTCTGGAGCTTGAGTAGAGTTGTGTCCTCATGTCCTTTGACATCCGGCTGATTTGGCTTCTGTTGTCTCTTTCGCAGGTTATGGAGATCGGGGAGCACCGCCCAAAATCCCAGGTATTTTATTTCTTCCTTTTATTTATGTCCATGCATCCCACCTTCCTTATTTTTTTACCAGCGACCCAAGGTAGCAAACATATCCAATACGTCTTCCTCCTATTTTCCCCCACAACGACCCTGTGAGGCGGGTCGGGCTGAGAGAAAGCGACTGTGCCAAAGTCACACGGCTGGCTTTTATGCCTAAAGTGGGACTAGAACTCACTGCCACCTGGTTTCTATTCTGGCATCTTAACCACTACAGGTCAAAAGTCACCCAGCCAGTTTTCATCGCTAAAAGGGGACTAGAACTCACCGTCTCCTGGTGATTGGCCCAAAATCATCCAGCCAGCTTTCATGCCTAAGGTGGGTCTAGAACTCACTGTCTCCTGGTGATTGGTCCAAAATCAGGCAGCTGACTTTCATGCCTAAGGCGGGACTAGAACTCACCATCTCCTGGTGATTGGTCCAAAGTCACCCATTCAGCTTTCACGCCTAAGGCGGGACTAGAACTCACTGTCTCCTGGTGATTGGCCCAAAGTCAGCCAGCCATAGACCAGGACATTGTATTCTGTTAACCCAGCAATGAAGAATTTACATCTTCTACATCATCCTTATCTTAATTTTTTTCATTGGACTTTATCCTGTTTGGATTGACTTCCTTCACGCAATTATACATTTTTATTAGTTTTATCAAAATAGAAAGAAAGACGAGAATAAGGGGGCAAGAGGGGAGGAGAAGGGGAAGAGGAAAAAGTGTAGGGTGAAGGGACAAAAAAAAAAAAGCATTGACTTCGGACTCTCTTCAGCTCAGCAGAATAAGGCAATAACATACAACCTCAACATTTTACTTTTACATAACTATATACTAGCCATTCCTAGAACAACAGGCCTATCCAATCAGCAAAAGCCAAAATCAGGTTTTCATTCCCCCCCCCCACTTCAAGCATAAAGTCCAGAGGCGGTTTCCAAGTAGAAACACAATTGTATTCTTTAATCAAAGCGGTCGCTTTAGCTATCTCCGCTAACTCCATCAACTTGGACAGCCATTCATCCATTGCGGGCATCATATTCTTCCATTTCTAGGCATCGACTTCATTCATACCCAGCCACGAAGGTTTAAAAAAACCAAAACAAAACAAGCACCCCACCCAATTTCAGTTCATTTCTCTCTTTTCCCATGCTCTTCCCAGGCGGCGCCACGCTAATCTTCGAAGTGGAGCTGCTGAAGATTGAGCGTCGCCAAGAACTATAGCTCTACGTCTCTCCCAGGAAGAGGGGCTTTTGGGGAGGGGGGGGGGCGCACGCGAAAGATGGACGGACAGGCCGGAGAAGGATCGGTCAAAAGGGGGTGTGTTGCTCCTAGGTGAGCCAAATCATAATAATAATAAAAAAAAGCACAGATCAGATTTTGTCCCGTGAATGCCACAGGCTGAACAGATCAACTTGGGGGAAGCTGTCCAAATTGATAGGCATTGCCCTGTGCTTAAAAGGTTAACTCTTGTCCTGGGGGCTTTTAACTCCAAGGAGGAAAAGGGGAGTAGCAGGGAGGGGTCCTCAATGGAGCAGGAATGGCTGCCTGTTCAACAGTCAGGACCAGGATTACTCAGCAACTTCGAGATGGGTGGATCTCAACGCCCAGAATTCCCCAGCCAGCCTGCTTTAAGACGGGTGGACTTCAACTCCCAGAATCCCCCATTCAGCAGGCTTTAACACTGCTGGACCTCAACTCCCAGAATCCCCCATCCAGCAGGCTTTAACACTGCTGGACCTCAACTCCCAGAATTCCCCAGCCATAGCGTGCTAACTGTAGAATTCTGGGAATTGAAGTCCATCTGTCTTAAAGCATCACGGCTGGGGAATTCTGGGAGTTGAAGCCCACCTGTCTTAAAGCAGGCTGGCTGGGGGATTCTGGGTGTTGAAGTCTGCCCGTCTTAAAGCATAATGGCTGGGGGATTCTGGGCGTTGAAGTCCACCTATCTTAAAGCAGGCTGGCTGGGGGATTCTGGGAGTTGAAGTCCACCCATTTTAAAGTGTGCTGGCTGTTGAATTCTGGGAGCTGAAGTTCACCCATCTTCAAGCTTGAGAAACACCGCCTTAGACCTTGATGGAGAAGAGACCCCCTAGAATTCTCCTGTGCTGCCCCATGGAATTCTGGGACCCCTTCCCGAGAACACCCCGAACAAGCCGCTGAGCATCTGCTAAAACAGAAAAACAAAAGGCCCTTTTGTCCTGCCTTGACTTTGCAGAAGAAAGCGTGGTTTCTTCTAAGGACAGCAGCGACTCCGGAAATAAAGGAACGGAAGTTCCTGCCGCAAGGAGCTGGCGAGAAAGTGAGATAACAGGATGAGTTTTCGCTGCTGAGCACGGAGCGGGTGGTGGGAGTGCAAAAAGGCTGGACCTTCGCCAGCATTGTCTAGCTACAAAGCGAACAGCGGATGGCCTGCGCTGTGCCAGACATTCGTGGTTTACAAGTCTGTAAACGCCTTTGCGGTGGGAAACGGAGAAAATTTGCGTTGTAGGCACCACAGTGGCAGGTTTTCTCCACACCACGATGTAAGTGGGCACGGGTTCAAACCGTGGCTTATGCTGCCTTTTTAAAATACAGACACGTGGTGGGGAGAATCACATTGGGGCCTAACTGTGGCTTTGTCCCTGAAGCCAACAGTTGTGTGTGTGTGTATGTGTGCGTGTGTGAGTTCTTGGGAGCCTTGCAGAACTATAGAGCTTGTTCTCAACTTGCAAAAAACCAGGATTTCCATCACTAAGCCAGGCGCTGGTTAAGCGAGTCCCACCCCGTTTTATGACTGTTTTTTGCCCTGGTTAGGCAAACGGTTAAGCGAGTCATGCAGTTATTAAGCAAAATCCGGTTCCCCCCCCCCTTGATTTTGCTCGTTGGAAGCCAGCTGGGAAAGTTTACAGGACGGGATCACGTGACCCTGGGGCGCTGCAACCGTCGCAAATACACACCGGTTGCCAAGCGTCCAGATTTTGATTAGAGGGGGATGCCAGCGACGGTCCTAAGTGCAAGGACCAGCTGCAAGTCACTTTTTCCAGTGGTTGTAAATTGAGGACTTCCTCTATATATGCTTTCAAATCAAAGAGGAGGTTTCTCTCACTGGGAAGGGACCCGAGCAGCCTCTGAACCTCTTCTGGACCTAGCATCCTTTAGTCACCTGTTTTCGCCTCGTTGGTAGACCTCCCGGTGTTTCAGAGTTGGAAGAGGCCTTGGAGGTCATCTAGCCCAACCCCCTGGTCAAGCAAGAGGCCGCCCTATGCCATTTCAGACCCAACGGTTGTCCAATCTTTCCTTAAAAACCTCCAAGTGATGAAGCACCCACCACTTCTGAAGGCAAACTGTGGATTGTCCTCACTCTTTTGGAAGTTTCTCCTTGATTCGTTTCCATCCGTCGTTTCTCGTCCTGCCTTCAGAGGGCTTTGGGGCAGCCCCTCAGATATTGGAAGGCTGCTGTCAAGTCAGCCTTACGCCTTCTTTTAAACTAGAATTGGCCAAACCCAATCCCTGCAACCGTTCTTCGTGCGGTTTAGCCTCCAGGCCTTTCATCATCTTTAGTTGCGCTTCTCTGCACTCTTTCCAGAGTCTCGGCATCTTTTCCGTAAGGTGGTGTCCAAACCTGGGTGCGGTATTCCGGGTGTGGCTTTTCCCCAAAGTCAGCTGCTTCCTCCCATCTCCTTCTAGGCCTGGGCTCCATGAGAGAGCGGGCATTCTTTTCCGATAGCCACCTCCGAGCCACGTGGACAAGGGAGCGGATCCGAGCGAGAGAGGCACGAAGCTTTTTTTGCTCAAGCGGTGACTTAAGGCTGGAAAAACGCTGGGATCAGCTCCAGGCCCTGAAAAGCATTCCTTCCTTGCTGTGTTCAGCCACTACCATCAAAAGGAGGGAGGGTGAAGGCTGCGCTTGTCTGCAACTCCTTTGGGACAATCGAGGCAGAGGCGTTGCTCTCGTTACCGGCGTCTGTCTCTGTTTTTCACCTCTAATTAGAAGCAGCTTGAAAGGAAGAGCTCTCTTTTGCTGGGGGGGGGGCTACTCAGAGGTCCTCTTCTCCTTCCCCCCTCCCCAGTGATCCAAGAAGCTGAGATTTTTTAAGAAGAGATTGGAGAGTCATTTTGTCCTGCTTAGGAGGGGGTTAGACTAGAAGACCTCCCGAGGTCCCTTCCAGCTCTTACTCTGTAAGCCAAAGCTGTCGGCCAGGGTTGATTCCCCCAGTAGCTTAAAGAGAAAGATGTGGCTGAATTGCAATTCCTGGAATAGTAGCTTGTTACCCTGGGTTTTCCCCGTAATAATTCCCAGAGAGGAAAGATACGTTTTGCTGCGGGAAAGCTGTGCGGCCCGGAACGCCGTTTATTTCCGCAGCAGGATTCTCCCAGATGGCCTTCCTCAAACACCCATCGGCCTTTGAGTCTCCCGTGAAAGAGAGACCGCAATTGGGCAATGGTGCTAGAGCAGGGGTGTCCAGCCATAGCAACTTTTAAGGCTTGTGGACTTCAACTCCCAGAATTCCCCAGCCAACCTGCCCATCGTCTGATTGGACAATTGAGAGGAGGAATCTTAGCTACTATGACACCCTATTGGTTGAACCTGACCATTTTATGAAGCCAAAGGATGGTTGGTTTTTTTTTGGGGGGGGGGAGATATGCGAGTGTGTGTGTGTGTGTGTGTGTGTGTGTGCGCGCGCGTGTGCGCGCACACTTAACAACAACATTAAAAAAAAAATCCAGACTTTGGCTTAATGAATTACAGGGAATCCTCGATTTATGACGAAAATCGGGACCGGCATTTCCGTTACTAAGCCAGCCCATCGTTCAGTGGGTTGAGCCCAGTTTGACCACCATTTCAGCCACCGTTGTTCAGTGAGGCTGTTGACGCTAAGCGACTACGATATCCTTCCCTGACTTGGCTTCTCAACGGGACAGTTCCAAATGGAAATTACACCACCTTTTAGTAATAGTAATAATAATAATAAAGTTGGAAGGGACCTTGGAGGTCATCTAGTCCAACCCCCTGCTCAGGCAGGAAACCCTGTGTATCATTTCGGACAAATGGCTGTCCAGTCTGTTCTTAAAAACTTCCAGTGCTTTAAATCCTTTTAAGATAGGATGCTGCAGATATCCTATCAATGTTTCTCAGCCTTGGCAACTGTTAAAGAGGGGTGGACTTCAACTCCCAGAATTCATGTCATCCTGTAGTCCCCCAGGATGCTTCAGTGATCGAAAATAGGTGCCAAGAGCCCAAATTTTGTCCCTGTGACCCTGGGGATGATGATGATGATAATAACAATAATAATAATAAAGTTGGAAGTGACCTTGGAGGTCATCAAGTCCAACCCCCTGCTCAGGCAGGAAACCCTATACCATTTCGGACAAATGCTGTAATGCTGTAACGGTTGTAAGCGCGAGGACCAGTCGTAAGTCACATTCCTTCAGAGCCATTGTAACTTCAAAGGGTTGCAAAACGAGTGCTTTTTAAAAATAAAAAAATAAAAGTTAAGGCGTTCCGGTCAAGTGACGGGAGACTCCAGTGTCTCCCTAACCCCCAAAAAACTTTCTCATCCGCACTTTTCTTCCCCCCCCCCCCCGTTGCAAAAACCAGGCCACCTCTTCTCAAAGCCTCTTTTATTAAATTTATATAAAAACACAATAATTAAAAAAACAAACCAACCGCCCTCCCCCAAACGGAGATGTTCCCCTCCCCCATCCAGATCTCTGTTTTAAGATCCTTCTCTCTTTCTGCTCCCCCTCCCCTCGAGAACCAATGCCCCTCCTCCCTTTGCACACACAGACACACTCACTCGGGAGTCAGGACAGATGGGGGGGTGGGGGGGGGCAGCGCAGATATTGCTAAAAGGCGACCGAATCGTTGTGATTATCAAAGCATCCCCAGATGGAGGATCTTGCTCTTTCGCGGTCCTAGAGGCGAGGGGGGGAGATTTAATTGATCCTCCCCAGCCCTGTAGAAGCGTCCCCCCCTTCCCTGGAAACCGAGCACTGCCAACATTTCAGCGACACACGGGGTCCCCAAATGGCAGGGGCCACGCAGGACGGCTGCTGACGGACAGGACGTCATTTCTTCTGGGGGGTGCTTAGCTTCTGCATCCCTCGGATCTTGTCTAGCAAGTCAACTACGAAAACCTGGAAGGACAGGAAAGGAAATGGCTCACGCAGGGCCCGAGTAAAGCTTGACTCCCCTGCACCGGGTCCGTAGCGGGATTTCTCACCCGTGGCAGCTTTAAGAGGGGTGGACTACAAGCCCCAGGATTCCCCAGGTGGGATGCTTTAAAATAGGTGGACTTCCACTCCCAGAATTCCCCAGCCAGCATGCTTTATGATGGGTGGACTTCAACTCCCAGGATTCCCCAGCCAGCATGCTTTAAAATAGGTGGACTACAACCCCCAGAATTCCCCAGCTGAGATGCTTTCAAATACGGGGACTTCAACCCCCAGAATTCCCCAGCCAGCATGCTTTAAGATCTCAGAATTCTGCCCCCCAGCATGCTTTTAAGATGAGCAGATTTCCATTCCTATTGCTAGCTGGGGGATTCTGGGAGTTGAAGTCCCCCCCCCTCTGAAAGCATGCTGGCTGGGGGATCGTGGGAATTGAAGTCCACCCCTCTTAAGAGCTGCCAAGGCTGATAGGATACCTGCACACCCTAGCTTTAAAGGGATTGAAACCAGACCTTCAGCCCTGCTTGAAGTGGGATTGCAAAGCCAAACCTCCCGGGACAGAGGCAGTCTACCCCCAACTGGAGGTGGAACAACCTGGGCAGTTTGTGGAGGAAAAAAAAAAAAGAGGCTGGCCCAGGTAAGCAACCTTCATTTTGGCACATCTGTTCAGTCTGGACTTCTGTTTTCCAGCCGGAAAACCCACATCTGGGATCAGCTTGACTAGTTCTCTCCCATTGGGGGGGGGGGGGTTTGCACCGTAATGAAGCTGTTCCTGCTTTGCCTACAACCTGTTTTGCCCACCCCCCCCCCCCCGTTTCAGGAGGCAAGGCTTGGGAGAAAGGGCGAGGCAAGGGAGGGGGTGGACCAGCCCCCCTCCCCTAACAGGTGCTGGGGACCCCCCCCAAGACCCGCAGAGATGGAGGCAGCAGCTGTTTTGCAGCTGTTCCTGGGAACCAGACACTTAAGGGCTAGCACCCTCCCGGGGGAGTTTAAGGGGGCAGGCGGGGGAGCAAAACCGGCCACCGCCAATAAGCTGGCTGTAGAAAAAGGTATTTTTTGTTTGTTTGTTTGTTTTAATTAGCCAAGACATACCTCTGTGGGCTTGTAGCAGTCGACCAGGAGTTCCTACAAGGGGGTGAAAGGAAAGAGGGGGAAAAAAAAAATCAGAGAAGCTCTATGCTTTTTAAAAAAGCTTGCCATTGTAGACCCCTGGCTAAACCTTTGAGGGTGGAGAGCTGCAATTTCTTAAAATCCCTCATTACTATTATTATTATTATTATTTTGGTTTAAGGTTACACATCCCAGCTGGAATTTACACGTCTGCTTTTGGGTGGCTGCGTGAAAGGACCCACCCAAGTTCGGGTCTTGTGATGGCCCTGGCGTTAGTAACATGAAGCACACGCATACACACCCCTTCTCAAGCCCCTCTTGTAGTGTGTGTGTGTGTGTGAGAAGAGACAATGAGACACACATGCACACCCTTTAAGCTCTTCTTGTAACTTTGGTGTAGAGACAATGAAACACACAGGCATCCCCCCCCCTTCTCCAGCCCTCCTTGTGACTTGTGTGCGGACACAATGAGACCCCTGTGTGCCCCCTTTCTCAAGCCCCTCTTGTAACCAGCGTGTGCCTGTGTGGGCAAAAGAGACGCTTCTCTTCTCCCCAAAGGTGCTTTTTCCTCAAGGCAACTGTATTTCCTTGTTTTTAATAATAATAATAATAAAGTTGGAAGGGACCTTGGAGGTCATCTAGTCCAACCCCCTGTTCAGGCAGGAAACCCTAGACCATTTCGGGCAAATGGCTGTCCAGTCTCTTCTTAAAAACTTCTTAAAGACGTTTCGCTTCTCATCCCAGAAGCTTCTTCAGCTCTGACCAAATAGTGGGGAATGAAAGGATTTATACTCCTTGCAGACCACTGGTCATTTGCATCGTTTGAGAGAGCCGTTGAGGCCACTTGGAGGCTTAGCTGTGTCCTCAGGGTCACCTGAGTGGTGCAAATGGGTGTGGAGCTTTCTTGGAACTGCTGTTCCACACTCATTTGCACCACTCAGGTGATCCTGAGGACACAGCTAAGCCTCCAAGTGGCCTCAACGACTCTCTAAAAAGAATGCAAATGACCAGCGGTCTGCAAGGAGCATAAATCCTTCCCTTCCTCACCATCCAGTCAGAGCTGAAGAAGCTTCTTGGAAAAGTTGCCTCTTGAAAAAAAGCACCGTGATCTGTCTGGCTGACCATCTCCATGGATGCTTCTCTTCTTCCCGGTCTTTTTTTTTTTTACCTTCACCCTAGCGCTCCGCGATTCGTCGCTCTCCATATCCAAAAGTTCATCCACGTCTATTTCTAATTCGGGAATTTCTTCTTCCTGGAATTAAAAAGGAGGAGAAAAGCCAAGTTTTAGGTGTTAATTCCTCTCGTCGGGGATCGTGAAATGGGGAGAGAAGTGGGGAGACGTCAAGGGGTCCCTGGGCAACATCGCCTCAATTCGACAGACAACACACGGTTCAAACCATCCGATCAAAAGTTAGCTTCCCTCCCGGTGCTGAGCTGGGAAGAATTCGGCTGCTTTTCGTAGCTGAGTCTAGCATCTTGGGGGAACCTTCTCTCTTCCCCCCCCCCCCCGCAATTTAAACTTCTCCTTGGTGAGAAAGGGGTACAGGGCCAACTCCCCAAAAAAGGCAAGACCATTTGCAGTTAGGACCGTTCTCTGCATCTTCCTGTTTGCTGCATAAGTGTCCAGCTGTTATTTGAGCCCCGTTGGGATGTCCTGCAAAGGTCCCAAGGAAGGAAGGGAGGGAGGGAGGAAAGGAGAAGGAAGCAAGGAAGGAAAAGTGAAAGGGAAGGAAGGAAGGATATGAGAGAGAAGGAAGGAAACTCAGAAAAAGAAGAAAAGGAGAATTAGAGGGAGGGAGGAAGAGAAGGAAGCAAGGAAGGAAAAGAAGGAAGGGTATGAAAAAGAAGGAAGGAAACTAAGAAAAAGAAGAAAGAAAAGGAAAATGGAAGGAAGGAAGGAAGGAAGGAAGGAAGGAAGGAAGGAAGGAAGGAAGGAAGGAAAATTGGAGGGAGATAAGAATGTAAATGGAAGGAAGGAAAGAAAAAATGGAGGGAAGGTAGGAAAAAAGCAAGGAAAAAGGGGAAGGAAGGAAAGAATGGAAAGAAGGAAAGGAAGAAAAATTGGAAGGAGATAAGAATGTAAATGGAAGGAAGGAAAGAAAAAGGGAAGGAAAAAGCAAGGGAAAAAGGAAAGGAAGGAAAGAAAGGAAGGAAGGAAGGAAGGAAGGAAGGAAGGAAGGAAGCTAGCTAGCTAGCTAGTTTCTTTCAATCTGGCCCCACAAGCAGAAATATCGGAGTCAGGATCCCTGGTGGCGCCCAATGCAATCATTTTGTGCTCGTTTCTAAACCTTCCTGCAAGTTCACGGAAAGGCTGGGCTCTTAGACTTAAAATTTTTATTGATAAGCTAGCTCTCTTCTTGCAGGGAGGCCCATATTGCTCTCCATCTGTCCCTCGACCAGCGTTGCTCAAGCTGAGCCACTTTTAAGCCAGGTGGATTCAAACTCCCAGAATCCTCCAGTCCGCTTGCTTGCTCGCCGACTGAGGCATTCTGGGAGTTGAAGTCCACCCAGCTTTTAAAGTTGCTCCTCAGGAAGGTGACTTAGCTGACCCAAGAGAACATTTCCCATCCTCCTCCGTTAAAAGGATAATGGAAATGGTCCTCTCAACCCCCCCCCCCATGGAAGACACCAGCCCTGCACTTAGCCCTCCGCACCAGCCTATAAATTAATCAGGCTGATTGATTAAAAATTGATCTTTAAAAGGACATCATCTTTCCAGAAGCCCTTTGCTTTCTTTTTATGGCTAAATGGCTTTCAGGTACCTGTCCTGGCGCACGGAAGCTATTTAGGAAAAGAAGCTTTTGCCTTGCGGGTTCTGTTTATTTCCCCCCCCCCGCCTTTTTTAAAAATCCTTCCAAAAGGTCACTCCTTTGTCCTCCAACCTAGCCAGGCCTCAATTCCTCCCCGTCTTTAAAAGAGCTACAGGTATTTCCTTGAGTTACGACCGGAACGGAGCCCCAGGATTTATGTTGCTAAGTGAGAAATTGGTTAAGTGAGCTTTGCCCCGTTTTACGACTTTTCTCGCCACGGTTGTTCAGCGAATCGCTGCAGCTGTTATGTTAGGAGCACCGTCGTTAAGTGAACCCCCACTGGCTTTGCTGGTCAGAAGGTCACAAAAGGGGATTAGGTGGTCCCCCAGGACGCTGCAACCGTCATAAACGTGAGTCAGTTGCCAAGCGTCCGAATTTTGATCCCTTAAACCAGGGGTCTTCAAACGTGGCCCTTTGATGACCTGTGGACTTCAACTCCCAGTCCACAGGTCATCAAAGGGCCACGTTTGAAGACCCCTGCCTTAAAGCCTGGGGATGCTGCAAGTGTCATAAGTGTGAAACACGGTCCTAAGTCCCTTTTTTCAGTGCTGTTATAACTTCGAACGGACACTAAAAGAACCGTCGTAAATCGCCTGTATCCGAAACCCTTGCTCCCTTAATATGTCTTGGGACATGGCCCTAACCCAATCAATCCACCCATATTTTTCCATTCACACATGCAACCTGGTAAACAAAGAGAAGCGAGCTTAAACTTTGAGCGGCTGGGAAGGAGCGAAGGTTCGCAAGCCGGGTTTGGCCTCCCTTCCCAAGGCCGGCCTTTATGGCTTCCTTAGCTAATGGTCAACTAGAGTTTGCAGCTGCCAAAACAGCCAACCCAGTCCAGAGGCTGCATCAACAGAGAATCGAGGTCACGTGGAGCTCACGCTTTATAAGGCCTTGGCAAGACCACGTGTGCAATACTGCATCCAGTTTCGGTCACCACAATGTAAAAAAAGATGTAGAGACTCTGGAAAGAGTGCAGAGAGGAGCAACCAAGACAATTAGGAGGCTAAAACATATGAAGATTGGAGTATATCTAGTTTAATGAAAAGCTGGACTGGGCGGGGAGGACATGATAGCAGTGTCCCAATATTTGAGGGGCTGCCCCAAAGAAGAGGGAGTCAAGCTATTCTCCAAAGCGCCTGAAGGCAGGACAAGAAGCAACGGATAGAAACTAAGCAACTAGAACTAAGGAGAAACTTCCTGACAGTGAGGACAATTAACCAGTGGAACAGCTTGCTACCAGAAGTTGTGGCTGCTCCATCACTGGAGAATCTAGGACAGGAAACTCACGTCTAGCTTGCTCCTCCCTTACATTTTCACGGAAGACCCATCCCAGCAAGCTCTCTTGTTCCTTTGCCCCCCCCCCAAAAAAACCATGCCCCTCCTGAAGTTGGTTAGCAGATGGCATTTAGCCTCCGCCAAAATGCCCACCAGCCGTGAGACAGATGGGGGGGCCATGAAAGCCGATCCTGCTATTGTGATCCACATTTAGAGCGCCTTCGAAGGCTGCCAGGGCAGAGCAGATGACACCAACTTGAGATGCCAAGTTGTCAAGATGGAAAAAAGTGTTAACAACTCTTTTGCCCGATCCCGTGGCACCCTCCCTCAAGGAATCACGCAGGATTTAAGGGGGGCAGGCAGCGGCTAAGTTGGGCAAAGTTAGGGGCATCCCTCCCCCCCCTCAACCCAACTCACAACACTATGCAATTGGGAGGTTTTTTTTAAAAAAAAAGGGCACTGAGACCCTGCACAAAGTTTTTTCCACGCCACCCAGAAGGGCTGGGATGCCAGCGACCTTAAATGACCTTCCCTCTGAGCCACCTTGGCAGGAATAGGGAGATCCCTGGCCTGGGGTGATCCGCTGTGGGAATCGGGTGAGGAGGAGGGTTGCGAGTGGGAGGGTTGCGTTAACCCAGTTTGGCAACTGGAAAAAGGCTCCGAACATGCCAGGACTTACAGCCGCCAGAATTCCCAGCACATTTTGTAGGGAGGTGGTGGCAGAACTGTCCCCCTCCTCCCCCCACTGTCAGATGCGAGGTCACCAGGATTCTGGGTCAGAGAAGGGAGGTGGGTGACCACAAGAGGGAGAGATCCCTGGCTTAAAACAGGCCAATTGGGAGGGAGGATGGTGGTTTCCTGGCTCTCCCTTTGGGGAGCAGTGCCCACCCCAGGAAGCCAGCAGCATCAAGACCCCAAATTGAGTTTGGGACAGAGGCGGCTTAATTGCCAGCTTCCAGCTCCTGCGAGACCCTCCCGCATCTCATCTCTCTCATCTCCGGAGGGTCCACCCTGGAGGTTGCTGGCTCCAGGTCCAGAAGGGCCCCCCTTATGGGGTGGGGAAGACTTGGGGGGAGGAAGCTTAAGGGAGCAAAGGTCAGGATAGCCTTAGGATCAGGACTGTGTGCAAAGGGGCAAGGATGGGAGGCGGTCAGGACCCTGGGAAGCAAGAGGAAAGAAGTGATAGGGGCTGAACCTCTGGGAAACAGGGCAGGGGTCACCAGATAGCCCTCCCTCTGACCCCACAACCTGGAGCCGCCCCCTTTGCTGGGCAAATCCGGGATGGGGAAGGGTTTTCTTCCTTCCTTCCTTCTCCATCACTGGAGGCTTTTAAGAAGAGACTGGACAGCCATTTGTCCGGATGGTAGAGGGTCTCCTGCTTGAATAGGGGTTGGACTAGAGGACCTTCATGGTCCCCTCCAACTCTATTTTCCTTCCTTCCTTCCTTCCTTATTTTCCTTCCCTCCCTTCTCTCCTTCTGTATCCTTCTGATTTTCCTTCCTTTCTTCCCTTCCTTCTCTCCTTCCTTCCTTCCTGATTTTCCTCTCTTCTCTTCCTTCCTTCTCCTTTCTTCCTCTCCTTTTCCTTCCTTCTCCTTTCTTTCTGATTTTCCTTCCTTCCCTCCCTCCTTCTTTTCTCCTTCCTTCCTTCTTCCTGATTTTCCCTCCTTCCTTCCTTTCTCCCTCTGATTTTCCTTCCTTCCTTCCCCCCCCCAGTCTCCCCCCCCCCCCGGCGCCCACCTGGCAGTCGTAGAGGACGGTCAGCTGCTCCAGGATCCACTCCTCCAAGTGCAGCCGCTTCCGCAGCTCCTTGCGGTCGTATTTCACCGTCACCCGCCCCTGGCGCCGCACCGGGCCCTCCTCGTCCTCGGCGCCCGCCTCCCCTCCCGCCGACGCCGGGGGGCTCTGGAAGTAGACGCGGGGTCGCTCCCCCGGCGCGCCGCTCTCCGGGCTGCAGGGAGCCGCCATCCGGCCGCCGAGCCGCCTCTTTTGTTCCCGGCCCGGAGTCCGCGGAGCCCGCCGGCTGCGGGGAGCGGAGGGCGCGGCGCGGGGCTTTGGCCGGCTGCTCTCCCCACGTGCAATCCGAATGGGAAGGCTGCCGATTCCCCCCCCTCCCTCCCCGACTCTTCCTTCTTTCTTTCCTTCCTTCCTTTCTTTTTGCAAGCGGCGTCGCGCGCTCCGGTGTCGGCTGGTCCCGATCCGGGGCGTCCCCTTTGTCCCGACGGTGCGTCCGCCGCCGCCGCCGCCGCTGCTGCTGCCTCCGCCGGTGTGGCTGGCTCCGTCCCCCTCCCTGCCCCCCGCCCCGCCCCCTTAAAGGGCCCGCTCGCTTCTCCCTCCCTCCCCGCTTTGTCCGGTCTGCCGGCTTCCCTGCCCAGGGAATCGCCCCCCCCCCGTCCCAGGAAAGGGAAGGGCGTGTCCGTTCCCCCCCCTCCCCCGCCAACCCCCGCTGCCTTCCCCACCCGGATCGTTCACACCTTAGGCCCACGATCGCGCGGAATGAGGAGGAGGAGGATGCTGCTGGTGGTGGTGGTGGTGGTCTTCCCCTTTCTCTTCTTCTTCCGTCTCTTCCTCTTCTTCTTCTTCTCTTCCTCCTCCTGCTTCTCCTCCTCTTCTTCTTCCTCCTCCGTCTCTTCTCCTTCTTCTGTCCTCTTCTCTTTCCCCTCTTCTTCTTCCTCCTCCTTCTCTTCCTCCTCTTCTTCTTCCGTCTCTTCTTCTTCTCTCCTCCTCCTGCTTCTCCTCCTCCTCCTCTTCTTCTCTTTCTCTTCTTCTTCTTCCTCCTCCTCTTCTTCTCTTCCTCCTCTTCTTCCATCTCTTCTTCTCTCCTCCTCCTCTTCTCTTTCCCCTCTTCTTCCTCCTCCTCCTCCTTCTCTTCCTCCTCTTCTTCTTCCGTCTTCTCCTTCTTCTCTCCTCCTCCTCCTGCTTCTCCTCCTCCTCCTCTTCTTCTCTTTCTCTTCTTCTTCCTCCTCCTCCTCTTCTTCTCTTCCTCCTCTTCTTCTTCCGTCTCTTCTCCTTCTCTCCTCCTCCTGCTTTTCCTCCTCCTCCTCTCCTTCTCTTTCTCCTCCTCTTCTTCCTCCTCCTGCTTCTCCTCCTCCTCTTCTTCCTCCTCCTCCTCCCCACTCCCACTCCTTCTTTCTCTTCTTCTCCTTCTCCTCCTCCCCTCCTTCTTCTCCTTCTTCCCCCTCCCTCTCTACCTTCCCTTTGTGAGATGTAAAAACCCCAAATGTTGACATTCACAATACGAAGACAAGTCTGGTGAACAAAACAAAGGTTTATTGGAGAATAACATAAAAAGAATGAAAAGGAAAGAGAAGAAAGAAGAGGCGTTTGCAAACGCGGGATCCTTCCCAATGGATTGGGTTCCAGAGAGCCCTGGCCTGCTTTCAAGCTCTGCATTGTATACTTTTCACAATGCCTGTCCCATCTAAGAAGCTCTTTCCTCTTTATAGACGTCCTTTGAAGTTGTACTTTAAGTCATCCCTGACCTCTTCCACCCATCTGCTGTTATCTTGTTTGTAATTTTCACCTCCTAGGGTCAAAATCCCCCTTTTTGATATTCCGCTTAAAGTGTAAGTTCCTGTCTCTGGAGGAATTTTAGGCAGTAAACATTGAACAAACCTTCTCACACATTTGGCAGTGCATTGCTGCCTTTGCGTTACAGTGTTAACATTTGTGCTCGAGAGACAGTTTCATATAACGGCATTACATTTCTACAATTTTTTTCCTACAGTTATTAAAAGAATAGCTTTTATTTCCTTCACCTTCTACCTCTCCTTCTCTTTCCCTTCCTCTTCTCTTCCCCTTCTCCCTTCCTCCCCCATAAGAAAAAAAAGGAGTGTTTTTAAGCAGGTATTAAGAAAGGCAGAATCTGCGCCCCGATGGCTTGCAAAAAAAAAGTCACAATGTGCAAACAAGACACTTTGTCCTCCAGGAAAAAAAAAAATAATAATAATAAAGGCCAGTGCTGAGCAGGGATGCGCATGCAGAAAAATGCCCTATTGTGTGAAAGTCCCAAAGAGAGATTTTGATGGCTTTAAGATACAGGATCCTTGCAAAGGGAAGAGGGGGGGCACGGAAGAAGAGGGGGGGTCACGTGGCTGGGCCCCAATAGAAGCTCAATTCAGCCACTTCCTGCCAAGGAGAAGAAAAGTCGGAGCAGCTGGGCTGAGTCAGACCTTTGGCTGGTCTGCTCCAGATTAAGACCAGCTTTCCCAGGGGCTGGAGAAGCAGCCCTGCTGTGAAATGCGAGGGTAATTTTTTTTTTTTGGGGGGGGGGGGGAATCCTAGGAAAAGGGGAAGGACTCTGCCTTGGAAGGAGATGCAAAGAAAGCAAGATGTTTCTTGCTTAAACTTAGCAGGAAAGTTCCCTCTTTCTTTCTTTCTTTCCTTTCTTCCTTCCCCACTCCTTTTTCCTTCCTTCCCCCACTTTCTTTCTTTCTTCCCTCTTTCTTTCTTTCTTTCTTTCTTACCTTTCTTCCTTCCACACTCCTTTTTCCTTCCTTCCCCCACTTTCTTTCTTTCTTCCTTCCTTCCTTCCTTCCTTTCTTCCCCTCCTTCTTCCCTCTCTCCTTCCTGCCTCCCTTCCTCTTCCCATCCATTCCTTCCTCCCTCCCCTTCCTTCCTTCCTTCCTTCCTTCCTTCCTTCCTTCGTCTGTCTTTTTCTTTCCTCCCCTTTCCTTTCCTTTTCTCTTTCCTCCTTCCTTCTCTCTCCACCCTCCTTTCTCCCCTTCCCTCTGTTCTCTCTCCCTTTCCTTCTTTTCTTCCTCCTCTCTTCCCATCCATTTCTTCCTCCCTCCCTTTTCCCTCCCTTTTTTCCTTCCTTCCTCCCTCCATCCCTCCCTCACTCCCCCTTTTCTATTTGAATTCTCCCACCAATATCCACATTTTGAGGCTGGAGGTTGTGGAGGGATTATGCCCCTGCTGTACCACAGCCAAACATTTGTTAGCCTGGATCTGATCACCTATAGAAACTGACAAATTGACTTCCTAAATTCCTCCTCAACACCACCATCCTAATTACCACGTGCACTGTGATTATTGTTATTTTTTTTTTTTTAAATAGGAATCTCAGATCTACAAGGCAAAGCCTGTTATGAGCCTGAGTAAAATTCCACAATAATTGCCAGCATTCTGCTTCTCTGGAATTCCCCCCCTGCCCCAGGATTTTGATTCTGGAACAGCCTTCTAGAAAGGGGGGGGACTTGTCTCTAGACTGGGTGCCTCACTTCTAGAAACTGAGTTCATAAACCAGACCAAAGATCCCATCTGCAGTTTATAGGCAACTTGAAGACCTGTAGACTTCAAATCCCAGAATTCCGCATAGCTGGCTGGGGAATTCTGAGATTTGAAGTCTGCAAGTCTTAAAGTTGCCTAGATTGGAGACCCTGGTATGAAGGATAAGGTAACATAGGGCAACAAGGGACCTTAGAGGTCTTCTAGTCCATCCCCCCGGCTAAAGCAGGTGTCCTTATTCCATCCCATCCAATGGTTGTCCGATCTTGCCCAATGAACAGAGCGAAACAAATCATGATGTAGACAGGGTAATACATACAGTATGTCTGTTTGTGTGGGTCTCTTTCTCAACTCTCTCGTCTTTGTTATTACAGATCCTAGATTTTAACAATGGTTCTGAAAAAGCAACCATTTTATTCCACCACAACTTTTCCTGGAATATCCCATTCATTCATTCATTCATTCATTCCCCAGGTCAGCTGGTCTGCTTTGAAAGCAGCACCTACCAGCCTCTGCTTCGTTCATTATTGAACAGTCATTAAACAGAAAGGAAAAGAGAGAAGGGAGGAAGGAAGGAAGGAAGGAAGGAAGGAAGGAAGGAAGGAAGGAAGGAAGGAAAAGAGGGAGGAAAGAAGGAAGGAAAGAAAAAAGATAAGGGGGAGGGAGGAAGAAAGAAAAGGAAGGAAGGAAAAGAAAGGAAGGAAAGATGGAAGGAAGGGCAAGAAAAATAGGAATGAAAGAAAAAAGATAAGAGGGAGGGAGGAAGGAAGGAAGGAAGGAAGGAAGGAAGGAAGGAAGGAAGGAAGGAAGGAAGGAAGGAAGGAAGGAAAAAAGAACATCGGAAAACAGCCGGTCTGGTTAAAGAGCGCATCTCCACATGGGAGTGCAAACACACACTCAGCTCACGCCTTCCCCCTTCTGGATCCACTGTGAAATCACGTTGGGGAAGATTTTTTGAAAGGACAAAGGGGATCCACCCATGAAATCCAGAGACTGTAATTTGCTGGCTTTTGGGAAAAAAAGGAGATTAAATCCATCGCTCCATCAGCCAAGCCAGAATTTTGTCCCAAGGGAGAATTCCGGAGAAAGTCTGGAGCGTTTCAAAGTCTATTAATCTGAGGTTGATTTTCTTTTTCATTAGGGACCATTTAGAAGCTTTTGTTGATTAAGATCTCTAGCTTTAGTTAAGGGAGAGAAAGACGAAGGTATTTTTGAGCATGTGCAGAACCTGCACACCTTTTTTTTCTCCTTTTTTTCTTCTTTTCTTCCTTCTTTCCTTCCCTCCTCCCTCCCTCCCTTCCTTGCTTCTCTACTTCCTCCCTCCCTCCTCCCTTCCTTCTTCTCCTCTTTTTTCTTCCTTCCTTCCCTCCTCCTTCCCTCCCTTGCTTCTTTCCTTCCTCCCTCCCTCCTTCCTTCTCTTTTTTCTTTTTTCTTCCTTCCTTCCCTCCTTCCTCCCTTCCTTGTTTCTTTCCTTACTTACTCCTTCCTTCCTTCCTTCCTCTCTCTTTTCCTTCCTTTTTTTTTCTGTCTTTTCATTTAATGACTGTTCAAAGGTATAAGGGCACTCAAAAAAATAACTTACGACCAGTCCTCACATTTACAACTGTTGCAGCATTCCCAAAATTTGGCACTTGAGCCTGGTGGTTTCCTTGCAGATGTTTCATGACCCAACTAGGTAACAATATCAGTGCTAGAATGGGGGGAGGAGGAGGAGGAGGAGGAAGAGGGGGAGGAACTGCAAGGTTCCTGGTGCTCTCTGAGCTTGGTTGTTTTCTTGCAGACATTTCATGACCCAACTAGGTAACATCATCAGGGCTAGAAGGGAGGAGGAGGAGGAGGAGGAGGAGGAGGAGGAGGAGGAGGAGGAGGAGGAGGAGGAGGAGAAAGAGGACTGTGGGATCCTTGGTGCTCTCTGAGCTTGGTTGTTTTCTTGCAGACATTTCATGACCCAACTAGGCAACATCATCAGGGCTAGAAGCGAAAGATGTTTGGGAGGAAGAGGAGGAGGGCCATTCAAGCTTATTATATAACTTTTTGTTTTTCTTTTCCTTTACCAACTCTGGCTCTTGAGTCATAGTTTTTAAACCTGTTATTAGTTGTTCTTGATTTGTATTCCTCTTGTTTGTTGGGCTGTCCTTCAAATAATAACCTGGATCCAAGTTGCTTAGTCTGACTGTAGTTCTGCACACCCTCCAGCAGATGGCAGGATCTTCCCAGGACAAGTGACATCCACAGGTGTCCCCCCCCCCAAAAAAAACACCTTACAGCCGAAAGATGAAAACACAGGTACATTCACACAACCTTCTTCTTTGGCTTAAATGAATTCACCTGTTTTTTTTTTCCAGATTTGCCAGGACATCAAAGTCTCCTCGGCAGGCTGGACTGCTTGCACGCTGAGCCACCCAAAGCTAGCGTTGCACGAACCCAATTTCCTCCACTGCATTACAGGTAGGCCTCGTTGAGCCACTTCAAAGGGGGAAAGCAGCCATTTGGTCGTTGAGCGAAGCGGTCGCTAAGCGAAACGTCGCTGTTTTATGACCTGACTTCAGCTTTCCTGGGCTTTCCAGACCTGTAAAGGCCACCCCAGGCAAGAACCGGTGGCAGAACTTTTTCATCACTGTGCAAATGTGTAATGGTGCATGGGAACGACCTGGTGAATGGGGTGGGGGGGAGGAAGTGATGTTGCCTAGGCAATGATCAGATTGGCATGGGGGGGACCCCGGTCATCACTGAGCGACGGGAGATCCAGTCCCAATTGTAGTCGTAAGTCAGGGACTGCTCGTGGCTTACTGTTCACTCTCCGAAAGGCATCTTAAATTAACCACAAATAATTTGCAACATCGCCTCCAACTTTCACACAGTGTTTTCTTTTGTCTTTTTAAAAATAGCCACCCGCCTGACAAAATATTATCCCTTGCTTTCAATCGTTGGTGCCCAATTTGCGGAAAACAAAATGAACCGAGCCGCTGCAGGCGTTAAATTTCAGGATAATTTAGTTTTTTTTCCCACTGATCTGCTCCTTTTCCACTTGGCAGAGTTTGGGGACCTGTTTTTTGAGGGAACGTGGAGAGCCTCCTGTTCATTTCATTAAGGTTTCTCGCCTGGGGACTGGATCCTTGGGATTGGGGCCTGTTGCAACTGAACTGGGCTGCAGGGCAGTTCAGAATGAAAGAGGGAAGGGGGGAGAGAAGGAAAGAAAAGGGAAAAGAAAGAGAAAGAAAGACACAGCGAGGACAGAGAGGAAGGAAAGAAAGAAAACATAAAGGAAGGAAAGAAAATTTGAGAGAGGGAAGGGAGGGAGGGACAGAAGGAAAGAAAAGGTAAAAGAAAGAGAAAAACAACAAGAACAGAGAGGAAGGAACAAAAAAACAAAGAAAGGAAGGATGGAAAGAAAGAAAATTTGAGAGAGGGAAAGGAGGGAGGGAAGAGAGGAAAACATTGAGATGGTAGAGAAGGAAGCAAGGAAAATAATAATGATGATGATGATGATGATGATGATAAAGTTGGAAGGGACCTTGGAGGTCATCTAGTCCAACCCCCTGCTCAGGCAGGAAACCCTATACCATTTCAGACAAATGGCTGTCCAGTTTCTTCTTAAAAACTTCCAGATAGAGAAGGATAGAAGAAAGGAGGGTGGGGGGAGGGAGGGATGGAGAGAAAGATAGAGAAGGTAGGGAAGAAAGGAAGAAAGGAAGGAAGGAAGGAAGGAAGGAAGGAAGGAAGGAAGGAAGGAAGGAAGGAATACTGGGCGTTCCGGGCGCAAATGTTGCCATCTTAAAAATAAACTCCCCGTTAATAAAACTTGGATTTAGGGACCTGTAGCAAAGTTTTTCACCATAAAAGGAGCCAAGTTCTGAAATATTGTCCAAGCACTATTGTGGGAGTTAAAGAACCCTTGTTTATATTGAAAAAAATATTAAGGAATGCGGTGTATCCTTGAGGGAGACACATCCAAGGGCTTGTTTACAGGGTCCCCAGCAGCCAGCCAGCCAGCCACCACCCCAGCTAAAAAAAAAAACATTTTTTGGACCTTCATTCCTGGGTTTGTTTGCCTGAAAATCCCAAACTGCCAACCAGCAGAACAGAGAGTGAACAGGCGTTTTTGAGGGTAATTCAAAGGAAGGAAAGAGAAAAAAGATGAGGGAGGGAGGGAGGAAAAAAAAAGCAGAGGAAGGAAAGAAGGAAGGAAAGAAAAGATAGGAATGAAAGAAAAAGAAAAGATAGGGAGGGAGGAAGGAAGGAGGAAAGGAAGGAAGGGGAAAAGAAAGGAAAGAGAAAAAGAAAAAGAAAGAGAGTGGGGGAAGGAAGGAAGGAAGGAAGGAAAAAGGAGTGGGAAAGAAGAAAGAAAGAAAGAAAGAGAAAGAAAGAAAAGGGGTGGGAGAAATAAATAAGGAAAAAGTGGGGAAGGAAGGAAGGAAGGAAAGAAAGAAAGAAAAGGGGTGGGGAAATAAATAAGAAAAAGTGGGGAAGGAAAGAAAAAAGAACGAGTGGGGGAAGGAAGGAAGGAAGGAAGGAAAAAGGAGTGGGAAAGAAGAAAGAAAGAAAGAAAGAAAGAAAGAGAAAGAAAGAAAAGGGGTGGGAGAAATAAATAAGGAAAAAGTGGGGAAGGAAGGAAGGAAGGAAAGAAAGAAAGAAAGAAAGAAAGAAAGAAAGAAAGAAAGAAAGAAAGAAAAGGGGTGGGGGAAATAAGTAAGGAAAAAGGAGTGAGGAAGGAAAGGAAGGAAGGAAGGAAGGAAGAAAGAAAGAAAGAAGGAAAGAAAGAAAAAGAAAGAAAGAAAGAAACTCCCGTTCTCTTTCTCTTTTTTCTTAAAGCAACCCTTTAGGAATTAACAATCCCCCCAGGCAACAGGAAAGGAAAACCATCCAAGCTCTTTGCAAGACCTCATTGAAATAAAAAAGGCTTCTGCCCAGAAGGACTGGGGGGGGGGGAGTGAGGCTTTGTTCCCCCAGAGACAAGAGGCCTTTGACTCCTTTTTCTAAAGAAATCCACCCTGAATTGCTGCTTTATGTGTGTTCGGCTCCCTCGGGAAGCAGCTTCAAATCAGCGTCTTCAGACGCCGCAGCATCACTTCCTCACCAGTAGAGGGCGCTGTCGTGGATTCTCACCACCCCGCCTGGGCATTCCAAGTGGTTCAAAGGCGGTACTGCAGCTTCCAAACTGCGACTTAACAACCATTTTATTTAGTGACCGTTCAAGAAAAAGGGGGCGGATGATCAGCCCTCGCGCAGCATCCCCACGGTCTTGTGATCAAAATTCGGACATTTGACAACCGGCGTGTGTTTACAACGGGGTCACGTGATCTCCATTTTGCAAGCTTCCCAGCCGGCTTCCGACAAGCCGAGTCAATGGGGGAAGCCGGATCTGCTTAATGACCTTGTGATTGTAGTGATTCGCTTAACAGCCATGACCAAAAAAGTCCTAAGATCAAGCGCAATTCTGTTAACAACCGCCTTGCTTAGCAGCAGAAATTCTATTCCCAGCTGTGGTCCTAAATCAAGGACTGGATTCCGCAGCCAAAGAATCCCGACAAATTTGCCGGCGTCTTTTATTCGTTTTGCCAAACGAAAGGAAAACAGCGCTCCATGTTTGATGACTCTCCAGGCCCTGCAGGGGTGGTTTTCTATGCAGTAGCGAGTTGCAAAAAAAAAAAAATGGGGTCTGTGTCCTTTCAGAGGCCGAGAACGATGGAAATAAAAGAGAGAAAAACTCAGTTCCAGAATCCCAGTTAGCAGCTCTTTCAAAAGTCTCAGCTTGACCTTTTTTGTGGCTTTCACCTTCTGGTCTGTTGCAAGGTCTGAACGGTTGAGCAAGCTGCTAGTCCACAAGCCAACGGGAAAGGGCTTTGCCGATTCTCGGAGAGATAACGAGGGTCATTTGCACGAAGTTTTAAAAAAATAATAATTAAAAAAAAACCAAAACGAAACGAGGCAATGTTGTTCCTTGGAAGGCTAGGATTTCCCAAGGAAAATCTCCAGGAGATTTATTTGGCTTTGGCCGAGCATATTTAACAGCATCGGAGCAATTTTAAGCCAGCTTGGCATGGATCCAAAGAGGAAGCTGATTTCACTTCCAAACTTCCAGAGGGTTAGCGGAGAAGGTCAGCTAGGATCCAAAGGAAGTAAACAAGAGCCTGGAAGGAAAACAAAAGCAAAAAACCCATCAAAAAAATAAAAAATAAACCTGACCCGTGCAAGTAGCAGAAGCCGGAGTGACATTTTAACAACAACGACAACAACAATAATAATAAAGTTGGAAGGGATCTTGGAGGTCATCTAGTCCAACCCCCTGCTCAGGCAGGAAACCCTACACCATTTCAGACAAATGGCTGTCCAGTCTCTTCTTAAAAATCTCTAGTGATGAGAAAGGGAAGGAAGGAAGGAAGGAAGGAAGGAAGGAAGGAAGGAAGGAAGGAAGGAAGACAGAATAGCAGAATAACAGAATCACAGAATAACAGAGATGGAAGGGACCTTGGAGGTCATCTAGTCCGACCCCCTGCTCAGGCAGGAAACCCTATAGTACTATTTTGAACAAATGGCTGTCCAGTCTTTTCTTAAAAACTTCCAGTGTTGGAGCATTCACCGCTTCTGGATGCAGGTGGTTCCACTGGTTCATTGTTGTTTGAAAAAGCTGTTCCCGAAGTTTGCAGAAATCCGGAGCGGAACCTCCACACGACCAAACGACTGTAGCAAAAAAATGCTGCAAAATTGGATCCGACTCATTTAACAACCGTCTCACTCTGCGACTGGACGTTCTCCAGAACCAATTCTGCTCACTAAGTCGAGGACTCCCTGCGGGATGGCGGTGTGAATCTGGAGACTTGGCGGCCTCTTTGCAGACTCACCCGTTTCATCGAAAAGTAATTTTACCCCTCCACACAGGGAGTCCTCAAACTTACAACCACAACCGAGCCCCCAAAATGGCTAAGCGGGGGGACCGTTCTTAAGTGAGCTTTGCCCCGTTTTACGACCTTTCTTGCCACAGTTAAGTGAATCGCCAAAGGGGATCACGTGACCTCCCCCCCCCCGGGGACGCCGCAACCATCATAAGTGCGAGTCAGTTGCCAAGCCTGTCTGAATTTTGATCCCGTGACCTTCGGGATGCTGATCCCGGTCGTTAAGGGTGAAAAAGGGTCCTGAGCCACTGTTTCCCAGGGCTGTTATAACTTCCAGCCGTCGCTAAACGAACGACGGTTGTAAGTCGAGGACCTCCTGTACAGTTCGGCCTTTGGACACCCTGTATCCCCGCTTCTCTTTTGGATCCGGAGTCTTTCCGCAGCAGCTCCAGGATTAGTTTAGTTAAACTTTCCTGAGCGCCCCCCCCCCACCCGCTCACTTTCAACCCTCCCTCTCTCCCCCCCAAAACCCTGCGGGGGTCCTTCCCCCAAGCCCTCTCCCTCTAGAGCCCAGGGCGGGCGGGGGACCATGGGCCCTGCAGTCCTGCTACCTCCTTCCCCCCCCCCCGTGGGAAGCCGGGCGCATAGCAAGGCGCCTCGCTCCGGAGTTGGCCAACTTTTCTTGGCTGCGCTTCGACTCTTCCGCTCCTCCCCGAGGGAACCGGGGCGGCCTCTTGAAGCTTCTCCTCCCCTGCCCGGGCCCACCCCCGCCCAGTCCCCGCCTCGCTGCCTCCGCTCCGGCCCTGGGGAAGGCGGGCAGAGGCGGGCAGAGGCGAGGGGCGGCGGCGGCGGCGGCGGGGCTCCCGGCCCAACAGCGCGCAGCTATGGCCGGGGCGCGCCCGGGGGTGCACGCGCTCCAGCTGGAGCCCCTGCGCGTGCCGGAGACCCTCCTCAAGGGCAGCAAGTTCATGAAATGGGACGAGGTGAGTCGAGCGGGGCTCCCCCCCCCCGCACCAGGGCAGAAGCCCCCTTTTTTTTCTCCTTCTTTCCTTCCTTCGCTCTTTCTCTTCCTTCCCTCTCTACTCCTTCCTTCCTTCGTGTTCTTTTTTCCTTCCTTCCTTCCTTCTCTCCCTCCGTCCCTCCCTCCCTCTCTTTTCTTTCTTTCCTTCCTTCTTTTACTCCCTCCCTCCCTCTTCCTTCCTTCCCTCTTTCCCTCCTTCTTTCCCTCCTTCCCTTCCTCCCCCGTTCCTTTCCTCCTCCCTTTCCCCTCCCTCCCTCCCTTCCTTCGCTCTTTCTCTCTTTTCCTTCCTTCCCTCTCTATTCCTTCCCTCCCTCCTTCCTTCCGGTTCTTTTTTCCTTCTTTCCTTCCTTCCTTCTCTCCCTCCGTCCCTCCCTCTTTTCTTTCCTTTTACTCTCTCCCTCCCTTCTCCTTCCTTCCTTCCCACTTTCTTTCTTTCCTTCCTTCCTTCCTTTCTTTTGCTCTCTCTTTCCCTTCCCTCTCTACCCCTTCCTTCCTTCCCTCCCTCCATCTCTATTTCTTTCTTTCCTTCTTTCTTTTGCTCTCCCTCTTTTCCTTCCTTCCTTCCTTCCCTGTCTACCCCTTTCCTCCCTCCCTCCCTCCCTTTTCTTTCTTTCTTTCCTTTCTTCCTTCCTTCTTTTGCTCTCTGCCTCCCACCCTTTTCCTTCCCTCCCTCCCTCCCTTTTCTTCCCTCCCTTGTTTGCACGCCTCGGGGAGGCGCAAAGTTTCCTTGCTCCCCCCCCCCCTTTCCTGGCCTCCCTTTTCTTGCAAGTCCTTTCGGAGACCCTCGCCCAGTTTTCCTTTCTTTGCACCCCGCGGCTTCCGTCCGGGGGAGGTGGGGGAACCGCCTGCTTTCTTAAGAACGCGTATGGGGGGGGGGGAGAGAGAGAGTGAGAGACAAACGCGTTTCTGGATTATTATTTTTTTCTTTTCTCGCTGCCTCTTTGGGGGGGGAGGGAGAAAGAGAGAGGGCGTCCTCCCTGGAAGTCCTTTCACTTTCCATTATGCTCCCCCCCCCTTGTCTGCCGCTGTAGGGAAGGGAGGGGGCGAAGGATACCACCCCCCAGCTGGGCTCTTTCTGTTTTTTCTTTCTCTCTTTCTTTCTCTCTCTCTGTGCCTCATTCCTTTTATTTCGTAAGACGCTCTTAAATTCCTCTCCTTCCAAACTTCCCAATTCTTTGTATTTTTGAACAGCAGGAATTTAAAAAAAAAAGGGTGGGGTCCATGATGTGGGAGAGAGAGAAAACTTTCTCCTCTTTCCTTATGCAAAATTTCTCCTTCCTCATCTCTTCCTCCCCCCCAAGACCCCCTCCCTCTTTTTCAAACCTGTCACTCATCCTTTGCTCCTTCTCTGCCTGCCAATTCGCCAGGTTGCAAGCTTCGCTGTATTGGCTGAGGCTGTGATTCTTTTGGTGGGGGGAGTTGCAGAAAGGACCCCCTCTCCGTTAGTTGGCTTTAATCCCCCCCACCCCACCCCTCTTCTCCGTGAGCCCCTCCCCTTGGAAAGACCCTAACCTCGCCCCCTTCTCCAACAGCCCCTTCCCCTTAGAAAGACCCTCCCCTCTTGCTTGAGGTTCGCTGGGTCTTTTCAGAACGCAGCCCCTTCCCCTCCTTTCCCCTCCTCCATCCTCAGCTCCCAAAATTTTCCAGGCTGCAAGAAGTCCAAAAAAAAAAAAAAAAAAAAAAAAACCTGCAGAGGAGGGGGAAGCTTGCTGAAATGGGTATGCAACCCCCCCCAATCCATTCTGGAGTTTCTCCATTCTCATTGGGCCTTTTTAAATGGATTTCCCTGCTTCTCCCCCCCCCCTCAAAATTGTGATCCATATGCTTTCTGATGGCCCATCCAAGCTAGCTTTGCAAGCACACTTCTTCACCAGTCTACCCAGATGATCCGACGGTTTCCTGGTGTTTGGGGGTGACCTTGTCAATTTGGGGGGGGTCTCCTTGGTGGGTCCCCTTTCCCCTGTCCTGAAGCTGGAGACGCGGGCAGGTGGGAATCGGAGCCCAGAAGGAAGACACCGTGTGATCTGATGAGAAATAACTTTGGTGTTTCTTAAACCTTGGCCATTTTAAGACGGGTGGACTTCAGTTCCCAGAATTCCCTAACAAGCATGGCCGCGGTAGAGGTTTCTGGGAGTTGAAGTCCACCCAACTGGAATTGCCCCACTCCGAAAAACCTCTTTGGTTTAGAACAGGGATCTTCAAACTTGGCCCTTTGATGACTTGTGGACTTCAACTCCCAGAATTCCTCGTGCCTGGCTGAGGAATTCTGGGAGTTGAAGTCCACAAGTCATCAAAGGGCCAAGTTTGAAGACCCCTGATTTAGAACATGGCAACTTTAAAAGGAGGGGACTTCAACTCCCAGAAATCTTCACAGCCAGCAATGCTGGCTGGCTGGCTGGCTGGCTGGCTGGCTGGGGAATTCTGGGAGTTGAAGTCTACCCCTCTTAAAAGTTGCTAAAGTTGAGAAACATAGCTTGAGGTGCATTGCTAAACCGCAGGGCTGTGTTATTGCGCCAATTCCTCACATTGGTCCTTTTCTGAAATCTTCCCCGCAGTGTATCTCCCGCCAATGTCCCAACGGGATCCCCAAAATTCACATTTTTTCCTTTCTTTCCTTAAAGCCTCCTCCGGCTGCCTTTTCTAATCCTTCCTTTCGTCTCCCACTCCCCACCTCTGGTTCATGCTGAGGGTTTCACAACCTCACAACCTCCCACAGCCTCTTGCAACCCGCTCTGGGGTGGGTTGACTTCCTTCTCTCCAATTCCAAAAAAGGAAGTAGCCAAGTTGAGGCTAGAAATGAACATAAAAGAAAGAAAAGCAGTAATATAAAGAGAAATCTTATCCAACTGAGCCTCTGATGCTGCTGTGGACCCGGACAAATTGGGGGGGGGGGATGCAGAGAAAGGGGGAGAGAAAAAGTTTAGAATACTGAGAATATTTTTTTTCCTCTCTTTGGCTGAACCCCCTTCAAATCATATCTCAACTATCTCACACCATCTTCAACCGTTAAAGGAACCAAAGGAAGTTTGCACATTCTGGCACTGCGAGAGACTCGGTTGAGGTTTGCAAATACAGTCTCCCTATTTATGAGTCTCAAAAGAGTCACTCCGTAAGGGGGGGTCCTTGGAGGTCATCGAGTCCAACCCCCCTGCTCAGGCAGGAAACCCTATATACCATTTTGGACAAAGGGCTGTCCAGTCTCTTCTTAAAAACTTCCAGTGTCGGAGCATTCACCGCTTCTGGAGGCAGGTTGTTCCACTGGCTAATTGTTCTCACTGTCAGGAAGTTTCTCCTCAGTTCTAGGTTGCTTCTCTCCTTGGTTAGTTTCCATCCATTGCTTCTGGTCCTGCCTTCAGATTAGACAGCCATTTGTCTGTAGTGGTATAGGGTTTCCTGCCTGAGCAGGGGGTTGGACTAGATGACCTCCAAGGTCCCTTCCAACTGTGTTGTTCTGTTAATCCACCCTTCTGCTCAAGCAGGAAAGCCTTACCAGGGGTCTTCAAACTTGGCCCTTTTATGACTTAGTGGACTTGTGAACTTCAACTCCCAGAAGTCCACAAGTCATAAAAGGGCCACGTTTGAAGACCCCTGCCCTATACCATTTCATCCACAACTTCTGAAGGCAAAGCCCTTCCACTGATCAATTGTTGTCACTCTTAGGAAAGTTCTCCTTAGTTCTAGGCTGCTTCTCTCCTTGATCAGTTTCCATCCATTGCTTCTTGTCCTGCCTTCAGGCGCTTTGGAGAACAGGTTGACACACACACCCCTCTTATTTGTGGCAGCCCTTCAAATATTGGGAGACTGCTACCATGTCACCCCTAATCCTTTTCATTAAACAGCCGCCAGCTGCAGGCCTCGTTGCAAGGGGAGTGGGGGCTGGGGTGGGATGGGATGGGATGGAAAGGTATTCAGGGGGGCTGAGGACCCCTAAGTAACAGGCAGGGCCAACTGGGGATGAGCGAGGATCCTACCTCTCTGCCTGTCTCTTATCTGAGTCCCTTCCCCTTTTGCTGCTCCAAGGATGTCAAGAAAAAAAAAAAACACCCTAGCAAATATTTGCATAAGTCGAAAGAAACATATTCCCGGATTCTCTGCCAAGGATCCTTCCAATCTTGGCTTCAAACTCCTTCTCAGACAGCTACAAGGCGGATTCTCCCAGGGAATCCAAAATGAAGTAAAATCCGGGATTTTACAGGTCGCCGAGGGTGAAGTCTGCACGCACACCGTGTCGTCTCTCTCTCCAAGGGGATTTGGTCCCATGCTGGGAAACTAGCGTTGGCTCCTGATTTAAGCAGTTCAAGCAGTGTTTCTCCAACCTTCTCAACTTTAAGGGGGGGGGAAACTCCCAGAATTCCCCACCAGCGCTGTCTCAGTGAGTTCTGGGAGTTGAAGTCTACATGTCTGAAATTGCCCCGTTCAAAGCAAGCCTGCGTTGACTTAGAACAGTGTTTCTCCATCTTGACAATTTTAAGATGGGTGGACTGCCAGAATCCCCCAGCCAGCATGCTTTAAGAGGGGTGGACTTCAACTCCCAGAATCCCCCAGCCAGCCTGCTTTAAGAGGGGTGGACTTCAACTCCCAGAATCCCCCAGCTAGCATGCTTTAAGAGGGGTGGACTTCAATTCCCAGAATTTCTTGCTGGAAGCTAATAGCCAAAATAGACTCTTAATCCATAGACGGGTGTTTTTGTGGGGGTCCTGAAAACGGGGTCTTGGGGCTATTTACAGCACGAAGTTAACCCTTTGGGGGGTTTCAAGAGCTTTCAAGGTCCCTCTTGTTTTGCTAACTCCTTCCACTCCTGTTGGGAATTACATAGGCTGCTTGGTGGTCTCCTTTCCTCCCACTCCTATTCCTGTCTTTAGAGAAGGGGGGGGGGCACAACAGAGAGACCCCGCCCCTCCCTTTTAGCCTGGGCCAATAGACTCTGACACCCTTTTGTCCCTTTAGTTATCATTTTATTGCCCGCGCTAGAGATTCGGTCTCCCCTGCCAATATTCCCACAGAGATAACGGTCCAGAGGGCAGGGAGTGAGTGCGAGGTCACGCTCTGGGTGTGTCCGATGGGAGCCGGCAAGTGGAATCTGGTGGAAAGGGTCGTGTTTTTGTGTTTTTGTTTTGCAAAGAGACCAATTCAAATCACTTTTCCTGTCTTTAATGGGCAAATCCTCCCTTTTTGAATCTTTTCCTCAACTTGCTGCCCTGTTCTCCCCCCCCTCGCCCCCCCCATCATGCGTGCTAAGTCAGAGGATGACAGGAGGTTTGCATTAAAAATCTTGGCTGAGAAAGGGATTGTATCTGCCCTGGGGATGCTCCTAGGCCTTGATGGCGTCTCTCTCTCTCTCTCTCTCCTCTCTCTTTCTCTCTTCTCTTTCTGTTTCTCTTTTCTCTCTCTCTCTCTTTTCCTTTCTCTCTTTTCTCTCTCTCCTCTCTCTCTCTCTTCTCTGCATCTCTTTTCTCTCCTCTGTTTTCTCTCTCTCTCTTTTCTCTCTCCTCTCTTTCTCTCTCTTCTCTCTCCTCTCTCTCTTTTCTCTCCACTCTCCTCTCTCTCTCTTTGTCTCTCTTCTCTCTCTCTCCGCTCTCTCTCTCTTTCTCTTCTCTTGTCTCTTTTTGAAAAGATTCAGTGATGGAGCCCAAAACTTCTGGAGGCAGGTCTTTCCACTGGTTAATTGTTCTCACTGTCAGGAAATTTCTCCTTAGTTCTAGGTTGCTTCTCTCCTTGGTTAGTTTCCACCCGTTGCTTCTTGTCCTGCCTTCAGGTGCTTTGGAGAATAGTTTGACCCCCTCTTCTTTGGGGCAGCCCTCAAATATTGGAAGACTGCTATCTATCTATCTATCTATCTATCTATCTATCTATCTATCTATCTATCTATCTATCTATCTATCTATCTATCTATCTCTGTATCCCTATCCGTCTGTCTGTCTGTCTGTCTATCTATCTATCTACCTACCTACCTACCTACCTACCTACCCCTATCCCTATCCCTACTACCCCTATCCCTATCCACCTATCTATCTATCTATCTATCTATCTATCTATCTATCTATCTATCTATCTATCTATCTATCTATCTATCTATCTATCTATCTATCTATCTATCTATGGAAGATTGTCCTCTGAATAAAATTTGCTAGCAGGAAAAAGAGTTAGCAGATTCACCCTGATTTTTAATCTTTAAAACAGCCTGCTGTATTTCAAAATTCAACCATAATTTCCCACCTAGCGCAAAGATTCCTCAAGATTACAGCTGTGATTATCGTTAAGGTAATCAACAGAATCTTTACAGCTCCCATAAACAGTGGGGTTCGTCCCTCTGTGAACTTAGTTTTCCAACTTCATCCATGACTTTTTTTTTTAAGAAGGACAACTGACCCTGTTTTTGCCTGCCAACCGCCCACTGATAACATTATCCAAGAATTTCCACTTTTGACTCATTATTGCTTTAGCAAGGAAAATGTATAAGAGGCGAAATGGAAAACAAGAGCTGAGAAATTGCACGCCGGCTAAAATCCCCTAGGGATCCGGAGTGGACGGAGGAACAGCATCGCCAGCAAGGCTAGAAAGGGGTGTTTAAAATTGCAATGATGAAGGAAAGTCGAAAGTAAAAGAGATTAGCGCAGCTTTTGCGGAAAAAAAGCTTAGACTCGCACTTCTCTACACTTAGAGATTTCCCAGGGTGGCAAAGCAAAGGATGCCACTCGCTAAAGTCTTTCTAAGACTTATATATTTTTGCCATTTATTCAATTTAAAGGCTGCCCGATTCCAAACGTCTCTGGGCAGCCTAGAACTTTGAAAAGTAAAGTTGATAAAACAGAGGGGAAAAAAAAGCCACAAATGTCTAGAAGAAAAAATAACATTTACACAACTTTTGCGAAAATAGGCAAAACAAAAAAAAAAACCCCAAAAAACTAACGGGCTCAGCCACTATCTGATGCCAAGGCCTGGGAGAAAAGCCAGATTTTCAAGGACTTTTAGAATAGCTTCAGGGCAGAAGCCAGACACATCTCTAAAGCAATGCAGAAGAATTTAGAGAAGTCTTTGTCAAGCTTGGCAACTTGAAGACGTGTGAGCTCTTGTCTGGACAGCTCCCAGAATTCCTGGTGAAAGCCTGCTGGCTGGGGAATTCTGGGAGTTGAAGTCTGCTCAGAGTTGCAACGTTTGGAGAGCCCTTGTATAGATGACAAGAAGTACACGCAGTCCTCAACTTACAACCACTGTAGGGACTGGAATGTCTTATCACTAAGTGATGCAGGCGTTCAATGAGTTGTCCCCAATTCTGTGACCTTTTCTCCCATGGTTGTTAAGCGAATCCAATTCTGTCTCTCTGCCTGTCATCTATCTATCTGTCTGTATGTCTGTCTGTCTGTCTATCTATCTATCTATCTATCTATCTATCTATCTATCTATCTATCTATACTTTCAATCATCTCTCTCTCTATATATATATATCATCTATCTCTATATCCATACTTTCAAATCTATCTATCCTTTCAATCATCTATCTATGTATCTATCTATGTATCTATCTATCTTTCTTTTCAATCATATCTCTATCTATCTCTATACTTTCAATCTATCTATCTATCTATCTATCTATCTATCTATCTATCTATCTATCTATCTCTATGTATCTCTATACTTTCAATCATCTATCTATCTATCTATCTATCTATCTATCTATCTATCTATCTATCTCTTATCTATCTATCCACCTATCCACCCACCCATCCATCCATCCATCCATCCATCCATCCATCCCTCTGTTTCTCTACCACAATATTAGCAATAATCCCTAATTTGCAAGAAAAAGAAAGCCAGATTGTTGACTTCTCTGTTTTTCCCACCTCCCTTTCTAGGAACCGACCAGCCGGGCCCTGGTGACTCTCCGCGTGGATCCCCAAGGCTTCTTCCTCTACTGGACCGGGCCGAGTTTGGTACTCTTTGCATTTTGCCTTCTTCAACCTCTGCACCCCTCCCCAGCCCCACCCCCACCCCGTGCATTCTTCCCCAGCTCCCTCCCCTCTTTTTACAAGCGTTTTATGCTGCCGGCCTTTTTTATCGTGGTGGATGGATGTGGGAGCTCAGAAAGGCTGTGGGTGCATTTTGTTTATCACAGGAGCCAGCGGTGTGGGTTTTTTTGGGGGGGCAGGCCCACTTCCACCCTGCATGCTTCTGCAGCGGGGTCTCCTCCGGGCAGCTGTGGAGGGGGCCATGCGTAGGTGTTCCTTTCAACACAGTGCCAATCCACACACAAACAGACCCACATAGCTGCCACCCCAGGGGAAGGCGGGTTGCGTAGCAGACTTTGGGTTGAGGTGTTTGTGTTCTCCTGTCAGGGCACTGAAGCCGCTAAGCTGGTTTGTCAAGAAATCTGGGGTGAGAGGCAGGGTGTTGCTAGAGAGGCTGGCTGGGAGTTGGTCATGCTTAAGAAGCCAAGGAAAGGGATTTAAACTGTGGCTTTTTCTCCTCCTCCTCCTCCTCCTCCTCCGCCTCCTCCTCCTCCTCGTCTTCCTAATTTTATTTATTAACGCAAAGTGACGGGAAGTCTTCGATTTTAAGAAAAACGCAGTGGGGGACGGCCAGGATGATTGGCCAGCCGTTCTCTCCCCATCTGCATTCCCAGGTTGGACGCTGCCAGTCCCACGCGTGGAGTCTGCATTTTAGAAGGTCCACGAGTAGCTAATTTTGAATTTTCACGGAAATTCGGGCCGATTCGTTTTGCTGGTTAGGCTGGGTTTCTCCGACTTTGAGTCTAACCGGGTGCAAATGTCTTGTTTTCCTCTCTGTGGGCATGTTGGCACAATCACACTCCGAGGGCAGAATTAAGCAATTTCCTGGATTCACTAATTTTGTGTGTGTGTGAGTGTGTGTGTGAACAGGCTGAGTTCTCCCAAAGGGAAACTGGAGAATTTTAAGGACGTTTTTAAGCCTTTGGGAGACTTCTGACTTTGGCTTAGGATTTCGGGGAGCAGGAGGATCTGTGCTAAAGTTTGCAAGGAAAAAATTGGGGAGCAGTGACTGGGAAGGTTTGGGGGTGCCTCTGCTGGGCACGGCTTCCCTGTTATGCAAGGGTGGCATTTTTGCTTTTTTTTGTTTTTCATAACCATGCTATGAAAGTCTACAGTTTCCAAAGATGAGAAACGAAGGAAAATCTAGGTATAAAATAAAAATAGGAATATGATAAAAAAAAGTAATAAAGGGTTTATAGAGTTTCCTGCCTGAGCAGGGGGTTGGACTAGATGACCTCCAAGATCCCTTCCAACTTTATTTTTATTATTATTATTGACAATATGAATGAAACATAACAACACACAATAACATACTAATAAAAAGTATAAATAAGAGCGAAAAGGAAATCTTCCTGAATAAAAAAGAAAGAAAAATAGCGATGCAAAATAAAAATATGAATAAAAAAATATAATTAGATAATAAAAAAATAAGGCCGATCTAGATAGAAACCTAATAAAATATAATATCAGAATGGTGATTAGAATAAAATATAAATGAGTAAAAAATGCAAAAAGAAAAGAAGCGAAAATTAAAAAAAATAGAAATAGCCTTCTTTTCTCTAGTTCCCAACCTTTCAATGGGGAAATTTCTCTCCTTTAAAAAAATATATCAAAAATAAGTTCAGGTTGCAACCTCTTTCTTTTTGTCCCTGCAAAAAGAAAGAAAGAAAGAAAGAAAGAAAGAAAGAAAGAAAGAAAGAAAGAAAGAAAGAAAGAAAGAAAGAAAGAAAGAAAGAAAGCCACACCTTGCAAAGGAATGTCAGCTTTGGAAACACAGGGTGAAAAAAATCCAAATTAAAAAAAACATTACCAACCCTTAATTTGCCAGTTCTTTGCCTTCAGGTGTTTGAGTGTGTGTTTGTGTGTGTGTGTGTGTTTTCTTTCAAAAAGCAATTTTTTAAAAAGCCGGTGAGGTTTTCAATAGCTTTCAATTCTTTTTTTTTTTTGCCCCTTGTTACCGCATGATTTCCCTGCACAATTTCTTTGCGGTTGGGAGTTCTTTGGCATTCGACAATCACTACTACAGCCTCTAATTTGCCTTTTTTGTTTTTTTCTCTAGGGGCAGGCGCTTGGCCCAGCCCAAGAGGGGTGAAAGGACGGGGTGTGTATGTGTGTGTGTGTGTGTGCATGCCTTTGGCACGATTCCCAGTGGGGATAGATGGGTAGATAGATAGATAGATAGATAGATAGATAGATAGATAGATAGATAGATAGATAGATAGCTGATAGATAGATAGTAGATAGATAAGCAGATAGATAGACAGATAGTAGCTAGCTAGCTAGATATAGATAGATAGACAGATAGTAGATAGATAGATAGATAGATAGATAGATAGATAGATAGATAGATAGATAGACAGATAGTAGGTAGATAGATAGATAGATAGATAGATAGATAGATAGATAGATAGATAGATAGATAGATAGATAGATAGAGGCAGGCAGGCAGGAATAGAAGGTGATGGATGGATGGATAGATAGACAGATGATATAGATATATTCCTAAAAAGCCTCCAGATTAAAAAAAAATTGGTTTTAAACTACATTATATTTACCTATTTACCCGTGTCTCCTTCACGGTGCAGCCCTCGGCTCACGACAGTTCATTTAGTGACCGTTTGAAGGTACAACGGCCCTGAACAACGTGGCTTGTAGCGAGAAAGTTTGTGCAATGGGGCAAAACCGCAGTTAGCCAATGTTTCGCTGAACGCCAGAAATTTGGGGCTCCCTTGCGGACGTAAGTAGGGGACCCCCTGTAATTTCAGCCTTAAGCAGAGGATTTATTTTTCGCAACAAACTACGGCAGGGACTGGAAACCCTAGCAAATAGGAGGGCGTTGGAGTGTGTGCTTTTTGTGCAGGGAAGTGTGTGTGAACGGATCAAAGCCGGCTAATAGGTAGCCGCCAACAGACTATCATAGACACTAATCTTTGTTGGCTGCCGGTTGTTTCTTTTCTCCTTCCTTGAATTATGCAAAAGGCAGCTATTGAGACTTTACCAAGGAGGTTTCTGGCAGTTAAAAAAAAAAACACCAAAAAACAAACCCCCAATCTAAAATTAATATGTTCCTTGTCGTGGGGGCAAGGAAGAGAGAAACCTCGTTAGCTAGCCTAATTAACACATTTTGCGGTTCTTGTCACAGCAGGAAAAGGTGGCAGAAATGGGCCACGGTGCTAATAAAGCACGTTAAATTGAAGAAACGTCTTTTTTTATTTTGCTCTCCTTTTTTTTAAAATAATGTTTTATCAATTTTCCATTTGAATATTTAAAAAGCAACGTGGGGACTGGGTTAACCCATAGTTCAATAACAAAGTCTTTAGTGCAAAACTCAAGTTACAACATCAGATATTTCTTCTCTTTTTGCCTTAACCTTTACTGTCTCCTATTCAAGGTTGTACATTTCTAATGATACCAACTCAATAAGAACATCGTTATTACATCGATCCATACATTTTTAGCTTATACATATCTTAATGACATTCGATTTTCCTAAACAATCCATATCCCGTTACTAATTTTTGCCCAATTTTTAATTTCTCACCAATATTCCAATTTAACCTTTGATATTTATAATTTTTCAGGCTTTGGGTAACCAAGATTTTCCTTATCTCACTTCATAACCCTTTACCTCCCTTTTTTTTTTTTTTTGCCTGTTTCTCCCCCCCACCTCCCCAAATTGACAGGAAGTGGACGTTTTGGATATCAGCTACATCCGGGACACTCGGACGGGACGCTATGCCAAGCTGCCGAAGGTAAATCCCGGTTTATAGGTGGAACCGTGTGACTGACTTAAGGGAGTCACGTGTTAAGCGGTTTGCTTAATTATGGGCACAAGAGAGGTCGCAAAAGTGAGCAAAATTCACTTAACAAATGTCTGCCATTTTCCAGAGTACAAGCTGTGGTTTGTTGTGTACAAACCGTGGTTTGTTTCCAGAATGCAAACCTCAGCTCTCTCCATTCTGCATGCAAAACTCTTGATTTGTGGGTATATAGGTTTTTGTTTTCGAAAGTCCGTTGTTTTTCTTTTCTTTTTTTTCCTTGCTTTCTACTTTTTAATAAGTAAGCTACCTGGAATTTGTGGAGTCAGCCAGTCTCTCCATTAATGAAATAAAATGAGGAAATAAAATTAAAATAATTTGATAACCAGGGTAATAGCTTAGCCTGCTGGAAGGACCCCGTCGTAGCATTGTCTCATTGCATTAAGCTTGGATTTGTTTTTAACTCTGTTTTTCTGGGCTAGATACAGTGATTTATCGAATTATTGAGATTGATAACCTCTCCATCCTTCAAGTCTCAATTCTCAGTATTCCTGCGTGACCCTTGTGGAGAATTCTGGGAATTGAAGGCTTCTTCTCAAGTGGGTGGATCTCAGTTCCCAGAATTCCTCAGGTAGCATGGGCATTGCTGAGAAATCTGGAAGTTGACATTCACATGTTTAGAGCAGGGGTAGGCAACCTTGGCTCTTTTATGACTCGTGGACTTCAACTCCCAGAATCCCTGAGCCAGCCATGCTGAGGGGAAAGGGAGAGGTTTCCAAGCTGAGCCATGCTGGCTGAGGAATTCTGGGAGTTGAAGTCCACGAGTCATAAAGCGGCCTAGGCCTAGGCCAGGAGTAGGCAACCTTGGCTCTTTTATAACTCGTGGACTTCAACTCCCAGAATCCCTGAGCCAGCCATGCTGAGGGGAAAGGGAGAGGTTTCCAAGCTGAGCCATGCTGGCTGAGGAATTTTGGGAGTTGAAGTCCACGAGTCATGAGGGGGCCAAAGTTTCCCTCATGCTGGCTCAGGAATTCTGGGAGTTGAAGTCCACGCGTCATAAAAGAGCCAAGGTTGCCTACCCCTGCTCTAGAGAGTATCCAGTTTAGGGAAAGCTGACGCGCACAATTTTACGTTGCAAACCAGTAATGAAAATGAAAATACTGGTTGGAGAATTCTGGGTATTGAAGTCCACCCATTCGAAAGCATGCTGGTTGGAGAATTCTGGGAGTTGACACCCACACGTCTTAAAGTTGCCACGGTTGAGAAACACCGCTTAACAAAAACCACGCTTCTTCATAGCCTCCGTCCAGTAAAGATGGTTTCTCTCAACTCTTCTATGTCTTCTCCTGTCTTTTGAAGGACCCCAAAATTCGGGAAACCCTGGGCTTTGGAAGTCCCGAACAACAACCCGAGGATAAACTTTTGACAGTGGTTCATGGGCCTGACCTGGTCAACGTGAGTTTCCTGAACTTCATGGCAGTGGTCCAGGACAATACAGCAAAGGTAAGGAGGCCAAAGAGAGAAGCCACCTAGAACTAAGGAGAAACTTCCTGACAGTGAGAACAATTAACCAGTGGAACCACCTGCCTCCAGAAGCAGTGAACGCGCCAACACTAGGAGTTTTTAAGAAGAGACTGGACAGCCATTTGTCTGAAATGGGATAGGGTTTCCTGCCTGAGCAGGGGGTTGGACTAGATGACCTCCAAGGTCCCTTCCAACAGTATTATTATTATTGATCATCGCACAGTCAGCCAGATGTTCAGACTGGATTTGGCATTTTGTCTACCTATCGAGTCCTTACCCAGGACCTGGGATAGGCAGATGTGGATGTTTGATGGTATTACAGATATCGTCGCAGGATGGAAGCAGTTCCTAGTAAGGCCGCCTTTTGCAATTGACTAATAGCGAATTTGTCAATGCCAATGGTGTTCAAGTGGTGCTCCAGTTGTTTTGGGATTGCACCCAAGGCGCCTATGACTATTGGTACCTCTTCTTCTTCTTCTTCTTCTTCTTCTTCTTCTTCTTCTTCTTCTTCTTCTTCTTCTTCTTCTTCTTCTTCTTCTTCTTCTTCTTCTTCTTCTTCTTCTTCTTCTTCTTCTTCTTCTTCTTCTTCTTCTTCTTCTTCTTCTTCTTCTTCTTCTTCTTCCTCTTCCTCTTCCTCTTCCTCTTCTTCTTCTTCTTCTTCTTCTTCTTCTTCTTCTTATTATTATTATTATTATTATTATTATTATTATTATTATTATTCCCATTCCTTCAGTTTGAAACCTGTAGTAGCTTAGGCCTAAAATACCAAATTTTTATTTATTTATACACATACACACACACGCACGCATGCACACACACACACACACACACACACACACACACACACACACAGGGAATTGATTTCCTTGGGGAGCCCAAGACTCCAGAATATCTTTTCCCATCTTGATTTTAGCGGTTATAAAATTGTTCAGATGGAAATGCATTGCTTCAAGTTTTCCTGTTATGGAACTGTTCCTTTTAGTTCTGGATTACTGATTAAGCTAAATAAGCTTTGGGGAATGTCTTGGGCACAGTGGCAAGCAGCTAATGGCCCTGTTCTCATTTGCACGCATCGTGATGGTTGTGAGTGTTGCGTCTCTCACACACTCTTCCAAAGTAATGCTTTCTGAACGCCTCTTAAAAACTTTTTTAAAAACGCTTTGGGAAACTTTTCTAAAACCTCATCTCCTAAAAAAATCTTGTCTCTAGGCAACTTCCGGGCACCCAAATGCAAAAAGCCATAACATTAAAAAACAAAGTGTTTTAAAACCTCCATTTAATTGAACTGTGCAGTAAACAGGGCTTTCTTTTTACCCCACGGGGTTAAATAGCCCGGAATCTATATTTCAGATTTGCAAAGAAGTCCAAGGCTTGTTCATCCTGTGGGTTATATGTATTTGCTGTCTTTTTTAAAGCTGTTTTGGCTCAAAAACAGATCTACCCATGGGTGAAAAATCAACCGCTTTTGTGTTCGCCACATCCTTAAATGGCATCTGCTCGCTCTCCAAATCAAATTAGCCTTATTGTTTAAAAAAGTGGCTGAAATCTAGGAAGGCAGCAACTTTATTCTGGTTCTGCCCTGTTTTGCGGGCGTTCCAGAGCAGGCTGGTGTGTGTGTGTGTTGGGTTGCATTGTTGAGTTGTGGCAAAAGGAACAAATGGCATTAAGAGAATATTTGGAGCGAAGATTGGGAAAAACAAGTCCTTGCCTTGCCACCTCATTTAGCCATTCACATTGCTAAGCGAGGCAGCCTCTTAAATGAGCTGTGCCTGATTTTACGACAGCTGTAGCCATGGTTGTTAAATGAATCATTGCGGCTGTTAAGTGAATCACCCGGTCGTTAAGCAAACCCGGCTTCCCCCATTGATTTGGCTGACTGGACGGCCGCAAACTGTGATCGCGTGACCTCAGGACACGGCAGTCGTCATAAATACATGACGTCCGAATTTTGATCAGGTTATTATTTGAGAGGGTCGTAACTGTGAGGACCGGCTCACAAGTCACTTGTTTCAGTGCCATGGTAGCTCAGGACGGTCACTAAACAGATTGTTGCAAGCCTCCAGGCCTCCTTTTGCCATCAGCCAAGCACAGACACCCACAATCTCCTTCCTATTTTGGTGTGTGATTCTGGGCCACCTGCTTTCAAATCCAGTTTCTTGGGCGTAAAGGAATTACAGCGTTTTCCCTCCTTTCTTCTGCTTCCAGATTTGGGCCGAGGAACTGTTCAAGCTGGCTACCAACATCCTTGCCCAAAACGCTTCTCGGAATACTTTTTTGCAAAAAGCGTAAGTGGCTTTTTCCGGCAATAAAGACGGGGACTTCCTGATTCATCCAAAGCTGACCTGACTTGCATTTGCGATCTAGACTGACCCAAGCCAGCCTTTTTTTAAAAAAGGAGAATTGAATTAAATTTTCGATGGGGTGGGAGGAAAAAAAAACAAACACCTTTTCCAGCTTATCTTTTGACCACGATAAGCAGCTCCACCTTTCCTTCCGGTGGACTCACTCTCCCAATTGTGTGCTTACAGCTACACCCGGCTGAAACTCCAGGTTAACCAAGATGGGCGGATCCCTGTCAAGAAGTAAGACGGTTTCCCTTCCTAGGTTCTTTTGGGTTGGTGATCTGGTATCTGGGAATGACTAAGAGAAAAGAGGCAGGGTCAAGGAAACGGTTAGGCAAGAGACAACATAAGCTGCATAATGGGTGGGGGATAGGACCACCCCCTAATATTTTACAATGTGGACTTGTGCTTTGAGACTTTCTGTTAGCAAAACTTTACAATAAAATAAGCTTATCTGCTTGTGTTTCCTGTCTGGTCAAGAAGGCTAACGAGCAAGCAATATATATTTTTTTGCACCTCCGTTTCTGGCAAATTCTGGCCTGTTGCAAATTGTGTTTTTGCTTTGCGAGCTCCGAGTTGGTTTGCCCGCATCTCCCATCGCCCTGTTCCCCTGGAGCATGGGCTGGGAACGATGGGAGGAGCAATCCGAAGGCCTGGAGACAGCTTGGTGGAGGGAAACTGAGTCTCGGTGGGGCCAGCCCGATTCAATTCAATTTTTATTTTTTATTTTTTGGTTTCCTTCTTGCAGTATTCTCAAAATGTTCTCGGCTGACAAGAAGCGAGTGGAGACGGCCCTGGAATCCTGCGGCCTGAACTTCAACAGGGTCAGTTCCTCCGGGCTGGTTGCTGATGCTTCAGATTCAGTTGCCCAGTGCTTTTCCCTAGCATCACCCCAAAACTTTTGAGTGTGCCCAGGATCCCCAATAACATCTGCCTTACTTGAAGAAGGAAGGAAGGGAGCAAGGAAGGAAGGAAGGAAGGAAGGAGAGGGAGAGAGGGAGGGAATGCAGGGAGGAAGGAGGAAAAGGGAGGAAGGAAAGAAGGAAGGAAGGAATGGGAGTGAGGGAGGGAGGGAGGGAGGGAGGGAGGAGGAAAAGGAAGGAAGGAATGGCAGTGAGGAAGGAGGAAAAGGGAGGAAGGAAAGAAGGAAGGAAGGAGTGAATGGGAGGAAGGAAGGAAGGAAGGAGAGAGAGGGAGGGAATGGCAGTGAGGAAGGAGGAAAAGGGAGGAAGGAAAGGAAGGAATGGGAGGGAGGAAGGAAGGAAGGAAGGAAGGAAGGAATGGAAGGGAGGGAGGAGGAGAAGGAAGGAAGGAAGGAAAGAAGGAGAGGTGATGGAGGAGGAGCTCCTAGAAAAGCAAGACCTTTTTGATATCACGAGAAGAATCTCTACTATACTGAATTGGGCTTTTGGCCCATCAAATGCCATTTTGATTTTCAGAAGTGACCCCACCAATTATGCTTCCAGCCTCCCCAGCCAGCAGGGCCAGTCCTGAAGGATGCTGGGAAGAAAAGCCCCCCATTATCTAGAGCAATGTTTCTCAAACCTTGGCGCCTCGTAACATGGAGGGACTTCCACTCCCAGAATCCCCCAGGCAGAATTCTGGGAGTTGAAGTCCACCCGTCTCAAAAGTTGCTAAAGTTGAGAATCACGGTTAGGATTAGTTTTTTAGGCCTATTGCTAAATCCCCCCTTTTTCAAGGCAATTTGGTTCTCCAGCCCTGCCCAGCCTCCCTTTATGCCCCTCTTTCCAGCCCCCCCCCCGAATTTCAAGAAATAATTCAGATTTCTCTCCCGTTTGCACTCTTTTATGCTTCCTCCCCAGAGCGAGTCGATCAAGCCGGAAGAGTTCACCCTGGAGATTTTCGAGCGTTTCCTCAACAAACTTTGCCTCCGTCCCGACATCGACAAAATCTTGCTGGAGATGTAAGTCACATTTTTGTGGATCGGACGCCGTTGTGAGACCGAAAGGGAGACGCCTCAACATACGACCATAACGGAGCCTGTTGGGTTAAGGTCGTAAGTCTTGACCAGGGTTAGGCAACTTGTGCTCTTTTATGACTCGTGGTCTTCAACTCCCAGAATTCCTGAGCTAGCATGAGGGAAACTTTGGCCCCTTCATCACTCGTGGACTTCAACTCCCAGAATTCCTGAGCCAGCCATGCTGAGGGGAAAGGGAGAGGTTTCCAAGCTGAGCCATGCTGGCTCAGGAATTCTGGGAGTTGAAGTCCATGAGTCATGAGGGGGCCAAAGTTTCCCTCATGCTGGCTGAGGAATTCTGGGAGTTGAAGTCCACAAGTCATAAAAGGGCCAAGGTTGCCTACCTCTGGTTTTGACAGTCATAAATTGGGTCACCCATATGACCATTTTTGACCTTTTTTGCAGCGGCCGTTAAGCGAATCACCTCAGCCGTTCCAGGGCGCCCCTGTGGGCTAGGCAACCTTTTCACCAAGCAGCAATTCCCTTAACAACTGCGGCAAGAAAGGTCATAAAACGGGACAATGTTCATTGAACAACTGTCTTACTTAGCAACGGAAATTTGGGGCTCCGTTGCGGTCCTAAGTGAAGGACTACCTGTGGCCTGTAGGTTTATAGCCCCAATACCCCATACAATACAGGCAGTCCTCGACTTACAACAATTCGTTTAGCGACCATTCAGAGTTACGACGTCACTGAAAAAGGACTGAGGACCGTTTTTCACACTTATGACCGTTGCCGCCTCCCCAGTGTCACATGATCAAAACTCAGATGCTTGGCGACTGACTCGTATTGATGACCATCGACCGTGTCTCCCGGAGTCACATGACCCCCTTTTGCGACCTTCCATGGGGAAGCCAGATTCACTTAACAACCGTGTTCCTCTCTTAACAACCGCAGTTGATTCCTTTAGCAGCTCCAGCAGGGAAGGCTGTAAAATGGAGCAAAAGTCACGACCAAATGTCTCACTTAACAACAGAAACTGTGGTGGTCGTAAGTCGAGGACTCCCTGTATCCAATTCCTTTTTTCTTTTCTGTCCTAATCCCATCAGTGGAGCCAAGGGGAAGCCGTATCTCAGCCTCGACCAGCTGATGGAGTTTATCAACCAGAAGCAACGAGACCCCCGCCTGAATGAGGTCTTGTACCCCCCCCTCACTCGGGCGCAAGTGCGCCAACTGATCGCCAAGTACGAGCCCAACCAGCAGTTCCAGCAAAGGGGTAAGATGCCCTTTCTTTTGCCCCAAGGATGAGCCAGGAGAAACACGGGGCCTGCTTGGATTCGCGCGTCCCCTGAACTCGGCACCGTCCGCCTTTACAAACCCGTTCTCGCGCAGTCTGCGAGCAACTGAACAAAAACTGTGGACGGAGAGGAGAAAAGCCAAATGCAAAAAAAAAAAAAAAAAAAAAGATTTGGACCTATTTGTGTAGCGGTTAGGGGGCAGAAAATAGTAATAATATCCCTAATAATGGTAGTAATAATATAGGGCTAGTTCTTGAATTGAAGCTGTGGTTGAAATTTTCCTGTTTTTTTTTCAATCCATTCTCTTTTATTTGAAGTTCTTGGATTTGCCAAGGGAGTCTCAAGTTTTTCTCTTCCTTTCCCAGATCAGATGTCCCTGGAGGGTTTTGGGCGCTACCTGGGGGGTGAAGAGAACACCATCGTGCCCCCCGAAAAGCTGGACCTATGTGACGACATGACACATCCACTAAGCAGCTACTTCATTAATTCTTCACATAATACCTACCTCACAGGTACCTATAGATACAGACTGGGCAGCTGTGAAGGCATCTGTCTCTCTATATATATCTATATCTATTTTTCTATCTATCTATCTATCTATCTATCTACATCTACATCTACATATACGTATACATATATATACATATATTAAAGATGGTACTAAAAAAGAGGAATGATTCCTGGGTGTATGCATGTTAAGAAATAAAAACGTGAGCACCAGGAAAGAGTAAAACATTTAAAAGTTTTAAATATAAAACATTAAAAGTTTTTAATAAAAAGCAGACCTAGCTTTTGTTGGCTCCTGTCTACCAAACATAAATCAGTCTGTTCTGCGTTATATATATATATCTTTCTATCTCTATCTGTCTGTCGGTATCTATCTGTCTGTCTATCTATCTATCTATCTATCTATCTATCTCTCTATATATCTATCTATATATCTATCTCTATATCTATCTATTATTATATCTATCTATCTCTATCTCTATGTCTGTCTCTGTCTATCTCTGTCTATCTATCTATCTATCTATCTATCTATCTATCTATCTATCTATCTATCTATCTCTACCTCTCTATCTATCTCTATTTCTATCTATCTATATCTATATCTATACATCTATATATCTGTTGAAGTCCACAAGTCCTAAAAGGGCCAGGTTTGAAGACCCCTGAGATAACATAAAGCAATGTTTCTCAGTCCTGGCCACTATGTGCTGTGTGGGCATCAACTCCCAGACTTCCCTAGCCAGTACGCTGGCTGGAGAATTCTGAGAGTTGAGGTCCACCTGTCTTAAATTTATTGAGGTCGAGTGTTTTAGAGGGTTGTGGTGTCGCAAAATTGGAGCATCCCACGGTAAATGATATTGCTAGTGAGCTCTTTAATTCAAGACGATTTGCAGAAGCATTTGAAGATTGAAGCATTAAACTGAGTTTGCAGCTGAGAGAAGAATTTAATGACTCATTTTTTATGGCTCGCACTGAACATTTTATTGACATTCCAGCACCGGCAGAGGGGACTCCACCCAGTTCTTTATCTATTGGTACATTTTTTTCACCCTTTACCACAGAGATGGGGAACGTTTGCTCTAAATCAGCATTTCTCAACCTTAGCAAGGTTAAGATATGTGCATTGCAACTCCCAGAATTCCCCAGCAAGCAATGCTTTAAGATTTGTGGACTTCAACTCCCAGAATTTTCCGGCCAAAAGTTTGCACATCTTAAAGTTCCGAGTTCGAGGAACAGTGCTCAATTCTTATGTGAAGTGCAGTTCCCAGCAGCCTTTGCAAACTTGGTCAAAAGTGAGGGATGTTGAGAATTGGAGTTTTGCAACAACTGGGGCCAGAACTGACTGGAGATGGTTTGAACACTGTGGCAAACCCTGATACGACTGGCTTGATCTTGGCTTAAGAGTGGCCCGTAAACCCACCCTTTGCCGTTTATGGCTTAGTTGCACAAGACCCGGGCACGGGTGTGAATCCAGACACTTAAGAGGCCTGCGTGGAAACGAAGCCAGCAGGCGAATAAAAGCAAGACAATGGCAGAATAATTCAAATAATGGAAGGTGGGAATCTTTTGTGATGCAGCCTCTGGAGACGTCACTCCAATTAGCCGGCGCCAAAGAAGGAAAAAAATTCTCTCTTGGATAATAGCTTGCAATTTCCTAGCGTCCCCAGAGGAGAACTGGAGTGTAACATTTGTGGCCTCGGGTTTGTGAAGTGAAAAGCTTGTAAAGTAGGGAAGATACAAAACACACATTTAAGCATGCTACGTGCAACCCTATGAATAAAACCCCCTCCCCTACAAAGAACATATCAATATTAATACCGGTTCCTCGTGAATCCATAGCGGGAAGAGGAAGCTTGAGCGTTCACAAGCTTAATGCTGTACGCAACAAATCGGTGATGGACTTTAACTCTTATCTAACTCTTCCTCTTCTTCTTCTTCTTTTTTTTTTTTTTCCCTCCGAAGGCTTTTTTCTCACCCTCTCCTCCTTTCTCCCTCCAGCCGGGCAGCTGACGGGCAATTCCTCCGTGGAAATGTACCGGCAGGTACTCTTAAGCGGGTGCCGCTGTATCGAACTTGATTGCTGGAAGGGGCGTCCCCAGGACGAAGAACCCTTTATCACCCACGGCTTCACCATGACGACGGAGATCCCCTTCAAGGTACCCGTTGCGGGGGGGGGGGTCCCCCTCTGGCTAGTTTGTCTTCCTGGAGGGCAAGAGACCCTCCCCCTCCTTCACCTCTTCAATCCAGCCTTTCTTCTTAAGCCTAGAATCTGGGAATCAGGACATGGGATGGGACCTAAGAGGTCATTTAGTCCAACCCCCCCTCCTCTCCAGGCAGGTGCCTTGAGGGAGATGGGCGGTTAAAAATAGGAAATATAAATAAAATAAAGCTCTATCGCGGTGCTCCTCAGACTTGGCAACTTGAAGATGGGCGGGGTTCAGGTCCCAGTGTTCCCCAGCCAGCCTGCTTTAAGATGGATGGACTTCAACTCCCAGAATTCCCCAACCCATATAGTATAGGATGGGTGGACTTCAACTCCCAGAATTCCCCAACCCATATAGTATAGGATGGGTGGACTTCAACTCCCAGAATTCCCCAACCCATATAGTATAGGATGGGTGGACTTCAACTCCCAGAATTCCCCAACCCATATAGTATAGGATGGGTGGACTTCAGCTCCCAGAATTTCCCAACCAGCATGCTTTAAGAGGGGTGGACTTCAACTCCCAGAATTCCCCAGCCAACATGCTTTAAAATTTCTGGACTTCAACTCCCAGAATCCCCCAGCCAATGTTAAATCCCTTCGCTCTCATCTCGGCTCTGTTGCAGGAGGTCATTGAGGCCATTGCGGAAAGCGCCTTCAAGACATCGCCCTACCCCGTCATCCTGTCGTTTGAGAACCACGTTGATTCGTGAGTAAGCTACTCGCAGCCTGCGTGAGAGACGTCGTTTTTTTTCTCGTATCTTGTTTTACGGAGGCTTGTACTGATTTTCCCTTTTCCAGAGCGAAGCAGCAGGCTAAGATGGCCGAGTACTGCCGAAGCATCTTCGGGGACGCCCTTCTGATCGATCCCTTTGAAAAATATCCGGTGAGTAACTCTTGATCAGGGCTCTTCAAACTTGGCCCTTTGATGACTTGTGGACTTCAGTTCCCAGAATTCCTCGTGCCTGGATGAGGAATTCTGGGAGTTGAACTTCACAAGTCATCAAAGGGCCAAGTTTGAAGATCCCAGCTTGTGGACTTCAACTCCCAGAATACCTCAGCCAGGCACACATCCTGGCTGAGGAATTCTGGGAGTTGAAGTCCACAAGTCATCAAAGGGCCAAGTTTGAAGACCCCTGCTCTCGATGGACCTTGCTGTTTACCAATTGTTTACAAACTGTTGTAAATTGAGGACCGTCTGTATATATAAGAGACATGGGAAGAACAGATGATCTTTGATAGTCCTCCACGTCTGCCTCTTTTTCCAAATTAAGGGTTTTTCTTTTTGTCTTTTGGCTCAGCTGGTTTCCCAATTTGTCTTTCCCCCTCTTCCTGCAGCTCCAGCCCGGCGTACCCTTACCGAGCCCCCAGGAATTATTGGGGCGCATTCTGGTGAAAAACAAGAAGCGCCGCACCCACGCCAAGGGGACGGAAGGCAGCGTCCGCAAACGGGTTCTGGAGCAGACGCCCAGCTCCTATAGTGACTCTTCTGGGGTGGGCGAGCCGGGGTCTCCCGCCCTGGGTAGGTGCCCCAAAGTTTTTTTGTTTGTTTATTTATTTATTAAATCCACATGCAGCCCATCACACCATCCAAAGCGACTCTGGATGGTGGCTTTTCTTTTGGGGGGAAGATTCAGTCTTGGTTAGCCAAGAAGCCGAATCTTTGCTCCATGCAAAGTCCAGGGGCTGAAGGGAGGGAAAATAGCGAAGAAGGAGGGAACGAAAGAAGGAAGAAAGGAAGGGGGGAGGAAGGTAGAAAGGAAGGAAGAGAGGGAGGAAGGAAGGAATATCAGAATAATAGAGTTGGAAGGGACCCTGGAGATCATCTAGACCATCCCCCTGCTCAGCCAGGAAACCCTATTCCACATGGCTATCCGGTCTTCTTGAAAACCTCCAGTGAGGGAGGAAGGAAGGAAGGAAGGGGAAGGGGAGGAGGGGAGGGAAAGAGGGAAGGGGAAGGGGAGGAAGAAAGGAGAGGAAAGAAAGGGAGGAGGGAGGGAGAAAGGGAAGGAAGGAATTAAACAAGGAAGGAAGAAAGGAAGGGGAGGGAGGGAGGGGAGGAAAGGGAAGGAGTCAAAGAAAAAACAGTGTAAGAAAGCAAAGAAGGAAAGTTGAAAAAAGGCAGGAAAGAAAGAAAAAGATTCAATACAAAGACGTCGCTTCCCACCTTCTTTACCGCACATATAATTCTAAATTTGCCTCTCGCTCGAGGCTTACAACAAGCCCTCTTCTTTCCATAATCTATCTATAATCACAAGCCATCATTTCATGTCGCACAGGAAATTTAACCTCAGGCCAGCCATCCGTGACAGCTCAGCGGGAACAAGAAGCTGATGATATCGTCCCGGTCTGAGCGGCCACAGCACGCAATGCAAAATAGCCGAGGAGGGGAAAGCAAACCCAAAAGCCGGTTGATTTTTCTTCCTCATGTCTTCCTCTCCTGCAGGGTCTCCCTTCGCTGAACAGCCCGAGATCCTTTCCTTGATCCTGACCAACGGGGAGGAGAAGACCCCCGACAGGATGGCAAAACTAGGGGAACCCCGCAAATCTATTGGTGAGACTTCCCTGGGAAAACATCCCCAGACAGCTGCATGTCCAAACTAAGGTGAAGAAAAGGTTTTCCCAATAAGCCAGCTATGGAATTCTGGGAGTTGAAGTCCACCCACCTTAAAGCAGGCTGGCTGGGGGATTCTGGGAATTGAATCCACCCGCCTTAAAGCAGGCTGGCTAGGGGATTCTGGGAGTTGAAGTCCACCCACCTTAAAGCAGGCTGGCTGGGGGATTCTGGGAGTTAGTCCATCCACCTTAAAGCAGGCTGGCTGGGGGATTCTGGGAGTTGAAGTCCACCTATCTTAAAGCAGGCTGGCTGGGGGATTCTGGGAGTTGAAGTCTACTTAAAGGAATTCTGGGGGTCCATCCCTTTTGAAGCATGCTGGCTGGGGACTTCTGGGAGTTGAAGTCCAACATCTTAAAGTCTACTGGCTGGGGAATTCTGGGAGCTGACATCTAAACATCTTAAACTTGCTAAGTTTAAAAAAAATTCTCTTTTAAATGATAGCCCAGATAGAATCTTTATGTAATTTTTAACAGTTAACTCACCTGGGAACTGTAGTTCTTTGGGGGTTCAGCTGACAAAGTGGCGTTTTACCCATCCCACAGATCCCCCCCTAACCCCTTCCTTTCTCCCCACCTCCAGACCGGGAAGCTGAAAGTGAGGAGGAAGAAGAACAGCCAGACCCTAAAAAACCTACCACCGATGAGGTACGTGCAAGGGGGAACTTTGGCCAGGCACATCCGGAATATTTTGGGGTGCACCAATGACTTTCAAAGAGGCCTTGGAGAGGAAACAAAAGAAAACCGTGGAGTTACAGCTAGTCCTCAAGTTATGGCCACCATTGAGCCCAAGATTTATGTTGCTAACAGAAAACTTTTTAAGTGCCCCACTTTACGGCTTTTCCTGCCAGAGTTGTTAAGTGAATCATTGCAGCTGTTAACTTAGTCACACGGTCGTTAAACGAATCCAGCTTCCCCACTGACATTGCTTGTCGGAGGGTCTCAAAAGCGGGTCACATGACCCTGGGACACCGCGACCGTCATAAATACGAACCGCTTGCCAAGTGTCCGAATTTTGATCACCTGATGTGGCAACGGTCATAAGTGTAAAGTGGGGGAAGCCGCAAAGGTCGTAAGTGTGAACAACGGCCATAAGTCCTTTTTTTCAGTGGCGTGGTAACTTGGAACAGTTATAAGTCGAGGACTACCTGTGTTTTATTTCTGTAACTCCCAGGAGTCATCGCAAGAGCTCCGATGAGTAAAGATTCCATTTCCCAGGTTTTCTCACCAGCCTGGAGCCAGAGGGGATTCTGGGAAATGGAGTTTTAAGACAATTCGGACAGCTTTCAAAGTTTTGCATTGTGTCACTGCTTTTTCCCATTTTTTTTCCCCAACTCCCCGATCGCCCGCAGGGCACCGCCAGCAGCGAAGTCAACGCCACAGAGGAGATGTCAACGTTGGTCAATTACATCGAACCGGTCAAGTTCAAGTCCTTCGAAGCAGCCAGCAGTGAGTTGGGGGGGTGGGGGGGAGACACGGACGAGCGATGGTGCCCAGCTCAATGGCGGCTGAATTGACAGCTTCTGCCTTTTGAATCGGGGACCTTTTGGGGTGTAGAAATGTGTCCCGGGGGGTGCCTGGTTATTAATGTGACTCTTAATTACAGTGGCCATATTTTCTCGGGGGGGGGGGAGGGAAATACAGGGAGTCCTCGACTTAAAACAGCCAGAAAATTTGTCACAGTGATTAATTGAGGCAACGTGAGACTGCACCCCATTTTACAGCCTTTTGGGGGGGGGGCTGGCTGGCTGGGGAATTCTGGGAGTTGAAGTCCACAAGTTTTAAAGTTGCCAATTTTAAGACCCCTGATTTTCAGCAATCTAGCCGGCTAAGGAATTCTGGAAGTCCACAAGTCTTAAAAGTTGCCAAGTTTGCAGACCCCTGCTCTATGAGAAAGCGTGTATGATAACTCTAATCATAACCATAATCAAAACAGGGTTTTCATTCCTTTGTAGAGGCTACCATTGTGATTTTTTTTTTTATTTTGGACTCTCCCTCCTTCCTTGCAAAAACCCTGATCCTTGAGAAGAGACTTGTCTTGAGTGCTTAAATACGCGGCTGGACAGTCATCAAATTCAGGATGTTTCATTTGAATGATAGCCGGTTCCTTTGCGTGTCCAAAATTCCACTAGCCAGATTTAAAGCAAACTTGGTGGGGCAAATTCCCTTAGTGATGGAGGGCTAGTCTCTCTCTTTCTAACCAGCCTTTACCTCGCAGGGTTGTCGTTATGGGAAAAACGGGGCCCTAGGCGCGTGCAGAAAACTGACCTGCTTTTTCTTTCCTTTCTGCTCTTCTAGAAGGCAACAAATGTTATGAAATGTCTTCCTTCGTGGAGACCAAAGGACTGGAGCAGCTGACAAACAGCCCCATGGAGTTTGTTGAGTATCCTGGATAGTTCCCAAACCAACATGGAGCTCTCGAACCCATGTCTCTCGTCTCTCAGACGCCCCTTCCCTCTTTTTAAAATGATCAGGCTTTGGCACGGCTGATATTTATCAGTATTTCCTGCATTAAACGTTTAAATTGATGTTTTCACTCTGGTCCAAGTGATCACGATGGTGGGGTGGGATTCGAATCTGATGTTAAGGGAGTTTTTGCCTCGTTTTATAAGCTTTCTTTGCCACAGTTGTTAAATGAATCACTGCAATTGTTAAGTTAGTGACCCGGTTTTGCTCATCGGAAGGACACAAAAAGGGGATCGCATAACCCCGAGGACACAGTGACCGTCATAAATGTGAGTCAGTCGCTAAGCGTCTGAATTTTGATCACATGACCACGGGGATCCTGCAACGGTCGTTAAGGGTGAAAAACCGTCACTTTTTAAGTACCGTCATAACTTTGAATGGTCACTAAATTGAGAACTGCTTGCAGCGTCAATTTTGACGACTCCTGAGAGAATTTTGGGGTCAACCCCAGGGATATTAGGACCTCGTTGCTCTAGGCCAGGGGTAGGCAATTTTGGCCCTTTTATGACTCGTGGACTTCAACTCCCAGAATTTCTGGGCCAGCATGGCTCAGCTTGGAAACCTCTCCCTTTCCCCTCAGCATGGCTGGCTCAGGAATTCTGGGAGTTGAAGTCCACCAGTCATAAAAGAGCCAAGGTTGCCTACCCCTGCTCTAAGGGATCCTGCCTGGAGTAGGGGTTGGAATAAATGACCTCTCGGATCCCACCCCATGGTGTGGTTCATAATTCTAATGTTAAGAAGGAAGGCTGAATTGAAAGGAAAGGTGAGGAATAGGTTGGATGGGATGGCTTTGCGCGGCGAGACACACGTTGATAGCCAGCTGGACAGCTGACCACCCTTACCAGCTTTGCGGCCTTGACACGGATCCCTCCCAGATACAACAAGAAACAGCTCAGCCGAATCTACCCCAAAGGGACACGCGTGGATTCCTCCAACTACATGCCACAGCTCTTCTGGAACGCCGGCTGTCAGATGGTGGCCCTTAATTTTCAAAGCCTGGGTGAGTTCCCCTTCTGGAGGCCCATGAGGACTAGGAACTTGCCCAGGCGTGTACGCGTTTACAAAGGGCAGCCGTTTCCCTGGAACTTTTCGCTGCAGCCTTGTTTAGATCGGTTGAATGAGATCGCTTGTAGTTTAGCTGACCCTCAAAATGTCAACCCAGAGGAATTTGGAAGGACAATGGCGATGATTTATTAAATTCATTAAATTTATGGGCCGTCCCTCTGACGACTGAGTGGCCGCTAAAACAGAAGTTTCTGTGCTTTACGCAGGGTGCTAAAATTCACCTTTATTTTTTTTAAACGGTTTTTGGTGCCTTGGCCAAAAAGCGGGCGACTTTGATAAATGAATTTCCCTACCATTTTGTAGCGTCCTGTCTGCCCCTAAAATATGCCTCGACGCTTTAAATTCTCAATAAAAACACGAGCCCCTCTAGATAAATAATCTTCGCCTCTAAATACAAGGGAGAAAGAGAGCTGTGGGCTGCCCAGCGCGTACCCAGCGGCTTTGCGGGTTGCCGTCAGCTTGGCCTCTGCTAGTATAATGAGGACTAGGAACTTGGTTTGCATTTTCGGTATTCCCCCCCCCCTCCACGCAGACTTGCCAATGCAGCTGAATCTGGGCACCTTCGAATACAACCGCCGGAGCGGCTACTTGCTCAAGCCCGAATTTATGCGACGGTCGGACAAGTTTTTCGACCCGTTCACCGAAGACATTGTTGATGGCATCGTGGCGAACACCGTCAGAGTGAAGGTTGGGAGGCATGGCGAGGTGGACGGGGCGTAAAATTGGGTGGAAACTGTGTAGATACCTGTCGGTTGTGACTTTGAGGGGAGCGGGGAGGGAGGGAAGGAAGGAAGGAAGGAAGAAGGGAGGGAGAAAGGAAAAAGGGAAGAAGGGAGGGAGAAAGGAAAGGAAAAGGGAGGAAGGAAAAAGGGAACAAGAGGGAGAAAGAAAAGGGAAGGAAAGAAAGGAAGAAAGGAAGAAAAAGGGAAAGAAGGGAGGGAGAAAAGGACGGAAGAAGGAAAGGAAAGAAGGAAGGAGAAGAAAGATTGACAGAAAGGGAAGGAAAGTAGAAGGCAAGCAGGAAGGAAGGAAAAGGAAGAAAAAAAGGAAGGAAAAGAGAAGGAATAAAAAGGGAAGGAGGGAGGAAGAAAAGAAGAAGGAAAAGAAAAGAAAAAAGGAAAGAAGGAAAAGAGAAGGAAGGAAGATGGGAAGGAAGGAAGGAAGAAAGAAGGGAGGGAGGGAGGGAGGAAAATCGACAAGCAAACCTATTTGAGCCAGCAATCTGAGTGGAAGAGAGTTCTTCTGAGCATATACAGAGAGCTGTGTCAGAAACTGGCAAGCGAATTCCACCAGAGTTTTAGAACTAAGACGGGAAACGCATCTTCTCAGATTATCTCCGGTCAGTTTCTCTCGGATAAGAGGATCGGCATCTACGTCGAGGTGGACATGTTTGGGCTGCCGGTGGACACCAAGCGCAAATTTCGCACTCGGACCTCCCAGGGCAACTCCTTCAACCCCGTTTGGGATGAGGAGCCCTTTGTCTTCCAGAAGGTGAGCATGGAGGTGGGCAGCATTGACGTTCCTTGAGGCCATGGAGCAGGGTACTTCTGAGCATGTGCAGAGTGCGTCTCTTTCTCGCCCGGAATCTCAGCTTTTGCTGATCTGCCCCCAAATTAAATTTTGTCTCTTTGAGGTGAATGGCCTTTCGTTTTGTTCCGCTCCATTCACAAAGGTTGTGTTATGTGTGTGTACGAGTGTGTGTTTGTGGAGCATCCATGGCACAATCTGAACTCGGCTCTTCCCTCCAGCAGTTCTTTCTACTCTCTGTTTGCCCAGGTCGTGCTGCCAACCCTTGCCTCGCTGCGCATCGCGGTTTTTGAGGAGGGTGGCAAATTTGTGGGGCATCGGATCTTGCCCGTCTCTGCCATCTGTGCAGGTGAGTTCCTCTATTCCCCCCCCCCCCCAGCGGCAAAGTTATTGCAGAGTTGGTTCCCTCGTCCCCCTTCTGCAGAATAATGGGATTTTCATGCTTGAGGAAGGACTAGAACTCACCGTCTCCTGGTGATTGGCCCAATGTCACCCAGCTCGCATTCGTGCCTAACGCGGGACTAGAACTCACCATCTCCTGGTGATTGGCCCAAAGTCACCCAGCTTGCATTTGTGCCTAAGGCGGACTAAAACTCACCGTCTCCTGGTGATTGGCCCAAAGTCACCCAGCTGGCATTCGTGCCTAAGGCAGGACTAGAACTCTCCATCTCCTGGTGATTGGCCCAAAGTCACCCAGCTGGCATTTGTGCCTAAGGCGGGACTAGAACTCTCCATCTCCTGGTGATTGGCCCAAAGTCACCCAGCTGGCTTTCATGCCTAAGGCGGGACTAGAACTCTCAAATCTCCTGATGATTGGCCCAAAGTCACCGAGTTGGCTTTCATATCTAAGGCGGGACTAGAACTCACCGTCTCCTGGTTTCTACCTGTCGCCTTAATCATTAGACCAAACTGACTCTATACAAATAATCCCAGCGCATCATATTCCATGTTTTTATTTATCTCTTTGGGCAGGAAATGCAATTAGAAGATCGCTTCCAATATTATAATTATCTGGAGATCCTGGAGATCAGGACTTAACACTTCTGTGCTAATGTTGTGTGTCTGTGTGTGTGTGTGTGTGATTTTCTCTTTCTCAGGATACCACTACATTTCCCTGCGCAGTGAAAGCAACCAGCCCCTCTGTCTCCCGGCCTTGCTGGTCTACACGGAAGCTTGCGACTACATTCCCGACGATCATCAAAGTAATAATGGCTTGTGGAAAGGGGGCGGGTCCTTCCTGGGTGGGTGGGGACACTCTGATGCCGTCGGCCCTGCAAGGTAGACCGGATTAGCCCACCAAAACCACGCAGGCAATCCTCCATTTACAACCCTATCTTCAGCGACCGATCAAAGTTACACACACAAAAAAAGGGGGGGACTTCTGAACGTTTTTCAATTTTAACGACCGTTGTGGCATTTTCAGGGTCACTCCTATTGATGACGCTTGCAGTGTCCCTGTGTGTGTGTGTGTGTGTGTGTGTGTGTGTGTGTGTGTGTGGTGGTCTGCTTTTGTGACCTTCTGACAAGCAAAGCCCAATGGGGAAGGCAGGTCCACTTAACAACTGTGTTGCTAACTTAACAACTTCAGCAGTCCGCTTACTGCAAGGGGTCTTCAAACCTGGCCACTTTTAAGACTTGTGGACTTCAACTCCCAGAATTCCTCAGCCAGCCTGAGGAATTCTGGGAGTTGAAGTCCACAAGTCTTAAAAGTGGCCAAGTTTGAAGACCCCTGGCTTATAGGGATCATACATTGAATAAAACCGAAATAAAGCGTGTAAATACACGTAGATATATAACGGAGAAAGGTCGCAAAATGGGGCAGCATCCCCCTGGTCACTGGAGGGACCTGAGTCTCTTTTTCCCCGTGCCGTTGTAACTTTGAATGGTCACTAAACGAACCGTTGTTAATTGAGGACTCCCTGTAATCTCCGTCTCGCGGTAGGATAGACGCGGTAGCATACGGACGTGCGATAGAGAAAGCCAGGCTCTGAGCATCGGGACCAGATTCTCCGGCCATCTCTTGTCTAATCCCCGTCTAATCCCAATCCATGTTTTCTTAGGAAAGCGGCGGGCCTTAAGGCTCTCTTTCTTCTCTCCCCAGATTATGCCGAGGCGTTGATTAACCCAATTAAGCACGTCAGCTTAATGGACCAGCGGGCCAAACAGCTGGCTGCCCTGATTGGGGAGAGGGAGGTGAGGACTTCCGGAGTGAGACGACGCGCAATGAGGCGGACAGGTTACGGAGGGTGGAGATGCCCGCGTCATTTTTGCATTAAATTGAGGGGTCCGTTTTTGCGACGAGACGGCCCGGCGGGTGTCACAGAGCAATTTGGGGTGGCAGAGAGAGAGAGGGCGGGCATTTAAAAGGGTTGGAATGCCCACCTTCATTTCCCCCTATTCCCTCCCCCCCCCCCGTTTGGCAGGAGAACATGGAGAAGCCAAAGGAGTCCCTATTGAGGAGTCCGTCTTGCACCACCACGGGGCCGGCCCGGGAGGTCCAGAAACCCCTCCCGGATGTGTTGCCCCCAACTCGGACCCCCAGCATCATCCCCAGTCAAGGTGAAGCAATAGCAATAGCACTTAGACTTTTAGACCGCTTCACGGTGCTTTATCTGGGTCCTTGTTTTTACCGACCTCGCAAGAACGGAAGGCTGTTTGAGCTGGTCAGGATCAAACTGCTGGCAGTCGGCAGAGTTATCCTGCAATACTGCATTCTAATCATACAAAGGAAGGAAGGAAGGAAGGAAGGAAGGAAGGAAGGAAGGAAGGAAGGAAGGAAGGAAGGAAGGAAGGAAGGACAATAGCACTTAGACTTATATACCGCTTCACAGTGCTTTACAGCCCTTCTCTCAGTGGCTTACAGAGTCAGCCTCTTGTCCCCCAACAATCTGGGTCCTCGTTTTTACCGACCTCAGAAGGACGGAAGGCTGAGTCAACCTTGAACCGCCCAGGATCGAACTGCTGGCAGTCGGCAGAGTCAGCCTGCAATGCTGCATTCTTAACCACTGCGCCACAAAGGCTGAAAGAACATGCTGCATGGAGAAATTTCCTCAGCCTGTATAACATTCCTATTGGCTGCTGGAATGAGGGGGAGTGGGGTCTTTTTGCCCACCGTGGGAATGTTGGGGGAGAAAGAACGGGGCCCCACATTTTTCTGCCCAGCCCAGTTTTGAGATTGGAATGTTAGAAGCTCTGAAGTCCGTTTTTCCTCCCAAACTCTGCATTCCTTCTCTTCCTGTATTCTCTAGGCCAGAGAGATGACCTGATTGCAAGCGTCCTGGCAGGTAAGGATGGGGATGTTTTGCCAGCCCCCTTAACCCCAAAGGGTGCCCGTTGACAGCAGTGGAAAGTTACGACTTACGACGGGTCCTCGTGCTCACGACCGTTGCAGCATCCTCACGATTTGCGTGATCAGCACTTTGCAAGCGGCACGTATTTACAACGGTTGCAGCGTCCGGGGTCATGCGATCCATATTCACGACCTTCCCAAGGGGGGGGGGAGCCAATTCACTTAAAGACCACACACTTCACTTAAGAACGGTGGTGATTTGCTTCACGACCGTAAGATCGTAAAATCAGAAGCAACTCCTTTAATAACCACCTTGGAAATTCCCGAGGATTACGTGCCTATTTACATTTCCGGTTTTACAAGCCGCCGAGAGTCGCTTGATCCATCAGACGGGCAGCATAAAAATTTAATAAATATTTTTTTTAAAAAACCAGCCACTCAAGTTCCTAGTCCATATTGACGCGGAGAAAAAAAAAACTTGAGAACGGAGAAGCCGGGGACGGCACGATCTGTTATTCTTTCTCGCCGTCTCGCCGTCTCCCTTCCCTTCCCGTTTCCTTCTCACCGGAGACTTGGACTCCGCAAACCCTCATGCTTTGCTCTTCCCTTCCAGAGGTGTCCCCGCCTTCTGTGGAAGAACTGAAGCAGCAAAAGGCTTTTGTGAAGTTGCTGAAGAAGCAGTATCGGGAGCTGAAGGAGCTCCGTCGCAAACACATGAAAAAAATTTGCAGCCTCAACAAAAAGCAGAACGCGCAGCTGGAAAAAAGCCGGCTGCGTAGCCGGGAAGGGTGAGAATAATATCAGATTTTTTAGCCAAGTGTGTCCCACAAGAAGCCCAGAAAAAGGACGTTTGGATGAGATTTGCCATGCAGGGGGAAAAGAGAATTACAGCAGGTTTTCTGCTGCTGAGAAAGAGAGATTGAGAGCAATTTTTCCATGCTGAAAATGAGAAGTAGGACAGATTCTCCATGCCAAAAAGGAGATTTACAGCAGATTCGTCATGCAGAAAGACAGACTTTAAAGCCAATTTACTAGGCAGAAAAGAAGATTTAGAGCAATTTTTTTTAGGCCTAGAAGGAGATTAACAGCAGGTTTTCCAGGCAGATGCACTTAAACGACGGCGATACTAACTTAACAACTTCAGTGATTCCCTTAACAACGGAGAAAAGAAAGGTCGTAAAATGGGGCAAAATTCACTTAACAGCTGTCTCCTTTAGCAACAGAAAGTTTATGCTCCCTTGTGGTGGTAAGTCAAGGATGACCAGTAGTTAGCCAGTGTCGTCTTGAAAACCTCCAGTGTTGGAGTACCCACAACTTCTGGTGGCAAGCCGTTCCACTGGTTAATTGTTCTCACTTTCAGGAAATTCCTCCTTAATTCCAGGCTGCTCCTGCATTAGTTTCCATCCGTTGCTTCTTGTCCTGCCTTCGGGCGCTTTGGGGGAATAGGTTGACTCCCTCTTCTCCAAAGCACTAAAAGGCAGGACAAGAAGCAACGGATGGAAACTCATCCAGGAGAGAAGCAACCTGGAACTAAAGAAAAATTTCCTGACAATTAAGCAGTGGAACAATCCTGCCTCCAGAAGCGGTGAATGCTCCAACACTGGAAGTTTTTAAGAAGAGACTGGACAGCCATTTGTCTGAAATGGTCTAGGGTTTCCTGCCTGAGCAGGGGGTTGGACTAGAAGTCCTCCAAGGCCCCTTCCAACTTTATTATTATTATTATTCTCTGTGGCTGCCCCTCAAATACTGGAAGGTTGCTAACATGCCCTCTTTTTTGGCAGGTCTCAAAGCTCTTTAGAGGGAGCCCGGCCAGGACAGGACCATGAGGAACCTCAACGGAAGCTGGATCTTCAGGAATGGCAAATGCAGGAGGGTCTGCTACGGCTACGCGAGGCTCAGCACCAGGTGGAGAGGGAGATGAAGCGAGATCACCTGCACCAGGTATCATCTACACCAGGGGTCTTCAAATGTGGCCCTTTTATGACTTGTGGACCAACCCCTGCTCTCCCCAGTCCTCTGGCCAGGCACAGCCCGATTGGTGACTGCGGAGATCCCTGTTTCTAGTCCTCGTGGCAAAAAGGCAGGAGGTTGGACTAGATGACCTCCAAGGTCCCTCCCAAATTTATTATTATTGTTGTTGTTGTTAAGTTCCTGTGCTCTGCTTTCCTCTGGCTTCTTCCCCCAGGCTCAGCAGCGTTTAAGAGACATCGCTCAAGATTATCAGACGGCTCAGTTGAAGAAGCTGAAAGAAACGAGCGAGAAGTGAGTTCGTAACGCGACGAGAAGCTTCCGGCGATGAGGAGCGTTGGGAATTTTGCCTTTCGCTTCATCCCGCCGCCTGTCGTCACCCTCGGGGTGTGGCTTTTGGGACTTCAGAAAAGCATTTTTTTTTCCTGATCAGGCTGTTAATTCCTCTTCTCCCCTATGTGGGAGCCTTATACACGTAATCCTTGACTTAACGACCACAATTTCTGTTGTGAACTGAGACATTTGCGAAATGAGTTTTGCCCCATTTTACGACTTTTCTTGCCACAGTTGTTAAGTGAATCGCTGCCGTTTTTAAATGAGTAACTCCGTTGTTAAGTGAATCTGGCTTTCCCCATTGACTTTGCCTGTCAGAAGTTCGCAAAAGGGAATCAAGTGACCCCGGCAGACTACGACCGTCATAAATGCGAATCTGTTGCCAAGCGTCCGAATTTCGATCATGTGACCGTGGGGGGACACTGCAACGGTCGTAAGCGCGAAAAATGGTCGTCAGTCCCTTTTTCCAGTGCCGTTGTCACTTCGAACGGTCACTAAACAAATTGTCGTAAGTCGGGGACGATCTCTACAAGGCTTCTCGTCAGCCTCGAGCAACGTTTTTAAATTTGGTTGAGGAAAAAAACAAAACAAAAACCAGTTGTAATTTCAATAATAAACGTTTAGCTCCCGTTTGGCATCTCACACTGCCCGGTCAAGTTTTTTGAGGATTTGGGATAAAAAGATCATTCACACATTGTGGGATGAGCACTAAGGTGGCTTGTCGTCCCTTTGCGTGTTAGAGAGAAGAAGGAACTGCAGAGAATTCTGGATCGAAAACGGCACAACAGCATCACGGAAGCGAAATCTCGCGAGATGAGCAAAAAGGACATGTGAGTTAGAGCGGGGCCGGAAGAAAGAGCAAAAATGTCGGGTGATTGGTATGGGCGAACGAAGGAATGATCAGGGATTGTCCTTAACCTGCTTTGTCTCTCCCAGGGAGTTAACCGAGATAAACAGAAGGCACATCACTGAATCCGTAAACTCCATCCGGAGGGTAAGCCTCTAACAATCTAGCATTTTCCTAATTGTCAATGTTCAGTTTTCTTTTTTCTAACGCCTATCGTTCTCGCACACCGCAACACCACTGTAAATCAGCGTCACAAAAAAATAAATAAATAGGAAACTAAGTTAAAAGTTTACAAACTTATAAAGCTTTCCAGGACAGGCAAGAAGGATACAATTCTGGATGAATCTTAATTTATTGGAGTGATGCTTTGAGTTGAGCACGCACACAGACAGCTCCTCCAAAAATGTGAAAAAATCCATATTTAGGATTAAATCTGCGCCCAGATTCTGAACCCGAGAATATTTCTGTGTGGCCTTCAAGGGGTGGCCCCAAGACAATCACATGGCAGTCGTCTAGACTGGAGTAAACAAAACAGGGGCAACTTTGATTCCCCTGGAAAAGAGGATGGGTGGTGAACCAGCTGATGAATTTGGAAGGCTGCTCTTCTCCTCCTTTGCTTATTTTCTCGTGTGTGTTTTTTTTTTCCCTTCAATTCCTCCAGCTTGAAGAGGCCCAGAAGCGACGCCAGGAAAAGCTACTTTTGGGACACCAGGAAATGGTGCAATTGATTGAGGACGAAGAACCCCGGGTGGGTGATTTTTACAAGGGTCACCGAGAACAATCTTGGACCTCGGGAGACAGGGCGAAGAGATGCTGCTAAGGCAGTGGTTCTCAACCTGTGGGTCGGGACCCCATTTGGGGTCGAACGACCATTTCATGGGGGTCGCCAAACAAGGCTGTCTGCCATTTTTTCCCCCTTTTCTTTGGCCACGCCCCTGGCACCTGGTGATGTATAAGTGGTTAGGGGTCACCACAACATGGGGAACTGTATTATGGGGTCGCGGCATTAGAAAGGTTGAGAACCACTGTTCTAAGGGAACAGCCAGATAAGAGACCGCTGAGCCCTCGGCTGCGTAATGGATGGGACTCTCCCTAGTTCCTTTAGGCTGTAAAGCAGTGGTTCTCAACCTTTTTAATGCCGCAACCCCGCAACCAGTCGTAAGTCGAGGACTACTCAACCGGTCGTAAGTCGAGGACTACTCAACTGGTGCAGCACCGTTTGCAGACTGGGACTTTTGGCGGGCTCAGCAGGGCAGAGACAGCCTGGACAATTCCTATTGGCTTTTGAAAGCCAATAGAATTAGATTGTATTCAAGAGAGTCTATTCTATTGGCTTTCAAAAGCCAATAGAATAAAAGGGAGTAGCACGCTAAGGAAAAGGGGGGAAAAATGGCGGATTGCGTTGTTTGGCGACCCTCGTGAAATGGTCGTTCGACCCCAAATGGGGTCCCGACCCACAGGTGGAGAACCACTGCTGTAAAGGAAGGGGGTGAGAGAATCTAGATCTGTGGAAAGAGTTCAGAGTTGTGCAGGTACGTGGGAAAGACTTTTGGAAACGGAGCAAAGAGACCTTACCCAGGAATGGTCAGATAAGAGTCAGCATAGCCCTCAGATGTATAATGGATGGAGAAAGAGGGTCACAAGAGACCCTCCCTAATTTCTCAGGCAGTAAAAGAGAGAGCTAGAATGTGGGAAAGACTTCAGGGTGAAGAGATGCTGCTAAGGGAATAGATAAGAGACAGCTGAGCCCTCCGCTGCACAATGGGTGGAGAAAGAGGGCGAGAAGGGACCCTCCCTAATTTCTCAGGCTGTAAAGCTGGGGGGGGAGGGGGGAGAATCTAGATCTATGGAAAACAGTTCAGAGTGTGTGCAGGTATGCGTAATGATATCTGGGGAAGACCTTGGGAGACGGAGCAAAGAGCCCTGCCTAGCAACGGTCAAATAAGAGACAGCAGAGCCCTCAGATGTACAACAGGCAGGGCAAGGGGCTCACAAGGGACCCTCCCTAGTTTCTCGGCCTGTGAAGGAGAAAGCTGGAACGTGGGAAAGACTTCAGGGTGAAGAGATGCTGCTAAGGGAACAGCCCGATAAGAGGCAGCTGAGCCCTCGGCTGCATGATAGGCGAGGCAAGAGGCCTCAGTCTCTCCAGCTGGAAAAGAGACAGCGGGAGGCTTGCATTTTCAGCCTCTTCTTCATGCAGAATTAGCTTCTCTGCTTGTGTCCCCCCCGCCTGATCTACCCGGCAGGGCTGACGGTTGCATAACTCAGGTGTCTTTGAGAGCCAGATGTTTTCCGCTTGCTTCCTCCACTCACTCCTCCTCTTCCTCTTCCCTAGCTAATAGCTCAGCTGGAGCAAGAGTGGCAGCTGGAGGGCTCGTCCCTGACCCAAGAAATCGGCCGTTTCCTGCAGGAAGAACTCGACGGGGGAGTCAGCAACGGACACTCCCACGGCCCCAGCGTCAGCTCCTTGGCCCCCGAAGAAGAGCTGACGGTCCTGTGAAGCCAACACAGAGCAAGGGACGTCGCTGACGGCCGGCCAGCCACGAACGAGAAACATGGGGGAGGGCAGTTAAAAACACCCCACGTGGGAGAAGGTGGGGGGGCAGGACCGGCCCAAAAACACACACACACACACACACACTAAAGGCACTTCTCGTTTCCTTTCCTTTTTAAAGTTTTATTTTTTTAACTTTTTAATTTTATTGCTAACCGTGTAATGTGTCTCCCAATTCCCAGTGGTGCATTGAGACTGGGGAAAGACTCGGGGAGGGGGGGGAGCCTTTTGGCAGAGGGGGGGGGCAACAGTTGGACAATCCACTCGCCGCCCCCCCCTCCCCGAAGTGTATGCACGCACCTGCACCCCAACCCGTGTATTTGCACGCCATTGTTCGCAGTGGAAAAATACGCACGCTGCATGTCCCTGTTGAATGCATGATTAGAGACAAAGGCAATCTTTTCGTTGCGACTTTGAGGAGGGGGGGGCAAAGGGCTATTTTAAATGCACCCCCCCCTTTTTTTTTCCTTTTAAAGCACAACCACTGGGAAGGAAAAAAAAAGGGAAATGTAATTTTTCACCTTCCCTGCAGCTGGATGGGCTTTGCCAGCTGCATTGGGAGGGGGGCGGAACCACTGGGTAGGGTGGAAGGCTGTCCGGGTACCAAGGACCGTGAGGGAAAAGGGACAAAAAAAGTCAACGGTGTAGGCAGGTCCGTCCGTCGTTGCTTTCGGGATGGGTACAAAGAGGAGAGGGTCCAGGCGGGCCATCGGCCGATCAACCGTGCCTCTTTTTCTCCTGAATGGCATCGTTTGCTGTTCTTTCTCTATTGTTGTTGTTGTTGTTTTTAACGTGAGTAATAAACTTGTAATTCAGCGTGGACTCCCGTTGGGTTCTTGCCTCCACCTCTCCTGATGGCAAAGAACGGCTGGGGGATTCTGGGAGTTGAAGTCCACCAATCTTAAAAAGTTGCCGAGTTTGCTTTATTCCGCTGCCCCCAAATATTGGCTGAGCCGGCTGGGTTATGATGGGTGTTGTAGTCCAACCCCTTGGAGGGCTACCAACCTGGAAAGACTGTTTTGCAAAACACCCTTTTTCACAAGTCTGATGTCAACCGAAAGTGAGTGGGGAGAATGAGCTGCAGCCAGGTTCATTTTCAAGTTCATTTATAAGGTCACCCTTTTAATAGATCTGGTTTATAGAACTACCCCTCCCCTTTGATAGATTCTTTTTATAGATCCACCCTTTCAAAAAGATCCTGTTTATAAACCCCCTTTTTATGTCAGGTTATAGAAATCCCCTTTCGATGGATCCCTTTTATAGATCCAGCCTTATGTGTTTGATTTATAGAAATCTTATTGGTGGATTCTTTGTACAGATCCGCTCTTGCTGTAAGTCTGATTGATAGAACCCCCTTTTGATAGATCCCTTTTATAGATCCACCCATTATATGTTCGATTTAATAGCAATCCTGTTGATAGATTCTTTGTACAGATCCACTCTTGCTGTAAGTCTGATTGGTAGAACCCCCTTTTGATAGATCCCTTTTATGGATCCACCCGTCATATGTTCGATTTTTAGAAATCCTGTTGATGGATCCTTTGTACAGATCCACTCTTGCTGTAAGCCCGATAGATCCCTTTTATAGATCCACCCTCGTTACATGTTTGATTTGTAGAAATCCTCTGTGGATGGATCCCTTTTATACAGTTCCCTCATTATAAGTCTGGTTTATAGGAAACCCCCCTTTTGATAGATCCCTCTTACAGAGTCATCTTTTTAAAAAGATCCCGTTTATAAATCCCCCTCTTTCGACCGATCCCTTTCGCAGATCCACCTTTTCCTTCCCAGCCACGAAGGGACGAGATTTTTCAAGCACCATTTAACAAAGCTAAAATCATTTACAGTTCAATGCACAACAGTCTTGTTGATATTCTGTTTTTTTTTGTTGTTTTTGTTGTTTTTTTTTTAGAAAAAAATCACAAACTCACAAATAAAACACGCACGAAACAGGAAACAGATCCGAAGTTAGCACAGGCAGGCAGGAGACGTAACCCGGTGCACGGTCAGGAACCAGGCGACAGGGAAAGGCAGACGACGGACATTCGGGCGTCAGGACAAAGTGACAGAGAGGCGAGAGACCGGCTGTGGGGTGGGGTGGGGGGCACAGGAGCTGCCATGCAAACGGGGGGGGGGGTTTCCCAATGCACCCCCATTTTGGTGGGGAGAGGGAACAGTGGGGTGAAAAATACACGGAGACACGCCAGTTTGACTAAGTGACTCTGAGTACAGGAAGTCCTCAACTTACGACAATTTGTTTAGTGACCGCTCAAAGTGAGGACACTGCTGAACAAAGTGACTGACTTTGGGGGTTGTCTCGCTTAACGACCCGTGGCTGTGTCCCTGTGATCATGTGACTCAAAACTTCAGGCAGACGTTGACGATGGTGGCCGTTCGCGATCTTCCCGGCAAGCTTCACAAGCAGTGGGGAGAGCTGGGTTTACTTAAGGACCACGTGATTCGCTTAACGACGTCAGCAAAAAAAAAAAGGTTATAAAATCGGGCCAGGCTCAGTGACGTGACTAGCTTCACCCCCGGAGCAAAACAGGTGGGAAAATTGGGCACTGTTCAACTCGTGACTATTAACGACTGCAGCAAAAAAAAAGGGGAAAATTCAATGCCCTGCTTAGCGACCGAAGTTCTAGTCCCAACAGTAGTCGTAAGTCGAGGACTGCCTCCGCCTTGGCTCAGTTTTGAAATGACACACAAAAATATAAATGTCCTCTCTGGGGGGAGGGGTCTGGGTTTGGCCGGCATGTAAAAATCAAGGCTAAAAAATAAAAAATTGGGGTTCCGTAGAGAGTGTCCCACCCCAAAATGGACGACAGAAACGCAGAACCCTGGGGGGGGGGGAGGAAGCTATATACTAAGAAATGCAGCTACTCTTCTGTTACTATTTCTTTTTTTTTTTTTTTGGCTGTTTGGAGAGATGTTTTGTGCTGTTTTCCGGAAGAGCGCAAAGGTTGGCTTTTAAGAGAGACGACTGTGCTTCAGACAAATTGGCAGTTTTGAGATTGTCCCTTTTTTTAGCCTGGCCTGGTCGCTTCCCTTCTCCCCATCATGGATGGGGGACCAAGAGGAGAGCATTTTGTGCAAATTCCGTTCCTTTGTTCCAAAAACCTGGGTTTGGAAGGCGCTCCTCATGTCCAGGTACAAGCCAGCTTCCTTCCATTAAACCGTGGCTTGAAGGAGGGGCAGAGTAGAGGAGAGAGATAACGTGTCCTGCTCCCCTTTTTTAAATTCATCAGCATTGGCCCAAAAGGCGTGCTTTCTTTCGCCCGAGGTCCAAACTGCTCAATTAATGCAGGAATAACAGAGAAATTGGACAGGAGCGAATCCATCTCTTCCACCCCCTCATTCAGGCTTAGCTTTCCCCAAAAAGTTCTCTTTCCCCCAACTCTTCTCCAAGACACCATCTCGAACTCGTGACTTGGGGTGCTCCAAAACTGAGGGGTGTGTGTGTGGGAGGGAAGTGTCCCACTTGGCCCCTGCTGAAACGGACACTTGAGCACGCCCCAAATCGGCCGCCGAAGTGGCGAGACGGATGGAGAGAGAGGAAAATAAAAGGGCGTGGAGCAGGCATCCTGCATATTTCCACCAGGAGGGCTTCTCCGAGTGGTGTGAGGTCCTTTCTGGATTCGTTCCTCCCCCCCCCCCCCAAAGAAGCGTCTCGATTCGAACCCGCCGCTTCAGAAGCCCTCGATATGGCAATAGGCTTCCAAAGCCGCTAACAGGATGTAGACCAGCCAGAGGCTAATGAAAAGCAGGGTGGCTAGAAGTTTTGGGGTTCGGGGACCACCCAGTTCTCCCCCCACGGGAGGCCGGCGCCGGTACAGCAGCACCGCGATGCTGATGAAGGCAAAGATGGTGAAGAGGGTGACGGAGAACGCCAGGCTGCCCGGCTGCACCTTGAAGGGCTTCCCCTGGCTGGCCCAGTAGCTGGCGGCGATGGTCCAGGCCACGCCAATGCCCAGAAAGACATTCACCGCGTTGCTGCCCGTCACGTTACCAATGGAAGCGTCGGCATACTGGTCTTGGATGGCAGCCACCTTGCTGGCAAAGGTATCTGGAAAAAGAGACAGACAGCATGCTCAACGTGAGACAAGCCACGAATGTGGGTTTGTGGGACTGGTCTGGAATTCAAGGGGCAAAGGGACACCTTTTTTTCCGGGCGGAGGATAGCAAGGTTAATAATAATAATAATAAAGTTGGAAGGGACCTTGGAGGTCATCTAGTCCAACCCCCTGCTCAGGCAGAAAACCCTATACCATTTCGGACAAATGGCTGTCCAGTCTCTTCTTAAAAACCTCCAGTGTTGGAGCATTCACCGCTTCTGGGGGCAGGTAGTTCCACGTTGCTTCTCTCCTTGATTAGTTTCCATTCACTGCTGGATGGAATTCCCCAGCTGGCCTGCTTTAAGGGGTGTGTGGACTTCAACTCCCAGAATTCCCTAGCTGAGGAACTTGGGGAGTTGAAGTCCACCCGTCTTAAAATGGCCAACGTTGAGAAACGCTTCTTGACTTAACTTAATCCTTGATTTAACAGCCACAATGAGGACCGGAACCTCTATTGCTAAACAATGCAGTCGTTAAACAAGTCATCAGATCACCCATCCGATCTTGTAACCTTTTTTTGCTTTGGCCACTAAGTGGATCCACCGACTCTGATTGTCAGAAGACAGATAGGAAGGTTGCAAATAGCTATCGCGTGACCCCGTCATAAATACAAGCCAGTTGCCAATGCACCAATGCTGATCAGATGACCATGGGGAAGCTGCCACGGTCGTAAGTGTGAGGACTGGCTGCAAGCCGCCGTTTTTCAGCAATCTCGTAACGTAGGCCACTAAACGAATAATCGTATAAACCACAGTTAAAGAGTTTTGCGCAAGCTCCACAAATTAAGCCACAGTTTCACGTTAGTGCCAAGCAATTAACTAACATGATTTGGCTTGGATTAATTGAGCAAATGTTACTCATTAGAAGCAATTTGTTAAGCAGGCCTGTAGCTTCTCAACCCAAAGAAGCAGCATCTGGAGCATCCTCAAAGCATTTGGCCTGGAGCCACCCAGATCGGGGCTGAAGTTCGTTTCCCAGCACCCCTCAACTTTAACCAGACAGGCTGGGGCACATGGGTGTTGTAGTGCGGCCCCCTCTGAAGAGGTAAGATTATACTTTATATCTGTTTCAGGATAGGAAGATGTGTGTTTGGGGGGGGGAGGGATTTTGGAACTGTCTTTGACAAAAGGCTTCTAGGAAAAGCATCAGCTTTGTCTAGGGAAAAAAAAAAACCTTCCATTTATTTCGAGGGATTTTAATCCTCCTAAATAAAGTTGAATTTATTTGACGTTGTCAAGAGGACCGCATTCTCAGCCCGATTTTGATTAACACTTCAATTAAACAAGCTCTCCAGCCTTTTGATCTCAATTATATCGGGCAATTTAGCCAATACTAGTGGCTGCTTGGCGTCTCTGGAAAGCACTTGAGGTCCAGCAAGAGACGCTTGCAGCTCAGCTGGCGCAAAGCCACCCAAGCTCTTCAGCCCAGCTTTTTCCAAAAAGGGATTTAACTCCCAAATCTTCTTTTTGGGGGAATGAGTGGGTTTGCCCTAATAACAGAGCACAAACTTCCCAGTCACTGATCAGAATTCGGGGGGGGGGGGGAACGACGAGTTGGCAGAGGCGAGCAAGTGAACATTTGCACGTCACCGCTCACCGATTCGGAGATGTGATCTTATTGCTATCAGCTTAAAAAAGATTCGGGGACTTGGGTTTTTTTTTTGTTTGTTTGGTTTTAATTGCAAGGATTGTGTTTTCCTGTTGTCGGTTCAGCGAAAGGGCGTTTTGCACAAGCCTGCTTTAAAATTCACCCAGCCGCTTCTACGTCTCGTTGAGTTTTTGTCAGCTGCGTGTTTAGCCGGTTGACTTTTCGGCTCTCTCAGCCACGAGTCCTGATGTTGCCTTCCAGTGAGTCAAGATGCCTTAAAAATAGCAAAAGCAAATTTAGGATTTGCTCTTGAAGGGGGGGGGGGGGCTGTCAAAGCACTGGTGCGCAGGGGGTGTATCTGGGGACACCAGTGATTATTTTAAGAGAGCCTCTGCACAACGGAGCGGTCTAACTGCTAATTCTCTGGGGCAATTCAATTTCTGTTTTCTTTTTATTTTGTTAAAGGTGCAAAGAGGCTGCGTTTCGTTCAGCCTGCAGAGCCCAACTTAACTCCTAGTCCTCGACTTATGAACACAATTGGGAGCAGGGGGTTGGACTAGATGACCTCCAAGGTCCCTTCCAACAACAACTACTTCTTCTTCTTCTTCTTCCTTTTCTTCTTCCTTTTCTTCTTCTTCATCATCATCATCATCATCATTATTATTATTATTATCTCTGAGCAGTCACTAAACAAATGGTCATTAAGTCAAGGACTACTAGTATGGGTGGGTCAATTAAACTAAACTTAGTTTGGGGGGCCCCCACTCTTCACCCAAGCACATGCATTGAAATCTTTAAATCTTTCCTTTGGGGTAACTTCTTAAAAAGTTGGGGATCCCCATCATTGCTCCAGGGGCGCCCATGGAAGGCAGGGAGAAATGTGCCTTTGTCCATGGTGCTGAATTCCTGGCCATTGATTCCACCAGTGTTTGTCAAACGCAACAACTTTAAGATACCTGTGGACTTTTTGCCGTGCCGTTGCAAACTTCAAACGGTCACTAAAGAGTGGTTATAAGTTGAGGACGGTATTCCAGGAACCCAGGTCAGATTCCTCACCGAAGAATGCCCAGCCATCCCCACGACCCACTCTGTGTGTTGTTGTGTGTATGTGTTTGTGTGTGAGAGAGAGATCTTCTCTGCCACCCGTCACTGACCGGGCACGGAGGTCCCCAGCGCCACGAACACCACCGCGGTGACCGAGTCCTTGAGGCCGATGGTGCAGCCGAAGTGAGAGGCCAGGTCCCCGGTGAGGGCCGTCAGCACCCCGATGAGGCAGATGGAGACCAGGAAGCAGGCCCAGCCGCACCAGTACTCGGTGGGCGGTACAAAGGCGAAAAGAACTTTCCAGAAGACGGTGAGGAAGTGCATGATGTAATCGAAGCAGGAAGGGAGGCGGTCCTCGCCCGAGTCTTCATCCTCGTCGTCACCTGTCGGGGGGGTCATTCAAAACAGGGATTCAGCCTCTCTCAGGAACAGCGGCCGAGTTGGAAGGGACCTTGGGAGGTCATCCAGTCCAACCCCCCGCTCTTGCGGGAGACTGATACTATTTCTGATCCATGGATGGCCACCCGGTCTCTTTTTAAAAGCCTCCTTGTGCGCTGAATCACACTTCCCCAAATAAAGTATTCAATTAGATTCAATTCAGTTCAACTGGATTCAGTTCAATTCAACTAGATTCAATTCGATTCGATTCAGTTTGATTCAATTCATCTCAATTAAATTCAATTCAACTAAATTCGATTCAATTAGATTCAATTCAATTCAACTAGATTCAGTTCAATTTGATTCAATTCGATTCGGTTCAATTAGATTCAATTCGATTCAGCTAGATTCAATTCAATTCAATTCAGTTAGCTTCAATTTGATTCTATTCAATTCAACTCAATTTGATTCAATTCGATTCAGTTCAATTCAGAACTAGATCCAGTTCAATTCAATTCGATTGATTCGATTTGATTGATTCAACTAGATTCAATTCAATTCGATTCAATTCAATTCAGTTAGATTCAGTTCAGCTCAATTCGATTTAATTCAATTCAGTTCCCTTACCGGCACTGACCGTCACGGCGCTTACAAATTGCTCCCTCCAGCTGCTGCTTCCCACCACGAGAGCCAGGTTAGTTTTCTTGATTAATTTGTCCACAGTGCTCTGGAGGGGAAGAGGTTGGTAGAAGTGAAATGGGGGAAAGGGGGGGGCTCCCTTCCTTCCCTCCCCCCCATAGCAATCTAAAGATGATTTTTTTCCCTTTGGTGTCGCCCCCGATGGAAGCTCACTGAGCACAGCCCAGCCTGGACTACAAGAGGGAGGTTTTAAAAAAAAATACAGGTAGTCCTCGATTTACAGCCACCGCTGAACCCAAAATGTATGTTGCTAAGTGAGACAGCTGTTAAGTCAGTTTTGCCCCACTTTACGACCTTTCTCGCCACGGCCGTTAAGGGAATCGCCGCAGCTCTCAAGTCGGTCACACGTGTGTGAAGGGAATCTGGCTTCCTCCGTGATAACGTTGACGGTCATAAATACAAATAAATTGCCAAGGGTTTGAATCTGGATCACGTGAACCTGGGGGGGATCCTGCTTTCACACAGTCGTAAGGGTGAAAAATGGTCCTGGGTCACTTTTTTTCAGTGCCGTTGAAATGTCAAAGAGTCACTAAATGAACGGTTGTAAGGCGAGGACTACCTGAATTTGAAACAGAAGCGAACTGGGGATGGACGGACTCCGAAGAAGACATGAAAAGGTTTGGGTGAGGGAAAGAGAAAGTCTCTTATTTACCTTGAACTCGTAAGACTCTTCGATAATGACTTCAAGTTTGGCGTTTTCTCCCAAACTGGGGTACCCCATCTTAGCAATTTTTTCCTCCTCCCCTGCAGGCAGTTGATTCTCGTTGGTGTCACCTAGGATGGGATGGGGGGAAAGCAGATGGGTGATGGAGGGGCCTAGGCCAGGGGTCTGCAACCTTGACAACTTTTAAGACTTGTGGACTTCAGCTCCCAGAATTCCTCAGCCAGCTATGCTAAAAGGGAGTGGGGTTTGTGCTGTTTATAAAGTCCACTCCCTTTCTAACACTGATGGTGTTACCTAGTTGGGTAATGAAATGTCTGCAAGAAAACAACTAAGGTTTGAGAGCACCAAGGACCCCACAGTCTCCTCCTTCTCCTCTATCTATCTATCTATCATCCATCCCTATCTATCTTTCTATCTATCTATCTATCTATCTATCTATCTATCTATCTATCTATCTATCTATCTATCTATCTATCTATCATCCATCTATCCCTATCTATCTATCTATCTATCTATCTATCTATCTATCTATCTATCTATCTATCTATCTATCTATCTATCTATCTATCTGGGTCTTTAGTTATTCGGGTTTTCTCCCGCGTCAAATTGGAAGTGTCTTGGCGACGTTTCGACGAAGTCTCATTCGTCATCTTTAGGCTGGTGTTTTCGGCTTCGTGCTTCTATCTACAAAATATTTACAATACTTACAATCCTTGCAGCCCTCTAAGAAGTTGGGGCCTAAATTTGTAGGACTCCTCCTCCTCCTCTTTTCCGCACACCCCATTCCCTTCTAGCACTGATGATCTTAACTAGTTGGTAATGAAACGTCTGCAAGAAAACCACCAAGCTCAGATGGCACCAAGGACCCCAACTATACTGGCTGGGGAATTCTGGGAGTTGAAGTTCACCCCTCTTCAAGTGGCGCAGGTTGAAAACATGGGCTTGGAGTAAAAAGTGGAGAATTCTGGAGACGAAGCTTTTTTCTCATGGCTGGATTTGCTTCTGGACCCCACATCTCCAACCCTCCCACCAGGTGAGAATCCTAAACTATCAGTTGGGACCCTGTGATCCTCCCCAAATTGCTGAAAAGACTGCAAGGGATTCTGGGGCTTGTAGTTTGTCATGTCTGGAGAGCCAGGCATTTATCTGACGACTTTCAACTTGTTACAAATCTTATTGACATTTTTCTTTACTGAGATAAATACATTTCTGAGGCTTCTATTCCTTTCCCTTTTTGTCTTCCTATCCTTACCGTGCCGGACTCCAATGTCCAAGATGACTGGGGGTCCCAATTCCAGGTGAAAATTCTTGTTTTTTTCATACTCCTCATCGTCAATAATTTTAATCTCGATGTATCTTCTAAGAGAGAGAGAAAGAGAGAGAGAGAGAGAAAAACCAGTTCAAAGTAAAACTTCAACGTCGTCAAAGGTAGGCAGGACAAACACTTTAAAATGTTTGCAACTTTCTTTTTTTAAAAAAAAAAAATTGCTTCTCAGTTTTCCAACTTTCTGGGAAAAAAAAAAAACGGGGTCTACAAAGCTTTTCCAGCGCTGATAAAAGCAACTTTGACACAACAACAAAGAATTCGTGAAGTCTTAGAAACCCCATTTTTTTGGCTCAGCATGCCAAACTACAAATACTCCTGGACTTACAACCTTTTTGTTTAGCCGTCATTCGAAGTTACAACGGCACTGAAAAAAAGGTGACTTATGGCTAGTCCTCACCCTTACAGCTGTCCTAAGTTGAGGACCACTTGAATGTTCCCCGGCAGTTATAAACAAACCCACAACTCGGCGCTGATAATATTTTCTCTGCCATTTTTCCACTCGTGGCCTCCGGATCATGTGAAGAAAACCGTTTCTGATTTTATTTTTATTTTTTTTTCACTTTCTCCAGAGGCCACAAAACTTTACTCCGCTTCCCAGGGGTGGAACATCTGTTGGCAGCCATTTGACCGCCAGGCTTCGGAAAGAGGACAAGGCAGATGTATTTGTCCTTGAGGTCCTTTTCAATGAACAGGATGAGCAAGAAAAAAAAAAAAAAGATGGATAGCCCAAGAGAATTAAGATAGGCAAGGGATTTATAGCCAGGACCCCCAGTGACAGCTGCCCTATTCAATCTCTCTGCACTGCCAAAACCTCAGGAAAATCAGTTCGAAAATCAGCTTATAGATAAGACTAGAGGCGCAGGGGATGGGGGGGGGAAATCCGTGCAACTAGACCACTTTGATAGATTGTTAAGGTAGTCTTTGGCTTACAACCACAATGGAGCCGAACATTTCTGGGACTAAGCGAGACAGTTAAACTTTGCCCCATTGCACCATCTTTCTCGCCATGCGAATCACTGCCATTGCTAACTTAGCCACGCAGTTGTTAAACGGCTTCCCCCTTGGACTTTGCACGTCACAAGGTGGGGGGAAGGGAATCACGGTATCCCGGGACGTTGCAACCGTCATGCGTACAAACCAGTTGCCGAGCGTCTGAATTTTGATCACGAGACCGTGGGGATACGGCCAAAGTCGTAACTGTGAAAATGGCCCTAAGTAATTTTTTTCAGGGCCGTTGTAACTTGGAACAGTCAAGAAGCGAATGGTTGTAAGTCCAGGACTGCCTGCACATCAAAGTCGAGGAAAGTCACAAAGTTCAGCTTTGTGACTTTCAGCCCGGACCACAGAAAGAACATTTTTTTCAGCTATTACTTTATATTTCTTTCTCCGGTCCTTATGATTTTTTTTCTCTCACAAACGTGATCAACAGATACAGAAAACTTACAGGGTTTCATTCCGGTCTGCCGAAAGAAACCCAAACTGGGTTAAAGGAGAAAAAACGCTGGGTTATTTTGGATGGATGGGCCTGTTGCTAGCTTCAAACTTTCTGCGCCTCCTCAGTCGTGTCTGGCACCTTCCTCTCGCTCTGCGTGGCACCCTCCCCACATGCCAGGGTGGCCGTGTTTCATGCCGTCCCCTCTTCGTTCTGGGCCGGCTTGTGGGTCTCCCCCTCCCCGTGTTTTCACACCCTCCTGTTGACCCAGTGTCCCCTCCCTCCCCGCTCTCGCCAAATAGGTCAATGCCTGTCAAATGGGGAGGCTATGCGAGGAGATGCTTGATAGAGGGAAGATTAAATGTTTCCAGACATTAATGCCATGTGTCAGAGGCTGGAGGGGTGGAGAAGCTGGCTGAGTTGAAGGGAGCCAGGGTGGAAAATGGTTTGAGATGGGGAGATGCCTCTCCAAGCCCTCCCCTCCCCCCCCAGCCCTTCTGCTGCTGGAACGGTTGTGTTTTTAGCATGAAACCATGGTACCCCTGAGCGTGGGTAAAGTGCCATGGATTGAACTAACTCTTGGGACCCCCTTGCATACTTTTAATAGCAGACTATAGTGTCAACACAAAACATGATCTTAATAAAGAGATTCTCTTTCATTCTCTCTCTCATTCTACATATCAATCTCATCCAATCTCTATCATTCTATCAATCTATTTCATTCTATATTTAATCTTTCAACCTATCTCATTCTACCTACCTCATCCTGCTTCTCTCTCTGTCTCTCTCTGTCTCTGTCTCTCTCACACATATATATATATATGATCTCTCTATCTCATCTCTATTTCTATCTCATCTCATCTATATATCTATTCCATCTATCTCATTCTCTCTCAATCTATCTCAATCATTCTATGTCTGACTGTCTGTCTGCCTGCCAACCAGCCTGTCTGTTTGTCTGTCTATTAAATCCATCCATCACCTGTTGGTCTGTCCATCCACGTTATCTATTTATCTCTATCTAGGCATCCATCAATCCAACTATCTATCTATTTATATCTTAATCCATCTATCCATTCCTCTAACAATCTATGTCCTAATCCATCTATCTATCCATCCACCCATCTATCTATCCATCTATCTGTATGTCTATGTATCCGTCCGTCTGTCCATCCATCCATCCATCCATCCACCATCTATCTGTCTGTCTGTTTGTCTATCTCATCTCATCTCATCTCATCTATCTATCCTTTCAATCATCTATCTATATCATCTCTTTATCTATCTATATCTATCTATCTATCTGTCTGTCTGTCTGTCTGTCTGTCTGTCTGTCTGTCTATCTATCTATCTATCTATCTATCTATCTGATTCTTGCACCAGGCAGCCTGTAACTGAGGACTACCTGTACTTGTTCTTTTTAAATATTATTTGATTACGAATGATGTATGTTGATTTTATGGCTGTTTTATGATCCTGTAAGCCACAGAGGGTCAATACAATTCAGCAGTAGAGAAGCTGTTGTCAGAAATAGCAATAAAACGAAGCAACACCTGGGTGAGCCATGTTTTAATGCAGTCTGCAAAATCTGCAAGGCCCTGAACATCTGCAGCAATTCGTTTAACAGCTGTGGCAGAAAAGGTTATAAATTTGGGTGCCACTTGCTTAACAACCGCCTTGCTTAGCAATAAAAATTCTGGCCCCCGTTGTGGTCGTAAGCATGAAGTCTAATTCTTTCCTGTGTTTTTTTTTTAATCTTCGTTTTTCTCTCCTAAAGTTTTTCCACAACAGCCCTGTGAGGTGGGCTGGACTGGGGAGAACGAGAGGCACCATAGTCATTACGTGAACATAAACCTGCCTATTTCCTGATATTTTTTTTAAAAAAATGCTTTGTTCGCCATCTTGAAAAAAGGAAGTAAAACTGGAAAACAGTTTTTTAAAGGTGCACAGAAGTTTTTGGAGTTTGCGCTATAAAATAATAATAAAAATAAAAACCCGAACATTTTGTACCAAAACGTAGCAAAAACAGATCCGTGGCTGCCCTGCTCCTGTGGCTTATATCTTTTCTGGATTATTATAAACATTTATCATCTACCACCACCTAATTCCCATAGTAGCTGACTCTTTCCTGCCGGAAAAACACATTAAAACAAATTAAAAACAGTTAAATCTGACAAACGGTGTACCGAAAGCTGGAAAATTTTAATAGCAAACCACTAATGCTCTGAGCGGAGATAAAAATGGAGCAATTTGAAGCACGGAAGCGGGGATGTGTCTGATATTTAAGACCTTCCTAAAGGAACTAGGGAAAAAGAAAACAAAACCTGTAATTGTTTGGGAATTGGATTATGGTGTTTGTAATTTCTGGTCTGTGTTTTGATGCGGTTTAGAAATCTTAGCCACAAAGAAAAGCCACTGAAACTCAACTATGGCGCCACCACTAAGGAGGCCACGCTCCTTGTTGTGAGCTGCTGTAAGCTGTATCTCTTCCTTTTCAGGGTCCTTGACTTATAACAGTTCATTTAGCAACCAAAGTTATAACATCCCTGGAAAAAGGTGATGGTTTCCCAGGGAGGGGAGATGGGTCATGTGATCCTCTTTGGGGACCTTCTGGCAAGCCAAACCAATGGGGAAGCCAGATTCACTTAACAACCGTGTGACTAGCTCAGGGGTAGGCTACCTTGGCTCTTTTATGACTCGTGGACTTCAACTCCCAGAATTCCTGAGCCAGCCATGCTGAGGGGAAAGGGAGAGGTTTCCAAGCTGAGCCATGCTGGCTTAGGAATTCTGGGAGTTGAAGTCCACGAGTCATAAAAGAGCCAAGGTTGCCTACCCCTGAATGATCCAAAGTTACCCCAGCCCTGAAAAAAGTGATCCTAGGATCAGTCCTCGCACTTACAACTGTCGCCACATCACAAGGGTCCTGTGGCCAAAATCGGGGTGGTTGCAAGCAGCATGTATTTGCCATGCGTGGACCTGATTACCACTTGCAACTTTCCCAGCCAGCTTCCCACGAAGCCAGATTTGCTTAGCGACCACGATTCACTTAAGAACTGCAAGGATTTGCTTTACAACCATGGTTAAAAGGGATCATAAAATGAGGCGCCAAATCACTTCACCCCTGCCTCGCTTAGCAATGGAAGCTTTGGAGCCAACGGTGATTGTAAGTCATTCGTTCACCTTTCTACCCGCTGTCTTTTGACGAGTCACGGTTTTAATATTTTTTCAAACTTTTTTTGAAAAAAGACGGGTAGCAAACAAATTTTAGAAATAAGTGAAATAAGTCGAGGACCACCTGTGTCCATACCCATTCTCCCTCCTTCCCCACACATTCACCGTCCTTCCCTCCCCTCCCCACCCTTTTCCATCAGGCTCCCCACACCGTGCTCTTACACCGTCTCGTCGTTCTGAAATTCCACTTTGCCAGCGACTTCCTCGTAATCCTCCCCAGCTTTTGCCGTGCCCTCGATGGTGTGGTAGGGGATGGCCACTCGCCCGCGGGCCCCCGAAGTCCGCAACACTTTGATGTGCACCACGCCTACGCTTTCGCTCACTCGCATGGAGGGTCCCTCAAAGGTAAAGATACCCGCGTGGTCATCGTCGAAGATCGTCACGGTGGCCATCTTGGAAGGTGCAAGACAAGCTTTCGGAGGAGGCTCCAGACCCGGCTCGGCCCAGGTGGCCCTGACGTTGCTGAGATGGACGTAAAAATACTCGTCCTCTTCAAAAATATCGTCGTCAATGATCCCCACCCGCAGTTCCTTGTGTGTCTCTCCCGGCTTGAAGAGCAGGGTCCCCTCTGCAAATTCGTAGTCGGAACCGGCGTTCGCCGTTCCGTCCTCTGTACGGAAGTCCACTCGCACAGTGACGCAGGCCAGGTCCCCTCCTCGGCGGACCACGGTCAGGACCACCGAACCACAGTTCTCGAAGCACTGATAATGGGCTGGCTCGAAGCCGACTTTTGTCACCGACTCGTCTTCCTCTGTCTGGACCTCCTGCATGCTGATGGCTTTGCGGGCCTGATCGGCCGCGTGTTTCTTGAGGATGTTCCCTGCTCCGATCATCATACGAGTCGCCTGGATGCGGTAGAAAGCTCGGCTCTTCTGCTGCTGAACGAGTACGTGATAGTTGGCCATTTCGATCAGTTGTTCCATGTCCTTTTCGGGATGCTTTTGTTTCAGATCCCGCAAGGTCCGAGCCATATCCCGGCGGGCCTCCTCGTCTTGATCCTTACCCGTATCCCCCAGACCTTCAGAGCCTTCCTTTAGCGAATTATCCATCTCGATGTCCATTTTCGGGTAACCGACTTCGCCCTCGCTCTCAATGATGAGACCCCGCGATTTATCGGCCCGGTACTTTTTGTGGACGTATTTGTAGAAGAGGAGTCTTCGGTCAGCCACCCAAGCCTGGAGTACACAGACTGGGAAAAACAGGAAGGTGAGAAGACCTTCCCATAGTTCTACCTCGCCGGGAGAGAACCAGGCCAGGATAAGATATAACCAGATGTAAGCAAAGATGCTCCAGGCCGCCGTGACGAAGAATACCCGCAAATGTTTGATGCGCCGTATCTCCCCTTGAGGGACCACGTGGATGCAGATGGCGATGATGATGAACATGTTAAAAGCGGCGCTGCCCACGATGGTGCTGGGACCCATGTCGCCTGCTTGAAAGCCGTGACCCACGATCTCAATGATGGAAAGGAGGATCTCGGGGGCAGAGGACCCCAGGGCCATTAAGGTGAGGTTGGAGACCGTCTCGTTCCAGATGCGGATGGTGGTGGTGGTGGTCTCCCCGTTGGGTTTCTTAATGGTGATCTCTTTTTCCTGTGAGGTGATCACTTCGATGGAGGCCATGAAGCGGTCGGCAATGATGGACATGCCCAGGAACATATAGATGAGGGCCACAAAGTAAACGATGGCCCGGGCCACCTTATCTCCGACGGAAGGATTCTGAGGGAGCCACACAGGTAAGATCACACCTTCCTGGCACTCGGTGTTTTCCTGACATTTGGCGCTACGGTTGCCATCATCTGGAGTAGATGACCCAATCCTGGGTGGGCCCAAGGCGTCGTCCACTGTAGCAAGCAGCGACGGGAGGAAGATTGCCAAGAACAGGAGCGAGGTCTTCAGCGGAGACATGATAGAGAAGGTGACTCTGGGAAGAGAGGAAAGAAAGGATAACAGAGACCAGGACGGAGAGTTGGGCCTCTCAGAAGATTTGACATGGTGGGATCATTGGTGGAGACTTTTGAGGACCACCAGGAGATGAATGACAAACACTCCACACGGCTCACAAAGTTATCCTTTCAGTGTTTCTCAAACCTTGGCAACTTTAAGATGGGTGGACTTCAACTCCCAGAATTCCCCAGCCAGGCATACTGGAATTCTGGGAGTTGGTCCACCCATCTTAAAACACACTGAGTGGAGAATTCTGGGAGCTGAGGTTGTGGTTGTTGTGGTTCTGGCTAATAAAACATTCCAAAGAACTTCCAGGCATTTATTTTCCTAAAAGTCTTTTATTGTTACAAAATGTCGGCACAGGCACAACAGAGGGATGCTAGGATCTAAGTTCTCTTCCTCTGAGCAGTTAAATTATCAGCATGTTCCCTCCCTAAATTAGCTGTCATATCTCATATTACCCAATTAGTGTGAAGGTCAAATGTTTTCTTCCTCTTTCTTTCCAGGGCTTTACCCCCGACCCCCCTTCTGCTCTGTATTAACCCCATAATTACCAGACAATTCTACATATTGTCAAAAGCAAGAATATACAATATTTGCAGCGTTGATAGTTGTTGAACTTGGGGAACACTGCCCTGGAGTAACCTTTATTGGACTACAATGACCCGTCTCCTGGCGATTGGCCCAAAGTCACCCAGTTGGCTTTCATGCCTAAGCTACTACTAGAACTCACCATCTCCTGGTAATTGGCTCAAAGTCACCCAGCTAGTTTTCATGCCTAACGCAGGACTTGAACACACAGTGCCCGGCTTTCTAGCCTGCTGCCTTAAGCACTAGCCCAAATTATTGCTAAGCGAGGCAGTTGTTAACTGAGCCACGTACTGTTTTACAACTTTTTTTCTCATGGTTGTTAAGCAAGTTGTGTAGTCGTTAAACGAACCCAACTTCCCCCATTGACTTTGGTTGTCGGAAGCTGCCTAGAAAAGTCACCGATGGGGATCGCATTATGCCAGGATACTATAACCATCAGAAATACACTCGGGTTGCCAATTGTGATCAGAACCCGAGGACTCTCCGTCTGTAGAGGCGCACAAGCTTGCTTGGAAAACGCATCCTAATCGTCTACAGGAGAGCAACGGCCTACTTGGGAGTAAGGCCTGCTTCCCAAGGGGGCTGGTTTTCTGCCAGCGGTGTTTGGACGGAGACCAGCAACTTCCCCCACTGAAGCTTCTTCTGCCTGCAGGAACGTGAAGAGTCTCGCCTGGATGTTGTCCAGGAGAATTTGGAAGGCGGTCAGCTTTATCTAGACCTGAAGCTGCCTTTCTGCTCTGCCCTCTTGACAGCCAATGCAAACCATTGTGTGCCTCACATCCTGATCAGGGCCATAATTACACTCCGGCTGAATAATAACTAGTGTGAGAACTTCTCGGGGAGGTGACCTTGGAGGCGAGAACTTCCTGCAAAACTCTCGGGACAGGGGACACACGTAGAAAGAGACTCCCTCCCCTTAACGCCCGTTCATCGTAAGAACGTTTTGCTGTATCCTTGGAGATTCTCCATCATCCAGGTCTCACTTATCCCAACTGGACCTCGTTTTTCTTTGAAGACGTGTCACTTCTCCTCCCAGAAGCTACTTCCGCTCTGACTGGATAGTGGGGAACACTTGGCTACATTCCTGAACTCTGAACTGGCCCAGATTTGCAGGTAAGGAGACATGGGGAGGGATATACTGGGCTCCCTCAATTTACAAAAGTTCGCTTAGTGACCGTTCCAAGTTGCAACAGGGACTTGCGACCGTTTTTCGCACCTGGGACCGTTGCAGCCTCCCCAGGGTCACGGGATCAAAATTCAAATCCTTGTCAACTGGTACATATTTATGATGGTTGCAGGTTCCCGGGATCAGGTGATCCCCTTTTGCGACTTTCTGACGAGCAATGGGGAGGGCGGATTCACCTAACAACCGACTAATTTAACAATGGGCTAACTGCACAATGCAAGCTAAGACTCGCTTTTGCACGTGTGAATTCTCTCTCTGGTTTTAGTACCAGGGAACCCTCTTAAAGTACTTTCGAAACCAGAGATGGAGGATGGGGAATCTGAACTTTAAAGCATCTTGATTTTGATATGGATCTTTTCCATAGCTGGTTGGGCAACTTTGGGCCAATCACCAGGAGACGGTGAGTTCTAGTGCCGCCTTAGGCATGAAAGCCAGTTGGGTGACTTTAGGCCAATCACCAGGTGATGGTGAATTCTAGTCCTGCCTTAGGCATGAAAGCCAGTTGGGTGACTTTAGGCCAATCACCAGGTGATGGTGAATTCTAGTCCCACCTTAGACATGACAGCCAGTTGGGTGACTTTGGGCCAATCACCAGGGGAATGAGAGTTCTAGTCCCGCCTTAGGCATGAAAACCAGCTGGGCGACTTTGGACCAATCACCAGGAGACGGTGAGTTCTAGTCCCACCTTAGCCATGAAAGCCAACTGAGTGAATTTGGACCAGTCTCTCTGTCTCAGTCCAACCCACCCCACAGGGTTATTGTTTTTTTGGGGGGGGGAAAGGAGGATGAAAGTTTGCTGGATATAGAATATCAGAGTTGGAAGGGACCTTAGAGGTCATCTAGTCCAACCCCCGCTCAGGCAGGAAACCCTATGCCCCATTTCAGACAAATGGCATCCAATCTCTTCTTAAAAACTTCCAGTCTACGTTCGCCGCCTAGAGCTAATTGTAGAACCATATCAGAGGGAGGCAAATAAATGAAATAAAATGTAAATCTCGGATGTCTTAAATTGCTGCCTTACGTTAACCTCTTCCTCACAGCCGTATACGGATTCACCCAGCAGCAATCATGTTTACCTAAATAAAAATCTCACCGTTTTTTGACGTTACTGCGTAGAGGCAGGAATAGGATGCCAGAGCAATTAAGCTATTAAGGCACCTCTTTCCCAGCGCACAACGAGGACATGGAAGTGCAAAAACATGTTCTCAGCCAGCCCCACCAGCCCATCATTAATTCAGATTAACCGCCACTCCGCTTCGCTCTGTTTTTCCCCCCGACTTCCACCACGCAGACGAAAGAAGGGCGTTTCCCCTCTTTTCTTAGAATCCAGAGCTCTGAGTTTATTTATGACAATTTGTTGACTATTTATTTAGCATAGGGCCTTTATAGAGGTCATTCAATTACTTACTGATCAATTATTATCAACTATTTTATTATCTACTCTTTATTAATTGTCCATCTAGTATCTATTGATTTTTATTATTTATCATCTAATTATCAATGGTTTATTTATCTAAGATCTCCTTATCGATTTCCCTTTGCTATTTGTCTAATTATCACTTGTTATTTATTTATCTAGTATCTCATTATCGATTTCTATTATTTGTCTCATTATTGTTATTTATTTATCTAGTATCTCATTGATTTCTATTTACTTATCTAAATATCGATCCTCTCTTGGTTATTTATCCAGAATCTCATGATCAGTTCTATTATTTACTTATCTAATTATCGATTTCTATTTATTAAGTATTTATTGTCTATTGGTTATTGATTTAGTGGCGAATTGTCCATTTTCTATTTATTATTTACTTATTATCCATTCATTGTCTATTTATTATTTATTATTGTTTATTTATCTAGTACATAGGGTCTAATTATCTATTGATTGATTATTCCTTTACGATAATTGGTATTTTAACACACCTGGGCTACTGCAGATTCTAGTTCCCATCATCCCCAGCTGATGGTTACAGAAAGGCAAGGCTGGCAGTTATAATTTTAACCCCAGCATTTCTGTATACTCAAAAACCTTCCTGTGTCAACACTGTGCATCCTTTCTCATTAGACAGTAAGTGCTGCCGAAGCCATTTGATTGTTCTGGCATCCATCCTGCCAATTCTGCAAATACAGGCCAAATATTCTTTTAGCGATTCTTAATGTTGACTATTGGATTCACGTCTTCACCTTCCCAAAAATAAAAAAATCAGATTAAGGAGGACAAATTTTTATTTTCCGAGCTGTATCAGTTCCCTTGGTTTTACTCCAGGAGAGGCGACCTGCGATTGGAGTCGTGCAAATTTGCTTCCGAGAGATTAAGAGTTAAAACTGAGCAGGGGGATTAAAAAAAAAAAAATTAGATTGGTTGGACCGTAAATTATAAATTGTAAATCTTCTGGCTGGGCCATTTCTTTAAGCTCAACAGTTGTCCAGCACCGGGTGCCAAATCTGGGTAATAAATATTAGTTTAATTATTAATCAGCCTTGCGTTTGATCAACTAGGCTCTGGATGGGTCTGTGTGGGATTCAAAGGGCTGCTTTTTGAGGTCTCTGGAATTTTGTTGCTTTGGAAAAAGGAATCCCAATTGTTGGCCAACTTTGTTTAATTCATATCCCGCCTTTATTATTAATATTTGTAAAATAACTCAAGATAGCAAAGATGCCAAAGACCCGGTCCTCTTATTTTGCCCACAACAACTCTGTGAGGTGGGCTGGGCTTAGAGAGAGAGATGGACTGGCCCATGCACCCAGTTGGCGTTCATACCTAGTGTCGCTAAGTGAAACATTGGTCAAACGTTTGACCTTTCCTGCCACAGTTGTGAGGTTACACGGTTTGAAGGGAATCTGGGAATCCATTGACTTTCCTGGTCAGACGGTCGCAAAAGGGGATCCGCGTGATCTCCCGGGAATGCTGCGACCGTTGTTAAGTGTGAGTCAGTTGCCAAACGTCCGAATTTTGATCATGTGACCACAGGGGACGCCGCGACAGCCGTAAGTGTGAAAAACAGCCGTAAGTCTTCGAACAGTCACTAAGCAAACTGCCATTAAGTCGAGAACTATGAGTAGTAAACATCAGAGTGAGTCTCACCTCTGCACATGTTAGGAACGGAGCCAAGTGGGAACTGAATAGGGGGTACGGGGGGGGGGCAGCTGGCTAGCTCAAGATGGTGGGGTGCTTCTGAAGAGGCAGTTTGGCCTAATGGTCTGTGAGACTCTCCATGGGAGGCGAAAGAAACACTACTAGGCGGAGTATGTTGCAGAAGTAGGCAACATTTAGAGACGAGGCAGCCATTTGTCTGAAATGGTATATAGGGTTTCCTGCCTGAGCAGGGGGTTGGACTAGATGATCTCCAAGGTCCCTTCCAACATTATTATTATTATTATTATACAATTAATCAGTGGAACAACCTGCCTCCAGAAGCAGTAAATGCTCCAACACTGGAAGTTTTTAAGAAGAGACTGGACAGCCATTTGTCCGAAATGGTGTAGGGTTTCCTGCCTGAGCAGGGGGATGGACTAGATGACCTCTGAGGTCCCTTCCAACTTTACTATTATTATTGTTGTTGTTGTTATTATTATTATTAGCTTAGCCTGTGGAAGCAATGGGGTGTAGGAAGCATCTCAAAATAAACCCTCCCTAGTTTTTTGCACCGTATAAACTGGGGGGTGGGGAAAGAGGTACAGATAGTCCTCGACTTAAAACCATTTTTTAAGCAATCCTTCGAAGTGACCTATGACCCGTATTTCGCACTTACGACCGTTGTTGCAGCATCCCCAGGGGTGGCGGGATCAGACGCTCGGCAACCGATTCCTATTTACGACACTTGCAGTGTGTCCCGGGGTGTGTGTGTGTCAGGTGAGAGGGGAAGCCCAGTTCACGTAACGACTGAGTAACTAAACACCTGCAGTGATTCACTTAGTAACAGGGGAGAGAGAGAGAGGGTAGGAAAAAGCTCCCTTTAACGACTGTCTTGCTTGGCCACAGAAAGGTTGGGGGGCTTAATTTTGTGGCCGTGTCCTTTCAGACTCGCCTAGCTGATGCCAGCCCTTCGAGGCAGTCCAGAGAAGCAGCACTACCCCTAAATACTCACACCTTCCTCCACGTAGTACGTAGTTTTGAAAGCCGTCTCTCCCCTTCACCCGATTTCTAAAGCTACTGCGGAAGATCCATAAAGGCATTTGGTCTCTTAAAGGAAGGTAGATGCCGTGAGGTCTGAAGACCCCCCCACCCTTTTCACTTCCCGGGAGCAAAAGGGCCAAATTCCAATCCCCTGTCCTAAAACAGCCCCTGGGTGGCAATCTGCCATATAATAAATCCAGTCCTGCTGCATTTTCTTTTTCTGCAGGGACTTTTCTGCACCCCAAACCCTCCAGTTTCCCCCCCACACACAGAGCTGTGCTCTTGGAAAAATCTGCAGCCTCCACCAGAGTGATTTTAAACGCATTTCTTCCGTCCTCTTTTAAACCGTTCCCAAATTCCCACGCTCCTCCTGACAGAGCACGGGAGAAGCCAGCCTTGAAAGTTACAGGCACCATATCCCCTCTGCCTGAGCAGCCTCCTGGATTGTTCCCCCCTATCTCCACCCCCCCCTTACTGACCCCATTAAGCCCCCCCTTTTTTTTCTTAAAAAAGGCACTCTTCTCTTTGCAGCTGAGGCTCTAAGCCTCTCTACTAAGCCGGCCTCGGGTTTTAAAGGCAAGAATAAGAAAGTGTCATTGTAGCATCAGCACACTGCTGCAGTGAACACGTGGAGACAGCCAGAGCCTTGCAAAGGAAAATAAAAGTCTAGTTTGGAATAGGGAAGACGGGGCCAGCAGCCATGGGGCCACCCCATATCAGCGTCAGGTCTGAGCAATCTGGGGGAGGTTTAGAAGCACCTGGAAATGCGCAGGCACACAGACAGAGCTGCCTGGCGGTTGCGCCAAGAGCCGCAGGCCCTTCCAAAGGGCTGCTCTTTGCACGTGCTCAAGAGGGCTCTTGCGCTGGGATGCCCAGCTGCACATCCCAGCTTGAAGCAGCCGATGGGGAGACACTGGTACCAGGGAGAAGGCCTGGCCCTCGGCGCTCCTCGCATGCCCAGGCACCCTCTGGCTCACCGGATAAAACCATCTAGGATTCTCCATTCTTGGATGCGAGTTCGACCAGGCTCCTTGGAGATCCACAGACCCATTCGGTGCCAGCCACTGGCTCGGTGGGAAGCCCCGCCACAAGCCAAGGGAGCTCCTGGCTGGCACATCGCCAGCGTCTCCCAAGCATGTGGCATCCTCACAAAACCCCAGACCCATCTTTGCCCGGCTCAGCCCTCGATGCCAGGGTTCTGCCCCACATGTACAGTTTCAAAACACGGGCGCTCGGTCCACGGGACGTGCCTGCACATATCTATGCGGGCACACGTGTGGCTGGGTTTTCTCCCAACCTGCTAGGGGTGTGTGTGGGGGGGAAGGACTCCAGCCATCCCACCCCATTCCCCCAAAGCTACACGGTCCGGCCTCGGCTTGTTTGTGTCGTTCCACATGTGCTATGCTGCAAACCCCAACGTCCCACAACGCCTGCTGGATCTGCAGCACCCAGAGTGGTGCGCTGGCAGGTGCCCATAGAGCAGGGAGGTGCACACACACACACACACACACACACACACACACACACACACGTACCCTCATACTCAACTAGCCCTTCCCTTGGGCACCGTGCTCACACAGCTTGTCCCGCAAAGCAGCTGGGCAAAGGAATGAGAATGGTTTAATTCATGGTGTAGTGCTAGGCGGTGCTCTCCCCCTTGGTCCACTTCCTTCTGGGGGGGGGGTGTCCTTCTTTCTCAAACCCTGTTGCTCATCCCTAACCCATGAAGGAGTCCAGCATCACACAAACACACACACACCTTTTAGTGCTCCTGCAGGGGAAAAATATCCACTTGAATCCTTTTGACCCTAGCAGTTGTTTTGACTGCAAAAAAAGTGATGGGGGGGGGAAGGAATCCTCCAATGGGAAAGCCCAGCCTAAAAATCTGCAGTGCCCCCTCCTCAAACTTCTTCCCGGGTGTGGGGGTGGAGACTGAGGTGCGTGACCCACATTTGGGAGGGGGCAGCGAGAGGACGCCCCCCCCCCCAACCCAAACCAGCTCTTCCATCCTAATACCCCTATTCTGGGCTGGGTCAATTTCTCTTGGGGTTTTTTTTCTCCTCTTGGCTGCCCCCACCTCCAAAATAAGCTTCACCTGGCCTCCCCTTTATCTATAGTCCCCCCCCCACTTCGTTTCTCCTCACTGGAGACATTCATGCAGAGTTTTATCGTCTGTTTCTTTCCTGGCTCCTGTTAAATCTCCTTTTCCCTGTCGGTGGGGGTCGGTTCCCCCCCACCCCTTCTTTTAAAATTTGTAGTGCGGGTTCCCCCTCCCAAACAGCTCATCCGTCAACTTTCTCGGTCTGCTGGGAAAAGTAGAGGGGGGGAAGGAAAGAGGAAGACACCTTTGAAGCGGATTCATCCGCAATTGGCTTTTTTTCCTTCCTTCCTTCCTTCCTTCCTTCCTTCCTTCCTTCCTTCCTTCCTTCCTTCCTTCCTTCCTTCTCTCCTTCCCTTCCCTTCCATTCCTTCCTTCCTTCTCTCCTTCCCTTCCCTTCCTTCTCTCCTTCCCTTCTCTTCCCTTCCTTCCTTCCGCCACCCGGCACTTCTTATTTTTTTTTAATTTCCTAATTTGCTTACCTGGCGGTGATGAGTCGGAGAGAGGCGACGGAGGCCGTGGGGTGGGGTGGCGGGGCTGTCGTCTAGCCGCTTTCCCCCTAGGGATCGGTGCCCCCTCGCCCAGCTGGGGAGGCAAAGCTTGAATGACCGAGGCGGGGGGGGGGACGCGTTGCAATGAATTCTCGCTTTAGCTGCCTGGCGTGGCTTTGCTTCTCTCTCTCTCTCTCTCTCTCTCTCTCTCTCTCTCTCTCTTCCCCCCCCTCCGGCTCTCCTTTCGCTCTCTCGCTGCCCCCCCCCCACCGGTTTTGCTTACAAAGCAAGAACGGATCCCATAGATCAAGCGGCGGGCCGTAGAAGGGGGGGGGTGATACAGCCAATGTAGGCTGGCAAAGCGGCTGGATTTCTGGCCCCGAAGATGCTCAATCTGTGCCTGGTTGGCCGCTCCACCCCGAGAGCTTTGTTAAAAGGAGAGGGGGGCACCGCTCGCCGCTTCTGCAATACAGCGGGGGGGGGGAGGCGAAAAAGAGGGGGGGGAATCCTGCTGCTCCCGATCAACTAAGCTTTGGTGGCTTCCAGCTTGCGTCCCCTTCTCTCTTTCAGGCAGGTACCCCGGGATCCATCAGCCCCTCCCAGCCTGCCCCCTACCCACCCCCGATGGAAGGAGGGAGAGCTAAATTTGCAGCAGCCTTCACCTCACCCCCCCCCAACAGACCCCGTCGGGAAAGACGGCAGAAGGTAGGGAGGGAAGGAGAGAGAGAGAGAGAGAGAATAAAGGAAAGAAACCGGCTTCCCCGCATCCGCGCGGTGCTTTTAACCCGATCGGCGCGAGGCGTGCATTCGCACGAAGCCTCTGACCCGGATCGGGTTGGAGATTGTGCAAAAGGGGTTGCGGGGGGTGGAATGGGGTCGCCAAACGGCGCGCGCCAACGCCACCTGGTTCCTTTGCTTCCCTGGGCTGGGGACAATGGGGCTTGTAGTCCTTTAGCCCGCCAGCCGGGGCTGCTGGGGCTTGTGCTCAGTCCAACGGCAAGCTTGGTGTTTCGATTGGGGCTTCGGACTGGGAAGCGGGGCTGCGGCGAGAGGGAAAGCGGGCGCCCGGAGGGCGACTTTTGTGCGCCGCCTCCAGCGCTTTAGACCGGAGGAAAGGCGAGCTACAAAAGGCAGGGGAGCAGGAGAGGAGAGGTTTTTCCTCGCTCCCCCCCCCATCAAGGAAGGGGTGGTAGAGGGAGAGCTTCGTCTATCCCCCCCCGCTCCTCAAGGAAGAATCAAGATCTAACTTGGCGCGCAGATGGGGCCTGCGGAACTCCCTGCTACTGTACTTCCTTCCCCCCCCCCTCTCCCCAAAGCCAGACTCTTTTGAACCCTCTCTTTCTATCAGGCGATGAGGATGAAGGGAGCAGAGGACGAATCAAGATGCAGGAGGGAGAAACACCCCCCCCGCTCTTTCTCCCCCTCCCCCAAAACCCATCGTTGTAAATTCCGCTTGGCTGCCGCTAGGGGGCGCTTCGCCGCCGGGGTGGCTTCTGCATTCCGCGCACGCAGCTTGAATTCTTCGCTTCTGGCTGCGGTGTCGGCGTCTGTGCCGGCGTCTCCGTGCCAAGATTTGGGGGGCTGGAAGGCGGAGGTGGGGGGAGGAGGAAGCTGGGAGGCCAACTTCTCCTTCAGCTACACCCCCTCGCCCTCCCTCCCTCACCCCCTCAAATCCCAAGCCCCCCCCCCAAGTGCATTGCATCTGTTGTCCATTTTTGCAACTGCAAAGAAAAAAAACCCACTGGGGGGCTTGGGATTTGAGGGGGGGAGGGCGAGAGGGTGCAGCTGAAGAAGAAGTTGCCCCCCCGGTCCTCCTCTCCCCTCCCCCTTCCAGCCCCCCAAATCTTGGCACGGAGAGGCCAGCAGAGACAGAGACATTGGGGGGGGAGGGAGGGGGGTCCGGCTCCCCCCTTCCCTGACAGCTGGGACTCCCCCCCCACTGCCTATCTAGAAGAGGGGGGGGTAAGAAACGACCTGGTCCAGCAAAACCACTTTCCACGCTTCCGATCCAGTGGAAACGGGACTTAAGCAAAAACGGAGAACTCTACTCCTCTATAGCCGAATTGGGGAAGGGGCTTTTTCGGGTGGGGGGTGCCTGGAAGAAGCCCCCCCGCAGGCTAGGAGCTCGACCCCTCATTAGTCAGGTTTCCCCCCCCAGCTGGTGGGATCAGGACAATAACCAAAAAAAAGGGGAAGTGATGAAAAAGAAGATCCGTGTCTTTTTTTTTTTTTTTCCGCACTCTTCGTCTCAAGCGTGTAAGCCGAGCCGGTATTGCGCGTCGATTTTCACCCCCAAAAGCTGCTTTTCTCGCCCCCCCAAAAGCGGCGTCTGGCGCCCCCTGCCGGCCATCCCGCGCTACTCTCCTCTGCCCGCGAAGCGGTGCTTTTTCCTATCTAGCAAAGTCCCCCCCCCCCGGTTTGAAGCTGGTTCTTTTTTTATTGGCAAGAAATGGAAATTTGGACCAAAAATATTTGGACTGATCAGCCAACTCTCCCGGCGGCTGTCAAGGGTGTGTTTTTTATTGAGCTTTCTTGGCGTGGCTCTAGGGAGACGGTTGTGATTGAAGTTTAATCATGGGAGTCAGGATGGAAAATAATTACGCGAGGACTGAACTGGGAAATGCAGGATTCTGGGTGCAGAAATGGAAGAGAGGTTTTGGGGTGCGGAAATGGAAGAGGGGTTTGGGGTGCGGAAATGCAAGAGAAGTTTGGGGTGCGGAAATGCAAAAGAGCTGCAGCTGACAGTGAAGAAGCAGAAATGCTTGGGACTCTATCCCAAATGGTGGCTTGTTAAGCTAGAGGCAGATAATTCTTGATTTATGACTACACACAAGCCAGCTATAACTACCTTGTTATAGATTGGGCAGCCATTTGTCTGGAATGCTATAGGACTTCCTGCTTGAATAGGGGGTTGGCCTAGATGACCTTCAAAGTCCCTTCCAACTCTGATAGTTTGTTACCATCCCCATCTACAAATCCCCTCTAAACTGAACCCAATTCGTTGAGTTCTGCAGCGAGGGCCGAGTGGCAAAGCGACAGATGGAGATGGTCACAAACCTGCACACCGAGGACTCTGGACCAGCGGTCGTTTGTCCAGGTTCCTGGGGGCAGCAGAGATGTCTGGCAGCATCCAGGATGACTGAAGCAGACTGAGGCAGATGAGGGTTTATTACAGGAAGTAGTGAAGGAGAAATTTCTTTGGAAAGAGAAGCCACAGAATGGAAAACAAAACTCAGTTTTGCAATGAAAGCTATCTGAAAAACATCTTTACTTTCTCCTATTCTATTCTATTTTCTATTCTATTCTATTCTATTCTATTCTATTCTATTCTATTTTCTATTCTATTCTATTTTCTATTCTATTCTATTTTCTATTCTATTCTATTTTCTATTCTATTCTATTCTATTCTATTCTATTCTATTTTCTATTCTATTCTATTTTCTATTCTATTCTATTCTATTCTATTTTCTATTCTATTCTATTCTATTCTATTCTATTCTATTCTATATTCTATTCTATTCTATTCCTGTATTATATATTCTATCTAAATAGAATATATAATATATAATACAGGAATAGAATAGAGTAGAATATATAATATAGAATAGAATAGAAAACAGTATAATAGAATATAGAATAGAATCTATTCTATTCTCTGTATTCTCTATTCTATTCTTATTCTAATTCCACTTTATCATTCGTAAGTGGAGGATCATTTATATGTAAAAAAAAAAAAGACAGGTGTGAACCAGGTTAATGGTGACTTTTGTAACACTCCGTGTATTTGTACGTGCAGAGAACACCCCGAATTGAAGGCAACCCCAATCCGGACTGATTGATTGGGAGGTGGGTGTGTCTGTGGACTGACTACAAATCTCATGTTGCCCACCCAGCGCTGGCTGTGAGCGATGGAAACTTAAGTCCACACGAGAGGTCCCTCTTTCTCTCTCTCTTTTCTCTCTCTTTCTTCTCTTTTTTTTCCTCTCTCTCTTTTCACTTCTCTCTCCTCTCTCTTTTCTCTTTCTCTCCTCTTTTCTCTCTCTCTCTCTTCTTGCTAGCTTCTCTTCTCTCTCTCACCCCTCCCTCTCTTCTCTCTCTCTTTTTAAATTCCTTCCCTTTTCCCGGGTTCTCCTTCTCTTCCTCTAGCGCCGATTGGGCGGCCGCCCCGCCTCTCATCCGGGCTCTGGTCCCGCCTCCTCCCCTTGTTGATCAGCCATGCAGTCAACCGAGCGGGCCCTTCCTGTGTCTTGGTAAGCCGGGGGCGGGCTGTGGGCGGGGGTCTTCTCGCCCCCTTTTTTTCAAAATAAAGAGGGAAGGAGGCAGGCTATAGCGGGTCTGCAAAAAAGAAAAAAAAGCAAGGCCCAGTTTGGGTTTAATGCTGGCTTAAACCCAGCTTGCTAGCTAAGCCATGCTTAGGATTGCGTGCTGGGCCGGCGAAACCCACGTCCAAACCGGCCTAAAGTGGGGGTGGGGGGTCCCCTGGGGTTGCAAAACGGCGCCCCCAAAAGGGGGGCTTTTGATCGTGGCCCAGCCCCTTGCAAAGCCCCTTGGCTCGTGAGAAGCAGCGCTTCCTTTCCTAATGCAATGCTTCTCCCCCCCCCCCAAGAGAGCAGGACGTTTTGAAGTCCTTTGCAGCGCCCCCTCCCCTCTTTGTTTTTGCAGTGACGAAACGTGCTGCAGTTCCCGAAAGCTTGCAATTCTTTTTCCTAAAAGGGGTTCCTCTGCAAAGCGGCTGCTGGAAGGGGTGCAGTAGTAAAAGCCAGCCGCTAGAGGGCGGACGTTTCAGCTACCTGCAGGGTGCATGGCGCAAAGGAGCCGCTAGAGGGCTCCTTGCTGCCCATTGGAAAGTGTGACCTGTGTACATGGCGTTGCGCAACCCCATCAAAGCCGAAGGGACTTGGAGATTTGGCTTCGGCCTTCCTGTCATTTAATCCAGTTTTGAAAAAGCTGCAGCCACATCTGAGCCCTGCTCGGATGGGGCACCATCTGGTGATCCCAAAGTCAGGCTGAAAAATACCTCGGGAATCCAAATGCACCCATGTGCCTCCCAGTGTGACTGTGTAAAGGAATGGCCAGTGTTGTGTGTGGTTTTTCCCCTCCCCCCTTTCCCGCAGTGAGTTGTGCAATGCATTCAGGCAGTCCTCCTCGCACAGTCACACTCTGGAGCCCCGGATTTCTGTCGCTAAGCAAGACAGTGGTGAAATAAATGTTTGCCTTCTTTTACGGCCTCCCGGGCCACCGCGGTTAAATGAATCGCAGCAAATAGTTATATTGGTCCCCCGGTTGTTAAGTGAATCCATCTTCCCCATTAACTTGTCAGAAGGTCGCAAAAGGGGATCACAAGATCCCGGGGACACTGCGACCGTCCTCAATACGAGTCAGTTGCTAAGTGTCTGAATTTCAATCATGAGATCCTGCAACGGTCGTGAGTGTGAAAAACGGTCCTAAGTCACTTTTTTCATCTGTAACTTTGGCCACTAAATGAATTCTTACCGTTCAAGAACTGTGTAGAGCTGAGGATTAAGGACCAGCCTGTACAGCACACACGAGTATCCAATTCTCTTTTAGGGTCCCAGAACGGACCGTCTGGTTAAACACCGGCGCCCCCATGCCACTTCTGGGCCTCGGCACCTTTCGTCTCAAGGGGGACGAGGCCGTCTGGGCCAGCCTGGATGCGGCCCTGGAGAACGGCTACCGCTTGGTGGACACGGCTGCCGTCTACGGCAACGAAGCTGCGCTCGGGCGGGCCCTGAAGGATTTGCTGCCTCGCCACCATCTTGCTCGCGAGGACGTTTTTCTGACCAGCAAGCTGAGCCCGAGAGACCACGGAGAGGAAGCTGCCCACAAGGCTTGCCTCCACAGCTTGCAACAGCTAGACTCTGATTACCTGGATCTGTACCTGATCCACTGGCCGGGGACTCAAGGCCAGCCTCAGGACGACGCTGGGAACCCGGAACGTCGCCTGCAGAGTTGGCGCGCCCTGGAGCGCTTGCACGAAGCCGGCAAGCTCCGGGCGATTGGCGTCTCCAACTACACCGTCCGTCACCTTCAGGAACTGCTGGACAACTGCCGGGTGACGCCTGCCGTGCTGCAGGTGGAATTCCACCCCGAACTCGCCCAGACGGAGCTGCTGGAATTTTGCACCCGGAAGGGCATCCATTTGCAAGCTTATTCCTCGCTGGGGACCGGACCGCTGGTAGAGCATCCCGAAATACGGGCCGTAGCCCAGCGGCGTGGTCGCACGGGCGCCCAGGTTTTGCTGCGCTGGGCTCTGCACCAAGGCGTCAGCGTGATTCCCAAGTCGGCGTCGCCACACCGTGTGGCTGAAAATGGCCAGCTGTGGTCGTGGGACTTGAGTCCAGCCGACATGGAACAACTACGACATCTGGATTCCGGGAAACGGTACTGCTGGGATCCCACTGGGGTCGTGTAAGAAGCCAGCTTCCACCGGGATTCCTCCAACTCTTGAGAAGGTCACCCTGTTCACGAAGTTGATTTCCCATTTCGACGCTTGTTGTCTTATCAAGTCCCAATGCTGGTGGTTTTAATTGTTGGTTGAGTGCCTTACCAAAAACTTGAGTCATTTAGGGCTGAGTCAACCCTAAATTAGCCAGGTTTAGGAATGTCAGGCTATTTTAGTTGCTCGTTTCGGGGGGGGGGGATCCCAGCCTCCCAGCCAGCTGTGAGATTGTGGGGTGAAAAAACTGGAAAAAGGCCAATGAGAAGCCAGAAATAACAACCTTTATATATACATTTTTCTTTAGGAATTGGACAAATAAACAGCAACGATACAGAGGGTGAACATGAGAGAGAGAAAAAATCCAATGGTGGTTTTTTTTGGCCTTGTTAAAATAAAATCCAGGTAAATTTGCTTGGTTTTGTAGAAAGAAGAAGATGGAGATTCTGGAAAATTGGGGGGTGTTGGATACTGAGAAGGAAAAAAAAAACCCAGAATTTAATTTAGGGTTAAAGGGGCAGAGGGTAAAAAATCTGGACGGTGCCACAATGTCAGATCCAGAGTAAACTTCTTGTAGGTGGCGTAAAGAATGGAAGTGCTAGGGAACAAACTTGGCACCGGGAATAATTTTGAGACATCACAGAGGGAAAAGGGTGCCGCTGAGACCCCACCGAATTTCTCCCTCCCACCACCCCTTCACCCCCATAACAGATAGCAGCAAAACCCGGTTAAGAACCGGAGGGTCCGTTCTCCGGGCAACTTCGGCGCCACCATGACCGCAGAGTGTCCTTCCAGCTGGGAGGGTGGTCCATGTGGGAACAGGTCCCTGCGCTTTTGGGGCGCGGCAGCTTCTGAAAAAGAGTGGGGAAAGCGGAGAGTGACGTACTCGGCTGATTAGCACGTTATCAATCGGTAAAACTAAGAAGGAATTTCCTGATGGGACAATTAACCAGTGGGACAACCTGCCTCCAGAAGCGGTGAATGGTCCAACACTGGACGTTTTTAAGAAAAGACTGGACAGTCCTTTGTTTGAAATGATATAGGGTTTCCTGCCTGAGCAGGGGGTTGGACTAGATGACCCCCAAGGTCCCTTCCAACTCTGTTATTCTATTCCTTATTCTATTCTATTCATTCCTAATTCTATTCTATTCGTAATTCTATTCCTAATTCTATTCATTCCTTATTCTGTTCTGTTCTATTCATTCCTAATTCTATTCTATTCCTAATTCTATTCTATTCTATTCTATTCTATTCTTCATTCTTTTCCATTCCATATTCTATTCTATTCTTCATTCTTCTCTTCCATTCCATATTCTATTCTATTCTATTCTATTCTATTCTTCATTCTTCTCTTCCATTCCATATTCTATTCTATTCTTCATTCTTCTCTTCCATTCCATATTCTATTCTATTCTATTCTATTCTATTCTTTTCTTCATTCTTCTCTTCCATTCCATATTCTATTCTATTCTATTCTATTCTATTCTATTCTATTCTATTCTATTCTATTCTTCATTCTTCTCTTCCATTCCATATTCTATTCTATTCTATTCTATTCTTCATTCTTCTCTTCCATTCCATATTCTATTCTATTCTATTCTTTTCTTCATTCTTCTCTTCCATTCCATATTCTATTCGATTCTATTCTTCATTCCTCTATACTATTTGATTCCATTCCATTCGATTTGGAATTAGCCATTGTATCTAAAGGTGGCCAGCAGGAGAATCCAGGTGTACAAGGGATTCTGCAAACAGTGGTTTAATACAAACCCAGTTTTGGGGTGGGTTATACTCCCCTAGTAAAGCTCATTTGGAACAGAATTCCCTAAATATAAGCATTGCTCAGAGTTTGCAAGGCTCGTATCCCTGCACGGCGCCACCCTTACCTGCAGGGCACCGTGAAATTCATCGCTCATCCTGCGTAGCTCCCGCCCGTATCGCTGCGCGGCCCACAGGATGGGAGGGGCGGAGCGTGAACGTGCCCGGAAAGCCCCCACCTCATCTGAGGTCTCCGAATCTAGTTGGTCCGACCCAATTCGACGTCTCAGTTCTGCCGACGAAGGCAAAGCAAAGAAATCTCAGTGAAACGAAGTGGATGTTACAATGCACTAACAAAAATTACGGTTAGTCCTCACTTTACGACCACAGCAGAGGTCAGAATTTCCATCGCTAAGCAAGAAAATAACCAAACTCAGCACAAAAGATCCTTCCTTCCTTCCTTCCTTCCTTCCTTCCTTCCTTCCTTCTTTCTTCTCCCCCTCCATAAACCCCATTCCCTCCTAACACTGATGATGTTACCTAGTTGGGTCATGAAATGTCTGCAAGAAAACCTCCAAGGTCAGAGGGCACCAAGAATTCTGGGAGTTGAAGTTCACCCTTCTTCTAGTGGCCCAGGTTGAGAACATGGCCTTGGAGTAAGAACTGGAGAATTCTGGAGACGACGCGCTTTCCTCGTAGCTGGATTTGCTTCTGGACCCCACATCTCCAACCCTCCCACCAGGTGAGAATCCCAGACTATCAGTTGGGACTCTGTGATCCTCCCCAAATTGCTGAAAAGACTGCAAGGGATTCTGGGGCTTGTAGTTTGTCATGTCTGGAGAGCCAGGCATTTATCGGACGATTTTCAACACGTTACGAAATCTTACTGACATTTTTCTTCACTGAGAAAAATACATTTGAGGCTTCTGTTCCCTTCCCTTTGGTGGACTCCAGAGGGTGTGGATTTAAGATCACTGAATTAGGGTGAGGTCCCAATTGCACGCTCAGCTGGACAGCAGCAATTTTTACGTCACTTAATGGGATTTAGCTTATCAGAAGACGCATCCTATCAGTCTTGCTAGCAGTGTCATTAACTCTTTTCAACTGCAAGGCTCAGATTTTGAATAAAGTCTTATACCGAAGGTGGCGGAGGGGGGGTTTAAAGACAACATATCCCCAAACTCCTTTTGAATCTCCTCTGTCGAAAGCTAACTTAAATTTAGCCCAAGCTAAAATTAAAAGTTCGGAAAGGGATTAATTCAGTGAATAATTTGGAATCGTGGCCTGCTAGAAAAGATTTATGGACCTCATCAACAAAAAATAAATTAATGTATATATTAATTCATGTGGCAAAGGGACATGTATATGTTGCTGAATTATTATCTTTTCCAAGATCACCTAGGAAAGCTTAGCTGGCCTGAAACTGAAGTTCTGATTTATCTGATTTGAGACTTCAGACGCTTCGTTCAGCAACTGCTCAAAGTTGCGATGGTGCTGAAAAAGCGACGACCGATCCTCGCGCTTAAGACCGTCGTAATGTCTCTGCAATCACATGATGAAAACTCAAATGCTTTGGCAACCGGCATGTATTTACAACGGTTTCAATATCCCAGGCTCCTCGGATCCCCATTTATGACCATCTCATCCAGTTTCTGACAAATCAGTAGGAAAGCCAGATGGACTTAAGTCGCTTAACAGCCAAGGCAAAAAAAAAAAAGGTCATAAATGGAGAACTGCTTTTATTTGACCTCTTTTCAAACTTCCCCTGCGCTCCAGCCCAACAACAGGTTCCTGTTCGCACCTTGCGTGAACCCATCGCACCGTAACAAAGCAAACCAGGATTTAACCAGGGCCATTTTCTCACGCGCCTGGGTCAAAAGAGCGGAGGAATTGTGGAGATAAGAGCGCTGGGAGGAAGCCCTACCCCGTTCCCGCTCACCTGGGTTCTCATGATAGGGGCTGTTGAGATCCTTGGGGGCCCCGACACTCAGTTTGAGATCCGCGGGGTCCTTTTCAGCGGCGGCGAAGGTTTCGTCTTGAAATTCGGAAATCTGGAACATGATCAGGGGGCTGGCATTGCCCCTGCCTCTTGACTCCGTGTTTTCCAGAAGGCTTAGACGTAGTGGCTGCCTGGGGGGGGGGGGAAGGAAGGAAGGTTGAAGAAGAGAAGAGGGAAGAAGAAAGGAAGATTGGAGAAGAGGAAGGAAAAGGAAAGGATAGGAAGGAGGGAGGAGAAGGGGGAAGAAGGAAGATTGGAGAAGAGGAAGGAAAAGGAAAGGATAGGAAAGGAGGGAAAGGAGGCCAATTAGAGGCGAAAGGGAAGAAGGAAGGAAGATTGGAGAAAGGGAGGAAGGAAAAGAAGAGAATAGGGAGGGAGGGAAAGGAAGGGATTTAGAGAAGGGAAGAAGGAAGATTGGAGAAGGAGGGAGGAAGGAAAAGGATAGAATAGGGAGGGAGGGAAAGGAGGAAGATGAATTGGAGAAGGGGAGGAGGACAGGAAGGTAGTGAGGAAGCAAAAGGAGAAAGGAAGGGAGAGAAGTGATGAAGGAAAAGGAGTGAAATAGGGAAGGAAGGAGAAAGGCATTTATAATATTTATATTTGCGTAGGTGTATAATTAATTAAATATATTACGCCACCCATCTCCCTGATTCTGTGCGCCCCAGCAATCAAAAGCAACATAAACTCCCCCATATAATATCCCAACCTTCAGATTTTGATTATTATCTTGTCCGATGTGTTGCTTTTGACACAGGCCAGTAGCATCCTTGCAAGTTTCCGGCAGGATATTTTTTGTCTCCCCAGCCTACTGTTCCCCTAGCATGGCTGGCTGGCTGGGGAATTCTGGGAGTTGAAGTCCACCCATCTTAAAAGTGGCTGAGATGCCAGCGTTTATCAGACAAACTAAACCCGGTTAACACCACATGACAATGTTCACCAAGCAGGTCCCAACCAAAAAAAACCAAATCCCCATTTCCTGGCATAACAGCTGGGCAAACTCACGCCACAAGGGTAGGCTTCCCACAACGGACCGAATCTCCCTTACCCAGTCCTAACTTAGCCTGGTGTTGTGTGAACCCAACTTCCCAGTGAGCAAAGCTAGGCTGGCAGCCGAAAGGGCCGAGTTACACACCAGGAAACGTCCAGTTCAAACTTCACAATCTTGACTCACAAAAGATGAGCTCACAAAACCCAGGAACTCTCCTCCTGCCACTCCTCTTAGCAGTAGAAACCCAAAATGGTCGGGCTGCCATCAGAGGGATGGATCTGGTTCCCACGTTCGGGCAGACCCGGGTTGGCAAAAGATTCTGGCCTGGCTCGCTTCAGCAAATCACGCAACAAAACCTCTGGCTAGACAGATGCTCTGGGCAAGCCTCCCCACCCCACCACCACCCCGATTCTCTTCTGCCTTCTTGGCCCATTGGCTCAGTTCCCTGCAATTCTTTTCATCTAGTGGCAGGCAGTTCCGCAAGCCAATATGCACTCAAGCTTCCCGGGGCAAAGGCTTCCTTTCCTTCCTCCCCTCACCCCGCGGGGCTAAGCAAAGCTCTCCCTCCACCACCACCCCCACTCCGTCCACCGCAGCTTAGCCCCGGAGATGCGTGCGCAAGGTTGCAGATGCAAGCCCACTCCCCTTTTTTCCTTTTTTTGCAAATCCAACCATTCGCCCCTCCACCCCCCCCCCCACGTCTTGCACGCTTCCCGCTTTGCCTCCTGCCCTCCCCTTCCAAATTGCAAACAGTGGGGGGGGGTGTCCCTGCATGCCCAGCCAAGCGCCCCCTCCCCATGCCGACCCCCCAGTTTTTGCATTCGCTTCCTGATCTGGGGAGGGGATGCTCCCTTTTTGCAAAGCTGTCTCCCCCCCCCAGGCTTTCCCCCTGCCCAGATTGGGGAGGGGGGGAATTGCAGCCCCCGCCCAGCTCTAAATCCGTCTCCTCCTGCCTCTCTCCCCCCTCCCCGGGGCTGCCCGATGCGGCTACCTGCGGACGGAACGCTGCCTGCGCGCCCTTCCTCCTGTTTACCGCGAGCGGAGAGACAGCCGGAGTCGCCAAGGCGATAAAGAACTGCCACCGGCGGGGCCCAATCAGGAGTGGCTACGTCAGAGAGGGCGGAGAAGCGGGGGAGGCTCCGCCCCCTTGGGCACATCAAGGCAACCCCCCCTCGCGGTCTTTGGCCTGGCTCCGCCCCCTCGTCCTCTTTCCCCAGGGGGGAGGGGGCGTTTGCCATTACAGTTTTGCCTTCCTTCTTTCCTTTTCCTCCTTCTTTTCTTTTCTCCCTTCTTTTTTCTCCTCTTCCCCTCTCCTTCTTTTCTCCTCCTCCCGTCTTCTTCTACTTTCCCTCCTCCCTCTCCTTCCTTCCTCTCTTTTTTTCTCATTTTCCTTCCATCTTTCCTCCCCCTCTTCTTCCCTTTGTCCCTTCCCTCCTCGCCCTTCCCTCCTTCTTTCCCTTCCTTTCTCTCCCCTTCCCTTCCCATTCTTTTTCTTTCCTTCCTTCCTTCTTTGCCTTCCTCCCCCACTTCTTTTCCTCCTTCCTTCCCTCCCCCTTTTGCTTCTCCTTCTTCTTCCCTTTCCATCTTCCTCCATTCTTCAGTCGCCTCCCCTCCCTCTTTCTTTCTGCCTTCCTTCCCTCTGGGGCTACATTTGCCTCTTGTCTTTTTTAAAAAGTGCATAAAAACTGGGTAGGCTTCCTTTTGGCTCTTGGGTAGCATCATATTTTATGCCACAATTTGTAAGTGTTAAAAGGACGTTTTGGTTTTGCTGCATCTCGGCTTTGGCAACTTTAAGCTGTGTGGACTACAATTCCCAGAATTCCCCAACCAGCATTGGTCATTGCTGGCTGGGGAATTCTGGGAGTTGCAGTCCACACGGCTTATATTAAAAGTTGCCTTCATTCTAAGCATTACACAGCTGGAGGTCAGGCTGTTGCCAAATTACAATTATTTTATTCGATTTAGATCCCGCCCGACTCCGACCCAGAGCTCTTGCATCCACACAGTCCATTGTTCGTCATTTTTGTCTCTTAAACTGTACAAGCAGGAACGTGTGAACGTATAAGTGTAAAACGAATGTAACGGAACGAAGGACCCAGAGAGAAGAGTTACACTCGGAAGCCGAGGACGGAACCGAGGGGAGGGGGAACCTTTAGCACGAAGCACTTCCGGGCTGTGGATTTCCTCCCCCTCCCCTTTTCCATTACTAAGCGAGCACAAATGCCCGTCGTTAAGATGGCGGACCATAAAAAAAAAAAAAAGACCGCCGCCGCTCTAGAGTCAGCCTCCCCGCTCCCCGCCTTTTACCATTCAGAAACGCGCTCTACGCCCTTGGCGCAACTCAAACGAGACGCTAAACGTCATTTCCGGCACGCCGAGCCGGCGCGGCCAAGGAAAGGGGGCGGGGCGAGCGCACTTGGCGCAGCTGGCAGCAACTGGGAGGTCGCGCGCTTGCGGCTGCCTGGGACTTGTGGGGAGGGGGCGTCTTCTCTCCCCCCCACCCCAGATTTGAGGCAGTGGGGCCAGAGAGGCAGCCCGGGGACTCGGGGGCCCGAGAGAGCAGGGGAGGGTTAAGGGACCCAGGTATCTGGGGAGGCGACAAGGGACCCAGGTGTCCGGGGGGGGGCAAAGGGGGCCGAGAAGGAGGGGGGGAGCATTTAAGGGTCCCAGGCCCTAGAATAAGGCTGGGGACGGACGGAGGGGGAAGGGGCGCAAAGAGGTAGGGCTTCAATGCGAATGGGGAGGGGTCTCCTAAGGGACCCAGATATTGCAAGGGTTGAAGGAGGGAGGATGGAGTGGGGGGGTCTCAGACCTCTGAGGATTGGGGAGGGGGCCCCAGAAGTGAAAGTGGGACAGCAGGGAAATAGGGGTGGGGGGTCCCCGAGGAGGCAGGGCTTCAAGGAGAATGGGGAGGGGTCTCCTAGGGACCCAGATATTGCAAGGATGGGAGAAGGGATGGGTGGGGGGTCCCGGACCTCTGAGGATTTTTTTTCATTGGGGGACCTAGAATTGGCGTAGCAGGGGAATAGGGGTGGGGGGGTCCGAGGGAGGCAGGGCTTCAAGGAGAACGGGGAGGGGTCTCCTAGGGACTGAGATATTGCAAGGATGGGAGAAGGGAGGATTGGGGAGGGAGACCCAGAATTGGGGTAACGGGAATAGGGGTGGGGGGGTCTGAGGGAGGCAGAGCTTCAAGGAGAATGGGGAGGGGCTCTAAGGGACCGAGACATTGGAGAGCTGGGAGTAGGGAGGATGGAGGTTGTCCAGGATTCTGGGCCTGCAAGGTGGGGGTCCCAGACCTCTGAGGATTGGGGAGGGGGCAACAGGGAGATAGGGATCGCGGCTCAAAAGAAGCACCCCAATTTTTGTCTCTTTTGCAGCTCCTGGAGAGGCTCCGCATTGGGACAAAAAGGGGGGCACCACGCCCCACAACGGGCTCCCGAGAGGAAGATAGCTGATCCGCAGCTGTCCCCTGCCCCTCCAGCCAGGCTCTCCCATGGAACGGGCAGGCCCCCTTTGATTTTTCCACCAGAGGGGCCAGCCCCCCACCTCCCCAAAGGATGTAACGCCCTCTCCGTGCGGGGGCAACTGCTCTGGCCAAGAGAGGGGGCCGCGGTGGTTCGACACCCCCCTCCCCCTCTCTCCGCAGTCTGGGGGGATGATGGCTTCCTAGCTGGCGAAGATGGAGAAGGCCATGAGCAATCTGAGCGCCATTGTGCCAGCCTCGCGGCTCACGCCGGCCTTCCCGCCCGCCGTCAAGGTGGGCCTGACGACGCTCTACACGGCCTTGTACGCCTTGCTTTTTTTCTCTGTCTACGCCCAGCTCTGGCTGGTCCTCCTCTACCGCCACAAAAAGTTCAGCTACCAGACCGTCTTCCTCTTCCTCTGCCTCTTCTGGGCCGCCCTGCGCACCACCCTCTTCTCCTTCTACTTCCGGAACACCCTCAAGGCCAACCGCTTGCACCCCTTCTTCTTCTGGCTGCTGTATTGCTGCCCTGTCTGCCTCCAGTTCTTCACCTTGACCCTCATGAATCTCTATTTTGCCCAGGTAAATGCAGTGCTGGGGTTGTGGGTAAATGCCAAGATGGAAGCCATGGTCCCTAGGACTTCTGGGTAAAGGCTGAACTCGCCACCTGGTAGCTGGGGACTTCTGGGTAAAGTGGAAACCAAGAAAGTATATTCAGTCAGGGCTGAAATGAGGGCTCCTTGGTGCTCTTTGAGCTGGGTGGTTTTCTTGCAGACATTTCTTGACCCAACTAGGTAACATCATCAGTGCTAGAAGGGAGTGAGATTTGCAGAATGGAGGAAGAAGACTGTGAGGTCCTTGGTGCTCTCTGAGCTGGCTGGTTTTTTTGCAGACATTTCATGACCCAGCTAGGTAACATCATCAGGGCTGTGATGATTTCACCTAGTTTGGGTTATGAAATATCTGCAAGAAAACCAGCCAGCTCAGAGAGCACCAAGGACTCGTTGTAAAGAGGCTAGCTCAATTGGCATCAAAGACCGATCTGTCACAAATGACAACTTGGTTCTATCTGCTTTGTGTATGTTTTGGCTTAAGGAGATCTTAAATATCTATTTTATTTTGACTTATTGTCTTCCTTCAAATCAGTGTTTCTCATCCTTGGGCACTTTAAAATCTGTGGACTTAAAACTCCCAGAATTCCCCCAGCTGGCATATATCTTGATAGGCTGGTTCTTTCTGTAGATGAGACCGATTTTTTTTCATTGGGTATTTTCTGTTCATTTAGGTAAGAAGATCAGAATAAAGATAAGAATCCTGAGTATTTTTAACTCATCATGTTGGTAGTTTATCCCAATTCACAACAAAGGCCTATAACAGGGGTCAAATTTAGTGGAGGATTAAAAGTAACAGGATTAGCTTCCTTTCCATCCAGGATGCAATTTTTTAAAAACCACGGGGGGGGGGGGGAAACACCCCACAATAGTGCACTAATGTTTTGCAACATTAGCACCTCTGTATTTTGAAAAAGGACAAAAATAATGTACTCATGACCGTATCAAAACCACAGGAAGCCTTATCGGTGAATTACGATAGGAGAGTAGCTAGTGGCTTAAAAATGCCTGGCGCAGATTGCTTTGGTTTGTATATTCCGTTGATACCGGTGGCAGCAACGTGTGGAAATTGTCCTGTTGCTTTGTGGCTGAAAAGGGGGGTGCAAAACCTGACTTTCCTAATTGCAGCTGAGTAGTAACTCTGTTACCTTAGCATTTCTGGTATATATGGGGTACGTCTTGCTAATAAGTATGTGGTCAAGGGGAGGCACCCTAAACCAGATAAAGGGAGAGAGTGTGTGTGTGTGTGTGTGTGTGTGTGTGTGTGTGTGTGTGTGCAAAATTGTTCTGGTTTAGCGGAATTGTGCTTTGCAGTCCAACTTTTCTTAACCTAATAATAGCATTGATGCATCTCTGTGCTGTGCATTAGACAGTCCCCCAAGGTCATTCAGTGGCTTGGGCAGTAAATTGATCCTGTTCCTCCCCTCATTTACCATAGCAAGCTAGGATTTCCCCCAGCCCAAGCCTTCTCTTTCCCTAGCTCCCATCATTCCCAGCCACGTGGGTGGGTTGGGATGATGGGGAATGCAGTCTTAATGTTTGGAGGCTGGAGCAAAGAGAGCCGAGCCTGTTTACGGCTTCTGATGCAATGTTTAATTGTTACGCCCATTTCTAGCCAATGCAGGCCACGCCTGCCCATCAAAACAATGGAACCAGGCCGCTGAAATAATAATAATAATAGTAATGGTCAGTTTTCTGCTCCTTTTCAGGTGGTTTTCAAAGCTAAAGCGAAATATCGTCCTGAATTGATCAAAGGCCTGTGAGTAATCCCTATTTCTCCAGCGGTCTGTGGCTAGTGGGATTTCTCGCACAAAATTACACTCAGTCCTCGATTTACAACTGTTCGTTTAGTGATTGTTCAAAGTTCCGAACGGTACTGAGAAAAATGTGACTTAGGACCATTTTTCACACTTATGGCCGTTGCGGCATTCCCCGCAGGTCACGTGATCCAAATCCGGGCGCTTGGCGACCGGCTTGTATTTACATCCCGTTTTGCGATTTTCTGACAAGCCAAATCAATGGGGGAAGCCGGTTTCACTCAACGACCGTGTTGCTAGCTTAACTGCAGTGATTCACTTAGCTACTGCAGCAAGAAAGGTCGTAAAACGGGAGGAAACCCACTTAACAACTGTCTGGCCTGGCAGCCGAACTTTTGGACTCGGTTTGCGGCCGTAAGTCGGGGACTTCTTCTCTGTATCTGAAATGTTGCAGCCTCAGGGCAAAGTTGCTGGGTGGGAAGGAACAGCTCCAGGTTTTGTTGATCCCGAAGAAATAGTTTTGGGATCTTGAGGGTCTCGCTTCTCAGGGTGGGGTTTTTCCCTCCCCCCCCCCAGGTTGCTGGTGCGAGGGGTGTGCTTCGGGGCCAGCGTCCTCTTCCTGGCGGTGAACGTGGCGTGTGCCGTGCTGGTGCGGGCACGCCAGGCGGAACCCTGGGCCGTGGTCCTGGCACGCGTTCTCATCAGCGACTCGCTCTTCGTGCTGGGAGCCGTCTCCCTCGCCCTCTGCCTCTTCCTCGTGGCCCGTGGCTCTCCCTCAACACGCATCTACCTGGAAGCCAAGGTGCGCCTTCTCGTGTCTGCACAATGCAGAATATTTGTATAAGTATGTGGGGTCCTGGGGGGGCTCTCTGAGCTGGGTGGTTTTCTTGCAGACGTCTCATGACCCAGCTAGGTAACATCATCAATGCTAGAAGGGAGGGGGGTTTGCAGAGGGGAGGAGGAGGAATGTGGGGTCCTTGATGTTCTCTGAGCTGGGTGGTTTTCTTGCAGACGTTTGATGACCCAGCTAGATTATATCGTCAGTGCTAGAAAGGAGTGGGGCTTGCTCTCTGCTTATATACAGTCAGTAGTGGTGGCACCTTCCATCTTCGAAGCACGAAGCTGAAAACACCAGCCTGAAGATGACGAATGGGACTTTGTCGAAACATCGCCAAGACACTTCCAATTTTACGCGGGAGAAAACCCGAACAACCAAAGACCTACATAGATATAGATATATAGATAGATATAAAGTTTGTGTATTTTGGATTTTATTTAGCTTGTAAAATTATTCACGGTTCACCTTCTGCCTTTCTCGTGCTGCTTGAGCACCATAACAAAAATGTATGAGGACGCACCAACCCGGCCTCGGGTTTTAATCTCCCAGTAGCCCACCTGCAGATTAATCGCCTCTTTCCCAAACAGGGCACCACCCTGTGCCAGACGGCGGCCATGGGAGGCACAATCGTCCTGCTCTACGCCAGCCGCGCCTGCTACAACCTGGCTGCCTTGGCGCTCTCCTCCCGCACCCGGCTAGACTCCTTCGATTACGACTGGTACAACGTCTCCGACCAGGTGAATCCTCGGGGACGGTGGTGGCTGGAGAGCAGCTGGGGCAGGGGAGCTCCAGCGTCTTGGACTCCAGTTCCCATCCTCCCCTCCCTTGAACAAGGGAGCGTGGGGCGGTTTCCCCCAGGCCCCGAAAAGAGTAACACTCAACACCCGAGCTTGTACTACCCAACTCTGACAAAGCTGGTTAGCTGGCATACTTTATAGGCCGTCCTCAAGTTGTGACCATCATGGTCGTAAAGCGGATAACCCACACGACCGACTTGGTTTGATGATATTTTGACTGGGGGGCGGGCAAGGCAAACAGCCGTCAACGTGGGCCCGAGTAACCCTCAGGGTGGTGCGTCGTAACTTTGAATGTTTGCTGAAGGGCCTGTCCTAAGTCGGGGACTTCTTGTAAAGATTTGGGAGTAAAGGGGTGGGCTTTTACCTCCCAGTCTCTCCCCCCCCCCTTCCAGGCTGACCTAATAACAGATCTCGGGGATCAAGGTTACATCGTCTTTGGACTCATCCTCTTCGTTTGGGAGTTACTGCCCACCACGCTGCTGGTGGGCTTTTTCCGGGTGCATCGGCCGGCGCAGGATACGGTGAGTAGGACGTTCGGAGAGGATCAGTCTCAAATATCTGTGTCAAGGCCGAAACCTGGGCAGCTCCATGCCTCTGCGTTTCAATTTGCCTTTAAGAGTAAAGGCGAGGGAGGCGTTACTTTCGAGAGGGCTAGATGGAGAAGCGAAACTTCTACAATTCAACTGAAGGAAATGAGAGCCTGAGATCTTTTCAAGGACACCATAACCGGTGTGGAATTGAAGCGGATGGTTCCCATAACAAAGTGGTCTTGTTTACATGGGCTACGTACGAGGTTGAGACTTTGGCTGGGAAAAAACCGTGGTTTCATTCTATGAACTGGTGTTTGGGAACCTCAGAGTTAGTTTTGCCTCGAGATTACCGCGCAGTGTATTCAATAAACAGTTCAGATTCTCGGATTTGGATTCTTGAGCTGGATGTCAACCATCAGGTTCAAAAGACCAGGTCCATGCATGAAGGTTCAATTAAACTACTTTCTCCTGCTCAAGCAGGGGGCTGGACTAGAAGACCTCCAAGGTCCCTTCCAGCTCTATTCCATTCTATTCTATTCTATTCTACTCCACTCCACTCCATTCTATATTCTAATTCTAATTCTAATTCTATTCTATTCTATTCTATTCTATTCTATATTTCCTATTTCTATTCTATTCTACTTCATTATTCTATTCTATTCTATCCTATTCCATTCCATTCCATTCTATATATTTTAATTGTCTTTTCCCTTGCCACAGAGTGCCAGCCGCGTCTTCCATCGGCAGCTGGGGGTCTCCCGATCTTATTTCTTCGACTATCCTGGGCAGCGTGAAAACGAAGGACTGACCAGCAGGTAAAACCCTCCTTTTTAATCCTTCAAAATATCCAGCAAAAACCTTCCAGTAATGCACACACTTACAAAAAGAAAAAAAAAAAGAAGAAGAGAGATAACGACACACGAGGAAAGAGGAGCGAGGAGGGAGAAGGAAAAACTGCTCGGAGGCCCAGTGGTATAATTCCCACCTGCTTGTTTTCCTGTTCTCCTTTTCCAGCCTGGCCGGGCGATCCAGCTGCGGGAGCTACTACGGTTCGATCAATCGTAACGGGGAGCACGACTGGTTCGGGGGCCACCCACCCACCGCCCCCCTCCTGTTCTCACAGGCTGCGGTCTCCGGCAGCCACCACCACAGCCTTTACTCCACCCCGCAGAACTGAGACACGGATGCTGGACGGGAGGAAGACCTTCCCCCCCCCCACACACACACTTGCTGCTGCTAAAGGTTTCCTGTGTGTATAAATGAGTGCGGACGGGGGGGGGGGAAGACGACCGGCATGCGAACAGGGTATTTAGATCCACACAAACCCCCCTCCCCTTATCCCACCCTTCCCTGGATTTTAGCCTGAAAACCTTCAGCTCCATCCTTTTCCTTCCGGAGCTGGCTGGTTATTATTTTGCTGGAACCTCAAACCTCCCCGTTCCTACTTAAATATTCCCTAGATATTTAACCCATAGTCTATTTGAGAACACTAGCACTTTAAATGACTCGGGAGGCGGGGGGGGCCTGGTTTTATCTTCGATGTTGTTGAAACGGATTCTGTGAACTGGGTAGAGGGGCACTCTCTTTCTCTCCCTCCTTCCCCTCCCCTTCTTCCCCACAAAGCCGTAGGATTCGGAATAAGCTTCTGTGTTCCTTCGCTAACCACTTTGCCGTTATTGGTGCTATCTCATCGCTTGCCCCTCCCCTTCCAATAAATGGATTTTTGTGTTAGCGACAGGATGCGTGGCCACTTTTTTTACACACACCCCCCTTTTTTTTTCTTTCCTGGGATTCTGCCGTCCCACGGGTGAAATTTTGGATAAAGAATGCTTTTTTTTAAAAAAAAAAAATGCTTCCTTTAGGAATGTTGAAATCAGTTTTTGGCCCAAAGTCACTCAGCTGGCTTTCATGGCTAAGGCGGGACTAGAACTCACCGTCTCCTGGTGATTGGCCCAAAGTCACTCAGCTGGCTTTCATGCCTAAGGCGGGACTAGAACTCACCGTCTCCTGTTTATTGGCCCAAAGACACCTAGCGAGCTTTCGTGCCTAAGGCGGGACTAGAACTCACTGTGTCCGGGTGATTGGCCCAAAGTCACCCAGCCACTTTTCCTGCCTAAGGCGGGACTAGAATTCACCGTCTCCTGGTGATTGGCCCAAAGTCACTCAGCCGGCTTTCATACCTAAGGCGGGACTAGAACTCAACGCCTCCTGGTAAATTCTGGGACTTGAAGCCCACCCATCTTAAAACATGTTGACTGGGGAATTCTGGGTGTTGAAGTCCAGACATCTGAAAGCTACCAATAACTCTGATCCAGCTAAATTGTAACATGGAGTCCTAGAGCAGTGGTTCTCAACCTTTTTAATGCCATGACTCCCCAACCGGTCGTAAGACGAGGACTACTCAACCGGTCGTAAGTCGAGGACTACCCAACTGGTGCAGCATCAGTTGCAGAATGGGACTTTTGGCGGGCTCAGCAGGGCAGAGACAGCCTGTACAATTCCTATTGGCTTTGGAAAGCCAATAGAATTAGACTCTATTCAAGAGAGTCTCTTCTATTGGCTTTCAAAAGCCAAGAGAATAAAAGGGATTAGCACAGCTAAGGAAAAGGGGGAAAAAAATGGCGGGTTGTGTTGTTTGGCGACCCCCGTGAAATGGTCGTTCGACCCCAAATGGGGTCCCGACCCACAGGTTGAGAACCACTGCCCTAGAGCATCGGGAAACCATTACGAAATAAAGACAGACGATTTATATAATCCATTTAGAGGCAATTCAATCATCACCTTTTGCCTGGCCTTGAGAATCTGGATGGGATCCAAGCTTTCAACAGGCCTTTGGGAAATTCTGATTGGGGATTCAGAATTTGTACACCCCCCCCCCCGAAGTTTGGGTGGGGGTCTCTGGGTCGGGATAATTCAAGGTCTGGATCTGTTGGAACAAACCTGATTTGAAGAATTCTTTGGCCTGCCTTTTTTAACAAACTTCAGAACCACGCAAATTGCTTCCCATCTTTGACTGATTTATTGATTGATCGATCAGGTACATGTGTCGTCAAGTCTTCCACATCTCTTAGCAACCCCATCCAAAGATTTTCTCCAGGTGGTTCTTGAGGACTTGCAGTCTGTCCATCACTACAACAATACAAAATTGGGAATTACCTCGTTGATTTCGGCAAACAACCCTGCGCGGTAGGCCATTTGAATTTGAGGCCTGCAAAAAGAAACAAATCTGAGTCTCCTGGGGTTTTCCTGTCTGTTTCTTTAATTTTGAGCCAATGTTATTCAGTTGCAGATGAGTGTCGTTGAGTTAATTAAAATACAGAGGGCTCCCTGGCTGAAGCCTGATCCACTTCTTCAGAGAAAAAGACAATTTTTTTTTTATTTTATTTTACCAAGCCAATATGCCGGTCTGAATTCTATCGAGCTGGTAAGCAATCATTAGTCTCTTTCATATTTAAGGATAATTAAAATCAAGCAAAAAAGTCTTAAGCAGTTAAAAAAATAACAATGCGTATCAAATCCAGTTAATGCAAAATTGGGTTATTGCAAAATACAAGATACAAGCCAAGGTACTGTTCAACTACAATTCAATTGTGGCTACAATTCACCCATGTCCAGCTGTTGTGTGCAATGTGGTTGCAGAGGGTAAAACGGGTTTGCACCATACATTAACGGATTAAAGTCAAATCCTATACAGGACACTAGTCCACATTGAGGGCAGTAAATATGACGAGGCTGCTGAATCATATTCATTTAAGGAGCCAAATGTTTACTTTTTCTTTCTTCTTTCTTTTCTTTCCTCCCTCCCTCCCTCCCTCCCTCTCCTACCTTCCTTCCTTCCTTCTTTTTCTCTTCCTTTGTTATCCTTCCTTTCTTCCCTCCTTCCCCCCCTCTGCATTCTGTGCAAATCCCACTCACTTAGAGGTCCATTCCTCAACAGAGTGAAACGGGTTGTGTGAACGGATCCTGTTTCCTTCTCTTCATTTTTTGCAAAAGGGGGGGGAGGCGACTTCTAATAGCCGGAACAAAATTTGGCCTGCCATTCTGGGGCTCCGAGACTGACCCAGGCGCCTTCAGCTCCCTCTCCTCTGGCATCTCTCTGCTTGCCCCCCCTTCCTGGGGGGGGTCCCTGCCTGCCCATCAATCCTCCCCAGAGCTTGTGGGCATCCGTTGCCCAACCCCCCCCCCTTTTCTCCCTGCTAAATTCCCCTGCCACCAAGGATGCTATTTTCCTAGTCTTCCTTCCCTGTTTCCCCCCCCCAATCCTCCCACCTTTGATTGAGGAAGGGGGTGAGAAAGCCCCTGGTGGGGGGAGGAAATCCATGCTGCGTCCGTTGTGGAGTTGTGTGGCTTTCTGCTTATTTTCCCCTTGTCATCCCTGGCTCGCGTCACCCAAAGAGTTAACCCACAACGCTTCGCTCGCCTCCACACCGGTGGGGCTGGATCTGGGGGCTGGCCAGGCTGGGGGTGATGGGTGAGACAGTCCTGCCTGAAGGGGAAGGGGGGGCAAAGGCAGATAAAGGAGGCTCCCCCCTGCCCGAGGCCAGCGAGAGCCACCGTCCATCCTAATCCACAGCTGCTGCAACCGAAGCGAGTGAGTACACCCAAAGGAGGGGGGGTGCCTGAGCTCTCCCCACCGCCCCTCCCCACCCCCTAGGCATCACTGCCCCTTCCCAGGGCTCTTTGGAAAGGGGCTCCTGTGTGATTTATTTTTGGGGGGAGGGAGGACTTAGGAGCCCAGACTGGGACTAAGAGATGGTAAAACAGCATTAAATGTGCACAAGCGTTTTATCACTCAGCCACACAGCCTCTTAGCCTGCTTCCCCACCTCCAGGTAAGTATGTAGCTGCTTTGTTGTTATTGTGGGGTTTATATTTTCTTTCAAAAGAGGGGGGAGCATAAAGAGGTTTGGGGGGGACAGAGGGCAGGGCAGGTGTGCACACCTGGGAGGAGTGACAGGGCGAGGGGCTCGCACGTTAAAATGGCTTGGGGACTCTGGATGCAAGGTTTGCGCGATCTGACCTGGCCGTGCGACGGGATAGGACAGCACACCTGTGTGCGTGGGTCTCTGTGTGGGTTCCTGTGCAGGCAGTTGTGGGCTAGGGGATGAGGAAAAAAAAACTCAGGGATTGTGAAAAATGAGTGACGGACACGCCAGTCCCAAAGCACATGGCATCCTGGTTCTTGGTCAAAAAAGAGGGTGTTTGTGTGTGTGTGTGTGTTAACACAAATTGGGGGTGCACACGATAAGGGGCAAAATCGGAGACGGAGCCAGGATCTGTAAGGAAATACCTGCATTTTTAGAAGTCAGGTTGCCCCCAAAAGAGACAAACCCCACGGTTTGTAAGTGGGTAAGTGAGTTTGAAATCAAAAACTTTGCTTTGCAGGTAGGTGAAGCTAGCGCGAGCTTGTGAGGGGTTTGACAAGCACAAGTGTCAAACCAGAAGATCACGTATGTTGTGTGAAGAGGTCCGTAATGTTGCTTTGTTTGAGTTTGGCATGTGTATTTTAATTTACACACCCCTCGCCTGCATTTCACCTTCGTGTCCCACCAGGCTTTCCAGGGAAATTTGCCTTGTCTCTAGAAATATATTAATAATAATACGAAGTTGGAAGGGACCTTGCAGGTCATCTAGTCCAACCCCCTGCTCAGGCAGGAAACCCTGTACCATTTTGGACAAATGACTCTTAAAACCTATTCTGCAAATTTCCCCTGGAAAACAACTCTGCGAGGTAGGCTGGGCCAAGAGGGGGTGATTGGGCCGAACTCATCCCGAGGGGTGATTAGGACCAACTTTCCCCAATGCCGGCCGATCCCGAGACCCCAATATGATCTGGGAGGGGGGGGCTGGGTGGGAGAGAAATAGGTGTGCATGAGCATGCGTGCGACTGAAGAAGGAAAAAAGTGCAGGATTTATCAGTGTGCACTTTGAGGGCGCATAGCCGGAAGAGGGGAGCAGGTGAACAGCCGTTGCACGCCTCTTGCTTGTAGAAATGGGATTGAGGGATCAAAATTAGGGGCTCAGAACAGGAATGCTGTCTGAGCAGAAAAAGGGCGACCCTCCCAAAGCTCCGATCAGGTCCATGAGACCCAACCGAGCAAGCTTTTGGATCGCACAGAACGCTGCTTGCAGCCTAGAAGAGGCAACCTCGCAGGATTCCAGTTCAAATCAGACCAAATCTTTGTAACAAGTGTACGCCGGCGTAAGAAAAGTGGCATGCCAATAATTTTAAAAGAGACGGACAGAGAGAGAGAGATAAACAGATGGATAGATAGATGGAGGGATGCATGGATGGATAAAATGGAGGCATATGGATGGAGACACATGGAGGGATAGCTGGAAAGATGGAGAGAGAGGTGGATAGACAGCTAAATTGATGGATGGAGGGATAGATGGATGGATAGAGGGATACGGATGGATGGATAGATAGATTGATGGAGGGATAGACACATGGAGACACCTGGATAGGTGGAAAGATGGAGAGAGAGAGAGACAGGTAGATGGAGGGATGGATAGATTGATGGAGGGATAGACGGATTGTTAGAGAGAGAAGAGAGAGAAAGATTTCTTAACTTGGTGTATTTCAGATAGTTGGCTTTTGAAATTATTCATGCTTCGTAGTTTACCTTCCTTACGCTGGTCTAAAGCTTTGATTTGATTGACAACTCAACCTCCCTCTTTCAGGCTGCCCAGTCCGAGCGGGGGCTTTCCTTCCGGCTGAAGCGTTCTGTCGGATCCACAAGCTGGCTGCACCGAAGGGTTGGGAGCCAGCTTTTTCACTGGAAAAAGTCGCCCTTAGCTCTAGAGGGAGAAGCCCCTGTTGAATTGCTGCCTGCTCAATCCAGGCACCGGCCCCTGGGCTTCAGATCTCCTGCTCTCCAAAGGGAGAATTGGAGATATATTTGATCCGCTCATCCGGAGCCAAAGAGAAAGACATTTGATGCCGTTGATGGCATTTAATTGCATCCTCTCCTCTTGATCGGAACTGGGCTTCAGTTTGGGGGTCTGGCAGGGCTCCCACTTTGCCGCAAAGCTCTCCTCGTTGCTGGCAAAGGCGGCCGAGGCCCGCCTCAACCGCAAAATTGTTCTTCAGCATTGCAAATAATAATAATAATAACAACTCTTCGCTTTATTCTTGAACTCTGAACCGGCACAGATTAGAAGGTAAGGAGATGTTGAGAGTGATATGATGATGATAATAATAATAATAGTAATAGTAATAATAAATAAATAAATAAAGTTGGAAGGGACCTCGGAGATCATCTAGTCCAACCTCCTGCTTAGGCAGGAAACCCCATCCCATTTCAGACAAAGGGCTGTCCAGTCTCTTCTTAAAAACTTCCAGGTAGTCCTCGTCTTACAACCTTTCGTTTAGCGACCGAAGTTATACAACGGCACTGGAAAAAGTGACCCACGACCGTTTTTCACGCTTAATGACGGTCGCGGCGTCCCCCAAGGTCCTGTGATCAAAATCCAGAGGCTTGGCAAAGGACTCGTATTTATGACGGTCGCCGTGACCTGGGGTCACACGATCACCATTGGCGGCCTTTGACGAATAAACTCAAAGGGGGAAGACGGATTCACTTAATGACTGCCTGTTTCACTTTACGACGGCAGTGGTTTGCTTAACAGCCAAAAGGGAAAAAGTGGCCCGAAAATCAGGCCCGGATCATTTCATTAACCCTCCTTGCTTAGCAACAGAAATTCTAGTCCCAGTTGTGGTAAATTGAGGACTACTTTCTTGCTTTTTTTCGAGTTGGGGGGGGGTCCTGGCTTTTCCAATTGTCCGTGGAGGGTAACTGGTACAAAGAGTTCGGGGTGCATAGCTGGAAAGGAATATTTTTCTCAGGCTTAAAGGGAAAGGTCAGGGGGTGTCCTCAAAACAAACACCCACTTTATTCCCCAAGCCGAAATTTCTCAGCTAGATTCGTATTGAACTAGGGGGCTGGACTGGAAGACCTCCAAGGCCCCTTCCAATTCTATTCGGACGGATGGATAAACGCTGCTCCTCTTAGCAAACCAGAGAGAAAAGAGCCAAGAGAGAACTCCAAAAAAAAAAAAAAAGAGCAATCGTATCTCCCATTCTGGCGTCTTTTGAGTTTTGAAGGTAGACTGCTCCTGAACAGGGAAGCTCCGTGCAGCCCATTCGGTCCTTCTCAAGACCGGGTGGCTTGGCTTTTCGGCAAAGGCCAACCTTTTCGGATCCTGTCGGTCCTGCTTACCCGTCTTCTTTGCCCATCCTCTGGCAGTGAGTTATCCGTCAGCCGCTGACCAGCACAGCTCTCTGCCCATAGTCTCCTACGTCTCCAAGGACTCCATCTTGAGCCAGCCGCCCGCGGGAGCCCGTACGGTAATGCGCTGGACGACGGTTTTGACCCTGGTCTCTGTCGTCGTGCTTTACCTGATGATGGGCGCCTTCGTCTTCCGTCTGCTGGAGCAGCCTCAGGAAGCTCTCCAACAGGTGAAGATCCAGGCCTACCTGGAGCACTTTCTGAAGACTCACGAGTGTGTGGCGCTGGAGGACCTGGCGGAGCTGATCCAGGTAAGGGGAGGGCAAGTGGGTTACTTTCAGATGGGTGGACTTCAACTCCCAGAATCCCCCAGTCTGTAGATTAGAGTTTTTCCTCAGCTTCAGCCATTTTTAGATGGGTGGACTTCGACTCCCAGAATCCCCCAGTCTGTAGATTAGAGTTTTTCCTCAGCTTCAGCCATTTTTAGATGAGTGGACTTCAACTCCCAGAATCCCTCAGTCTGTACATTAGAGTTTTTCCACAGCTTCAGCCATTTTTGGATGGATGGACTTCAACTGCCAGAATCCCCCAGTCTGTAGATTAGAGTTTTTCCTCAGCTTCAGCCATTTTTAGATGGGCAGACTTCGATTCCCACAATCTGTAGGTTAGAGTTTTTCCTCAGCTTCAGCCATTTTTAGATGGGTGGGCTTCAACTCCCAGAATTCTTCATCCTGTAGATTTGCATTTTTCTCAACTTCAGCCATTTTTAGAGACTTCAGCTCCCAGAATCCCCTAGCTTCTAGATCAGTGTTTCTCAGCCGTATAAAATTCCAGATGGATGGACTTCAAAACTCAGAATCCCCCAGCCTTAGCTCAGAGTTTTTCCTCAAACTTTGCCATTTTTAGATGGGTGGATTTCAACTCCCAGAATTCCCCAGCCAGGGAATCGTCAGCAAGAACCCCCATTTAAGTTTTATACAGGTAGTCCTTCACTTTTCAGTGCCGTCATAACTTTGAGCTGTCATTAAATGAGTGTAAGTATTCTTTTCACCAACCTGGGCCGAGCTCAAAACGTAAAATTGGGACCTGCTTAATCGTTGGATGGGACACCACCAGGAAATCCACCATGTGGCTATACCAGGAAGGTATTGTGGAGGGGGTGAAAAAGAACTTGGTGGAAGAAAGCAAGTTATGTCGCATTGCTGGGAAATTTACACCAAAGCGCCAGTAATTCCTCTTTCCATCCTTCTTCCTAGCAAGTAAACGAGGCTACGGGAGCTGGCGTGAATCCGGCGGTCAACGGTAGCAATGCCAACATCTCCCGCTGGGATATGGACAATGCCTTTTTCTTCGCCGGCACTGTGATCACCACAATTGGTACCCAGGCCTTGTTTGAAAGTTGGGCTGATCGCATAAACATGCTGGGCGGGTAGTTTGATGAATGTGCAATGGCTCTAATTGTTTGATTTAAAACGGTTAAACGAAACCCTGACCTAGCTTAGTTTATAGTTTAGGAGCTTGGCTTGGGCTACGTTGTATAAAAGAGATAAATTCGGGACTCAAATGGAAAAATCACATTTTTAAGTGAGTGGAGAGGGCCTCCCCCTTAACGCCCTCCCCTAAAGAAAGGCAAATACAGGTCATCCTTGAATTATGATTACTTAGCTAAGCTAAGTGTGTCACATCTGATTTTATGATTCATATATATATATATATATATATATATATATATATATATATGTGTGTGTGTGTGTGTGTGTGTGTGTGTGTGTGTGTGTGTGTTTTCTGAGGTTTTCGCGGGTGTTTGTATGTAGGTCTTTGGTTGTTTCAGGTTTTCTCCCGCGTAAAATTGGAAGTGTCTTGGTGACGTTTTGACGAAGTCCCATTCGTCATCTTCAGGCTGGTGCTTTCAGCTTCGTGCTTCGAGGAGCAATGTGTGGAAGAAACAGCTAAGACCACACATTGCTCCTCGAAGCACGAAGCTGAAAGCACCAGCCTGAAGATGACGAATGGGACTTCGTCGAAACATCGGCAAGACACTTCCAATTTTACGCGGGAGAAAACCCGAACAACCAAAGACCTACACACACACACACACATATATATATATATATATTATTAATTTTCTAGCTTTACAATCAAATACTTAACCGACAACGTGTTGTCTGGGTCCATTAGTAATTCAGGGATTTATATTAACGTCTTCAATATTAGATCCAATATTATATCATCAAATCTTTCCTCTCTTCTTACGGTTGTTCCCAATTTCCCACACTAGGCGAATAGTGATTTTATGATTCTTTTTTATATATATATACATATAAATATTTTATTAATTTTCTAGTTTTACAGTCAAATATTTCACAGACAGCGTGTTGTCTGGGTCCATTAGTAATTCAGGGATCTATATTAACTTCTTTGATATTAGGTCCAATATTAGAACCATCAAATCTTTCCTTTCTTCTTACGGTTCCCGATTTCCCACACTAGGCAAATAGTGATTTTTTAGGATTCTTTTTCCCCACGGCTGTTACGTCGATCACTGCAGTTCTTAAGTGAAGCACGCGGTTGTTAAGCGAGCCCAGCTTTCCCCCCCACCCCCATTGACTTTCCTTCTCCGAGGCCATCTGGAAAGGTTAAAAAAATAAAATAAAAAATGGTAGTCACATGACGCACGCAGCGGTCATAAGTACGTGCCACGTTGCCAAGCCGCAGGATTTTTTGATCTCACGTGACCGTGGGAATTCTGTAGGAGTTGTAATTGCGAGTTCGAAAAAAAAAATGGCTTCAAGTAGACTGCCACTGAATCTGGAGGCTTCGTTCCATTGCTCTGATGGAAACCCTTATTCAGCTACGGATTCTTGGTTTTTTCCCCCCCCCCTTCTTTTTCCGACGTCTCGTCTTGTCTCTCCATGATCCAAATAGGATTTGGCAATATCTCTCCCAAGACCCGATACGGCCAGCTCTTCTGCATCTTCTACGCCTTGTTTGGAATCCCTCTTTTTGGGATGCTGCTTGCCGGGGTCGGTGATCAACTGGGTTCCTCTCTCCGAATAGGCATCGGAAAAATAGAAGATATTTTCCTGGTGAGCTCTCGCTGGCGATCCTCTTCCAGGAATTACCCGTTTTTAATAGCAACTCATTGGAAGCGTGCTATACAGGCGGTCCTCGACTTACGACGTCAAGCCGAGCCCGACATTTTGGTTACTAAGCGAGGCGATTGTTGTTTGCCCCGTTCCACGGCCTTTCTTGCCCCCGTCGTTAAGGGAACACTGCGGCTGTTAAGTAAGTCACACGGTCGTTTAAGCGAATCTGGTTTCCCCCATGGATTTGGCTGGTCGGAAGGCCGCAAAAGGGGATCACGTGACCCCGGGAGACACTGCGACCGTCGTAAGTACGAGTCAGTTGCCAAGCATCCGAATTTTGATCACGCTCTAACGGTCACAAGTGTGAAAACAGTCACTTTTTTTTCCCAATGCTTGTTGTGACTAAACAAGTGGTCGTAAAGTCGAGGACTCCCTGCATAGGACCTGCCTCTCAGTCTGGGTTCTGTTCTCCTCCGCAGAAGTGGCAGGTCAGCCCCACCATCGTCCGCGTCCTTTCGGCCCTGCTGTTCATCCTGGTCGGCTGCTTGATCTTCGTCTCCTTGCCCACCCTCATCTTCCAGTACGTGGAAGGCTGGAGCCTCTTGGAGAGCATCTACTTTGTGGTCATCACGCTAACCACGGTGGGCTTTGGGGACTACGTGGCAGGTGAGGCCCGGAGGAGAGAGGGACGTGTTTGGCAAAGCGGGCCAGGCAGGATTGCAGCATTTAGTCCTCTTGGGGGAAGTTAACAACAGAAGAACAGAGATGGAAGGGACCTTGGAGGTCTTCTAGTCTAACCCCCGGCTCAGGAAGGAGATCCTAGACCATTTCAGGCAAATGGTGGTCCAGTCTCTTCTTGAAAACCTCCAGTGATGAGGGAGGGAGGAAAGGAAAGGAAAGGAAAGGAAAGGAAAGGAAGGGAAGGGAAGGGAAGGGAAGGGAAGGAAGGAAGGAAGGAAGGAAGGAAGGAAGGAAGGAAGGAAGGAAGGAAGGAAGGAAGATGGGAGGGAGAGAGAGGAAGGAAGGAAGGAAGATGAGGGATGGAGGGAGGAAGGAAGGAAGATGAGGGTGGGAGGAAGGAAGGAAGGAAGGAAGGAAGGAAGGAAGGCAGGCAGGCAGGCGGGCGATGGGCCCTCTCTGGCAGGTTGCGAGACGTTGAGCAAGGGTTGCGAGCCTCCAGCTCCCACTGCCTTCTACCTGCCAGGTGACAAGGGACGCAACTCTTACTTCTGGTACCAACCGCTGGTGATAGTCTGGATTCTCCTGGGAATGGCGTATTTCGCTTCCGTTCTGACCATGATTGGCAACTGGCTGCGGGTGTTGTCCAGACGCACAAGAGCCGAGGTGAGCATGCCACAAGCAACCCCCCCTCCCCCTTATTTAAAAGTGGGAGGGTTTTTTCCGCCTGGTTGTGTTGGAGACGTGCCCCTACCACAGAATTTCCAACAAAGGAGAGGACTGCATAGGTAAGTCCTTAGCTTACGACCACTGGCTTAGTGACTGCTCAGAGTTACAACGATACTGAAAAAGGGACTTGCCACCGATCCTCACGCTTACGACGATTACATCACCCCCGCAGTCCCAAGATCAAAATTTGAGCGCTTGGCAACCAGCCTGAATTTTACAATGGGATTATCATTTGTGACTTTCCCAGCCTGCTTCCGACAAGCAAAGTCCAGGGGAAAAGCCAGGTTCGCTTAACGACTAGATGATTCAGTTAAAGACCGAAAGGATTTGCTTAACAACCGCGGCAAAGAGGTCGTAAAATCAGGCATGACTCATTTAACAGCCCTCTTCCCAACTTGCAGTCGTACGTTGAGGACTAGCTGCAGTCCCTTGTGCACCCCTCGATCTATTTAGGATCTATTTAGGAAACTATTTCCTAAAAAGTATGATTGTGGCTGAAGAGCAGATCCACACGACCCTATCAAAACTTTCCACCCCGTTTGAAAGTTTCCCAAGTTAACTGAAAAGAAAATAAGTTGGTTTAAGTGCACGTAAAAAAAATCCTCACCCACCCTAGCCAGGAAAATGTCCTCACATTACAGCAAACCACTTTGGTTAGATAAATGAAACCAGTTGCTGGATTTGGATAACTATCATAGTTAGGAGTTGAGCCCTTCCGCAACAGACCATGGTTAAAATCCAGTAAACCTTGCCTATTTTCCAGAGGCACGTTTTTGTGTCTTTAAGCCCTGGCTAAACCAAAGCCGTTACTTTATTGCCTAAAATTACTTGGTTTCTCATAACTAAAATCAGCTTGCTTTATATAAAAATCTAAATATAAATCAAGTAGATTCTCCCATCGACTCTTAATCTTTTTTTTCCCCAGAAAAGGAGAATCTTTGTAGGCAGTTTTCAAATCCAGATTTGAAACTGGGTAGTTCTGGGATCAGCCCCAAGATTGCACTCCCAAAACGATGCCTTCAGAAGGATCGTAAAAGCCATAAAAACCGGAACGCCGGTTTCAGAGGCCGCACTTAAAGCGTCTCCGTTTTAATCTGGAACATTGGAAAACGCTCAGGACGCCAGTTCGATTTTGCAACCCTTAGAAGAGGTCCGTTGCATTTGGCCATCGAAGGGAAGCAAACGAACCAACCTCAAGGTATCTAAAATGTTTATCAAGTCAATAGTTTCATTAAGCCGACGGAAGCTTTGGCCTGGTGAAAACGTCCAGCGTTCCCAAGCCAAAAACCTCAGGCCAAATTCAGCCAAACCCTGACCTCACCTTGCCCGCCTCTTAAAACATTGATCCGGGAAAGAACAGAGAGATAAAAGAATTGCAAATCCTGAGGGGGTCTTGATAGTAACATCAAGGTAACATCATCAGGGGTAACAAGGTGTTACCTAGTTGGGTCATGAGATGCCTGCAAGGAAACCACCAAGCTCAGAGAGCACCAAGGACCCCACAGTCTTCCTCTTCCTTCTCCATTCTGCAAACCCCCCTCCCTTGGAGCACTGATGGTGTTACCTAGTTGGGTCATGAGACGCCTGCAAGCAAATTGCCAAGCTCAGAGAGCACCAAGGACCCCACAGTTCTCCTCTCCACAATCCTCGTTCCCTTCTAGCACTGATCTTCTTCCTCTTACTCCTCGTTCTCCTCCTCCTCCTCCTCTTCTTCTTTCTTCTACTTCTTCCTCTTCTCCTCCTTCTCCTCTTCTTCTTCTCCTCTTCTTCTTCCTCCTCTCCTCCTCCTCCTCCTCCTCCTCCTCCTCCTCCTCCTCCTCCTCCTCCTCCTCCTCCTCCTCCTCCTCCTCCTCCTCTTCTTCTTCTTCTTCTTCTTCTTCTTCTTCTTCTTCTTCTTCTTCTTCTTCTTCTTCTTCTTCTTCTTCTTCTTCTTCCTTCTACTTCCTTCTACTTCTCCTCCTCCTCCTCCTCAATTCCCATTTCCTTCTGCCACTGATGATGTTCCCTAGCTGGATCATGAAAGGGCCACCCGAAAACAACTCAGCTCACAGAGCACCAAGCACCTCTCATTCCATCCCCAAGCTACAAGCATTCTCCTTTATTGGAATCTCAAATCCTTTTCTTTTTTTTTTAATGTTTTGTTTTCTAGTGATTGATGCTTTGGCGCTAAAACTGGATTACTGGCTCTAATTGTTGCATTCGGCCCACTTAACGATCATGAGCGTTTGTTCTAATCTGCCCGATATCCCAAACTCGTTGTGGAAGGAGGAATTAATTTAAACTGCAGCTGGCAATTTCCTAGCTGGAGAGTTGACACACACACACACACACACACACATGCACGCACGCACGGGGAGAGACACACTGAGACACTTCTGGCTGGGCACCAGGCCATTTTGCCACTCCAAAAAAACCAGATGGTGTTAATTTTGTTCCCACGCCCGCTCGTTCATCAGCAGCCTTAATTGAAAGCTGTTTCTCTCCTGCTGATGCTTGATGGGCAAAGGGCAAGCACAGAGAAACAAACCAAGTTAGAACTAAAACTAGAAAACTAGAAGCCGGCTCTAGTTTTCTGCAGGCCCCTTTGGGATGGCTTGGACTACAAGCCCCATCTGCCCTACAATTCATCCGGGATGGAATTCCTGTTTGAAAAAAGGCAGATTTGGGTTACCCCATTGCATTTTTTAAAATACAGGTGCTCCTCAACTTACACCATTGTTCGTTTAGTGACCGCTGGAAGTTACAACTGCGTTGGGAAAAAAAAGAGGGACTTACGACCGTTTTTCACACTTAACGCCCGTCGCAGCATCATGTAATCAAAATTCAGACCTCTGGCAAAGGCCCGAATCACAATTGCGTGACCGTAGGGACGCTGCAACCGTCATCGATACGAGAAAACGAGACGGGGGTGGGATCTAAATTTAATAAAGAAATAAAAGCACGGATTGATTATTAAATCACTTTTATTCAGCACTGTCAGAACTTTAAACTGTCGCTAAACAAATGTCTGTAAATTGAGGACTGGTTTGACGTTTCTACCCAGCACAATATTTAGAAACAAAGCAATCCCTAAAATTGCAATAAAGTCAGCCTACAACGCAAAGTCTCCCCAGTACAGGCAGTCCTCGCCTTACGACCAAAACTGAGCCCCCATTTTTTCATCGTTAAGCGAGACATTTGTCAAGTGAGTTTTTGCCCCCTTTTTACGATCTTGGCTGCAGCTGTTAAGGGAATCACTGCAGTTGTTAAGCTACTAACACGCAGTACTTGTTAAGTCAATCTGGCTTTGTCAGAAACTCACAAAAGGGGATCACGTGACCCCAGGACACTACAGCTGTCATAAGTATGAGTCAGTTGCCAAGCATCTGAATTTTTTTTTTAAGGTCTCCTGCTTTTTTTTTAATTTTCCATTTATTCATCGTACAAAATACAAAATACAATTAACAAAATAAAATAAATTCAGGACCATTGGTACCGCCTGCCCATTCCCCCCAGGCTGCGTCCACCCTCTCTAAACCTTCCCTACTTCCCTCCTCTTTCTCTCCTCCCCTCCTACTCTCTTCCCCTCCCCTTCTCCTCTAACCATCCTACTTCCTCCCTACTCCTTCCTCCCCTCTCATCCCTCTCACACACATGAACGCAGCATAGGGGAGATGCCCAAGCAGCACCTCTCTCATAAACTACCATCTCTAACCAAGCGTCTGAATTTTGATTAGATGAGCACGGGGCTGCCACAACGGTGAAAAGGACAATAAGTCACCTTTTCCAGTACCTTATTGTAACTTTCAAGTCACTGAACTGTTATAACTATTGTAGGTCAAGGACTATGTGTAACCATCAGATTCAAACTTAACTTGATCCCGACAGATTCTCCTTCCCATTTTGAGCCTGAGCATTAGCTTGCATCGAGTTTTCGTTAGGGTTAATTTTATTATTGGGAAAACCCAGGCCTGGGGATCCCAAAGGTGCTTTTTTGCGAGGCCGCCGGACTTCCTAGTTTTTCTTTGAAGACGTTTCGCTTCCCATCCCAGAAGCTTCTTCGGGTTCTGGCGTTCTCCTCCAAGTTGCTTCCCCAGAATTGGAAGAAGCTTCCCAGATGAGTAGAGAAACCTCTTCAAAGAGAAACAAAGAAAGTCCAGGGGCCTCCTGCAAAAGCGCCTTTGGGACAATCCCTGACTGGGAGGATGGAGCATCTCCATGGACAACCAGCCCCGAGGAATTCTGGGCATTCTGGAGTTCGCGGAGGCCTGGGTGGCCTGGCCCCTTTTGCACCTTGATTTTCCTGCTTTTCCACAGATGGGAGATTTCACAGCTCACGCCGCCTCCTGGACCGGCAACGTGGCATCGCAGCTCCGTGTCCCGAGCGTAGCTTTCCCGGATAAGTCGCACCGTGTCACCTCCATAAAAGGGAAGCCGTTGTCGCCTTCCGCCATCCTGCCACAAGGGGAAAACCCGCTGTCTTTGTCGCCGCCTCCATTTCTCTTGCAGCACCCGGATGTAACGCCACCTGTCCCGATGCTCTGCCCGGGACGTTCCTCATCCCCTCCACAAAACACCCCTCCACCGAACGCCCGCCGTGCTGCTTCCCCACGGCCGATAGACTACACGGGAGAAAATCTGGCTTTCATTGACGAGAGCTCCGACACTCTCAGCGAAGGAGGGCCCCCTTCCACCCGTCTGCCTCGTCGCTGGCGCCCACGGGCACGGCATCGCACGGACCCCGCCGTGCCCACGGGGTTACCCATGGTTGTTCTGAGCCGGACCCGGGACAAAGGCGAATCGGTGTGAAGACAGGAGCGGGTCCGTGCATAACTCGGAGGGATTGTCTGAGCCGTGGTGCCGATCCATCCATTCATTCTCTCCCTCGCCTCCTGGCGGAGCGAAATCCTAAGCAATTCTGTCCTTCTTTGCACGAGAGTTTACTGCTCTGGCATGTGTCTATCCTCTTTGCGGCGACAACGGGGGCCTCCTGGCAGTGACTGGGCTGTGCCCACGTTCTTAGCATTTCCCCCTCTCTGGAATGGTAAGTGGGAAAGAACCCCGGAAGACAGGGTGAAGAGGTACTGCCTAGGGAACAGTCTGATAAGAGGCAGCTGAGCCATTGGCTGCATAGTGGACAGGCTCAGAAGATTCACTTTGGAGAATAGCTTGACTGCCTCTTCTTTGGGGCAGCCCCTGAGATACTGGAACGCTGCTATCATGTCCCAAGTAGAAGAAATTCTACTTTCTCTGAAAGTCCAATTCTTCCTCCCCGTCTCTTTTTCAGCCAGAGAAACTAGGGAGGGTCCCTTCTGAGCCCCTTGCCTCAGCTACTGTCAGCGGTCCTCGATTTACAACCGTTTATTGAGCGACCGTTGAAAATGACAACATTTTTCACGCTGTTGCGGCCTCCCCATGATCACGTGAGCAGAATTCGGACGCTTGGCAGCTGACTCCTATTGATGGCGGTTGCAGCGTCCAGGATTCATGGGATCCCCTTTTGCGACCTCCAGTGGGGAAGTCAGATTCATTTTGCAACTGTGTGACTCAATCGATGCAGCAAGAAAGGTCGTGAAATGGGGCAAAACTCACCTCACTGAGGGATTCTGGGAATTGAAGTCCACTAGTCTAAAGTTGCCGGAGGTTGGAAGTGCCTCTCTTATTTGACTGTTCCCCAGGCAGTCTCCTTTCATCCTTCTCCCAAGGTCTTTCCCGCAAACCATGACAGGATCCTTTCTGCACAATGGCTACTCTTTCTCAGCACCCCCTGAGGACCCCCCCACACACACCTTGCGCTTCTAAAATTTACAGGGGGGGGCATCTCCACCTATGTGCCTGTGGTAGCTGTAATAGGGTCTTTTCCAGGCTTTTGAAATTGAACATCTTGGCACATTGGCACCGCTGCCACCCAGCCCAGCTCTGAGCGTTGGTTTAGTCTCTCTTTGCATGTTCTTCTGCACATACACACAACCCTTTCCTCTCTTGGGCGTCAGGTTTGGGAGCATATCTACACAACAGGAAGAAGGGGGGGTCAGTCCTCGGTCCCTCTCTGCCTCTCCCCCAAGGAATTCTGGGTCATGTAGTTCCGAGAAGAAAGGGGGAGAAAGCGGTCTCTTTACGAAAGACGTTGTCCAAGACTCGGAGTAAAACAGGCTCATTCAGCGCCCCAGGTAGTCCTCAGCTTACGACCATTTGCTTAGCAACCGTTCAGAGTTGCAGCGGCACTGAAAAAAAGAGATTTACGGCCAGTCTACGCACTTATGACCGTCACAGCATCCCCAGGGTGGTGTGAGTGTGTCCTTTTGGTTCCTGATGAGCAAAGTCAATGGGGGAAGTTGGAATCGCCTAACGAGCACATGGTTCACTTAAGAACTGCAGGGACTTGCTTAAGGACAAACTTAAAATTGGGTGTGACTCGCTTAGTAACCAGTTCGCTAAGGAAAGGAAATTCTGGGTCCCCATTGTAGGTTGTGTGTTGAGGACTACCTGTATCGTTTTGTGGACTTGATAAAATTGTAGAGCACCAGGATCTTCTGAGAAAGAGAGAGAGAGAGAGAGAGAGAGAGAGAAAGAAAGAAAAAGAAAGAAAGAAAGAAAGAAAGGAAAAAAAGAAAGAAAAGCAAGCAAGCAATAAAGGAAAGAAAGAAAAAGAGGGAAAGAAAAAGGGAAAGAAAAAGTGAAAAAGAAAGAAAAAAGGAATGAAAGAAAAAGTGAAAGAAAGAGGAGAAAGGAAAGAAAGAGAAAGATTACAAGGAGACAAACATCTTTTTCATTCCTGTCTTCCATCCTTCACTTCACAAATGTGCCTGTTCTTATCTTGTGTATTTTATCAAGTAGGGCTGTGATGAAAATTAAAGAAATTAAGACAACACAACAGCTCTTCTGGCCTTTTGTGTGTGTTTGTGTCCGGCATCGCTTCCTTCGCTCATTCAAAATTCAGACCAAATGGTGCCTTAATTCCTTTTGCCTTCAAACTTCCATTATTTTCTCCTCCCTCGTTTACCTGATTTTGGGAGGGTGGGGGTGGTTTTCTATTTATTTATTTATTTGCTTACTTTTATCCCGACTTATTATTCTCTTTATATATAACTGTTTTGTTTTGTTTTTTTTAATCTTGTCTTTAACAGAGTTTCAAATCCAGTGCGTCTCAGGGCTGTCAATTCTGAGATTGCAGTGGTGGGAAAGAGGCCCCCGGCTTGTTGCAATTGCGTTCTGAAACTGATAGCAGGTAGGGTGAAACTGACTAGATCCATCCGGATGAAACGGTCCTGTGAAATTGACCGGATCCGGTTCGTGACATGATCCTCTGAAACTGACTTGATCCGGTGGGACGAAATGGTTCCGTGAAATTCGCTAGATCCAGTTTGTGCAATGGTCCTGTGAAATTGTCTAGAGCCAGTTGGATGACGTGGTCCGTACAATATAACTATTACTGCGTTGAAATAATACCTCACGTAGGTCTTAACCGTTGTTAAAAACTCAAAGAAAGAAAGAATGCCCTTAGGTTTGACGGGAACTCCTGCTTAGGCAGCCAAGATAAAATGGAAGCGTTAGGCTGCCTTTATTGATTTGTGAGGTTAAATTAGCAAAAATCTGTTTTATCTTCTACCTTTGCATCTACACCGCCTTCCTGTTAGTTCAGAATCTGCCCCGTGAACTTCTTAATTTGCACAAGGTTCACATTGATTAAAACATACACCTGTAGATCAAAGGCCCGTTTTGCAGAGAGATAATGAATACTCAGCAGCCACCAAATGGACTCTTGATTATTTAGACCTGTAATTCTTCTCCCTTGGGGCCTTTGGCTAAAATAATGCCACTCAAAGAATTGGCACATGAAGCGCTCTGCTGCTGTAACCAGAGCGCTCAATTTTGTTGTTGTTGTTGTTGTTTCCAACACTTTTTAAGGAGAGACTGGATAGGCATTTGTCTGAAATGGTATACCATTCAAAACCTCCAGTGTTGGAAACAACAACAACAACAACAATAAAGTCGGAAGGGACCATAGAGGTCATCTAGCCCAACCCCCTATAGGGTTTCCTGCCTGAGCAGGAGGTTGGACTAGATGACCTCCAGGGTCCCTTCCATCTTTATTATTATTATTAGTAGTATCCTTATCATCATCATCATCATCATCATCATCATCATCATCATATTATTATCATTGTTATCATTATCATTTCCAACACTGGAAGTTTTTTAGAAGAGACTGGACAGCCATTTGTCTGAAATGGTCTAGGGTTTCCTGCCTGAGCAGGGGGGTTGGATGAACCCCAAGGTCCCTTCCAACTTTATTATTATTATTATTATTATTATTATTATTATTATTATTATTATTATTATTATTACCACCATCATCATCATTATTAAAGTAACATTCAGCTGATGGGAAAGACAGCAGAACAGGAAGATTAAGAGAAAAAAAAAGGGAAGTCAGCCTCATGGAAGACGGAGCGATAAATGGAATTCCGGGTTCTGCGGAATTCTGTTGCCATGGGGTTGAGAGAAACACACTTTGTGTGGAGTGGGTTATCTTTATTGATTAGCTGCTACCCCCTCAGCCTGACCTACTCTGCAGGGGTGGCGTTGAAAGAGCCGTGCAGGCATCCAGTAAGTAATCATTTTGATTAGCCAGGCTGAGACGAACAGGGCAGGGTGGCCCCCTGCCCTGGAATAAGTGGGTCGTGTAGTCCCAAACAGGACTACCAAAGACACATCTGGAATGGCAGGAAATAGGCTGAATGTTCACGAAAACAAGCAGCATAAATATCCAACCCAATTGTTGCTCTTTGGAGCGAGCACCACTCAGCGAAGCCAGGGTCTGGAAATTGGAGTGGCAGCTTCAAGGTAGGAATATTACGTTGGAAAATCACAGCAAACTCCCCTTCCTGTCTCCCCTCAGGTGATTTCGAAATGGAAAAAGATGAGAGTAAATCAAAACTGCCGTCTGCCTCCGATGGGATCAAAACTCAGGTAAGAGATGGAATTCCATGATTCTGGGCTGCCAAAATCCAATTAACAAAATTAACAGAACAACAAAGTTGGGAGGGTCATGAAATGTCTGCAAGAAAACAACCAAGCTCAGAGAGCACCAAGGACCCCACTGTCCTCCTCCACTCCCTTCCAACACTGATGATGTTCCCTAGTTGGGTCATGAAACGTCTGCAAGAAAACCACCAAGCTCAGAGGGCACCAAGGACTCACATTCCTCCTCCTCTCCTTCTCCTTCTCCTCCTTCTCCTTCTCCTTCTCCTTCTCCTTCCTTCTTCCTTTCCTCCTCCTCTTCCTCCTCCTCCTCTTCTTCTTCTCCTTCTCCTTTTCCTCCTTCTTCCTTCTTCCTTTCCTCCTCCTCCTCCTCCTCCTTCTTCTTCTTCTTCTTTTTCCTCTTCTTCTCCTTCTCCTTCTTCTTCTTCCTCTTCCTCCTCCTCCTCCTCCCCCCCCTCCTCGCCACAAACCCCATTCCTTTCTAGTACTGATGATGTTCCCTAGTTGGGTCATAAAACGTCTGCAAGAAAACAACCAAGAGAGCACCAAGGACCACACAATCCTCCTCCTCCTCCTCCTCTCTGCAAACCCCTCTCCCTTCTAGCACTGATGACGTTCCCTAGTTGGGGGTCCCGAAACATCTGCAAGAAAACCACCCGGTTCAGAGAGCACCCAGGACCCCGTCATTTCAGCCCTGAGCCGCCAACGTTCTTTATTTCAAATCCAAATTCGCCGGAGGTAACTCTGAGCCCTTGTCGTCTTGCAGGAGGCAGCGGACGGCCTGGCTGAAGAAGAGGCAAACTTGAGGAAGGAAGTCGAGCTTTTTCTTCAGGAAGAATTAGATAAACTCTTGGCCGAAAACGAAACCCCCGAAGAAGAAGCTGAGCAGCTGCCCAGGAAAACAAGCCAGGAATCCAAGGCTAGTGAGAAAGCCAGGGGACCTCCCAAGAGGACCAAGGTTGGTGTGGAGCAACCCAGCAGGCTGGAGAAAACGGGGGTCGACGAAGACCTCCTGACCTTGCTGGATGAGCCGTGGGACCTCCTCAAGGAGCCCACCGGGGGCGAGTTGGAGAATCAGTGGGACAATTTATCCATGTTGGATGAATCAATGCTGGAACTGAAGACCAAGGAGATAGAGGTAGGTCCTTCAAGGCAAGAGGAGGCGGCGAAGATCTCAGCGGAGGAGGAGGAGGAGGAGAAGAAGACAGGAGGCGAGGAGAAGGAGGAACGCCTGGTCAAGATGTCGGCCAAGGGGGGACAACACCTCCTGAAGCCCGTCTTCTTAGATTACCTGGAGGAAGAGGATAACTTGAAGGACGGATCCAAGCACAGCTTGTGGTGAGTAGAAGGAGGGGGACAAAAAAAATCCAGCTAGTCCTCAGACTGAACAACAATTCATTTAGTGACTGTTCGAAGTTACAACAGGAAAAAGGTGACTTAACGAGCCTTTTTTGCACTTACAACCCTTGGGGTATCCCCGGGGTCACATGATCAAAATGGAGATGCTCGGAAACTGGCATGTACTTAAGACAGTTGCGGGTCACGTGATTCCCCTTTTGCGACCTTCCCCCATGGGGGAAGCCGGATCCACTTAACAACCGGGTCACTGACTTATCCAACTGCAGCGATTCCCTTAAGAAGCTGAGTTTTGGGGGTTTCCCCCCCCCCTCTGCTTTGCTGTCCTTCCAGGTCCATGCGAAGCAACATCGGGGCAATCTTTGAGCATAAAATTCAGGTAAGGAGGGAAAAAGAAGGGAGGGAGGAAAAAAAATAGGGATGGATGGATGGGTGGGTGGGTGGATGGATGGAAGGAAAAGAAAGAGAAAGGTAAGGAAGGCTGGAGGAAAGGAAAGGGATGGAGGGGACAACATAAGGGCAAGGAAGGGAGGGTGGGAGGAAGGAAGAGAGAGAGAAAGGAAGGAAGGAAGGAAGGAAGGAAGGGATGAAGGAGGGAAGGAAGGACAGAAGAGGTGAAAGGAGGAAAAAATAAGGGCATTGAAGGGAGAGTGGGAGGAAGGAAGGAAGAGAAAGAAAGAAAGAAAGAAAGAAAGAAAGAAAGAAAGAAAGAAAGAGAAAAAAGGAAGGAAGGAAGGAAGAAAAAGAAAGGAAGGGATGAAGAAAGGAAGGAAGAGGGATGAAGGAAGGAAGGAAGGAAGGAAGAGGGGTGAAGGAAGGAAACAGAAGAGATGAGAGGAAGGAAAAATAGGATGGGATAGATTGGAGAAGGGAGGGGAGGGGAGAGGAGAGGGGAGGAGAGGAGAGGGGAGGAAAGAGGGGAGGGGAGAGGAGAGAAGAGGGGAAGGGAGGGGAGGGCCATGGATCCTTGCAAATGTCTTTCCCCCCCCTCAGCATTTGCAAGACCTGAAGGACACCATCCAGAAGAAAAGCATAACCACGCTACCACTTGGTTATTTCACCAAGTAAGTTCCTCCACAGCCCGGACGCAGCATTTTGCAATTTTTTAATTCACCAATGTCTCCCTTAGCGGCACTGTCCTCGGCTTACGGCCACAACTGAGCCCAAATGGGGTCGCCGGCCGAGGACGGCCTGCATTGTGCAAGCTCCTTCAGCAGTTTCTCTCCCACCTGCCAGGCCCTTTGCCACAGAGCCAAAGAGGGAACCTTGAACTTCTTATAAACAGAAGATCGGGATTTATACTTGGCAGGGATTATTTCCTTTTCCCGCTTCTTGCCGTTCCTTTATCCGACTTGGGCGCCCTTGAATGGCTGCCCATCCCATGCCCAAGCCCAAGCCGGAGGCGCTGGACAGGAACGGTCCAGCCAAAGCCGCTGTGCATTAATTGACCCGGAGACTTTCGTCTCTCCTTTAAAGGTTGTCCAAATGCTTCACCAGGAGTGGGGCTGCTGAAAAAGAAGAGGTGGGTGCCGGAATTCCTTGACTGGAACCCTCAGTTTGTTTTTTAACAGGGTGCATCATTCTCTTTCTCCTTCTCCTTTTCCTTCTCCTTCTCCTCCTCCTCCTCCTTTCTTCCTTCTCTTCCTCTTCACCACTCTTTCTCTTTCTCTTCTCCACTTTTCCTCCCCTCTTAGACTTTCTTCTACTTTTCATTCTCCCTCTTTTTTTTCCCTCCTTCCTCTCCACCTCCTTCTTCTTCTCTTCCTCTTCTCATCCATCTTTTCCTTCTTCTTCTCCTCCTTCACCATCCCTTCTCCTTCCCATCCTCTTCCTCCTCCTCTTCACCACTCTTTTCTCTTTCTCTTCTCCACTTTTCCTCCCCTCTTACACTTTCTTCTACTTTTCGTTCTCCTCTCCCTCCTTTTTTCCCTCCTTCCTCTCCACCTCCTTCTTCTTCTCTTCCTCTTCTTGTCCATCTTTTCCTTCTCCTCCTTCCTCCTCCTCCTCCTCCCATCCGCCATCCCTTCTCCTTCTCCTTTAACTGTCCCATTCCATTGCAGCAAACCTCTGAGGACGCAGAGCCACGGGATCAGCCACGGGACTGGATGCCACGGTACGAAACTGCTTGACCACGGGCTGTGCTCGGATTTTCACCCAGAAAAGTGTCCTGTGTGCGAGTTTCATTCTTCCCTGGGAATATGTGGATGGCTGTGGGGGTTATCTGATGGGAGAGGGCTTCATCAGCCTTTCCCCAAACCCTTTTAGAAGTTATTGGCAGTCCTCGGCTTATAACGGTTCATTTAGTGACCGTTCAAACTTACAAGGACACTGAAAAAAGAGGACAGTTTTTCACACTTACGACCGTTGCAGCCTCCCCATGGTCACGTGATCCAAAGTCAACCGCTTGGCAACTGACTCGTATGTATGACGGTTGCCGTGTCCCGGCTGGGTCCCGTCATCCCCTTTTGCGACATTTCTGACAAGCCAAGTCAAGAGGGGGAAGGTCATAAAATGGGGCAATACTCACCAAACAAATGTCTCGCTTAGTAACATGAATTTGGGGCTCACCTTTTGGGTCGTAAGTCGAGGAGGATCTGTAAGGGGCTTTGAAATGCCCGAATGGACATTTTTTTTGCATCGTGCCGGAAAACGAACCCTTAAAACGTTCCTCTGTTTTTCTCTTGAAGATTTATGAAGAAGTCGAAAACCAAAAGGATGGTCGGCTTCCGCACAGTAAGATGTGATTTATTTTATTTTATTTTATTTTGGGTGTAATTATTTTTGGTTTCTGGAAACTTCCTGGACAGCGAGCGGAATTATGTTTGTAAATCTCTATATTGCTGTTCAACCGTTTGCGTGATGTGTAACACCCCCTCTCCCCCAATCTCATAGTAATAAACGTGAGTTTTGCAAAGAGAGGGGGGGTTATATGGGACTGAGCTGTTCTCGAGGACTCTTCTGCCTGGGGGTGATGGTTATTGTAGTCCAGGAGGACGTCAGATTGGGGAAAGCTGACTTGGCGTAAGTGAGTTTCCTAGCAGGACTAATTTTTGGGGTGCTCTGCCTGTCTGATCTGTCCTCCTTACATCTATGTTGTGTGTATGTGCGTGTGTTTGTCTTTGTGTGTATGTGTTTGTATTTTGTAGAAATCCTTGAAGAAATCGCAGCTGGAAAGAGACCAGGTGACAGAGTATGTCCTCTCTGAAAGAAAAAAAAACAAGAAGGATCCCCCTTCCTTCGTCTTTGAAAAAGCAAAAATAAACCTTAAGAAAAGTTTATTTTTAAGCAAAGCCAGGAATTCACCCAAAGGGCCTGGAACATCCACTTAATGGTGCAGACCAAACAGAAAATTGGTAATTTCCCCAGCCAGCATGCTTTAAGATGGCTGGACCAATTCCCAGAATCCCCCATCCGGCATGTTTTAAGAGGGCTGGACTTCAACTCCCAGAATCCCCCAGCCAGTATGCTTTCAGACAGCTGGACTTCAACTCCCAGAATCCCCCAGCCAGCATGCTTTCAGACAGCTGGACTTCAACTCCCAGAATCCCCCAGCCAGCATGCTTTCAGACAGCTGGACTTCAACTCCCAGAATTCCCCATCCAGCATGCTTTCAGACAGCTGGACTTCAGCTCCCAGAATTTCCCATCCAGCATGCTTTCAGACGGCTGGACTTCAACTCCCAGAATTCCCCATCCAGCATGCTTTCAGACAGCTGGACTTCAACTCCCAGAATCCCCCAGCCAGCATGCTGGCTGGGGAATTCTGGGAGCTGAAGTCCACCCATCTTAAAGGGGCTATTGTTGAGAAACATTGTTTTAACTGCTACTAGTTAGTGACTTTATCACTCACTTTTTTTACTCCTGTTAACCGCTTCAGTAACTTCAATATTTTAACAAAAATGGGCAGAGAAAACTTTTCACTGTAGGTTTAAAAAAAAAAAACAACCCAGCTTTCTCCAGCTACTTTGAACCAGCTTTTCTTTTCTTCCAAGATTGTCTAAAATCTTCAGCGAGGATTTCTTCAGGAGCCAAGATCAGGTATGTTTTGCTGGCGGTGGGCGTTATTTTCTTTTATTTGTTTATTCATCTCTTCTTATTCCATTCCATTTGTCCTCTTGCGGGATTTAAAGGGAGGACTGCACACCACCCAAATATTTCCGACTTCCGGTCCTGCATTTTGCAGATTCTCCTCCCCAAAATTCCTTGCAATGTGCAAAGCTGGTCGATGCGGGAAGAGATTGTGGGGGGGAGGCTGGACGCGCGCCCCCCCAGAACGAGGAGCCAAGGGAAGGTCTTTCTCATCTGTTTTGTGTTCTTGCAGAGGGGCTCTGAAGATGTTCTTGATGAAGATCTTCCCCTGAGGTACCCAAACCTTTCTCCAAACAGCGTTCGGGGCCTGAATCACTCGTGGGGGCAAAAGAAATTGGGGTTGGGGGGGAGGGAGGGAGAAGAAACTGGCCATCCTGGTTTGTTCTGACGAGCATTAACGAACTCCATTAATTAGGACACGGAATGGTTCTGCTTACAAGCCAGAACTAAGGACAGGTTTCCTGACCAGGAGGACAATTAACCAGTGGAACGCCTTGCCACCAGAAATTGTGGGTGCTCCCTCACTTTAAGAGACTAGAATGGAGTAGGGTCTCCTGCTTGAGCCAGGGGTTGGACTAGAAGACCTCCAAGGTCCCTTCCAGCTCTGTTATTCTGCTAATCTGCTTTTCCGTTAGCTAAAGAATCTAGCTTTAATTTTGTCTCTGTTCTCCTCCTCTTTCTACGAGTCCTGAGGATTTTCCACAGCAAAATGAAGAGGTAGGAAAAGTGCCAGCCCCCCCACCAAAAGAGTGTGTGTGTGTGTGTGTGTGTGTGTGAGAGAGAGAGAGAGAGAGAGAGATTGAGAAAGAGAGAAAGAGATTGAGAGATTGAGAAAGAGAGATTAAGAGAGAGATTGAGAAAGAGAGAAAGAGATTGAGAGATTGAGAAAGAGATTAAGAGAGAGATTGAGAAAGAGAGAGAGAAAGAGATTGAAGAGATTGAGAGATTGAGAAAGAGAGATTGAGAGAGAGATTGAGAAAGAGAGAGATTGAGAGAGAGATTGAGAAAGATTGAGAAAGACAGAGAAAGATTGAAGAGAGATTGAGAGATTGAGAAAGAGAGAGATTGAGAGAGAGAGAGCGAGAAAGAGATTGAAGAGATTGAAAGAGAGATTGAGAGAGAGATTGAGAAAGAGAGTCAGACCTTTTTGTGAAACTCTCAGCGGAATTTGCAAAATTATCTCTCCCAAATTATCTGCCTTCTCTGATTCCTGCTTGCGTAAATTAACGATGGTATAGAGAGTCCTCGTTCAGTGACCGTTCGCCGTTGCGACGGGGATGATAATGGAACTTTTCCACCAGTCCTTCATTAAGGACCTGGGCAGGTCTGTGGAGCTGAAGTCAGATGGCAAGACACAGTCGAGGTTTCGCTTAGCAACTGCTTCACTTAATGACCAAATGACCAGTTCCTATTAGGGTTGTTAAATGAGGACTAGCTTTATCTTATCACTGGGCCATCCTTTTTACAACTGCATTTCGTTTTTCTGAGCCTTGAGCTCTCCCCCAGTACCCCATGCCTTACCATTACGGTATATATACTAAATATTTTTTTAAATTTTTTCTTTCTGAATGCTTTTTCTATGTCTTTTCTTATTTCCCCATTTTCCTAGGAGTTGAAACAAACACAGGAGGAGACCAAAAAACAGGAGGATGAGTCTATTTTTTCCTATCCAGGTAACAGAAACATCTGTGAATAAATGCCGGAGAATTTAAAATATTGCTGAAATGATTGCCGGCGCAATTACAAGGAGCCCTTGATTTACCACGGTTCGTTTAAGGACAGGCTCTGAAAAAAGGGACTTGTGACCGTTTTTCACACTTGCGACCGTTGCAGCCTCCCCATGTGATCAAAATTCAGACGCTCGGCGACTGACTCACATTTATGACGGTCCCAGAGTCCCGGGATCACGTGATCCCCTTTTGCGATCTTCTGGAAAGCAAAGTCAATGGGGAAGCCAGATTCGCTTCACAACTTTAACAACTGCCGTGATCCCCTTAGCAACTGTGGTTAGAAGGGTCATAAACGGGGGAGGAATTCACCATTATCTTGCCTAGCGACAGAAATTTTGCGTTCGGTTGCGGTCGTAAATGGAGGACCGCCTGAATTGGCTTGTCAGCTAATTCTCAGCTAATTCTAAACAGCCGTCTCTCAGAAATGGTACAAAGTCTCCTGCTTAAGGAGTGGGTTGGACTAGATGACCTCCAGGGTCCCTTCCAACTCTGTTATTCTATTCTATTCTATTCCATTCATTCCTTATTCTGTTCTATATTCTATATTCTATTCTATTCTATTCTAATTTTCTATTTCTATTCTATTCTATTCTAATTTCCTATTTCTATTTCTATTCTATTCTATTCTAATCTAATTTCGTATTTCTATTTCTATTTCTATTCCTATTCTAATTTCCTATTTCTATTCTATTCTATTCTATTCTATTCTATTCTATTCTATTCTATTCTATTCTATTCTATTCTATTCTATTCTCCAGCTCTCAAAGCAGATCTGCTCCTTGCAGCTTTCATAAAAGTATGAAGTCACCAACAAACCAGCATCAAAAAATTTAGAAATATCCAATTCCGATTCGTTCTTAACTTTTGGCCGCCAGCGTCCTCCCTGGCTTCTGCGCCCGTCTGCCAACTGCACACGTCATGTCGAGACGCATAATACGGGCAGACAAAATCCCAAGGCGGAGAGAGCCGGCCGATTGCAAATTGACTCACTTCTTGCACTCAACATAATGCGCTAGAGACTTCCAGGCACTGTTCACCTGGAAAGGCTCGCGGCCCGCATTCCGGTAAGCCTTCCCAGGTGAAACAAACCGGAGACGCGAACACATTAACAGGATTTTGCAGGCCTAAAAGTGCACCTCTTCCCTGCCCCCTCCCCCTTTACAGGCCAAGACACTAGGGAGGGTCTCTTCTCTTTTTCCAGGCCACAGCTGAGCCCGAACTTTCTGTTGCTAAACGAGGCAGTAAGTCAAGGACGATCGCAATCCCCCCTTAAAATCCGTGGACGCCTTATGCCCATTTTAGAGAAGGGAACACCTAAGTCTTCCAATGATACTGAACCCTTGAACTTGCTTAGTTTTTCTCCTCCTTCTCTCCTGTCCAGATGTTCCTAGTTCTTCGTGGTTCATGGGACAGGGAATCAGTCCCAGGCAAATGGGCCACTCCCGGGAGTTTCCAGAGTCCGTTTTTAAGGTGAGTGTGAAGCGGGAAAAGAAGAGCACCTGACTTCAAAACATTTGGGCAAAACTGGGGCAGGTTTGGGAGGAACATTTCTGAAAGTCGGCAAATATGGATATATACATATTTTATCTCACTGGGGATTTTTCTCCAGCTGGAAGGATCTTAGCTATTTTTTATTTATATAATACTTCAGATTCAAGGTGTTTCTCAGCCTTGGCAACTTTTAAGATGGGTGGACTGCAACTCCCAGAATCCTCCAGGAAGCCTGTTTTAAGATGGATAGACTTTAGCCCGCAGAATTCCCCAGCCAGCATCCTTTAAGATGGGTGGACTTCTGGAATTCCTCAGCCAGCTTGCTTTAAGAGGGATGGATTTCAACTCCCAGAATCCCCCAGCCAGCATCCTTTAAGATGGGTGGACTTCCACTCCCAGAATTCCCCAGCCAGCGTGCTTGACTACAACTCCCAGAATTCTCCATCCAGTCTGCCTGGCTTAAGAATTCTGGGAGTTGAAGTCCACACACCAAGTCATCTGCCTGGTGACTTTATTTGGCAGTTGATGGGATAGCTTGGTTGGGTCTTAACTCGAATTGTGCTAATTTCTTTTTGTGTTGTTTTTTATTTTCAGTGCCCCCCAAATATGGGATATTGGGTGTTTTGAAAAGGTTAGAATGATAGACGAGCATAGTGAGTTAAGAGGAAAAAGTGGTGAATTTAACCAGGCAGGGAAGGTGCTGAATTGAATAAATATAAATACAAATACAAAATTAGCTTTCATTTGTTTTTTTCTTTTCTTTTTTCTAGGAAAAAGCGTATAAACAGAAATTTGCCAAGCACGAGCGGGACTCTAAAGTGTCGGTGAGTTTTTGGTGTCCTCCTGATTTATACTTTCCGCATCTCCTCTTGGTGATGTTTCCTATCCCCGTGCCTGATTCAGTCGAAAGGCTCCTCCAGGGGCCATAGAGTTTCCTTCCTCTCTGCTTTCTTTCTTCCCCAATTTTATCCGTAGCGCAATCAGACCCAGCTCTGGATCTGGCTGGGATTGGAATATTAATTCATATTTTCAGTTTATTTTCATTCCTTTTGCAAATCCGATGCAGCCATTGAACGCGCTCGTCCTTTCCCTGCAAAAGACAGTTCCCGGGAAACACCCCAGTGCCCATCGCCCACAGCAAAGTGGAAATGCGATTCTCCCACCTGCGGCTGGAAATTAAAAGTGGCCGGTGATCCGCAATCTGAAATTTGCAGAATTCGGAGTGCCCATTTGGGAGAAATGTTGGGATTTTAAGTCGGTCAAACCTTGGGTGATGTTCCTAACCCCGCAACGGGTGTCTGCAGAGGAACAGGGGTCAAAATGTAGAACTTGGCTTTGACCCGAGGCTGAGGGCTGCCATTTTGACTTTTTTGACCCTAACTGCCTTGCTCTCTCTCAGGTACCTCTGCCTCTGCAAGAACTGATGGAGGAGGAAATCTTGGCCATTTTAAAGGCGACGCTGCTGGGTGAGTTGACTAAACGAGCGGATCTTTATTAGCAAAAAGCAGAAATCAAAGGTACAACCGAAAAGCCAGGGTGGGCAGTCCTTGACTTAGCACCGTTTGTTTAGTGTCCATCCAAAGTTACCACGGCACTGGAAAAAGGGACTTACAACCAGTCCTTGAATTACAACTGGTCCCCGAATTACAACCGGTTCTCAACTTACAACTGGTCCTTAAATTACAACCGGCTCTTGAATTACAACTGGTTCTCAACTTACAACCGGTCCTTGAATTACAACCGGTTCTCGAATTACAACCGGTTCTCAAATTACAAGTGGTCCTTAAATTGCAACCGGCTCTTGAATTACAACCAGTTCTCAACTTACAACTGGTCCTTGAATTACAACCGGTTCTCAATTTACAACCGGTTCTCGAATTACAACCGGTCCTTCAATTATAACCAGTTCTCAAATTACAACCGGTTCTTAATTTACAACCGGTTCTCAATTTACAACCGGTTCTCGAATTACAACCGGTTCTCGAATTACAACCGGTCCTTCAATTATAACCAGTTCTCGAATTATAACCGGTTCTCAATTTACAACCGGTCCTTGAATTACAACCGGTCCTTGTTTTCTTCTCCTTCCCTACTCAAGATTACCAGAAAAAACTCGGGGCGCATCACCCCCTCACCGGGCAGATGGAGCAGCAGGTGGACAAGCTGCACCTGCTGTTGCAAGGAAGAGGAATCGTCTGAGCCCCCCCACCAGGCCCGGGAGGGTCCCGCCTCCCCCTTCTCCGTCTGTCCGTCTCGGGAAGCCCCCGGTCTCCGCTCTTGCCAGCTCCCCCAAACTGGGAAGTAAAGGAGTAAATTTAGCTTTTTTTTTTTTTTCTTAAATTGCAACCTGTTCTCTTTTTGGTCAATAAAAGTCTCTCCGTTTTATCCCAGCGTTTTTCAAGCTTGGCGGCTCAAAGATGGCAGACTTTAGTTCCCAGGATTCCCCAGTCAGCAGGCTTTAAGAGGGGTGGACTTCTCCTCCTCCTCTTCCTCTTCCTCTTCCTCCTCTTCCTCTTCCTCTTCCTCCTCATGCACCATCCCTTCTCCTTCTCTTGCTTCTCCTCCTATCTCCTTCTCCTTCTCTCCCTCCTTCTCTGCCTTCCTTCTCCTTCTTTCTCCTCTCCTCTTCCTTCTCTTCTCCTCATCCACCATCCCTTCTTCTCCTTCTCCTCCTTTCCCTCCTCATCCTCCATCCCTTCTTCTCCTTCTTCTCCTCCTCTCCCTCCTTCTCTGCCATCCTTCCTTCTCCTCCTTCTCCTCCTCTCCCTCATCTACCATCCCTTCTTCTCCTCTTCTCTCCCTCATCTGCCATCCTTCTCCTCTTCCTCTTCCTCCTTCTATCCCTCTTCATCTGCCATCCCTTCTTCTCCTCCTCCTTCTCCTTCTGCTACTTTCTCCTTCTCCTTCTCTCCCTCCTCATCTGCCATCCCTCCGATCATGTGCAGACCGCCAGTCTTGTGCTCCGATCCCCAGCTCTAAAAGAGGAATTTTCTCGGCCATGAGGACTAGCTCCTTGGGTCTCCATACTAGGGAGGCTTCTGCACTCGAGGGAAAAGTCCTCCTGATTTTGAAGAGGGAAGAAGGAAGACGAGAGCAAAAAATGGGATTCTTAGGAGGTCTTTCTTCTGATGGAAGTGGAAGGGGGGCTCCTTGCCAGTCCCCCCCCTCCCATTTTAACGGCAACGGCAGGATTTCACAATCATATTGCTCAGTTGCTGGACTTTGGGCTGGCGGCCGACATAATATAGGATGGTCAAAGGTTCCAGTTTGCGGGCAACACAACAAGGAGTGGCCGAGCCTTCGGGGTTCAGCTTGATGTACTGGGGAAGCACCTGCAGAAAAGGGGGTGCAGAAGGTGAGGCACCAAGTTACCTCCCCCACCTCAATTGCAATAGCCTGCCCAACAGCCCATCATTGGTTTCAAAGCCCCTTTAAGCCACCCCCCACCACACCCCGGAATTAAAAAGGTCTCCCTGAAATAGACGTCAAGCCTTCTTTTAAAAATTCTCCCCTTGTTTTGAAACAAGAGTTTGCAAACTTGAGTTGCACAGCGGCCTAAAGTCAGAAAGGAAAAAAGGCCCCCAAAAATCTGAATGCAGCCAATTTTAAACTCTATAGAGTTTTACCTCTGGATTCAAAGTCCTGGGAATTTGTTGTTGTTTTCTTAGCTAACAGATTCCCTGGTCTGAAAATGTTGGAAGCTTCGGCTTTAAAAGATTCTTTTAAAACAGAGGATTCCAAACTTGGCAAGTTTAAAATTTGTGGATTTCAACTCCCAGAATTCCAGCATGATAGGATAGGATAGGATAGGATAGGATAGGATAGGATAGGATAGGATAGAATAGGATAGGATAGAACAGAACAGAATAGAATAGAAAATAGAATAGAAAATAGAATAGAATAGAATAGAATAGAATAGAATAGAATAGAATAGAATAGAATAGAATAGAATAGAATAAGGAAATTAGAATAGAATAGAATAGAATAGAATAGAATAGAATATGGAATGGAAGAGAAGAATGAAGAATAGAATAGAATAGAATAGAATAGAATAGAATAGAATAGAATGGAATAAGGAAATTAGAATAGAATAGAATAGAATAGAATAGAATAGAATAGAATAGAATAGAACAGAACAGAACAGAATAGAATAGAATAGAATAGAAGCTGGAAGGGACCTTGGAGATCTTCTAGTCCAGCCCCCTGCAGGAGAACCTACTACACCATTTCAGATGGGTGGACTTCAACTCCCAGAATTCCCCAGCCAGCCTGCGGATTGCAGGCTGATTCTCACCATGTTATGACGTATGTTGGTAGTTAGGCTATATTGGCAGCTGCCAGCACAGAAATTCGCTTTGTATCCTTTGGGCTGATGGATCCACTTCCACTTCAGATCCTTCCGGAAATCTATGAATAGCGGGTGAAGGCAGCAGTCTTTATCCGCATTCCTGCATGAAGCCAGAAGAAGGATAATTTCAGGCGGGCTGAATCACATGGCATTACTCAGTGGAACTCACAGCCACAAGACTAGAGCGACACACAGGCAGCCCTTGACTCACAACAGCTCCTTTAGTGACTGTTCAAAGTTACAACGGCACTGAAAAAAAGGCGACTTACGACCGTTTTTCCACCCTTACGACCGTTGCAGCATCCCTACGCGATCAAAATCCAGACGCTTGGCCACCGACTCGTATTTACGATGCTCGCAGCCGCCCGGGGCCACGTGACCCCCTTCCTGCAATTTTCTGACAGGCACAGTCCATGGGGGAAGCCCGATTCACTTCACAACTTTGTTACTCACTTAACAACTGCAGGGACTCACTTCACCATCCTAGCTTCGCTTAGGAGAAGGTCACAACCGTCATAAATACGAGTCAGTTGCCAAAGCATCCGGATTTCGATCACGTGACCTTGGGGATGCCGCAAAGGTTGCGGAGGGAAATGGCCGCAAGTCCGCTTTTTTCAGTACCGTCGTAACTCTGAACGGTCACTAAACAAACGATTGTATATCAAGGACGACGTATCCCCAAATCTCCAGGTTCTGGGGGGTTTTTTGCAAATCAAGCAGGATTGTGCAAATTGTTGGAATCCGTGCCTCTGTGCTGGATGCTTTGAGAAAACCAAGGTTCCTCACCTGGGACAGCTGGGGGGCTTAGCTGCCCGACGATGCCGGCCCTTCGGAGCAGGGTCTACCTGGTTTGGGGGCAGCAATGTGAGGATCAGGTGTGGGTCTTTGTGGGTGAGATCCGGGGGTCTGGACCAGCCTTTCCATGCTTCCTTGATGTGGGCGTCATCCAGACCTGTAAAGGTTCCGAAAACACTCTGCATTTGGGGTCTGGAGGAAGAGTTGGACAAAGTCGCTGATCCACAGCCAGGGTGAAGCAGGGGGAGGATGCTGGACTAACAAGAGTTATCCTCACGGTCAGCTTTACCGGGTGGATGTGAGGGGAGACACGGTTATTTCTACTTTGAGGGGTCCTTGGTGGTCTCTGGGCTTGCTGGTTTTCTGGCAGAGGTTTCATGAGCCAAACTATGTGATGTCATCAGTGCTAGAGGGTGGGGGGAGTTGCTGCAAATGATCTTTCTAGTACTGGTGGTGTTATATGGTTGGGTCAAGAAATGTCTGCAAGAGAACCATTAAGCTCAAAGAGAATCAAGAATGCCGTAATCCTCCTCCTCCTCCTCTCTCCCTCCTCCACCTCCTTCTAGCACCGATGATGTTATCTAGTTGGGTCATGAAACGTCTGCAACAAAACAACCAAGGTCAGAGAGCACTAAGGATCCCACAATCCTCCTCCTGCTCCTCCTCCTCCTTTCCATGTTCTATGTTCCATATTCCATGTTCCATATTCCACATTCCACATTCCATATTCCGTTCTATACTTTACAATGGCACTGAAAAAAGTTGACTTACAACTGTGACTTCACACTTAAAACCCTGGCAGCATTCCTCACAATCACAGGATCACAATTCAGATGCTTGACAACTGACTCACATTTATGACGGTTGCAGTGTCCCAGGGTCACATGATCCCCTTTTGCAAGGGGATTTTCCTTCCTTCCTTCCTTCCTTCCTTCCTTCCTTCCTTCCTTCCTTCCTTCCTTCCTTCCTTCCTTCCTTCCTTCCTTCCTCCCTCCCTCCCTCCCTCCCTCCCTCCCTCCCTAAACTTTCTTCCTTCCTTTCTCTCTCTCTTCCTTCCTTCCTTCTTTCTTTCTTCCCTCCCTCCCTCCCTATCTTCCTTCCTTCCTCTCTCTCCCTCCCTCCCTCCCTATCTTCCTTCCTTCTTTCCTCTCTCCCTCTCTCCCTCCCATCTCCCTTCCTTCCTTCCTTCCTTCCTTCCTTCCTTCCTTCCTTCCTTCCTTCCTTCCTTCCTTCCCTTCCCTTCCCTTCCCTTCCTTTCCCTTCCCTTCCCTTCCTCCCTCATCACTGGAGGTTTTCAAGAAGAGATTGGCCTGCCATTTGTCTGAAACGGTCTAGGATCTCCTGCCTGAGCAGGGGGCTGGACTAGAAGACCACCAAGGTCCCTTCCAGCTCTGTTCTTCTGTAAAACAGTTACAATAATCCAAGACCAGCACTCCACATACCTGCAAAGAGAGCTTCCAGCGGCTCACTGTGCTGGGAATTGATGGTGTTCCAGGCCGGGGTGGAACTACAACAGGGACAGCCCAACCCCAGCGTGAAGCTGAGTTTTTTTCCTGATGGGGTGGGGAAAAAAAACACAGCAAAAGTTACAAGAGAAAAAAAAAACATCTCTTTTCCCTCTGGTTCTTACATCCTGTTGTTGCTGTCTTCCCGCTGAGCGACGCCCTTACCTCTGGTCCGCAGCCACCGACGGACGCTGTCAGTGACCTCAAACGACACCCACTCGGCCCGATGCCTGGGGAGTAAACTTCGGCTTCCCACGTAACGCTGGGTTGGGGCAGAAGGCTCCCTGCCTTGCATCACCTAGAAAGGAGAGAGTTCAGGCTTTTGTTATTAATATTATTATTATTTGAAGCTCCTAAGCCCGCTGTCCTAGTCAGTTTCTCAGCCTAAATCCCAAACAGGAGATTTAGCATCCGTGCACAAATCGGTGACCGCAGAGTTCAAAAGTGTCCTAACCTGGTAGAGTTCCACGTGCTGCTCGGTGGTGTGGGATCCAGGATTTGGGACCTTGTAGATCCTCAACTCCGCCTGGACGAGGTGGCTGAAGTTGTGGGGCGCAACGGAGAGATCAAAGTGCAGGAATCGGAGGAAAGGAGTGGAGAAGGGGCCGGGGATGGAATCTGTGGGGTAAGAGACTCCATCACCAATTTTTATTCTTGAGGATGTACTGTATATATATATAATCTTCAGTTTATTGGTTGAAACCAGGGCTCTCCAAACTTGGCCACGTGAAGACTTGTGGACTTCAACTCCCAGAATTCCCCAGCTAGTACATGCTGGCTGGAGAATTCTGGGAGTTGAAGTCCACAAGTCTTCAAAGTGGCCATGTTTTCTGGCTGGGGAATTCTAGGAGTTGAAGTCCACAAGTCTTCAAAGTGGCCTGGTTTGGAGAGCCCTGGTTTAAATGACCCAACCGTTTAAAATCTACAGATCCCTGTTGTGGCTGCAAAAAGGATGATCTAGAATACAGAAGTCCTTGACTTACGATCACAGTCGAGTCCAAAAATGTTTGTCGCTAAGCTAGACAGTTTTTAAGTGAATTTTACTCCATTTTGCAACCTTTCTTGCTACGGTTACTAAGCACATCACTGCAGTTGTTAAGTTAGGAGGACGGTTGCAAAGTGAATCCGGTTTCGCCATTGACTTTGCTTGTCAGAAGGTCCCCCCGGGACGCTGCAACCGTCGTAAACGTGAGTCAGTTGCCAAGCATTCGAATTTTGGTCACGTGACCCTGGGAAAGGCTGCAATGGTCGTTAAGTGTGACAAATGGTCCTTTTTCAGTGCCGTCGTAACTTCAAACGGTCACGGAACGAACTGCGGTAAGGCAAGGACTACCTCTAGGTCAAAAGCCTAGCAAAGCAGAACAGGGAAGCAATTCTTCCTCTTTTCCTCTGCTTGGTCCCCTCACCTGGTAGACTGCTCCTGGCTGTGGAGGTTCGCGGGACTTCATTTCCACTCCTCCCATCCGTTCTTGATCCCCATCGTTCCACTCTCTCTCTCTCTTCCTGCCTTACAAGGTGCTCCCCGTTTCTCCTCTCTTTGCCAATGGTCAACACCCCCCCCCTTTTGTAAGAAACCCCCCCCCTTACTGTCAGCGTGCCCGAGAGTCAACATATCCACCCGCCGGACTTCTTTGGCGTAATATTCCTTATCCTGGCGCAGCGCCTTGCGTCGTCCCTCGCCGGTCGCCAGCTGCCTCACCAGCTCCTGCGTGTTGTTGAAGAGGAGCATCACCTCGGGGGGCAAAGGATGGGGCGCCCCGTCGTCCTTGGGGGGCGTCTCCAGTTGCAGCTTGCTTAGGATCTGGCCTCGGATTGCCTGAATCCTTCTGGCTCGTGCCACCTCAAGGTCCAAACTCTGGCACATGGAAAATTCAGAATCAGCACCGTGAGGAGCAAAGATCCATGGGACCACCACCACCACCACCACAGAGAAGAAGAACATGCTTAGAGGTGTGGGGCTGGGGGGCACAGATCCCCCCTCCTCCAGTCCTTCCAGAGCCCTTGCTAACCCAGGACCAGTTAGACCCCCCCCAATCTGCCCCTTCGGAAATAGTATCGGCTCTTCCGATGGGATTGTCCTCAACCTGGTCCTCGCCTGTTCCTGTTTGGGAACGTTCTGAAGTTCTCCAGACTGTTTGTCTGTCCACTACCAGATGACCGGATTCCTTTACTCTTCCCAGCAGGAGTTGGGGATCTCCTGAAGTTCACCCCCAAATTATTTTTTACATCCACCACCCGATGACCCAAATCCTTGATTCTTCTCCGGCAGGGGTTGGGGGACCTTCTCAAGTTCTCCAGACTGTTTCTCTGTCCACTTCCGGATGACCGGATTCCTTGCCTCCTCTCAGCAAGGAGTTGGGGACCTTCTGACGTTTTCCCAGAAAGTTTCTTCTGACATCCACCAGCTGATGACCCAAACCCTTGACTCTTCCCCAGGAGAAGTTGAGGGACCTTCTCAAGTTCTCCAAATTGTTTCTCTGTCCACCTCTAGATGACCGGATTCCTTGCCTCTTCCCAGCAGGAGCTGAGGACTTTCTGAAGGTTCTCCAAAGCTTCTTCCAGGGACAGCTGTGGGTTTTGTAGGACCACCGCAACTTCTTGTGCCAAGATGGAAGGCTTAGGAGCACCTTTTGAGGGCCCTCAGTGGCCCCCTGGACCCTCAATTGTTCTTGCCCTGGATCTCCACGGCTGGTCAGCGTCCATCAGCCGCCTTTGCAAAACATCTCCCCTTCAGCCTTCCAATTTTATCTCCACCTCCTTCCTGCCACATGACATGGCCACACAGAGCCACCATTGATGGCTGCTCTTTGCCAGCCTTTTGGATAATTTTAGACCTTGGATTACGCCGTCCGTCTTTGGGGGATTTCCAGTTTATGTGAGAACAAACACCGGCGTGTTTCGGGGCGAAAAATAGATCTTCTGTTTTTCACGGGAGGCAGAAAATAAGCAAATACGCCGATGGAGCCAGCTAGCATTCCTCTGAGTCCAGGTTCCCGGAGGGGTTTTCAGAACTACAAAGCCCATCAGCCCCAGCCAGTTTGGCCAGGAATGAGGGAAGCTAGAAACCCCTGGGTTAAGCTATTTTCCAAAGCACCTGAAGGCAGGACAAGAAGCAACGGGTGGAAACTAATCAAGGAGAGAAGCAACCTAGAACTAAGGAGAAACTTCCTGACAGTGAGAACAATTAATCTGTGGAACAGCTTGCCTCCAGAAGCAGTAAATGCTCCAACACTGGAAGTTTTTAAGAAGAGACTGGACAGCCATTTGTCCGAAATGGTGTAGGGTTTCCTGCCTGAGCAGGGAGTTGGACTAGATGACCTCCAAGGTCCCTTCCAACTTTACTATTATTATTATTATAACATAGAATAAAGAAGAATAAAGTAAAATAATAATAATAATAATAAAAAAAAAAAACTAAGATGATCAAAGGCCTGGAGACTAAAACATAACGAAGAACGGTTGCAGGGATTGGGTTTGGCTCGTCTAGAGAAAAGAAGAACTTAGGGGTGACATGGTTGAAGTCTTCCAGTATTTGAGGGGCTGCCACAAAGAAGAGGGGGGTCAACCTATTTTCCAAAGCACCAGAACGGTAGGACGAGAAACAACAGATGGAAACTAATCAAGGAGGGAAGCAGCCTGGAATTAAGGAGAAATTTGCTGGCAGCGAGGACAATTAACCAGTGGAACAGCCTGCCACCAGAAGTTGTGGGTGCTCCAACACTGGAGGCTTTTAAGAAGAGACTGGACAGCCAGCTGTCTCAATTGCTGCAGGGTCTCCTGCTTGAGCAGGGGGTTGGACTAGATGACCTCCAAGGTCCCTTCCAGCTCTATTCTGATTGAAGGTGTTAAAATTAAACATTATATCTGATAAACGATTCAGAAAAGGCCATCAAGCCAAAGACTCATGTAGGCCACCGTTCTGGGTCAGATAATGGCCAACAGGATGCCTACAAGCTCATAAGCCACTTCAGATAATCCTCAATTTATGATCATGAGAATGTGGGCTAAATAACTGGGTCCGCCATTGGCTGAGATAGGGAGCCGTCCATTTTGAGGGAGGTGCGGCCTCTACTGGCCAGGGTCGGGACTGCAAAGAGCCTAGAGACGGGAGACCAGCTGGGAATGTTCAGGGGTGATGGTTACAAATCCCATCATCCTCAGCTAGGAGGGCCTGCTCTGTAACAAACGAAGAGCCGCTTTTCGGTCTGAATCATCGAAGCTAGTGTTGCTCAATCTCAAAGATTCCCAGAGTTCCCCAGCCAGCGGGGAATTCTTTTTGCAGAGATCTAGAATTTAGAATCTCAGCAGAATCACTAGAAAAAAGGAGGGAGGGAGGGAGGGAGGGAGGGAGGAAGGAAGGAAGGAAGGAAGTTCTCTGTCATACGAATCGATATCTATCTATCTCTATGTACCTATCTATCTCTATCTATCTGTCTAGCTATATCTATCTGTCTATCTCTTATCTGTCATATGAATCCATCTATATCTATCTAATTTCTGTGTATCTGTCATATGAATCTACCTATTATCTCTCTCTGTCTGCTTGCCTGCCTGCCTGTCTAGCTATATCTGTCTCTTATCTATTTATCTGTCATATGAATCCATCTATATCTATCTACCTACGTACCTGTCTGTCTGTCTGTCTATCTATCATGAATCTATGTATTGTCTATCTGTCTATCCATCCATCCATCCATATCTATCTATCTATCCATCCATCCATCCATCTTTATATCTATCTATCCATCCATTAATCCATCCATCTCTATCTGTCTGTCTGTCTGTCTGTCTGTCTATCTATCTATCTATCTATCATGAATCTATCCATCCATCCCTCTAAAGAGAAACGCAGCTGCAATCCCGGGCGGGAAGCGCCGCGTCTTGGCCGGCAGCTCCAGGCTCGGGGACACGCGCGCGTGCGGGCGGGCGGGGGGGGGGAGGAGGAGGGGGAGGCTGCCGAAGCGGCGGCGCGCAGGAGAGCCGGGCTGGGGGGGGGGGCGGGACTGCTCCGTGTCCCCGCCCCCTGCTCTGCATACCCCTCCCCCGTCCCCGCCCCCGCCAGCTGGAGGAAGCCGAGTAGAGTAGGAAGTGGGCTGCGATGTCCTTTTGTGTCCTCGAGCCGGGGCCCCGCGCGTAGCTCCGCCAGCTCATGGCCCGCCCGGGGCCCGGCCCGCGGGGCCACTGAGCCAGCCGGCCGGAGGCGGCCCAGCGCCGGCGACCCCCGCCCGCCCCCGCCCCGCCGCCCCCGCGCAGAGCCCTTGCGCCGCCGCTCCAAGGTCAGTGCGAACCCGAAGCCGGCGGGCGGGGAGGCTGGCCGGCGGCCGGAGCGCCCCCACCGCCTCCGTGGGGCCGGCCCCGGGACAGCGGCGGGGGGGGGCAGACCCGGGAGGGGACACGGGGGTCCCAGGGCCCCGGGGGGGGGAGGAGGACACGTGGGGGCGCCAGGCGAGAGGAAGGGGGGAGCCGGAGCGCCTTCCCTGCCCCCTCCGCCCCTCTCTCTGCCCAGCAAGCAGGGGGTGAGGGAGGGTCGCCTCCGTCTCTCTCTCGGGGGGGGGGGAATGTCAGGGCCCAATGGGGGGGGGTTGCCGGTAGGGAGGCGGAGAGGGGGGCGCCCTCTGGCGCAAGGAGAGAGAGGGGGAGAGATTGAGAGAGGGAAGGAGAGATAGAGGGAGAGATTGAGAGAGGGATTAAGAAAGAGAGAGGGAAAGAGAGGGACATTGAGAGAGAGATTGAGAAAAAGAGAGGGAGGGAGAAAGAAAGATGGAGAAAAAGAGGGAGAGATTGCGAGAGAAAGATTGAGAAGGAGAGAAAGATTGAGAGAGGGAAAGAGACATTGAGAGAGACATTGAGAAAGAGAGAGAGTGAGAAAGAGGAGATTGAGAAAAAGAGAAAGAGATTGAGAGAGAGAGAGAGAAAGATTGAGAAGGAGAGAAAGATTGAGAGAGGGAAAGAGACATTGAGAGAGACATTGAGAAAGAGAGAGTGAGAAAGAGGAGATTGAGAAAAAGAGAAAGATTGAGAGAGAGAGAAAGATTGAGAAGGAGAGAAAGATTGAGAGAGGGAAAGAGACATTGAGAGAGACATTGAGAAAGAGAGAGAGTGAGAAAGAGGAGATTGAGAAAAAGAGAAAGAGATTGAGAGAGAGAGAGAAAGATTGAGAAGGAGAGAAAGATTGAGAGAGGGAAAGAGACATTGAGAGAGACATTGAGAAAGAGAGAGAGTGAGAAAGAGAAGGAGATTGAGAAAAAGAGAAAGAGATTGAGAGAGAGAGAGAGAAAGATTGAGAAGGAGAGAAAGATTGAGAGAGGGAAAGAGGGAGAGATTGAGAGAGGGAAAGACATTGAGAGAGACATTGAGAAAGAGAGAGAGTGAGAAAGAGAAGGAGATTGAGAAAAAGAGAAAGAGGGAGAGATTGAGAAAGTGATTGAGAGAGAGAAAAAGAGAGAGAGAGAGAAAGAGATTGAGAAGGAGAGGGAGAGATTGAGAAAGAGAGTGTGTGTGTGTGTGAAAGAGAGAGAGAGAGAACATTCCTGGACATATGTGAAAACAGACTGTCACTTTTCAGGTCTGGGGGTTCGAGGGGGGGGGCGCAGGCAAGAAGAGGGGACCATTCCTTGCAAGGGAGGGGGGTCCATGGGAGGATCAGACAGGCATTCATTCCCACATTTGCCTATACTCCCAGCTTGCTCTTTCCCAAAAGCACATGGTGGGAGAGCATGTGTGCGTGGGGAAACACACATCCCCAGTGTACCTGGATTACCTGGGAGAGGGCAGCTTCCCACACCCACTGGACGTGACCTCTAAGCCCCCCCCTCCCAATTGGGCCTCTTTGGCACCAAGACACGTGTGAATGCAGGCTTGGTGCAGAGGGACCTCGGAAATTTAATTTAATTTAATTTCGACATGCTAAGAGGCACTGTGGCTTGTGTGTGTGTGTGTGTGTGCGCATGCACGCCCATGTTGGGGGGGGGGAAGAACCCAGTCTCCACCCTGCCTATCGGGAATCAACTCCCAGGGAGGTCAAAGGTCGCCGAGGCTGACTTTAGAGGAGAAATGATCTTTTGCAAAACTCACATGCCCTCTGGGTGCAGGGAGTTTTTGCGCAGCCATGGAGGAACTGCTTGGGTGGGGGTGGGGGTGGGGGAGTGGAACATAGGCCCTGCAGCTTCCCTGAGTCATGGATTGGAGACTGCATGCGGGGGGGGGGGAGAATTATGTAATGTCCCTTTCCCTCTAAGTGCAAAGTTGGAGAAAGACTTGGCAAACGCTTGAGCTCCCCTAAGGGTGGGAGAAAGTTGACCAAAGGCTCCTAATTTTTGCACACACACACACACTTCTTGCGTCAATTCCACTTTGGCCCTCCTGTCGGATAAGGCAACAGTTTGGCCCATGTGGAAGAGGACAAAGATCCATCCGGCTGCATAACCCAAAAATGCAAAAAAAAAAAAAAAAAAAGGAAAAAAAAGGTGAAATCGGTTTTACAGGTTGTGTGCATGGTTAAGAGTTCCGTAAAGGGCTGGGAGCATTTACCTGCTCGAAAACAAAACAAACCCTGGTTAGATACGGGAACGGGTTCCCCAAATCTGTTTGGAAGTTTCCGGGACACCCCTATTTCTAGCCCCTTCTCCCCCCCCATCCCAGGGATTCTGAGGGAGCTTGGCTGAGAAAAGGGCCAGGTGGGGGCCAAACCAGAGTTATGCTTTTGCGACTGATCGTGGTCTGTCTAGACCACGGCTTGAGAAGAAGGACACTTCGTAGCTACGGAAGGCAGGAAGAAAAGAGGGCGGTTTTTAACCATAGATTGGATAGATCGAATCCCTAAATTTCCAGGGAGGGGGGGGAGCGCATCCTTGGAAGTTTGGAGGAATAGAAGGGGGGGGCACCCAAGGAGATCGAGTCTGCTTCCATTCCTGCCTCTCCCGCCCCCCCTCCGTTCTCCACGCCATGCCTGATTGGATCTCCCTGGAGTGACCTTGAAACAGCTTCATTCTCCTGGCTGGGTGCCGGGATCTACAGATTGATCCAATAGCTGAAGAAGTGGGGGGGTCATAGAAGTAAGCTGTAAGGTGCAGGGGGGGCTCATTCCAATTCACTCTCCCCCCCAAAAAAAACCTGCAGCTTCTTTGCTTTCGTCCGCCCCCTCTCCCCCCTCCCTCCTGAACTGCGGAGAACCCCCCCTCCCTCCTGAACTGCGGAGACCGTGCGTCTTGAGATCTAGAAATTTAAAGTCACGGTTAATTTTGAGAGGGAGGACCGAGTCTTGTTGGCTTAACGATCGTAAGTTTTTCTGGGAGGGGGCTGCAGGGACGCTGGGCCCATCGCCCCGTTTTTGTGTGTAGGGGGGGTGTTCAGCTCTCCAAAGTTACTCCTGGAACCTGAGTTCGAATCTTGACATATGCCCCCCCCCCTTCGCCAGCTCGAACAAGCCATGCAATTGGGGGAATTGAGGAATACAGGCCGTGCTCGACTTACGGCGATTCGTTTAGTGACTGTTCAAAGTTACAACGGCACTGGAAAAAAGGCACTTAATGACCGTTTTTCATACTTTAACGACCGTTGAAGCATCCCCACGGTCATCTGGTCAAAATTTGGATGCTTGGCAACTGACGCACAGTTATGACAGTCGCAGAGTCCCGGGGTCACGTGATCCCTTTTTGCGACCTCTTCAATTTTGTACCCCAAATTTTAAAATGGAGGGAGAAAATATTTGCCTTCCACCATCGTGGAGTCTTGAGTGATCCGAGATATTCCTGCTCTACAGGGCTTACCTTTTGATTTAAAAGCTTTGTAGGGTTGGTCACACAACACAACCTAAGCCCAATTTCTAAACTGGTTTGGTTTTTTTTGTTTGTTTTTTTGCATTCACACAAGGAACTGGAGCGATGTAATCCAGTCGGCTGGTCCAGTTACTACACTGGCTTTTTGGGTTTCCCACAAGAGAAGGAACTAGGGTGAGACACTCAGGTTGACTAGCTTTTTTGCCCAAGACACGAATGAACCGAACTGAATTGGTTGTGTGAATGCAACTTGGTCTTTAACCTGGATAAAGCAAACCCAGCTCCTTGCTAGCAAGTGACGATGTTAGCTAGCTTGTTAATGAAATGTTTGCAAGGAAACAACTGAGCTTAGAGAAGACCAAGGACCCCACAATCCTCCTCCTCCTCACCACAAATCCCACCCCCTTCTAGCACTGATGATGTTACCTAGTTGGATCATGAAACGTCTGCAAGAAATAACCAAGAGCACCAAGGACCCCATAGTCATCGTCGTTCTCCTCCTCCTCCTCCTCCCTGCAAACCCCCTCCCTTCTAGCACTGATGATGTAATTTAGTTGGGCCATGAAACGTCTGCAAGAAAACCACCCAGCTCAGAGAGCACCAAGGACCCCACATCTTAACCCTGGGCTACAAACATTCTCCTTTACCCGCTAAACAGGTTGTGTGAACACCTCCCCCCCACCCGACTCCAACTCTTCTGACTGTACCCCGTTTTCTCTTTGCCCCCCCCCTTCCTGCAGAGCTGTCCAGCCATGTCCTCCCGGGAACGCCGGACGGAATTCTTCATTAAAACCGAGCCGGCTTCCCCCGATAGCCTCGTGCAACACAGCCCCAGCGGGTCCTCCGACACCAGCACCAGCGGGGCCCCCGCTGAACTCGAGACCGCCAGCACCTTGCCCGCCGGGACGGGGGCCTCCCGCCGACGCCACGATGAGGACCCCGACGAAGCTCCTGGCCGGGGAAAGTATATGCTGAACACCATGCCCAAGCGTCTGTGCCTGGTGTGTGGGGACATCGCCTCGGGGTACCACTATGGGGTGGCCTCCTGCGAAGCCTGCAAAGCGTTCTTCAAACGGACGATCCAAGGTCAGTTCTTCCTTTTTCTGGCTCTATGCCCGGGGTCTTCAAACTCGGCCCCTTTTAAGACTTGTGGACTTCAACTCCCAGAATTCCTCAGCCTGCGCAGGAATTCTGGGAGTTGCAGTCCACGAGTCCTAAAAGGGGCCAAGTTTGAAGACCCTTGCTCTATGCCAGGGGTAGGCAACTTGGGCTCTTTTATGACGCGTGGACTTCAACTCCCAGAATTCCTGAGCCGGCCATGCTGAGGGGAAAGGGAGAGGTTTCCAAGCTGAGCGACAAAGGCTTGTAAGTCGAGCACTACCTGTGTTTTAAATTGTCTTATTAAATGCCACTTGCCTACTTCCAGCCGAAGTTGTTTTCCTGAATTTCTGCAGATACAAACGTCAGAAATAAATCAGAAAAAAGCAAGACTGAAATCTCTTAAAAGCCCCTTGATTTGTGGAAACCCAAGCAGGAAATCTGCTCCTGTTAGGGTTGAAATATGCTCTCTCAAACCGAAGACATTAAATCGCTTTAGATTCGCACACCTCGGCTTGAAATCCAGGCTGTTCTCTAACTTTATACCTGTCTGCACGATGACAAATAACTGGGAATCTTTCGAAATTCCCCAATTGTAAATCCGGTTCCTTCACGAGCTGGGAGGGGAATTCCAGGACTTAAATGTGATTTATCCAAAGGAAGACTTCCTTAAAAACCTGTCAGCCTTGAGGGAACCAGTTTTCTTAACGCTGTTCCCTACTGCTAGAGGGGAATATAAAATAGGGAACAATAAAAGCTGTCTGAATTGGGAGTGTAAACTTTATTTGCCCCGTCCTGGGAGAGTTAAGATGCCTACAAGCGAGTTACAACTGCTTCATCCAGTTGTCGGCCTATTCAGTAATTAAATTTATGCTGCTTTTGATCCTTTGAGTAAACTACAGGTAGTCCCCGACTTCACGGCCAGAATTGAGCCGGAAATTTTGGTTACTAAGCAAGACAGTTGTTTGCCCCGTTTTGCGGCCTTTTTTCCCACTGTTGTTAAGTGGATCATTGTGGTTCTTAAGCTAGTAACTCGGTTGTTAAGTCAACCTGGCTTCCCCATTGCTCGTCAGACGGTCGCCAAAGGGGATCACGTGACCCTGGGGGACACTGCGACCGTCATAAATACGAGTCAATTTCCAACCGTTTGAATTTCGATCACATGACCGCGGGGAGGCTGCAACGAACGGTTGTAAGTGTGAAAAACGGGTCCTAGGTCGCTTTTTTCAGTGCCGTTGTAACTTTGAGTGGACGCTAAACGAACGGTTGTAAAGCGAGGAGCGTTTGCAATGGATGAACGTGCCTGCCTTTGCTCTGTCCTGCAGGAAGCATTGAATACAGCTGCCCGGCCACCAACGAGTGTGAAATCACCAAACGTCGCCGGAAAGCGTGCCAGGCGTGTCGTTTTACCAAGTGCCTCCGCGTGGGCATGCTGAAGGAAGGTAGTTTGTTTTGGGGAAGGGGCTTCAGTCTCACCGAGGGGATGACAAATGGATTGATTGTTGCTGAACTTCACTTCCCAGCTTCCTTCCTTCCTTCCTTCCTTCCTTCCTTCCTTCCTTCCTTCCTTCCTTCCTTCCTTCCTTCCTTCCTTTTGCCTTCTCTCCTTCTTCTCCGCAACCTTTCCAAACATGGCTTTCACAAGCAGCTGATGAAAAACCATCCCCATCCTCCACAGCTGCCATGGGTGGGGATGATGGGAGTTGCAATCCACCCACACTCGTTAGTCTCATTTTGCTGAAGAAGGGAAAGTCTCAGCTGGCAAATTTTCCCAGGCTGCAGAGTTTTCAATTGTGCTTCGCCCCAGCTGGGTGCTGAATTCTGAAGACAGTGCCTCTGAGCATAACAAGAGTTGCTTTTCCCTCTTCCATGCCACAGTTGAATCCCAGGTGCTTTGAAGGAAGGGAGGGAGGGAGGGAGGAAGGAAGGAAGGATGGATGGATTTAGGGAGGGTCAAAGATTTGAGGCTAAATTTGGATGGTTTGAGAAATGCACAAGTCTTTAGCAATGGCTGAAACTCCATGTTTTCTTCCCCGTTATAATTTTTCTTCCTTTCTTCCCTCTCCTGCCAATTTTTAGGGGTTCGCCTCGATCGGGTACGTGGGGGTCGACAGAAATATAAGCGCCGGCCAGAGGTGGAGGGTGCCCCCTACCCCAGCACTTTTGTGACCCCACAGATCGCCACAGCTACCGCCAAGAAGTCAGGTAAGTAGCCTTGACTAATGGAGAACCTCCATAATTTCAGGGTGCAGAAATCTCAGCTTGGGATTCCACTTCTTTGCCTTGGATTGTCTCTTTCTTTTCTTTCTTTTAAAAGGAAGGAAGGAAGGAAGGAAGGAAGGAAGGAAGGAAGGAAGGAAGGAAGGAAGGAAGGAAGGAGAAAGAAAGGAAGGAAGGAAGGGAGGGAGGAAGGAAGGAAGGAAGGAAGGAAGGAAGGAAGGAGAAAGAAAGGAGGGAGGGAAGGAAGGGAGGAAGGAAAGAAAGAAAAAGAAAGAAGAAAGAGAAAAGGAAGGAAGGAAAAGAAAGGAAGGGAGGAAGGAAAGAAGGAAAGAAAAGAAAAGGAAGGAAGGAAGGAAAGAAAGGAGGGAAGGAAAGAAAGAAAGAAAGGAAGGAAGGAAGAAAGGAAAGAGAAAGAAAGGAGGGAAGGAAAGAAAGAAAAAGAAGGAAGGAAGGAAAAAGGGAAGGAAGGAAAGAAAAAAGAAAAGGAAGGAAGGAAAGAAAGAAAGAAAGGAAGGAAGGAAGGAAGGAAGGAAGGAAGGAAAAGAAAGATATAAAAGGGAGGAAAGGAAGGAAAAGAAAGAAAAAGAAAGAAAAAACTAAAGTGCATAAAAAAATCACGAAATAACTTCTGGTTTTCTTTTACATCAACATTACTTTCATTTTTCTCTACCATCTGTTTTTCTAATCATCAAACCCATCTATCATAATTCCATTTCCCCCCCCCTCTCTCTCACACACACACACACATACACACACACATCCCAAAAAGAGACTTTGGTCTTTGTTCTCTTCCTTTATTTTTTTTTTTCCTTTCTCCTCCCTTCGGATTCGTTTCAATCCATTTTCGTTTTCTCTTTCGGGTTGCAAAAAAAACAAACCCAAAAAAGCAAAAAAAACCCACACCCAGCCCCCTTTTCCTTTCTCTCCCTTCCTGCCCAGCCCCGATGAACACGATGGTGTCCCATTTGTTGGTAGCCGAACCGGAAAAACTCTACGCCATGCCGGACCCGGCGCTTCCCGAGGGTCCCGTGAAAGCCGCAAGCACTTTGTGTGATCTGGCCGACCGAGAGATTGTGGTCATCATTGGCTGGGCCAAAAATATACCAGGTACAGCCTGACATTTCCCATCTGCCCCCCCCCCCGCCCCAATTTGTGCCCGTTGCTTTCTCCTCGATGGTTTTCTGTTCTCCTAGAACAGCCGTCCCAGGGCCGTTTTTCTGAGGAGGACCCAACACAGGCGGTCCTCGGCTGATGACTTTTCGCTTAGCACCCCTGCAAATGGCGCCCCAAAAAAGGGACTTGCGACCAGTCCTCGCACTTACGACCGTCACAGCATCCCCACAGGGCCAAGGGTTCAACAATTGGGCGCCTGGCAACCGGCCTGTATTTATGATGGCTTACAGGGTCGCCGTTTTTGCGACTACTTGCGTTGACTTCGGACGAGGAAAGTCAACGGGGGAAGCCGGATTTGCTTAATGACCACCTGACTCGCTTAACGACTGGAGTGATTCGCTTAACACTCAGAGCAAAAAAAAAAAAAAACTGCATCCTTTAGCCGTGGGGTTCTGCCCTCATTTGTGTTCATAAGTCCCTTGTGCCCGCATCTGAGCCTTCCCAAAAGGCCATTAATGCAGTGAAAAGGAGTTCAGATCTTGGAAATGTGGGCTGAGCTGCCCTATTTTCTAATTTCCTCATATTCTCTTAATTATTCTATTTTATTAGCTCCTGCCCTCAGATCTTGCCCCCTGAAAGAGACCTTCCGTTAAAAAAAAAAGCTTTGCCTTCTTTTGTTCTGTTTTATTCCCTGGCATCTTACAAATCAGGGAAAAATATATTATTTCAATATATCCTTAGAAGACTGCCTGTAGACCACTGGCATTTTCTGGGCAGGATCCTCAACTTACAACCGTTTGCTTAGTGACCCAAGTTACAACGGCGCTGGAAAAAAAATTACTTAGGACTGCTTTCCCACGCTTACGCCACCAAGGTCACAGGATCAACATTCAGACACTTGGCAACGGACTCGTATTTACGACGGTCGTAGGGCTCCTGTGATCCCCTTCTGCGACCTTCTGACAGAGTCAATGCGGAGGCCAGATTAATTTAACGACCGTGGGCCTGCAAGTGATTCATTTAACCGCGGCGGCAAGGGCTGTAAAATGGGCAAAACTCGCTTAGTAACCGTCTCACTCAGGATCAGAAATTTGGGCTCAGTCGTGGTCGTAAGTTCAAGCACTGCCTGTAGTGACCGGGCAAATATCAGCCCTTGCATTCACACAACCCCCATTCCTGGTTTGCTTCCTCTGGCTAGGATTCCCAGCCTTGTCCTTGGCCGATCAGATGTCTGTTCTGCAGAGCGTCTGGCTGGAGGTTTTGCTCCTCGGCGTCGCCTGGCGCTCCCTGCCTTGCGAGGACGAGATTGTGTTTGCGGAAGATTTCGCGCTGGACGAAGAGGCGGCCCGGACGGCAGGACTGCTGGAGCTGAGCAGCGTGGTCCTCCAGCTGGTGCGCAAATACCGGGCGCTGCGCCTGGAGCGGGAGGAATATGTGCTGCTGAAGGCGTTGGCCCTTGCCAACTCAGGTGAGGCTCAGCGAAAAGGCTTGGTCTTCTCGCGAAGGAATGAGGAGACGGTGAGTTCCAGTTCCACTTTAGGCACGGAAGCCCGCTGGGTTAATTTGGACTAATCACCAGGAGATGGAGAATTCTAGTCCCGCCTTAGGCATAAAAACTGGATAGGTAACTTTGGCCAATCACCAGGAGACAGTGAGTTCTAGTCCCGCCTTAGGTATGAAAACCCACTGGGTTAATTTGGGCCAATCACCAGGAGACAGTGAGTTGTAGTCCTGCCTTGGGCATGAAAACTGGCTGGATGACTTTGGCCAAACGCCAGGAGACGGTGAGTTGTAGTTCTGCCTTAAAACAGGGGTTAAGCGAGTTGCGCCTGATTTTAGGACATTTTTTGCCAAATGTCGTAAGCAAAGCACACAGTGCTGAAGTGAATCCGTGGAGGACTCTCTGTAATCCCGTTGCTTTCCCTTCTGCCCCCCAGACTCCGTTCACATCGAGGACATGGCGGCCGTCCAACGCCTCCGGGACGTCCTTCACGAGGCATTGCTGGAGTACGAAGCCTCGCGGCGCCCGGAGGAGCCGCGCCGGGCCGGCCGCCTCTTGCTAACCCTCCCGCTGCTGCGCCAAACCGCCACCCGGGTGCTGCACCACTTCTACAGCTTGAAACTGGAGGGCAAAATCCCCATGCATAAGCTGTTCCTGGAGATGTTGGAAGCCATGATGGACTGAAGGCAGGACAGGCTGAGAATTGGGGTCCAGGATTCAGGAGGGTGGGGGAACCCGGGCATCCAGGACGGGGTGGGGTGCCAAGCCCGCGATCGGAGACCAGCCGCCGCAGAGGCCCGGATGCGGATTCTGCCACCCTCTGAATCCCCGCCACGGCTATCGTGCTAAACTAACATGCATTTCACCATATGCAAACCTTGCGGTCAGCGCCTCGCCTCCCCCCCCCCCAACCTTCGTGCACAGTGGAGAACGACACACCCACCGCAACGCAGATCGCCACGGCAATCCTCCCCAGATTGGATTTGACACCCGGGGCCGGTTGGTGGAGACAGGGACAAATGTTTTAGAAGCCATACTTTAATTTATTGATTGGGACTTGGGGGGGGGGGCAGGGAAGGAGATTAGAGCAAGGCTTGTGCTCCTCGGCAGCAGGAAGGGGGGTGGACTTCAGCTCCCAGAATCCCCCAGTCAGCGTGCTTTCAGAGGGGTGGACTTCAGCTCCCAGAATCCCCCAGCCAGCGTGCTTTAAGAAGGGTGGACTTCAATTCCCAGAATCCCCCAGCCAGCGTGCTTTAAGAGGGGTGGACTTCAGCTCCCAGAATCCCCCAGCCAGCGTGCTTTAAGAGGGGTGGACTTCAATTCCCAGAATTCCCCAGCTAGCATTCTTTGGCATGGGCGAACTTCACCTCCCAGAATTCCCCAGCCAGCACAATTCCAGCTGGGTGGACTTCACCTCCCAGAATTCACGTGGGCTGAGGAATTCTGGGAGTTGTAGTCCACCTTTTTTAGCTGCCAAGGTTGAGACAGAATAGATTAGATAATGTAGTACCAGCAATTGCCTGGGTTTAAGTGTTGTGTACAAAGGACATAGAGCTCTTTAGCATATGGGGTGGGGGGGGCGGGAATTGGAGCTGTCCCACCCCAGAAGTGGCGAGAAAGCCTCATTTGGGTGGGGGGGCTCAAGCCGCACGTCCCTGGGGGTCTATTTCGGGTGGGTCTCCTTTCCTGCTGCCTAGGTTTCCTTCCCAGGGTCTCTTTGTTCCCACGTTTGGGCTACGCCTCGATCCAAAGCACCTTAAGACACTGTGGGGAGTCACGGTTCCAGGAATTGGGGGTGCAGAGGCCGGGGAGGGGAAAAGGGAGGGCACGGGACCCCCTCCTCGTTTTGCCTTGGCATGCCAGTCTCCGTGCAACCTCAGGGGAGGGACGCTCTTCCGCCATTCTCTGCCCCGTTCCTGCCATCTCCCTCCTCCTCTCCTCCTTCCCTGAATTATCCCTTTGAAGCAATAACTTTAATAATAATAATAATAATAAAAAACGGGATGTGGAGAGCTGGGGGTCTCCGAGGGGGATTGCCTCGCTCGCACGCAACCTTCCTTAAAAGCCAGGAAAGAGGTGGGCTGCGTTGAAGGAGCGAGCCCCTTTCCCTCTGAGACAGAATAATAAAAATAAAAATAAAAGGCCGGTCCTTTCGTTCTGCGTCCTTCACCCGAGTCCCATATAGCAATAGTTCAAAAGGCAGTTTTGCTTTTGTTTTCAGGTGTGACGCCCTGTCTCCCCTCAGCCGAACAGGTGACTTGCTTCCTTTCCCAACTTCAATCCAAGACCCAACCTGTGCCCAAAGCAATAAAAAAAACAACACACCATATATTCCCTCTCAATTCCCTTCCTTCCCACTCAGATTTGGAAGGAAGGTCCCCTGTGGCTTGAACGGGAGAGCCGTGTACATAGCAATATATTTTACTGTATATTTGTCGCAGGAAAAGTTTTAAAGGAAGGGGGAAAAAAAAAAGGTCTTAGCCCATCTTTGGCACACCTGCCTCTTCCCTAAGGAGGCAGGTGTGATCTTCTCCCTGATGTGTGTGTGTGTGTGTGTGTGTGTGTGTGGAGGGGGGGTGGAATAAAGGAAGGTGGGGAAAAACAGACGCTGGACTTTTTTTTTTTAATTAAATTATATGTGTGTGTACATATTATAAATACTTTGATCTGTGTATAGGCGGTTATACATTCATAGAGAGCTCTATTATGGAAAGAATTAAAAAAGAAGGCCGATGCAGCCTCTGCCGACATTTAACCTCTGTCTTTGTTTGGTGGCAGCGTCTTGCGCTGAACTTGAACTCTAGGCCAGCCAGAGAAGCAGGAGATGCAGCCAGATAAGGCAGAACAAGAAGCAATGGATGGAAACTAATCAAGGAGAGAAGCAACCTAGAACTAAGGAGAAACTTCCTGACAGTGTGAATAATTAACCGGTGGAACAACCTGCCTCCAGAAGCGGTGAATGCTCCAACACTGGAGGTTTTTAAGAAGAGACTGGACAGCCATTTGTCTGAAATGGTATAGGGTTTCCTGCCTGAGCAGGGGGTTGGACTAGATGACCTCCAAGGTCCCTTCCAACATTATTATTATTATCATCATCATTTATTTATAAGCTTCATTCATCTCCAGGTCATGAGTCCAGGGCAGGGAACAGAAATTAAAAACACAGCATTAAAAAAAACAACAGGTAAGTTTTGACTTACAACCACACCTGAGCCCAAATATTCCGTCGGTAAGCAAGACAGTGAGCGGTTAAGTGAGTTTTGACCCATTTTATGACTTTGCTTGCCACAGTCGTTAAATGAAGAGCTACAGTTGTTAGAACCCAGCTGTTGTGTACAGGTATTCAATTTCCAAACAGATCTCCTACACCCCAACCCTAGGATTCTCTTATCAATGTCACAAAGTCGGTTTCAAGCATTCAGATTTATTTACAGACACAAAACCAACAACAATAATGCAAAAAAAAAAAAAAAACCTGGCTGGGAGGTTAACTGTTTCTCCTCCGTCCCTCTGGACTCGTTCTGGCGGCGTTTTGATAGTAGGGCAGCTCACGTCTCGTCTTCGCTCAGCAACATATTCGGGATGCCTTTGGTAATGGGGAATTCCCGCCCAGTATCCGGACACTTCAAGACCCCTTCGATCACCTCCACCTAAAGAGGGCAAAAATGGAATCAGGAGGGAAAGAAGGAAAGGAGAGGAAGAGAGAGAAAAAATAAATGCAACTTAAAAAAGGAGAGGAGAGGAAAGGAGAAAGAAAGGAAAGGAGGAAAGAAAAGGGAAAGGAAAGGAAAGGAGAAAGAAAAATGCAACTTAAAAGGAGGAGAGGAAAGAAAGGAAAGGAGAAAGAAAAACAACTTAAAAAGAGGAAAGGAAAGGAGGAGAAAAAGAAAAACGCAACTTAAAAATCGGAGAGGGAAGAAGAAGGAAAGGAAAGGAGAAAGAAAAACGCAACTTAAAAAAAGGAGAGGAAAGAAGGAAAGGAAAGGAGAAGGAAAAATAAACACAACTTAAAAAAGGAGAGGAAAGAGGAGAGGAGGAAGGAATAGAGGGACAGAAGGAAGATGAGAGGGAGAAAGGAATAGAGGGGAGGGAGAGGAAGAAGAACACAAAGCTGCTGTTTTGGCACAGACGGAATTCTCCTGACTTGGCTGGATGCATTCCACGAAGTACGGGAAAATGAAGTAAAGTTTCAAACCTCCATCAAGACATGATGCACTTTCCGAAGAAAATCTTCATTTTGCTCATAATCGGGCATAACCTCGGACGGAAGGTCTGAGCGGTGGCCCAACTGTAAAGGGAAGAAGATCAGGTTATTATTTTTCACCAGCTCATCATCCTAGGCCGATATTTCCCTCCTCGACTGCAGGCTGTGCTTGTTTCCTACCAATAAGCTTCCAAGGGCCATCTGGCTTTTCTATGTAGATGCCCCCCAACACACACACTTCCTAGGCAACTTGCAAGAAAGGACAGCACGAGAAAGATAAACGCAACTTAAAAAAGGGGAGGAGAGAAGAGGAAAGAAGGAAAGGAAAGGAAGATAGAAGGAAAGGGGAAAGGAAGGAATAGCGGGAAGGAAGATGCACATGTTTGAAAATGTTAATAACTACCAGCTGACTAGAAGAAGATGGGAGGAGCCTGGATCCCTGCTTTCTCCATCTTTTTCCTGTCCCCCCGACACCTGACCAGGACTTACACTTTCTGCAGCGCCCACCAGAGCTGCCCATTCTATTTTGGGCACCATCCGTGCCGTGAACTCCGGGTTGAAGTCGATGTTGTTCACCTTCACCTCTGTAGCCTATGGGCAGGAAAGACCGAAAGGTTAAGACTCAGGAAACCCTTAAAACAAGGATTACGGCGCAGCTAAGCAGGCTGAAATTCTTACTCCCCGTCTTCCTAGGTAGATCGATCCACAGACCTTCGCGGTTTGGGGCTGGGCTACCTTGGGAATCCTCCCGTTTGTTTCTGCCTGTCCAGCTTGCTCAAGCAGGTCGGGCACGTTGTGGGTCCCATCAGCCGAGGCATGTTGTCAGCTGTGGGCACCAGGAGAAGTGCCTTCTCTGTCACGGGCCTTACCTATTAGACTGTTCTGCCTCTTGGTTTTTTTGTAAGACTATGAAGACTTGATTAAGGGTCCAGGCCTCGGACCCCAAGTGGGTTAATGGTCTCATTTCCTGGCTGCATAGTAACAATTCTACTTGGGGCCATCTATTTTTATTTTGTTATAATTTTGTTTATCCCACCTTTATTATTTGTATAAATAAAAATAACAGTAAAACAGAGTTGGGAGGAGGAACCTTAGAGGTCTTCTAGTCCAGCCCCTTGCTCAAGCAGGAGACTGTTTGGTCTAATGGTTAAACCACCAGGCTAGAAAGCAGGAGGCGGTGAGTTCTAGTCCCACCATAGGCATGAAAGCCAGCAGGGTGACTTTGGGCCAGTGACTTTTAGTCGGATCCACCTCACAGGGTTGTCGTGGGGAAGAGGAGGAGGAAGGAGCACTGTATACTGTATGTCTGCCACCTGGAGTAATTTCTAAAAATAATAAGAGACAGAATACAAATAAATACATATTTCAAGGCAGCAAACATACAGCATATAATGCTCTTTTCCCCACAACAACAACCCTGTGAGGTGGGTCGGGCCAATTTATTTTGTACCATCTTAATTACCTTTTTAAAAATGTTTTACGATATAAATAAACCACCCAGATTGAACGGCTCAGAGGGGTGGGCTATAGAAATCAAATCAAATAAACAAGCAGCCAGGCAGGGGATGATGGGATCACAAGCACGACGATGCAGTTCCTTCAACCAAGGCTCCAATGTCAGATTTGGGACTATCCAGCCCATCTTCTCTCCACCTAAATCTAAGGAACCTAAAGGAGGGGGAGTTGGGGATGATGGGAGCTGTAATCTGGAGAATGCAAAACTGGGGGAGCTTGGCTGGGGGAATGGGGAGCTGGAGTGCAGCACTAAAGCGATGGGCTATGAAGGGAGAGGGGGAAGGCTTTGCCAGCCTCGCTTTACCTTTATGAGAAGGGGAAACCCTCCTCCGGCTCGCACGCCCCGCACGTGAGAAGTGAGCATGTTGTGGGTCAGGAGTTTCATGTTTTCGGTCCGCCGAGCGAGCAGGGAAGGACACGTGCGCGCGGGGGTCCCTTCCGGTCTGCTTCCGGTATGGGGTAAACAAAAGCCGCCGGCCTTTCCTCTCCACTTCCGGCGAGTTTGTGCAACGCTCATTTGAGTCCTCCGGGAAACGCGACCCGCGCGCGATAAAAGTTCCGGGCTCTGAGGGTTCCTGGCTGCAAAGACTTGTGTCGAATGAGCTTTGCCCCGTCTTACGACCTTTCTTGCGAGTCACTGCAATTGTTAAGCTAGTAACACGGTCGTTAAGTGAATCTGGCTTCCCCCCCCCCGACGTGCCAGAAGGTCGCTGAAGGGGGTCACGTGGTCCAGCCGCCTCCTCAGGGACAGAAAGTCGACCATGCCGAGTAGGTCGTCCTGAATAGAAGTGGAAGGACGGCCAAAGAAACGGACAGGAAGTTGGCCGTCCCGGAGAGGTTGGCGTGTATGGCAGTGGAGGACTACTGCGCATGTGTGACAGGAAGTCGGCAGGTAAAGTTTATTTCCTTGTATGGCTGCTACTCCTGCCTAAGGCTGCATTCTGAGGCCTTTGCCTCTAAAATAAGGTAAATAGTCTTTCATATCTTGGGAAAGCCTGACTTTTTTGCCCTCTTTGGGGTAAGGTTTATTTCCTTGTGTAGCTGCTATTCCTGCCTTGTCCACTGGAGGGCACTGCTGTCTGTCCTACAGCATTAGTACTTAGGCCATCATAGGCCTTTTTAACTCGGTTTAAGTGTTTTGAAGCAGGTTTCCTTCTTCTGTGCCTGTTCTGCAGCCCTTGGGCCTCCCGTTGCTCTATTGTGATTAATATTAAGGCTTCTAATCTTCCACGCAGCTCCAGCAAAGCAAAAGCAAAAGAGATCTTGCAAAACTCAGCCAATCTGCTTCGGCCACGTGACCAGGCATCAAAAAGCCCACTTCCGGCTTCTCTCCAAGCCACGTGGCTGCAGAGGCCCGTTTTTGGTCGCGGTTTTGCACGTCTAACAGTAAGGATCCTTTCTGGATTAGTTCGTTTTTGGGAACACTGGCTAAACAGTGATTACGTGTATATAGCTATTCGTGTTAAAATTAAGAATAAGTCCCACTTGAATAACTGCCCCCTGCTTTTAATTAAACAGCCAATTGCATGTCCGCTGCCTTTAAACATGGCGACATTGTTAAAACGCCTCTAGATAGACCCGGGGGCGCCCTTTTTCTTCCAGGCACCCAGTGGAAAGGTTTTTTTTTAAATAAAATAAAATAAACTCCTAGGGTTTTACTTTGCATTTGTTCCAATTTACTGCGCATTTGAATAACTGCCCCCTGCTTTTAATTAAACAGCCAATTGCATGTCCGCTGCCTTTAAACATGGCGACATTGTTAAAACGCCTCTAGATAGACCCGGGGGCGCCCTTTTTCTTCCAGGCACCCAGTGGAAAGGTTTTTTTTTAAATAAAATAAAATAAACTCCTAGGGTTTTACTTTGCATTTGTTCCAATTTACTGCGCATTTGAATAACTGCCCCCTGCTTTTAATTAAACAGCCAGTTGCACGTCCGCTGAATTTAAACATGGAGAGATTATTGAAAAGCCACTGATGGACTCTGGGGCTCCCTTTTTTTCCAGGCACCCAGTTCGCCACCTCCGCTTCAGCTACCACAGCCTCATCATGGCCAACATCCCCAATGGGGCCAGCATCATGGACGACAACTTGACCACTCGCCGAAGGTGAGAGCTGACCCCCACAGTGGTACTTTTGATCTTAATCAGCAGAAGGCACCCTGTGACACCACACTCAGGGTTGCTACACTACAATTCCCAGCAGCCTTAGCTAGACAATGTTGCGGGAAACTGGGAGGCATTCCCCCAAGTGGACCTTCCTCAGTTTAAACCAAGGGTCTTCAAACGTGGCCCTGTTATGACTTGTGGACTTCAACTCCCAGAATTCCTCAGCCCTTGCTAGGGAATTCTGGGAGTTGAAGTCCACGGGTCTTAAGAGTTGTCAAGTTTGAGAAATGCTGCTTTAGAGCAGGGGTCTTCAAACATGGCCCTTTTATGACTTGTGGACTCAGCGTGCCTGGCTGAGGAATTCTGGGAATTGAAGTCCACAAATCATAAAAGGGCCAAGTTTGAAGACCCCTGGTTTAAACAGGAAAAGAGGAGAAGCCACAATAGAGGAGCGTTTGGGAGCTTATGGTGGCAGAGAACCGGGATGTTGTGGCCAAGCCAGGCAGGGGTTTAGGATAGGAAGGTAGCCAGCTATAAGTCATAAGCAAGCTCTGGTGAGCAGCAAGTGGCTTGGAAGAACAAACCCAGCGGGATGGCTGATGGGTTCCAGCACCCATTATTATGGGTTGGGTTGGGTTGGCTAAGGTTGATGGGAAATCCAATTGTTTCTGGATGGCTATTGGCCTCGCCTCTTCTTGGAATACAGAGTAGTTTAGCTTATCCAAATCCTGTTTTAAATCTTATCTTTCCCTTCCCTCTTCTCCCCTTCCCTTTCCTCCTCTCCCCTTCCTTTCCCTCCTCCCCTCTCTTCTCCCCTCCTTTCCCCTCTCCCCTCCTTTTCCCTTCTCTTCCCTCCCCTCCCCTCTTCCTCCCACTTCCCTTCCCTCTCTTATCTCCTCTCTGCTCCCCTTCTCCCTTCCTCATACTCTGAGCTGACTTCCAAGAAGGTGAATACAAGACAGTTGAGGTATCTAGAGCAGTGTTTCTCAGCCTTCATTACTTTTAGGACAGGCAGGTCAAACTCACAACATCATGTGATGTCGCGCGACGTATCGTGACTTGTTCCCCATTGCCAGCAATGGGGTGGGCATGGTTTCGGTGTGACGCATCTGGCCCACGGACCAGCAGTTTGACATGCCAGCTTTAAGAGGACTGAACTTCAATCCCAGAACCGGTCAGGGTGCTCCTTCAAGCACACGGGCCTACTCTGAATTGATGTGCTTGCATTTTAACATCTCCTTGGCCCTAGAGAGGAACCAGAGTCTGGAGCAGGGGTCCTCAAACTTGGCCCTTTTATGACTTGTGGACTTGAAGTCCACCAGTCATAAAAGGGCCATGTTTGAAGGCCCCTGGTCTGGAGCAACGTTCTTCAATCTGGGCAACTTTAAGACGTGAGGGCCAATTCCCAGAATTCCACAGCCAGCTTGAATTTGAAGTGCAGACATCTTAACGTTGCCAAGGTTGGAAAGTTGCTCCAGAGGGTTTTGAACTGCTGGGAACCAGGCTGGTTGAAAAGCGCCCTGCTTAATTTTCTTTTCCCTTTTCTCCCCTTGCTTCTCTCTGACCAGGCAATATCTACGCCTACGAATTCTCCATGGACAAGCTGGTGGCAGAGAGCGTCCTTCCTATCTGCCGCTCCTCTTACAACAAAGTGGCCGGCTACAGCTACAACATTGGCCCTGTGGTCCCCTATGACAACATCTAGGCAGGGTGGGAAGAAGAGAAGTCCAGCTGAGCTGGACCCTGGAGAAAGAGAACCCCAAGGATGGTGTTCCTGCAGACCTCTTTGGAGGGCTCGGAAGCCACGGGTTGGCCAAGTAGGCAGCAGAATAAGGAGGGGCACATGGTCTCCCCAAAGCTTTAATAACAGTGCTGTGGGAACGAAGAAGAGATGGTGGCTAACAGGGACCATGATAGATAGGCAAGAATCAGGAGATGATAATAAAGGCTTTAGCCCAAGAATCAGGAGGTAGTAAGACAGGTAGTAAGATAGTGTGCAGAGATCATTCTGGGAGAAGGGAGGGCTTCCATTCCTTGCACCTAGCTAAAATAGTTCAGTGCTGCCTTTCTGGAACAGGCGCCGATGCTACCTGCAACATCTGGAGATCTTAAGAAGAAGAAGAGACTTTGGGAGCGTTTTTCTTGTAAATAAAATATCTTTATTAAGCGTTGGTCTCGGGATGAGGGGTTGGTGTGCTTGAAAATGGCTGTTTTATTGTCAGGGGTGCTGGTTTTTGAAATCTCACATTGGAGAAAATCCAGAGGCCATCCCAGTTGGAGAAAACCCTGCCACAGGTAAGTCAAGCATGTGTGTAAGTATCCTTTCTTCTCCAGCTCCACTGGCACTTTGCCTGATCGCACCAGGACTGCTGAAGCAGCACCCCTCCTTAACTGTGCTGCCTGGGGCTGCTGGGAGTTGTAGTACATCTCTAACTTGGTGCAGCATGGGGATCTTTGCCTGATCCAGTTTTTGCTGGCTTGGTCACAAGTCATCTTGTGGGGCCTTCCTGCTGGGTGGGCTAGGGCAGCTGCCAAACCAGCAGGGAGAGCACCACAGTTATTCCTCTCCTCAGCCGTTGCAGCATGGACTGAGGATGATGGGACTTGGTGGCCAGAGAGAACTCGGCTTGGCAAGGCCTCAGCACCCGAGAGTTTGCAGCCCTTGTGCAATCAGGAGAAAAGTGACTGGTATATATGGGCAAAAGGGTCTTTTCTGGACAACTTTAAATGTCCTTGTTTTCCTCACGCCGATTGGGCTAATCCAAGCAGTTTCCCCAAAGGAATCTTTCCAGAACAGGAAGATGGTTTTGGTATTCTGGAGGTATCCTGATATCCCTATCAATACACTTCCTTTTCTAGGAACTTCCTTCTTGAAAACTCTTGCCAAAGAGGCAAACTGACACGATAGAGGGTCCCTGGGTTGTCCATATATCTATGCAGTAGAGCTGCAGAAGAAAGATGCACACATGCAGCTGGATGTATATTGTGCCAGGGCAGTGTTTTGCAAACTTGTCAGATGTGGGGGACTTCAACTCCCAAGTAATTCTGGGAGTTGAAAGCCATCTAAAGGTGGCTAAGTTTGAAAAAGACTGCTCTAAGCTTAGTTACCAGATCTGGGCTGCAAAAATATGCTAGGCCACTAGATGGTGCCAAATGTAATTTGCTGCCCTCTAGTGGCTATTTTTCAGCCGAGAGCTGGTAACCTTAGTATGGTACACCTTAATATATGGTAATATGTAGATGTATAAACATACCATATATTAGGGAATATTAATGTATGTGCCTGTGTACATTAACACAGTTGCATACAGTCATGTAGGCTAAGATCTATTGGGACCTTTTTTTCTAATAGATCTTAGCCTATATTGCTCTATGTGTCTGTATCTTAACACAGACGCACAGAGCAATATAGGCTAAGGTCTATTGGGGAAAAAAAGGTCCCAATAGATCTTAGATGACTGTGTGCATCTATGTTAAAGTACACAGGCACATACAGTAATTGGGGGGGGGGTGTCCCAATATATTGGAGTGAACCGGACACTCTGTGACTTAACTATATACGTGAATCTGACTTAACTATATACATGAATCTGTGTGGGGGAGGTGCTTATGTTTTTTTTTTTTTTTTTTTTTTTTTTTGCTGCCTCGCTTCTCATCCAAAAAGTTTCTTCAGTTCTGGCTGAATGGGGGGGAATGGAACGATTTATATTCTTTGCAGTCATCTGGTCATTAGTATTCCAAAGGCCAGTCATTAGCTCTGAGAATCGTTGAGGCCTCTTGGGGGTTTATCTGTATCTCCGGAGTCACCTGGACCAGTGTGGAAATGGGCCTGGGACCTTCTTGGGACTGCTGCAAGGACCGTGTTGGAGACGGGAGAGGTGGGAGAGGTGGTGTCGTATCCCTCCACCTGTCAACAGAGGGCTGTTCAGTTTTAACACAGATGGTCTCTTTGACCTCTCTTTCAAGCCCCCAGGGATCCTCCATCCAGAACGTGGACTTTGCTGTCTTCCAGAGTGGCCTTCATCTCTCAAATGCAGATGGACCGCTGTTCCAAATGTGCTTTTCCAAGAGGCAACTGGACTTTGTTTTTCCTTGAAGATGTTTCACTTCTCATCCATCAAGCTTCTTGGATGAGAAGTGAAAGTCTTCAAGAAAAAACAAAGGAAGTCTAGTTGCTTCTTGGGAAAGGACCTTTGGAGTAAACCATGATCTGGCTGATTAAGAATCTCCACAGACAGATGGACTGCTGAATCTTGTCCTGATGGGTTTGTTCTATGTTGTGCCACGTTTGTGAACAAAACAACTACTTCACAAGTGCATGGCACAACATAGAACAAACACATCAGGACAAGATTCATACTTCAAAACTGAAGTATACAGAAAACCCACAGTGTTTACCTTCACTGGACCAAAAACATACAAGTCGTCAGAATCCTACACCGCTGAGCTGAAGGTTTACCTACCAGCAGAGGGAAAAGAAAGACTAAAACACATTGAAGAAGTCCTCAGAACCTATGGCTATCCTAATTGGGCCTTCATCAAATCCAGACAAAGATCCAGTAGGATCCTTTGTCCCCTCCTGCCCCCAATAAGGACAAAACAACAAACGAAGCAACATCAATCCATGAAGTGCAGGAATATCTGAAAAGCTTAGGATTTTCAACTAATTCAACATACATGCACACCTCAAAATCTTGACGTTTAAGATGTGTGGACTTCGGCTCCCAGAATTCCTCAGCCAGCATGCTCATTCAGGAATTCTGGGAGCTGAAGTTCACACATCTTAAAAAGTTGCCAAGATTGAGAAACTGCACTAAGGCAGAAGCTTGTCCACCCCCCCAAGAATAAAATGCCTACACACAAACTGAGCAATGTGCAGTAGAATGTAGTGAGACATGTACAGAACTGCACATTGGAGAAGCAAAACTGCATGGCACAACCTAGAACTAGCACACCAGGACAAGGTTTAGCAGTCCATCTGCATTTGAAAGACGAAGGCCACTCTTTCGAAGACAGCAAAGTCCATGTTCTGGATAGAGAGGACCGCTGGTTTGAAAGAGGGGTCAAAGAGGCCATCTGTGTTAAACCGAACAGGCCTCTCTCAACAGAGGGGGAGGGATACGCCACCACTTACCTCCTGTCTCCAACACGGTCCTTGCAGCCGTCCCAAGAAGGTCCCAGGCCCATCTCCACACTGGTCCAGGTGACCCCGAGGATACAGATAAACCCCCAAGAGGCCTCAACGACTCTCAGAAAGCCAACGACTTACCTTTGGGGTACTAAGGACCAGATGACTGCAAAGAATATAAATCATTCCATTCCCCACCATTCAGTCAGAACTGAAGAAGCTTCTTGGATGAGAAGCGAAACGTTGGGGCATGTATATATACATATGTACACATGCAGAGACTTGTTGGCATAATGAGTTTATTCCAGGAATAGACAAATTATGTCTCTCTGCGTGCATATATATACATACACATATATGTGCATATTAGCATATTTTAGTAAACAGAACTATCTGTACGAAAAGCTAATATGTACATAGAAGAATGCCTATATATATTACTACATAAAAACTGGTATAGGTAGCCCTTGAGTTAAAACAGTTCATTTAGTGACTATTTGAAGGTACAACAGCACTGAAGGAAGCAGCTTACAATTGCAACATCCTCGTGGCATGTGATTAAAGTTCAGAAGCTTGACAACTGACTCATACTTATGGCTGCAGTGTCCTGGGCTCAGGTGATCGCATTTTGTGACCTGACAAGCGAAGTTAATGGGGAAGCAACATTCACTTAAGAACCATGTTACTAACTCAACATTTGCAGTTAACAAATGTAGCAAAGAAAGTCATTAAATTGGGCAAAACCAACTTAACAAAATGCCTCACTTAGCAACAGGAGCTCTGGACTCAAATGTGGCCATTAAGTCAAGGACTACCTGTAATATATATACCATTCGCCCCGAAAGCTAGCTTACCATGGGCACCCCGTCACTCATGACATGGGAGTGGGGGGTCCTTTTGGTGTTTGGGGACTTATCACAGCCCAGGAAGCTAGAAGTAAAACACATAACAACTACACAAATATATCAAACACTACAACATTGCATCAGTCCTTTTACTGGACACTGGAAGGTTGGTCTTCAATTCAAGACGGGAATCCATGTGGCTGATCCAGATGAGTCTGAACTTCGTGGATCCATGGCAGTTGCTCCAAGAGACATGTGGCCCTCCCACCCACCCAAACAAGCTCAGCCGTCTCCAAAGCCTCCCACCACCCGGTTGCAGCTACTCCGCCGCCGTCAGTAGCAGAACGCCATGGGTTCCAGCGTCAGGAAGCAGATGGGCATCATGGTCTGTCGATTCCTTCCTATATCTGGCGTCGGAAGGAAAGAAAAAACAGAATTAGAGGAGAAGACAATTTCTGATCTTGCAAATCTTCAGTCGTACTTCAGAAAGGAGCAAATGTTACATTCCAGAATGCTGACTCACAGTTGACTTGGCCTTAGGTTTTTCCCAAAAAATAGCTGGTGGGAGAGAGATTCACTCCAAAGAGGATGCATGGACTTCCCTACCTTTCCTTGGTCCTGCGTGAGGTGGCTTCCTCTTATGAACCTTTTGCCCACCTCCCTTAAGGAGGATTCTTTTCTGCTTTCCTTGGGTCAGTTAACCTAACCCTACCACCCTTGTAAAGTTTATAACACCTTTCTCCAATTTCAAGTTGAGTTGAAATAGACCACTAAGCAAACAGGCACCAGGGTTGTCTACCCCTACAAAGCTGAAAATAGTTGGGATTCCCATCTTCCCTTCTGGCTCCTATGCTTGAGAAGCCACAAGGGCAGCCCTGGAAAGACAAACATATGGCTGCAACTATTCTGTGGTTTGCACAATTAATGAATATAGATTAGCTCTGAATGTCTGCAATGAATCATCACTTCCGCTTATGGATATGTTCTGTAAATATATATCCTGCATGTTTTCATTTCTTTTTTTAGCTTGTCCCTTTAGAATTGGTGCTTTCTTTTTTTGTATTTATTAATTAGAAAAAGGGATAAAAGAAGCTGTATTTTTTTTTCTTTACACAAGACTCCAGGGGGTCTTGAAAGGGGGGGAAAAAGTCACAAAAAAGTCAAAGCCTGCCTGTTTTTTACATGGGTTGCATGAAGGATTGCGTTGTTAACTTTTATTAATAAAGTTGCTAATATTTCTGCAAAAGTCTTTTTTATACCATTTGGCCTGTACATTTATAGTCAGCATGACATGACATAAGGAAAAAGAGGCAAGGAGGGAGAAGGAAAACTTAACACACTGGATAACTTAAATTATTCAACCAGTGAGATATCATACGATGAGTATTTTTACTACAGTTGGTATATGATGGCTCTACTGCATTCATTTCACTTTTAACAGCAGTTATGTTACAAAAAGTGTTTTTTTCTATTTATGATACATATAGTATCCCCACCTCTCTCCATAGATTACAAGAAAAAAAAAGATATTGCAGGGAGGGAAAGAGGAATCAGAGAAGAGATATAGAGAGAGATGGATAGACAAATGGATAAGCAGGTGAACTATACATGAGCTAAAGAGATACAAAATGGGAAGATATAGACAAAAGAGAGACACAAAGATGAAAGAGAGAAAAGGTGGATAAAGATATAGATGAAATAGAGTTGGATGGATGGATGATAGAATGAATACAAAGAACAAAACAACAGCAGGTTCAGCATGTTGCTGGTCCATCGCCTGGTCGATCTGAGGAGAAAACCCTAGGAGTTTATTTTATTTTATTTTTTAAAAAAACCTTTCCACCGGGTGCCTGAAAAAAAAAAGGGAGCCACAGAGTCCTTCAGTGGCTCTTCAAGACGGTCTCCATGTTTGAATGCAACTGGCTGTTTAATTAAAAGCAGGTGCAATTATTCAAGTGCACAGTAGATTAGAAAAAATGCAAAGTAAAACCCTAGGAGTTTATTTTATTTTATTTTAATTTAAAAAAACCTTTCCACTGGGTGCCTGGAAGAAAAAGGGCGCCCCCGGGTCTATCTAGTGGCTCTTTAACAATGTCGCCATGTTTAAAGGCAGCGGACATGCAACTGGCTATTTAATTAAAAGCAGGGGGCAGTTATTCAATTGGGAATTCTTAATTTTAACACGAATAGCTATATACACGTAATCACTGTTTAGCCAGTGTTCCCAAAAACGAACTAATCCAGAAAGGATCCTTACTGTTAGACGTGCAAAACCGCGACCAAAAACGGGCCTCTGCAGCCACGTGGCTTAGATAGAAGAAGCCGGAAGTGGGTTTTTTTGGTGCCTGGTCACGTGGCCGAAGCAGATTGGGTGAATTTTGCAAGCTCTCTTTTGCTTTTGCTTTGCCGGAGCTTTTAGCAGCCTGACAGGGACTACAAAGACCACCTATAGCACAGGGCCTGCAAAGAGAGCCCTCCTGTGGTTATTTTAGGCGTGATAGCCTGAATGGGACTACATAGACCATATATAACACAGAGCATGAAAAGAGTGCCCTCCTGTGGTTATTTTGGGCACAGTGGCCAGAAAGGGACTACAAAGACCATCTATAGCAAAGGGAATGCAAATTGTGCTCTCCTGTGGTTATTTTGGGCATAGCAGTCTGACAGGACTACAAAACCCATCTATAGCACAGGGCATGGAAAGGATACCCTTCTGTCATTATTTTGGGCATAGCAGCCTGACAGGGACTACAAAGACCATATATACCACAGGGCATGCAAAGAGAGCCCTCCTGTGGTTATTTTGGGCTGAAGGGGACTACAAAGACCATCTATAGCACAGGGCATGTAAAGAGTACCCACCTGTGGTTATTTTGCGAATAGCAGCCTGAAAGGGACTACAAAGACCATATATAACACAGGGCATGAAAAGAGGGCCCTCCCGTGGTTATTTTGGGCTGAAGGGGACTACAAAGACCATCTATAGCACAGGGCATGTAAAGAGTACCCACCTGTGGTTATTTTGCGAATAGCAGCCTGAAAGGGACTACAAAGACCATATATAACACAGGGCATGAAAAGAGGGCCCTCCTGTGGTTATTTTGGAATAGCAGCCACCCAAGGAAACAAGACTTACCCCAAAGAGGGCAAAAAAGTCAGGCTTTTCTATCCTATCACAAACTGGGTTGGTCATTTTGGGGACAAAGTCATTAGAATGCGGCATTACGTCGACCTCACTCTTTTCACTCCGCAAAATGGGTCAAACGTCAGGCCCTCCCTCCTCTCTCCTTGCCCAAAAGAGGGCAAAAAAGTCAGGCTTTCCCGAGAGGTGAAAGCCTACGCTTGTTCTTTCAGGGCCAAAGGCATCAGAATGCGGCCTCAGGCAGGAATAACAGCACGACCTTCTCGGCATGGCCGCCAACAGGCAGAAGCCTTTTTAATGGGGTTTTAAGTTTACGGCCCAACTCGTTGCTCGGACGGGAAGTCCGCCATGCCCAGAAGGCCGCGGCAAAAGGAAGTTGGAGGATCACTAAGGACGGAACGGAAGTCGGCCATCTTGGAAAGGCGCTTTTCTCACAGGACGCGGGGAACGGCCGATATCGAGGGACAGGAAGTCCCAAATTGCCGAGAAGGCCTCTGGATGATTGCTGAATTGCGGGTGAAAATCCAGCCGGCGGACATGCGTCGAAGGCCGAGGGAAGCGGCCCGTCCCTTTCGGAGGAGCATAGAGTGGCGACGCTCTGCGCTTTGGGGCTTAGCTTCTCGGTGTCCCAATGCTGGGCAAAAGGCCTCAACGTTAATGCTACGGTACGGAAAACTCTGCCCTCCTGTGGCCAAAAACGGGTATTGCGGCCACCCAAAGAAACCCTTTTAATGGCATTTTAAAATTACGATATTCTGTCTTCAACCTAGTTACGGAGGGCTATGATGCCCTATTCATATTAATAAGGTTTTAATAATAAAGAATAGCCTTAAAATGCCATTGGAAAGTTTTGTAATGGCTGCTATACCTGCTTCAACCACGGGATGGCACTGTTTTTTGACCCTTAATAGCGTCCAATAGCTTCAATAGATAAATAAAAAATAATAATAATCTTAAAATCATGTTAATAGGGTTTATTTCCTTTTGTGGCTGCTATTCCTTCTTTAACCATAGGACTCCATTCTTCCCAGAGGACTTGACCGCTTTAGTCTCAATAAATAACTTCCCCTCTCCCAGAAACAGGCGATGGGATCCTAAGCGGGCCTCCTGTGCACTTTCCTCGCTCTTTTTAAATATCCCTCGGCTACGACCAACCCAAGCAAAGTGGCTACCAACAGAATAAGAGACGTGGAGTTCCAGCTAGAGCTTAACAGAATCTCTCTCTGCAGCAAGAAAATGGATTAAATGGGGTGTGTGGGGACCAGCAAGGTATCTGAAAGACCTGAGCTTTCCTAAGAGTAGAATAGCATTTTTTAGAGCCAGAGCCATTTTAATATCCTCTCCTTGGCACTCCTGCAGGGCAGGAATAATAAAACCCCAAGACTGAGTGAAGGTGTACTTGTGGCAGTGGGGAAGCTGAAGATCTCTCTCACGCGTTAGTCCAAAGCCAAACATTAAAATCAAAAGCCATTCTTTGGATCTGAAAAATATTTCCTTTAATTGTGTGCATTGTACGGTGAGGAATTTGTGGGAATGAGGGGGGCGGGGGGCGGGGCTTAGAGTCTTAATGTTTCTGCTCAGTTCTTGCCCTTTATGTCAAACGCCCAGAAATGTGAGAAGGGGCTTCAGAAAAGGCCGTCAGTCTGTGGGTTCTAGGACTGACTCGCTCAGAGCCTAGATCCCAATAATGCTCAGTGCTGTGTTTCTTAAAATGCTCCCGTGCCATGTTTTCAGCAGCACACTGCTTGAACTTCACCTCGCCAAAGCTCCGCTCCTTTGCCGTGCCCTAGAAGGACACAGAGAGAGGCAGGAGAGATTCTGAGCCAGCCTACGTATCAAGAGTTGCATTGCATGGACTGGAAGCTCGCGTAATGCAGATAATTCCTCTTTCCTTGCCCGTGGCTTACTGGTGAAGCCCTGAGGGTTGAAGTAACCCTTTAGAGTGAGTCCTGACATCTCCCGCTTTTTGAATTAAAGAGGAGGGGTGCTCTGAAGGGACAATTGTACAGAGCACCCACAGTTCAGTTCCTGAAGGTGTTTCTCTATCCTGTCACTAAGGGGGCATAATAAAAACCAGGACTTTCTTAGTAACGCTGGGAAAGCCCCAGAGTCTATCAGTGGCTCTTTAACAATGTCTCCATGTTTAAATGCAACTGGCTGTTTAATTAAAAGCAGGTGCAGTTATTCAAGTGCACAGTAAATTGGAACAAATGAAAAGGAAACCCTAGGGATTTATTTCATTTTGTTTTATTGAAAAAAACCTTTCCACTGGGTGCCCGGGAAAAAAGGAGAGCCCCAGAGTCCCTCAGTGGCTCTTCAACAAGGTCTCCATGTTTAAATGCAACTGACTGCTTAATTAAAAGCAGGTGCAGTTATTCAAATGTACAGTAAATTGGAACAAAATGCAAAGAAAACCCTAGGAGTTTTATTATTATTTTATTATTATTATTATTATTATTAAAAAACCCTTGCCACTGAGTGCCTGGAAAAAAAGGGAGCCCCAGAGCTCTTTAACAATGTCTCCATGTTTAAATGCAACTGGCTGTTTAATTAAAAGCAGGCGCAGTTATTCAAGTGGGACTTAATTCTTAATTTTAACACGAATGGCTACATACAGGTAATTCCCCCAGGTATGAATGTTTATTTAACCAGTGTTCACAAAAACCAACTAATTCAGAAAGGATACTTACTGTTAGACATGAAAAACCGCGACCAAAAACAAGCCTTTGTAGCCACGTGACTTGGAGAGAAGCCGGAAGTGGGTTGTTGTTGTTTTTTGCGGCTGGTCACATGGCCACGTCTGCCCGAAAAACTCCACTTCCGTGAAAGCCGCTCCGAGGCTGCTTCCGGTTTAGCGCGGTACGCCGCGTAAAGCAGTCCCCCGCTGGAGGAAACAGGAAGCTGCCTCTAAAGCTTCCGCTTCTTTGGTCGCTGTATGGCAGAGATTGCCAACCTTGGCAACTTTTGAAACTCCCAGAATTCCCCAACCAGCATGGATTTCTTTTTCTTTTTAATTTCGCCAGTAATAAAGGTGGGTTTTTTTTTCAGCTGGTTGGTGAATTCTGAGACAAGCCCGGACTCTAAGCGAAATTGAAAAGTTAAGGCATCTGCCCCAACAATTGCTGTCAAAAATAATGCAGATATGCACAAATTCATAAGCTGAACTTAAAGAATGTGGAATTTACTTGTTCCATACTCATTCCTACAGGCAGAAAGGGAGGCAATACCACTCTTCAAAAAGCATTTTTAGTTATTTTTCCAGTAATAAATATGGATCAAGTTCAGGGCGTTGTTTGCATAAAATGAGATGTTTCCAATTCCACAAAACCAAGTGAAGAGAAACAGTTTCCCCTTGGAATGCAAGGATCTAGCATTTTTAAACCAGAGATCCCAACTATTAAACGTAGTCCAACCTCTGCCCTGTCCAGTCTTGACTTCACCCTCTCCCAGCCACGAGCATTTTCTAGTCTGAACGGATGACAATAAATATCCCACCAAACAATCTTAATGCATCCACCTACACCCATGGAGAATTTTATAAGCCAACGTAGAATACAGTACTTGTCCTGTTTTGGAAAATCTAATCATGAGTGTCTCTGCACCCAACATCATTTAACACTGAAGGGGAGTACAAAGAGCATATATAACACAGGGCATGAAAAGAGTGCCCACCCGTGGTTATTTTGGGCATAGCGGCCTGACAGGACTACAAAGACCATCTATAGCACAGGACATGAAAAGAGTGCCCACCTGTGGTTATATATGCTCTGTACTCCTCTTCAGGCTGTTATGCCAAAAAACCCACAGGAGGACACTCTTTGCATGCCCTGTGCTATAGATGGTCTTTGTAGTCCCTTTCTGGCCGCTATGCCCAAAATAACCACAGGAGGGCACTCTTTTCATGCCCTGTTATATATGGTCTTTGTAGTCCCTCTCAGGCTGCTATGCCCAAAATAACCACAGGATGGCACTCTTTGCATGCCCTTTGTTATATATGCTCTTTGTAGTCCCCTTGAGGCTGTTATATCCAAAATAACCACAGGAGGGCACTCTTTTCATGCCCTGTGTTATATATGGTCTTTGTAGTCCCTTTCAGGCTGCTATGCCCAAAATAACACAGGAGGGCACTTATGGACTTCAACTCCCAGAAGCTCTATTATTATTAGCACTAATGATGTTACGTAGTTTGGGTCACAAAAACCTCTGCAAGAGAGCAGTCAAGCTCAGAGAGCACCAAAGACCACTTACAATCTTGGACTACAAGCCCCATCTTACACCAGGCTGTACCTCCAAAGGCTGGGAATGGGGGGGATTTGACAAGACGCCAAACCATTTAGCAATCAATCAATCAATCAACTAGATGACCGCCAAGGTCCCTTCCAACTTTATTATTATTATTTGAATCAATCAATCAATCAACTAAAAGAGGACCAAGCTTGCAACTTATATGTTTTCTCTTGAGTGATGCAATTCCCAAACGGATGCAAAGCTAAATCCAATCCCATGTTTTTTTCTTTTTTTGCAAAAAAAGAAAAAAGAAACAAATCATGTTTACGAATGCAATAATAAAGTCAAATGTATTGCATTCCTACTCTCTTCTCTTCCCCTTTCCCCCCCACCCCACGGGGAAAGAAAAAGCCCTCCCACCCAACTCCCAGGGCACGTGCACGGTCGAGGGCGCGCGCCCAAGCAAGCCCGGGCCGGCGCAGCGGGCGAAAAACTTCAAAAAGGTTGCGCGTTGCCATGGCGGCTGTCACTCCCGGGATTTCCATGGCAACGGGGTGGAACCGGGCGGGGGCGCTGGGGCGAGCCTGTTGGGGGGCCGGCCCGTCTTCTCTGCTTGCAAACTGTGGGGCGACCCGCCGGGCCTTTGCCTCGGGAGCCGCGGCCATGGCGGCCCTTAAGGTGAGTGCAAAAAAAAGAAAGAAAACTCCGTGCAAAAGGACGTTGCGAATCGTGCAATTTGCACACTTTGGGGGTGCGGGGGGTGGGGGTTTTGGCCCGATTTGCAAATAGCTAAGGGTGCAAGAATCCCCAAAGGGGGGGGGTTAGGAAGGGCCCTCCGTTTGCAAAGTCACCGACGTGTAAGAGGTCAGTGCAAAAGGACAGTAATAATTGTGCAGTTTACACATTTGGGGAGGGAGGGGGGTTTCGCCTCCTGATGTGCCAGCAGCTGGGGGCAGGGACCCCCTTGCAATGACCTTGAACTGGCCTTGCAAAATCACCGCTATACAAGGGAGTCAGTGCAAAAGGACACTAATAATTGTCCAATTTGCACACTTGGGGGGGTATTTTGGCCTCCCGATGTGCCAACAGCTGGGTGCGAGAACCCCCAAAATGGCCGTGGTGAATGAGTGATAGAGATGCATGCAATACTGGATATGTTTGATGCAATGCTAGGCTGTTGCACAAGCAGGGTTACAAAACGTGCCATATGTTGGACCCTCACCCTAGCTAAGCTGGAATGTAGCTTGGTTTCTTTCGTTCGATATTAATACCGTATACAGAACACTTATTCAGTTCTCACGAATGAACACATTTCAAAATGTAATCTATAAGACAGGCAGTCCTCAACTTACAACAGTCCACTGAGTGACCGAAGTTATAACAGCACTGAAAAAAAAAGTGAATTATAACCAGTTTTTCACATTTACAGACCATTGCAGCATCCGCCATGGGTCACGCGATCCACATTCGAACCCTTGGAAACTGACTCCTATTTACGACGGTCGCATTGTCCTGGGGTCACGTGACCACCTTTTCTGACAAGCAAAGTCAGTGGAGAAGTCAGATTCACTTAAAACAACCGGGCAGGGACTCCCTTAACAAGATAGATTGAAAAAAAATGGGGCCAAACACACTTAACAAATGTTTCGCTTAGCGACACAAACTGGGGGCTCAGTGGTGGCCGTTAAGTGAGGACCACTTGCAAAATGGAAAAGAGTGTAAACAGAACAGAAGAAAGATTGGTGTCCCTGGGTCACGTGATCCCCTTTTGCTACCCGATAGGCAGGGTGTGCTGGCCACGGGATTCTGGGAAATGAAGTCAGGCTGGTTTTTTTGTTTTTTGGGGGGACAGATTGGTGACAAGCTGCCCAACGTGGAAGTCTACGAGGGAGACCCTTCGAACAAAGTCAACCTGTCCAGCCTCTTCAAGGGGAAAAAGGGCATTCTTTTTGGGGTGCCCGGTGCCTTCACCCCTGGTTGTTCCCAAGTGAGTAAGAGCCTATTTTTATAACCCACCACGGAGTTGAGAATCTGAATGCTCTGAGCACCATAACACCTGAAACACAGTTTTGAGAACTTGGCTCAAGGTGGACCACGCTTCGTTTAGTGACCGTCCCAAGTTACAACGGCACTGAAAAACAAGGGACTGATGGCGTTTTTACGCTTACCACCGTGGGCCACATCAGATGCTCGGCAACTGACTCCTATTTACAACGGTCGCAGCGTTTCCAGGGGGTTGTCCTTTTGCGACCGTCTGTCAAGCAAAGTCAGTGGGGAAAAAACCCGATTCGTTTACCAACCGTATTGCTAACCTGATAACTGAAATGGTTCACATAACAACGGGGGCAAGTCAGGTCCTAAAAGGGGGCAAAACCCACTTAACCAACATTTGTCCCTTAGCAATAGGAATGTGGGGGATTGTGGTCTTAAGGTGAAGACCTTTCTGTAATTTTTTTTTTTTTTCGTTTTGTGCCTGATGACAGACGCATCTGCCCGGCTACGTGGAGAAAGCAGGACAACTGAAAGGCAAGGGGGTCGAGATCATTGCTTGCCTGTCGGTCAACGATATTTTTGTCATGAATGAATGGGGAAAGGCTCACCAAGCGGAAGGAAAGGTAAAATAGTGTGTGTTTGTGTGTGTGTGTGTGTGTGTGAGAGAGAGAGAGAGAGAGAGAGAGAGAGAGAAGGAGGGGGATAGGAAATTCCCCCCCACCTCTTTTTAATTTTTCCAAGACACAAAGATTAGGACAAAAATTTATATCGGTGTTTCTTAACTTTGGCGATTTTGAGAAGAGCGGACCCCAAGTCCCAGAATTCTGCAGCGTGCCGAGAAATGGTGGATGAAGACAAATAGAGGGGAAAGCATGTTATTTGGGGGTTTCTGGGAGTTGAAGTCCACTTAGTTTAAAGCAGGCTGGCTGGGGGATTCTGGGAGTTGAAGCCCACTGACCTTAAAGCATGCTGGCTGGGGGATTCTGGGAATTGAAATCCACCCCTCTTAAAACAGACTGGCTGGAGAATTCTGGGAGTTGAAGTCCACTTAGTTTAAGCATGCCGGCTGGGGGATTCTGGGAGTTGCAGTCCACCCAACTTAAAGCATGCTGGCTGGGGAATTCTGGGAGATGCAGTCCACCTACCTTAAAGCATGCTGGCTGGAGAATTCTGGGAGTTGAGGTCCACTTAGTTTAAGCATGCTGGCTGGGGGATTCTGGGAGTTGAAGTCCATCCATCTTAAAGCTGGCTGGCTGGGGAATTCTGGGATTGAAGTCCACCCATCTTCAAGTTGCCAGGTCTGAGCTACACCTTGTTTTGAAGACTTCGAGTAACACCTGGGAAGATCATACAGGGAGCCTGAAATGGAAATATTAGCCAGAAATAACTCATTTTCACCTTTTGCTCTTTGCAAGATTATGCAAGATTCGTTTATATAACTGAACATGATTCATAATTCATCGTGCAGTTGCCAGATGTCACAGATGGGAAGACACAGGGAATTGCCGATCTTGGCATCTTGGTTTATACAACCTGGCTACCCACCCACCCACCCGTTCTTTTCGTTCTCTTTATGTACACATTCTGGAATTTATTTGCAGCAAGATTTATTTCCTTCCTTCAAAGCGGGAACCCAACAGAAGTCTACCAAAGTTGCTGCCAAATTACAATTCTTTATGCGCCACAGAGGGAGAAAAACATCTTATTTTTTTTCCATGTTTTTCAGAGATATTGGCCACAACTTTCTTATTTCTCTGCTGTCACGTTGGTTAGGGTGGTGTAATGGTGTGTGAGAATCACCTTGGAGACGAGAGGAAGTTCTTGACTTACAATAGTTTAGTCGCCGAAGTTACAACAGCACTGAAAAAAGCGACTTTTTCAGACTGAAGACCATTGCCGCATCCCCAGAGTCACGTGATCAAAATCCAGACGCTTGGCAACTGACTTGTACTTGATGACGGTTGCAGTGTTCCTGTGTCATGGGATCAGCCAAGTCAGTGGGGAAGTCAGATTCACTTAACAGCTGTGTTACAAGCTTAACACCTGCGGCAAGGAAGTTTGTAAAATGGGGCAAGGCTCACTTAACGAATGAGCAACCGTCGTTAACTCGAGGACTAGCTGTAGTAGTAATAGCAGCGGGGCCACGTCCCTGTAGGTGGAGGCTCTTAACTAGCCCAAGTTGCTTCTTAATTGCAAAGAATGTGAGTTAATGAACCAAGAGGGCTGGGCAGAGGCCGAACCCCAGGAGAAAAGAGATTTTTACGGATAATTGGCACAGCTTTTGAGGCTGCTTGTTGCTTTCAGCTCCCGGTGGAGTTTCCCAGAAGTTGCCCAACACAACTCAGCAACTGAACAACACTGATTTCTCTGCCCGCCCTTCCCAAAGGCAAAATGATTTGATTTTCAAATTATGCCGTGGCATGTGGTTTGCCCCTTAGCTACTCCCAACCTTAGGAAATCTTGCCCAGGTGTGCCGTATAATCATGCCCAGGCATTCCCTGTTTTTCTGTTTCTTTGCCTTTAAAACTTTTCTGCAAATAATTTGGCCCGTTTTCCACTGGGGAAAAGGAGAAGCTAGGAATTGCTCCATGTTGTGATTTATTTTTTATTTTTTTAAAAAATGGGGTTTGTTTTCTCTTCACAGGTGCGGATGCTGGCTGATCCAACGGGGGCTTTTGGGAAGGTACGGAAATACCCGGCGCAGTGTGGGGGTTCGGGCACTCAGCTAGGAGAGCCCCAGGGGTGGGAATTATGGACTGGCCCAAAGTCACCCAGCTGGCTTCCATGCCTAAGGCGGGACTAGAACTCACCGTCTCCTGGTGATTGGCCCAAAGTCACCCAGCTGGCTTCCGTGCCTAAGGCAGAACTAGAACTCACCGTCTCCTGCTTTCTCGTCTGGTGCCTTAACCACTAGACCAAACTGCCTCAAATCAGCCCCAATTTTGCTTCTTCCCACAGGCCACCAATCTCTTGCTTGACAAGGACTCTCTCCGGCAGTTGTTTGGGACAAATCGATCCAAAAGGTCTGAGAACCGCAAATTGCATTTTGTGTCTGTCTGTATGGGTGTGTTTGTGTGTGCTGTATATACGTGTGTGTGTGTGTGTGTGTGTGTGTGTGTGTGTGTGTGTGTGTGATTTCTTCCCTTCCAAAACCTTTACAGCAGGGATCTTCAAACTTGACTTATGGACTTCAACTCTCAGAATTCCTCAGCCAGGCACGCACGCTTCTGAATTTGGATCACATGACCGTGAGGGGAGGCTGCAACGGTGGTGTGAAAAGCAGTCCTACGTCCCTCATTTCAGTGCCGTTGTAACTTCGAACGGTCACTAAATGAACCGTTGTAAGTCAAGGGCTCTCTTCAAGGGCACCTCCGTTGAACTGAACCCTGGTTGAATCTTCTCGGCTCTACCTTGAGGTCTTCCTGCAGTCTCTCAATCCGGAAAATAAATGGAAAAATCTTAAAATCTTTTCCAGCCATTATTTTTCTTCCCATCGCCCTCCCAGTTTCACCCTCTTCTCCCTTTCTTCCAGGTTCTCCATGGTGGTGGAGGACAGCATGGTGAAGTCCCTCAACGTGGAAGAGGACGGGACGGGACTGACCTGCAGCCTGGCCAGCAACATCGTCTCCCAGCTCTGAGGCCCAGACACCCCCCCTATTGCTGATCTTAGCCCTAGTGGGAATCCACCCTACGCAACCAGTTGGTTCCTACCAGATGGATGGCCCTTGCGGGATTTTGGAATTGGCTCGGGGGGACGCACCAGAGAGGGAGTTGTGCGTCTTTACATAATTGTGGCGTCCTTGGTGCTCTCTGAGCTTCAAGACGTTTCATGACCCAACTAGCTAACATCATCATTGCTCTCTGTTTATATATTAGTAGCTTGCCCTGTCAGTGTTGGGGAGAGTGTTTTCGTTTCGATAGATCCTTGATTAGGCTGTTCATTGTTTGATTGTCGTAGCTGATAGCAGCAAGTTCCTTTGTCTACAAAAAAAAAGAGTAAACCCCACTCTCTTCTAGCACTGATGATGTTATCTAGTTAGGTCACGAAACGTCTGCCAGAAAACCACCAGGCTGAGAGAGCACCAAAGACCGCGTCGTTTAAACCTGAGCTGGAAAGATTATCTTCTGTTGGTTTACACAATTGTTTTCGCTTCTTCTCTGTTCCTTGGATTGCAAATAAATAGTCTGAAATAAAGCTGAGGTCTCAGCCTGTTTCTTGGGGTTACATCAAAGGGCTCACGCTGGCTAGGGAGTAAGGTGGTGAACCCCATAACAATCCAGCCACACTCTTCCATCCATTCTTTAAAAAAGAATCATAATTTATTGCAACTGCAAACGTGTCGAATTCAATGTATGAACGAGAGGGATTATTCACACGTGTTCCTGTCTCTGATGGGGGGAAAGGAGAAACACACCTCGTTCTATTTTGGTGAGAGGGTTGGAACCACGGGTAGTGGACGTGTGAAAAAGCAAGAAACATTTTGGGCACAACTTCGTATAATGACGCAAAAGCTTCCCTAGAATTATTCTCATCGGGCTTTACAGATGTTGAGCTAGACAAGAAACGGGGGAAATTAATTTTCTGTAGATGACAACTGCGGCAAGATCATTGTGTGTGCAGAGACTCGAGTTACAATGGAACCCCCAAAAGATAACAGCCAAGTTCTGACGGATTGACAAATCGAGCCTGCTCTAAACTGCTGCATTTCAAGAACAGGCCTGCTTGAGAAAAGGGGGTTGAGCTAGAAGACCTCCAAGGTCCCTTCCAATGCTATGATTTTAAAAATTACATTTCTATTCACTTCGCAAAACACTTTTCCATTGAAGAAAGCTTCAAAGCAGTCCTGCGGTGGAGAGAGCTCTGGAGCATGCACAGAGTTTCATCCTTGCTGTTGGGCTTAGATTACCCATAGCTTTGTCGTCTGCAAAGAAAGGGCTCTCACAAAGACATCCGATGCTGTTAAAAATTTAAAAAGAGATCACTTCGGCTGCGTTGTGATGTCTTCTAACTGCTATTCTTTAACCGTGTTTCAAATCTTCCCTGAACATGGATTTGCGCCCGTGTCCTAGTTCAATTCCAGGGGTTTTTTTGACGCAGGGTGAAGCGCACTGAGAAATTGAATTTGTTTGTGGTGGAAAGCCAAACTCAATAAATAAAACATCTGCTGACAAACAGGAGACCACGCTTGTGATGACGCTATTCAAGGTGATGGAAAACTTCTTGTGAGCATCTCCGTGTGGGCCCTGACCACAATTTGTGTCATTTTTCCAGCAGCGAGTCAAGAAAAAAGTCAGCCCAGCTTCAGAAAACTAGTCCTAGCAAATTCTCTTTGATGCCGTCGCTCGTGAAAATTAACGTCTCTTTTGAGTCCTGCAGAAGTTTCAGCAAGATAAGTTTCATTTTGAGGACTTCCTGTCTACCGTGTTGGGAAAGACCACACCACGAAGGATGTAATTTAGAGCTTTGACTGAGCAACCCAAGCTTCCTCCTCAACCGTTTAACCCCCCCCCCCAAAAAACCCAGATTACGGAAGGAAGTCGTAAAACACCCCAGCGATGCCGGTCGATTGCAGCCATACCTAAGGCCTCCAGGAGCCCTAGATGGAGGAGACATTGTCTTGACCACACCATGGATGAAGATGGGCTTGAAGCGATGGAGGAATTCGTATCTGGGCCCTTGGTCACCTGGGTGAGCCTCACTTGTGTGTGTGTGTGGGGGGGGGAGAGGAAGTGTTCAGAGATAGGCTGTTCAGAGAATTCTCTCGACAGAAACCTTGCTAGGACTCCATCTAACCAACATGTCTTCACCTTGTCAACTTGAAGATGGGTGGACTTCAACTCCCAGAATCCCCCAGCCAGCATGCTTTAAGACGGTTGGACTTCAATTCCCAGAATCCCCCAGCCAGCATGCTGGCTGGGGGATTCTGAGAGTTGAAGTCCACCCATCTTCAAGTTGTCAACATTGATAAACATTGATCTAAATCCTTGAACTTGGTTGATGATATCCTTAACTCTGTCCATTGCGTAGATCAACAAGCTTGATTGGGGGGGGGGGAACTTATTTTGGATTTGGGTCTGGGGGGCTGAAGAGTTTTGGAGGCCTGGAGATCCACCAAGGTTGGGCAACCCAACCTCCTATTTTTGAGCCCCCATCCCATCTGTCCTCCCTTCTTCCTTGTATCACCACATTTTGACTTCCCACCATCAAGAAGTCGCCTTGATGTCTTGGTCCCACAGATGCAGACGCTGGAGGATCTGGTGGGCCGGAGCTTCAACCAACGTCCCCAGCGGGAAGAAGAGGCGAGCAAATATTTCCGAAAACTGGTTAATGGAGATTTCCTCCACCAAGTCATGCAAATGATGTGAGTCACGCGTTTGCCGGCGCTAAGACACAACACGACAGCAGATCTTGGTTTCCTAGTGTGGCTGAACCCTCGCAGCTTCCGGCAGGATTATCCAACGTTTACGTCTCTTGTGCAGAATTTCTAAAATTAAAAATCCCATTTTTATGGGAGGCTTGCCCTTCAAAGACCCACCGTTTTCTTTAAACAAGACAAAGCCAAACCAGACATTTTCACCACCGGTAAAGACGAGGAGGGGTGTGGAGTTGCCAGGATGAAAAAACCTGTGCCTTTTTTTTTTAAATAAAAATAAAAATTAGAAAAGCAAGTTTTGGAGGCTGGCTGGCCGGCTGGCCGGCCGTGTACACGGTTTGTTGTTTGATAGTTTAACTAAATAAATACGTGTGTAGAAATTGTATGTTTCCTGCAAAACTAGCAGGTTCAGTGCATTGTTAGAATGCACAGCGTGAACGATGCTTAATTCAAGGTGAGCAACGTACAGATTTTAGATACACGTTGAAAGGGAGAACGCAAATCTTTACATTGCTAACTGGGGGATTCTGGGAGATGCAGTCCACCCATCTTCAAGCATGCTGGCTAGGGAATTCTGGGAGTTGAAATCCATCCATCTTTATGCCTGCTGGCTGGGGGATTCTGGGAGTTGAAATCCATCCATCTTTATGCCTGCTGGCTGGGGGATTCTGGGAGTTGAAGTCCACCCATCTTTAATTCTCCATTGTGCCTTCCCTAGTGACTTGATTCCTACTCCTTCTCCTTGGAGAGATGAAGGCGGGGAGGAAGACAGCTTGCAGACGCTCCAACTCGTCCTTAAAAGGCTGCAGAATTTCTACAGGGTGAGTAGAACTGGGATTTTAGGATTGGGCCCCCTAGCTGGAAGGATCTCTTCAAGCAGGATAGAAATTTGATGGAGGGTCCTGTTTTTCCACCTTGGCAATTTTAAGACAGGTGGTAACACACCAAGGATAAAACGGTAGTAAGGTTTAGTGACCTGGAACGGTCACTAAAAAAAACGGATTACTTTTTTTTTCTTGTCCCAGGATGAGCTCCACCAGGTGATCCTTTCCTCACCTCCAAATCTCCATCTAATGGTCAGACAGCCCTTCACAGGTAAGGCCCGGGGACACGGGAGGAATTTAGGCTGTGATAGATAGTCGGATAAAAGACTTTGTGTTCCCTTACTCAAAAAACTTCACAAGCAACATCCTTCAGCCTGGTTTTACGGCTGCCAGTCTAGGGGTCCTTCGTCCAAATCTAACAGAGTAACAAGAGTTGGGAGCGACCTTGGAGGTCTTCTAGTCCAGCCCCCTGCTCAAGCAGGAGACCCCATACCATTTCAGACCAGGGACTGTCCAGTCTCTTCTTAAAAACCTGCAGTGTTGGAGCATTCACAACTTCTGGAGGCAGGTCGTTCCACTGGTTAATTGTTAGGAAATTTCTCCTTAGTTCTAGGTTGCTTCTCTCCTTGATTAGTCTCCATCCGTTGCTTCTTGTCCTGCCTTCCGGCGCTTTGGAGAATAGGTGGACCCCCCTCTTCTTTGGGGCAGCCCCTCAAATATTGGAACTCTGCAATCATGTCACCCCTGGTCCTTCTTTTCATTAAAATCCTTCTTTTCATTAAAATCTTTTAATGAAAAGAAGGACCAGGGGTGACATGATAGCAGAGTTCCAGTATTTGAGGGGCTGCCCCAAAGAAGAGGGCTGCAAACCCGTTTTGTTAGGGGAGAAATAGGAGCGGTTTGAAGGGGAAAAAAAGACAGAGAAAAAAAACAATATTTGCAACGAGGGTTTTAACCTTGGTCTTCCTGTTTCAGTTCAGGCCGTTCAGGAGATGAAGAAATTGGTGCAGCTCTTGCTAGGAAGCGCCGTTCAGGTAGGTTGTGGGAATCCAACAACAGGGGTGAGATCTTTAATCGGTTTGCAGTTTCCTGGGCTTATGCAGATGTTGACTCTTTTCTTTGAACTTCCAATAGTGTGAAGAGCGAGATGTGTTCATTGGCCGAATCCAGTCGCTGGACATTAGCGTGCAAGCAGCTTTGGCTTCGGCGATCAGAGAGGTAAACGATCAGACAATTAAGAAATGTAATTATTTCCATCTCCAAGGGGAGGAGCGGAAAGGCCGGGCTACTCCTAAATGTTTTCAATGTTTCACGTGTAAACTGCCCAGAATTGCTGGGAGTGAGATGGAATGCAAATGATAATAATAATAAAAACATCTGGAGTACTGTTTGAATACCGTCGGCATGGACAAATCCACTGTCGGTCAATTGCAAATGGCAGCTTGACTCGGAACAGCTTAAATCCTAGAAGATCTTGAACTGAACGGAGCTGGTGTTGAACGAAATGCATGCGGACGAAAAGGAAAGAATTAAGATGGTTGGCATGTGTGAACTGCAGTTGCTTAGTTATAGGGTGAATGAAGCAGCTGACTCGCTGTTCCATAAAACCTTCTATTCTTCGCTGCAGCAAAAAAGGGAGAAATATGCTTTCTCGCTGCGCTTCCTGTTAATTATTCCTCCCCTGCAAATGAGTTTGCTGCAGTTGGAAAACAAAAATTGCCGGAGAGATGCAAAGGAGAAAATTGAGGTTCCAGGTCCCAAAGCTGCTTTTCCAAAAGGCAACTGGACTTTCTTGATTTTTTGCCGGGGGTTGAAAAACTTTTTTAAAAATTCTTTAGTGGCCAAGCGTGGCTGGACACACGGAGAGTTTGTCTCCGGTGCAGAAGCTCTCAGTGTACATACAAACAACCAAAGCCATCAATCGTGGCTTTTAAAGACTCCCGGTGTTGGAGCATTCACCGCTTCAGGAGGCAGGTTGTTCCACTGGTTAATTGTTCTAACTGTCAGGAAATTTCTCCTAATTCTCAGTTGCTTCTCTCCTTGGTTAGTTTCCATCCGATGCTTCTTGTCCTGCCTTCAGGTGCTTTGGAGAATAGCTTGACTCCCTCTTCTTTGGGGCCACCCCTGAGATACTGGAACCCTGCTATCATGTCCCCCCTCATCCTTCTCTTCATCAAACTAGACATACCCAATTCCTGCAACCGTTCCTTATATGTTTTGGCCTCCAGTCCTCTGATCATCTTTGCTGCTCTTCTCTGTACTCTTTCTAGAGTCTCAACATCTTTTTTACATCGTGGTGACCAAAACTGGGTGCAGTATTCCAGGTGTGGCCTTATCAAAGTGTTATAAAGTGGTATTAACATTTCACGGGATCTTGATTCTATCCCTCTGTTGATGCAGCCTAGCACTGTGTTGGCTTTTTTGGCAGCTGCCACACACGGCTGGCTCCTATTTAAGGGATTGCCCACTAGGACTCCGAGATCCCTCTCACAGTTGCTACTATTGAGCAAGGTACCACCTATACTATACCTGTGCGTTTCATTTTTCTTGCCTAAACATCAACAAACGGAAGTGCAAATAAATATCTGGTTTCTAGCAATAAACTCCTGGCTGTTCTTTCCAGGTTAGCCAGGAGCCGGAAAATGTGCTGGGATTGCAGTGGAGGGAGATGGACCCAGCCAGCATGCAGCAGCTCCTGTGGGATCTTGGGGTCCGAGTTCAAAAGCTGGTTTCTGAGCGAGATGCAGGATTGGAGGTGAGAGTCGTGACCGTTCCCTGTCCCGCCTTCTTCTCACAAGGACGGCCTTCAGATCCCCAGTGCAGCCATCAGATCAGATCCTAGCTTTGGCACAGGCAACGTCAGCCTTGCGAGGTAGACCAGACGATAAACACAACCAGGAACGCAAGCTCTATCTTACAGTAGTCCTTGAGTTGTAACCGTTCCTCAGCAAGTTCAGAGAGCCAGGCCTGATTTTATCCCCTTTTTGCCACCGTTGCTAAGCGAATCTCCGCGGCTGTTTAGTGAAACATGCGGATGTTAAGCGAATCCAGATTGCCCCGTTGACTTTGCTCGTAGGAAGCTGGCGGGGCAGGTCATAAGCGGCAATCACTTGAGCCCGGGATGCTGCTACCACCATCATAATAAGTACATGCCGGTTACCTAGCAACCGGATTCTGGTCGCATGACCACGAGGATGCTGTGACGGTCGCAAAAGGTGAGGACTTGCCCTGGGTCGCTTTTTTCAGTCCCGTTGAAATGTTGCGTGCTTGCTAAACAAATTTGTAAGTTGTAACTCGAGGAGTATCTGTGCAAGAAAAGGCCCTTGGAATGATTCTCACCGTCCATCGTGGTCCTTAGTACCTCAGAGGGAGGGAGGCCATCTTTGGACCTCCCACCTCTATTATTATTATTATTATTATTATTATTATTATTATTATTATTATTATTATTATTATTATTATTACTATGCCTTCCTGCACAGCAATTGTGGGAGCTGCAGCAGAAAGAGGGACCCCCTTTAGCGGCCCAGCTGGAGAGTAACCAGTCCCACCTCGGGGTTCAGCTTGCCGAACGTCAAGCCCAAGTGCGGCGCTTACAAGGCGAGCTGTGAGTTGTGGGGCCGAGGTGGGGAATGTGGGGGGGCTGGAAGGGGGTTTGGGGTAACAGAAGTCACTGGAAGAGATTCTGCTTCCTTCTACCACTCTCCTTCCTTCCTTCCTTCCTTCCTTCCTTCCTTCCTTCCTTCCTTCCTTCCTTCTCTTTCTCTCCCTTCCCCTCCTTTCTTTCCTTCTTTCCTCTCCAATTTTTCCTTCTTCCTGTCTTCTTGCCTTTCCCCAATTCCTTCCTTCCTTCCTTTCTTCCTTCCCTCTTTCTCTCCCTTCCCCTCCCCCCTTCTTTCTCTTTCCTTCTTTCCTCTCCAATTCTTTTTCTTTCCTTCTTCCTGTCTTCTTGCCCTTGCCTCCAATTCTCTCTTAAAGTCTTGTGGGCTGGGGAATTCTGGGAGTTGAAGTCCACCCATCTTTGACTGAGGTGGAACTTGAACTCGGGCCTTTCTGTTGTCTATCATCAACCTCCTTCAGGACATCCCCTTGAGGCTTCCTCGTGGCGTGGCTTCTAGAGGTTTCAATACGCAGTTGTCCCCTAAACTCATTATTTCGATGAGGTGACCTTCCAGTCTCTTGTTTCAGGGAGATGAAGATGGAGGAGCTGCTGGACCAGCAAGAGGAATCAAGGAATTTGGAGAAAGGGCTTCGAAAGTTGCAGCAAGAGGTGCTTTCCTCTCTAGTTAAATCTGACGTTAGAAGCCCTGGATTCAATTATTTCGGTGTTAACTCTCTTAACAAATGTTTCACTTAGCAACAGAAATTTTTGGGCTCAATTGTGGTCGTAAGGTCGAGGACCACCTGTATCTTCTAGCGCCAGTTCAACTATTTGTGGATTGAGTGCGGGAATTTGTAAACAACCAAAGTGACAGAATAGAATAGAATAGGATAGGATAGGATAGGATAGAATAGAATAAGGAAAAATAGAATAGAATTAGGAAAAATAGAATAGAATTAGGACGAATAGAATAGAATAGAAATAGGAAAGAATAGAATAGAATAGAATAGAATAGAATAGAATAGAATAGAATAAGGAAAAATAGAACAGAATTAGGAAAAATAGAATAGAATTAGGAAAAATAGAATAGAATTAGGACGAATAGAATAGAATAGAAATAGGAAAGAATAGAATAGAATAGAATAGAATAGAATAGAATAGAATAAGGAAAAATAGAACAGAATTAGGAAAAATAGAATAGAATTAGGAAAAATAGAATAGAAATAGGAAAGAATAGAATAGAATAGAATAGAATAGAATAGAATAGAATAGAATAGAATAGAATAGAATAGGAGAAGAGAAGAGAAATTAGACTAGAATAGAATAATAATAGGAATAGAATAGAATAGAACAGAATAAGGAAAAATAGAATAGAAATAGGAAAGAATAGAATAGAATAGAATAGAATAGAATAGAATAGAATAGAATAGAATAGCAAAGTTAGAAGGGACCTTGCAGGTCATCTAGTCCAACCCCCCACCCAAGCTGGAGACCCTACACCATTTCTGACAGAGGGCAGTCCGGCCTGTTCTTGGAAGCTTCCAGGGATGAAGGCAATCTGTTCCATTCGTTGGTTGTTCCCACTGTCAGAAAATTTCTCCTTCTTTCTAGGTTTGAATCTTGAATTTCTAGGCTGATGCCCAAACGACAGGCGTGTCCTGACGTCATCAGCAAGTGTGAACCTCATTCTGACAGGCAGTCTCTAAATTTGCCCCTTCTTACCCAGAACCGCACGTTGGCGGGTGAAGCGCGCCAAGCCAGGCTATACCAGGATGAATTGGATGCCTTGCGAGAGAAGGCACTTCGGGCAGAGCGGCTTCAGTCGGAGCTGACGGCCCTGCGGGAAAGGATGCCAGCTTTGGAACGATGCCGGGCGCAGCTCAAGGTGGGAATGTCGGATCTGGTAGGTGGGAACTCCTTGCAGACAGCTGGTCATTTGCCTCCTTTTAGAGAGCCGTTGAGGCCACCTGGAGGTTTACCTGCCTCCTCAGGGTCACCTGAGTGGTGCAAATGGGTGTGGAACACAGTCCTTTCAGCAATTCCAAGAAGGCTCCACAGCCATTTGCACCACTCAGGTCACGGACAAACCTCCAAGTGGCCTCAACGACTCTCTAAAAGAATGCAAATGACCAGCTGTCTGCAAGGAGTATAAATCCTTCTCATCCAGGAAAGCTTCTTCAGCCCTGACTGGAGGGTGGGGAGTGGAAGGATTTATACTCCTTGCAGACTGCTGGTCATTTGCCTTCTTTTGGAGAGTCGTTGAAGCCACTTGGAGGTTTACCTGCGTCCTCAGGCTCACCTGAGTGGTGCAAATGGGTGTGGAACACAGTCCTTTCAGCAATTCCAAGAAGGCTCCACACCCATTTGCACCACTCAGGTAAACCCTGAGGACACAGGTAAACCTCCAAGTGGCCTCAACGACCCTCTAAAAGAAGGCAAATGACCAGCGGTCTGCAAGGAGTATAAATCCTTCCACTCCCCACCCTCCAGTCAGAGCCGAAGAAGCTCTTTGGAGGAGAAGTGAAACGTCTTCAAAGAAAAACAAGAAAGTCCAGTTGCCTCCTGAAAAGGCATCTTTGGGATAACTTTTATTGCAAGGTTGCATTAACAGGTTTTTGCAGAAGAGAGCCGAGACCTGTCCTTGGGGCTTAAATCAGTCCTTTTGATTCTCAGGAGGAGCGCGACTTCTCCAAGGCCCTGTTGGAAGCAAAAGCCACGATGGAGGAAGAACTAGATGCCGCTTACGCCCGGGGCCAGCGCCTGAGTCGAGCGGAGAAAGAAAACTTGAATCTGCAAAACCACTTGAACCAAATCCAAGAGGTCAGGTTGAAAAAGGAGATGGCTCCTTCTAAGCTATTTTTTATTTTTATTTTTTCATTCCCAACACCTCTCTGTCCCCTTTCGTGCTGGAGAAACTTCGTTAAAGAGGGCAAGCTTGGAATATTGGGGGGGGGCTATTTGGGGAGTGGGTGAGAAGAAGAGACCAGAAGAGACATAGTTGGGAAAAACATCCCTGGAGAAATTGGGCTGTTTATAGTTGCCTTATGTTCTTGAAGTACACGTAATTCTGATTTAATAAAATCAGAACATCGGAGAGTTGCCTTTTAGCTTTCTTTGCACTTGGAGTCTGGGAAAGCAATCTGAGGTTTTAATTCGCTGAAGAAAAGAATTAATTTTTCATTTCCCGGGCAATTAAAAGGGGCAAAGGGATCCTTTTGCCCCTCCCTTCATTGGGAACAAAGTTTCACGATCCAAACTGGCTGGATAGAAAAAAAAAGCTTTTACACAACCACAGCCTTGACTTAAAATTAAGAGCCCACATGCATCTCTGGAAATAAAACCTAACCCTAAAGTAAATGCTACTTATGTTAATAAAAAAAAAGGGGGGAAATCAGTTGATGGATTTTTTTCCACCTCTGTTGTGAGACTGACTAGATCAGGTTATGAAATTGACTAGCTTCCGGTTGTGAAATTGACTAGCTCAGGTTATGCAATTGACTAAAATCAGGTTGTGAAACTGGCTAGAGAACAACTGAGGGACTTACTGGGGTTTACAGTCTACTTTGCTGCACATACAGGTTTAGCTGTGATGGCCTCACCTGGTACTACAATTCTCTTTAAAAAGAAATTAAATTTGCAGGAGTGGATAGATTCCTGGAAGCAGCCCGTGGCTCTGAATTAGACAATCAAAGGTGTTTGTTTTCTCGACGGAAAAATGTATGGAGGCGAAATCTTGCAATTTCTTAAGTTCTCCACATTTTGAGAATGGTGGAAAGCAAAGGGATGAGGCGGAGAATGTCAGACTCAACCTCATCGTTCAAATTTCAATTCCCCAGGAACGGGAGCAGCTTTCTTACCGATCGGAGGAGCTTCTGAGAGAGAATTTGGTCCTGAAGAAGCAGCTGCAAGAAACTTTAAAGAATTCCCGGACGGAATCGTGCTCCGAAGATTCTCACTGGGACGCAAATGGTTAAGTTTTACCCGCCCCCCGATATTCAATTTTCTTCTCCCAAATCTCCTGGCCCTTGTTTCCTGCACATTTGCAAGCAAAAATTATATATATATTTTTTCTCCCTCCTGGTTGCAGAATTCCCTGAAGTTCCCCTTCTGCTGGTCTCGGAGATGAAGGAGGCCAATCGACTGCCAGCCTTAGAGAAGGAGAATCGGGAACGTCGCAGGTCGAAATCAAAGAATATAGAAGCAGATCTGAAGAAGGCTAACCCTGATGGGCTGGTATGGAAGAAAGAGCTCTGGGACCCGATCCTCTCATTAGGGAAATGGGTGTTATGGGTGGTGAGAATAACCTTGAGGAACAGGAGGAAGAGCTGCAGTCAATAGAATAGAATAGAATAGAACAGAATAAGGAAACATGGAACGGAACAGAACAGAACAGAATAGAATAGAACAGAAATAGAATAGAATAAGGAAACATGGAGTGGAGTGGAGTGGAGTGGAATGGAATGGAGTGGAGTAGAGTAGAGTAGAATAGAGTAGAGTAGAGTAGAGTAGAGTAGAGTAGAATAAGGAAACACAGACCAGAACAGAACAGAATAGAACAGAATAAGGAAACAGAACAGAATAGAATAGAATAGAATAGAACAGAACAGAACAGAATAGAACAGAATAAGGAAATGGAACGGAACAGAACAGAATAGGATAGAAATAAAATAGAATAAGAAAATATGGAATAGAGTGGATTGGAGTGGAGTAGAGTAGAGTAGAGTAGAGTAGAATAAGGAAACACAGAACAGAACAGAATAAGGAAACAATAGAATAGAATAGAATAGAATAGAATAGAATAGAATAGAATAGAATAGAACCTTGGAGGTCATCTAGTCCAACCCCCTGCTCAACCTATACCATTTCAGATAAGTGACTGTTTAGCCTCTTCTTAATAACGTCCAGTAAGGGAGCACCCACCATTTCTGAAGGCCAGTTGCTTCTCTTTGCAAACCTATACTTTTTTTTTTTGAAAATGCATATCTTTTGGGGGCAACCTATAAGCAGCCCTTCGTATGCACCCTTCCAGCTCTCATTTTTCTCCCACTTAGCCAGAACGGCGGCCCAGCCAGGCCGAAGAGGAGAACCTGACAGACGCGCAAGAACACAAGCCAGGGATTTTGACGCATCGAAAGAGCCAAACAGCGGAAGGCCGGGCGCCCCCGCCGGAATCCGAGACCTCGCTCGCTGAAACGAAGGCCACCTTGTCCAGAGCGCAGACTCAACTGCGGGAGGCTGAGCAGAAGCGGGAGGCGGAATCCGGACAGGTGGCGAGTCTCCAGGAGAAACTGAGGCGCGTTCAAGAAGCCTACGCCGAAGCCCAGGAGGAGTGCGACCGGTGGCACTCGGAGACGGAGCGCCTGGTTGAAGAGATCCAGGCTCTGGAGCATAAGAAGGAGACTTTAAAAGCCGGATCGCAGGTGTTGCAAGACGCGGCCACCCGGGCCGAGGTCCACCTAAGCCAGGCGCAGCAAAGTCTTCGCAAGGAACATCTTCGAAGCACCCAGCTAGCCCAGAAACTCCAACAGAGAGAGGAAGAGTTGGGGGAAGCTCAGCAGGAGCTCCAGAACCTGCAACGGAGCTTAGAGCACCACAGGGTCTCCTTGGCCCAGCTGGGGGCTGAGAAAGGGGCTTTGGAAGAGGCGCTGGGCCAAGCGGAGAGCTGCCGGCGACAAGGGGACAAGGAGAGTTGGCGGCTGAAGGCCAAAAGCCAGGCACAAGAGGAGGCCCTGGCAGAGCAGGGCCGCCACCTGGCCCTCCTAGAGGCTCAAACGTGCCAGCAGGCAGCGGAACTCAACAGCCTACAAGAGGTTCTCCAAAGTCTTGGCCAGCTGGAACAGGAGAACGCGAGCTTGAGAAAGCGACTGGACGACCAGGAGAAAGTCGCCGCCTTGCTGGAACAGGTAACTGGGACGGGATACAGTCCCCGGCTTACGACGGCAACCGAGCCCAACGTTTCCGTTGCTAAACGAGACCGGTGTTGGGTGAATTTTGCCTCCTTTTGCAGTCGCTCAATGAATTGCCACAGTTGTTAAGTAACAGGGTTGTTAAGGCTTCCCCACTGACTTATTGGAAGGTCGCAAAAGGAGATCGGGGAGGGTAAGGCAACCGTCACAAATACACAAATACAGCCTGAATTTTGAGCGTGTGATCGTGGGGATGCGGTTAAAAGGTTGTCAGTGTGGGAAAAAAAAAATGGTTGTAAGTTGAGAACTACCTGTACTGGGATATAAACAGCACGGCTGAGAAAGGTCCTGAGGTCAACAGCTGGAATTTTTTGGGGGGGGAGTGCCAGTTGTTCAGCTGTAAAAGCGCCCAGAGTTTTCCTGCAGCATTTTTTTTTTGGGGGGCCTCTCCTCCCCTAACAATCTCATCGGAGTCAGCATTAAAGGAAAAAGGGAAGTGGAGGGAAGAGAAAAAAGCAAGAGAAAGTGAGAGTGACAAATGAGCTATTTCCCATCGTATGTGTGTATAGGAGAGTGTGTGTGCATGTGTGTGTATAAAGAGGAGAAATTGTGATCACTCAACTTTTGACCTGTTTGCAGCAATGAATCTTTCCCACTGCTGGTGCAACGGCATTGCTCTAGAGGCGTGGGAACAAATAGCTTATTCTCTTGCAGTCCCTTCCTCTCCGATCTCTTTGTACTACAAGGGGGAGAGGACCCAGGCAAAGGAGAGAGAGACAGAAATCACTGACTTACACTTACACACACACACACCTCACAGAGCACAGATTGGAGTGGAAGAGATTGCAGAAGAATAAGCTTCGCTTAATGGCAGTACTGCCATTACAATTACAGTCGTTAAGAGAAGGTCTATCAGTATATTTCAGCTTCATCCACCAGGGGGTGCTACAGGACAGCCAAAGATGACTCCTAATATTTAACTGGGTTGGAAGAACAAGTGTTGCATTTAACCTGTATTGTTGTTGTTGTTGTTATTTGTTGTCTGCAGTCAACTCAAAGCCATGAATATATGTCACGTGACTGCGGCCGTCATAAATGTGAGTCGGTTGCCAAGCCGCCAAATTTTGATCACGTGACCAACGGTGGTAACTGTGAAAAAAAAAGGGCCGTAACTCATTTGTTTTCAGTGCCGTTGTAACTTTGAACGGTCACTAAATGAACTGTTGTAAGTCGAGGACGGCCTGCACTGGAGTTGCGGGGGGGGGGTGTAAAGGAAGGACAAGGCCCTTTGCTCACAGGATGTCTGATTGTGCCGCAGGAGCTGGTGAGAAAAAAGGCTGGGCCCTCCAGAGAGAATCCGGACGAGCTCCAGGACCAGCCCTGGAAGAAGCAACAAAATCCTCAGCCGGAGACCAGCACCAGGTCAGGCTGGGCCCTGCACAGGAGGGGTTATGCTAGTTGCGGGTGTGGTGTGTGTGTGTGTGTGGCTGGAGCCAGGGAAACTTCACAGGGATATATATATATAGGGCTGGAGATTTTTTGTTATGGTTTTATGGCTTGGGGGTGGTTGTGTTGTTCTTCTGTGAACTGCCGAGGGTCCTGGCATATAAAATGGGCAGCTATATCAGAGGGAGGGAGGGAAAGACAGAGGGAAAGGAAAGGTAGAAATAAAAGAAAAAGAAAAAAAGAAAACGAAAGAACGAACAGAGAGGAAGCGAGGGAGGGAGGAAAAGGAAAGGTAGAAAGAAAAAGAAAGAGAGAGAGAACAGAGAAGAAGGAAGGGAGGGAGGGAGGGAAGGAGGAAAAGACAGGGAAAGTAAAGGTAGAAAAAAGAAAGAAAGAAAAAAGAAAGAGAGACAGAGACAGAGAGAACAGAGTGGAAGAAGGACAGAGAGAGAACAGGAAGGAAGGAAGGAAGGAAGGAAGGAAGGAAGGAAGGAAGGAAGGAAGGAAGGAAGGAAGGAATGAGCTGACCCCCAACCCAGAGATTCGGGGGGGGGGCAAACACCTGGCCCTCTTCTCTGCTGATGGCTCCCTCTGTCTTGGCAACCACCCAAAAACCAGGAACAGTCCCAAAGGCCAGCCCAAGAGCGCCCCCATCGGGCAGTTCGAGGAACTGCACCTCCCCAAGGAACCGCCGGTTCAGCCTCAGGTGAGACCCGTCTCAATCCCGTGATCGTGGGGCATGCTACGACGGCCGTTAAGTGTGAAAAGCGGCCCTGGGTCCCTTTTTTCAGGGCTTTTGTAACTTGGAACGGTCACTAAATGAAATGTTGTAAGTCGAGGATGGCCTGTGATGCCTGTAAGACCCCTTTCTCTAAACGTTAGGACAGCTTTTCAAAATTTGGCGCGCTGGGTTGTTTTTTCCTGCCAGAATACGCTTCTCCAAGGTGAGGATTCGGCGCTCACCGGGCGCCTGACCCAACTGGAGTCCCTGGCCAGCAGCCTGGAGACGGTGCTGCTGGGCCTGGCCCGGCAAAAGGCAGAAGGCAGAGAAGGAGACGGGCACCCACAACCTGGGAACAGCACGTCGCAGGTGAGGTTCAGACAAGCGAGGCCAATGGGAGGGGCCGGCGGGATCCACTTAACAACCGGGGCCACGAAGAGATCGCTAAATTGGGGGGCGACTCAAACCTTGTAAATAAATTAGGGGCGGTCCTTGACTTATGACCACTTTGGGGAGCCAAATTTCCCTTGCTAAGCCAGGCGGTTCTAACAGTGAGATGGGCAGCATGTCAATTTTATAGATAAATCAATACATTTTAAATAAATGTGCTGGTTTGTTTGTTTATTTCTTTATAAACTCAGCCCAGAGTTAGCTTGAGGTAAGATGGGTGGCCTATACATTTTATAAAGATAGATAGATAGATAGATAGATAGATAGATAGATAGATAGATAGATAATTAAATTCATATGCTGTCCTTCTCCCTGTTACAACTGCCTTGCTTAGTGATGGAAATTCTGCTTCCAATTGTAACTGCCTGCACTGGGGCTGCTGTCCTCTCCTCCCCTCTGTGCTGGGGTCTTCCACTTTAATCCTGGGCTTTTCTCACCTGCCTGCCTCTCTACGTCCCCAGCGCTCTCTCCTGGCAAGGCAGTTGTCCGAGGTCCGGCAGAGGTCGGGCCGCCACGAGGCCGAAGTTCAGACGGTCCGGCTGGAGGCGGAGGCCTGGCGGAGACGCTATGAGCACCTCCGCCTGGATCACGACCGCTTGGCGCTGCTACATCGACAGCAGGGAGAGGAGCTGGAGAGGACGCTAAGCGAGCAAGCTGGCCTCAAGGCTGCGCTGCGCGGCCTGGAGAAGGAGCAGCGGGAACTGGAGAGCAGGTGCCGCAGCAGCAGGGGGATTGTGGGAAATCCGCGCCTAGGACGCGATTGCCCATCGAGGGTGGCCAGCCGTTGAATTAAACCCTGACGGGGAGTCCTCAAATTATGACCGCAGGTGCAACCAATTCTTGGGGCAGAAGAACAGCCTAGAGCTACAAGAGGTGGCACTGCAGGCCCAGAAGGAACGGCTTGAAGTAGCCAAGCAACAGCACCGGGATTTGGCTGAGCAACACGCCAATTTAAAAGAAGAACATGAGCGGTAAGGCTGGGGAAATTGGGAAGCCAACAGACTTATCAAGCCGTTTGTAAGTCCTTCAATGGTGACTTGAACCCTGGGCTTCCTGTGCATTTGACGATAAATAAGGCAGTCTTCAACTTAGAACGATTTGTTTAGTGACCGTCGGAAGTCACGACAAGACTGAAAGAACTGGCTGTTCAAAGTCTCGTCCGCAGGATGTCAGCTGCTTCGAATCAAGCTGCCTTTTGCAACTGACTGACGGGGATTGTGTCAATGCCGACAGTGTTCAATTGCTAATTGTTATGGTTTGTCACACACAGTTAGACAGATGTTTAGACCTGGACTGGGCCCCTTTTTGTCCACTTCTGAGTCCTTCCCAAGGACCTGGGACAGGCAGAGGTTGTGGTTTGATGGGGTTAAAAGGTCTGGTAGGATTTCAACTGTTCCCAGTCAAGCTGCCTTTTGCAATTGACCGATGGGGATTGCGTCAATGCCGACAGAGTTCAAGGGCTGCTTCATATGTTTTGGGGTGGCACCCAAGGCGCCTATCACCACTGGTCCTCCCTTTCTTTTCTTCTTCATATTATTATACTGGGGTAATTAAGATTTATTCAAGCCGTCAAGGAGGGGAGGACGCCTTTCGTAACAGGACGGCCCTTCCCAAATCCTGCAGGGTCAAACAAGCATTGGTCCAGGCTGAACGGGCCCAGGATGACCTCCAAGGTGAGCTTCAAGGAACACAGAACCGGCTGACCGGCTTGCAATTGGAGCAGGCAAAGCTGGAAGCTGAAAACGCCGCCTTGAAAGAGCAGAACCAGCAGCTGGACACAGCCTTGGGGCGCCTGAGCACCCAATGTGAGGTAACACACACACACACACACACGTACACACACACCCTGTGAGTTTGCCCTCACCTGGATATCCAAGAGGCCTTGCTGATAGTCCTTTCAGTGACGGCACCTCTGTTCTTCTCGGCAGCTGCTCGTCCAGTTGAAGGGCAAACAGGAGGAAGAGAACCGGCATCTGCTTCAGGAGATCCAGCTGTTGAGCAGGGAGAACAGACAGCTGTTGGAACGCAGCATGGAGAACCGAGAACAATTTCAGGAGGAGCAGCGTCAGTACCAGTGAGTGGCTGAAAATGGCCGTCGCTTAAGCAAAAAAGCAGCAATTCAACTAGATAGATAGATAGATAGATAGATAGATAGATAGATAGATAGATAGATAGATAGATAGATAGATAGATAGATAGATAGATAAACAGATAAAATCTGGGAGTGGCTTTTTTCAACTCTCTGCTCCAGATTATAACCTCTCCCCCCGGTTCTTTCTTCCACAGCGACAAATTAGGCGAATTGCGTCGAGAGAAACAGAAACTGGTGGAGAAAATTATGGACCAATACCGGGTGCTGGAGCCCACCATTCCCCGGGGCAAGTAAGTGTGATACACACAACTTTGTACATGCAAAGAAGTACGGTGCTCATTCTTTGCAGACCCCAAAACCAGGTTTAAATCTAGTCGGGGGGGAGGGGGAGAGAGAGAGAGAGAGAGAGAGAGAAGCCCTGCAGCGTCACCTAGCTTAGGAAACGGTTAAAAATAACAACTCCGTCCTGGATCAAGGTACACTACAACACGTGTGGATACGTCCGTAGACTTCTGCTTCTTTGGGAAAAGGTTTATAATTTCTTTTTTTTTTTTTGTCCCTGTCTCCTCTTCTTCTGCTGGGCCAGGAAGAGTAACTGGATTGCTGGCAAGATAAGGAGGCTGATGAAACTTCGCAGAGAGCAGCCGCGCCCCATGGCGGAGGGAGCGGGCAGCAGCAGCGAGAGCCTGGCCGGACCAGAGGACCATGGGCTTGATAGTACAGGTGAGGGCCGGGCCAACTTGGTCAAAGGATGGAGGGTGCACTAGCCAGTTCCCAACCGTCTGAATTTTGACCACGTGTCCGTGGGGGTGTTGCAACAGTCTGAAGGGTAAAAACTAGGGATAAGTCAGGTTTTTTTCAGTGCCGTTGTAACTGCAAATGGCCACTAAATGAATTGTTATAAGTTGAGGACGAGCTATGTCAGTAGTCAATTTAATTTCCATGGGAAAGATTTCTTTGTAGGCCAGAATGATACAATGACTTGCCTCCTAGCAGTTTTGGGTTTTCCCTCCTTCCCTCCTACGTCACTGGAGCTTTTTAAGAAGAGACTGGACAACCATTTGTCTGAAACGGAATATAGTCTCTTGCTCAAGCAGGGGGTTGGACTAGATGACCTCCAAGGTCCCTTCTAAATCTGCTATTCTCACACACGGACCTTCCTTGATGTTCAGATCCACCTGGCTTCTTGCTGAAATATTACAACTTGCTCCATTCCCAGAATGCCGTTTTTTTTTAACCAGCTCTGCCTCTTTTTCTTGGTTCCCCCCCAAAGCTTCCAGCGCTCCCAGCTCGCCGTTTCTCCTCCGCAAAGCCAGCAGCAACCTCAGCATCCCGGAGAGCCAGCCGGTCCCCTTCTGCCATTCCCGGCTGAGTTCCCGGATGCCGGCGACAGAACCTTCGGGCGTCGGGGATGAAGAGGGCCAGGAGGACACCCCCAGGCGGCGTTTCCGGCAACGCCGATTGGGCGTGTTGTGGGGGGCCGCGGAAGACCCAGCGGCTTCTGCAGGAGAGTCGGAACCCCCAAGCCAATTGTCCACAACCAGCGAGGAGAAGAGAGGTGAGGCTTGATTGATTGATTGATTGAGCCAGGCTGAGCCTGGCTGGTGATGAGAATGAAGATACAGGCAGTCCTCCGTTTACGACAGTGGTTCTCAACCTGTGGGTCGGGACCCCATTTGGGGTCGAACGACCATTTCACGGGGGTCGCCAAACAACGCAGTCCGCCATTTTTTCCCCCCTTTTCCTTAGCTGTGCTACTCCCTTTTATTCTATTGGCTTTTGAAAGCCAATAGAATAGACTCTCTTGAATAGAGTCTAATTCTATTGGCTTTCAAAAGCCAATAGGAATTGTCCAGGCTGTCTCTGCCCTGCTGAGCCCGCCAAAAGTCCCATTCTGCAAACGGTGCTGCACCAGTTGAGTAGTCCTCGACTTACGACCGGTTGAGTAGTCCTTGACTTACGACTGGTTTGGGGGTCGCGGCATTAAAAAGGTTGAGAACCACTGGTTTACGACCACAACTGAGCGCAAAATTTATGTTCAGTGCATTTTGCTTCATTTTACGACCTTCCGTGCCGCGCTTGTTAAGTGGATCGCTGCAACTGTTCAATTAGTAACACGGTGGTTAAGTGGGTCTGACTTCCCCCACTGACTTTACTGGTCAGGTCGCAAAAGGGGATCGCGTGATCCCGGGACGCTGCGACCGTCGTAAATAGGAGGCAGGTGCCAAGTATCCGAATGTAAAATCACGTGACCACGGGGGAATGCTGCAATGGTTGTAAGTGTGAAAAATGGTCATAATTCACTTTCTTCAGTGCCGTTGTAACTTGGAATGTTCTCCCTGTTAGGAAGATTCTCCTTAATTCCAGGTTGCTTCTCTCCTTGGTTAGTTTACATCAATAGTAGACTGTTTCCTGCCTGGGCAGGGGGTTGGACTAGAAGATCTCCAGGGTCCCTTCCAGCTCTTTTTATTCTGATAATTCTGAATCGCGTGTGCGTGTGCATTTTTTTTTAGGACGGCCGCTGGGCGAGGAGGATCAAACTTCAAAATGTCTCTTGTGATGTTTCTGGAGGAAAAACGGTCAGAAAAGACAGTCTCCCTTGTGTTCCCTTCCCACCTCTGAACAACAAATGCAAAACCCACAACAAAAACCCACAAGCCGCCTTGGAAAGATGCACAAGTCACCAAGGAAAGACTCACTTCCTGGAAGATATGGGAAAACCCTGCGCGAAAACAACAACCCAGGTCTTCTTCCGGTCTGGGCTGGTGCCAGACCAAGAGTAGCTGGAATCTACTTGATCCTTTTTTTTTTTTTGCAACTCACAACCAAACAAGCAAACCCTGGAGGACTTTCAACCCCCTTCTGAGACTTATTATTATTATTATTTTTAGCTAATTGGGTCTCCCTTCTTGTGGCGGGGAGTTTCAAAGTCCAGAGATCAACCACCTTTTTTTTTTTTTTTTTTTTTTTGCGGGTCGGTGCAACTCTCGCCTATGGCAAGATGGAGGGAGGGGGCGAATGAATTTAATATGTAAAAATGAATAAATAAAACGTTACAGTAATAAGACACAATGGACATGCGAAGGCAAGGTAGCCCTTGATTTGCGACCACAATGGAGACAAGAATTTATGTTGGTAAGTGAGGTGGTTGTTGTGCCCGATTTTGTGGCCTTTATTGTGTTTTTTTTTTGGCCATGGTTGATGGTGGTGCTCCATCACGGAAGCTTCCAAGAAGAGACTGGACAGCCGTTTGTCTGGAATGGTATAAGAACTCCTGCCTTGAGCAGGGGGTTGGACTAGAAGACCTCCAAGGTCCCATCCCACTCTGTTATTCTGCTATTCTTTTTTTTCCTTCCTTCCTTCCTTCCTTCCTTCCTTCCTTCCTTCCTTCCTTCCTTCCTTCCTGCCTGCCTTCCTGCCTGCCTGCCTTCCTGCCTGCCTGCCTGCCTAAGGCAGGACTAGAATTCACAATGTCCTGCTAATTGGCCCAAAGTCGCCCAGCCAGCTTTTGTGGCTAAGGCGGAACTAGAACTCAGAATCACCTGGTGATTGGCCCAAAGTCACCCAGCTGGCTTTCATGACAAAGGCGGGACTGGAACGCAGTTGTTTTCTTGCATATGTTTCTTTACCCAACTAGGTAACATCTTCCGTGCTACAACGAGGAACATCTGCAGCAAACCCAACTAACACTGATGATGTTACCTAGTTGGGTCACAAAACGTCTGCAAGAAAACCACCAAGCTCAGAGAGCAGTCAGGAATCCCAATTTTAATCCGCTTTATCAGCACAGTAATAATTATTTATCATAGTGGCCACTTGCAAGTTCTGGATGGAGAACAGAACTACCCGTTCGCCTATGAAGCTTTCAACAAGTCTCCTTGCAAATAGATAATCCATCTATGGAAATCCATTGGAACTTCAGGATCGTTCCAATGATTGATTTAATTTCATTTGAGCTCCTGGCTCCCCCCTCCCCATGACACCCCCTCCCCTGTAGCTTTCTCTGGCCTGCCAGTTTCACTGGATTGTAGCTAAGGCATCTTGTCTTTTTATTTGTTTGTTTGGCTGAATACTGCATAAAGCAGATTTTTTTAAGGTGTGGGTATGCAAGGGCGGGAAGGCTTAGGGGCGTTGGAGATTTAAGCATGATTTTGTATTCCCACTTTGAACCGAAAAAAGGAAGGGGATTCTGGGAGTAGCTGCCTCCCCAAATCTGGAAAAAAAAACCCAACCTTTTTTGAGCAATCGCTTGCCTTCAGAAATTGTGGGCGCTCCATGACAGAAGGCTTTCAAAAGAGAGAGAGAGAGAGAGAGAGAGAGAGAGAAAGAGAGACTGGGCAGCCATTGATCTGAAATGGTTTAGATCTCTCCTGCCTGAGCAGCGGGTTGGACTAGAAGACCTCTGAGGTCCCTTCCACCTCTTTATTATTCTATATTCCCTGTGTCCTTCCAAAGGAACAGAAATCTTGGGGGTTCTGTTTCTTCGGCCTGTTTCCAGGGGGGGGGGTCAAACGAACCCTTGGCGCCCCAAAACTGCCCCCCCCACATACACACTGAGGAAGGGAGGGGGAAAGGAAGGAAGCCCGGCGCCCCGACTGCCCCCCCCAAACCTTCGGCGTTGGCGAAGGGGGAAGGGCTTCTAGGAGCCGCCTGCCCAGCGGGTGACAACCGCAGGCAACTTTGGGGGAGTGGATGGGTGGGTGGGCTGGGTGGCAGCCAGGGGGTCCCGTAGCCCTCCCCGGGGCGGCTCCCCGGATTTTGCCTGCGCTTCCTCTCCTCCTCTCGCCGGGCTCCCGCATTCCTGCCGCTTGACTCAGGCCTGGAGGAGAAGGCGGCGGCGGCGGCGGCGGCGGGCGCTCGCTCGCTCGCTGCACCAGGAAGCGTGTGCGGCCCGCAGCATGTAAGGCGAGCGGAGGCAGCGCTAGACAGGCGAGGAAGGAAGGAAGGAGGAGGAGGAGGAGGAGGAAGAAGAGGAGGGCGACGGCTCGGCGGCCCGGCCATGGGGGACGGCACCGAGGAGGAGACGGTGGAGCTGCCCCTTACCAACGGTACCCCAAGATCGCGGGGCGGCGATCCCCCCTCCTCCGGAGGGTCTCCCCCGCTGGAGCGCAAGGGGACCTTGGAGACGCCAGCCGCGCCTAGGGCGCACCGCGCGCCCTTGGAACCTCTCCAAGCCGGGGCGCGCGGGAAAGGGGACCCCGGGAAGGGGCTGGGGGGGGGGTGGAATGGCAGGGTGACAACGGGGTCCCCTCCCCTCCACCCCCACCGTCGAGATCCTGCAGGGCGGGGAGGAAGGCGGCCGCGGCGGCCCGCCGAGTTGGGGGGCGCAGGGAGGAAGGAGCGCGGGCCGAGACGGGGGAGCACCCTTCCTTCTTGGGGCGCTGGAGGGAATGGAGTTGGGGGGCACGCTGCGAGCTGGATCGGAGGGGATGAGGAAGGGAATCTGGTGCCCCCCCCACCCCGCTGCCACTGTAGCAGAAGAGATGGCGGGGGGCAAAGGCGCCGGGCATCCCTTGGGACCCTCTCCCCGTCGGGGGACCCTCTCCCCGTCTCCGCGATGCGGCGCCCGGGAAGGGGAACGGAGAGACACCAGTTGCTTCTTTCGAGCACATCCCCCCCCCCGCCCGCCACTTCTAGCTTTGCAAGGTAGGAGTAGAATCCAGAGCCGGGCAAAGACAGGAGCCCCGGCCTGAGACCCCCCAACCACCCACCCAGGCGACCCTAACCCTTCCCCGTCCCGAGCGAGCAAGGGGCTCGAGCTGGCCAGGCCTGGCCGAGTGTTATTTTTCAAAGTGGGGGAAGCGCCGCCCCTGAATGGATGCAAGCCCCGCCTCCCCGCCCAGCTGGAACCGGGGGGCTCCCGGGGGATGTGTCTGTGTCCTGGGGAGGGGGTCTATGTGTGCAGCTGAATCACCAGCCCACCCCCACCGGGATTGGCACGTGGGGGCGGGCTGGTGGGGGGGCGCGAGCAAGCAGCCGTGGCGCCTGGAGGCGGCGGCAGGTGGGTGGTGGGAGGGGTGCAGAAGGCTGTTTCGGGGTGGGGGGGGCTGCTTCGGGGCTGAACGCCCCCTCTGCCTTCAGCAGTTAAGCATCCTTACATCAAAGCACTATTAAACTGTACGGTATGTTTGGAAAGCGTGATCAAGGTACGGCTGGCCTTAAATTTGGGGTGGGGGTGAGCTGGTGCAAACAGGGGAAGGAGCCCCCCCACTGGGCTGGGGGGGTTGAGCCTTAAAGCAGCCCCCCAGGTTTTTTTTTCTGGCTGTCAAGGGGTGCACATTAAGGAGATTGCCTTATGCCCATTTGGAAAACCTGAGTCTCCTCAGCAGTTATCTAAAGGTCCATGTTTTCCAAAGTTGGCAACTTTGAGAGGTGGGGGCTTGCTGGCTGGGGAATTCTGGGCGATGGAGTCCACACACCTCCAAAGTTGCCAAGTTTGAAAAAAAAATAGAGACCAGCGGCACACTTAACGTGGAACGGAGACACTTCCTGAGTGCAGCTATCAAAAGCCTAATGAAAGTGACCCAGGTGTGAATGCAATTCCTTCATCTTTGGGTGACCAGGTTAAGTACGATGTCTGAATCCAGCTGTAGGTTCATGCGGATGCATCCTCAGCCCCTAGAGCAGTGGTTCTCAACCTTTTTAATGCCGCGACCCCCAACCGGTCGTAAGTCGAGGACTACTCAACCGATCGTTAAGTCGACTACTCAACTGGTGGAGCACCGTTTGCAGAATGGGACTTTTGGCGGGCTCAGCAGGGCAGAGACAGCCTGGACAATTCCTATTGGCTTTTGAAAGCCAATAGAATTAGACTCTATTCAAGAGAGTCTATTCTATTGGCTTTCAAAAGCCAATAGAATAAAAGGGAGTAGCACAGCTAAGGAAAAGGGGAAAAAAATGGCGGACTGCGTTGTTTGGCGACCCCCGTGAAATGGTCGTTCGACCCCAAATGGGGTCCCGACCCACAGGTTGAGAACCACTGACCTAGAGCCTAACCTCAACCCCTCCCATTTGCTTCACTTGTCAATCAACACCCCCAGGATTTTTCTTTCTGCTCCTTCATTATCATAATTCTGGATCGCAGAGCGATAATTGTGGCCCGAACACAACTTGAACGTGCCCTTTAAGCTAAGGAAGTTTAATACTGGTTATCCGCATTTGTCAGTTCCAGATTTCAAAACAAAAACAAAATAAAAATGGAGCCTCCAGAGAGCAGGGCAGTCTACCTTAGAGAAGAGCATGCTGGGGAAGGTTATTAAAAGGACAGGACCTTGTTTGTGAGAAGGATTTGCTGAGTGTTTGGATAGGGGATGGATTGCAGAAGGAAAGGGAGTTGGGTTAGGTCTAGTAACGGGATCCTTCTGGATTTAGGATTTTTTTTTCTCCTTTCCATTGACTTGACGGAACGATTTTTTTTTTTTTTTTGGTAAAAAAAAAAATCCCACTTTTGCAAATCACGAAAAAACAGCCGCCGCTGCAGGAGGGGTGTTTAATGTGCCTGCGTGGGTCTCTCCTTCTGACTGCCTTTAGCGTGGAGGGATTTTTACTCGAGGGACACACACACACACATACACACCCCGAAGGAGAAGGGAACGGTTTTAAAATGGTGGATTAGAGGGCCCGTTGTTTTGGTTTTATTTTTAAATTTTAAAAGCACGTGGCACGCCGGGAAGGAAGGCCGTTGATCTGAAAGCCGATCGAAGAAATATGGGGGGAAAACCCACGACTTCCTTTGGGATTTCATCTGCGGGGAAAGATTGAAGCATGGGCTGTTGTGTGTTGTGTGTGTGGTCTGAAAAGAGGCCGTTTGGGCTGCTAGTCTCCTGGGCAAGTGTGGGCCCGCTTGACTGCATGTTGGTTAACCTGTGATTCACCTGCCTGGAAATGGGGTGGGAATTGGGTGGGGAAGTGTGACCTGTGTGTGATCAAAGATTTCAGCAATGAGGAATAGAATAGAATAAAAGGGCCACGGTTCCCGCGCTGATCCCTTGGGGGGGTGCCTGGCTCAACCTACACCAGTGTTTCTCAATCTCAGCAACTTTTAAGACGGGTGGACTTCCATTCCCAGAATTCCCCAGTCACATATCTTTAAGTGGGCTAGTTGGGGAATTCTGGGAGTTGAAGTCCACCCATCTTTAAAGCATGCTGGCTGGGGAATTCTGGGAGTTGATGTCCACACAGCTTAACATGGCTGAGTTGAGAAACGTCGCCTCACACGCATTGCCAATTAGTGTGACCAGGTCTGTTTTAGTTCAGAAAATTAAATTAATCAAATAAATGAGTGAAGTGGGTTAGAGGGTTGCGCTAGGCTGGAAAAAGATGGTCTGATGCAGTTAATATTTTTAAAAATTATGCTGAAAGTAAGGATTATAGGAAAAAAACTAGTAAGGCCCCAGATGGCTGAAATAGAGCCAGTATAATAAATTCAGTCTGCTGAAGCCAAAATGCCAACATCGGGCACTGAAGTAGCCTCTAAATTCAGTAAGTTGACTAATTCATTAACTAACATGTCCCTAAAGACTGAGAATTGCTGGGATTCTTTAGAAAGTTGTCTGGGACACCAAATGTATATATTACTTTAGTTGATTTACAAAACTGATAGGCTGGTTCGATCACCATTCAGTAGGAATGGCGTGACTATCAGGAGCATAACACTGTTCTTATTTGTGGCGATTGTTATTGCTATTTTAGCAGCCAATCCATTCTTTTGATTTTTTTTCAAGAGGCTTGTGCTAGCTCTTGTTGATAAAGTGATCTTTATCACTTGTTTGTAAGTTACGATTAATGATCGTAACTACGATTTATGTTCTATGACCTATCACTTTGTTGTTTATATGTACACTGAGAGCTTATTGCACCAGAGTCAAATTCCGTGTGTGTCCAATCACACTTGGCCAATAAAGAATAATTCTATTCTATTCTATTCTATTCTATTCTATTCTATTCTATTCTATTCTATCCTATCCTATCCTATATTCTATTCTATATTCTGTTCTATTCTGCATTCTATTCTATTCCACATATCCTATCCTATCTTCTATTCTATTCTATTCTGTATTCTATTCTATTCTGTTCTGTTCCGTTCTATTCTATTCATTATTATTTTTTCTATTGTGTTTTGTCTTAAGTAACTGTTTTCATGATGTTTTTAAGGAAACTTTTTTTCTCTTGTTTTTGAAAGCTATTTCCCCTGGTTTGGCACTCTTCTCCTATGTAAATAAAATGTTGCTTTTTTAAAAAAGACACAGATATGTTTGGTTTTACAATTCTCTTGAAGGCATTTTTTCAAATACATCCAAGCAAACCCTTGTGCATGGGGGATAAACGGAGACAACTGTGCCTTTAAATCATTTCATTTTTCCCCCCCCTTGCAATTGGTCATTTTGCTATCTCTGCTCTCCTCAGAAGCCTGAAACAGGCTTGAGGACTTCATTTTTGTTCTTTTGTCTCCAGAATGATCCAATCATTTTTTCCCCACCCTTGGAACTGCTACTTGGAACAGCCCCAGACTGAAAAAAAGAAGCCGGGTCCAAATACCATTGGCCAAGACTCTAGTCCTCAAACACAGGCTGGGCGTTTCAGAGCTGATCTTGCTGTGAAAATGGGGAGAGGGTTGGGTTACACGACCTGTGTGTGTCCTTCCAAGTTTAGGTTTTTGTCCGTGGAATACAATTTGGATATAAATCTCGGGCTGGGATGAAAACTCTGGATTTTGGATTCTTTTAATGGCAGAATAACCCGTGCATTTTTAATTTTTTTTTTTTTGTCTCCCTTTCTCTGATTAGCCAATTTAACCGGGCATGATGAGGAGAAGGTGGGGATGGAAAATTTTGAATTGCTCAAAGTCCTGGGCACCGGAGGTGAGTGGAAACCATGTTTACAAGGCTTTTAGCAAGCATTCCTCTCCGTCCCTTTCTCTCTCTGCTTCTCCGCTCTGTCTAACGATAGAGACAGCATTTTTTTTTTACAAAAAAAATAAAACATTAAGAATCGTGAAATTGCAGCTATTTTCCCCTCTGATTCAGGGGGAGGGAGAGAAAAGTAGAGCTCGGAACGAACACTGCAAAGTGAGCCCTGGAAACCAAGTTTCCGTCACTAAGCGAGACGTTGGTCCGGTGACATTTTGCCCCGTTTTTATGACCGTTGTTGCTCCACGAATTGCAGCTATTGAGTTAGTCACATGGTTGAAGGCAGGACGAGAAGCAACGGATGGAAACTCACCAAGGAGAGAAGCACTCTAGAAATAAGGAGACCATAATTGACCCCCAAAATTTCCGTTTGCTAAGTGAGACGTTTGTTAAGTGAATTTCACCCCATTTGAACGATCCTTCTTGCCACAGTTGTCAACTGAATCACTCCCGTTTTTAAGCTAGCAACACGGTTGTTAAACAAATCGGGCTCCCCCATTGACTTGGCTGGTCAGACGGTCGCCAAAGGGGATCACGTGACCCCAGGGCGACACTGGAGCGTTTAACTCTGGATCCAGGATGTGCTAAACTGCACGGAGGGAGGGAAAAAAAATAAAATTTGAAAGGGGGCCTTCCGTCTTTCCTGTCCTTTTGCAAGTTCACTCTTTCGGCAAAATATTTCAAACGTGCCCCACCCAATCTCATTAATCGAGAGCATACAGGGGAGTCCTCGCCTTACGGCCACAATTGAGTCAAACATGTCCCTTGCTAAGTGGGTTTTGCCCTGTTTTATGACCTTTTTCCCCACTGTCATTAAGTTAATAACCCGGTTGTTAAATGAATCTGCCTTCCCCATTGTCTTTGCTCGTGGCAAAAATGGGCCCCGTGATCCTGGGATACTGCGACCGTCATAAATACGAGTCGGTCGCCAAGTGTCTGCATGTTGATCACGTGAGCCTGGGGGTGCTGCAACGGTCATTAAGTCTGAAAAACGGCCATGTTTCGCTGCTGTTGTAACTTCAGTCACTCAATGGATGGTTGTAAATGGAGGACTGCCTTTGAATCCAGCCCCCTTTCTTGCGCTTCAGCCTACGGGAAGGTGTTCCTGGTCCGTAAACTCACCGGCCACGACGCCAACAAGCTTTACGCCATGAAAGTGCTCCGGAAAGCGGCCATCGTCGCTAAAGCCAAGACGACCGAACACACGCGGACGGAGAGGACCGTCCTGGAACATGTGCGCCAGTCGCCTTTCCTCGTGACGCTGCATTACGCCTTCCAGACGGACTCCAAGCTCCATCTGATTCTGGGTAGGAAGGGAGAATTGGGGCCGGAGGAAGAATGGATGGCGAGCTGGGAGGGGATGCTGGCTGGTCCTGCGGAGGGTTCAACCTGAGCCTCGTCCTTCCCAGACTACGTTAGCGGAGGCGAGCTGTTCACCCACTTGGACCAGCGGGACCACTTCACCGAGGAGGAAGTACGGTTTTACAGCGGGGAGATCATTCTGGCCCTCGAACACCTGCACAAGGTAAGGGTTTATTTAAGGACTTATTAAATCTCTCGGGCTGCCCGTCTGCCCGGAACGGAAGGAAGGAGCTGGATGAAAACTCAAGTTTCTGCACGGTGAAAGACATGGAGCTAGAGGGGGTCTCCATCAGGGAAAGCAAGAGGGCCTCTGAGCCAGCGCAAAAGGCACAGGGGGAAGAGTCGGCTGGTCTTTCCTCCGCTCCTGCGATCAAACAGTTGTCAGATTATCGTGGCTTGCTGGCACAAGGGCCAAAGAGGTCCCTTTCTCGTTCCTCAGCTCGGCATCATTTATCGGGACGTGAAGCTGGAAAACATCCTGCTGGACAACGAGGGCCACGTGGTGCTGACCGATTTCGGCCTGAGCAAGGAATTTGTGACGGAGGATGTGAGTTTGGTTTGCCAGGAAAGCTCGCTTCTTCCCCTAACGGCGTCCAGGATTGTCTGGTTCATGGGATCAGGGTTTAGATAGAACTGAGTGGAAATGGTGGGGGGAGAGTTACGTCTCTGTGGAGGAGGCCAGAATTGCTTGGAGAATCAGCTCCAGCGACCAGCTTTTGCCAACAATTTAGAACAGGGGGTCTTCAAACTTGGGCTTTTATGACTTGTGGACTTCAACTCCCAGAATGCCTCAGCCAGTTGCAGTTATCCCAGAACGTAGGATTAGATTGGGGTGCCTCAAAACTTGGCAACTTTAAGACTTGTGAACTTCAGGTCCCAGAATTCCCCATGGTTGGCTGAGAATTCTGGGAATTGAAGTCCACAAATCTTACAGTTGCCAAGTTTTGCGTCCCCTGGATTAGATAATCATCGGTTCTGATCTGGTTGCTGGTTTCTTTTCTTCTATGTCTTACAGCTGCACAAAATGTATCTCTTTATTGTCATCAAAACTCAATTTTTCCTTCCTTCCTTTCTTTTTTCCTTTCTTCTTTCCTTCCTTCCACTTACTTTCTTTTTCTTTCCTTCCTTCCTTCCTTCCTTCCTTCCTTCCTTCCTTCCTTCCTTCCTTCCTTCCTTTCTTTCCTTCCTTTCCTTTCTCTCTCCCTTCCTTCTTTCCTTTTTCTTTCCTCTTGCCACAGAGAGAACGGACCTTCTCGTTTTGCGGCACCATCGAATACATGGCTCCCGAGATTGTCCGCAGCAAAAGTGGACACGGCAAGGTGAGACGGTTGGGGGAAAAAAAATCCCTGCAACAAGCCAGAGCCCTGAAAGCAGATTTCTCAAGTATGGGAAAAAAAGGTGGCATTAGCTGTCTGTGTAGAAGCTTTGGATAAAGTCAGCGTGGGAAAAGGAAAGCTTTTTCTAACAGAGGGGGAAGACATCTTAGGGGGAGAAAGTGGAGGAAAGCAGAGGGAGTGGAGCAGAAGTAGGCCTTGATTTAGGTCCAAAACTTGGACCAGCATTTCCGTTGCTAAGCCAGGCAGCTGTTAAGCGAAGCATCCGTTTTATGACCTTGTTGCCAACAACACCCCAGTTAAGTAAACCGTGCAGTCGTTCAGCGAATCCAGATTCCTTCTCAACGGACATGCTAGTTGCACTGTGCCCAGATTTTCATCCCATGATCCTCAGGCTGTTGTGACCGCCGTTAAGTGTGGGGACCGCTCGTGTGTCCCCTTTTTTCAGTGCTGTTGCAACTTCGAACAGTCGTTAAACAGACAGTCGTAAGTCGAGGATTACTGGTATCATACTGGTTCAGTCCTGGTTTGCCTTTTTCTCCCCCCCCCCCTTGCAGTCTGTGGACTGGTGGAGTTTAGGAATCCTGGTCTTCGAACTCCTGACCGGAGCGTCTCCTTTCACCCTGGAAGGGGAGAAGAACTCGCAAGCGGAGGTGTCCAGGTGAGGTGGGGGCAATGCGGAAGAGCAGGAATGGGAAGAAAGAGACGGGGGGGGGGGCAGGATATGATCTAGGGCAGTGTTTCTCAACCTTGACAATTTTAAGGCATGTGGACTTCAACTCCCAGAATTCCACAGCTGTGGAATTCTGGGAGTTGAAGTCCACATGCCTTAAAATTGTCAAGGTTGAGAAACACTGATCTAGGGGCAAAAATCCATCCAGGTACAGGAGTGACTGAAGGAGGGAGGGAGCCGTGAAGTTGGTGGACATATAACTTGATTCCCGGGGAGAAAATATTTGAATGACTCCTTGCTGGCTAGGATGAAGCCAGAAGCAGGTCCATACTGAGGCCCTCTGCAGATGAAGGCAGGGGCAAGACGCAACAATGGATGGAAACTGATCAAGGAAAGAAGCAACGTAGAATTAAGGAGGAATTTCCTGACAGTGGGGACAGTTAGTCAGTGGAACGACTGGCCACCGGAAGTTGTGAATGCTCCAACGCTGGAGGTTTTTAAGAAGAGATTGGTCGGCCATTTGTCTGAAATGGAGGCTTGGACACAAAATGAGACATAAAATGAGTTTTTCCCCGCTTGCTTCCAAACTTCCAGACGGATCCTGAAGTGCAGCCCGCCGTTCCCGTCGCTCATTGGCCACGAGGCTCGCGACCTGCTGCAGAAGCTCCTGTGCAAAGACCCCAAGAAACGCTTGGGGTCCGGCCCAACGGGGGCCCAGGAGATTAAGGAGCACCCCTTTTTCAGGGTAAGTCCTGCACCTGCCGAGACTTGGAGCCGAGTTCATTCCTGACCAGCCTTTCGTTCCGGATTCCTTTTCTGGAGAACTGCAACGCACGGATCGGGACAACCCATTGCCACTGCGCAACGCCTGGTTTTATTATGTTTGGTTAGGTTTTCTTTTTGTTCAGAGCAGGGATATTTAACCTCAGTGACTTTTAAGGTGCCTGGGCTTCAACTCCCAGAATTCTCTAGCCAGGACGCTGGGAGTTGAAGTCCAGCCCTCTTCAAGCAGGATGGCTGGGGAATTCTGGGAGTTGAAATCCATCCATCTTAAAGCGTGTTGGCTGAGGAATTCTGGGAGTTGAAGCCCACCCATCTTAAAGCCTGGCTGGCTGGGGGATTCTGGGAGTTAAAGATCAAGCATCTTAAAGCCTGCTGGCTGGGGGATTCTGGGAACTGAATTCCATCCATTTTGCCAAAGTTGAGAAACGCTGAGCCGGTTTGTCTCTGCAGTTTAGTTATCTCTTCTTGCCAATACTTTTTTTTCCTCTCCAGGGCCTGGACTGGGTTGAATTAGCAGCACGCCAGGTGAGGCCGCCGTTTAAACCCCTCATTCGCCACGAGTTGGACGTGCGAAACTTTGCCGAAGAATTCACCAGCTTGGAGCCCATTTACTCTCCGGCTGGGACCCCTCCCAGCCTAGACCGTGTCTTCCAGGTGCGTCCCCCACATGCCATATTTCCACAGGTATTGCAGGTGACAGACCTCATTTTATGATTTTTTTTTTTTAAAGTCAGCACTTTCCAAGGGTAGGATTACGGCAGAACTGCCTCATAACAAACAATGGGTCCATTTAACCACTGCAGCCTTCAGATGTACGACCACTGGGTTCGCTTAATAACTGCCGCAAAAAGGGTCATAAAAATGGGTGAGCATGACAACGGTAATGGGCAGGAGCCATTACGGTCGTAACTCAAGGACTGCCTGAAATTGGAGGGGGCAGTTAATTGCAGAAACGCTGGCAGAAAGATTTTAATATTTGCAGTAGTCTGTTGAACTTGAACTACATTTCCCAGGACGCCTGTTCTGGGAGTGGGACCTGGGACTATTAGCCTGATATTCTCCCTACCCTTAAAGTTCATTTTGCCAAGGATATTATTACCAATAGGACATTATTGCCAGGATTAATGGTTGCTAGCGTGTTATAATATCAGGCTAACAGTCCCAGGTCCCACTCCCAGAGCAGGTGCCCTGGGAAGCATAGTTCAAGGTAATCAAATTAAAATTAATCGGTCAAAATTGTCATTTTGCTGCTGTGGGTTTCTCCACATATTCAAACCTCTTGGGCAAGGGGCCACAAATAATTGGAACAAGGGGTATTTAAATGAACAGAAGCCGCAGGGAGAAGAAAAAAAGATCGGAGAGACTTTGAAAAGATCTTTCTGAGTTGTAAAAAAAAAAAATTGTGGTTTTTGCTTAGAAACCAGATAGAGCTTTCTTTCTTTCACGATCTCAATCATTTCAGGAAGTGTCTCGCACAAACTTCCTCTTTTGCCAAAGACGGTGGAACAGAATAAAAATGGTTTTTGTGTTTTTTTTTTTTTTTCATCTTTGAGGACTAGATTTTTTTGTTTTGCTTGCCTGCCGTTTTGGCTACGAGTTTCAGAATGCTGCTTCAAACTTCCTCCTTTTCCTCGCGTGGATTCTCTTGCAGCCGGGCTGAAATTTGGGTGAAACGACACCCCGAGAATTGGGGCTCTTTTAATAGTTCAAAAACAGATGCTTGATTGTTCACCTTCTGTGTGCAAATGCCAATAGGGGCAAGTCCTCAACTTACAAGCATTTATTTAGCAACCGTTCAAAGTTACAGTGGGCACTGAAAAACGTGACTTACGACGGGGCTGATGACCGTTGGATCGTTCTTGGGCTCATGGGATCAAAATTCAGGTGCTCGACTCGCCCAACAAATTTTGATTCAGCCAATTGAGAGGCAAGTGGGTCAGGAAAATAAGTATGTTTATGGGAAGAGATGGAAGATTCACGTCCTGGTGTCAAGGTGCCTTGTGGCTCTGCTTGCTGATTTGTGCAAATCAGAGTATAGAATAACAGTGGGAAGGGACCTCGGAGGTCCTCTAGTCCAACCCCCTGCTCAGGCAGGAACGCCTACACCATTACAGACAAACGGTTGTCCAGTTTCTTCTTGAAAACCTCCAGTGACGAAGGAGAGAAGGAGGGAAGAAAGGAAGGTCAAAATAACAGAGGGGAAGAGATCTTGGAGGTCATCTAGTCCAACCCCCTGCTCAAGCAGGAGACCCTATACCATTTCAGAAAATGGCTGTCCAATCTCTTCTTTAAAAGTTCCAGTACTGGAGCACCCACAACTTCTGAAGGCAAGTCATTTCACTGATTGTTATAATTGTCAGGAAATTCTTCATTAGTTCTAGGTTGCTTCTACCCTGGATTAGTTCCCATCTGTTGCTTCTTGTCCTGCCTTCAGCTCCTTTGGAGAACAGCTTGACCCGCTCTTCTTTGGGGCAGCCCCTCAACTATTTGAAGGCTATCATATTCTCCCCCTCCCCAATTCTTCTCTTTTCCCACAACTCTTTGATGCATTTCTCTCTGAGGCTGGGCGATTGCCATGCCGTCTCTTGTTTTGTTTTGTTTTTTCCCCCCAAAAGGGATATTCCTTCATTGCCCCATCAATCCTCTTTAACCGCAACGCTGTGACTGCCGACGTCCTTGAGGCAGCGCTCGATGGGGAACGTCCCGGAAGCTCTGCAGTGGCCCGAAGTGCCATGATGAAGGTAGGGAATCTTCCCGGAAGCTGTAGGACAGTGGGGTAAAGACCACGATAAGAAATCCTGGCTTTCCAACTCAGAAGGCCTGGTTCACACAACTCGTTTCAACTCTGTTAATCAGATAGGTTTGGCGTTATAGAAATGGCTTGTGCCTTGTGGTGTAAAAAGTAAAAAGCTGCGTTGCAATGTTATCGTCGACTGCGCTAAAGGGAGTCGGGAAGTTGCTGCCTTTTTTTTCTTTGCACAATTTCCCCCCCCCACCCTCTTCCCTCCCCCTAGTTTTGTTAGGTTTTTGAATTCTTCACGTTTTCTGTTTTGATAAATCTGCAAAACCAAACAAGGAACTTCAGTTGCCTTGTGAAAAAAAAAAGCACCTTTGGATTCCAGATCATTCAGAAGCCCGATGAAGGGATTGTCCTTGCAATACTAAGAGCAAGGATCAACATTCTCACTCATTAACTCCCTCCTTCTCGCGCTCTTTCTTTTTCTCTCAGGATTCGTCGTTCTTCCAAAAATATGAGATGGACCTGGTGGAGCCCCCCCTGGGTGAGGGAAGTTTCTCGGTCTGTCGCCGTTGCCGACATCGACAAAATGGGACGGAATTTGCGGTCAAAATCATCAGCAAAAGGTAGCCATTTTTAATTGATTCCCTTTCTCCAAACGACGTTGGCGGGGGTCTTCCAAAGTTGGCCCTCTTGTGACTTGTGGACTTCAACTCCCAGAATTCTTCAGCCAGGCATGCTGGCTGAGGCATTCTGGGAGTTGAAGTCCACAAGTCATAAAAAGGCCAGGTTTGAAGAGCCCTGGACTTTGGAGTCGTACACATCGCAGAAATGTTCTATTTTATTTTATTTTCTTATTTTTATTTTATTTTAATTATTTTGGGTTCTTTTTATGCCGAGTCGATCTCGGATTTCTGACCCAGAAACTCCTAGGTCGGATGCAGCACACAAAATGCCTCAGCGAGGCTGTGAGCAGGGGCATTTATACACACGGCCCCAGCCAATCAGGAGGGGCCGATGGAAGCAGCCAATCAGAAGTGCCTTCTAACGCTCCTCCGCCTTTTAAAGGGAGAAAGGCCCTAACTGGAAAGTGGCGTGTTTTGCTATTCAAGCCTGCAATAGCTGACATTCTTCTATACTGCTAAGGGCTTGGGAAAAATCTTGAGCCAGATTTAAGTGGGTGGCCTGGGCTATTAATATCAGCCAGCAAGGAAAAATCCATTTTCAATCCTCTCGCTCCTCCACGTTAGTGAGAACACCACACACAGCGTGGGAAGACCGAGAAAACTTTTTCACTCCTGATTGGGCTTGTGTTCAAACTCTTAAAATTAAGAATTTTCCCTTTGGCTGTGAAGGTCAGGTCAGCTGTGTCGCTAAGCTACTGTCAAGAATGAAATTTTGGCAGCTTTAATTGGGGGGAAAGTGTTACTTTGAAGTGTGTAGATGGGAGAAACGAAACTACTTCGATTCAGCTGAAGACCGTGAGAGCCTGAAGGACACCAGAAGGGAAGGTTCCCATAAAGAAGTGAACTTGTTGGTTACTTAAGAGTTGGGGGTTTGGCTGGGAAAATTTTCGTTTTAAGTCTGTGAATTGTGGAACCTCAGAGTTAGTTTCGCTTCAACATAACCAAGCAGTGTATTCAATAAACAGTTAAGATTTTCGGAAACGGAATGAACCTGGAGTTTTATTTGGATTCTCGGGCTGGATACTACCTGAAGAGGCTGTCACGAGGTTAAAACTGGTGCTGCGCAAAAAGCGGAGGGAGGCATGGTGGGCTGGATTGCAAAGGCAATGAAATGAAAAGAAGGATTTCATTGTTGCGGAATCGGCTGCGATGGGCGGTGGCATCTTTCTCCTCCTTTACCCCCATTCAGGATGGAAGTGAACACCCAGAGGGAGGTGGCGGCTTTGCAGATCTGCGAAACCCACCCGAACATCGTCAAGCTTCACGATGTTCATCATGACCAGGTGAGGATTCTAATTCTCGAAGAGGAAGCATCTCGAGAAACCCAACCTGGTTAAGGATGAAAGGGTTGGATCCCGAGATCGGAGAGACCCCCCCCCAATTCAAGTGCAACCTCAGACATGGAAGCTGGTTAGGGGACTCTGGGGCTAGCCTCTTAGTCTAGGACTAGCCTACCTTGCAGGGGCGAGAAGACTAGGAAAAGATATTATTCTTAGTATATGCTAACATTGGATGTTCTTGCTTTGACAAAATATGAAGAGGCAGCCACTCTCTGTATAAGCTGTGTGGTACTTTTAGAGTTAAATTAGATGATGCTGGGAGGGGAGGGGAAAGAATAAATGTGGGGATTAGTTAAGATAAGAAACTATTGGCAAACACGATTTAATGACTGCTAATTGGAGGAGGGAATTGTGCTTGAATATTATGTGCTCAGGGGAGGGGAATTCAGATCTTGGCATCCACCATGTTTGTGCAGAAGGGTGCTGTACTAATAAAGAGACTTTAAGGTAAACAATGCCTCAAGGTTCTTTGAAATATCCCCCAAATCGGAATCATGACATATGGTTTATCACAATTTATCAGATTTACAGGGTACTTTGGTACTCATCATTAATTGGTTCCGGGAGGCACGAGAGTACCAACAACGAGAAATACCCATTTTTTCCCCCTAAGGAATAATGTAGTGAGTCACAAGCCGACAACGACAAGTACTAGCTTGTGCCTTGAGTACCAAACCAACAATGAGTACCGGGTGGACAACCCAAAATTGGGTCTAAATGCATCCAGGGCCAAATTTGATGAGTTTCAAAGCAGCTGAGTGTCAAGGTACCACCAGATGTCCTTTTTCTGTCCTCCGCCGCAGTATCATACCTACCTGGTGATGGAATTGCTGAGGGGAGGGGAGCTCCTGGACCGAATCAAGAAGAAGCAGCACTTCAGCGAGTCGGAAGCCAGCCAGATCATGCGGAGCCTGGTGTCCGCCGTCAGCTTCATGCACGACTCGGGAGTGGTGCACCGGGACCTGAAGCCCGAGGTACTAGGAAAACGGGGGAGGCTGGGTTCCCAGTGAGGTTCCGAGGGCCCAAAGTTGCATTTATGCAAGCTGGGCCAGTGTGCAATCAACCGAGGGGTGTGTTTGTCTCGGGCGTGTTGTGAACCGAACTTCTTGGGATTAAGACGTGGTGGGTTGTTTTGTGCGGTCTGATCAAAGGTGGGAAATTCAGAAGCTAGGTTGAGTGAAGGTGCCTCGTCTGAAGCTCTTCTTGTGAGGGCCCTGTTTCCGCATTCAAAGTTACGCCAGCCTCAGAAAAAAATGCTTCACAACCTGTATTCATATTTATGACTGTCGCGCCCTCCCCTGGTCATGGGATCGCAGTTTGGGCACTTGGTCCTCAAAACAACCGGTTGTGGCGTCCTGTGGTTGTATGATCATGATTTGGGACCTTCCCAGCCATTTTCTGGCAGAAAACCCTCCAGTGGGGGAAGCTGGATTCGCTTAATGACCATGTGATTAATAATAATAATAATAATAATAACAACAACAATAATAACAACAATCCAGTCTGAGCATCTGGCTGACTGTGCGATGAATAATAATAATAATAATAAGTTGGAAGGTACCTTGGAGGTCATCTAGTCCAGCCCCCTGCTCAGGCAGGAAACCCTAGACCATTTCAGACAAGTTCACCTGCTGACCACGTGATTCGCTTAACAACTGTGGCAAAAATTGTTATTTAATTAGGCCCGGGTACGTGGGATTCAACTTATGACTGCCTCCATTTAACGATTGAAATTCCGATCCCAATTATGGTCCTAAGTCAAGGACTCCCTGGCCACTGTTGTGATGTGCTTGGCTTTCTCAGGGGAACTTGGCCTACTGAGATGACCCTTCACGAGGCAGGCCTTTGCGCATTGTGGACTGCCACCATCTGTGCCCGAATCAGTTAACCGGCTTGCAGCGCACCGCGTTAAACCCACGGGGCAGGCCAGGGGCAACGAAAAGCGGGGGTTCCCGACTTTTGTCCACAAGGGTTAACAATACTTCATTGGGACTTTACTCCCAGAATATTCTGTACGCAGACGAGTCGGAGGGCGCCCCCGTGAAGGTGATTGACTTCGGCTTTGCCCGCCTCTGCCCTCAGAACTCGCAGCCCATGCAGACCCCGTGCTTCACCCTCCAGTACGCGGCCCCCGAGCTTTTCCAGGACGCCGGCTACGATGAATCTTGCGATCTCTGGAGCCTGGGGGTGATCTTGGTAAGTCAGCCGAGCTCCAAAGGAGAAGGGATTGTCCTTCAACCAAGCCGATGGACTGTAGTTTGTGTACGATGTACAGCAGAGGTGCCCAACCTTTGGGACACCGGGGACCGCTTCCGTGGAGAGAGGTTTTTCCACGGACCGGAGGGTGCGTGGTTTCGTGTGCGGCCTGCATCCTGCGGATGGAGCTTTGCTTTTTTGAGCGGACCGATTGCTGGCATGCTGCGGCCCTGTACCGGTCCATGGACTGGGGGTTGGAGAACCCTGATATATAAGTATAAAGCATTGAGGTGTGGCTTTTTTGCCATCAAGAAGTATGGGGGTTCAAGACCCAGCGTTCCCCCAGCTAGCAAGGCCATGCCAAGTTGGCTGGGAGCGGAGGGCGATTGTGGGAATTGAAATCCAGCGGAGTTGGATCGTCTTGGTTGCTTGTGTGTGTGTGTGTGTGTGTGTGTGTTCACGCGTGCGGCATTTTACTTTGCGGTTGTATGTGTCATTTGATTCCCGGTTAAGATTCAGACCTGCTTGTAACTATAGATACAAATGGGTGGTTTGGGGAAAAAAAAAAGCGTAAGAAGCAAGATTCTAATAATTACTTATTAACAATCTCCAAACGGCTTAAGACTCCTACTGTCGGGAGAACTGGAGGTGGGGAGATTTTGGGAATTCGGTTAGATAAAAAGTACACTGGATTTCTGCCCGAGCTTGTTTTTCTTGCAGACATTTCATGACCCAACTAGGTAACATCATCAGTATTAAAAGATCATGACAGCCGACCCCACTCCCTTTTAGCACTGATGGTGTTACCTAGTCGGGTCATGAAATGTCTGCAAGAAAAACACCAAGCTCAGACAGCATTAAGGACCCCACAGTCCTCCTCCTCCTTCTAGCACTGATGATGCTACCTAGTTGGGTCATGAAAGGTCTGCAAGAAAACCTCCAAGCTCAGAGAGCACCAAGGACCCCACAGTCCCCCTCCTCCTTCCTCCTTCTAGCACTGATGATGTTCCCTAGTTGGGTCATGAAACGTCTGCTAGAAAACCACCCAGCTCAGAGAGCACCAAGGACCCCACAGTCCCCCTCCTCCTTCCTCCTTCTAGCACTGATGATGTTCCCTAGTTGGGTCATGAAACGTCTGCTAGAAAACCACCCAGCTCAGAGAGCACCAAGCACCCCACAGTCCTCTTCCTCCTCCTCCCATTCTCACCCTTCTCCATTTTGCAATTCCCCCCCTCCCTTCCAGCACTGAGGATGTTCCCTAGCTGGGTCATGAAACGTCTCCAAGAAAACAGCCGAGCCTCATGGACCCCACGGATTTTGCTAATTGTTTGGGGGCATTGGGGGGGGGGGGGAAACCAGGGGTTCAGGAGACTCGAAAGGGCTGAAGGCACCGTTCAGCCCAAGCGCAAAATCTTCTGGGCAGACCTCCTCTCTTTAGCCGCCGCCCTTCAAGGTAGGACAGGCTGCCAGTCACACGGGGGAGAACGAGGTATTGCTGGCTCCCCTTCGGCTCACGTTTCTTCTCCTCCTCCTTCCAGTACACCATGCTGTCCGGCCAGGTCCCCTTCCATAGTAGCCTGGAAGGAAGCGCAGTCAGCCACGCCGCGGACATCATGCACAAAATCAAGGAAGGGCAGTTCTCCCTGGAGAGCGAAGCCTGGAGGAACGTGTCTGAGGAAGCCAAGGAGCTGGTTCGAGGTGATGGGGAATGGACAGCCCGGGATGTGTTGGGCGTGGGGAGGGGGAGACCCATTCAGGGGAGATGCCTGTGGAGATTCTCAAGTCATCTAGATCCTGGTTGTCTGAACGATGCTTTTTCAAGAGGCAACTGGACTTTCTGGTTTTTTTCTTTGAAGACGTTTCGCTTCTCATCCCAGAAGCTTCTTCAGCTCTGACTGGAGGGTGGCGAGTGGAAGGATTTATAGTCCTTGCAGACAGCTGGTCATTTGCCTTCTTTTGGAGAGTTGTTGAAGCCACTTGGAGGTTTACCTGCGTCCTCAGGCTCACCTGAGTGGTGCAAATGGGTGTGGAACACAGTCCTTTCAGCAGTTCCAGGAAGGCTCCACACCCATTTGCACCACTCAGGCGGCCCTGAGGACACAGACAAACCTCCAAGTGGCCTCAACGACTCTCTCAAAGAAGGCAAATGACCAGCAGTCTGCAAGGAGTATAAATCCTTCCCTTCCCCACCGTCCAGTCAGAGCTGAAGAAGCTTCTTGGATGAGAAGCAAAACGTCTTCAAAGACGAAACAAGAAAGTCCAGTTGCCTCCTGAAAACAAGCACCTTTGGGACTTCCAAGGGAGAGCGAAGTGTTCTGATTGTGGGTCCTCTGGCTGTGTTCACACAACGTGCTTAGCTCGGCTTGCCTTGGCCCAACACCCTGTGCTAACCTCGGTTAAGGGTTTGATGCTTCAGCGCGCGCTGAGCAGCCCGCAGTGCTTGTTGGGTGAGCCCGACTGAAAGTGTGGTGCAGATGTAGAAAATGGGTTAAACTAGGTTCAGCGTCTTGTGCAAAAGCAGCCTTTGGTTTTGCGGAAAACCCCTCAAATCCCACAGCGAAGGAGGAACCAGATGTTTCGCCAGCTGGGCCGCTTCTGCATTTAAGAAGCAACGTTCTTCCAACTTTCTTTCTTTGCACAGCCCAAAGGAGAGCTGCTACGTCCAAGGCCGGTGTAACCTGCCGTTATTTTGGATGAGGTTTAGGAAGAGAGGATGCTTTGAACCCGGAGGATCCCAAGCTTCTCGTTACATTTTAGGGGTCTGGGGGATAAAACATACGAAGAACAGTTGCAGGAATTGGGTATCTGTAGTTTAATAAAAAGAAGGACTAGGGGTGACATGATAGCAGTCTTTCGATATTTGAGGGGCTGTCCCCAAAGAAGAGGCAGTCAAGCTATTCTCCAAAGCGCCTGAAGGCAGGACAAGAAGCAACGGATGGAAACTAACCAAGGAGAGAAGCAACCTAGAACTAAGGAGAAATTTCCTGACAGTGAGAACAATTAACCAGTGGTTTGCCTCCATAAGTTGTGGATGCTCCAATACTGGAGGATTTTAAGAAAAAGCTGGACAACCACTTGTCTAAGCTGGTACAGGGTTCCTGCTTGAGCAGGGGGTTGGAGTAGAAGATCTCCAAGGTCCGTCTGTTATTCTATAATCCCAAATCAATTAACCAGTGGAACAACCTACCTCCAGAAGTTGTGGGTGCTCCAACACTGGAGCTTTTTGAGAAGAGACTGGACAGCCACTTGGCAAATACAGATGGTCCTTGACTTAAGACCACAACGGAGCCCCACATTTATGTGACTGTGAGACGTCTGTTAAGGGAGTTTTCGCCCTCTTTCTTGCTACCGTAGTTAAATAAGGGATTTATTATGGAGCGATATAGCATTGAAGGAATTAAGGGAAATAGGTGATCCTGTAGAAACGTATCGGCTTAAAAAGGGTATTTAAAAAAATGGTGAAAGAGGATTCAAAATCCCCTTTTTAAAAAAAATCTGACAGAACCATGGAATAAACGGAGATATCGGTTAAAACCAAGTGTTTCTCTTTGAACACCGGTGGTAAAAATGGGAGACATTCCCTAAGATTGAATGGAAAGAATGGGTTAGTAAATTTAAAAAAATAAATAAAAATCAAGATATGCAAATGGGAAGACTGGAAGAACCAGATCAAGAATATAACACAGTGAAAAGATTCTTTTACCAGATATTAAATTCAATTGCTTGAATTTGATACAATTAAGAGAAGCGGAGAAAAATGGAAGAAAAATTTGAGGCGAAAGATAACAACCAGTTAACCAAATTTGAGACGACCTGTAATAAAATTGGGGGGGGGGGGCGTTTTGCTTGTCGAGAGGCTGGGTTTTTTTTTTTTTGTGGTTAAATCTCGTCTCCCCGTCTCCGGCCAGGTCTTCTCACGGTGGACCCTGCCAAACGGCTGAAAATGTCCAACTTACGCTATAATGAGTGGCTCCAGGACGGCAGCGCCCTCTCTTCCACCCCGCTGATGACGCCAGACATCCTGGAGAGCTCCGGGCCCGCTGTGCGAACGGGCGTGAACGTCACGTTTATGGTGAGAGAGCCCCTTCTGAGCTTGGGAAATTCGGGTTTTTCTCTCCCCCCCAGGGGACAGACGGGATGGATGACGTGCGGTTATATGGGAAAGGAGGCCCTTGGGGCCGCTGAGTGTCATCGAAAACTGTCAGGACACACACACACACACACACAGAAGCAACCTCTGGATTGGAAATGACCCTTTGGAGGAGGCCAAAATGCAGAAATTATTGGTTGCGTCTTAAATCTGTTGGACATCCCCGTTAGAAAATAGAAGCTGATCCTAAGAAAAGACGGGGCAGTCACTTGCCTGAAATGGTATAGAGTTTCCTGCTTGAGCAGGATTGGGCTGGAAGACCTCCGAGGTCCCTTCCCACTGTTATTCTACTATTTTCTCTTTCTTTCTTTCTTTCTTTCTTTCTTTCTTTCTTTCTTTCTTTCTTTCTTTCTTTCTTTCTTTCTTTTCCTTCCTTCCTTCCTCCTTCCCTGTCTTTCTTCCTTTCCTCCCTATCTTCCTTCCTCCCTGTCTTCCTGCCTGCCTGCCTTTCTTCCTTCCCATCTATCTACCTTCCTTCCCTCCCTCCTTCTCTACCTATCTTCCTTTCTTTCCTCCTTCCATTCCCCTTCCTTCCCTCCCTCCCTCCTTCTCTACCTCCCATCTTCCTTTCCTCCCTCCCTCCCATCTTCCTTCCTTCCCTCCCTCCCTCCTTCTCTACCTCCCATCTTCCTTTCCTCCCTCCCTCCCATCTTCCTTCCTTCCTTCCTCCCTCCCTCCCTTCTTCCTTCCTTCCTTCCTTCCTGCCTGCCTGCCTGCCTCCCTCCCTTGGAGGTTTTCAAGAAGAGATTGGACAGCCATTTGCCTGAAACGGTTTAGGGTCTCCTGCTTCAGGAGAAGACCTCCAAGGTCTATTCCGATTATGATTTCCATCTTTTGATTTAAAGATCAGATCAAATCACAGTTTCTCTTTCTCTCTGTCTCTGTCTCTCTCTCTCGCCTAGGCCTTTAACAAGGGGAAGCGCGAAGGGTTTTTCCTGAAAAGTGTGGAAAATGCCCCTCTGGCTAAACGGCGCAAGCTGAAGATGTCCAGCACCGGTGCTGAGGGCCGCCGCAGCAGCAGCAGCTCCTCCTCCTCCTCCTCTTCGGGGTCCTCCTCCCGCCCCCCCAAATCCAAGATCCCCACCATTCGCCACGACCCTCCCTCGTAGCAGCCGGGGGAGGGCCCGAGCACTGAAGCGCTGGATGGGAAAAGGGGTATTTATTGTCTATGTTGCTGTTCGGGGAGCATCGGGGAGCCCAGCTTCCACTCCCCCACCCCTTATTTCCACCCACCCCACCCCACCCACCCACCATGATGTGATACCTTCATTTAGAATGAGGCGGGGTGTGTGTGTTTCCAGTTGAAAGCGACCGTTCTCTGTCGGAAAGGCCAGGAAAACCCGGGGGTTGTTAGGCAGAGATTTAGGGCGCAGATCCTGGGGGGCTCTGGAGGGTTGATGGCTGGAAGGGCTCCCCACATTTCCGAGCCAAATCGACATCCGATTGCACCACAAGGGCAAAAGCCAGGGAGATTTTGCTCGTCTGGTCATTTTTAAACGGGCGAAGCGTCGCCATTTTATTTCTTAACCCCTGCAACTCGTCTGCCGCTTTTCTGCGTGCGGGGAGTGGGGTGGGGTGGGGCTGCTGGCCCCCTTCCCTCCAGGCCTCGGTGGGGCAGGTGGAGCGGAATAAGGCTGTTGCAGAGACAGGGCTGCAGATTTCCAAACGGCCAGCAGAGGGCCGCGGTCCTCCTGGCCCTCCCTCTAGTGGCGAAGTGCGTTTTTGCAATCCGAACCGGACAGGAATTATTTTAGCTAATCACTGATGGGTGGGGAAGGGGCTGTTTTTATTCACGATGGATAGCATTTTATTTTTTATTTTATTTTATTTGGTAAAAGTGTAACAGGAAGGGATTTGCTCAGTCTGAGACCAAAACTGTATTCTGGGGAAGAAGGGAGGATAGGGTCTCCGATGGAATACTGATTTATAGGCTGTCCTCGACTTACAGCAATCCAGTTAGTGACCGAAGCTACAACGGCACTCAAAAGAATGACTTGCGACCGTTTTTCATCTTTAAGACCGTTGCGGCCTCCCCAGGTTCACGTGATTAACGATTCCGACGCTTGGCAAGTGGCTCCTATTTATGACGGTCGCAGTGTCCCGGGGTCACGTGATCCCCTTTTGCGACCTTCTGATAACCGTGTTGCTGACTTAACAACTGTCGCGATTCCCTTAACTGTGGCTGGAAAGGTCGTAAAACGGGGCAAAATTCACTTCACAGACGTTTCACGTGGCAAACAGAAATTCTGGCCTCAGCTGAAGCTGTAAGTCGAGGACCGCCTGTATTTTATTTTTGGATCCCCGTACTCCTGTGCCTGGTGCAGAAATTTAACGGCAGAGTTTGACGTTCAAGATACGTTTTTGAGGCTCAGACGTCACACGAAGCCGTTCCAATTATGATTTAGGGTTAGTTTGCATGTCGCACTCAGACACTAACCAACCAGGTTACATGAGAGGTTGGTACAATGCTTACATCTGGGGCTGCAGCTTCGTGAAACCTTTTGTTTAAAAACACAGGAGCAAACAAAATGTGATTTTATTTTATTTTTTAAAACAGGTAAAACTCTAAATCTTATTCTGAGAAGGATGGTAGGGTTTAAGGCAGGGGTAGGCCACCTTGGCTCTTTTATGACTGGTGGACTTCAACTCCCAGAATTCCTGAGCCAGCATGGGGGAAACTATGGCCTCCTTTATGACTGGTGGACTTCAACTCCCAGCATTCCTGAGCCAGCCATGCTGAGGAGAAAGGGAGAGGTTTCCAAGCTGAGCCATGCTGGCTCAGGAATTCTGGGAGTTGAAGTCCACCAGTCATAAAAGAGCCAAGGTTGCCTACCCCTGGTTTAAGGGATACATAGGCAGTCCTTGACTTACAGCCATTCTTTGAGGGACCGTTCAGACTTACAGCACCCCTGAAAAAAAGCCAGCCTCATGCTTACGACTGTTTTGAGCATCTCCCACGGTTACATGATCCAGAATTCGGGTGCTTGGCAATGGGCATCTCTTTACGACAGATGCGGCGTCCCGGGAACACGCCAATTGCCATCTGAGACTTCCTGACAAAGAAAGTCAACGGTGGAAGCAGCCAGATTCGCTTAGTGACGTGATTCGCTTAAGAACCGCAACGAATCGCTTAAGAACCGTGCCCCCCCCCAAAAAAAAGTCATAAAAATTGGGCGCAACTTACTTAACCACCGATTTGCTTTGCAGTGCAAATCCAGGTCCTAATTGTGGTTATAAGTCAAGGACTGCCTGTCTGTATATATCAGGGGTCTTCAAACTTGGCCTTTTTATGACTTGTAGACTTCAACTCCCAGAATTCCTCAGCCGGGCACACGTGCCCGGCTGAGGAATTCTGGGAGATGAAGTCCACAAGTCATAAAAGGGCCAAGTTTGAAGACCCCACTGGTATATATGCCTAAAAGAAACCAAAAACACAGAATAAGATGCATCCATCTCTTTCTGTGTCCAGAGAAAGAAGCCAAATAGGAAATCTGTCGGGAAAATTGTTATTTTTTGGGGGGGTCGGGGATAGAGCAAGTTTCTCTTAAATGGCACCCCCCCCTTAAATCATGGAATTGAATCTTGGGAGATTCTACATCTCTCGAAGTTTAAGAGATGGAGGGGGTAGGCTGTTTTAGGACCCGGTCAGATCTATTTTTCTGGGTGAACCTGATAAGCTCAGGCAGTTTGGGGGTGGGTGTGAAAAGGGAGAGTATATTTTTAAGAAAGCGAGAGCAATTTGTCTGTCTGTCTGTCTGTTTAAATATATACATTGAAGGCAAGCATGGGAGTGAGTGAGTGTGCAAGACAGCGTCTTTCACGTTCAAATTTTTTTTGTGGAAGGTTGCTTTTTCTCCCAGCAGTAGGAGATAGAAAAAACAACAACGTTGAAATATAAAAACAGAAGGAAAAAGCATCACGTCATTAAATAGAATTCTGTCCACCGGCTTGCTTACTGAGATCAGATTTTTATTTAAACCCTTATTTATAGGAAGAAACACATTTTTTTAAAAAAAAAATAAGAACCCCGCTGAATTCTACTCGGCTTCTACTTTAACTGAATCAAATCAAAGACGTTGAATTCTTAAGAAGTGGATTATCACCAGCATTTTAAAGTTTTATTCAATTCAATTCGCCAACTCTGGCTACGAAACCGTCATCTTCCTGGAGCAGTATTAATTGTCATTATTTTTTTTAAAAATTCCCTATTGCTTAAGCTACAACAGGGCAAAAAAAAAAAAGTTGATTTCAAATGTTTAATCCCCTGTAAACGTGCTACGTCTTGGTGTCCCGAAGAGAAATTTTATTGCACAGATTTTTGGAAACTTGATACGCGCTGCCTAAGCGTTTTGAGGACGATGTATTTTATGTAGGGGAAAAAAAAGGGGGCTTTTCAGGAAAGTCAGGACTGTAAGTTGCTGAATGTCTGGCTGGGAATTTGACAAGGTTGTTATTATTATTTTTAAGAGTGGGAGGCAGCACACGTTTAAGGAATATTTCGATCTGAAACGATTGAAGAGGTAGATGGATGAATGAGAGAGTGGTTCCTTTTCCATTCTTGAATCGGAGGCAAAAAAGGTTATAATTGCACAAAGAGCATTACGCAAAGAAGAAAAGAGAGGAAGGTGTGTGTGTGGGGGGGAGAGTCATATAGACACTTTTAAAGGGAAGTGCAATTAGGAACATATTGTGATAAGGGGGAACTAGGAAGGAAGTGGAGAAAGCAGGGCCCAGCAAGGGGAAAAAATAAGAACGGGTTCAGTTTTATGAAAGGCTGCCTGCTTAATCGACATTAAATGGGAAGATTATGGCTACCGGAATCATTTGATGTTACCTTAAAATCAGCATTTAAAACTGATCATTTGTAGACTGCACTGGGATAACGACAGGGCCCCGTTAAGAGAGAAAAACCTCAGCCTAGGAAAATTTTGTGTTTCCCCTTCTGCTGAGGTTGAGGATAAGAAAGGCCCACCGCAGATCACTAGATCGGTGTTTCTCACCCTTTAAGATTTCAATTCCCAGAATTCTCCAGGCAATTCTTGGGAATTCTGGGAGTTGAAGCCTACCCATCTTAAAGCTAGCAAGAGTGAAAAACATTCCTCTAGGACAGGGCTTCTCAACCTTGGCTTCCCCACGGACCTCCTCTTTAAATATCCTTGGTGGCCACAGACTCCAAGACTTAAGATATCGATCTTAAGATTTCTTCAAGCCTTTGTGGACCCCCCCGTGACATCGTGGACCCCCCCCCAGGGGTCTGTGGACCACAGGTTGAGAACCGCTGCCATAGACCGACAATCTAGAACTTTTCTGCTTCTACAACGTGACGTGGGGCAAATGTCTTTCTCCAAAAGATGGAATTGAGACTTCCTCAAAACGCTCCCAGATATTTTGCGCCGGTCTATTAAGGCGGAAGAAGCGAGCCGAGGCTTTTAAATCACAATATCTGGCAGGGGATGGAAGGGTGCCGTCCGTTTTTCTCGTGAAAAAATAAATAAATCCACGCTTGGCTTCAATGTCCAGGGAGGAATTCTTGAGCCCTGGGCTCCCTTAAGCCATCTTTTAACCCGAATCGTGTGAACCGGACACACGAGAGTCTGGAAGAAAGGCAGGCAACTTCACAAGGCACCTTCTGCACCCTTATTTTTTAATTTAAAGAGAAAAAAAAATCTCTTTCCCCCTTTGGGAAGCAACGGCACGCTAATTTCACCCCGTTTCTAAACCTGTTCAAAATACAGGTAGTCCTCGATTTACGACAATCCATTTAACGGCCGTTCCAAGTGATAACGGCGCTGAAAAAAAAGGACGATCTTGGTAGCGTCCCCCAGGGCCCGTGCGAATCAAAATTCACTGGTTCACGCTTGTGACCGTCACCGCGCCGTCCCCTTTTTGTGATCTTTGGAGAAAGCAAATTGAACGGGGAAGCCAGATTGGCTGGACAACCGGGTTGTTAACTTATCACCTGCAAGTGGCGATAAGGACTGTTAAAAAAGAGAGGTCGTAAAACGGAGCAAAACTCACCGAACTAAATGTCTCGTTTAGCAACAGAAATTTTAGGCTCAGTTGTGGTCGTTAAGTTGAGGACTAGCTGTGGGTACCAATGTTCCTTCTCAGCGGTTCGGCCAGCCGCTTCCCTCCTACAGTATTTTTGCACTTGGCAGCTGTTTCCTGGGGGGGGCCAAGAGGCGCCTCCTTCCCTGGGGCGAGGGATATCCGTGTGCGCGCGCGCGTCTGTACATACGTATGTATGTCTTAACTGCCATATATGCCCTCCACTCTGTGCCAAGGAGGAGACGAAGCGAGTGGAGGGGGTCCTTTTAACACGTCCTTCTTTTCAGTAGCACAAGAGGCCGAGAACTTACCGGCGGGGTGTGTGTGTGTGTGTGTGTGTGTGTGTCCTGGGCCCATGCCACCAAACCACGTGTATTTTTTATTTGAAAATAAAAAATTGCCTCTGAAGCCAGATGCTCTTTCTCGGATTCGTTTGTCTGCGGGAAAACGGCTTAATGCAAAGGCGCAAAACGCCGATGGTACAAATTCGGAAAGATTCAGCTCTACGGGTTTACGTGGGGTCCTTGGCGCCCTTTGAACTCGGGGGGGGGGTTTGGGCAGACGTTTCGTTACCCAACTAGGTGACCTCATCCAGGCTACGAGGGAGTGGGGATTGTCGAGCGTGTCCAAATAAAACTGGTCATTCTTTCATGCTAGTCAGTATCTTCTCTGGAAATTTAGAGGAGTAGTGAAATACGCTAAACCTAACTGTGGAGTCTTCCCGAAGCTGAAATCTACACATTTACTTATCTACTTTGAATTTTGTTTGGATGGAATCCCAAAGCTTCACGAATTATATCAATAGTATGTCTCCCCCCCCCCAGTATTCCCAGACAAATCGCCAGAACTGGTTTTCCATTCGCCATTCTGCATTTAGAGAAATTAAAACCCTTCCTTTTAAGTAACCCTTAAAGTCCAGTGGGGCTGGACTTTTAACCTCACCACTGCCAGGAAGAGAGGCTGGCTGAAAACTTAAGGTTTTCCTTTATCTGGGAAGTGGCAGATCGAAGGAAAAACCAGGAATGGCCACTTCAAGGAATCTGCGGTCCGGGCGGTGAAAATGGAATCTTTTCAAGTGGGAGGAGGCAATTTTGAGAGAACTTAATTGCTAAGCTGCTGCAAAAATACAAACACCCGCACGCGTTCATCCCCCCACCCACCCCAAAAAAGCAGGGCACGATTTCTACGTGTAAGTAGATTGGCTCCACCAGTTTTGAAACGCAAAGTTTATTGAAAAGAAGAACCAAACCAGGAAAAAGAAATAAAAATATAAAGAAATCTTACATCGACTGGAATGGAAGAGAAGCATTCCCTGAAGCTATGGAAGGGGTCTGGAGGGTGGGGATGCGGGGGGGGGGGGGAGAGGGATGGTATTGATTTAAGAATGACAATATATCCAAGATATGCAGATAGTCCTAGGAAGACAAAGGTAGATGGCGGGCCGTAAGTATGCAAGGAGGCTGCTGCATACGAGAACAGAACAGTCCGTGAAGGCAGAAGAGGGAGGGGGGGGGTCAGGGAAGACCGTGGGTTGCAAGGCAGGGGCTGAACCAAGGGAGGGGGCGGGGGGCAGCCTCCCCTTCCCACCCACCTCATGTCCAAGGCATTCCAGGCTCCGAGCTTCTGGCCCCATCGCTCTCCACGAGGGCTTTGAGGCACAGTCCCAGTCACCACCGCCCCCGGCCTGGGACATGAGGAGGGGGGGGGAAAAGGGAGGCCAAGCAGGGAACAGCCACAAACTGCTAAAGCACAGATGGGGCAGGAGTCGTACACAGACAGACAGGTGGGGTCTGGATAGGATCCCGGTGGGGGGGAGCAGGCCATCCTTCCATCCTGAATGGGTGGGGGGTGGGCGGGGGGGAAGAGAGGCAGCGGCTTGTCTTATTTGGCGGTCATCATCTGTACAAACTCTACGGAGCAAGGAGAGAGGACGGAGAAGGGCGTCAGGTGCGGCCGAGGAAGGGGGCCGGCGAAAGGACCCCCCCCTCCCCGTTCATGAATCCCTTTGGACAAGCAACTGTTTCTGGGAACATACAGCAGATTGGGGTCTCTCCACCTTGGCCAGTTGAAGAAGGGCAGAGTTCAACTCCCAGAATCCCCCAGGCCATCTTGACAGACAGGAGAGTCCCCCCTTAGCCAAAGAGGGCGGAGTTCAACTCCCAGAATTCCCTTAAGAGTTGCCCCAACTGAGAAACGTTGCAGTTCACGAGCCCCCAAATGGGAACCAAAATCACACCAACACAGCCATCTCCTCTGTAATGCCGATCGGAAAAGGATGCTCCCAACCTCCCTCTCCTTCACCTAATCTTCTCTCTAGTTGCCCATTAAAAAAAAAAAAAAAAACCCAAACAAGGTCTTCGCTACCCAAAAAAGCTGCCTGGAATAATCTCTTCTTCGACCCCCTCCCCAAACCCCAGGATGCCCGTGGGCCTTTGGCCTTTTACCTTCGTAATTGACTTGTCCGTCTCCGTCTACATCGGCTTCTCGGATCATTTCGTCCACCTCCTCGTCCGTCAGCTTCTCGCCGAGGTTGGTCATCACGTGGCGCAGCTCGGCAGAGCTAATGTACCCATTGCCATCCTGGATAGGGCAAGGAACGGGGAGGTGAGATACCTGGGACAAGGTGAGCTCAAAGATGGACCTAGACCAGTGTTTCCCAAACTTGACAATTTTAAGGCATGTGGACTTCAACTTCCAGAATTCCACAGCCAGCATTGCTGGCTGTGGAATTCTGGGAGTTGAAGTCCACACGTCTTAAAATTGTCAAGTTTGGGAAACACTGACCTAGACGGAACCACAGAGACGAATACCTCCTCGCTTCTTCGAAAACTCGCAACTGTTTTCGGAAAAAATAATCATTTCTACCGGGCCAAATAGGGGGTCTCCCACTTGGGCACCACAAAGTAACTTTCCAAACTGACCCGCAGGCCTTACAAAAAACAGGATTATTGATTATTACATTTACTACAATTATTTATTACTATTATCAACTATGGTTAATCGAACATTATGTACCTGAATAATAGTCTGTTTGGTGAAGATTGAAAATGTTATTGGGGGATAACCCCAGTGTTGTTCCCAACCTTGTCCTCATCCAATCCCAATCCTGATCCTAACCCCAACCTAAACCTTAATCCCGATCCCGACCCTATTCTATCCCTAACCCTATAAAATGCAATAAAATCTTTTTTTAAAACAAAAACAAATAACAGGAGGCCACATCTGGAACACTGCGTCCAGTTTTGGTCGCCACGTTACAAAGAAGTTGTTGAGACTTTGGGGAAAAAGTGCAGAGAAGAGCAACTAAGATGATTAAAGGCCTGGACACTAAAACATATGAAGAACAGTTTGCAGGAACTGGGTATGGCTAGTCTAGAGGAAAGAAGGACCAGAGGGAACGTGATAGGAGTCCTCCAGTTTTTGAGGGGTTGTCACACAGACGAAGGGATCAACCTATTTTCCAAAGCCCCTGAATTAATATTAGCACCACTTTATAATGCCTTAGTAAAGCCACACATAGAATACTGCATCCAGTTTTGTTCACCACATTACAAAAAAGATGTTGAGAGGCTCAACCTATTCTCCAAAGCACCGGAAGGCAGGACAAGAAACAATGGTTGGAAACTGATCAAGGAGAGCAGCAACCAGGAATTAAGGAGAAACTTTCTAACAGTGAGGACAATTAACCAGTGGAACAGCTTGCCACTAGAACTGGTGGGGGCTCCCTCACTGAAGAGACTGGACAGCCTCTGAAATGATAGAAGGACTCCTGCTTGAGCAGGGGGCTGGACTAGCAGACCTTCAAGGTCCCTTCCAGCTCTATTCTGATTGAGAATAGAGGCAGTCCTCAACTTACAAGCATCCGTTTAGCGACTGAAGTTACAACGGCACTGAAAGAAGGGATTTAGGACAGGTCCTTGCACTTAAAACTGTTTTAGCATCTGTGGGGTCACGTGATTGAATCCCAGATTACTTAGGCCAGCATGTAGCGATGATGGTTGCGGCACCTCGGGGGTCACGTGATCGTCCTTTGTGACATCTGACAAGCACAGTCACTTAATGACTGTGTGATTCATGTTAACAACTGCAGTGTTTTGCTTAACAATTGTGGCAAAAAAACACAAGATTGTAAAATTGTGGCTCGCTTAACAATCGCCCTCCTTAACAGTGGAAATTCTGGTCCTCATTGAGGTCCTAAGTGGGAGACTACTTCTATTATCTCTTCCCCCTCTTACTAGTGGACACAACTTTCCAACAAGGGTGTGTCCCCCCCCCCTTAAATTAAGCAAACCCACCTTGTCAAAAACCCGGAAGGCTTCACGGATCTCTTCCTCACTATCTGTGTCTTTCATTTTCCGGGCCATCATGGTGAGGAATTCTGGGAAATCAATTGTGCCATTCCCTGGGAAAAGAACCAGCTTCTTTAGTCAGATCAACCAACTAATAAAATAAAATAAAACACAGCTCTTTGCTACCTATTCATGAGAAGATACATACACATACCCCATGCTAGATTTGCCAATAAATAAATCTAGATTTCCCCTAATTTGAAAGTCTGGAAAAGTCTCGCATGTCAGTTGTTATGAATTTATAATATTCAACACAACGAACATTCAAAAGTAAATAGCAGAAAAGATGGAGAAGGGAAAACGGAATAGAAAAGTGAGAGAAGAAAAAAAAAAGGCATTGACTTCCTAATTTCTTTGGTGCGGTGAAATAGCACTATCAACCTCAAACTTTGACTTTGGGCTTTACCAATTAGATAGAATTGAGGTTAAAACATGAGCCAGCCGTGTGCAGCAGCTGCCAAAAAAGCCAACACAGTGCTGGGCTGCATTAACAGAGGGATAAAATCAAGATCACATGAAGTGTTAATACCACTTTACAATGCCTTGGTAAGGCCACACTTGGAATAGTGTATCCAGTTTTGGTTGCCACGATGTAAAAAAGAGGTTGAGACTCTAGAAAGAGTGCAGAGAAGAGCAACAAAGATGATTAGGGACTGGAGGCTAAAGCATATAAGGAACGGTTGCTGGAATTGGGTACATCCAGTTTAATGAAGAGAAGGACGAGGGGGGACATGATAGCAGTGTTGCAATGTGTAAGGGGCTGCCTCAGGGATGGGGGGGGGGGTAAACCTCTTCTCCAGAGGGCAGGACAAGAAACAACAGATAGAAACTCATCAAGATCCAACCTGGAACTAAGGAGAAACAGCCTGACAGTGGGAACAATTAATCAGCGGAACTGCTAACCACCAGAGGTTGTGGGTGTTCCAACACTAGAGGCTTTTGAGAAGAGATTGGGCAACCATTTGTCTGAAATGGTAAAGAGCAGGAGTCCTCAATCCCCCGGTTAATGGACTGGCACCGATCCATGACATGCCAGAAACTGGTCCGTGCAAACAAGCGAAGCCCCATCTGCAGGAGGTAGGCAGCGTGCAAAACCATGCCCCCTCTGGTCTGCGGGAAAAAAACTCTCTCCACGGAACCGGTCCCTGGTGCTCAAAAGCACAGGGTTGGACTAGAAGACCTCCGAGGTCCCTTTCAACTCTTTCATTCTGCTATTTTCTCCAGGGCCATTCAGGAAGAGCCCCGCTCACCATCTGCATCCACTTCGTTGATCATGTCTTGCAACTCTGCCTCGGTGGGGTTCTGACCCAGGGAGCGCATCACGGTGCCCAGCTCCTTGGTGGTGATGGTGCCATCACCATCTTTGTCGAAGAGAGAGAAAGCTTCCTTGAACTCTGAAAGAAAAAGACAAAAAAGGAAAGAGGGCGAGGTCAGATCCAACTTCGTCCCTCGCTCCAAACTTTTAACCAAGCCAAGGAGGCCATTTTGTTGGATTTTAAAAAAACGCTCCCCAAGCTGTTGTTCCGGTTACTGGCTTCAGTCGGCAGCCTTCCCTAGTTTCAAGATGCCCTACAGGTCTGCCATCTCTCCCCCACCCAGTCAGGGTGGACATCATGGACAGATACTTAATGCCTCTGGAGGGCATCAAACTGTATGACAGCAGCCACAAAAGACAGGGTAAAGAAATAAGCAAAGGGGGTGTCTTTCAGGGCGATCAAGGCTCTGTATATTCCCAAGAAGAGTCCACCAAGAAAGGAGACCACACACGATCCCATTTTATAGATGGAGAGTAGCTGATTATGCGAATTGCAGCCTCTTTTGTCTAAGCTGGTTAAGCTTAAAACAACTATGATTTGTGGCACTCACAAGTCAGAGGTCTTCTGACTTGGCCAGGGGGTCTTCAAACTTGGCCCTTTTATGACTTGTGGACTTCAACTCCCAGAATTCCTCAGCCAGGCGTCCACAAGTCATAAAAGGACCAGGTTTGAAGAGCCCTGGTCTAAAAGACAGTTGAGTTTGCAAGAAATCCAACTAGAGATCTGTTTTCCAGCATCAGGTCTTTGTTCTCGAGTTGTTGCTGCTGCCTGGATCTGTTCTGCCACATTTCCAGGGACCGACAGATTCTCACCTGCAATCTGCTCCTCGGTCAGTTGGTCAGCCTGAGGAAGGAACAAGACAATCAAAAAGTCTGAATCCCCTTTTAATCATGCCCGTTTCTTGCATCTAGTGTATCTCCTGGGCTTGCAAAGTTCCTTGTGTGGAGTATCTAGAATAGGGGTTCCTTTTATGACTTGTGGACTTCAACTCCCAGAATTCCTCAGCCAGGCACGCCTGGCTGAGGAATTCTGGGAGTTGAAGTCCACAAGTCATAAAAGGGCCGTTTGAAGACGCCTGATATGGACTTTAAGAGGAGTGGACTTCAACTCCCAGAATTCCACAGCCAGCATGCCTGGCTGAGGAATTCTGGGAGATGAAGTCCACAAGGGCCAAGTTGGAAGACCCCTGCAAGCACAGATCAATGTTTCTTGGCCTCAGCAACTTTAAAACGCGTGGACTTCAACTCCCAGAATTCCCCTGTTTTTTCTGACGAGCTCCTCACTGCACAGCCCCCCTCTCCGCCAGTCTTCAACCCCCCCCAATTCAGAGGGCGGGGTCTATCTCCCCCCCCCAATCAAAGCCCCTCTATTGTCTCGGGGGGCCCTCCAAGACGCCCCCTCTTGTTGAAGGAGGGGTCAAAGTAGGGCCTCCGCCAGACCCTTCTCCAAGTCCCGCCCCTCCCCTCCCCTTTCTTGCCCCGCCCCTTCTGGGGGATAACGCTCCCCCCACCCCAATTCGGTCGCCCCTCACCATGGTGACCGAGCGAGGGAGTAGCGCCGCGATCTCTCAGCTTTAGGATTCCGCCGCGTGCCGAAGAGCCACCGCCTCTCTCGCGCGTGCGCCCTGGCGCCCTTCCACGATAGGCGGCGGCCGTCGCACGCGAGCGAATCGCTCCGCCAACGAGTTCCGGCTTTGCAACGGCTGCGTTGGCGCCGCCCCGTTCCACATCCGGGCTCTGCCCTTCCTCTGCCGCGCGCGCGGCCCCGCCCCCTCTGCTTTCACGTGGCCCGCTGAACGAGGTCCCATTGGTCCAGCCTCCCCTGCATTGCGTCGAGGGGGCTGCTTAAAAGTCGATAGAAAGAAAAAAAAAAAGGGCGGAGCTAGGCTAGAAGGAAGTCCGACCCGGAAGAAAATACTATCGGCTGTCAATAAAGACAGGGAGATTTAAAGGGGAAGCCACCCAAAGGAGCAAGGTGGTTATTAAAGGGGAGGAGTATATTTAAGGTGGATAAGCTGAATCTCCCAGAATTCCCAAAGCCAGCTCGCTGGGGAATTCTGGGAGTTGAAATCCCCTAATCTTAAATTTGCAAAACGCTACTTACAAAAGAAGACAGCCCATAATATTCTTGTGGGAGGGGGGGAAATGGCCTGACTTATTTTAAACGCTTAGCGAAATATAATGAAATCTAATTTTATCCTATTTTATCTATCCACATCTTAAATTGCCGCATTTGATTCCCATTTCATTTTAAAAATGTATTTGACCCCAATTTCATTTTACATTGTATTTTATTTCTCTTTTATCCTGAATTATAGTTTAACTAATTGCATTCTAAATTGTTTTCGCTGCCTTTTAATATAACGTGTGTTTGGAACTCTGCAACTTGATATGGCCCACGGCTAATCAATAAAGATGATGATTATTATAAATGCTTAGCAATAATTCAACTAAGTATTTAAAACAGCCACTGAAGCATACATTAAGTTTATCCAACAGGATCTTGAGAATAAATGCGACCTGAGCGATGTTTCACAACTGCGGGAATTAAGATGGGGGAACTTCCAATTTCCAGAAATCCTCCATCCAGCATGCCTGCAGGGGGGCTGGGGAATTCTGGGATTTGAAGTCCCCTCAGCTTGTAATGATTGAAAGTTGAGAAATGCTGCACTGGAGCAACACAATGTATTTCAGGATGTGTGATGGGTGGGATACATTGGACTACAACTCCCATCTGTTGCAAATCCAGAGCTTTTTGAGAAGGTGCTGATCCAAACATGTCTACTTCAAAGCAACTTAATGTTAGGCTCCACATGGCTGAACACACACACACACACCTACACACAAACATATTTTTCTGGGTGTCGCATCACATGTCCGAAATATTCTAACTTCCATTTTTTAATTGTTTTGATGATTTCCCTTGGCTTTCCCAGGTGGCTTATATATGCTGTATATATTTATCCCTTGCAGAACCATACTCATAATCAGGAAGGAAGGAAGGAAGGAAGGAAGGAAGGAAGGAAGGAAGGAAGGAAGGAAGGAAGGAAGGAAGGAAGGAAGGAAGGAAAGGAAAAACTAGGAAGGAAGGAAGGAAAAGAAAAACTAGGAAGAAGAAAGGGAAGGAAGGAACTAACAGTGATTCCCTTCCTTCCCCCAGATACAAGTTGAACCAAACCGCAAAGGGATCTAAAATGGCGGACTCATATCCTTTGACTCTGCCCTACTCAACAGAAACCAGATGAGCCTGAAGGCGAAGAGAGACATTTATTAAAACTGGTTCCACCCACACAAAAAAAGAAGCTGGCACACTTTGTTAGGGTTAGGCCGATAGAAAGCCACATACAGACAAAATTCACACTAGTGATCAGGAAAGATTAATCCAAACTCAAAATGGGTCGGGCAAAGCAATTGGGGGGAAGTGTCTCCATGTTCCCCTTTGCCCAAAGCATTTATATATGTGATAGCACTGGACCAACACAAAGTTTCATTCTGGATCAGTGTATTTCAACTTTGGCAATTTAAAGACATGTGGACTTCAACTCCCAGAATTCTGGGAGTTGAAGTCCACCCATCTTAAGTTGAGTAGTCCATCGTTTCATTGAAGCCCATCACTTCCAGCCTGAGAGAATGAAGGTTCACATCTTCCTCTGTCTCCAAGATGGTGTGTTGACCTGCTAATATCAAATTTTACGGACAATTGGCAGATCCAGGAATGTTGAGGGAACAGAGGTGACCTCGGCCCACTTCAGTCTCTACATGTGGTTAGGAACCATCTAGACTTTCTTCCGGCCAACTGGTTGTGGGAACCGGAATCTGGGGTCTAGAAAGGCTGAGCTATGGGGTAATAGAGACGGGTGGGATACAGAAGAAGGATGTTAGTAAGTTCAGGAGAGGCATCTGAAGCCACCCTTGACTGGAGAATCTTCTTTTAGAGGAACTTATTTCTGAAGATGGGCCAGACTGTGCTGGGAAGAAGACCAACTAGGCCACGTAGGGGAAGCTGAGGAGAAGGCCTTCCGAGGGAAGGAGCTTGAGGTTCTGCAAATCCAGCTGCTTCTCCTCCCGGCTGGCGTGGGTGCTGAGCTCCACGTCCACTTGGGGTGGGAGATGAGAGTGAAGGAGAGAGATCGAGATCTCCTGGTAGGCGAAGTTGAGCACCACCAGGAATCGCTTGTTCTGGTCCCAGATCCGAAGGTAGGAGAAGACCGCTGGGTTAGAGCTTTGCACCAGGTTGAAGTTGCCGTGCAGAAGAGAGCGCTCCTTCGTTCGGAGCTCGCTCAGTTCTTGGAAGAAGCTCAGGATGGACCCCTTGTGGCCCTGCTGGGCCTGGAAGAGAAAAAAACACAGGCGGAAATCAATCGCTTGCGTGTGCACCTAGTGTCACCTGGAAGCCACTCCGAGGCAAGCTGCCTTTTGCAATTGACCAACGGGGATGTTGTCAATGCCAATGGTGTTCAAGGGATGGTCCAGAGATTTTGAGATTCACTCAAAGCACCCCTCGCTATTCTTCATTCTCAATGACTTTTTCTATTTTATGATGATTATTATAAAGCTAAGAGAGGGGGACTGGCTGAAGGTCATCCAGCCGGCTTTCATGACCAAAGCAGGACTAGAACTCACTGTCTCCTGGCGATTGGCCCAAAGTCACCCAGACGGCTTTTATGTCTAAAGCAGGACTAGAACTCGCTGTCTCCTGGTGATTGGCCCAATAGTCACCCAGATGGCGTTTATGTCTAAGGCAGGACTACAACTCACATTCTCCTGTTTTCTACCCTCTGGCCTGAATCTCTGCCCCAAATTTTTGTCGTTCCTTTTACCTGGGAAAATTAGCTTCCCTCCCACAACATTTTTCTTACCTGCACAGTGACGTTGCTGGCCTCAGGTTCAGCCACCTGCTGCGGCCCTCGTGAGAATCCGTAATTCGCCGTGTTGTCCCATTGCATGCGTGTGATGTTGGAGGATGCAGGCTGGAGGAGAAATTAAAGAGGGTTGTTGCTGGAAGAGCCCCCCACAGTGCAAAATCATCAAGCACACCCACCTCACGTCGCCGCTAACCTTGTCGCCTGGCATCCTATGAACCCCCCTCACCATCGACCTTCTGAGGCTGGTCTTACCTGCCCCAAAGTGTCCCGCAGGCCAATTTCATCTCCGTAATCCGTGAAGGGGGTCCCGGGCAGGGTGTAAAGGAGTAGATGGTGGAGGCGAAGCAGCTGCTCCCCCATAGATTGGGCCAAATGTCCAAAATCAGGTCTACCCATCTGCGGGGAAGGGAGGGGAGAAGAGAGACCGTTAGCATCCCAGCGAAGAAAAACAAGCTGAGTTACGCAACAGGTTGTCGTGTCAGTGTTTCAAAAGTTTGTATAAAAGTTAACAAAGGGAGGCAAGAGTCACAAAGGGGAATTAGCACCGGCACGGATGATGTTACCTATTTGGGGTCATGAAACACCTACAGGTAAACCACCAAGCTCAGAGAGCACCAAGGAGCCCACAGTTGTCGTCGTCGTCGTCCTCCTCCTCCTCCCTGCCAACCCTTCTCCCTTCTAGCACTGATGTTGTTACCTAGTTGGGTCATAAAACGTCTGCAAGGAAACCACAAGCTCAGAGAGCACCAAGGAGCCCACAGTTGTCATCGTCCTCCTCCTCCTCCCTGCCAACCCTTCTCCCTTCTAGCACTGATGTTGTTACCTAGTTGGGTCATAAAACGTCTGCAAGGAAACCACCAAGCTCAGAGAGCACCAAGGAGCCCACAGTTGTCGTCGTCGTCGTCCTCCTCCTCCTCCCTCCCTCCTTTCCACCTCCTCCTCCTCTCTGCAAACTTTCTAGCACTGAGACTGTTACCCAGTTGGGTAATGAAATGTCTGCAGGAAAACTCTCAAGCTCAGAAAGCACCAAAGAGCCCACGTTTCACATCTAAGCTACAAATATTCTCCTTTAAACATCTCAGTTCGATCCCAAAGCTTGAAACGTACGCTCCAGCCGAGCCATCGGCTTCCAGCTTTTTCGATATAATTTAGGATCAGTTTCTGGGCTGTGTTTCCCAGGGCGGTGTCGTTCTGATCAGGTCTCAGCAGCTCCTGAAGGTACTGGCTGGTGAGTAGGTCCACCCCGGAGGTTTCGTTCAAAAGCGAGAAAACCTCTTGAGGGTCTCTAAGATCAGTCGTGGCAATCAGGACCCTGTAAGAGAAGAAGTATAGGTGGTCCTTGATTTATGACCAGAATTTCCATTGTTAAGTGGAAAAGAAAGAAGAAAAGAAATAAAAAAAGAAAGGAAGGAAGGAAAAGGAAAGAAAGAGGAAAAAAGAAATAGGAAGTAAGGAAAGGAAAGGGAAGAAGGAATAAAGAAGGAAAGAAAGGGAAGGGAAGAAGGGAGGGAAGGAAGGAAGGAAGGAAGGAAGAAAGAAAGAAAGAAAGAAAGAAAGGAAAAGGAAGAAGGGAGGGAAGGAAGGAATAAAGAAGGAAAGAAAGGAAAGGGAAGGAGGGAAGGAAAGAAGGAAGGAAGAATGAATGAATGGAAGGAAGGAAGGAAGGAAGAAAGGAAGGAAGGAAGGAAGGAAGGAAGGAAGAAGACGGTTGTTAAGACAGCATTGCCCATTTTCACCTACCTGGCCTGATCATCAATGTTCTCTTGTTCCGTTAAGTTCTTCCACTCGCTCAAGAGTTGGGAATCCTGTCGAATAAACGGGATTGCGGGGTGTTGGTTAAGACTGGAGTCTCCCTCCCCAGGTTTTAGCACCCCTACATTATCCTCCTTGCACGGGACCTCCCCTTTCCCCCAAAACAAGAGACCCCTGGCAATTGGCTTTCCAGTCTGCAACTCTGCAAGACCTTGCAAGGTCGATGAAATTTAAAGGGACAGCAGCAGTCAAGCCCCCAGCTGGAAAGGGGGCTGAGGAGGGGCGAACCTGCTTACGTTTAAATGCTCCACACTTCCGATTTGGATCCCAGACACTCCTTCCCTCAGCCAAAACTGAATTGCTTCCTGTAGGGTGGATGGCAAGAACAGAACAAGTTAATAGTCCTCAGTGATCTCACAGTACGCTCCCCCCTTAAACCGAGCTGTGACAGTTGGATTGCCTTCCCCTCCAATCTCGGCCAATTAAGTTTGGGTCAAGAAAAAAAAAATATTGGGTTTTAATGGAGCTGCACCAGCAAAGATATTCCCAGCTTAAAACAACTTCCCAAGATTCTAGTCTTTGGCTGACAACCACACCTGGCACCCGAATTTCAATTGCTAAATGCAAGGCGGTTGATAAGTGCCCGATTTTACGACCTTTTCCGGTCAGGGCTGTTAAGCAGATCGTGGCAGTTCTTAAGTGGATCACACACGGTCGTTAAGCGAATCCGGCTTCCTTCACAGACGTGGCTTGTCGGTCACAAATGGTGATCAGCTGATCCCGAAACCCTGCGACCGTTGTAAATACATGCTGGTTTGCCAAGCATTCAAATTTTGATCCCATGACTGTGGGGATGTCGTAAGTGTGAGGACTGGTCCTAAGTCACTTTTTTAGTCACGCATGCACAGTTGTAAACAGAGATCTACTTGTATTAACTACACATTCCCTGATTAGATCCTCATAATTTTCTAGTTGTTTTTTTTTCTTTCCATTGGGAAACCCTCTTTTCCTCACTTACTTTCATTTTATTCTGGAAGTCACTCTTAAGCCACACATCTGGGCTAAACCAGGGTAACTGGCCACGATAGTTAGGCGTCAGGTCCAAGATAACCTTTAAACCTGAAAAAGAGATAGGTTACCTCACAACAAATCACTTTTAATTGTAATTTCTTTTGGGGACAATTTTTTTCCTCTTTTTTGTTTCTTTTTAGTAAGAGTAAGCAACAAGTACAGACCTTAAAACAAGAACTGCTATTATGTAATGAAATACTTTGAAATATTTTTAAACTGCCTAGAGTAGCCCTATAGCAAGATAGGCCGCAACAAAGAAACAATGCTCTAGGCAGCTGTTTATCAACTTTATTTTTATTTATACATATTTTTATCTATTGTTCAACTGATCTGCTGCCCATCTCACTGTCCAGAGCGCCTTTAGATGCACAATTTAAGCCCTCTTAAGTTGGTTAGTGTGAGCCTTTTAGAATCCAGAGCTTAATGTTGATATAAAATCTTATTTTTTCTTTTTTCTTTTTGCTATCTTTAAAGATTTTAGTTAGCAGGTCACGTGACCCTGGGGAGGCTGCATCTGTTGTTATGTGTGAAAAACATTCGTTAAGTCCTATTTTCTAGTGCCGTTGGTAACTTTGAATTGTCACTAAACAAACAGTTGTAAGCTGAGGACTTCCTGTAGAGCTATATCCGTGAACAAAAGTCACGCCTGCTTCAACCCATTCTTGTTTTAACTTTATTTCCATTCGATTTTTGGGCAGAGCCAAAACAGAAAAAAACAATATTTCAGGTTGAAACCTGGCCTACATTTAGGATGAGTCAATCGATAAAGCCCTGTTTAAAATGTATTTAAATTAAATTAAATGTATATTTACATAGCCTTAGTTGTGAAATATATAGGCCCTACCCTTCCTTGTTTGTTCACCGTCTAACTTCAGAACATCACAGGCTGATTGAGAAATGAGACAAATACTGTCAACAGGAAGGGAATTAAAATATATTTTTCATGAAATTGCATAACCAGTGCAACCTCCAAAATATTCTTCCTTCTTTTGGGAAAAAAAATATATTGTTTTATTGTCTTGCAAGGCACAAAACAAATGTTAACTTAGGCACGGTGATCCTTAAACAGTATTAACTGGAGATTATTATTCTTATTATAATTCCTTGCACAGTCAGCCAGATATTTAGACTGGATTATTATTATTAATTAAACTCAGGGCTTTTTTTGTCATAGAACGCCCAGAATGGAGTTCCGGCACTTTTTTGGGATGGAACCTTGTAGGGTAGGCAAGGCGGGTTGTAAGACGTGTGTGAGTTCCGGCACCTTTTATTTATTTATTTTTACAAAAAAAGCACTGATTAAACTTGTATGCCACCCAATTTTCAACAATTCTAGCCGGTTTGCATCAAAGTAATTACAATTAAACAAATAAAAGATAAAGATACGTTAAGCGCTGTATTAACACAATGATGAGTTAGCTAACTAAAATCTTTAAAGATAGCAAAAAAAAATTATATCAACATTAAGCTCTGGATTCTAAAAAGCTCATGTTAACCAACTTAAGAGGGTTTAATTTGTGCAGGCTGTGTGTGTACACACGCACACACTCTCACATACACAAATATATATATTATACACACACACACTGAAATACATTATGTTAGAAAACATAATGCATTGAAATAAATATATATATTTTTCCCACTTACTTTTCTTCTTTGCGGCCTGCACAACATCCCGGAAGTCCTGTAAGGTGCCCAGTTTTGGGTCCACGTCTTGGAGATTGGTGCTGTAGGGCTGATCCTCGGGGTTCACGTGCAGAGGGCCGATCACAAAACCTTTCACTTTCAGCTTGCTTAAATAGCTCATCCTCTCTTTCACCCCTAAAGGGAAGAAAAAGGAAGCCAAGTTTACCCCAAGGCCCACCCAAAATAATGACATTTTCAGACCTCTCTTTAGCGCCCAAGCAAAATCTTCTGACGATTTGTGTGGGTGGCTCTCGACAATTGTGCCCCAACTTTTTGTTGCTAAGAGAGACGGTTGTTAAGTGGGTTCTGCCCTATTTTATGACCTTCCTGGCCACGGTTGTTAAGGAGATCACCGCAGTTGTTAAGCTATTGACACGGTCATTAAATGAATCAATGGCTTTCCCCCATCGACTTTGCTTGTAAGAAGGTCGCAAAAGGTGATCATGTGAGCCCGGGACGCTGCAACCGTCATAAATCTGAGTTGGTTGCCCAGCCTCTGGAGTTTGATCACGTGACCCACGGGGAGGCTGCGACGGTCGTAAAGTGTGAAAAACGGTGCTAAGTCCCTTTTTCCTGCCCCTTCAAAGTTGTAACTTCGAATGTGCACTAAATGAACCGTCATTAAGTCGAGGATTACGTCCTGTAACAAGATCAGCGTGCCCCGTTTTCTGAAAATAAGATGAGACTCCATGGGAAGAGGTAATGCTGCTAGTCCTCAACTTATAACCATCAATTTAGGTTACAATGGCCCTGGAAAAAACGACTCAGGACTGATCCTCATGCTTATGACCGTCACAGCGTCCTCACACTCACGTAATCCAAATTCTGACGCCTGGCAACCGGCACATGTTTATGACTGTTATGGCATCCCGGGGTCCCATAAATCTTCCCAGCCGGTTTCTGATGAGCAAAATCAATGTGGGAAGCTAGATTTGTTTAATGACCACACGGTTCACTTAGAATGGCAGGGATTCGCTTACCAACCGGGGCCCAAAAGATCGTCAAATTGGGCACAAACTCACATTAACAACCACCCGGCTTAGCCGCAGAAATCCTGGTCCCGATTGTAGTTATAGAAGTCCAGGGTTATTTGTAAAAGAGTTGCAACTTCTTAACTGGAAGAATAATTTTACGTATTCTGATAAAACCTGCCCGATTAAATTGAGAAACTGCAAAGCCCAGAAATAAAATCTGGATCGGTTCCAAAAGAAAGCAGGTCACATCCAGCCGCTGGTTTTCAACATAAACCCAGTTTCATCCAGAGCGGGCAGAGAAGAAGTCTTCGGTCCTGGCCAGCATCCCAGATTCTGTTCTGCAAACTCAAACATGCGTGCCAAATGCTTTGTCTAATCTTTGCCTCAAGGTTACACATTGCCAGCCTGAATAAGCAATTCGGGCTTGTTTTTTTTTACTTTTTAATCCTTTTAACTTGCTCCGTTGAACCGTTTTGGGCTGCCGTGATCTGCATTTAATCCGAACGGAAATGGAGCAGAGAATTTATTCAGCGAGCCAACTCAGAAAAGAGAGGAATTGTGGAGCATTTAACTGCGAGTTGCTTGAGCAGGTTAACTGCTGAGTGTAGTTGCACAATCACAACAGGCAGTTGGGGAAATTTTAGATTTAGAAGACCAAGAGACAAATCCGGCTACAAATTGCATCCTTTGGAAGGCACAGCAGAGGGCGAATTTGCACCCCAAATAGGGGTTGGACTAGAGGACCTTCCAGAACCCCATCAATCTTAACTTTCTGTAAGGGCTTGGCTCCTGAGGAAATGCATCAGGCCGGACTCACTGCCTCAAATCTCAACCACCTTCCTTTCCATCCTCCAGTCGAAATGTCTGTTTATAGGACTGTGGCTGTTATCAAGTTTGGGCTGGTTTGAGTTTGGCGTTGGGCGTTGGGTGTGGCATCCATCATCAAACGCCTCCACTTCAATCCAACAAGTCCTAACCCATTATGGGTCAGTGGTTAATGAGCTCCGAGCAAAATGAATGGGGCAGGGCCCCAACCATTCTTTATTCTCAGCCTGGCCTACTTTGCAAGATTGTTGTGGGCATCCAATGGGGACAAGAGGCATGCCGTTTCCTTGTTTTTGTTTTGAACCTCTTATGCCCAGGGTCAACCTTTGCAACAAGGATGCTCTATATTACAAGGATGTTACAAAGAGGCTTAATTAGAAACAATAGGAACTCAAGTTTCCGGTCCTCAAGACTGCAAAAAACAGGCTGGGGAAAAAAATGTGGGCCATGAACATTTGTGGTGGAGTTACAGTAAAATATATAATCTTGTCAAGATCTAAACAACGAGCAATTGTTTTATTTTTAAGGCCACTATTGCATTTGTTGCTGCCCGGATTTGCCTTGCTGTGGAATACTTCTCTTTTGGAAGGTTGAAACTCTGCAAAGTCAGGGACAACACCAGAGGGTGAGAGGGAGCCTCCAGAGAAACTGCACAAGATCAGCAACTGTTTGTGGAGTTTCACAACATCGGAGCAAATTCCTGGAAAAGTGTGGGCCATGGGTCAAAGGACATCAATCCAGCAGAAAAGTGTCTTAAAAATTCAAGGAACAGAGGAAGGGAAGGGAAGGGAGAGGAGAAAGAAAGAAAGAAAGAAAGAAAGAAAGAAAGAAAGAAAGAAAGAAAGAAAGAAAGAAAGAAAGAAAGGAGAGAAGGAAGGAAGGAGGGAAGGAAAGGAAGGAAGGAAAATAAGACAGAATTAAAGACGATTAAAGAAAAAAGTCAGAGGCAGAAAGAGAGAAAGAATTAAAGACGATTAAAGAAAAAAGTCAGAGAAAGGGACAGACAGACAGACGAAAGACAAGGAAAGACAACAAAAGCAAGAAACCAAAGACAGACAGACAGGAAGGCAATGAACGAAAGAAATGAAGGGAAGAAAAAAAAAGATTCAAGACAGAAAGACAAGGAATGTAACAAAGCAAAACAAAAGAAAGGAATGAAAGAGAGGAAAGAAAAAAAAGGAAAGGTGTGTGTGCGTTTGTGTGTGTGTGTGAAGGGGGGGGAGGAATAAAGAGAGAGGAGGAGAGGAGACTGTCTTTCACCCAACCAGCCGGGAGCTGACTCAGCTTTTGCACTGACGTCAAGAGCTGATGAAACACTACTCAGCAGTTACTACAGGAAAAGCCCCAGCCGGCTAAAACTGGCTTTTGAGCAGGGCGGCCTGGCGGCAACTGGCATGGCTTTCCTTCAAGTTGGATGGGGGGGGCGATCTCCCCCCCAACCATCCAAGCCCCCTCCCCATTCCAGCAATGTCTCGTCCCCAAATGACCCCTGGGGGGGGGGGTCTCCAGATTCCCTTTCTTTAAAATCCACTGGCTTTGGAGCAGATTCTGGATATATTTTGGGGGGATGGGGAGAGAAAGGAGGGATCCAAGACGAAGAAGAAGACCTTGAACAGATCCACCTGTCGTGAGTGGGGAAGTGGAAGCACCCCCAAATTAAGGACCCCTCCCCAAACTTAAATTGTCATTTAGGGTTAAGGGAGCAGCCCCAATCAACCCAGGTCTTGATTAGACCTTATATGATTGCAGAAAGATCCCGAGATCTTTCAAGAATTCCAAGCAAGGAGATCCCTTTGGCCAGGAGCTGGATGGATCCCCACCACAGCCAGAGGAGAGAGAGAGAGAGTCTTGGGGCTCAAGGCTGACTCCTTTTACACCACCATAGCCCATCATCCCCAACTCACCTGCCAGGTCGCCTGTGCCGTCGCTGCCCGAATCTTGGAAGCCTTCCACCTGCAGGATCCGGTAGATCCCTCCTTTCTGCCACCAGTCCTGCTTGGGCAGGTCTTTGCAGCGGGGGGCCTGGACGATGATGGCGATGGCCCCCGCCAGCATGCCCAGCCAGCCCAGCCAGAAGAGGACCAGCAGGGCCCAGCGGGTACGGACCCAGCCGGGGGTGCCAGCCACCTGGAGCAGCTGCTCTTTGGTCAAGCCGGTGAAGCTGGCTGCCATCTTGGCCTCCTCATCCTCCTCCTCCATCTTCACCTTCACTACCCCGTTCTTCTCGCCCAGGCTGCCTGGAGAGCCGGCCGGGGGCGAAGAGGCGTTCATGGGCTGCTTTTCCGGGTCCATCTCGTTCAGCTCCACGTCCTTCATGTCCAGCTCGGGAGTCACGCCGGGGGAGCTCATGCTGTCGCCTGCGGAAAGGAGACCCTGAGGTGAAGTCTTCCGAGGGGACAGCCTGAGGAGCTAGTCTTCTGAGTGCGGGGAGAAGCCGAGAAGCTAGCTTTCTCCCTACAGGGGAGACCTTGCGCTAAGGATAAGTGGAGCAATGTTTACAGAGCCTGAGAAGCTAGTTTTCTGCCTGCGGGGAGGACCTGAGGAGCTAGTCTTCTGGCTGCGGGGACAAGCCGAGAAGCTAGCCTTCTCCCTACAGGGGAGACCTGGTGCTAAGGATAAGTGAAGCAACGCTGGTCTACTCTAAACCTTTTCACAGCCTGAGAAGCTAGTCTTCTCTCTGGGAGGAGAGCCTGAGAAGCTAGTTTTCCGAGTGAGGGGGTAGCCTTAAAACTAGATTTCTCACTCCGGGGAGACACTGCGTTCAGGATAGGGGTAACAACGCTGGTTTAGACCTTTCCAGAATCGGTGCTCTCCCCCCCCATCACAAATCCCATCCTCCTGGCGGCTGGGGAATATGGGCAGGGGAGCCCCACGTGGCCTGCGGGAACAAGGCAACCATCTCGCAGCCCCAGGTGGGGTTTCAGAGAGATCCTTTTCAAGGCAGTTTTGATCTCTTTTAGGTGACTCGATCCCTCTGCGAGGAGGAAATCGGGAGGGTCGTCGCCCCTCCACCTCCCATCATCCCCGGCCCCAACCAAGCGCTACCTGGAAGAAAGCGGACGCTACCTGGAAGAAAGCGGACGCCAAGCTGCTTTTCGACCTGGAGATCCGCGGGGAATACGGTTAGATCTGATCTGAGAACCCGATCCAGCCAGCCGGCAGCTCAAGTAGAGTCAGAGGGAGCCTCCGCCCCCCTGATCCGCCTCCCGGGCTCCCTTAAGGTGGATCGGATCCCCGCCGGCCGAGGCTTTCTCCCACGCTCAGCCCAGGAAGAATGGGAGTGACTAGATTTCCAGGTAGACTTCCATGAGACGGGGAGGTTCTGCCAGACCCCCACCGGCCCAAAGACACCAGACATCGCTGGGGCATTGCAACTGCATCGGCGCTGTCCAAGGTGCCATAACGTTGGTGTTGGCTACCTGGGCAGAGGTAGATTGCCCCTAGACCTGGAGGCTTTGTATCCGCAGACCTAGCCCCTTACAAACGCTTTCCATTCTTTGAGGGGGGGCAATGTACGAAGGGGGTGACTCGCCTACCCATTGCTTCAACCCATGGCAGAGAATAATGCCCCCCCTGGGTGCTAGCTGGGAACTTTTTTTCTCAGTAAGAATACTTGCAGGTAGACTGCTCTTCACACTGGAGGCTTGCTTAAAACCTTCCAGGCCGGAAGCATTCACGAAAGCATGAAAGCTGCTTTCCGCTTGGCCCCGTTCTTAATTCCGATTATCCCTAATGTGGAACCGTTTCCGTGTTTAAATATCCCACTTTTTTTTTCCTATGCTATGTTAGGTGGAAGTCTTTTTTTAAAAAAATAGAACCACTTTAAATCTTGGGTAAAAAACTAACTTAAATGTCGGTTTAATTGTCTTTAATGAGCGGGGATAGCTTTCCAATTATTTAGGAATTTCCCTTTTCTGTCTCATTCAAAAATGACAGCTTTGTGAGGCTTGGGGATGGATAGGCTGGGGGTCATTGAAGAGTTTTGCTGGCCTCAGGGAAGTCTGGTTTAATGGTTAAACCAGAGTTTAATCATTGGCACCCAAGAAAGTATTGAGACTCCAGATAGCAAATCTGCAGTGTTTCTCAACTTTATGATGAGTGGATGCTGGGGAATTCTGGGAGTTGATGTCCATCTTAAACCACGGCGAGGGGGATTCCGGGAGTTGAAGTCCACCCATCTTAAATCTGGATGGGGGATTCTGGGAGTTGAAATCCACCCATCTTAAATCTGGATGGGGGATTCTGGGAGTTGAAGTCCACCCATCTTAAATCTGGATGGGGGATTCTGGGAGTTGAAATCCACCCATTTTAAATCTGGATGGGGGATTCTGGGAGTTGAAGCCTCTTCAAGTTGCCAAGGTTGAGAAACACGATTAAAGAGGAAATAAACCTTAATACTTTCACAGCGCTCAAGTCCTTTTGATCTTGTCCTTGGGCTAAAGTTTCATTTTTTTTAGAAACACACCAGAAATGGGTATGTTGCAGTGTGTATGTGTGTTTGTGTCAGGGCTGCACACTCCATCAACCACCGCTTCTGGGGGGGGGGAATCAAAGGAGAAAACATCCTCTTTGCACAATTGCAAGAAGTGATCTATTGTTCTCGGCTTTCAATGGCGGCTTTGCCAAGTGTCTGCGGGAGGCTTCTGTGAGATGGGTGGAGAATGCAGACCCCCTACATTTACAGCCATCGACAATAACAACCGACACCAAAACTGGACACAGTATTCCAGGTGTGGCCTTACCAAGGCATTATAAACACTACACCATGCCTCTTTGCACTAAACTCTTCTTTCTTTCTTTCTTTCTTTCTTTCTTTCTTTCTTTCTTTCTTTCTTTCTTTCTTTCTTTCTTTCTTTCTTTCTCTTTCTTTCTTTCTTTTCTTTCTTTCTCTCTCTTCCCCTAAATCTTTGCAAGGACCTCAATTTGGTGAAGTGAGCTCCTGTACGATCCCTCGACTTCTCTTAGCCAAAATTAAAAATATCCTTCATTCTGATTCCTCCACCTTAAAACAACCTGGACTTTATTAGCCCAGCTTTGCAAAAACCTGCCCGCCTTTCCCCCCCCCCTCCGCTCTAAAGCAGATAAACAACTTTTAGACAAACAAAGAAGGAACCTAGTTGGCTTCCCTAAAACATCTGGCCAGCTAATTCCTGTCTGATCTGGATCAACAACTCCCCCCCCCCTTTCAACTCTTTGTACTACGGATTTAATAATAACCAGCGTTGAGTTGCTTCAGGCAATTGTTTTAAAAAGGACCATTGTGTAGAGAACCTGACTCCTGGTTTATTTATTCCTCTGGCCCAGATGAAGGGACTTCAACTCCCAGAATCCCCCAGCCAGCCTTTGTTCAGTGATGGTTTGAAGTTAGGACGATGCTGGGAAAAGGGGTTTAGAACTGATCCTCTTACTTCCCCGTAATCGCGGGATCAAAACTCGGCATGTATTTATGATGTTTGCAGTTTGTCTCCCGGGGTCATGTGATCCTCATTTGCCAGCTGGCTTCCAACCAGCAATCGGTGGGGGGACGGGGGATTCACTGAATGACACGGTTCGCTTAAGGGCAGCAGTGATCCATTTAAAGACCGCAGCAAAAAAAGGCTGTACCAAATTGGGCCTGGCTCACTTAATGACAGTCTAACTTAGCCATGGATGTTCCTGTCCCAATTAGGGTTTCCTGCCTGAGCAGGGGGTTGGACTAGATGACCTCCAAGGTCCCTTCCAACATTATTATTGTTACTACTATTACAACTACTACTATTACTACTACTATTATATTATTATTATTTATTAGACGTGAACTTCAGTCAACTGAACATTCAAATTATTATTATTGTTATTGTTGTTGTTGTCATAACCTGAGGACTACCTGTATGCCACTTCTCAAATATGTACAGAAAAACCAAGGATTTCAACCCTGACAAAATTTACAGCATTTTAATCTGATATCAAAGCAGTGGAATCAAAATCCTCAAATCTGCGTATTTTTCCCACCCCTGTTTCCTAACTGCCTGGTGCTTGGAAATTGGCTGATAAGCCGCATTTAATGGCAATGTTTATTTGGCCAATGTTTGTCTCCTAACAAACAGAGCAGGAAGGTGGATTTAAACAAGGCCACAAGCTTGTTTAGGACCCTGAAAACATGCTTTCCCCAAACATCGGAGGTGCGTGTTTACACCATGTGCTTGCATCTGATTCCAAGAATCCCTTTCCTTGCTAAGTTAAAAGCCACTGCCCCTGTTCTTCTGCTCAGCTGGATCTCGGCCAGGGCTGGGGGGAAAATGAACTGACACTGCAGCTTCGTGTTTATCGGCCATTCAGATGGAAGATAACATCCCCACAGCTGGGGTTGCTGGAATTCGCCCAAAACCCCTTAGCCAAACTTGTCAATAGCCTGCCCCCCCCCTCCCCACATTCATCTGCAGGGGTCTGGGAATTGAAATGCAGGTGAAAACATGCTGTGGACTTTGGAGTTTTCCTCTAGGTCAGGAATCTGCAGTTTCCCATTTAGGAGAGTTTTCTGATAAGAGGACTATTGAAAAACATGTTATTTTGGAAAGTTTTGAAAGGGTAGGAATCAATTCTTCCAGCAAAAGAGAAGTTAGTTAATATTACAGCCTCAACCACTTTAAAAAATTATTATTTTCTTTCTTTCTTTCTTTCTTTCTTTCTTTCTCTTTCTTTCCTTTCTTTTTCTATCTATCTATCTATCTATCTATCTATCTATCTATCTATCTATCTATCTAATCTATTTCTCCCTCTAGTCATCCATCATCTGTCTATCATCTATTCAATCTAATTATCCTTCTAATTTTCTTTCTTTCTCTCTCTCTCTCTCTCCCCCCTCTTCCTTCCTTCCTTCCTTCCTTCTTTCCTTCCTTCCTTCCTTCTTCTTCCAGATAAACAAAACAAGTTTCTAGCCCTCATCACAGCAGGATAAACTTGAAACTGGAGAGGTCTGGGCTAAGATTTCTAGAGATCAAAGAGCAGGTTTAGTTAATGGCCTGTTGCCCCCCCCCCACCTCAAGTCCCAGAATTCCTCAGCCAGGCATGCTTTAAAGTGGGTGGATTTCCACTCCCAGAATTCCCCAGCCAGCATGCTCTAAGATGGGTGGTCTTCACTCCCAGAATTCCCCAGCCATCGTGCTCTAAGATGGGTGGATTTCCACTCCCAGAATTCCCCAGCCAGCTTGATTTAAGGTGGGTGGTCTTTAACTCCCAGAATTCCCCAGCCAGCATGCTTTAAGATGGGTGGTCTTCAACTCCCAGAATTCCCCAGCCAGCAGGAGAGCTGGGGAATTCTGGGACTTGAAGTCCACGTATCTTAAAAGTTGCCGAGGACTAGAAGCCCTTGTTCTAACGCCATAATTTCATATTTGCAGGCCACGCTCCTTACAGATCCCAGCAGGAATCGTCTCCCACCAACCATCCCAAGCATGGGATTCTCACCAGACAAACAGCCTCCGGGAACGTTCCCTCCAGCCAAAACACGAGACCAATTCTCAGAATCAAAAATAAAACAAAACAAAATAAACAATCCAGACAGCTGTGCAGCTCCCTCCTCCTTTGGAGAAACCTCCAGGGGTTGGAAAACTAGACACAAACAGAACTGTGTGATGAGAAAACAGAAAACTTAGGTGGGACAGAAAGATTAAAGGATCTGTCGCTAGCTGGAAAAAACTCTAGAAAGGCCTCTCATCCATCAAAGAGATTGCAAAGGGAGATGAATTTAACGAACCAGCTTGCGCATCTCTCTCCAAGCCACGATCTGATTAAATCAGAGTTAGTTGGATTGAGTCCCAACTTAGCAGGATGTGCCAAGCCTGGTTTACAAGCAGCTTTTTCGTTTTTTTTTTCTTTTAAGTGGTTTGTTGGGCTGTTTATATGAAAAACTCTCAGGAGTTCTCGCTTTCTTTTTGCAATTATCCAAAATTGCTTTGTTTTCTTCCCTGCCAATTTAAACTTTTTTTTTTTTTAACAAAGAAGCACATTATTAATGCACGAGTCCCAATGTATTTTTGCCCCTGAAAAGGACAAGTTTCATCCTGTTTACTGCAGACTTAATAGATTGGTGTACAGAGTTTTGCTGGTCATTCATGGTTTTTTTGACGAAAAGAAAAAATATTTAAAACTCAGCTCATTTTTCTTTAAAAGTTCACCTATATCCTACATACATACATACATACATACATACACACACACATACACAAACACACACACATACCTGACAAGCAAAGTCAAAAGGTGGAGCCCGATCCACTTAACAACCGAGTCACTAACAACTGCGGTGATTTGTTTAACAACTAAGAAACGTCATAAAAGGGGGCAAAACTCCCTTAACAAATGTCTCCCCTTAGCGACAGAAAGTTTGGGCGTCATTGTGGCCTACCTGTATAAAAAATTCCCAAATATTAACTGCAGAGGATTCAACGGTAGGCAAGATCTATATTTATCGACAGGATTTTGTTGCTACTGGCTGGGGTGAATAAAATTAACTGGGAAAGGTCACCCAGTTGTACCCAGATGACCCAAATAAAGATCTCAAAGTTCTAGGAAGCTTGAAAAGACCACGCATGGATCACAGGCTGCATCAAGACGTAAACACCAAAGAGATCCTTTTTCAGAGACGATTTAGGGAGAGAACCCTTGGAGGGAAGCTGGGAAAAGAGTGCAAAAGGGTCATTTGTAAAATGAGTATCTTTGGCTAGATGTCCAGATTGGACAACTGGAATGGGATCCATTTTAGAGTCCTCGGTTTACGACCATTCGGACTGGAATGTGTTGCTAAGTGAGATGTTCCGATTCCCATTGATTTTACGACCTTTTTTGGCTACGGTTTAAGCGAATCTTGACTTTTCCCCATTGATTTTTTTGCCTGCTGGAAGCCGGCTGGGAAGATCACCAATGGCGATTCTGGGATCTCGTGCTGGTTTACCAAGCGCCCACATTTTGATCACGTGACTCTGGGACACGGTGATGGTCATAAGTGCGAGGACTGGTTGTCAATCACTTTTTTCAGTGGTGTTGTAACTTGGTTGCTACCAATAGTTATAAATCGTATTACTGAATACTGTTCAGTATTCGGGAGATCAGGTTTCATAGCGCCAAACCGGTACAAGATTTTCTTACGCAAGGCAGCTGTCTGGATTCCCCGGAGGGTGATCTGTCCTGGATCTTTTTTTAAAGGCCAAATCCAGACCTTTCTGTCTGCCAAGCAAACATACAGAGCTGAGCTAGGCTCAGCAACAGAGACAGAAAACCACAACCTTGTTGTAGGCACAAGGATGTTAAGATTTGGCCTGACCCACGAGGGAGGGAGGGTGGCTGAAAGGGACCGAACTTGCTGAGATGGCTAAATGGACTTCTTTGATTAGAGAAGATAATTATCTACCTTTATTGCCTATTGGCAACCCTTTGTAGGCTTTCCATAAAACAGAAAAAAAAATCAACTTATGGTTTATGTTTCTAATGATTAGACAAGGATTATGGATAGGAGAGAGGTTATGTTGTAAGAAGTAAAAGTATGATTGTACTTAGAACTGGCGTAAACAATCTTTTTTTCTCTTTTTTTTTCTTTTCCTTTCTTCATTTTTAGTCTCTCCTTCCTTCCATGCTTCCTGTCTCCTCTTACACAGTACTTGCTTTCTTTTTTAAGCTTCCTTCTCATTTTTTCTCACATGCAACTGTTTCCTTCCTTCCTTCCTTCCTTCCTTCCTTCCTTCCTTCCTTCCTTCCTTCTCCCCAGACTCTCAATGTCTTTCCTTCCCTCCTTTATCTTTCTCTACTATACCAGCTCTCATTTTTCTTCCTTCCTTCCCCTTTCTTCACTTCCCTCCTTCATCTTTCTCTCTCCTGCACTAGCTCTTAATTTCCTCCTTCCTTCCTTCCTTCCTCGCTTCCCTCCTTCCTTCATCTATCTTTCTCTCCCTCTCTCCTGCACCAGCTCTTAATTTCCTTCCTTCCTTCCTTCCTTCCTTCCTTCCTTCCTTCCTTCCTTCCTTCCTTCTCCCCTCCCTTTTCCTCCCCCTTTCTCTTTCTCCCCTTAGCTTGCATTGCTTTTTAATGTTCTGTTTAATAATCTTAAAATAAAATCTTGGATCGAACCCTCCCCCACAAATCAACCAAGCCAGCATGACGCCAGGACTCTGCCCTCCTCCGTCAAAGGTGAGACCAGCGACATCTCATAAGAACTCTTATGTCCTGCCAAAGCTCACCTTTCAGATAAGGAAAACAAACTCTCAGCAAATCCAGAGAGAAACGAGAGATATGAGAAGAAGAGATAAAAAAGAGAAAAAAACAATGGATAAGGGAGAGCCCGGAAAGGTAAATAGGTGGAGAAAGAAAGTTAAGATAGAGAGAGAAGTAGATTTAAAGTCTTTGCAAAAAAAAAAAAAAAGATCAAAAATGCAAAGAACTGTGTCTCCTCAAAAACCACAAAAGCCCCAGAAAATATTTATTAAATGCATTACGGCCACCTCCCTCTATAAATTTAAATAGTTCCCTAAAGCCAGGCTCAGTTTTCTAGTGGACCTTAGTCTTTTAGAGCTGGCAGCTTTAATCAATTTCACAAATGAAGGCAAGTTATATCTAAATATTATAATATTTAGATAAATTACGTGTTATTTGCATTACGCTGCACTAAATCTAATCAAGCCACCATCACAATTGACGAAATCCCCATCGCTCAATTGCAAGAGGCTGAGGGCCATCTGTGGTTTGCAATCACCAGCCATTCTTAGGTTTTGAGGGCTATTCCACTGCTTCTCCTTGTGGCATTTAATGGAATCTCCCTTTATTTTATTCCCCAGAACCACAACCTTGTGAGGTAGGCCATGTTCAGAGAGAAAGCCTGGTGCAAATTCATTGGGGAGGAAGCTTCACCTCTTAAAATTCTCATTTTTTGCTCCCTTAGAATAATAATGAACTCAAGTCAAAATAAAAAAATAAAAATAAAATAGAGGTGCCACAGAAAAGAAGTGCCAAAAAAAAAGCAGAAATTGGGATTTTTTTTCGGGGTGGGGTGGGATGGGGTGGTGATGGAAGAATGGAGATCCAATTTCTGTTTCTAAACCACCTTGGGTGCAAAAACATCATGCTGGGAATTTGTTTGGATGGGCAAGCCTGACAGTCTCCTGGCTTAAGCCTACCTTGTCAGGCTGTTGTGCAGGTGACAACTCATCCTGCCTCTCACTTGTATAAAAGGACCCCCCCCCCAAAAAACCAAGAACAACAACATAAAGGAAAAACTGCTGTTTTGCAGCAGGAGACGGACAGCGTATAAATTCAATATACTGGCTTATGTCATGTATATGCCTCCATCTTGCAGTCTGAGGCATCCAAAGAAATAAAGGAATTGAAAGAAGCCGGAAATGTTTCTTACCTTGGATTCCCCAACCCAGCCCTTTGGACTGCCATGCCCATCCTCCCCAGCCTCAAAGATGCAAAATAAATATTTTTTAAAAGACATTCGTGCAACGAATAATGTAACGGCTGCAAATAAATAAATAAATACATAAATCCTGAAATGGCTTACCTCGGCTTCCTTGCTGCCCCGTCTCTCTTTCGGGGTCCGACCCCCCGTGAACCATGGCTGGGGTCTCCCCACCACCCATCTCTGCAGTCCCTGGAGCCGCCATTTTGGATGTTTCTCCCTGCCGAGACTGAGGTTGCCGTGGCAACGGCAGCTGCAAGCAAGGATGCTGAGGAGGAGGAGGAGGAGGATTAAAGCAGATCCCTTCTCTTGGTGTTAGATCAAAGAGGCTGGGGGTAGGGTTTCCCCCTTATTATTCCAAAATAATCCAGCCTTGCTGGTAACAGAATAGGGGTTTTTATTTTTTTTTCACCCTCTCCGGCTACAAAAAAAAAAAAAAAAATGCAGGCATTTTGAGGTGCGCTATGAGTTCATCCAAATTGCTGGACTTCATTCTTCAGAGGAAGAATGAAATGTAAATTTGGCTTTCAAAGCTTTGGGGCCCAGCGCTGAAACGTGGGGGCTCAGCTTTGGCTATGGGCGGGAGAGAGCTAATGGCATTGCTGGGAAGGAAGGAAGGAAGGAAGGAAGGAAGGGGGAGGGAGGGAGGGAAAGTAAGACATAAAGAACTTAAAGAAAAAAGTCAGAGACAGAAACAGAAAGAATTAAAGATGATTAAAGAAAAAAGAGAGAAAGGGACAGAAAGAAAGAAAGAAAGGAAAGAAAGGAAAGAAAGGAAAGAAAGAAAGAAAGAAAGAAAGAAAAAATTGGGATAATTAGATTAAATAGATAGACAGATGATAGATGACTAGAGGGAGAAATAGATTAGATAGATAGGTAAATAGGTAGATAGGTAGATAGATAGATAGATAGATAGAGATAGATAGATAGATAGATAGATAGATAGATAGATAGATAGATAGGCAGGCAGGCAGGCAGGCAGGCAGGCAGGCAGAGACAGATGGGTAGGTAGGTAGGTAGATATAGACAGACGGATAGATAGAGATAGATTAGATAGAACGATATAGACAGAATGAAGTAGCTGATAGAGTGAGATAGACACACAGAGAGATTAGACATAGATAGATGGGAGGGATGGATGGGAGGGAGGGATGGATGTATAAAGGTAGAAGACAGAGACAGACGACAGTCCACCACCTTCGGTGACAAGACACATATTTAAAAAAAAAAAAAAGATGCTTTCTATATTTTTTACACCCAGTCTCGACATTGCTGGGCAAAATTGATAAAGGTATTCATATATATCAATTCCCATTAAGTTTTATATACAAGTGCCCATCACCCTTGGTGACACTCAGCATCAGCATCACTGGGCAAAATGTATAGACCTTCACATATCAATTGATATATAAGTCCCTACCAGCCTGGGTGATGAGACCAGACACGTATTTGAAACCACAGGCTTCCTGTATTTTCAACACCCAGGATCAAGTACAATTCGAGTAAAAGAGCGTCGTTTTTGTCTTCTTAGCTGCTCCGGCTTCCTGTGTTTAGGGTCTTTCTTTTTCTTAATTTGAAGACGAGGAGAAGGGCGAGGATGGAATTCAAAAGTTCCTACAGGGAAGGAGCTGTCAATTCTGGATTTTAATGTCTGCGTTTTTTCCCTTCTCTCGCTTCTTCCAGCAGCCTCCGGGCACGTCGTAGCCCCTGGACACGGACCTCACCATTCGCGATAGGCCCCCACGGTGATGTCAAAAAGTGGATTGCTGGCGATCGATCCCTGCTTGTCCAGCAAGAAATAAAAAGGTTTCCCTTTGATCTTGACCGGGATGATGGCGGCCACCTCCGAACGGTGGTTCCGGCAGCAGACGTGGCGAAGGGGCACCGTGAAGGATGAAGTGTAGCCGAAGAGGTAATAGGTCGTAAAAGTCACCTCCTGACTGCCGCGGAGCAAGAGGACCCGGCTAACCGACCGTCGTGCGAAGAAGAAGCCTGCCACCAGGATCAGCGTACCTGCAAAGAGAGATGGTCGGAAATGGAGAAATAAATAAATACATTCAACAGAAGAGAATATTTGCAAGAACTGTAAGGTCCCTGGAGCTCTCTGAGCTGGGTGGTTTTCTTGCAGACGTTTCATGATCCAACTAGGGAACGTTATCAGTGCTAATGGGCGAATTGCTGCATATAACAGAAAACAAACAGCACACTCCCTTACACTGATGGCCTTACTTGTTATCTTTTATTCGTTTTAATTCACAAAGCACCTCTAGATGTGCCTCTGTCTGACACACACACACACAACACACATATCAATTATATATTAAAATATATAAACTTATGTATCTTTATATAAATAAAAAGGTATTTATAAACATAAATTTATAAATATGTTATATATAAAGACTGCTTCTGTTAACAACCAAGTTGCCAGTCACATTGTGGTCATTAAACAAGGACTAAGTATATGTATATGTATATCATGAATTGGTGCAGAAACAGCTAACCAACTATTGTTTTAAATTTTTATACATTTAAAAGATTAAACATCCACGCTGGAGGGCAATCCCTCCCCTGCTTTCCACCCGGTGGCTTGATTTGGCCTTTCAAATTCCCCCGTTTATTTTAAAGAAGGTTTTTTTAAAAAAAATAAGAATAAATTAATTTCAAGCATCAGTTCATTATTTGGAGCATTTAAACTGCTTCTGCACTCTTTATTCAAATTCTGGAGTTCAAAACCCTGCCGTTTTCAGCCAATGAGCATCATCCGAGAAGACTGGGTCGCCATTGGTGACTTAGTCGGCCCGAGGACCAATGAAACGGGTGGGCTTAGAACCAATGAAAAGGGGAGACCCCAAGTTGGGTAACCAATCAGCTGACAGCAGGTTTGGGGCAGAAAGGGTATAAAAGGAGCCAGCCCAAGGGAGATTTTTCCAGAGCTTCAGAAGACCTGGAAGGAAGAAGTGGGGTCAAGGAAGAGACCCTCTCCACAAAAAAGGAAAGGAGCCCACCTAGACATCCAGTGATTGAAAGAGCTGAAGTTCAAAACAAAAAAAGAGCTGAAGTTCAAAGTAAGAGCTGAAGTTCCTTTTAGTGGTGGAAAGCCCTTGAGAAGAGCTTCAGAAGACCTGGAAGGAAGAAGTGGGGTCAAGGAAGAGACCCCCCCCCCAAAAGGAAAGGAGCCCACCTAGAAAAACAGTGATTGAGAGAGCTGAAGTTCAAAACAAAAAAGCTGAAGTTCTTATAGTGAGGGAAAGCCTGGAGAAGAAGGTGGGAAGTTCACCCATGCTCTTTTTGCAACAGGTTCAAGAAGTCTTCAGAATTCTCATGACAAAGATAAACCTGGGTCAGCAAGGCTAACCTTCATTCTGAGAGAAACGCTGGGCTTGTGATTTATGGCATAATTCATGGGAATTATTTCCTTCAAGATAAGGCAGAACAAACCTAGAAATGGGGGTTGTTCCAGGCTTTGGACACACATCCTTGGAAACCAGGACTGGACCAAAATAGGCTTCATGATCTAACTGCCTTTTAGATTTTGCATCTATTTGTAAAGATTGAAAATGGTTTTTAAAGTTGGGTTCTTCCCAAACTTTCAGTGGAAACTTATTTATTTATATATTCCAGCTTTAATTGTTTTTACAAATAGCTTGAGGCAGCCAACAGACCTCCCATTTTCCCCACAACAGCCCTGTGAGGTGGGTTGGGCTAAGAGGGACTAGCCCAAGTTGTCCAGCTGGCTTAAGGTAGGATTAGAACTTGCCATCTCCCAGACTCATCCAGGTGGCCTTCATGGTTTCTAGGCCAGCACACACTATACGAAACTGACTCTTGTAATAAAGGAGTGACATAGTTTATATAAACATACATATATTTTATATACGTATATAAAAAAATCACATTCTGATTTTAACATTGAATTTGATTGATTCTATTGTTTGCTGCCCAGAATCCCTCTCCAAAGGGCAGCTGAGGAAAAATATAAATAAATCAATAAATAAAAACAATAGAATGTATTTTTTTTATCCTTCAAAACTCATCTCCTCGAAGGCAACTGGGATTTAAAAAATTACATGTGACATAAGAAAAACGGGATTGTAATAAACAGAAAACTCCCTCCGGTTGGAAGGCTTGTGAAGGCCGCCCAAAGGGAGAATATTGGTGGCCATGTTATTTTCCCTCAGAGTTGTGACTGCAAATGGTGGCAACATTTTTTAAAAGGGAGGGAAAATGAGGTGTTAACAAAGACACACACACCCTCTTACAAAATGAGCAGCGGTGAAACTTAATTTCAATCCAAACCAGCTTAGTCCAATTAGCTGGCATATAAAATGATATTATTTATGAATTCGCTTCTTTTCTGCCTCAGTATAATGGGGCCAACACCAAATCAATCTGGGTTTCTGGGCGCTAAGTCACTACGCCATCATGACCCAGGTTCACTTGCCAAATTGCTGGGGTGTGGAAAGGCACCCCGTGAATCTTCCATCGGGATAACCTGTGAATTAAGAAAGGTCCATTCCCAACCAAATTCCCCCCAAAATGCAGGCACCATCTGGGACTCATCCTGGAAAAAGAGAGGTTTGAGCGTGTTAAAAAGAGCTCTCCTTGCAATTTTGCTTTTACCAAAAACAGGAAAATAAAACACACCCAGGCACTCTTTTTTTTGGAGAGGATTCATTCCAGTGACAATATTTATCTATCTATTATCTATATTTATCTATCTCTATATATATCTATATATCTATCTCTATGTATCTCTATATCACTATTTCTCTACATCTATATCTCTATCTATCTTATCTATATCTATCTCTATATATTTAAATATCTATATCTATCTATTCTATCTTATCATCTATCTATCTATCTATCTATCTATCTATCTATCTATCTATCTATCTATCTATCTATCTATCTATCTATCTATCTATCTCTATAACTCTCTATATACATACAAACACACACACACACACTCCTCCTGGAGCCAAGCATCTTGTTTTGATTTTAGCACATTTTTAATATATATGTGTGTGTGTGTGTGTGTGTGTATGTACAGGTACAGGTACAAGTACACACACACACACACATGCAAAGGCAACAGGGAAGCCAAGCGCCCCCTTTTTCCCCGGGGCAGCTTCCACTCCCCCCCCCATGCAATTTCCCCCCCCCCCGCTTCCTCCCCGGCCAGGGCGGCCCTGCCTCGCTTACCGACGGCCACGCAGGAGCCGGAGAAGCCGTAGCGCCACTTAGCGGAGCCGAAGTTCCCCGAGGTCAGGTTGAAGAGGTTGCCCAGCCAGGGCCGGGCCGGGCGTCGCTGGGGGGTGGCGGAGCCCGTCTCCTCCGGCCCGGCCGGCGCTTCCCGCAGGGTCGTGAAGGCGAGGTCGGCCAGGTAGAGCCAGAAGGCGAACTGGCCGAAGCAAAAGAGCCCCACGGTGCGGAAGAAGCGCGGCCGCTCGTGCTGGAAGAGCACCACGTCCCGGCTCACGAAGCCGTCCAGCGGGAAGGGCTCCTGCGCGGGCCGGCCGGCCGGGCTGCAGAAGCGCCTCGCAAACGGCGGAGCCCCTCGCAAAAGCCCGCGCAGGAGGGAGAGGCCCGCGCGCGCCCCCGGGGAGGCCCACGCGCCACGGGCCGGCAGGAGCAGCATCGCGGAGCCGGGAAAGGAGCGCCCTGCCTCTGCCGGATCGGGGGAGCCGAGCGCGGGGCTGCCTGGCCGGAAGGAAGGAAGGAAGGAAGGGAGAAAGGAAGGAGAGGAAGGAAAGAGGGTCGTTGAGAGGGGGAGAAGGAAGGAGGAAAAGAAAGGAAGGGAAAGGAAACTATGAAAGAAAGGAAGATAGAAGGAGGGAGGGAGGGAGGGAGGGAGAGGAAGGGGGAAGGAAGGAGAGGAAAGAGGGTCGTTGGGTAAGAAAGAAAGTGGGGGAGAAGGAAGGAGGAAAGGGGAGGGAAAGGAAAGGAAGGTAAACTATGAAAGAAAGGAAGACAAGAAGAAAAGGAAAGGAGGGAGGGAGAGAGAGGAAGGAAGGGGAAAGGAAGACTGGAAGGAAAGAAAGGGAGAGAAAGGAAAGAGAGCAGTTGGGTAGGAAAGAGTAGGTGAAAAGGGAGGAGGAAAAGAAAGAAGGGAAGGAAAGGAAGATAAACTATGAAGGAAAAGAAGACAGAAGGAAAGGGGAGAGGGAGGAAGGAAAGGGAAAGCAAGGAAAGCAGTTAGCTCGGTAGAAAAGAAGTGAGGTGGGAAGGAAGGAGAAAAGGAAAGAACGGAGGAGGAAAGAAGAAAAGAAAGGGAAATGGGAGGGGAAGGAAAGGAAAGGAAGATAAAAGAAGGGGGGAAAAAGGAAGGAGGAAATAAAAGAAGATAGGTAAGAAGACAGGAAAGGAGGAAGGAAGGAAAGAAGAAAAGGAGAGGAGGAAAGGAAAGAAGGAAACAGGAAAGGAAGGAGGAAGGGAGCGCGCTTCTTCTGACCGGCTTGCAAGGTCGTGGGAAGGGGAGTAGAAAGTTTAGAGTTGCGGAGGGGTCGTTTGCACCCCGGGCTGCTTCTCCCGCGGGTCTCCAGCCTCCATGCGGGGGTGCAGAATTCAGCAGCTCGGAGGGACGAACGCCGCCCCTATTTAAACGGAGAGTAACTAATACGGGTTGTTCGGCTTGGTGGCTCCACGCCTTTGCAATTCCAGACCTGGCGACTACCACTTCCGGCATGCTCAGGGGCCAGGCCGGCAGTGGAATTCTGGGAGCTAGAGTCCGCGCGTGCGCTCTCGGAAGTTGCCAGCCTTCAGGACTTCCGGGTTATATTTAAAGGACAATGGCTGGTTTGAGGAGTAAATAAGAGGGGGGGGGGGGAGAGCAAATCTCCCCATTTTTCCTAAGATTTGGGGGTTGGTTTCCTTTTTTTTTTAGGGTCTCCCCACGTGGCAGATACAAACCTGAATGTTGTGCTTTGCTTAATCATAGTTTGTCCATGTTATTAAATCAAAGTTGGCTGAACTGACCCGTACCTTGCATGAATTGACCCAACACTTTATGCATTAAAAGTACTGCAGTTTCATTTACAGTTAATGATGAATGAGACATTTTGGAAAATGATGAGATCCACATAAAATTACATTGCATGGTAGGATTTATGACTTACCATTTTGTTGTTACCAAGACTTTAACCACCAGAGACAAATTCCATGTGTGTCCAATTATATTTGGCCAATAAAGCATATTCTTATCTGGTTAAGCTTTAATGTCCAGGATGCTTTGTGCAGCAAGCAATTTTTACAAATCTTTGGGGCTGTTTCCCCCCCCATCTTTATAATCCTGAGCTTGCCAGCTTTTTCTTTTTCTACGCATTGCAGTTTCCCCCCAAATGTCTTATTTATTTTGTTCCCAGCTATTTTTGCTTGTGGGAACAGAAACCACCCAGAGCAGGGTAGCCTTTAAATTAAAATAAAATAAAATCTTTTGCCAAGAGATGTGCTTCACGACAGGTTTTATCCTGCTGGAGGGAAAAACCAGGGTCATTTACAAGGTATATAAATGTCTTTATGGAGAATTCTCTTTTTGGAAGGAGACGTTTGAGGAATCCCCCCCCCCCCAATTCACAGAAAAGTCCGTCCGTCATAGGCCGGAGAACACCACACACCAAGTCCCAAGATTTTAAGAATAACTTTACTAGGCAGAGTGTTTCCAAGGACTGGAAGGAAAACATAGAAGCTAGAGTTTGCTGGAAAGGACGGCCTTCTTGGAGGAAAACAATCAGGTACACGCCAAAGTAGAACCAGGTGCTACGCTACGACTGAGAGACCGCACCTAAGAATGAGGAAACTTAACGACTGGGGGAAAAAACCCAATAAAATAACAGCACCGTCAAGCGTTTGGGAAGCTCCCTCTTTCTCAGTCTGAAAGTTTTAAAGAGTTCTCATGACAGCTGTCAACTTTGCTGCGTGTGTTTGCAACTGTTGACCCGTCTCAGTGTATACGTGACTTTTGAGAGGGTTGCTACAGGGGGGAAAAAAGGCGTCAGGTGAAGAATTTGCCGAAAATTCCTAAAAATGGTGTTTCCGAAAGAAAATGGAGGAAAGTGTTTCTTTCTTTTTCTTTCTTTCTTTCTTTCCTTTCTTTTTCTCTTTTTCTTTCTTTCCTTTCTTTCCTTCTTTCTCTCTCTTTCTTTGGCTTCTGATTTTGTCTTCTTGGCCGTCTACTTCTCTTAGCGTCTCTTCCAACTCCCGGTGGCGCTGGGAACTCCGACAGGGAAAAGTCGTGGTTCCTCCCTCCATCCCAGCGGCAAAAGGTTTTCAGAGGCACAGTGTTCCCCACTCATTTAATTTACAATGAAGAAATTTTATTTACAAAACCAGGTGTATCTCAACAATAAAAACGCTGCTCCGATCGGATTTTTTGGGTCGTCGCTCAGTGGATAAACGCCACTTCGGGGATCTTGTGCTCAGCCTGGGAGAAGAAAAAAAAAAAGGGGGTGGGGAGAAACACCTGAGAAATTGTAGCCTTCTCCGCGTCTCGGCAAACATCCTCCAGGTGTCTTTTGGGGGGTGTCCTGGACTACGGCACAGGTAGTCCTCGACTCACAACGGTTCGTTTAGCGGCCGTTCAAAGTTACAACGGCTCTGGGAAAAAGGATCTGATGAAAGCGGTTGTAACGCCCCCCACCGTCGCGCGATCAAAATTCGGAGGCTTGGCCAACTGGTTCCTCTTTATGACGGTCGCCGTGGCCCGGGGTCACGCGCTACCCTTTTGCGAAGTTGTTCAATGGAGTTTTGCCCCATTTTACGACCTTTCTTGACATTCAGCGAATCCCTGCGGGGGTTGAGCTAGTAAATCTGGCCTTCCCCGCTTCTCAGAGGTCACAAAAAAAGGGGCTCTGGGATGCGGCAACCGCCATAAATAGGAGCCGGTTGCCAAGCACCCGAGTTTTGATCACGTGACCGTGGGGACGCCGCGACGGTTGTAAAATGTGAAAAACAGCCATAAGCTCCTTGTTTTTTTGAAGCCATTGTAACATTGGTCACTAAGTGAACTGGTGTAAGTTGAGGACTCCCTGTACAGTGCCCAGAATTCCCAGGGAGAGGCACCGCTGCTCGCACTGAGCGCAGAGAGGAGTCGGTTTGTGTCCCCCAAGGCAGAGGGGAGGCTCACCTTCAGCTGGGTGTAGGCGTGGGCCGCTTTTGCGTAGTTCCAATCGTTGTCCAACAGGCACCTGGGGAGGGAGGGAGAGAAAAAAAGAGGAGGGAGAGAGGGAGAAAGAGTTAGGAGGAGAAAGGGAGAAAGAAAGGGAGGGAGAGGGACAGAAAAAAGAGATAGAAGGAGAAAGAGAAAAAGGGAGGGGGGAGAGAAAGGGAGAGACGGAGAGAAAGAAAGAAAGAAAGAAAGAAAGAAAGAAAGAAAGAAAGAAAGAAAGAGAGAGAGAGAGAGAGAGAGAAAGAAAGAGGGAGGGAGGGACAGAAAAAAGGAGAGGGAAAGAAAAAGAGAGAAAGGGAGGGAGAGAAAGGGAGGGAGAAAGAGAAAGAGGGAGGGAGAGAGAGAGTCCTTAAGGAGAGACCCCCAGTGTCGGTCAGACCCCCTCTATGCCTCTACCCACTACCCCTTCCTGCCCCAGCTCCCCCCCCCCACCCGGCACTCACTTTTGAGACCACTCCAGGTTCATGCCCGACTGCAAGGAGAAATTCTGCAGCATTTCCTGCTGTTCGGCCGTCAGGGTGGGCCCGGGGCTGGAAGAGGGCATGGGCTCGGCCGAGGGGGTAGGCACGGGGCTGGAGGAAGGGGTGGGGGCCGGCATGACGAAGGCTTTGCGGATTTCTATGTTGTTGGCTTTCCGGATGAAGAGCTGGTCGTTCACGATGCTCAACCTGGTGGAAAGGGAGGAGGAAGAGCTGGTTTTCTTGCAGACGCTTCACGACCCAACTAGGTAACATCATCAGGGCTAGAAGGAAGGAGGAGTTGGAGGACTGTGGGGTCCTTGGTGCTCTCTGAGCTTGGAGGGTTCCTTGCAGACGTTTCACGACCCAACTAGGTAACACTATCAGGGCTATACTGGAGGGTGCTGGGTTTATCGACAAAAACGCCCTTTGAAGAGGTTTTGACTTTGGGAGTCATTCTTTCAAGGGGGAGGGGCTGAGAGAGACAGACAGGGACTGACTCCAAGGGTCTAAGGCGGGATTCGAACCGGGGTCCCCTTCAATCCCTGCCGGCCAGCACTCTCAAGTCCAGGGTTGGCCCCCAATTCTCCTGCCTGAAGCCGCTGCCCTTACCCGCTGTGGCCCACCGGAACAGCAATGAAGACCCGGGTGAAGGCGCGGACCAGGTCCCGACACCGGGAATCCACTGGAGAGGGAGAAGAAACGGAGAGGGGGGGGGGTCAGGAAGGAGCCCTGCCTGCTGAGGCCCGACCCACCCCCCCTGCGCTGTAGGACGTGGCCTTTCGACCACACACACACACACACACACACACACACACACACACACACACACACACCTTCCTTAAAGATTCCGCTCAGGGTAAAACACAGCAGCGAATTCTGCAACGAGAAAAGCAGCCGCATTAAAAACGGAGGGGGCGCGCTCCTCTCTACGTCCTTGACTTAACAACCATTGATTTGTTTAGTGACTGCTCAAAGTCGTAACACCCCTGAGAAAGTTAACCGATGAGTGTTTTTCGCAGTTACAACCGTTAACGGAGCCCGTTGTAAATCGGACCCAGCCGGTCTCTTCTCCTTACGACTCACCGTTTGCGCGCAGACGTCCACCACGAAGGAGTTCACGTCGTGCTGGGTCTTGGGCAACTCGCTGAGGAAAGCCACCACGTTCAACTTGGTGTGTTTGAGGAGCCTGAAGCGCATGGCTGAAGGGCGGGGAGAGAAAACAGGAGGTTAATCGGGTCTTTCTACCAAAAGACACCCCCCCCCCAAAAAAAACTAAAATCGAAAGGGAAGCAGAAGCTACAATGGAAGGAATGAGGAACAGAAAGAAAGGATGCCCAACAGGCACATGGTGATTGGCCCAAAGTCACCCAGCTGGCTTTCGTGGCTAAGGTGGGACTAGAACTCACAGTCTCCTGGTGATTGGCCCAAAGTCACCCAGCTGGCTTTCGTGGCTAAGGTGGGACTAGAACTCACCGTCTCCTGGTTCCTAGCAGATGCCTTCACTATTAGACCAAACTAGCTCTAGCTAACGGATTTAACTTGTTAAGGAATTGAAGCTGGGAACAAAGAAAGGGGAGGAATGGAAACTTTCCACGCCTTTCAAAGAAAGGATTTCGCTTTGCGCCCAAGCCCTCTTTCCTGGCTCCGTCACCCCCAAGCCCCTTTTTTAAATCACGATTTGCTTACAAGGATCCTTCAGTCGCTTCACGTTCCGGCTGTTTTTGAAATATTCAGCCAAAGAGTTCCTGCAGGCAAAAAATAAAATAAAAATAAGAAATAGAAGACTTCAGCGCACGTTTTTAAATCATGAAACCGGGGACCGGATCGCGGAACGAAAAGGAAGCGGAGGCAAACAAATCCAGCTTAACTAGATGGCCTGCTCCAACAGGGGGAATGCAGCCACCGAGTTTTAAATCGTCTGTCCTCACACCCTGTGTCGGGTGTTAAAATGGAATAATGCTGAATTTCCCCAACAAAGCAAAAAAAAGCAAAGAAACCCAGAGACAGACCTGTAAGGGTGATTCACGGAGAAGGGGATGCTCAGCGAACAGCAGGCCCCTTCGTGATAGGCATCCAGCAGCCCTTGCCGGTCGCCAGAATCGTAGATGGCGTAATATCTGGAAGGGAAGCGACACCTGTGCGTCAGCGCAAACCGCGTGAAACACCGTGCTTTCGTGGAATGTGGCATAACTGAGTGGAAAGGGACCTTGGGGATCTTGTAGTCCAACCCCCCCTAACTCAAGGAGATCCTATACAATTCCGGACGAAGGGCTGTCCCGTGTCTTCTTAAAAGTCTCCAATGATGGAGAAGGAAGGAAGGAAGGAAGGAAGGAAGGAAGGAAGGAAGGAAGGAAGGAAGGAAGGAAGGAAGGAAGGAAGGAAGGAAGGAAGGAAGGGATAACAGAGTTGGAAGGGACTTTGGAGGTCATCTAATCCAACCCCCTGCTCAAGGCATCGTCTCTCTGAAAAGCATCAACTGACTTACAATTACTCTTAAAAAATAAAAGACTACCCAAAGACCAGGAGGACTGGCCTGGCCTTCCAAAAATGCCCGTGCCTCCTCTACACTGAGCTCCTCTCCTTACGCGGAGTAAGTCTTTGGGTGGCTCACCGCCCTTTCGTGATTAATCCGAGCGATACTCACTGTTGCAAAAAACGGACGATCAGCATTTTCAAGCCTTCCGAGGCAAAATAACTGCCCTGCGGAAAGAACGGCGACAAAGAGGCTGATTTGAAAGAGACGGTGGCCCAGGTGGCCCAAGAGGGACGGCCGTACTCGGCAGACTCTCGGGTTGTCCGTATCAGCGCCCCCCCCTTTCCCGCCTGCCCCTTCCCCCAAGCCTTGGCCTACCTTGCAGGGAGGCAAAGTGGTCGGCGTTTCGACATCGAAGGAGATCGGCGGGGGCAGCTCGTGCCCGTCCTGCGGGCGGGAAAGAGGGGAGCCTTGTCAAATGTGCCTGGCCACACACAGCCCCAAGGACACGTTCCCCAAAACCGGTCAGCTTTGGATAACTCACCAGACGCAGCAGCTTGGGGAACCGTTCTCGGATGGCGCTGTTGGGAAAAGAAGAGTGAGCACGCAGCAATGTCCAGGTGGCCTAGCCCGTCCCCTCCCTCTGCCTGCCTGCCTGCCTGCCTGAGTGGGCCCTATCGCCCACCCTTGCCCGCCCGTTTCGCTCATCTTAGGAATAATCTTAGGAATAATAATCTTAGGAATAATTCCCTGTGGTGTTGTCAGACTGGTCTGAGCCTTGGAAAAACGGCTGTCAAGAGCTGAGAAACGGGTCACTTGACTTGCCAGCATCTTTACATGGCAAGCTGTGAAATGGGCAGATTGCTACCTTCTTGGTTTCTTGGGAAGGCGTTTACACACCCACGAGGGCTTTAAAACAAGAGCCATCAGACGACTGGGTGTGCCTAAGGCTTGCACCCAGGCCCAGTCTCTTAGGCCAGGCGCTAAACAGAGCACGTTAAAAGCCCTGAAAAGGACAGCACCTCTTAAAGGAAGCTATCCCTTCTACAATTGTTAAAAGCTCCATCACTGGCCAGTTCAGTACAAGAATATGATGCTCAACCCCTCTTAAGGAGAAAACATTGCATCAGAATAGAATAGAGCTGGAAGGGACCTTGGAGGTCTTCTAGTCCAGCCCCCCTGCTCAAACAGGAGAACCTACACCCTCTCGGACAGGTGAGCGTCTAGCCTTTTCTTAAAAATCTCCAGCGATGGGGCGCCCACGATTTCTGGAGGCAAGCAGTTCCACTGGTGAATTGTCCTCCCTGTCAGGAGGTTTCTCCTTAATTCCAGGTTGCTTCTCTCTCTGATCAGTTTCCAACCGTTGTTTCTTGTCCTGCCTTCAGGGGCTTTGGAGAATAATTTGACACTCCGCCTTCCTTGTGGCAGCCCCTCAAATACTATACTGGAACACTGCCATCATGTCCCCACCCCCTATTTCTTCTTTTCTTTAGACTAGCCAAACCCTGCAGCCGTTCTTTGTATGTTTTGGCCTCCAGGCCTTGGATCATCTTAGTTGCTCTTCTCTTGATTTTTTTCCCAAACTCAGGGCATCAGTTTTGATTCGCCGGAAACTTCTGTCTTTTTAAGAGAAGTAAGTCCAGCTTCTTATTACCCCTGCGTGGAACAGGGGTGACCGTTGGCTTGATGCTAGGAGACAGCACGCCACGGCTCTGGGCCCCTCAACGCAAGCCTCAGTAGAATACCCTGTAAAAGGGGCCATTTTTCCCCTGGGCTAGTTTTACACCTGCAAACAGGCGGGAGAGACAGGTGTTCTTTTTTTAAATTTTATTTTAAAGAGGCTGCGTGGCTGGAAGAGTCTCTGCACTTACCTGAAGGAGTACTCACCTGCTTGCCCCATTTATAGGAGAAACGCTCCTGCGGAGTTGGGGGGGAGGGAGGACAAGGGGAGGGAGGGCACTAGCCGAGGTGTCCCATCGGTCCTGGACATGCCAGAAGCCACTTCCTGGCCTCCGACTTTTTAATAATAATAATAAAGTTGGAAGGGACCTTGGAGGTCATCCAGTCCAACCCCCTGCTCAGGCAGGGAACCCTATGCCATTTCAGACAAAGGGCTGTCCGGTGTCTTTTTAAAAAACTTCCAGTGTTGGAAACAATAATGACAATAATAATAAAGTTGGAAGGGACCTTGGAGGTCATCTAGTCCAACCCCTTGCTCAGGCAGGAAAACCTATACCATTTTGTACAAAGGGCTGTCCAGTCTCTTCTTAAAAAACGTCCAGTGTTGGAAACAATAATGATAATAATAATAATAATAATAATAATAATAATAATAATAATAATAATAATAATAACAATAAAGTTGGAAGGGACCTTGGAGGTCATCCAGTCCAACCCCCTGCTCAGGCAGGAAACCCTACACCATTTCCAGTCCAGTCTCTGCTTAAAAACTTCCAGTTTTAAAACGCTTTTTTTTAAAAAAACGTTCCTATATCAAGGTCTAAACTTAATTAATGGCTGTAGACGGCAGGCAGTCAAGGGAATCCCAGAAGTAATAATAAAAAAAGGTGTGTGTGTGTGTGTGTGTGTGTGATTGAGAAGCCCCCTGACTCCGTTGTGCACGGCCTCCTCCATCCTCAAAGCCCTATGGGCATTGCCCTCCCATCGCCAAGGTCCCAGTGGGATGCCTGCCTGCCTGCCTGCCATTTGGCTTGAAGCCTTCTCCGGCGAGGCGCGAGGGATTTGCCGGTTCGCTCGCCGCGGGCTCCGTGAGGATTTCAGCTCGGGAGAAACATCGCACGCATGCGCTCGGGCTGATTTAACTTGAGACCATCTCCCTTTTTCTCGAGCTGTTTTGGGAGCCGCCGTGCCGGGAGGAAAAGCATGAAAAGAGGAGGAGCCCCCCCCCGGGCTTTGGTCCGCCACCTTCCACCACCGGGAGGGCTCGTTGCGGGCCGCCGTCTTGACTGTGCCTGTCTTAGGTTGTTCCTCCCATGGAGGAATCTTACCCGTCATTGGCTAACCAGCCGTCTCGCCGGGGCCGCAGGGGCATCCTCGCCGTCCGTCGGGCAGCCTTTGTGCCGACGACGTTGCAAGCCCAGGAAGTGTCAAATCCTGGCCCTTCAAACAGAGGAGGCAGGCCCGGAATGGCAGGCTCGGGCTAAGGGAGGTGGGCCAGCCACAGAGGGAAGCGGGAGAGGATGGCGAAGGCCGTGCGCCCGGAGGTCTTGGGGGACCCCCAAGGAGAAAAGACTGGTGTGTGTGTCTGTGTGTGGGTGTGTGTGAGGACAGGGATGTATTAACAAGAGGAGGAGGAGGAGAAGGATGAGGAAAGGATATACGGGCACTTGCTCAAAAAAAAAATAAAAAAAAGAAAGAAAGCAAACTTTAATCGCTTTGTAGGGTGAGAAGGAACCCCGTTCAGGCAGTGCTCCAATCTAGCTGCAATAAAACCACGGTCAGAACACATCGCAAAGCAAGTTGGGAGAAGGCAGAAGGATTCCAGCCGGGAAGGCAGCCTCCTGGGAAGGCAGCCCTCAACCAGGCGGGGCGAGAAGGCCTCTGGGACAGAACTGGGGGGGGGGGGACTGGCACCCCCGTCACGGTCTGGGCCATGGGCAGGGCGGCTCTCCTCCGGGTAGGCGAGTCAGGCCCGAGGACCCTGCGGCTCACCTGATATAAACGGAGCGGTCCCGAAAGTTGTCGCACAGGGTGTTGTTCTCCAGCCAGAGTTCGACCAGCTTTAAACCTTTCAGCTTGTCCAGCTCGTGTTCGGTCTTCAGCTGGGGAGAGTCAAGAGGGAAGGGGGGGGGGGGAGGAGGAGGAGGCCGAGTCAGACAGAGGCGAGTTTGCTAAGCCCCAATCCAGCTTTGAGGAGGAGGAGTCGTCCCCCCCCCCCGGGCTTACCTGGTTACAAGATAAATTGAGGATCTTCAGATTGGGAGCTTTCTGATGCAGCTCCGACATGTCGTCAAGACGGTACAGCTTGTTGTCGCTCAGATTGAGGGACAGGAGCTGCAAAGGGAAGAGAGGGTTGTGGGTCAGACAAGCTGTGGCAATTTAGAAGCCTTATGCAGAAAAGCCTGCCGGGTGACTTTGGGCCAGGCCTGCTCTCATGGCCCAGCCCACCTCACAAGATTGTTGTTCTTGTGATGGGGAAAACAGCAGCAGGAGTACTATGCACACCCTATTTATAAAGGTAGGGTGGTACACAAGTAAATACAGATGGCTCAAAAAAATACCGCTTAGCGGCATTCAGAAAAAAACACGGATGCAGGGGGTTGGACTAGAAGACCTCCAAGGTCCCTTCTAACTGTTTCTATTCTATTCTATTCTATTCTATTCTATTCTATTCTATTCTATTCTATTCTATTCTTCTGTAATTCTATTCTCTATCATCTATTCTATTCTATTCTATTCTATTCTATTCTGTAATTCTATTCTATTCTCTATCGTTATTCTATTCTATTCTATTCCATTCCATTCTATTCTATTCTTCTGTAATTCTATTCTATTCTGTAATTCTATTCTGTAATTCTATTGTATTCTATTGTATTGTATTGTATTGTATTCTATTCTATTCTTCTCCATTGGAAACAGGAAAAAAAAGTTAGAAATGCTGAGTTTTAAGGATGAGTGATTGGCCCACACCGCAGCCTTTCCCCCCCAATGGGGGGGGGGAATGTCCATCAAAGCAGCCCACGACTGTTTGAACTTGGAACTTGGAAACTTTGCAAAATCCACATTTTTTTGCATGGCCCGATCCAGGACGGGGGAAAAAGGGCTGACCTCGGGGATGTTGTCGTTGATGATCTGCAGCACAGCAATCATACAGTTTCGGCGGTTCAACACAATGTCGATATTTTGGGCTATCAGATCTGGGAAGGGGAGAGGAGAATAAAGGAGGTGATTGTTCACTTCGGAAGGGAATAGGTGCCCAGCCTTTTGAGAATGGACTCTTGAGCGGTGCAGACTTTGTGACACAAACAAAGAGAGTTACATTTACTTCCTCGTGTGTGTGTCTGTGTGTCTCCGTGTGTGTTTGTGTAGGGCTGGACTGGTTTTAAATCGGGACTGGTTTCAAATCTACCCTGTCCGTGGGAGAAAAGAGAAGGGGAGGACGACTTACCGGGATCTGCGTGAATATTTTTCAGATCCAACGCTTGATGGGAGCTATCGTATCTTTTACTCATACATTGCTGAAAGCAGGAGGAGAAGATTACTTGAGAGGGGGCCGTGGAGATTTGCATCCCTCCCCCCCCCCCCAAAAAAAAGCCAGAGAGCAAATCTCATTTGAAAACATGGGTCAGAGGAGAGCCAAACAACAACAGGAAGCTTACTGAGTCTCCAGGCTGCTCCTCTGCTAATTAGAGTTGTGGGTCTCCTCCCTGTTGTTTCAGCAACCAGGCGCTTCTGCATCTCAGCAATTGCAGAGATGGTGAGACCACAGCCCAGGGGGGGTCTTCAAACGTGGCCCTCTGATGACTTGTGGACTCCCAGAATTCCTCAGCCAGCCTGCCTGGCTGAGGGATTCTGGGAGTTGAAGTCCACGTCATCAAAGGGCCAAGTTGGAAGACCCCCCTGCCGTAATCTCTGATTTATGAAATATATATGTCTCCTGTGTCACCTGCAGGTGAGTTTAGATTATTCTTGCTTTCTTTTTCTTCCTTCCTTCCCTTCCTCTCCCCCCCCCCCATCTTTCTCTCTCCTCTATACCATTTCTCAATTTCCTCCCTCCTTTTCTTCCTTCCTTCCTTCCTTTCTCCCTCTCCTACACCATCTCTCAATTTTCTTCCTTCCTCTCTACCCTATATGCTCTCAATTTCTTTCCTCCCTCCCTTTCCCCTTTTTCTTTCTTTCTTCCCTCCCTTTTTTCTCTTCTTCCTGTCCTTCCTTTATTCCCATTCCTCCTTTCCTTTGATCTTTTTCTTCGTCCCTTCCTTCCTATTCTTTTCCTGTTTTCCTCTCTTTTCCCTTTCTCTCCCTCTTCTTCCCGTCCTTCCTTTTTTCCCATTCCTCCCTCCCTTTGATCTTTCTTCTTCTTCCTCCCTTCCTGTCCTCTTTTCTTCCTTTTCATTCCTTCTTTTCCTTCCTTCCCTCTCTTTCTTTGCCCCAGCGGAGAACCACCTGTCTGGCAAGCCAGCAGGAACATGTTGCCACGTTCAAATCGTTTACCTTCAGCTGCTCAATGTCTTCTGGTTTCAGTTCGTGCTGGACAGTGGTGGGTGGGTTGCAGGCGTTTATCAGTATCGCCACCTGAAACAAAGCCGAAACAAAAGGCTCGTGTGGAAGGGGAAAACGACAACCAATCGGTTTTAAAGGGGCTGTTTTTTACCTATTTTACCTATGTTTTTTGCTTACTTCAGTTAGTTAGTAGTGGAAATTTAAATTTCCAAGCGGGGAGTGTTCTGGACAGTGGTAAACCTGACTAGAGCATGTATCTCTATGTTAGAATATCTGGCATTTATTGGGTTAAGTGCTGTCTCCCTAAGAGATGGCTTATGGGTAATGTAGTTTTAGCTAGTCAGCTATAGCATGTTAGTAGGTTAGTGGGAGGAGTTTCTAAAGGGCATCACAGGATTTCCTGGACAAAAGCCAGTTGAGGAATGTCTTTGTCTGAGTCAGCATGGAGTTACATCAGGACCCAGATGACCTCATTTCCACGCTAGAAATTGGTATGGAGAAAGTATTAATTTCTCACTTATGGGAATGAACAGATGGGTAATATACAGAAGAAGCAACCATCGTAAATGCATGTAGTTCTCTGAATAAATATTTATCTGTTTTGCGATCATTTCTATTGAGTTTATCTGTCTGACCCAGTTTTACAACGCATCTTAACTCTGCGTCAGAACAGGGGCTGCTCTGGAGGCAGGCTCTCCCACCCCAGCACCTCCCAAGCCAGGGAGCACAAACCTTGTACCCGTCTGGAGAACAGATTTTCCGAGAAATCTGCTTAAGGGCGTTGGCCACGGAAGTCTCCTCCACGTAAAACACCACCCGATTGTTCACGCAGTGGAACTATAAGACGAAGAAAGCACCGTACTGGGATCAAACAGCTCTTTCCCACTTAAAATACCAGCTAAAATAAAGCTGACATTCACGATAATGGGAAAACGGCCCAAAACTTTGGTTATTGTATAGACAGCGAAGGTAACAATAACCAGGTTAGGTCCTATTAAACGGCCAGACGTATCAGATACCTCCCGATTCCGGATGTATCAGAAACTATCCACCCTCCAGCATGATTTCTACTCAACTGGTACACCTGGTCCCCGTTTAGGGACCACAATTGGGACTTTTTAAGTGAGGCAGTCACTAAGTAAAACTGTGAGTGTGCTTAAAATCTTCATTCGGCTTTTCGCCTGAGCTGCAACAGTGGGAAATACAATGACTGGTTCTACCGCTCCTTTGTCATTAGTGACGTCACTGCGAACGGTCACTAAACAGGGACTCCCCGTTCTCAAACCCTCTGGTATCTAGTCAAGAGATCCTACAGACTGTGCAGGCAGTCCTCGGCTTACGACCACAATCAAGGCTAAAGTGTATTGTCGCTGAGACAGTTTGGGGTCGGTTTTGCCCCATTTTACGACCTTTCTAGCAAAAGCTGCTAAGTGAATCGCTGCAGCTGTGGTGTTAACGGTCGTTAAGCGGGTTCTGGATTTCCCCCATGCACTTTGCTGATCGAAAGGTCGCCAAAGGGGATCACGTGAGCCCCCCCCCCCTCGGGACGCCGCAACCGTCATAAACACGAGTCAGTTGCCGAGCGTCCGAATTTTGATCACGTGACCCCGGGGATGCTGCGACGGCCATTAAGCGTGAAATTATCATTAAGTCCCTTTTGGCAGGGCTGTGGTAACTTTGAACCGTCACTAAACGAACTGCCTTAAGTCGAGGACTACCTGTAGAGCTTCGAGGGACCGGGAGGGCTCGCTTACCTCAACGGGGTCGAAGGGAACGCTGCAAATTTCTCGTATTGCGTTCATCAACCAACTCTTTTCGTATTTCCTTCCGTAAGGAATCTGACGAGGAAGCACACGAGAAGCCGGTCAATAAATAAATAAATAAATCAGGATTTCTAAGGCACAACTGAGCAGCAGATTCTCTCTCTCTCTCATCTGCTGCTAACTAATAGCCCTTTAAGGGAACAGGTGCACCAGCTGTTAACACTGAAAGGGCCCTGGGAGGTGGAGGGGGAAAAAAGGCTTTCTTCCTACAGCTGTCATCAAAGCTTTTTGACTTTACTTTCAAATCCTGACTGGCAGATTCCTCTAAATATCTACATATATCTATCTCTATATCTCTCCACCCATCCATCCTTTCAATCATCTATCTATCTATCTACCCTTTCAATCATCCATCCATCCTTTCAATCATCTATCTATCTATCTATCTATCTATCTATCTATCTATCTATCTATCTATCTATCTATCTATCTATCTATCTATCTCTGTTTACCTACTTATCTACCTACGTACTTACCTACCTACCTACCTACATATATTAAAAGAATACCACAGCATTTTCTTTCTGCGGCCCCTCCATTCCAATTTCTTTATTCGAAGGATTTCCTGACCATATTTTAAATCTCAACTCTTCCAGAATGTATTTATTGGATTTTTAAATCACAACTTTATTTTTATAAACAGAACTGAAAACATACCTAATACCTAATGCCCCCCTCTATTTTTCCCACAACAATAAAGCCTATGAGGTGAGCTGGGCTGAGAGGGAGGAACTGGCCCAAAGTCACCCAACTGGCTTTCATGCCTAAGGCAGAATTAGAACTCACCATCTCCTGTTTTCTAGCCTTGTGCCTTAGCTAGCCAGACCCAACCAAATTCATAAGAAGAAAAACTGCAAGCCGGTGAGGACAATTAAGACTCAAGAGACAAGAAGAGGGCCAGGGAAGGAAGACACTAGCCGTTCCTGAAAAAGCCCGAAATGGCTCAGTTCAAAACTGGAGGAATGTCTTGAGCACAACAGATCTACTCTGTTGTACCACGGTCCTTCTGAACGGCCAAACGCCTGCGCTCCTGCTCCGTGGCTCACCGTAATCTTGAACCAAGTCTTCTTGCTGACTGGCCCCTTGTGAGCAGGAGCACGGTCTCCAATATTCAGATTCCGTCTCACGATGGCGTTCATAAGGCTCGGCGTCCCTCGGTCTGGTCGGTGCGGACGTGACCCGTAAGGAGTACTAAGAGGTAAAGAAACATTTTTTTACTATGGACCACAGAGACCCAATTGAATTCATTTGCCCGGAGTGAAATTCAGATCAGTAGAAATGTCACAGACGATGATAGATAGATAGACAGACAGATAGATAGATAGATAGATAATAGATAGATCGTTGTAAGTTGAAGATTACTTATATATTTTTTTAATTTTCTTTTTAAGTGACAGTTCTACTTTAATAAATGAGGCTACCTAGAATACTAGCAGTCTGTAATTTCTAAATCATGAACATGTTCCGGTTACTAGTTTCCCAGCTGCTTTAACTCCACAGTTCTTTTGTCTAATTATTAGGGTGGCCAATGAATTCCCCAGCTTCCTAGAAGCAAACCCCGGAATTTCTCAGCCAGGAAATGAATCTGGTTAGGCAGGAAAGGCTGACTTTTCCCCAGCGCATGCTTTTCATGTTGCATATAAAAGGTTCTACATGTAGACTAAGACATTAAACCAAAACAAACATACATCTGTTGACTGTGCATTTATTACTTTACAACAGGGATTAACTACAGCCCCCCCCCCAAAAAAAAACTGTGAAAGTCCCTTTTAGCTAGAAGTTGGGGGGCTTATGAAAACTGGCCAAAAAAAAAAAGGAATCTTTTTGTTTTGACCCAACCCTGAGTATGTCTAGTTTAACGAAGAGAAGGACGAGGGGTGACATGATAGCAGTGTTCCAATATCTCAGGGACTGCCCCAAAGAAGAGGGAGTCAAGCTATTCTCCAAAGCCCCCAAAGGCAGGAGAAGAAGCAACGGATAGAAACTAATCAAGGAGAGAAGCAACCTAGAACTAAGGAGAAACTTCCTGACAGTGAGGACATTTAACCAGTGGAACAACCTGCCTCCAGAAGCGGTGAATGCTCCAATACTGGAAGTTTTTAAGAAGAGACTGGACAGCCATTTGTCTGAAATGGGATAGGGTTTCCTGCCTGAGCAGGGGGTTGGACTAGATGACCTCCAAGGTCCCTTCCAACTCTATTATTATTGTTATTGTTATATTATTGTTCTACTGTCAGGAAATTTCTCCTTAGTTCTCAGTTGCTTCTCTCCTTGATTGGTTTCCATCCGTTGCTTCTTGTCCTGCCTTCGGGTGCTTTGAAGAACAGGCTGACTCTATTCCTATTATTATCATCATCATCATTATTATTAGTGACTATCCAAGAGAAGCTGTTTCTCACTAGCGTGTCCGGAGCACTTCGTGGGCATCGCTCATGAGGACGTCCCCATCGTCATCGTCAAGCCAGCTACGAGGGCCGGAGCCAGAACTGTTCCAGCCGCGCTGGTGGTGGCCCATCTCACTGTACATTTTTCCCCGGAAGGGGACACGGCCCTTTCTCCTCCGCCCAAAGCTCCTGTTGCTGCCACCCACCCGGTCGTCATGTTCTGCAAAAAAAGGAGAGCAGATCCAAACCTTGGTGGGCCATTTTGACAACAGTTCAGTTGTGTGAACAGACCGCAGGCAAAGTATTCAGAGCGAGGTATTCCTCAACTTTAGGTGGACTTCGACTCCCAGAATTCCCCAGCTGGCTTGTTGCTAAGGTTGAGGAACATCGGTTTGGAGAAACGAGGATTGGGTCAGTTAAGGCAGGGGTCCCCAACCCAGTCCGGGCTGCGGCATGTCAGCAACCGGTCCGCACAAACAAGCAAAGCCCCATCTGCGGGATGCAGCCAGCACACAAAAGCACAGACACACACCGGTCCGCGGAAAAACCACTCTCCACGGAATTTTTGATGGCCAAAAGGTTGGGGACCTCTGGTTTAAGGTCTCCTGCCTTGAGCAGAGGGTTGGATGGATGACCTCCAAGGTCCCTTCCAACGGTGTTATTCTGTTATTCCTGGCCCATAGGGTTGGGAATGCAGGCCAGTCTGCATTTGGGGATTGTGAATGCCCTTCAAAATGGTTCATGCCTTCCAACAGTGTCCTAAATCAGGGGTTGCCAATCCCCGGTCTGTGGACCGATACCAGGCTGCGGCATGCCAGCAACCGGTCCGCACAAGCAAGCAAAGCCCCATCCGTGGGAGGCAGGCAACACACAAAACCATACACCCTCCGGTCCGTGGAAAAACCTCTATTCGTGTAACCAGTCCCTGATGCCCAAAAGGCTGGGGACCTCTGAGTTAAGGCTCCAAAACGGACCAGAGTTCACTGAATTACACACACAGCTAGTCCTCAACTTACAACAGTCCGCTTAGTGGCTGTTCAAAGTTACAACGGCACCAGCAAAAGTGGCTTAGGACCGTTTTTGACAGTTACGGCCATTGCAGCGTTTGCCCCACGGTCACGTGACGAAGATTCAGACACTTAGGTAACTGACTCATCTTTATGACGGTCGCAGCGTCCCGGGGGGCATCACGTGATTCCCCTTCTGTGACCATCCGACAATGGGGAAAGTCAGATTCACTTAACAATGGTGTGGCTAACTTAACAAGGAAGTCTTTTTTCCAGTGCCGTTGTAACTTTCAAACCGTCACTAAACGAACGGTTGTAAGGCAATGACTGTCTGCAGACAGCACGCTGTCGGTGCCCACAAATCTACTGCATCCGACTCCATGTTTCAGTTGTAATATTTCAAAGGGAGACCCTTAAGGATTACATTTACACACACACAGACACAGACACAAATCTATTGCACCCAACCCCATGTTTCAATTGTAATAATTCAAAGGGAGACCCTTAAAGATTAGGTTTACACACACACACACACACACACAGAGACACACACAAATCTATTGCACCCAACCCCATGTTTCAATTGTAATAATTCAAAGGGAGACCCTTCTTAAGGATTAGATTCACACAAAAACACACACACACACACCGTTTTTCCTTAGGATGCCTCCAAACTCGGGGGTTTCCCCTTTTTTTGTTTTCCCCATCACAGCAACCCCGCAAGGTAGGCCGGGCAGAGAAAGAGAACCCCCCACGTGGCGCTTCTCGGGGAGGGGGAGGGGAGGGCTCGAGCCCCTCCCCCATCAGCCCCTTCCCAGGCAACGACCCCTCCCGCTTCCCCGAGGTGCCTTTCCTTCCCATGCACAACGACCCTGCGAGGTAGGCCGGGCTGGCCGGGGACGCTCTGGGAAGCCCTTCCCCGCCCCCCCACTCACCGCTGTATCCGCCTTTCCCGCCGTCGGCCATGAAGGGAGCCCCGTTGGCGGGCACCTCGGAGAACGGCTGCCTGCCACACGAGCGCTCGAGCGGAAGGCTGGAGAGGCGCCTCTGAGAGTCTTTGGCCGCCGCAACCGCCGCCTTTCTCCTCCCCCCTCTCGCACGAAGGAGGCGTCGCTCCAAATCGCCCGATGCGCATGTGCGGCAGGTAGCGCGCAGGCGCGGTGAGGGACTTCCGGAGAGCGCGCCGCGCGGGGGAAGGTCGGAACGCAGGCCGCACAGGCGCGTATCGCTCCCCTCCTCCTTTCTAGCCGCTTTTGCAACCATAGACATAGAGCAAGGGTCTTCAAACTTGGCCCTTTTGTGACTATTGGACTTCAACTCCCAGAATTCCTCAGACAGCGTGCCTGGCTGAGGAATTCTGGGCGTTGAAGTCCACGAGTCAAGGGGTCTTCAAAGTTGGCCGTTTTGTGACTTGTGGACTTCAACTCCCAGAATTCCCCAGCCAGGCATCCCTGGTTGAGGAATTCTGGGAGTTGAAGTCCACCAGTCACAAAAGGGCCAAGTTTGAAGACCCCTGACTTAGAGGCAGAAAGGAGGTTGGGGAAGGCTGGCCTCTTGGAAAAACTTCCAAAGCTTGATTGTTACAGTTGGCCCTGAATGGTGGTTTAGAGGGATGCCTTGCCCTTCACCTGTTGGCACCGTTTGGTGGGCTTATTAAAGTTGGAAGAGGTCATGTGTCGTGCTAATAAAACTGGTATGATGTCTGAGCGTTTTAATGTAATTTATATCCCACAAACTGAAGATCAGCAAATTTAACAGGAGGATAAGGATGCTACTTCTAATGTGCTGTACCGGTAGCCCTTGATTTATACCAATTAGGATCACAGTTTCTGTTGCTAAGCAATGGTGGTTACGTCAGTCACACCTAAAGATGGGAAGACCTGGAAAAAACTCTGATTTTTTTCCTGTTTTTTTCCAGAAAAATTGAGAAAAAAAGAAGCGTGGAATATGTTCTTTTCCAAAGATAAATAATATATCTATGACATGGTATTCAAACTATATAGCACAAAGACCTTAATGAAAGATTTCTGAGGTTGATGGTTTCTTGTTATTTTTTTGTAGCTTTTGAGCAGGGGTCTTCAAATTTGGCCCTTTTATGACTTGTGGACTCCAACTCCCAGAATCCCTCAGCCAGGCATGCTGGCTGAGGAATTCTGGGAGTCTCCAAGTCATAAAAGGGCCAAGTTTGAAGACCCCTCTTTTGAGGGAAAGGGGGATGGTTACCTGTTTTATTGCAAGCATAATACTTTTATACACACTGCATTTCACGCAGTTGGTAAAACTACTCCACGCTGAACTTTTTTTCCCCAATTTTTTCAAAATTTCTATTTTTTTCCAGAAATTCCCAGAAATTTTACATCTCTAGTCCCACCTGATTTTATGACCTGTTTTGCCACGCATGGTTATGAGGCTCGCTGAATGGCTGCAAAACAAATGGCTGTAAGTCAAGGACCACTTGTACATATATAAGCTGTGACTTTGCCTGTGGCTATCGCTGCACCCTTAAAGGAGGGACCGCACAGCACACAAAACCCCGTTTAACACATCCTAAACAGATCAAAACCTGGATTGGCAGAGCCCAAACAAAGCTACAATAATCCCACGGGCTGGATTCACACAGCCTCCCTGGATTAGGTTGAACGCGTCTGCGGAACGGAAAAAGCTTCCTGGAGGGGAAGCAAAACATCTTCAAAGAAAAAGAAAAAAAAAAAACAACCCAAGGAAGTCTTGAAAAAGCACTTTTGGGACAACCCTGGGCTGAATGGCGGACGATCTCCATAGAGGGAAAAAAAAGTGGAGGTCAACATTTAAGAGGCATCTAATCAAGGCCGGCACACACAAGACGCAAGAAGGGGTGGGATGTTGGTTTAAAGTAGGCTTTTCCGTTTAATCGTTTTCAGAGCACAAGGGAGAGCTGGGACTGCTTGCTGATAAAGTCTGGATTAGAAACAGCTCGTTCCCACCGACAGCGGATAGATCCCCCCCCCCACCCTTACTGGCCCAGTCTCTTAGAAGGAGCACGTTTTTGCAGAATGGAGGAAGATACCGACATGAAGGGCCCTTGCAAGGTGGGTGGAGGGGAGGAAGAGAACCCCAGCTCCCTATTTATGGGGGGAAAACAAGAGAGAAAGCAAGTGATGGCTCAGCCACCATAACCAGGCCAAGAGGGAGACGACATGGCTCCAGCATAGGCTTAAGAAAGAAAAAGAAGGAAGGGGCAGGAGATTAAAGAACACATTTTACTCTTCTCTAGTAGTGTTAAAAATTAAGTTATGGGAAAAGCAGGAAACGCTTCCTCCACTCCTTTCTTCCCAGGGGAAGGAGAACGGTTGGATCCGAAAGGAAGCGGAAAGGAAGTGGAAGGGGCAGGGGAGGTGGGAAAATCTCCCTTTGCCTAAGGCTGCTGAACTAAGTGCCCTAGACCTTCTGGAGAAAGCTACAGGCAGGGGGAGGAATGAATAATAATAATTTGAGGCGTGCAGGTTCTTTGCTCCTGCACCAGAGAGCAAATCTGCTTGGGGATGGGGGGGGGAAAGGAGGAGAAAGAGAATGAGAGGAGAAAAGGAGGAAAAGGAGAAGGAGAGAGGAGGAAGAGGCAGAAGGGGAGGAGGAAGGAGGAAAGGAAGGCGAAAGGAGGAAGAGAAGAAGAGGCGAGGGGGTGGAGGAAAGGACGAAAAGAGGAGGAGAGGAGAAAAGGAGAAGGGGAGGAAGAAAGAAGGGGAGAAGGAGGAGGAAAAGGAGAAGACAGAAGGGGAGGAAAGGAAGGGGAAAGGAGGAAGAGAAGAAGAGGCGAGGGGGAGAAGGAAAGGAGGAAGAGAAGAGGGGAAAAGAAGGGGAGGAGGAAAGAAGGGGAAGAGGAGGAGGAGAAGAAGAGGGAAGGGAGAGGAGGAAAGGAGAAAGAGAAAGGGGAAGAGAAAAGGAGAAGGGGAGGAGGAAAGAAGGGGAAAAGGAGGAAGAGAGGGAAGGGAGAGGAGGAAAGGAGAAAGAGAAAGGGGGAAGAGGAAAGGAGAAGGAGGAGGAGGAAACGGAGGAGACAGAAGGGGGAGGAAGAGGAAAGGAGAGGGAAGGAGGAAGAGAAAAAGAGGGGAGGGGGAGGAGGAAAAGGAGGAGGAGGAAAGCCTGTCAGTTGACCGAAGAGCTGAGGCTCCTTTCCAACCATGTGCAAGCTATGATCGGCCATCCCAGTTTAGCTGAAGAGAAGACCCACGTGGTCAGCAAGGCTCAATCGTGCTACAAAACTTGCTTTCCGGAGGACACTTCTAAGGAAGAGAAAGAGCAGCCAGGTTGCCACGCTGGGTAAAGGGCCTGGTCTGCTCCCCTTGGAGAACTGGATCTCCCCCAAAAAAGAAGGGGAAAAAAAGAGAGAAAAAAAAGAAGACAATCTGTTAAATACGTTAAAACGAGGGAGAGAATCCAGCCTCCGGATCCGGATCCTGAAAACCCAGCTCTCTTCGCCCAGGAATCCAGGAGGAAGGGCGTGGAAGCTGGATTCCATTCTGAGATACTCATCGTATATTTGTGTTGTTTTTTTTTAAAACATAAAAAAAAAATAAAGAAGGTTCTTGTTAGCGCGTCAGGGGTTGGGAAAATGTACACAAAAGAGGAAGAGGGAAGATGCTGGTCCCGCTATCCCAATGTCACTAAACCTGGGCCGCTTTAAGATGGGTGGACTTCAACTCCCAGAATGCCCCTGGCTGGGGAATCCTGGGAGTTGAAATCCACCCATCTTAAAGCGGCCCAGGTTGAGAGACACAGCAGTACGCACACGCTCCCAGGGCTGAGTCCCATGGGACGAGGAGGGCTCTGCAGCAAGGCCCTTTCGCAGCATCGTCCCGAGAGGGGGCAGCCTCGTTGTCGGCCAAGGAACCCAAGAGTAGGCGGAGCTCTTCGGCGCAGGGTCGAGGCGAGGACGGCCCTGCCCTCCGTGGCCGGCTGGCTTGGCCCAACGTGGAAGTGTCCAGTGTCCATGGCGGCTCGGGAAGGACGGCATAGGAGGGGATGGGAGGTCGAGCCCCCTCCTCCGTCAGGCCAAAAAGACCACAAAGATGATGAAGAAGATGATCAGAATGAGGAAGATCTTCACCATCAGCCACCGGTTGGAGGAGACGGACTGGAAGTACTTCAGGATTTCCATGTGGGCCCCTTCCACGTTCAGCTCAGTGTCCTCCACGTTGGCATCGATTCTAAAGGGAGGGCAGAATGGCAGCCTATCAAGGGGTTGACTTGGCAGCTGACCAGCTTATGTAATGTAATGATGGCAAGGACCCAGCAGGGTCTGTGTCTCTTGAAGAGCCTTCGTATAAAGCAGGGGTGTCAAACTCAATTTCACTGAGGGCCGCATCAGCATTGTGGTTGTTCTTGGGGGGGGGAATCATCTCAGCGCAATAAGACTGGGCACGCTCTGACACAGCACAAATTGGGGAGGGGGCTCTCCACCACTTAAGCCACCCAGAAGGAAAGATTTTAAGGGGAAGAGGGGATCCCAGGTTGTTTGGGGGTCGTCCTCGACTTAACGACACTGAGAACTGTAGGTCAAGGACTACAGTTAGTTGTCAGATTGCAACTACAATGGCGCTCAAACTTTCCGTTGCTAAGTGAGACAGCTGTAAGTCGAGGACCACCTGTATGGTCCACTCAACACAGATGGGACCACCAGGCCTTGTGGCTGGCCACAATGTAATCAGCTGTCTAAGGTTGTGGCTGTCTAATAAGCCGCTGCTAAGCAAGCCATGGCTTAGAAGCCATGTGAGATCCCGCAGCCCCTCCCTCGGGCCTCTGACCTCTGGATCGTCTCTTCCTGTTCTTTAACCATATGTGCCAGTTGCTGAAATATGGAGCCCAGCTCTACAATGGTCGATTCAATGTTCTGCATAGTGTCCGCCCGGCTCTGGATGTATGAATCCTGCAGAGGAGAAAACATAAAGTCCATGGGATTTTAAACTGGGGATGGGGTCTCTCTCGGCGTTTTTCCAAATCATTGTTCTGAAACCTTAGCATAGTCTGCAAAGCTTAAATATGGCTTCCTTTAAAGCCGGGAATAATATTGACAAATGTAACGCAAAAAACCAGGGGGTTAGCAAAAAGACACACATGCACACAGAAAGACAGACAGATAGACAGACAGACAGATATACAGATAGAATAGAGAGAGGATAAGAGAGAGAGAAATAAGAGAGATGAGAGAGAGAGATAATGGACAGATAGAGATAAATGATAGAAAGGGAGATAGGGTTAGATAGACAGACAGGTAGATAGATGATAGACAGATAGATGATGGACAGATATAGACAAATGATAGAAAGGGAAATAGGGAATGACAGATAGATAGATAGACAGACAGACAGACAGACACTGTACTGTAAATGATAGAAAGGGAGATAGAGTTAGATAGACAAACAGATAGATAGATGATGGACAGATATAGACAAATGATAGAAAGGGAGATAGGGACAGATAAAAAGACAGACAGACAGACAACATTCCACTTCCTCCTTTGCCCATCCCCATCTCAAAAGCACCTGCTCATTGATTAGCTGCAACTGCTGGCTCGTCCGATTGTCCATGTCAATGGCCACATCTCCCGAGTACCGACGCTCGTCCTGAAGCACGCTGGAACCTACAGCGGACGGAGACGACGTCAGAAGTGGCACCTCCCAAGCCTCCCTTTCCAGGGACAGTCCAAGGTTTCACCCCGCCTCCTTCACCGGCCCAATTCTGCCCGATGACTCTGTGTGTGTGTGTGTGTGTGTGTGTGCGTGAGAGAGAGAGAGAGAGAGAGAGAGAGAGAGAGAGAGAGAGAGAGAGAGAGAGAGAGAGAGAGAGACGGAGAAAACTCACCTAGGTTGTTTGCAGAAAGAGACATGGTGGCCACTGGGGGACGGGAGAATTGTTCTCGCCGGCTTTTCTGCTGCTTAAGATTCTGGAGAAGGAAGGGGGGAGAGGCAGGGCCAAGGGATTAGGGGGGCCATGCAGACCACCAAGGTGAGCACATCTTAATCAGTAAAGGAGGCCTCCTATTACGGCAGTGGGGCAGTGCTGGTCAAAAGGCATGTTTTTATACCCACAATCCACCCTACCCCAGGCCTGTGACTGAATATCCTGATTGTCCAAGAACCTCTAGTTCTATGGCTACAGTTGCCCCTTTCTCTATTTATAATATTCTATTCCACCATATAGCTACATACCTATATAAACACACCTGCTCTGTCTCACACCATATAAATGATCATCGATTAATCAATCGTCGTCTTCTGCTCTTCCTTCCTCCTTCCGCCCTTTCTCTTTCCTTCCTTTCCTTTCCTCCCATTTCTATCTCCTTCCTTATCTGCCTCCCTCCCCTTCCTATTCCTTCCTCCCTCCCTTCTTTTCTTTCCTTCCATTTCTATTTCCTTCCTTCCTTCCTTCTTTCCTGCCTCCCTCTTCCTCTTTCTCCTTCCTTGCTTCCTTTCTCCCTCCCATTTCTATTTCCTTTCTTCCTCCCATTTCTATCTCCTTCCTTCCTTCTTCCCTGCCTTCCTCCCCTTCCTATTTATCCTTCCTTCCTTTCCTTCCTTCCTTCATTCCTTCCTTTCCTTCCTTCTCCTTCCTGCCTTTCTCCCTTTCCTATTTCTTCCCTTCCCTTCCCTTCCTCCCCTTCCATCTCCATCTCCTTCCTGCCTGCCCTTCTCCCTTTCCTATTTCTTCCCTCTCTCCCTCCCTCCCCTTCCTTCTCCTTCCTCCCTGCCTTTCTCCCTTTCCCATTTCTTCCCTTCCCTTCCCTCTCTCCCTCTCCCTTCCCAACAGCTAATGAAGTCAAAAGGGCCACCGCACTGTCCCACAGAAGATCCCCAGGGCGAAGTCTGAAAACCACAGGTGCGGATCGGGAACTCACCTCCGTCCGCACCTCCAAAACGGACTTGAAGTCATTGGACATGGAAGCCAGCTTCGACTAGAAAAGGAAGGAGGAGGGAGTCAAGACAAAAACCAGCGTTGGCTGTCCTGCTCTGTGGGTCAGAGAAAAGTTCTTCCCACTGTTGTTGGCGCTGCCCTTCCCTGAGCGGAATGTCCTACCGGGATGAACATTTTGCAGGAAGCCTGTTTTAGATGCACCAAGGATTAGCTCCATATCTGAAACCTCAGCGCCGGGGGGAAAAAAGCAAGCCCCAAGTTCAATCCTGCAAGAAGTGCACAATTTTGCAGCCTTTTCCTCCCCACCCCCCCACAATCTCCCCCCCGGTCCCCAAAATTGAGAAAACCTAAAAGGGCTAAAAAAAAAAAAAAGCCCTAAAAAGCCAAGAAATTAAAAGACGCTTGCTCCTGGGGAGGAAAGCTATGGCCAATCTAGACAGCACACTCAAAAGCAGAGACGTCACCCTGCCAACAAAAGTGCGTATAGTCAAGGCCAGGGTTTTCCCAGTTGCAATGTACGGCTGTGAAAGTTGGACCCTAAGAAAGGCTGAACGCCAAAGAATGGAGGCCTTTGAACTCTGGTGCTGGAGAAGACTCCTGCGAGTCCCCTGGACTGCAAGGCGATCCAACCGGTCAGTCCTAGAGGAGATCAACCCTGACTGTTCTTTAGAAGGCCAGATCCTGAAGTGGAAACTCAAGGACTTTGGCCACCTAATGAGAAGGAAGGACTCACTGGAGAAGAGCCTGATGCTGAGAAAGATGGAGGGAAGAGAAGAAGGGGACGACGGAGAAGGAGGTGGCTGGATGGAGTCCCTGAAGCAGGAGGCGTGAGCTTCAGTGGACTCCAGAAGATGGGAGAGGACAGGAAGGCCTGGAGGAACGTTGTCCATGGGGTCGCGATGGGTCGGACACGACTTCGCAATTAATAACAACAAAAGGGCTTGGAAGCCTTACCTGCAGAGAAACCACCACGGTGTTGGAGTGTGTTTGCACGTGCCTGCCCGTCAGGCTGCCTTTGGCTTTGACAAACTCCTGGAGTTGTGCGATCTGTTTGTTGAGGCTGTTGATATCCTGCGAGGAGGAGGAGGAGCTGGGATGAGGGATGAGGGCCCGACAGAGCGGCTGTTTGTCGTCCCTTTTCAGCCTGCCTGCTCCGTCCTTCTGCTCCTTGTCTTCCTTACCTGCTTGATGATGTAGGTCAGTTCCTCTATCTCCACGGCCTTGTCGTCGAAAAGCGATTTCCGTTTGGCCACTGAGCATGCAAAGAGTCAGATATGGGATTTTTTTTTTTTCTTTGACCTACCCTCCCTGTATCCCCTAGCAAGCACACCAAGTCCCTCTCCCTTGCAGTTTTCTTACATCTTCCTTCCTTCCTTCCTTCCTTCCTTCCTTCCTTCCTTCCTTCCTTCCTTCCTTCCTTCCTTCCTTCCTTCCTCTTCCCCTTTCTCCTTTCGCCTTTCTTCCCTCCATCCTTCTTCCTTCCTTCCTCCATACTTCCTTCCCCTTCCTCTTCTTCCCTCCCTTTCTCTCTTTCCCTTCCTCCCTTCCTTCCCTCCTCCTCCTCTTCCTCCTCTCCACAAACCTCCCCTTCTAGCCCTGGTAATGTTACCTATTAGGGTCCCGAAACGTCTGCAAGAAAACAACCAAGCTCAGACAGCAACGAGCACCCCACAGTCCTCCTCCTTCTCCTCTACTATTCTTTTTCCTCTATTCCACAAACCTCACTCTCTTCTAGCACTGACGCCATTCCCTAGTTGGGTAATGAAACGTCTAAAAAAAAAAAAAAGCAACCAAGCTCAGAAGACCACTGAGAGACTCACCCTGAGCTACAAATATTCTATTCATAGGCAGCTGCCCGCTTTCTCATCCCTGCGCTGTTCCTGCTTTTCATTAATTTTGCTGATGCCTCTGTCTCTCACCTCCCAATTACGATGAGTCACACAATTTCCTTTGCAGCACAAACATCCCAGGATACTCACAAATCGTTAGCTTTTCCAGCTTGGCGAAGGTGTTGCTGAGATCCTTCCCAATGCGCCTGAGAATAAGAAGAGACGGGGCCGTCAAGTATGACACCGAATCCTTGACAGACAAGATTGCTCCCTATGCTGAATCATCTTTGACAATCACTCCTGAATTAAAGGTGGTCCTTAATTTATGGCTGTTAAGTTGCTGCAGTCGCAAGGCGAGGAATTACATGTGCAGACCTGATTTTATGATATATATATATATATATTTTGGGTAGCGACAGTTAAGCAAATGTAATTGTCAAGGAAATTTCTTTTCCACCATTGGAGGGTTGTTGTTTTTTGTGTGTGCCAGAAACAGGAAGTAAATCCTAGTAACTGACAAAACAAACAAGTAAAAATCCACCAGGTCACCTAATTGGGATGCTGTGATTGGCTGCACGTTTTTGCCAGAAACAGGAATTAAATCCTGGTAACTAGTATGCATAAATCAATGAATAAACAAACAAACAAACAAACAAATAAAATCCACAATGACATCTGACTGGGACGCTGCAATTGGCCAGGTTTTTGCCAGAAACAGGAATTAAATCCTGGTAACTAGCATGCATAAATAAATGAATAAATAAATAAAATCCACAATGACACCTGAGTGGGATGCTGCAATTGGCCAAGTTTTTGCCAGAAACAAGAATTAAATCCGGGTAACTAGCATGCATAAATAAATGAATGAATGAACAAACAAACAAATAAAATCCACAATGACACCTGAGTGGGATGCTGCAATTGGCCAGGTTTTTGCCAGAAACAGGAATTAAATCCTGGTAACCAGCATGCATAAATGAATAAATAAACAAACAAACAAATAAAATCCACAATGACACCTGAGTGGGATGCTGCAATTGGCTAAGGGCCCAAAATGCGATAGCGTGAACCCCATTTATGTGCCAGCTAACATAAATCTGAAAACAGGTTATAAGTAGATCTGGGCACACACTGTGACTTCAAATGCTCGGGAAGCGACAAGTCGTTCTTTAAGGCCTCGCCGTATGCTTGATCATAACTCGCTCTTAATACCGGTAGTTCTCGTCTGTACCGCCACAAGTGAGCCCCAAATTTCCGTTGTTAAATGAGACAATTTGTTAAGTGAGCTTTGCCCCCCAGTTTGCAACTGTTCTTCTTACAGCTGCTGAACGGAGCACTGCAGTGAAGTCGGAAGGTTACAAAAGGGGATTGTGTGACGCCCCCCCCAGGAAGCTGCGACCGTCGTAAATATGAACCGGTGGCTAAGTGTCTGAATTTGGATCACATGACCCTGGGGGAGGGATGCTGCAACGGCCGTAAGTGTGAAAAACGGTCGTAAGTCCCTTTTGTTTCCCCAGTGTTGTTGCAACTGTGGCCGAAAGGCATCCATCGGGGGCTCCACCCTGCCCACCACAGTCACCCTGGCTGGACGTAAACGGCCCGGCGTCCTTACTTGGCCATGAGGGTAAATTCACTCCTTTGCCGGATGGCACCACTCTGCGCCGGCTTGTTCACGTGAAGCCCGTTCTGGGAAGGGAAAAGCAGAAAGAGAAAAATGCTGTTTTTATCCCCATCGGAAACCCACGTCTACACACCCTCCCTTTTCCGAGAGTGGGAAAAGGCTAATTTAGGACGTGCATTTTTCTACGCTGGGCAGGATCCCATCACCCACTTCCTGCCTTTCAAGGTTTCAGCCACCGCAGCTTGAATCCAGCGGTTGATTCCTGCCAGCCCGCCCATGTCACCGAGGATCATCCGAAGGGCAAAGCTGTAAAGTTTGGGCACCGGGGGGGGGGGACCCCAAAGGAATCTGTAGTCAGAATTGTGGAAAATGGGAAGCCCCGTGGCTTCTTCTGCGTAAGAGTGTCAGGATTGAGGGAAGAAGCGACTTCCCTCTTGCTGGACAGGTCGCAGAAAAAGTCCTTGGAAAGAAACTGGGGTAGAATATCTCAATTTCCTTCTGGGCATCCTGATTTCACAGCGTCAAGCTATAAAGCAGTGTTTCTCAACCTTGACAATTTTAAGGCATGTGGACTTCAACTCCCAGAATTCCACAGCAGCATTGCTGGCTGTGGAATTCTGGGAGTTGAAGTCCACATGCCTTAAAATTGTCAAGGTTGAGAAACACTGCTATAAAGCTTGCTCAGTGGCCCTCTGCTTTTCAGTGGGTTTTGTTGGGAGGGGCAAAAGGGTGAACGGGCCTTTACGATGCTCGGGGCCAGGCCCTCAGCCCTGGGAGGGTGAATTTCTGCAGGCAAAACTTAAGTCAGATTTTAGTCTGTTTTAGGTGGGGGAAGAGAGGGGTTACAAACCATGCTGGGGGGGGAAGCAATAGCTCTTAGACGCATATACCGCTTCGCAGTGCTTCACAGCCCTCTCTAAGCGGTTTACAGAGTCATCCTATTGCCCCCCCAAACATGGGTCCTCATTTTAACTGACTTTGGGAAGAGGGAAAGCTGAATCAACTCTGAGCCGGTCAGGATCAAACTCCTGACAGTCAGCAGAGTTAGCCTGCAATGCTGCATTCTAACCATTGGGAAGGAAGGAAGGAAGGAAGGAAGGAAGGAAGGAAGGAAGGAAGGAAGGAAGGAAGGAAGGAAGGAAGGAAGGAAGGAAGGAAGGAAGGAAGGGGTTTGAGGTTCAAAGAGATCAAAGGAGCATCGAGCATCGTGGTCTTCCACGCCCGGCACTCACTTCTCTGCTTTGCAAGGACTTGCAGGCCGAGCGGAACTCCAGGGTGCGGTCTTGACACGACATGGTGTCCCACTGGGGTTGAGGAGGGCTGACAGGGACGGCCGTGGCAGCAACAGCCGCAGCGGGAGGGACACCCAGCGGAGAGAAAGCTTGCGTCTGGGACGGCCCCAGGTAAACGCCTTGATCAGTGTTTCGGGAGCCGTGGCGTTTCCTCGTATTCATGGAGGCTCATAATCTGTGGCTCTGAGAAGGGAGAGAAAGGGATACATAATTAGAGAAGAGCGGAGTTGAAAGGGACCTCGGAGGTCTTCTAGTCCAACCCCCTGCTCAGGCAGGAGACCCTACAAGAATCGAGGCAAATGGTCGTCCAATCTCTTCTTAAAACCTCCCATCATGGGCACATACCAAATCTGGAAGCAACTGATTCATTGTTCTCACTGTCAGGAAATTCCTCCTTACTTCCAGGTTGGTAAATACGTGCCGGTTGGAAGTGCCTGGATTTTGATCATGTGACCGCAGGGATGTGCAACGAAGTCCGAGGACCAGCCGTAAGTCAGTTGTTTTTCACTTATCAACACAGATTAGGTGTGAAGGATTACCGTGATAGATGGTTACCATTTTAATTTATATTTGTAAATATTTCTCCTGCATGACTTTGTTCCTCTTTTTTGTTTTTTTAGTTATTTAGTTATTATTTTTAGTTATTTTAGCTTTTTTCCCCTCTCTTTCGGCAGGATCTTTTTGTGTATAATGTTGCATGTTGTTTATTTTTAAATAGAACGAAATTACTTTTGTTTGCCATTGCTAAAAGAAAAAAGAAAGAAGAAGAAGGAGGGAACCTTTTAAACTGATACATATGAAAGCTGGAACGCAAAGCTGAAACAAAACTAAAAATGAAAGACACACCAAGAGAAATAACAACCCAGACTGAAAACGAATAGGAAACCAACAACAAGCCACGACAACTCTGAACTTCCTAACAAAGTGAAACCTCTCTAAGTCACAGCTGAAACGAGCTAAATCAGCTTTTCTAATCTTCAAGAAGAAACTGTTTCTCTGACAAACCCGAGTGCTTTTTTTTTTCCTGCCTTACTTCTCAAGAGTCACAAAATTAATCTGATCCAAGTTTCTCTCATCTGTGGCCATGCAGGCTGGGAACGATGGGAATTGTAATACAAGCACATCTATCCGACATGAGGAAGCTGGATCAGATCTTCCTCGCTATCACCCCGAAAAGATGCCAATGCAAATATGGCAGAGCTGCACTTAGTGTTTATTTATCTTTCTTTATTTGAATATCTGCTCAACCTTTGCCGTTGCTCTCCCATATTTGCAGCTCAAACTTTTTACTTAGTTATGAGAGGAGTGGGGATTTTTTTGGAAATGCCCCTTCTGGCACTGAGGATGTTGCCAAGTTGGGGAATGAAATGTCTGCAAGAAAACCACCAAGCTCAGAGAGCACCAAGGACTCCCACAGTCTTCCTCCTCCTTCTAGCACTGATGATGTGACCTAGTTGGGTCATGAAATGTCTGTAAGAAAAGCACCAAGCTCAGAGAGCACCAAGGACCTCACGTCAACTATCATTAGACCAACCATTTACTCACCGTGAAATTAAAATAAATTATTATGAGGTTCCTAAATGGTCTCCTGTACAGGAACTGGCCAAACCCAACCTTGCTTAGCTTCACCAAGATTGCTACATCATACAGGCTATGACTGTTTTGCCTCCCCATTTGAGTTGGAAGAGTTGAGGACTGACCCTCTTAGGAAGAAGTTCTGCCTGAACATATGGAATCTCTTCACGCAGGAGTAGCCAGAGGAAAGAAAAGCTAAATATTGCTGAACGGAAGACAATAATTCTATGTATAACAAAGTTTTATTCTAATGCCAGAAGAACTGAAAAGCAAGAAACTAAGTTTTCATTCCACCGGAATCCTGTGCTTGCTGGAGTCAGCTGATAACAAACACAACAAAAACTTTCCTCTTGATTTGTTTCACCACAGCCCTGCGAGGTCGGTCCGGTTGAAAGACAGGAGCGGATCTAGACCGGTGCAGCTAAGTGACAGGTGGAGGGGAGGATTTGAACCAGGGTCCCCAAGTTCTGAAGTAGCCCTTCATCAGGACTGGGAGACGGAAAAGCAAGCAGGGTCGAAAGAGCCAAAGGAAATAGAGGAAGGAAGAAAAGTCATCCGGTCTTCCCACCAAACATGCACACCCCATTAGGGTGGAACTATCAGGCTGGGGAGGATGGGAGGTGTAGTTCAAGTGGCTCAGGGACATTTACTCCCCTCCCCCCACCAGGCTGGGGAGGATGGGAGGTGTAGTTCAAGTGGCTCAGGGACATTTACTCCCCTCCCCCCACCAGGCTGGGGAGGATGGGAGGTGTAGTTCAAGTGGCTCAGGGACATTTACTCCCCTCCCCCCACCAGGCTGGGGAGGATGGGAGGTGTAATTCAGTTGGCTCAGTGACATCTACTCCCCTCACCCCACCAGGTTGGGGAGGATGGGAGGTGTAGTTCTCCTTCACCCCACCAGAATGGGCTTTGGTTGGGGAGGATGGGAGGTGTAGTTCAAGCGGCTGGGAGATATCAGTCCAGGGAAAACGGGCAGAAGGAGAAGGCTTTGGGGGACCCCAAAGGAGGGGGGCACCCTGGAGGCGAAGGCGCCGGGAAGGGGGAGCCCTTTCGAGGGGACACCAACAGGAAAAGGGGGGGACGCGAGAGGAGAGACCTGAGGGGAGGGGGGACCTTGACGAGGGGACACCCCTTCCCAGCCCGGGACTCACCTGTCGCGCGGACCCGGGGCGGCTCTCGGCGTCGCGGGGCGGCTGGGCTACGAACACCGGCCTCCGCATCGAACAGCCAAACAAGGCGAAAAGAGGGCGGGCCGCGACGTCACTGCCACGTACCCCCTCAGGGGGTGCCGTCAGGCGCACGGCGACGCGGACGGCGTCACGAGGCCACGCCCCCCACGGCGCGGCTTCCTGTCGCTCGTCGAACTCCTGACGTCGATGGGGACGGAAGGGAGGGAGGACTGTTGCTAGGCGACCTTAGAGGCGCCGATGGAGAGCAGGGGAGGGATTACACTCCGTCGTGGTTGCTAGGCAACTAAAGCAAACAAGGCCTAGTGCCGTTTCTCAACTTTACTTTAGCGTACGCCAGGGGGTCTTCAAATTTGGCCCTTTTATGGCTTGTGGACTTCAACTCCCAGAATTCCTCAGCCAGCCTCCATTTTGTTTGTTAGATTTAAGACAGGGGTCTTCAAACTTGGCCCTTTTATGGCTTGTGGACTTCAACTCCCAGAATTCCTCAGCCAGCATGCCTGGCTGAAGAATTCTGGGAGTTGAAGTCCAGAAGTCATAAAAGGGCCATATTTGAAGACCCCTGGTGTAGGCTCTGTTGAAGTTAACAGTCTCTTCTACCCACAGACAAGCAGCCATTTCCCAGCAGTTAGGTTAGGCGCTGCTGGGGTGCGACAAATTGAATTTCAACAGGTGAAGCCTTAGAAAGACTACACCTGTTGCAGTCCCACCTGATACAAACCCTGAGCCACCTCATCTCAGTCTGGTGCTCTCTGGAGGGGTGGGGTGGAGTGCTGCCATACAAGGTTGTGGACTTCATCTCCCAGAATTCACATCCATGGCCATGCTGGCTGGGGAATTCTGGGAGTTGAAGTCCATATGCCGGCAATAATCAAGGTCCTGAAACCTTGATATCAAACCAAGGAAAGCAAAATTGCAAAGGGGGATTTTCAGCCAATCAAAAATCCATTTTGTCTTCTTTCCCACAACTACACAAGGTTGGCTGGGGGTGATGGGAGTTGCAATCCAATGCATACAGACACCTGTTTCCCCAAGAGGAGGATTGTGGACGTTTACTCCCAGAATTCTCATCCATGGCCCTGCTGGTTGGGGAATTCTGGGAGTTGAAGTCCACCCATCTCCAAGCAAGCTGGCTAGGGAATTCTAGGAGTTGAAGTCCATCCTTCTTAAAGCATGCTGGCTGGGAAATTCTGGGAGTTGGTCCACCCATCTCCATGCAAGCTGGCTGGGGAATTCTGGGAGTTGAAGTCCAGCCCTCTTAAAGTTCCTGTGCTTGAAAAACACTGTATGAAACCATCCTTTCAGACCTGAGAAATCCATTTTCCGACCATTTCCTTTGCACCACACGCACAACCTAGTATTTCATAGGAAACATATGTGATAATGAATGTTTATTCCCCATAGCTGTACAACTTCCGATGTGTTGGAAACGAGTTGCCGTAACACTAGCTAACTGTCCTGTCCAGTGGTGGCACCACATCCTCGGCACTGAGGTTGCTGATCTGGGAGGCTTGAGCAAGGCTTCCACTGGGTCCAGCTGCTTCTCCTTCCAGGCGCTTATTATAGGTTTCATGGGGGCTACTAAAGAGGGACCAACGCTGCCAAATCACGGTAACCTTGGCACTTTCTGATTTTGAGATTAAGCCTGGCTTCTCCGCCTCCACCCCTTTTTGCTGTCCATCCAATTTTTTCCGTGTCCTGTTTTTTTTCTTCTTTTTCCCTGGCAAGACGAGAGAAGAACAGGAAGATCAAATGCCGATTTAGGAAGAGATCAACTGATTGAACAGACTTCGCTTCGCTGGCAGCTGAGCCAGAACTCAGGACTGAAAAACTGGATGAAGTTTTTAGTTCGTCGGTAAATTGTGCCTTTTGCACGGATTAAACTTTGAAAAGAGGGTCTAGTCCCAAACAATGGAAATCAAGCAGACAATTGCAAGACCTATTGTGGTTTGTAGGCACTGCGCTACAAAAGGCATCAGATACATATCACAAGAAAATTGAAGTTACACACATAAAAGGCGAAGGGGAAAAGGTGCCCTCTTAACCTCCTTTGAATTAATTCTTTAATTTTATGACTCCTACTATTTTAATGTTTAATAACATTTTAATACATTTTTTTCATTTTAATAAATTCTTTAATCTCTGGGTGCTCTTGTCAAAGGCAAGGACAGGAAACAATGGATGGAAGCCAATCAAGGAGAGAAGCAACCTGGAACTGAGGAGAAACTTCCTAACAGGAAGGACAATTAACCAGTGGAACCGCTTGCCACCAGAGGTTATGGGTGTCCAACAGTGGGTTTTTTTTTTTTTAAAGAAGAGACTGGGCAGCCACCTAGCTGGAATGGTACAGAGTCTCCGGCTTGAGCAGGGGGTTGGACTAGAAGACCTCCAAGGTCCCTTCCATATCTGTTATTCTTCTACTTGAGCAGGGGGTTGGACTAGAAGACCTCCAAGATCCCTTCCAGCTCTATTCTGACTGAAACGCCCAAGCTTCATCAAGTTTAAAGAGAAACACTTCCCAGCTCAATCTTCCCCTTTGGGACATCCCTTTCAGATGTGCTAGAGACCCAGGTTAGGAAAACACATTCCCACGACCCGTTTGAAGAAAGGCAGGCAGAGAAACACCTTCCCATCCCTGACAGTGACGATCTGGGGAGACAGAACTCCCAGCCATGTGCACAATAAGCCCCGCCCTCTCGCCGAGAGCCCCGCCCCGCAGCTCCCCGAACGTTCCATCGGGAAGCCCCGCCCACCCACGTGGAGCGGAATCCCCCGCGGGGATTCCCTTCGGCCGGCGGGGGAAGCCCTCCGCCGGGCGGACGGCCGCTCACTTTTTTCCTCCTCCGGCGGCTGAGTCTTTGCCCTGGGGCTCTGACCCGTGTCTTCGTACACGTCGGAAGGCCGTTCCTTGGATTCCACGCAGCCCATCGCCCGCTGCGGCGCCTGGATGGGGGGCCGCGCCCCCCCCAGTAAGGGACTCAGCGCCGCCGGCGCCGCCTCCAACGCCCTGGGGGCTTTGTGAGGTCACAGGGCCGCCCCCCTCCACCGCCCCTTGACCCACCCGTGCACAACTAGATCGCGGAGATCGCCCCCTCCAAACGCGACGCCAGGTAGGCCCCCCCCCGTCTTTCCAGGCTCCCCGCCCCGCCACCATAATTAAACATTTGGGGGGGTAGCTAAAAACCAGGCTTAATTCTGAAAAAAAAACAAAACCTCCCATTTCCTGGGGGGGGGGGGGGTAAGTAGAAGATCGTGTGAAAGGAGCAGGTGGCAGGCGAGCTTGGAAAGCATGGGGTGATTTTAATATTAATATTTTATCCTATTGGAGGTTTTATAGCGGGGGAGGGGTCTTCAAACTCGGCCCTTTTATGACTTGTGGACTTCAACTCCCAGAATTCCTCAGCCAGCAAATCCTGTCCGGAGAAATCTCAGGATCCTGGTCCTGGGAATGGAATGCAGCAGCTTAACCATCTACCAACCATGATAGGGACTGTTCCCATCTGTCAGAAATGGTGTAGGGTCTCTTGCTTGGGAGGGGTGGGGGTGGACTGGATGACCTACAAGGTCCCTTCCAACTCTGTTTATTCCATTCCATTCCATTCATTTCATTTCTCTATTCTATTCTATTCTATTCTATTCTATTCTATTCTATTCTATTCTATTCATTTCTCTATTCTATTCTGTTCTGTATTTCTAGTCTATTCTGTTCTGTTCTATTCTATTCCCATTCTCTATTCTATTCTATTCTATTCTATTCTATTCTATTCTGTATTTCTATTGTATTCTATTCTATCCTATTCATTTTCCTATTTCTATTCCTATTCCATTCCTATCCTATTCTCTTCTTATTCCATTCCTTTTCCTGTTCTATCCCATCCCATCCCATATATTCTATTCTATTCTATTCTATTCTATTCTATTCTATTCTATTCTATTCTATTCCTATTCTATTCTATTCTATTCCTATTCCAAACATCCTCTCTGAATGACTGGACAGTGGGGTGGTAATGGGGGGAATGAACCAGGGAAGAGAACGCTAACTAGGGGATTTCCGTGCTCAAACTCATAGTTTCGGCTTTGCTTACTGTAAAACCACTTGGCTTTAGTAATAGTAACCTTTTTCCAATACACATGGATTTGAGGATGTTTTCCTTCCCTAAGGAACCATGTTTCAGCCAGGCCTAGCAGTCCCTTAAGGCAGCAGCCCCCAACTTTTGGGGCACCAGGGACCGGTTCCGTGGAGAGAGGTTTTTTTTTCCCGTGGACGGAGGGGGTGTGGTTTTGCATACTGCCTGCATCTCACAAATGGGGCTTCGCTTGTTTGTGTGGACCGGTTGCTGGCATGCCGCGGAACGGGGCCGGTCCATGGCTCCGGGGGCTGGGGACCCCTGCCTTAAGGAACCCGCAGGTTGAGCGTTTGCCAGCTCTGTGTTAAAGAGGTAGAGCTTGTACCTCTCACCGCGAACATAATTTGGCCTTTTTCATTTTCTTCTGCTTTTTGGCGGCCGTGTCCTTGGAAGGTTTGGGACTCTCCGTCCTGGCGCCTTCATCGGCTTTCCGCTTGGAAGCCACCACTTCCAGGGAGTTCCATAATTCGTCCTCTTCCTCTTTCACCTCGTCCGGGAGGTTCACGGACGGCTCAAGGTCCTCGCTCTGCAAGACAGAGAAAAACAAGAGGGGAACTGAGCTGTCAATCTCCCGTAAACCTCACTGGTTGAATGTGGGAGGATAATGCAGCTCAGGACTGGAGCCAGGCCTCGCAGTAGTGACTGAAGTTAGAACAGCTCTGAAAAAACAGGACCGTTCCTCACACTTACGATCATTGCAGCCACCCCACGTCACGTGATCAAAATTCAGATAATTGGCAACCTGTTCATATTTATGACGGGTTGCAATTGTAGTTCTGTCTGCCTGTCTGTCTATCTATCATCTACATCTATCATCTATATCTATCTATATTTATCTATCATCTATATCCATCCATCCATTCATCTTTCTATCTATCTATATCTATCCATTCATCCATCCATCCATCATCTATATCTATCATTCATCCATCTATCTATCTATCTATCTATCTATCTATCTATCTATCTATCTATCTATCTATCTATCTATCTATCTATCTATCTATCTTTTAATATACGTATTAAACTGGCTTTGCTCAATATGGGTCAGGTAAGCAACCAGCTGTTGCAACTGTTTTCTGTTTAGCTGAGAAAAAAAAAACATTTTAAATTTCCAATATATCCCTCTTCTGCATAGCTCTGTCTAAGCAGAGATGTTGGCTTACTAAATCAAACCTGAATTCCACTTCAGTTTCTGAGCGTGTGATTTGCTAAGACTTTTCATCTTCCTGACCTTTGGATTGCCAATTAATTTGAAGTATTAAAGTGTCAACTTTTTTTCCTGGCCGTTTTAACACTTGCTCAACGTTACAACGGACTCTTCAAAAGCTACTGACAGACCATTTTTTTTCAAAGCTACGACAGCCGCACACCCACACACAGAAAACACACAACATGGTTATGATAACTTACCTCCCATTTTTCCCGGGTGGTCAGCAAGAGGCAGTTCAATCGGGATTTGAGATAAACCTGGAATCGATACAGACTCAGTCAGAATTTTTTTAAAAAAGAAAAAAACAGATTTGCTCTTTTTTTTTTTTAACAAAAATCTTTGGGAAGCCTGCCCCTCTCTTCTTCAAAGAAAAAAAAAAAAACAGCAGAGTTGGTCCAAATGGGGGAAAGGTGATTGAAAGCTGAGGAGGGGAGGGGGAAAAAAAAAAAAAAGCAGAATAATTTTTAATCTGCTGCTCCTGCAGGGGAATTTTGCATTTCAATTCTCCGGAGTGCAGATCTGGGATTTTGTTTTTCGCAAGATCAGCATGGCTGACTTAGACTATTAACAAAGACCGAAGATTCTCCAGAGTTGAAAAATTCCCCAATAAGTGTTTTTATTGGTCCACATAGGGGTTTAAAATAAAGGTGAACGTTTCATGTTAAATATTGCTACTCGGCCAACCGTTAGACCTCGTCTTACGACCACAATAAGAGCCCAAAGCTTATGTCGCTAAGTGAAACGTTGGCCCCATTTTACGATTTTTCTCTTGTCAAGTGAACCACTGCAGTCGTTAAATTAGTCACACGTTGCTCGACGGAAGACCGCCAAACAATCCTAAACGTGAGTCGGTTGCCAAGTGTCTAAATTGTGCTCCCGTGACGATGGGGGTGCTGCAACAGTTGTGTGAAAAAGAGTTGGTTTTTTTCCAGTCCTGTGGTAGCTTCAAGCCGCCACTAAATGAACTGTCGTAAGTCGAGGACTGCGTGTATCTCAGACAGCCGGCGTGCAGTTTTCCTGGCAATCCAGACTCAACCCGATTAGAGACAAAATTAGGCCACCTGCAGCTCACACAGCCGTGTCCCCCCCCCTTCATTCAGAGTGTTCCCCAAAGCTCCAGATTCTGTACCCCAGTTCTCAGGACCGCCCTCTTACCTTATGTTCCAAACACTGGCTGTGCAGGTTGTGCAGCCGAAGGAAACGGTCCAATCCACACGAGGCGACCACCGGCAGCGAAGGGTGACAGCGGATGGCACGGACGCTCCCAGCGAAACCCTTGAGGCACTTCACCAAACGCCCTGTGGCAGAGAGTTCCCCGGGGGTTAAGTTGCAAGAATAATAACAATAATAATAATAATAATAACAATGATAATAATAATAAAGTTGGAAGGGACCTTGGAGGTCATCTAGTCCAACCCCCTGCTCAGGCAGGAAACCCTATACCATTTCGGACAAATGGCTGTCCAGTCTCTTCTTAAAAACTTCCAGTGTTGGAGCATTCACCGCTTCTGGAGGCAGGTTGTTCCACTGGTTAATTGTTCTCACTGTCAGGAAGTTTCTCCTTAGTTCTGGGTTGCTTCTCTCCTTGATTAGTTTCCACCCGTTGCTTCTTATCCTGCCTTCAGGCGCTTTGGAGAATAGCTTGACTCCCTCTTCTTTGGGGCAGCCCTTGAGATATTGGAAGACTACTATCATGTCCCCCCTTGTCCTTCTCTTCACTAACTAGACATACCCAATTCCAGCAACCATTCCTTATGTTTTAGCCTCCAGTCCCCTGATCATGATGGTGCCTACCTCACAGCAGGGACTCTGAGCAACACACAAAGGATTAGAATCGAAAATATAATATATAAAAATAAACAACCCAGGCACTACACCAAAATAAGAACAGTATAACCCACATCCAGGCCTAAAACCGTTCTGTTCTCAATCTGAAACAGAACAGTTGTCACGTCATCCATTTGTTCTTAATCGATCTTGTTAAAGAAAACTCCGTGGGAATCGGGCATAGAAAAACCACCGTCTGCTTTCGCCCTGAAAGTGAGGCCTAGTATGCATTCCAAATTCTCTTTTGAAGTAAACCCTTTTCTTTCTTCGCCAGTTATACCTTGCCGTAGATCTATAACCGCAACGTCTCCGTGGGAACTGCCAACGACAACAGCGCTGGAAAAAAAAATAGAGTTGATATGTTTTGTCTTTTTAAAATCTTGCTTTGCAATAGTGGTGATCTTGTATACTGTATGCTTTTTTATTTTTAAAAAAATACAGTTATTTGATTCCTTCTTTGGAAGAAAAGCTAATTAAACTGTAGAAGTAACCTTCAACATCAAGAACAACGTCTTGCATTGGATGCAGAATTTAATATTAACTGGAAACCATGCTTGGATTGTAATAAGCTCTTGTGACTTAAATGTCTTTTTCCCCTCTCTAAAATCCTATAGCTGCTTGAGCAATAAGTTCTATTCTCGATTTAAATATTTTAATTATTTACTGTTTATCGTTCTGTTAACGATTTATATGGTGTTCCCCAAATATGTTCAATTCGAAATTCCACAGGGATAACTCTCTGCATCTTATCTTTTGCATTCTGGGATTTTTTTTTTAATCTTTTTTTTTCTTTTACTGGCACATTTTTCATTCGTATTGCCTTATTTTTTATATATATATATAAAGCAGAGTCCTATTCCGCAAGAAACAGCCGCCCCTGCTCGTAGCGCTGCCTTCTCCAAAAGCTCCATCTCGAGCAGAGAAGAAGGACTCACTTTGCATCGGAGGTGAGCGAGAGGGATGTAAGTGGGTACTCGCCAAAGGTCACCTCCAAAACGGGACGGCGCTGGGGGCAGCTGGGATCGTAAAGCCGGACCTGGAGGCAGAAGATCAAGAGAATTTATTTATTTACTTATGAGACTTATATACCGCTTTAAGTGCAAGCACTCTCTAAGCGGTGTACACCAGTAAGCAATGTATATATATATATATATATTTACATTGCCCCCAACAATCTGGGTCCTCATTTTACCTACCCCGGAAGGATGGAAGGCTGAGTCAACCTTGAGCCGGTGAGATTTGAACCGCTGACCTGACCAACACAGTCAGCTAAAGTGGCCTGCAGTACTGCACTCTAACTGCTGCGCCACCTCGGCTCAGGCCGGGTTCTTGCACAAAAAGCAGGACAGGATGCAATAATTAAAATAAATGAAATACCTCTATTTTCTCAATGTCTTCCTTCCTTCCTTCCCATCTTTTTCCTTCCTTTTCTTTCTCCTTCCTTCCTATCCATTCCTTCCTTCCTTTTCTTCCTTCTCATCCATTCCTTCCTCCCATTCCATCCATTCCTTCCTTTCTCCTTCCTTTTTCCTTTCTTCCATCCTCCTATTCCTTCCTCTTTTCCTTCCTTCCTTTTTCCCTCCATTCCTTCCTTCTCATCCATCCCTTCTGTCCTCTTTCCCTATTCCTTCCTCCCTCCCTTTTCCTTCTTTCGTTCCTTTCTTTCCATCCATTCCTTCCTTCCTCTTCTCATCCCTCCCTCCCTCCCTCCCTTCTCATCCCTTCCTTCCTCTCTTCTTTTTCTTTGGACTACTAGCCTCTCATTCCCATATTCTAGAGGAGACACAGTTCCTAAATCTATTTCAAGAGCAATGCTAGTTGGGAATTATCTAGTGTAGTTATGGCTAGGCCAAATCCAACTGACCAGCCGTAAACTGCTTTGAGTAGCTGAAGAGCTCACGTATCTTAACCGGCTACTACCTGGTGATGTCCGGTGCAGGTCACAATCTTCTCAGATCCAGGCAAGAATTCCATGTCTTGGTCCCAGATAGGTACCCTCAGGTCAAGCCAATCATGTCGCACCTGTGACAGGAACAAAGAAATCATGCAAAGAAGAGACTTTGGGTCCGAAATTGCCAAGCCAAGGCAATGAACCTGCTTACGAACACAAATCCAGGCACGCCAATAAAACTACTCACGTTTTTGGCTCGGAAAATCGGTTCCTGAGGCTGGTGCAGGTCCCATATTTTCAGGCAATTCTCTTTCCCCCCCGTGGCGATACGGTGGGGCTGTTCGGAGCTTTGCCTCATGCGGCACACGCTGGGCCCCACCTGAATCTCCACCTGTCAGAAAGGATAATTTGCTGAGTGAGTTTCCTTTTTGAGGAAAAAAGCATTCTACCGGCAATAGTTAAAAAATCAACAGACGTGTCCTTTTTACTGAAATAAAGATGAAGTGGTTGCTAAACAAACAGCTGTAACTCAAGGGCCTTTGACCATTATTTGTTTGGATACATTCATCTTTTTTAATACTACTTTTTAAAATTAATTTTACTGTATGTGTTCGTATTCATCATTAGATCAACGCTCAGCGCGTTTTGAAATATGTATGTATGTAACTAGCCTACAGTTGGGTATTTTACTGTTTCTGGCCATATGGCTGTTAATAAAAGGATTTGATTTGCACTAATACAAAGGAACGAAAGAAAAAAAAACAGTAGAAAAAGGAAAAAGCACACCATGAATGGATTTGTATGTTGTGACTGAAAGAAAAAGAATCATTTTTACTCAACTCTGAAACAGTTTACTCAAGTTTGGAAAGTCTATGGTGAGAAAAAAAAAATAAGGAATTAAAAACACAAGGAGCCTGATAGTTCTTTTTCTGACTAGCAAGTCAATATTGCTTTTTAACAGATGGCCAGTTGGGTCCCCAGTTGGTTAAGGTGCCAGGCTAGAAACCAGGAAACAGCGAGTTCAAATCCTACCTTAGCCATGAAAGTCGGCTGGAGGACTTTTGGCCAGTTCCTCAGCCCAACCCACCTCACAGGGTTGTTATGGGGAAATAGGAGGAGGAAGGAGGAGTGTTACCACCTTGAGTTATTTCACCACCTTGAGTTATTTATAAAAATGTTCACCAAATAACAAAGGCGGGATACAAATGAAATTTGGAAGGGTGCTTACACACGCTTGCGGGTTTCCTAACCATGATCGGAAAAGATTGAGGTAAACAGTTAAGTTTATGCAGAGTCAATTTCTTGACCAACACAAAACTACAAATATAGTGTTGTTGTTGATGTTAGTTGTAAAGATGCGTCCGACCCATCACAACTGCATGGACAACGTTCCTCCAGGCCTTCCTGTCCTCTATCATCTTCTGGAGTCCATTGAAGCTCACGCCTGCTGCTTCAGGGACTCCATCCAGACACCTCCTTCTCTGTCGTCCCCTTCTTCTCTTGCCCTCCATCTTTCCCAGCATCAGGCTCATCTCCAGTGAGTCCTTCCTTCTCATTAGGTGGCCAAAGTACTTGAGTTTCAACTTCAGGATCTGGCCTTCTAAAGAGCATCAGGGTTGATCTCCTCTAGGACTGACCGGTTTGATCGCCTTGCAGTCCAGGGGACTCGCAGGAGTCTTCTCCAACACCAGAGTTCAAATATATATCTCCTCTATAATCATCCCATACAAATGTCATCCCTGGAGGAAAAAAACCTTAGAGAAAAGCAATCTTAAATTTCCATCTTTCACACGATGAATACAAGGCAACACTTACATTCTCTGAGGAGGAATCCCGCCAGATTTTCATCAACCCAGACTCCACACAGGTGATAAGGGAACTGTAAGGAGGAAGGAAAAAAAAAAAAAGGCAGAGAAATACTTTTTCAGGGCATGATATAAAAATACAGAAAGATCTGATACGGTTTGGACTTTTAAGAAAGCAAAGAGGTGGCTTCTTCCATGGGCCCTGGTGCCAAGATGTTGAAGGAGCTGGCATGGTGTGGTTAAATAAACCAAGTTTTATTTTGGTTTCAAGTAAGGGTGTGTGGTTTTTGGGTTTTTTTTGCTTCATTGTAATGCCTCTATTGACAAGAGTTATATTTTGCAGTCAGTTTCATTATTTCAGAACTCTTAAATCAGAGCTGGGAAACCATTTGGGGGGGGGGTGTCCCAGGGCTGTATTTAAAATTGGGGACAGAGATCACAAAAACAGTTGTGCCACATTAACTGCGTGGGCTAAGAGTGGGCTCAGAGGACGAGTGCGCCAAATTCTTCCATTTATAATTGTGCGATGTCTACTTAAGGTTTGTTTCCATCTCTTTTCCTAGCTCAAGTGGGAATAGAAAAAACCCTGCCATTTTTGCCAAGAGAAGGGAAAAATCAAAAGGGATTAGCTACTTACCCCTCCAAGATAGCTAAGCCACAAAAAGGTCCTTCACCTCCTTGGCAGTTTCGAGATTCAATAAACTTGCCCTTTTCGGTACTGAATAACCTAACAGACCCGTCGAGGCATCCCACAAAGATCTGTGTGGAAAAAGAAAGCAACGGGATTCATGAGGTCACTTACGGATCTTTTCAGGGTTAACATTTCTTAGATGGCTCAGGTAAGGTCACAGGTTCAACCCTATCCCTGACATTTTAAATTAAAATGAACTCAATAATCTATAAGAGGAAGGTGGTGTACAGGTACTCCTTGATTTACAAACAGTTCATTTAGGGACCGTTCAAAATTAAAACAGTACTTTAAAACGTGACATGACCATTTTTCATAGCCAAGCCAGTCAAGCACAAGCAGAAAAGGAAGACCATGTCACCTCTGATTCGTACGAATCTCCCCAACACATGGCAGTGACAGCTTCTTGTCGACTGAGAGTTGCTTCCCCCATCCTATAGTTTGTGGCCTGTTTCTTCTGCAGGTTGACCCCTAAAAGTGAGGAAAGATATATCATTCGACAGGAAAAAGAGTAAGGAAAAGAATCATTATAATAGCCTACCCCCCCACCCCTCCCCTTAACGTTCCAGCAAGAGACGATCTTGTCAATAAAGGAGAATATTGGTAGGTTTAGGGTTGAATTGAGGGATCTTTGGTTTGGTTGTTTTCTGGCAGACATTTCATGACCCAACTAGGTAACATCATCAGTGCTAGAGGGAGGTGGCGTTTGCAAGAAGGAGGGGGAGGGCGAGGAGGAAGTCCTTGTTACTCTCTGAGCTTGGTGGTTTTCTTGCAGACGTTTCATGACCCAAACGAAGTATCAGTGCTTGATGGACAAACAGTAAAACAACAACCCAGTCAAGGAACTACCAACTCAGACAATCAATCAAACAGTAAACAGCTTTGCTGTTTAAGCTCAGCATTGTTGGAAAAAAAATCAGACACTGGACCTGAAAGTATATAGTGGCCCAGTATCTTATTTCTATATATCTATGTCTGTCTGTCTATCTACCTAACTACCTAATCTCATCTATCTATCTATCTATCTATCTATCTATCTATCTATCTATCTATCTATCTATCTTATATAAAGGATGCTGCGCTTCAATGGTTAGATGGCCTAGACGTTGGTATCTGATCAAAAATCTTTTTAACATTTATATTTTATTGTGTTTTACTAATCTAGGTGAAATGTTAATATATATTGCAAGTCCATGTATGGTATGTCATACGCTAAATAAATAAGTAAACAACCGCCCAATCAAGAAACTACCTCCATCAACCCTGATAGGACAAGCCACTAAGTATATAAAAAGAGAGCAAATTCCTCTCTCTTCTAGCAGGCATGATGTTACCTAGTTGAGTCATGAAACGTCTGCAAGAAAACCACCCAGCTCAGAGAGCAACAAGGACCCCTCAAAAGACAATGTTGCTAGATGATGGACCAAGTGGCCTCTTTAGCGCCGGCCGGCTTTATTTATTATTTATACAATGACAAAGATGTGTGTAGGTATATATATGATATATAATAATACTATATAATGTATATTAGTATTACATTTATCTGCCCCATCTCGCCTAGAGGTTTAAAAAGCCCCCTTTAGCTTCCCCAGTCAAAATGGATTGAGCAAGTGAAGCTGCAGGCAGCTGAGATTTCCTTCCTTCCACTTTTCCCTCGTTATTCTCCGCTCGCCTCTTTCCCCTCGCACTTTACATATGCCCAGAGGTACCATGCACTTAGAAGCTGCTGCCCGCCGGCCTCCCCGCCCGTCCCTTATTTCTTCCATCCCTAAACCCTCCATTCCAGATTCACCCCAACACGCGGCTAGTCCTCATTACCTTTCAAAATGCCCGTCTCGGAGCCCACCCACACGTGGCTGCCCCGCGCGGGAGACGCCATGTCCGCCTCAGCTCCGCTTCGGAGTTTTCTGGATTGTTTCCGAGCCGGAGCGATTAAAGCGACGGACCGCAGCGCGCGTCCGTGGCTTTGATTGGCTGGGGCGCAACTTTGGTGCGGCAATCATGATAGTCCCCCTCGCGCTCCTTTCCCGTCTTCAGACAGCCCAGCTACTTTTGGTACAGGAAGATATAAAACTTTTGCATGGATGATTAGAAGCGGGTCGGTTGAATTCTTGGGTTTGTTTTTTTGTTTTTGAGGAGACAGCTTATTAATTTATCTATGTATTTTGTTTATCCCGCCTTTATTTTTATAAATAACTCAAGGTGAAGAACGTACCCAACACTCCCTCTTCTTGCTATTTTCCTCCTAACAACCCTGTAAGGTAGGTTGGGCTGAGAGTGAGGGACTGGCCCAAAGTTCCCCAGCCAGCTTTCATGCCTATCACTATCTCCTTTTTGCTAGGCTAGTGCCTTAACTACTAGACCAAACTGCCTCTTAGAAATCACGCTTAGAAGTCTTTAGAACTGGAGCATAAGGTGCCTTCCTTGCTTTTTCACCCAGTCTTCTACTTTTTTCCCCTCCCTTTTTGTCTGTTCCTTAATGCCAAAAAAGGATTTAAACTAAAGCAAGCAGCGAAGATAATCTTGGTGGGGTTTTTTTTTAATTCCACTGATCAGAAATAAGCATAGCAGAGATTTCAACAGAGGCTTGCTTTATTTCACAAGCCTCCAACAATATGGCAACGTCACAGACTCTATTTGATTCCCTTACCTCCCAACATTTTAGATAGCTCGAGTGAATCTACAATGGATGTCCTCACCTAAAAACATAGACTTCCAGAACAAGGAAAACCTTATATACAAAGGAATGGATAGAGACAAGGAGTAACAATGAGTAAAAGGCCACACAGCCCAGATAAATATTATATGACACCGCCACCATCCCGCAACTTTTAAGATTATATCTGATAAGGAAACAGAGAGATCTGATTTCAGAGTTTTTGCAAACTTTTTCAGAGGATTGCAATTCCTTTCAAGGAAATTTTAAAGTCTAGCAAAATCTGTCCTGTAACGGGGATGCGCTGTCCAATATATTTTTCTTATGCTTAATCCCAACAGCACAATAGAGAGCTGAACTTCCAGCCTGTAAAATAGCGAGTGAACCATTCTGCAGGAATTAGGAACATCCTGTCATGCAGAAGAGCAGGATAAAAAAAAAAAACCTCAGGTAAAAGAGAAAAGGTCTTCAAAGTCAGCATTGTGTCGTTTTTGCTAGTTGAAATCCCTTTTAGCAGTCAATGTAAGCTCTTGACATTTGCAAAATCTGGCGTCTTTCTAACAGAATACTCCAATCAATTTGACATTTGCAGTAAATGTGACTGTAAATATGATGTGAAAAGGGAAGAAGGTGTGTTAATGCACTGAGTTTTGTCGTGGTTCTTTCTCAAGAGTGAAAACTAGCTTCCCATCATTGCTATCTGCAATTGCATTGATGCATGACCGAATGTGTGCAGCTGGGGCCCCTGCGCACACCTGCAACATATCGCGTGTCCCACCTGAAGCAATGTAAACATCGCCAGCTAAAAATGAATCCTTCAGGGAAACCGGTCCAAAGATTGCCTCAGCAGCTGAACTGGAGTGTGTGTGTGCACAAGGGGAACTGGGAACCCTATTCTTCCCCCTGGTAACCTTTCAGAAGAAACCCCCCCCACACCCGTTTAGCCATCAGGGCGGGGCAAAGTACGCCACAGAGTGGCCAGGAAAAGCGGGCAGCGCAGACTCAGCTGCATGGCCTCGCAGGCATCCCCCTCCGGACACACAACTTTCACGCACATCTGGGCCTCTCGTCCGCCTTCGGCGTCGCGGAAAGGCTGCGTCACATCGAAGCGGATGCCACAGGCCTCCGCGTTCAGCAGCCGGGTGTCTCGTCTCTTGGACCGAGGTTGCAAGAGAGGGTTGGGCCAAGTTGGAGCAGTGAGGAGGAGGCGGAGAGGGAACGGCTGGCTCTGGCCCAGAGGCTGCTCCAGGTTCAGCAGGACAAAAGCTTTGGTGAGACGGACGCCACTCTGGCAACGGAGATGAAGCATCCAGCAGAATTCGTGATCTGGCCCTGTGGAGAGAAGAAGGTAGTATGATTTTAAACCACACAGGATCACTTAGGGGAGATGGGTGGAGGGCAGGGGAGGAGAGAAGAGGATAAGAAAGCAAAGAGAAACAAGAAAAGGAAGAGAAGGGAAGGAAGAATGGGAGGGAGGGAGGACTGAGAGAGAGGAAAGGAAAGGGAAAAAGAAAAGGTAACAAGGAAAAGAAATAGCATATAAAATAAAGTGTAAATTATAGACTATAAAATATAAATTAAAAAAACAAAACACCCAGCCTTCCTTTCCCAGCTGTTCTAACTCTTAACTTCAAAATCTGGCTGGCATTTAGAACCAACTGTTCATCATACCCCTTTTAAAAATCGCAGATCCCACCCTCCACCCCGCTGCCAAATTACAACACTGGATTGAACAGAGTGGCCGAAAGGATAAACATGCTTCGATTTACTTCACAATCTTTACAACCTGCCTCATTCCTAGCCGACTTTAATCTAGAAGCTCTAATTGCAGAGACAGTTGGACTAAAACGGCCATCGGTTTTAAGCAGAAGGGACATAACCCCCGATTTCAAGATGCACACACCCAGGAACTCAAGGCCTTGGGAACGGCCCGACAGCTGTTCCACAGCTGCCAGCGCTCCAGGGCGGAGTCTCCAAGCCCATCCCCTGCTTCAGTCTGATTGGCTGCAGAGCTGGCATCCAGTAGGAGCCTGGCACCCGTCCCAGGGCCCTCCCGCTCACCTTGCCTTCCTTCGTTCAGCTTCAGCGACGTTGTCATGCTCTTGAACTCGCCAGCCACCAGCATTGCCATGAAGGCTTCGTAGGCGTGGGAAGTGCAGCGCACCATGCAGCTGCTAAATCTGGGCTGCACCGGGAGCTCTCCTTCCTGCGAAGACGCAGGGCTGTCATCGGGAGGGCAAAGCGCCGTCTGCCCACCGGTTAGAGCCTCCGTCGCCAGCTCCTGACCTCCGACATAGCCCAGAACAGCCGTGCCCAGGATGAAGACAACGATCAGCCCAGAATGACCCATTGCAAGCTTTCGGGACAGAAACGAGCATGTCGAGGGAAAGAGCTGCGGGCAGGCTGAGGGGGCTGGATCTCAGCACCACAACAGGCCTGAACCTGTTGTCCCAGCCTGCCTAGATTCCTTTGGCCCCCGCCAGCTGCTGGGTGGGTGCCCAGAGCGGCAGCTGCCAACAGCTTTGGAATGCCAGGCGCCAGAGGGGGAGGGAGAAAAGACCGCTGAGGGCATGGCCAAGTTATATAAGTAGTAGTTCGCGATGGACATTCAAGTCCGGCGGAAGAAAAAAAAAAACCCACCAGCTTCGTCCCACCATTTTGTGCACGTTGGGACAGGATGCAGCGGCAGCCACAGGTGGCTGCAACAGAGATGGCAGAGGTGGGGTTTTGTTCCCCCACCTGCCCTCTGGGGCCCGTTTTCTTCACCCATCCTTTGCAGGAACGAGGAATTATAACCCTTCCAACATCCCCAGTCACGTGATCCAAATTCAAGATGTCTTGGCAACTGGCATGTACTTAGGACAGTTGCAAGCGTCTTGGTTGGTCATGTGACCCCTTTTGCGATTTTCCCACAAGCCAGATTCATTTGTCTCTAACTTAGCAAATGCAACGATTCACTTTAACAACTGCAGTTGAGAGGTTGGAAAATGGGGCAAAATTCAACTTAAAACAGTGCTTGGCTGCAAGATGGGCAGCATACAAATTGAATGAGGGCCTGCTTGACCTCTTGCCTCCACCAAATGACCTTCTCAGAGCACTGCAGCTTATCGGTTAGGCCAGGGGTCTTCAAACTTGGCCCTTTGATGACTTGTGGACTTCATGAAGAATGCTGGGAGTTGAAGTCCACAAGTCACAAAAGGGCCAAGTATGAAGACCCCTGCGTTAGGTCCTCACTGTCCCTTTCCCAAAGCCAACCTTAGTTCTCGTTTTGTGAGACACGGTCATTGGACCCCTTGAACTAGGCCAGGGGCAGGCAACCTTGGCTCTTTTATGACTCATGGAATTCAACTCCCAGAATTCCTGAGCCAGCCTAACCCTTTCAAGCTCAGCCCACCTCACAGGATTGTTGTGGGGGAAAAGGGGAAGGAATATTAGCTAAGCATTACCCAATTAGATAAGCACCATCTGATCAAACTCCCCCATCCATCCATCCATCCCCAAGTTAGTCAGGAAAATAAACCAACTCCAGCATTTTTTTCAAACCAGTGCATTTATTAATAGTAGCAATTTTGTACACATGTAAAAGAAATTTACCATATACAGAACTGATTGCCGATACATGATTTCTGACATGTACCAAGCTGCCACCTTTCCACGAATTGAAAAACAAAGTTTTTTTTCCAACTTCCAGTTTCTAAGTACCAGCAAACTCTTTTTAGTTATGTAAGGTTGGGTTTTGTTATTTTTTTAAAAAAAGAGAACCCCAAAACACACATCTCTGCAGGGGTTTTTCTTCCTCCAGCCAGTCTTAAATTTCAGATACTCCAGGAATTTAAAGGCAGAAAGATATTGCCAGGATCCATTTCAGCTTTTCATTATTCCACCAAAAAAACACAAAAATTCTTCTTGATTCGAAAACATGTGGACAAGCTAGTGTCTTCTTTTCAACACATCTCCACGATTACCATTTCAGCCTGCCTTTATGGAAACAGAAGACAGATCAAAAATTGAGAAGCTGCTGAAATAACCTGTAACCTCAAGGGACAAGCCTCAATGAAAACAAATAGGCTTTTTGGTGTATGAAGAACTTAACTAGGGGGGGATATCACCAGAAGCCAAGAACAACAGAATTGGAAGGGACGTTGGAGGTTTTCTAGCCTGCTGGCTCAGGCAGATCTTAGACATTTCCAGACAAATGCTGTCCAATCTTTTTAAAAACCTCCACAACTTCTGAAGTCCTTGCGCTGCTTGTTCTCACTGACAGGAAATTCCTTAGTTCTAGATTGCTTCTTTGTCCTTGATTAGTTGCTTCTTGTCCTGCCCTTCAGGGGCTTTTGGAGAATAAGTTGAGCCCTTCCTTCTGTGTGGCAGCCCTCAAATATTGGAACAATGTTGTCCTGTCACTCCTAGCCCTCCTTTTCATTAGACGCACTCTTGTCCATCTGAGAAATTGAGACACTACTACGTGTTCTTTACAGCTTCAAAAGCAATTATTACTGATTAGCATGCTTCGTGTTATAAATGGACTCTTTCACTCTTGAAATGGGAATTAACGGAAGGTTTCATGCTGCAGAGAGGTGCAGCAAAAGAGCCAGGAGGCATTAAATTGGGAGCTTAAGAAAATAGTGATATGCCTTAAATGGGAGCTTTTAAGAAAATAGTGCAAAATGTAAAGAAGGAAGGCAAGCGATAAAGTCCCAGACTGACGCAGAAGAGAGCTGGCTTTGGGCAATCAGAGGGACCACTCAGTCACAGATTATCAGACTGGGGCGGTAGAGATCTCATCATTTTGGGAGCCAGCCCTGGCAGGCATCAGGAAAAAAAAAACACCCCACAAAAATCTGGCTTGCACACCACAATTGCCCCAAGCCAAAACAAACCAGACTGTGGTTTAGCCAGAGATATAAATCCCAACGGATTTGATCCCTCGCTGCTAACGTTATCTCGACTACAGCTTTCTTGATTAGTCTTCCACTTACAACTGGGGTGAAAAAGGTCATAAAACGTTTACATTTAAAAAAAAGGTCGTAAAATGATTACAGGTAGCCCTCCACTTACAACAAACTAAACCCAACGTTTCTGTTGCTAAGTGAGGCAGTTAAGTGAATTTCTGAAATGGGGAAAAACCCTGCTTAACTGCCTCGCTTAGCGACAGAAATTTTGGACCGCGTTGTGGGTCTAAGTTAAGGGCTACCTGCATAGTCAGGAAAATCCACTCACCAATATTTGAGTTGTTCCTGGCAAGTTATTTTCTGCAGAAAGAAAGAAAGAAAGAAAGAAAGAAAGAAAGAAAGAAAGAAAGAAAGAAAGAAAGAAAGAAAGAAAGAAAGAAAGAAAGAAAGAAAGAGCAACATGTTTACCCAAACATCAACAAATCCATAAAATTGCAAGGAAAACTGGTCAGGAATCCAACTTATAACGCCCCTACCATCTGCAGTTTTTCAGGCAGTTCCTGACGTTTCATTTTGTTCAAAGTGAGCTAGTTGTATTCATCATCAAAACTGCAAACTGGGAAGGAGAAGAATGCCCATTTATAGGTTTAAAAAAAAATCAATTCTACACGGAGAATTGTTGCTTTAGGATTCTTTATTTAACTATCAAGAATTAATTTGTCCTGGCAGGAAGGCAGGCTGATTTAGCAGCCCCAGCTTGATATAGTGAGGTGTAACATGTCAGTTTGAGCTGGGTTGGATCCTGTTCATAGATCATTTGTAAACCATAGTGAAAGACGGAGTATATTTGGTGAATCAAATAAATATCCAAAGTTATTTTAAACAAAACAAAAAATGTCACCTCTAAAGTGCCATTTTCCCTCCGTTTTGCTGTAAAATGCCTAGAGTAGCCTCACAGAAAGATCGGCAGCAAATACTTTTAACCAGTTAATTTTATTTAAGTTCCAAGCCACAGGATGTCTTGCCGGCCTAGGAACTCCACCAAGGCTGGGAGTATGACTACCACCCATTTCTAACTATGAAAATAGTCACTGAGTGGGCCAGATTTGACCCACAGTCCTTATCTATGGTTTAAAGCTATCTTGAAGTGTTTCTTACCGGATCATTCTCCATCCTGCAGGACCAGCTTTTCCATTCTGTAGGAAACAATATTATCATGAACATGTCAATACACCAGCCAGGTAAAATTCTGCTCATTATTAATCAGGTAATACAAGCCTGTTGCAGAGCCTTCACATTTAATTCAGCACCAGTCTCAAGGTATGGAAATCCCCCCTAGCTATCTAGCTATTAAATATACAGGCTACAAAACAGGGTGTCCAATTTTGACAACCTTAAGATCTATGAACTACCATTCCCAACTTAACCTTAATATCTATGGACTATAATTCCTAACTTGACAACTAGATCTGTGGATTTCAACTCCCAACTTAGCAACCTGAAGATTGGTGGACTTCAGGTCCACAAGCCTTATTGGATACCCCTACTTTAAAAAGACTCAAGAAAGCAGGGCAGGGGCAAATATCTCTCTCCCCCCCACTCCAGACTGGCCAGGTTCCAGCTGATGCTCAGATTCCGATTCTCAACAGCGACAATTCAGCCGAACGAGATTCCAACACAATTTCATCATGTCAGAAGGAACCAAGCCAGGCGACCAAATTAATTTTGAATTAAGCACCAGGATACTTACTTTGATGACGCAAGGAGAGACAATCTTCAGGGTCCTTCAAGATTCATTTCCACTTTAGAAGCTGTCGAAAGAAAAGAAATCAGATCAAAAAGCAGGAACCTGGGTTCTCAAGAGCAATTCTTGGGAGATGAGAAGGGTTCAGATGCTTGGTCCACATCAGACAGCTTCTTCTGAAGCAGACCATCCTCTTTTCCGTCTGGTGGCACCAGTGGGTTCAACCTTTGCAGGTTCTGGTGCCAGTCAGACAGTAAGACGTGAGGTGCTTTCATCACTGGGACCATAAGCTGTGGATTTTAATAGCCACCCATCTTTTATTTATTTTATTTTCCTGCCTGAGCAGGGATTTGGACTAGAAGACCTCTCCAACTGTTATTCTACTCTATTTTCTTTTTATTCTATTTTCTATTCAACTTTATTGTTCTATTCTACTCTTCATTGTTCTATTCTACATTGCTCTATTCTACCCATTATTCTATTCTATTCGTCTCTATTCTAGTCTATTCCTAAAAATTATATGGCACATCTTACCCGGAGGGGACTCTAATGGCTTACAATCATAAAAACAAGATAAAACATTTTTTATTTAAAGTGAAGCAGGATTCACTTAACCATGTGATCCACTGGTCGTTGGACCTGTAAAGACAAAACTCATTCTTCAAATAAGGACTCACCTTTTCTCTAAAGTGGATCCATCGTCTGTAAGATAGAAAGTAAAACCAAATTAGTAGAAGGAAAGCCAGAAAAACATTTGTGTGATTAAGATGTGTGGCCGATCAGGGCTTTGGTAACTCAATTGCCATTTGACTAAAAAGTCGTCCAACAACAGAAGTCATCCTTTCGAGCGCCAAAGTCACAAACACATCTCCCAATTGTCCCACAGCCTTCAAAATTCACCTCTAATAGCTCCACAGTGCATCTTAACCATTGGCGGATCCTTGCAGGTTCACGCGCCCTGCAAAAAAAAAAAAGAAACAAAGAATTCTAGAGTTTATACGTTTTCTCTCCAAGCTGAATGCCTAAAAAACAGGATCTTGTGTGTTCTCAGACAGTTAACTGAGCATCACCCATCATCAGATATATGCTTGTCTGTTTTAGGCACATCACGGAACACAGGAAGGAGACTAAGGGTCTTTGGTAACTAATAATCCAGATTTTTTTCCCCTGCCTTTTGAAGACTGCAAACAAGCAGCCAATTAGAAAACAAATAACAGGTAGCCTTAATTGTACTGAAAAAAAGGACTTAATGACGCATTTTTCACACTTCTGCTGATCGAAGTTCAGATGTTTGGCAACTAGCTCGTATTTATAAAACGGGGGCAAAACCTCTCCATACAAAGAATAAAACTGCTTTAAAAGTGATTTTTTTGAACAGAGATTCTGTCCTTTTTTAGTACACTTACCTGTCACGCAGAGACATCCGTGCTGCTTGCAGCTGCAAAAGAAGCCACAGGGAAAATGAATATATTTTCTGCCACCTGAACCTCACAAAGCCCATTTTTATTAGACATAGTTCTGGAATACAGTTGGTCAATTTTCTATTTTGAGCGCTACTCAGACTTGTGCCATTTTCTCCACTGACAGATCAGAAAGAGAGAGTTCGTGGATCTCATCATGGTAGCTTTTCCTGGCTGAGGAATTCTGGGAATTGAAGTCCACAAGTCATAAAAGGGCCAAGTTTGAAGACCCCTGACCTAGAGTAATTCTAGATACTGAGATGGGCTACGTACAAATTAAATATATTCCACCCCAAGCTAACTGTTACTTTGACTTTTCAATTTACTTATTAAATCTATTCTTTCTCATGTCTTTTATTGCAGCAAACGGCGGCCTGCAGAACAGCTGGCTTTGTACAGTCTTTGTCTATTTTTTTAAAAAAATGAAATTTAAAAACCAAGCGTGTTCTATTAAAAAAAAAAAGCCCATCTTACCTGGAATGCTGAGCTGCAGAATTCCATCGACCCAAACTGTAGAGAAAAGCAGAAGCTAATTAGAAATACAGTTTAACCTTGGTTAAGTCGAAGTTTTTACCAAGTGGTATGGCGACTGGCGTCTTTTCAGAAAATGAAAATATCCTCACAGCACAGTTCAGAACAGGTCTGTGTTAAATTTCATCACCAAAAGACACCGTTTTGCAAAAATAGCCCCCTTGGAAGAGGCTTAAAAATTATTTATTTTTTTGTTATTTACAATTTTTAATTTTAAATAAAAAATTACCCTCTCCAGCACTTTTTTAAAGCAATGGCAAACACACATCATCTTAAGAGGTATTTGCAAAAAACCAAATATATATAAATTAAGCGTCCCCTCCATCCCGAACTCTGGGTAGTTTGCCTGTTTTAAATTGCATTTTCCTCTTTCCTCTCCAGGAAAAAAAATCTTATAAAAGATATGCATAATATATACATTTTATCTATGCTTAAAATATTGATTAAAGAGCCGGGCTCGCATGCAATCCCGCGCAGCATTTCAACTTCCCCCCCCCATGCATACTTTTTTTTTTTTTTTTGCAGAGATCCTATTTGCTGCATGCATCGATTCCTCCCTTCCCCCGGACCGGGATCTTTTTCGATCTAGTGGATCCCAATTGTGCCTAAATGGGGAAGAGGGGATCGTTTGAAAGAATTGAAGCGAGTTGGTCTGGAGCTGATATTCCCACCGGCCGAGGATGGCGACGGATTAAGAACAACGCACCTTCTACGAGTCAGCCACAGATTCATCTAAAAAGAAAAAGAAACTGGCGGCAAAAGAGTTAAATACTCGAGAGCCGCGGGGCACGCTGGGAAATGCTCCGCCTTCTCCAATAGAGAATCTCTTTAGGGCGTGGATCTTCGCGAAGGGTTGTGGGTAGGTTTGAATATAGAGATACTAAAAAGGGAAGACATGTATTTTACATTTGTTCTATGCGAAGAGTCGGCGTGTCATTCTCACAACTCCCTGCTATTAGGTGTAGCAAAAGAGAAGGCGACATTCAGACTTTGAACAAATCTTTTTTTTATTTTTTTAGCAATAACTGCCGTCCTCAATAGGATATAGTAAACTTACATTTGACCAAACGGTGGATTGCAAGCCAAAGGTTCTTCTACAATTTCATATCTCTATGATACAAATCGAGGGGAGGCAAAATGGGCGCGAAAAGCAGGAGCAGTGCGCAAGCGCGATAAGAGGAAAGGCCCGAAAGGGCGCGCATGCGTAACGTAAAGATGGTTGCCGGACCTGGTAAAGAATCGGATTTGTACTTCCTGGACTGCGAGACGAGACCTCCTCCAAACCACAGTATCCCTAAGCATGTACAAAGTGCTCCTAAGTATATGCATAAAAGCTTTCGGCCATTTGACGGATCTATCTGATTGCAATGCTCGTTTTTAAAAGAGTCACTGTTCCACCAATTTTTATTGCCATATTTGTCTCATTGCGCTAATTCTCTATTTAATAAAACTTAATAAAACTTCATAAATTGTTGCAAGGGTCACTTAGCGTAACTGAAGTGCCATAGATGAGATCAGAAAGAGGGATAAGAGGCTCTTGGGGGTCAATGACCTTGATGTTTTTTTTGCAGATGTTTCATGATCCAACTAGGGAAAGAAAGTGCTAGAAAGGAGTGGGGTTTGTTGCATGTGCCCTTTCTAGCACTGATATTACTAAGTTGGGTAATAAAACATCTACAAAACAAAAAACAAAAAAAAACAAAGCTCAGAGAGCATCAAAGACCCCCTCATTTCAATCCTGAGCTACTAATATTTAGATAGATAGATAGATAGATAGACAGAGATAGATTGACAGAGATGATAGATATATATTGAGATACATAGAAACAGATAGACATAGTGAGAAAATATAGATAACAGATTGAGATACATAGAAACAGATAGAGATACATATAGTGAGAAATATAAAGTTAATAGATTATTGAGATACAGAAACAGATAGAGATGATAGATATATATTGAGATACATAGAAACAGATAGACATAGTGAGAAAATATAGATAACAGACTGAGATACATAGAAACAGATACATATAGTGAGAAATATAGAGCTAATAGATTATTGAGATACAGAAACAGACAGACAGATAATGAGTGATAGACAAGACAGATGATAGATGGATGCTAAAGAGATAGATAAAATAGATGACAGATATAGATATATTCCCTCAGACTGATGATGTTATTAAGCCTGGTAATAAAACATTGGCAAGAAAACAGTTTGATCCCAAGTTACATACAACTGGATACTGGTCTTCTTTACACATAACTCCCCTCTATGCGGTTGAGGTTTGATCATCAGACAGTTTGTAAACATACAAAGAACTATACACTTTATATTTTCTTTTTCATCATGTTCTTTCCATTCTTTTATTATTATTTTTTTTAATTTCTTCTTCTGAACTTTAAATGTGTAAAACTAGCATTCAATAAAATTATTTTGAAAGAAAAAAAAAGGCATTAGCTTTGTTGTTTTTTGGTTGATGTTTCATTATCCAACTAGGCAATATCAGTGCTATAAAGGGCTTATGCAATAAAGCCCATTCCTTTCTAGCACTGGTGATGCTCCCTAGTTGAGTCAAGACAAAAGCCCACGGTGGAGTTCATTAAATCAACAATCCTAGTGTGGTATCGTGGGTGGATCAACTTCAAGAACTCAAAACACAAAGGAAACCGGTTTCAATTTTTCTCCCCATTCCTTTTATTTTCACCAACAGCCAAAAATGGGGAAAAAATCGAAACACAGAATTCTGCCATGGTCTAAACCAGCGTTTCTCAACGTTTGTGTGACGGCGACCCCCGTCACACAAATGTGCCGCGCACGCGTGGTGCGCATGCGCGGGGCGCCCCCATGTGTTGTGCGCATGCGCAGGGCCGCCCCATGCGCGGTGCGCATGCGCGGCGGCGCCCCCTGAGGGGGGAAAATGGCAATCGCCTTGTTTGGCGGCCCCCGTAAAATGGTCGATCGACCCCAACTGGGGTCGCGACCCACAGGTTGAGAACCACTGGTCTAAATGAGTTCAAATGTCATCCTCCGGAGAAGATTTGTCTTCGGGGGTAGGCAGGTCTGAAGGCTTGGTGGTCAGGTACTGCTCAACCATTCGGGGCAGAAAACCTTGTAGGAAATGAAAAAAATCTTGGAAAACAGCTCCCTGTTCAGGGTCTGGGGTGAAATTTAGGCTGACTTGTGGGTCATGTTCCCCAGAACCACCATCTGTGATCCTGGCACAAATGGTGAATTGAAACAGAGGCTCCACGGGCCCAGTTTCCCTCTCCTGTCGGGAAATCGCCTCGGATACTTTCCCTTCCAGCTCTAGGGGATCAGCTCTCGGTTTGGGATCCACTTCCGGGCTGCAGAATTGTCGCCGGACGCGGCGTCTTCCTAACCAGACACGGTGCCAGGCGGTGCAATTCCAAGTCACACTCTCTGTGGCGGGAAGCGAATTCTCTATTCGTGATCTCTTCAATGGAGAACCCCACGCGGCCTCTTCTACGTCCAGAGATCGCTTGGAACCCATGGAGAGCTGTTCGGTTTTCGTTTTCAGCTGCTCCTCCTCCGGATCACTGCTGAGGGGTTCCCTATCTTCTCCGAATCCCGGCGGCTTCTCCGAGCAGCTGCATTTCAACACCTGCTCCAGAACGAACGAGACACCCGCGCACACTCTTCGAAACCAGAGCTGGTGGAAATCCCTGCTCAGGTGTAGCTCTGGGTGGGACCCCCGAGATTGGGTTGCCGGCGTTAAGGGGAGGCTGATGACCAGCCGTTCCACGGCTTGGGAGCTGCCACGCTGGAAGAGACGGACCAGCCCCCAGTTCTTCCCCTTGCTGGATTTACGCTGGTATTGCAAACTCCGACAGTATTTTGCAGCATCCTGACAACCTCGCTGGAGACGCAGTGCGGTCTTTTCGTTGACGTTGGCCGCTACGTTGTGGCTCAGCTCAAAAGGATCCTGCAGGTTGATGGGGCCCACCTTGAATTTCTGGCCTGCGTCGGATAACAGGAAATTGGAGAGAGGAAGTGACCGACCCTCGCGCAGGGAGATCACCCCACTGGCGAAATTGTAGCTTTCGAAAACACGGAAGAACTCTGCCAGAAGGGAGCCTGGGAAAAAAGTTAACAAAGCAAGCATTAGGAAGTTTCCTGTGTATATCCAGTGTAGTATCTTTTTTTCCACATTGTTCTTGTGGTCCATTATTTTTAAATCCACTTTCAGATCAGTCTCAATCTTGTAAGATAAAATATATTCCTTTTCCATAATATATTTTACAGACATTCTATCTATAATGGTAGACAGTTTTAAGATTAATTTCTGGATCCATTGCTCATAAATATTCTATTCTATTCTATTCTATTCTATTCTATTCTATTCTATTCTATTCTATTCTATTCTATTCTATTCTATTCTATTCTATTCCATTCCATTCTATTCCATTCCATTCTTTCATAATTCTATTCTTTCATAATTCTATTCTACATTTATTCTTTCATAATTTTATTCTATTCTATTCTTTCATAATTCTATTACATTTCATAATTCTATTCTATATTCTATTCTTTCATAATTCTATTCTGTTCTTTCATAATTCTATTCTATTCCTTCATGATTCATCTATTCTATTTCTATTCTTTCATAATTTTATTCTACTATTCTTTCATAATTCTATTCTATTCTGTTCTGTTCTGTTCTATTCTTTTTAAAGCAACATGCAACTTAAAAAACTCTTGTAGCAACTCACAACAACTCTCTGTGTTCCCGCTGGGCTGCAACGAAGCCGGATCTTTAGGGAAAGTGCAGTCCCAACCATCCACCACGGTCAGTTCTCCATCATCTGACAAGAAAGGAAAATAAGTTGGAAAAGGATGGGGGGGGGAGGGAAATCTGTCTGCAAAGTCTTCAATTGGATTCTGGCTTTGCTTTTTGTCGTATTTCTATCCCATCACTGAGGTCATTCACCCTGGAAAGAAAAGCAGAAAAGGGGACCACTCAGTGTGACTGACTGAAAAATATAAATAAATACAGGGGAGTCCTCGACCGCTCACTTGGTGACTGTTCGAAGTTACAACGGGCGCCGCTGTGGTCATAGGCTGAGGACCACCCGTACTCGTAGTAAAATCATAGTAAATGTGGAAGCTACTGTTTCTGTTTGGGGGGGGGGAATTGGTGCACGGAGGGAGTTTAACCTGAGAGATCCTTCAACTGTGCAACCGTCGGCAAGACTGGGGGGGTGCGTGTCTGTAGGAAGAAGAACACCAGCAAGGTCAGGGCGTAGTTGTTGAAAAGGGGGCCCCCACCAAAAAGATTTCCTGCAAAAAAAAAAAAAATTGTAAAACGGGGCAAAATTCACTTAACAAATGTCTCACTTATCAACAGAAATTTTGGGCTCAATTGTGGTCATAGGTTGAGGACTACCTGTATACAAGTAGATCAATTGATATATGGTTCTTCATCTGCTATTCCACCACTAAAATTGTGACCCCCAAAGGAGGATACTTCCATTCCTTTGGCTGCCCCTCCCATCTTCCTTCCTTCATCTACCTTCCATCTTCCTTCCTTCCACATTCCATCTTCCTTCCTTCTTTCCACATTCCATCTTCCTTCCTTCCTTCCCTTCCTTTCCTTCCTCCCTTCCCTTCCCTTCCCTTCCCTTCCATCTTACCTGCCAAACCTTGCTGTTTTGCCCAGAAGCGCACTGAGTAGACCAAAGGCCGCACACGTTCATCTACTTCGGTGCAAAACTGCAGGAAGCGCGTGTTGCACAAGGCCAGCCTATCAAACAGAAGAAGATGGAGCATAAATCAGAATATACCGTGCAGAGCTCAGCCACTTCTCTATACCCAAGTTTCTTGCCATATTCTCTTCGGCCCACAGGAAACCCCTAAACTCACATTTCCCCCATCCTAATCCAGTTCCTTTGCCATTAGGTCAACGTTTCTCAATATTGCCAGTATAAACAGCAGAGGAATTCTGGGAGTTGGAGTCCACATCTGTTAAATTTGACAAGGCTGGGAAACATTGCTCTAGATTAAACTGGCAGTCTGCAATTATCCAGAGTCTAAACTGCTGTATAGACTGAGCCTGACTGAGTACAGGCAGTCCTCGACTGACGACTGCAATAAAACCCAACATTTATGTTGCTAAGCAAGACAGTTGTGAGTTTTGCCCCATTTTATCATCTTTCCTGCCCACATTTTTAAGTGGATCACTGCAGGTGGTAAGCTAATCACAGGGCATCTGGCTTCCCTGTTGATTTTGCTTGTCGGAAAGTTGCAAAAGAGGATCACGTGACCCCGGGAAACACTGCAACCGTCATAAGTACATGTCAGTTGCCAAGCCTCTGAATTTCGCTCAGGTGACCACAGGGAAGCTGCAACGGTTGTTAAGAGTGGGGAAATGGTCCTATGTCCCTTTTTTTCAGTGCCGTTGTAACTACAAACGATCACTAAATGAGCTGTTTAAGTCGAGGACTTCCTGTATGGGGTTTTGCTAGAGCAGGGGTAGACAACCTTGGCTCTTTTAGCTGGCTCAGGAATTCTGGGAGTTGAAGTCCATGAGTCATAAAAGAGACAAGGTTGCCTACCCGTGCTAGAAAGAGATTATATCCATACTTGTTGTTTATGGAGATGTCGCCCCTCAGGCTGGATTCTTTGTGGCAAAACTTGACCACGGGGCGGCGGGCGGTGGAGACCACCTGGACATGATGAACGCCCGGCACACATTTCTGCAGCACCGTGGCCACCAGATCGAGGATTTCAGGCACGGTGGCAGTGACCAGGTCAATATCAGACAGGATCGAATCTTCGGAGCGAGATTCGATTTCAGAAACTTCTTCCTCTGTCTGAAAAAGTTGAGACAGGATTAAGCCCTCTCTGCCAGAATTCAAGCATGGGTATACAGGTAATCCTCAACTTACGACCAGGACTGAACGCAAAGAGGGGTCTGAGCGTCGCCTCTGGCACGCGTGCCATAGGTTCACCACCACTGGTATAATACTTTACTGAAAATCTACATTGGCACAGAAGAAGCAAAGCCAGCTCTGATTTCCAACGCAAACACTGGAATAGTTATTTACCCGTTTCCCTCCGATCCACCCACAGCCCAATACGTGAACCAATCACTTCTGTTCATTTTGTTTGTCCACCCATCTTCAAGCATGTGGACTGGGGGATTCTGGGACTTGAAGTCCACCCATCTTAAAACATGCCGGCTAGCGAATTTTGGGACTTGAAGTATACCCATCTTAATCATGCCAGCTGGAGAATTCTGGGAGCTGAACTCCACCCATCCTAAAGCATACCGGCTGGAGAATTCTGGGAGTTGAAGTCCACACACCTTAAAGCGGCTGAGATTGAGAAAACTGACAGTGATCTGCAGTGGTCTTGCCAAGTTTAAGGAATCTTTCCTACCTCTAACAAGAGATACGGGACCAAAAAATAAATCTACATTTGATCAAGATACAGTCCAGCTTCATCCTCACCGGTGGCTTATCCGTTCTCTTGGCAGAAGCCTGGAAGTTTTTCGTCTTCTCAAGATCCAGGAACAAATCCAGGTCACATCCAGAGACGCTGAAGCCGTTCACGGAAGACCCAAAGGGAAGGATGGCCGATTCTGTGGATTTGGGAGAAGGATCAGTTGTAAAATCGGAAACGTTCAAAATACCGAATCGAAGCAGATGGCAAAGAGTCCACTTTACCTGGGAAGAATTCAGAAATCACCTCCTCGAACAGCTTGACGAGCAAGTCTCGCAGACGCTGTTCGCTCTCAGAAAATTCAAAGAGTTGAACCAGTAAAGACATCTGGGCATCAACCTGCAGGAAAAAATAATGAAGTTTTTTTTTTTCTGTAACCAACTGTATTCAGAGGAATTATTTAGGACGTTCCCTATAGCCATCTTTAAAGAGGGAATCCTCCAGAGCATGTTTCTCAACCTTGGCAATTTTAAGATGGGTGCCCTTTGACTCCCAGAATTCCCCAGCCAGCCTGCTTTAAGATGAGTGGACTACAATCCACCAGGCAGTATGCTTTAAAATGGGTGGGCTTCAATTCCCAAAATTCCCCAGCCAGCATGCTTTAAGATGGGTGGACTTCAACTGCCAGAATTCTCCAGCCAGCATGCTTTAAGAGGGGTGGACTTCAACTCCCAGGGTCCCTCAGCCAGCACTGCTCCAGAGACACTTACATCATCCATTTGGCAGAGATTGTGTGCCAACGTCTCCAGGCTCAGCTGCTCCCGCCTGGCTGACCCTTGTTTCTTTGGTGGGGTGTATCTGAAATCCTTCTTCTCCCGTGGCTTGACACGTAATTTCTGCCCCCCTAGGCTATGTTGTGCTTCTGATAGTACTTTCTGGAGCATTTCCTCGTCCTGCAGTTCCACAATTGCATAGACCCCCTTGCAGAAAAAAAAGGAAAGGAGCCTTAAGCTTGCCAATTTGTTCCAGTGACTTCTTTTTTTAATCAATCAAAAGCGTCAACCTGTGCAAAGCAAAGGGGTGGAGGGATGACACTCACCTTATCTTTGTCCATCACTACATTGATCACCTCCCCGTAGGTTCCGAAATAGTTGCTCAGCTCCAAGGCTGTCGTCCCTTTGTGGAAGCCACTGACAAAAATACTGCGGAGTTCCTGAGACTGACGGACACTACGAAGGCTTTCCAGGCGTTGGTGTTTCTTTCCGCGCAGATGGTCTTCCAAGCTGGGCTCTAAAGAATGAAAGCAAGTTATTGAAGGGTTCCGGAACAAAGGGAAATGGTTTGGTCTTTCTTGCTTTTTGTAATTTTTGCTTTTTGTGGCATTCTTGCTTTTTGTAATCAGCTTTTTGCGTCAGGGAAATCTCATACAAGTGTGAGAAACACGCACATGGATGAGATATACACTGAAGGAGGGAATAAAGGAGTGTACAGAACGGATGGGTGTCTTCCTTACGATGTAATGGCTCTGTTGTCTGATTTTCATTGGCTAACCAAGTTTATAAAGCAAGGCTACCAACTTTCTAAGGCAAAAGTGCCTCTGACCATGGGCAAAGCGCCGCTGGCTTTGATTATCAGCCGAACCCCGCCCCATGTTTATTGGCTCACAACTCCCCATGTGTCAAGAGCAACCCTTTTAAACCTCAATTTTACGAGTTTATTTCAGGAGTATTTAATTCACTGCACTAGGCCTCTCCTTGACCCCTGACCCCACTCACTGTTGGCCACCGTCACGTGACAGAGACGGCACCGAAAAGCCCCGCGGGGCAGATCATCCACATCGCCCAGCGTTCCCTCTTCTTCCATTTCCCTCCACGGCCGGAAGCTCCTTCGGCTCCAATGTAGCTTCCGCCCAAAACGAGGTGCCGTCTAGCCCTTACTACTTGATGCCTTTGTCTGAAAAGCGGAAGGGGCCGGATGGAGTGTATCGTGTGACATCGATATGCGGACGTCACGGCCATTGACCTAAGGAGCAACCAAGTTCCATTAAAACTTCCGGTTCCCATGCGAAGTTCATCCTTTGAGTGGCAGAGAAGGTTCAATTGAGTGTCTATCCCTCCGCATAGAGGTAGAAAAAGAAACGGAATTCTTGTAGCTCCGCCGCGTCTATCAATTAGCCGGCTTTTCGCCGAACACTTCCGGGTTGAAACCGAACACGCTTTTCCATGCTTATTAGTGTGTGGAAACTTTGGGTTAATTGCAGGTTACAGCAATAAAGGGTACCAAAATAAAATAAGCTTCCATTGCACAATTTAGAAAGAGGTTTTTTTGCGCTAGAAGTGACACAATGGCTTTTCTGACTTCCCCCCAAAATTTAGGGTTTTAAAGCGCTTTTCTATCTCATGTGACTTTGCAAACGATTTGGGCTGTATTGTAGTCCCATTTAATGAGTGCTCCTTTGGGAAAAACACTAAAATTTAGCACTGTAGGAGGTGATCAGTGTTAATCGGTGCTGGCAAAATAAATCAGGGCCAAACAAACTTTCATGACTGTATGTCTATTGAGATTCTCCAGAACTGAAGAAGCTTCTTGGATCAGAAGCGATAGGACTTCAAGGAAAAACAGAGTCCGTGAGAGGCGCTCCACAAACTTCCTTCTGCATTTTGTTTTTCCTAGATGCAATAAAGGAATGTGCCCCTTATCAAATCAGGCAAGGGTCTTTTCCAAGTAACAACGCACCCCAGGTTCCCACTTGTCCCCCTCCCCAAAAACCACGAGCCGGAGAAGCAAGTGAAGAAAACGGCATTTATTATTATTTTTCCCCGCTGTCGTTGCTTATAAGAACCAGTTAAGAGGCTGACTTTAAAAAAACCCTTTTTTTTTTTTTGCTCTCCAAACCATGTACAAAAAAAAGGAATTCGTCAAAGGCTGAGGGGGGGAAGAGAGGAGGGGGATTCATCAGATGGATGCATTAACAAGGAATTGCAAAGGTTCCCTGTTCTCAAATTGGGGGGGCGGGAGGGAAGATTTTAGAGGATCCCAGAAGAGGGAAAAAAAACCACACAGAGACGGGAAAAGAGCGATCCCGTTGGAAAAAAGAGGCCGTTTTGAAAATAACAGGGACGCCTCTGACCCTCCCAATCCCACGCCTCTCCTAGCATCGCCTGCGTCCCTAAACGAGGAGGGAGGCGAAAACACGAGGGCGCCCCTAAAAAAAAAAAAAAAACCGTACAGGACCGGGGGACTTTGTGCATTCAGATCAGCGAGGAGCGGAGGAGGCTGGGCGGGAAGAGGGGGGGGGGGCGGAAGTACAAATGTAAAATGTGGAAATTAAAAATATATTTATATATAAAAAAGAGAGGGCGGGAGACCCAGGACCCAACTCCGGGGGGGAGAGAGGGCAGGGACCCCCCAGCCCGGCCCGTTCCCAGCAAATGCTGGGCCACGGGACCCTCGGAAGCGGCTTGCGGCGAATCGGGCCTCCGGTCTGGATGGAGGGGCGTTGTGGTGTTGGGCGAGGTGGCTACCAAAAGATTGCTAGAGGGGCTGAGAAGGGAGCTCAGCGCTCAGTCTTCCAGGATGATGGGCTCGCTGGTGCTGGCAGGGTGGACTGGGGGGACCGGCAACAGGGGAGCCCCCAGAGGCCTGAGCGGCAGGGCTGACTTCACCTTCACTGGAAGGTTGGGCCGACGGGCAGCTCGCCGCATCTCCAGGTGGCTCAGCGCCTTGCGGAGGGCTCTGGGGAAGGAAAGAGCACGTTTAGGGCGCCCAGGCTGGTAGGGCGGGGTAGACAAACGCCTGGACTGAGAAAGAACCGTTTGCTTCTCTCCCCCCCCCCCTTCTAAAAACATCTCAGGGGTCCCCCTACTCGCTGGTGGCTTCGGAAACTTTTTCAGGTTCCCAGCCAGCAAATCTCTAGGTTTCTCAAGTTTCGGGCCTTTAAGAGGGGTGGACTTCAACTCCCAGAATCCCCCAGCCAGCCTGCTTTAAGATGGATGGCCTTCAATTCCCAGAATTCCCCACTTAAGATGCTTTAAGATAGGTGGACCAACTGCCAGAATTCCCCAGCTGGCATGCTTTAAGATAGGTGGACTTCAACTCCCAGAACCCCCCAATCAGCAAGCTTTAAAATGGATAGTCTTCAACTCCCTGAATCCCCCAACCGACATGCTTTAAGATAGATGGACTTCATCTCCCAGAACCCCCCTCCCGCCCCCCCAGCCAGCCTGCTTTAAGGTGGGTGGAATTCTGGGAGTTGAAGTCCACCCCTTTTAAAGGCGACAAGCTTGAGAAAGACCGCTGGATGGATGCAAAAAAGGAGACTGGCCATTCTAGAACCACCGGCGAGAATCCAGCTGTTTCCACCATTCTGATCCCGGGAAGTGTCATCTGCTCTGCATCAAAGCGAGGGGGACTGGACAGAAGGGGCCACAACCCCCTCCCCAAAAGGGGGGTGAGGGAGCCGATGAAGTGACCCAACCCGCCGTCACCTCCCTGTCAGCCTTGCAAGGTAGTATACAATCGGAGGGACAAGCTCTATCTTTCTTGTAACCGAATCTTGCGGATCTGAAAGTCTGTCCCCCCCCCCACCTTTAAAGATGAAGCATCTAGGGAGGGTCCAAATCTTTTCCACACAGCCTTTTTTTTTTTTTCTTCCGAGGGCTCAGCCGCCTCTTATTTGACCGTTTCCTTCCCTCTTCCTCCTCTAAGTCTATGGGGGGGGCAGAATTTAGCAAGTCCTGAACGTCCATCTCTCCCCCCCCCTTTTTTTGCCTTTACAATTCAGGAAACTAGGGAGGCTCCCCGTTTCCTTTCGGAGGGCTCGGCCGCCTCTTTGATCTGTCCGCTGATTTTGATCTGTCCGTCTTCCCCAAGACACCGTTCCACGCGGCCCCGCAGCGCGCCAACTCTGCCTCCGTACCTGGTGTCCTTGGTCGCCACAAAAACGACAGGATTGGGGGCGTCGGCGGGGTTCAGCTTCTGACGTTTCAGGGCAGGCTGACTGCTTGACCTCATGCCGGAAGTTAGCGACCGCCCGTTGGCCGAGAAGGGGAGCCCGCCCCCTGCCACCTGCGCCCGGTCGCACACAGAGCTATCAGCGAGAGGAACACCCCCCCCAAAGCAATGTCTACCTCTTGCTGGTTCCCCCCGCCCGCCCGCCTAGCCGCCCGCCCGCCTCAGATCGGCCGCCTTCTCAAGGGGACAAGCCAAGGTTTGGTGGAAAGATGGCCGGTTGTTTATCAGTGTTTTCATAAAAGCGGGGTGGTGCCCACTTCTGCGGGGGAGAAAGCCCCCCCCCCAAGGGCGAGCGAGACGGAGAGAGGAGAAAAAGGGAGAGGATGCAGAGCTGGCTTCCCTCATAGGCGGAGGAGAGAATGCCTGCCAAATTGCAGGGCGTTATGGGTTGCAGGACTCCCAACCACTAGAAGGAGGTGGTTTTTATTGGGGGGGGGCTTCTACCCTTGCTGGCTTTCCGGATCTCGGGATGGTTTTTCCCGAACAATAAAAATAAAAGATCCGCTTCTCCCACCCCACTCCAGGCCCGTCCCGTCCCGTCCGTCGCTTGCAGCTCAGCTACTCACGTTCTCGAAAGTCCGCTTGCCCACGATGCCAGCCAAGCCTCTGTTTTGGGTCAGCTGGTTCCGGTTAATGGGCGTCTTGGTGCCGCGAGGGGTGCGGGGTTTCAGGGGCGCCTGGGCGGCTGCCAAAAGAAAAAAAAAAGGAATGGGGCGCTGAAGGTGCCTTCCCACATCCATCCCATCTCCTTCCTTCTTTTCCTTTCTTTCCTTCCTTCTTTCTCTCGCTTTCTTGCTTTTTGTCTCTCTCGTCTTTTTCTTCCTGCTTTCCTTCCCTCCTTTATCTTCCTTCCTTTTTCGTGCTTTCTTTCTCCATTCCTTTTCTCTTGCTTTCTTGCTTTTTGTCTTTCTGTTCCTGCCTCCCTTCATCTTCCTGCCTCCCTTCCTTCCCATCCTTCCTTTCTTGCTTGCTTTCTCCTTCCTTCCTTTTCCTTGCGCTTTCTTGCTGTCTCTTTCTGTTCCTGCTTTCCTTCCTTCCTTCCCATCCTTCCTCTTCCTTCCTTCCTTCTTCTCTCTCGCTCTTTGTTGCTTTCTGTGTCTTTGTCTTTTTGTTCCTGCTTTCCTTGTCATCCTTCCTTTCTTGCTTTCTTTCTCCTTCCTTCCTTTTCTCTTGCTTTTTTTGTCTTTCTGTTCCTGCCTTCCTTCATCTTCCTTCCCATCCTTCCCCTTTCTTGCTTTTTCTCCTTCCTTCCTTCTTTCTCGCTTTCTTGTCTTTTTGTTCCTGCCTTCCTTTCCTCCCTCCCTTCATCTTCCTTCCTTCCTTCCTTCCTTCCCTCCCTCCCTCCCTCCCCCTCCCTCCCATCCATCCATCCACCCACCCATCTTCCTTCCTCTTTTCCCACTGTACCTGGCCCCTTCTCCTCCCTCTTTCCGTGACCTCCTCCCTTCCAAGGGGCTGCACTGGGGAGGGGGTATATCTTATTCCGCTGATGCGTGTCCGGGAAATGAGGAAGGGAGACCGTTCCCGTCCAGAGACAGATCCCAATCTCGGCAGAGACCCCTTACCCAGCTCCTTGATAATGGTGGCCAGAGGAAGACGGACCAAAGGGTGGATCTTCAGGGGCGTTTTGGACGCTTTGGGAAGGCGGATGGAGCCTGGAGGGGAAAGAAGCCACAGCTCCCGTGAGACCCACCCGCTTCTTCCGGCCTGCCCCCCCTCCCTCGGCCCCACCTACACTCAGCCTTGATGGCATTGGCGTTGATGGGCGCGTAAGGGCGCCGGGCGGCCCGCCGTGGCTGCAAGATATCCCGGCACATACGTCGCGCGATGCGGGTCAGCTTGGTGGTCTGCAGGAGGAAGGTCTGCCGGTTTTTCGCCAGCAACTTGGCCCGGTTGGCGCTGGTGGTGTAGGGCGAGAGGCTCTGGGCTTCCGGCCGAGACGTGTGGCCCCGAGAGTGGGGCTCCTGGGGAGGAGGAGGAGGAGGGACGGACATCATATGGGAGCTCGGGCGGAACGTTTGGCCTAGGGACAGAGCCCCCGTGCTAGAAGATGGCAGACGGTGAATTCTAGTCCCGCCGTCGGCATGAAAGCCTTCATCGTGGGCCAATTGCCAGGAGATGGTGAGTTCTAGTCCCGCTTTAGCCATGAAAGCTGGCTGGGTGACTTTGGGCCAAATATCAGGAGATGGTGAGTTCTAGTCCCACCTTAGCCATGAAAGCCATTTGGGTGACTCTGGGTCAAACACCAAGAGACAGTGTGGCGCCCCTCACTGGCAACCAGCACCCAACAGAACGTATGTCCTGAGCCAGCTCCCAGCCTCTCACACAAAGCCACAAGGGGTGTGTGTGTGTGTCTCGGTCTTACTGTGATGCTGCGGGCGGCTCCCTCGAGCTGCGTTGGCGTCTTCAGGCCCCCGTACTTCTTCCAGTAGATCCAGCAAGAGGCGCAGAGGCGGCACTGCATATTAGGAGGGCCCCAGGCGTACCACTGGGCTGACTGGGTGGCTGTGGGGGGGGACAGAGAGAGGGGGCCAAATGAGGACCTCATCAACATCCCCCACCCCACCCCGCCGGCCGCAGGGGCTCAGCCCTATCGGTCTCCTCGGGTGCCTGGGGCGGAGGAAAAGACGATGTGGGCCTCGCGTCCAGCAGAAGGAAGAGGCAGCCCCCGATTCCATGGTGGAAACTTACTGTGGCAGCTCTCACAGGTCAGCCCTTTCTGGAACCCGGCGCCGTTCATTCCAGGCTTGGAGCCCACGGAGATGATTTGGTTCGGGTTCGGTTTCGTACTGGGGAAGGGGAGACAGAGCAAGAAAGGCACGGGGGGGGGGGGAACAAGTCAGCTACGTTTGACTTTCACAGGGCCCAAAGCCAAACAGCCAGATCCCAGATCTGTGGGGCGCCTGCTGGTTTTCTTGCGGATGTTGCGTTGCCGGACTAGGTGACACCATCAGTGCTGGAAGACTGTGAGGACAAACCTCACTCCTTCCAGCACTGATGATGTTCCCTAGTTGGGTCATGAAACGTCTGCAAGGAAACCACCCAAGCTCAGAGAGCACCAAGGACTCCACAGTCCTCCTCCTCCTTTTCCCCTCTTCCTTCCAGCACTGATGATGTTCCCTAGTTGGGTCATGAAACGTCTGCAAGAAAACAACCAAGCTCAGACAGCATGAAGGACCCAACATCATCATCATCATCATCATCATCATTATTATTTCTCCTCCTCCTCCTCCTCCTCCATCATCCCCATTCTTTCTACCCCTGATAATGTTATCTAGTTTGGATCATGAAACGTCTGCCAAAAAACCCACCAAACTCAGAGAGCGCCAAGGACCCCTCATTTGAACCCTGAATTACAAAAGATGTCCTTCTACCGATCCCAGATCTGGCTGCAATTAAAAAAAAAAAACAGGGACCGGTGGAATCCACCCCACTGCCGGAGAATGATAGACGTGCTTCTAACCCTTGGTGGGAAAGGGGAAGCAGGGCACAAGGATTTGATCCGTAAGTCTGGAATAAACAACAGCTGGCATTTGATACGTAGACCTCCCCCTGCTCACGCTGTTCTTTCTTAATTTTCCCCCTGGGTCTTGGGGGCTGGGGGGAGCATTTATCTGCCTCAAGGCAGTCTGTTGGGGAGAAATAAGACCCCTTCAAAACCCCCCAAGATGGGGATACTCACTACGTTGGGATGTATACTTGTTTCAACTTGCTGTCGGCTTCCGCCGCTTTCAACCTTTTCTGCGCGGCAAAAGGAAACGGGAGAATTGGGACGCCCCCAAAAAAAGGGTCTCCAGAAAAATGCACCCTCCTCCCGCCTCCAGGAAGGAAGGGAATCGCCCCCTCCCCCAAAAAGCAGCTGCAGGAAGACCCTTCCTCACCTGCTGGATATATCGGTCTGTGGTTTTCCACATGTAGTAGAACTGCACGATGCTGGCCAAGGACTTCCAGGGCAGCTATGAAGAGAGGGGGTGGGTGGGTTTGAAAAGGACGCCCTCCCCACAAAAGAGGGGAGGGGCTGGTCCTATCGATCCTGGCTCTTCCAGGGTTTAATCCAGCCAATAACCATATGGGTAGTCCTTGAGTTATGACCATAATGGATCCTGACCAAGATGGCCGCAAAGTGGGGTGTGTGTGTCTATTTTGCCCTCTTTCTTGGCCTGGCCGTCATTAAACCAACACCAGGCCACGGTTTGCAACGGCTGGTTTCCCCCCAAACCAGAAATACAGACGGTCCTCAACTTACAGCCATTCATTCAGTGATTCTTTGGTTACAAAATAGCACTGAAAATTCACTTATGACGTTTCTAGGACCAGTCACGGGATCAAAACTCCCATTTTGACGACTGTTTTTCAGCCTTACGACCCTGACAACGTCCGCAGGGTCACGTGATCAAAACTGGGATTGCTTGGCAACTGACTCGTGTTTATGATGGGGTCCCATGATCCCCTTTTTCTGACCAGTCAGTGGGGGGAGTCAAGATTCCCTTAATTGGTTGTTGCTAATTTAACAATTGCAGCGATTCACTTAGCAGCCGGGGCCAGGAAGGTCGTAAAATGGGGCAGAAGGCGCTTCGCGAGGGCCTCGCTGAGCAACGGAAATGTTGGCCTTGCAAGTCAACAAGATCCTTTTTGTAATCAGGAGCCCTGAGCCACAATCGCACTCACAAAGTCCTGCCGAATGTCGTTGAAGTCTTTCCCGTATTTTTCCAGGGCCTCCTCAAACAACATGGCTTCCGAAGCGGACCACTCCTCCATCTCGTCCCGGCACAGCACGGGCCCGCCCTGGGGCACCAGAGTCGACATGGCCTTGGCGAGGTCGTAGCCGTTACGCTGCAGGGTGTCCATTGCATGAAACTGGCGACAGAGAGAGAGGGGGGAGGGAGGGGAGAGAGCAGGCAAGCAGTGAGCGGTTGCTTTGTCACATCGCAGAGCAAGTTCTGTGATGTGAGAATCCCTGGCCTTTTTTTTCTTCTTCTGTACTTTTTAATTAAAGATTTTAGCCATGGCAAAAGAGAACAGACTGAAATCAAAGAGAGGGAAGGGGAAGGGAGGAGACGAGGGAGAGAAAAGAAAAAAGAATGGGAAAGGAAAGGAGAGGAGGAATGGGAGGGAGGAAGGAAGGTCTAAGAGAGAGGAGGGAAGGGAAGGAAAGGGAGAGGAAAGAGAAAAAAGAGAGACTGATAGACAGAGAAAGAAACAGAGAGAGAAGGGGGGAGAGAAGAAAGAGAAAGAGGAAGGAAGGAACATTGGAGGGGGAAGGAAGGAAGAAAAGAAGGAAGGAGAGAGATGGGAATGCGAAGAAGGGAGGAAGGAAGGAAGGAAAGAAGAAGCAAGGAAGGAAGGAAGAAGCAAGGAAGGAAGAAGCAAGGAAGGAAGGAAGGAAGGAAGGAAGGAAGGAAGGAAGGAAGGAGCAAGGAAGGAAGGAAGGAAGGAAGGGCAGGCCAGCAACCGCCCATCCTCACCAGCGTGATATCCCGAGAAGCAGCCGCTGCGCTCATGTGAAGGCTGGGCTGACGGATGGAGCTGCTGCAGTCGAGGGCTCGCGCAAAGGTGCCCACCGCCCTGAGGCCGGAGAAAAAGGAGAAAAAGGAGAGAAGGGCTAACCACCGCCTGCTCTCCACCGGGGCCCCGAGCAGCCCCCCCCCCGCCGCCCTCGGACCTCACCGAGCCACCACGAGGAACTGGTCGATCTGCCGGTCGGTCAGCGGGTTGTCCGGATCCCACACTTTCATCTCCATCTTCTGCTGGTTCCGGTTGTCGGATTCCCCTGAGGAGGAGGAGGAGGAGGAAAGGGGAGGATCAGCACTCGTGGCCGGCCCTTCTCCAGCTCGGCTCCCCTCGCCCCAGATCGGAACCCGGATCCGCCCTGGCTCACCTTCCGCCAGTCGCTCAGGGATCTCTGCCTGGTACTTGCAGCCCACCCGAATCTCCCCCTGGTCGGCTAAGAGGGTCTTCTGAACCGGGTCAAAAACCAGCGAGTAGAAAAAACAGTCCTAGAGGGGGGGAGGAAGAAAGAGGCTGTCTTTGAGGAATCCGTCTTGTCTGCTCTTTTGTCCTTTTCTCTTCTTCCCTCGTTCCTTCTTGACAACCTGCCTGCCTCGCTTTCCTCTCTCCCTCCTCTCCTCTTTCCCCTCCCTCTTTCCTTCCTCTCTCCTTTCTTCCTTCCTTTCTTCTTCCCTCCTTTCCTATCCATCCTTCCCTCCCGTCCCTGTTCTTTCCTTCCTCTGCTCCCTCCCTCCCTTTTCCTTTCCTCTTACTTCCCTCCCTCCTTTTCTCCTCCTGCTCTCCTTCCTCCCTTTTCTCTCCTCCCTCCTTCCTCTCCTTCTCCAAAGGAGCCCTCTGTCATGGACGCCGAGATCTGAGCATTCTCTGACATTTCCCATCTTCCCTGCCTCTACGGCTTCCTCCTTCCGTTATGTATTCAAGACGGACCAGGATTAATATTTATATAGGTTACTTTCAACGTGTGTTACGGATGTGTGTGTACGCTTCGAGAGCAAGCCACTCAATTTCATGTTGGATGTGTAAAAAAAACAAAAACCGACAATAAAGGTGATCCATCTTTTAGCCCTGTGAGGTGGTCCAGAGATGTAGAACCTGCTCCCTCTTGATTATCAGATTCCGTTAAGACAGTGGTTCTCAACCTGTGGGTCGGGACCCCATTTGGGGTCGAACGACCATTTCACGGGGGTTGCCAAACAACGCAGTCCGCCATTTTTTCCCCCTTTTCCTTAGCTGTGCTACTCCCTTTTATTCTATTGGCTTTTGAAAGCCAATAGAATAGACTCTCTTGAATAGAGTCTAATTCTATTGGCTTTCAAAAGCCAATAGGAATTGTCCAGGCTGTCTCTGCCCTGCTGAGCCCGCCAAAAGTCCCATTCTGCAAACGGTGCTGCACCCGTTGAGTAGTCCTCGACTTACGACCGTTTGGAGGTCGCGGCATTAAAAAGGTTGAGAACCACTGCGTTAAAAGAATCGGGCATGTCGGAAGGCGTCTCTCTCCTTTGACTCTTCCTGAATTATTCCTCAGGCCCCTTCTTCCTCCTGTGGGCCCTTCTCCAGGCCGGCCATCCCGTGTGCCGCGCCCGAGGCCGTCCCCACCTGCCCTCCCAGCCTCTCACCTCTTTATCCAAGTACTGGCTGAGGATATCCGTTTCATTCAGCAGGGTAACGCTGCACTTCCCCCTGCAAACCAAACAGGACTGGGGGTCATACAAGCTAGTCCTCAACGTACGACAGTTCGTTTAGTGACCGTTCCAAGGGGCGGCAGCACTGGAAAAAAGGGGGCTTAGCACCGTTGCTCACACTGACGACCGTTGCTCACACTTAGGACCCGTTGCAGCATCCCTGGAGGTCGTGGGATTTACATTCCGATGGTGGGCAACTGCTTGCCTGAGCAGGGGGTTGGACTAGATGACCTCCAAGGTCCCTTCCATCATCATCATCATCATTATTATTATATCTTTTATTCATTAGACATGAACCTCAGTCAACTGAACATTCAAATTGGCTGGAGCTGATGGTTGACATGGGTTGCTACCAGCATCCTAGGTGTCAACCAGGGGGTTGGACTAGATGATCTGCAAGGTCCCTTCCAACTACTACTATTACTTATTATTATTATTATCTTTTATTCATTAGACATGAACCTCAGTCAACTGAACATTCAAATTGGCTGGAGCTGATGGTTGACACAGGTTGCTACCAGCATCACCATCATCATCATCGTCATTTATTAACTGGTTCATATTTATGATGGTTGCCATGTCCCGGGGTCACGTGATCCCCTTTCGCAACCTTCTGAGAAAGCCAATGGGGAAGCTGGATTCATTTAACGACCGGGTCACTAATTTAACCACTGCAGCGACTCCCTTAGCAACCGCGGTTAAGATAGGTCATAAAAGGGGCCCCAAAATTCACTTCGCAAACTTCTCCCTTAGCAGCGTCCGTTTGGGGCTTAGCTGTGGCCGCATGTGGAGGACCACCCATGTTCCTGACCTCCCCTCCGATTGTCACCTTCTAAGAATACCCTCTATTCTCCCAACGCCGATCTCAGCGCCGTAATAAATATTCGTAGGCCACGGCGGGCAACGACGCGCATTCTGTTATTTAGAAAGCTCCTCACCGTATGTGGGTGGCGGGCAGAGACTCGAACTGGCGGGACAAAAAGAGCTCTCGGTGTTTCAGCTGGTGCCGTTGCTGCTCCGAAACGGAAGGCTGCTTCGACTCTTCTTCGAATTCGCCTGGAGTTCAAGTTGGTTTTTTGGGTTGTTTTTTTTTTTTAGGGAGACGAGAAAGAGAGAAAGAGAGAAGCACTTCTAGCAATTCCACCGTACTCACAAGAAGGGGCAGGGGGAGGTTTCACAAGGCGCGACCGACGAGAAAGCGCACCAACAAAGGGCGTGTATTTGCAGCCTAAGCTTAAATCGGGTCTCCTGTCCACCCAAAGTGTTTTTCTAATGGTGTTTCTCGGTGTTGTTGTTTTTTTTCTCTCTCTCGTCATCTGAGGACAAGGAAGCTAGAAGATTGTACATCGTTTGGAATCCTTGGAGAGGATTAGCTTGGGAATCACTGCCTGATCTGAGCCAGTAGCACAGCCCATCACTCTGAAGCAGTGTTTCTCAATTTTGGCCCCCTTAAGAGGGGTGGGCTTCAACTCCCAGAATCCCCCAACCAGCATGCTTTGAGATGGGGAACTTTAACTCCCAGAATCCCCCAGCCAGCATGTTTTAAGGTGGGTGGACGTCAACTCCCAGAATCCCTTAATCAGCATGTTTTAAGGTGGCTGGACTTCAACTCCCAGAATCCCCCAGCCAGCAGGCTTTAAGGTGGGTGGGCTTCAACTCCCAGGATTCCCCAGCCAGCCTGCTTTGAGATGGGAAACTTCAACTCCCAGAATCGCCTAGCCAGCCTGCTTTAAGAGGGGTGGACTTTGCCTCCCAGAATTCTCCTATGGTTGAGCTGGGGAATTCTGGACCTTGAAGTCCACCCATCTGAAAAGTGCCAAGGTTGAGAAACGCTGCTCTTTGGCAAAAGCAAGGCAGAGATGACAACACACACAACCCAGACACACTCTGGTGCCTGTCGCTCCCTAATCCGATTGAACAAAAGCCATGTCAGCCAGAAGAGAGAGAGAGAGATACAGAGACAGAGAGAGACGAAGAAGAGAGAAATAATCCTAACACAACTTTCACCGCACACCCTGGGATTTCACAGCTCAGGAGCCTTTGTGCCCCCAAGGCATGTGGATTGGGGGGGGGAGGGGGAAGGAAATCCGATTCTAATCCCTCCTGCCTTTTCTGCTCTCCTGCAAATTTTGCGCCTTTTTTTTGCCTCCTTCCCTTTCCAGAAACACACACACACACACACAAAACACACTCCTGTGCCTTTTTACAGCACTCCCGAGCATTGTTCTTCTTCTTCCTCTCCCTCTCACCCTTCTGCGTGTCGAGCTTGGCAGTGTCCCAAAGAGGTGGGGAGGACAGGAAGTGGAAGGGTGTTCCCTCCCCTCCCCATCTACACACCCCTCTGGGGGGAGGGAGAGAGGGAGGGAGGGGGAGCTCAGGCAATTCTCTGCAGGGATAGGCAGCGCCCTCTTCTTTGCCCAATCAGGTCCCACCAAGTCAAGGTCACAGCCCCTGCTGGAGAGGCTGGGAAGCCCCAGAGAAATCCCTTCCTCCTCCTCTTCCCAGGCCCACAGCTGCAAATTTGGGTTAACCCTTCAGCAGCTGGGGCCGCCTGCACCTGCCCGCCTTTCTCCCCCTGCTTCAAAGCCAGGCACCCCCCTCGCCCCCAATGGAGGCCGGAGAGACCTTCAGCCCTCAACTTTGCACCAAGTTGGCACATGCCAAGAAAAAACCCAGACCGTTCCTCCTCTGGAATTCCACCTGCGCCCTCGCACATTCGCGCACACGTGTTCTGTACACATCCAGGGTGGGTTTTTTTGATCCCCAGGGAGAACTTGGGAGAGGCTGACTGGGCCCAGCAGAGGGTGGGGCAGCTTTTGAGCCAGGTTCTTTTTTTCCCTTTCCTTTTCCTGGGCGAGCTGTCTCTGCTGCTGCTAGAAGGGGGGAAACATAGGGACAGGCGGGCCCGGAAGGGAGCAAAGCCACTCTGCCCATCTCAAACCATCCCTTGGGATCAAAAGCCTTCCCTGCTGGGAAAGAAAGAAAGAAAGAAAGAAGGAAAGAAAGAAAGAAAGAAAGAAAGAAAGAAAGAAAGAAAGAAAGAAAGAAAGAGAGAGAATGGTATGGAGGAAGAAAGGAATTGGGAAGGGAGGGAGAGAGGGAAGGGAAGGAAGGAAAGAAAGGGAGGGAGGAGAAAATGGGAGGGAGGAAGGAAGGAGAGAATGGGAGGGAAAGAAAGAAAGAAAAGAATGGGAGGGAGGAGAGGAGGAAGGAGAGAATGGGAGGAGGAAGGAATTGGGAAGGGAGAGAGGGAAGGAAGGAAAGAAAGAGGGAGTAGAGAATGGAAGGGAGGAAGGAAGGAAAGGAAAAAAGAAAGAAAGAAAGAAGAAAGAAAGAAAGAAAGAAAGAAAGAAAGAAAGAAAGAAAGAAAGAAAGAAAAAAGAAGGGAAGGAAGGAAGGAAGGAAGGAAGGAAAGAAAGAGGGAGTAGAGAATGGAAGGGAGGAAGGAAGGAAAGGAAAAAAGAAAGAAAGAAAGAAGAAAGAAAGAAAGAAAGAAAGAAAGAAAGAAAGAAAGAAAAAAGAAGGGAAGGAAGGAAGGAAGGGAGGGAAGGAAGGAAAGAAAGAGGGAGTAGAGAATGGAAGGGAGGAAGGAAAGGAAAAAAGAAAGAAAGAAAGAAAAAGAAGAAAGAAAGAAAGAAAGAAAGAAAGAAAGAAAGAAAGAAAGAAAGAAAGAAAGAAAGAAAGAAAGGAAGGAAGGAAGGAAGGAAGGAAGGGAAGGAAGGCAGGCTGGTCCAGCCCGCCAGGAGCCCCGTCCACTCACGAGCATTGCTGTCAGCCAGGCTGTTGAGGCTGCTGGAGATGTCCCTCCGTCGAAAGAGGCAGACCACCTTTGCCTCCACGTTGCCATTGGCCGTCTGGAAGGTAATACACTGCTGGTCGATCAAATGCTCCAGCCCGGAGGACCCCCCCCCCCAACCTCTGCTGTTACCCCATTCCTGGCTTTTCTCGCATGCAATAGATCCACAGCTCCAGGGGAAAAGCAATTTCCACCCACCCACCCACCCAAATTGGCACAACCCACCCGTCAGACCCCTACCTTGTTGAGCTCCTCAATTCGACGGACGAGGTAGGGGTTGCTAGAGGAGTTCTCAAAATAGACATAATCTGGAAAGAGGAGAAAGCAGAAGGGAGCAAGTGAGAAAAAGCAGAAATATAAAGACCCAGTGACTTCCTCGGGACTAGAATGACATTTTATGGAGAAAAGCAACCAAGATGATTAGGGGACCGGAGGCTAAAACATAGGCAGAACGGTTGCAGGAATTGGGGAGGGGTGTAAACTGACGAGGAAAAGGACTGGGGAGACATGACGGCAGTCTTCCAATATTTGAGGGGCTGCCACAAAAAAGAGGAGGGGGTGTCAACCTATTCTCCTAAGCCCCTGAAGGCAAAATAAGAAGCAACGGATGGAAACTAATCAAGGAGAGAAAAAAACCTAGAATTAAGGAGAAATTTCCTGACAGCTAGAACAATTAACCAGTGGAACTACCTGCCCCCAGAAGCGGTGAATGCTCCAACGCTGGAAGTTTTTAAGAAGGGACTGGACAGCCATTTGTCTGAAATGGTATAGGGTTTCCTGCCTGAGCAGGGGGCTGGACTAGATGACCCCCAAGGTCCCTTCCAACTCGGTTATTCTCTAGAGTAACTCAGGCAATTGGACCTATTTTTAGCTTGTGGGTGGATTTTGATTTTGGACTTCAACCTCCAAGCCTGAATCCTCTATCCAGGTGGGAAGTAAAAAAAAAAAAAAAAGCAATTTTGAGGGCAAAATGGATCCATACTTAGCTCCAGCAATGAAACACCTCCTGAATGGCGAACAGTTGCAAAAATGGGTTGTTGTTTTTTTTTAAATGTACAAATTCACTCCTAGCCTTGTCCTTACATTTTGGTTCTGTGGGTTAATCAAGAAAAAATGGAAAAGGCATGTGTGGGGGGGGGGAGAATAGTTTTTATTGAAATAATAAATCCGAATGTTTTGGCCCAACTGCAATTCAGCAAAACATTCCTAAACTCAAGAGTCAAACATTTGGGCAGAATTATGATTACCAACTTTTACGCTCACTGTGAGAATACCTAAAAGTATTTTCAGCACCGCATTTAAAGACAATCCAGCCAACCCTGGTTTATTCAACGAACCACAGGTTAATGTGTTGCGTGGGCAAGTGTGCTATTTTTTAAACACACATCAGTAAAACGTAAAAAAAAAAAAAATCTGAACTTCCTTAAATCCAGACACGAATCTATGGCAGAATTGAGATTGTAACAGGGGATTTCCCAGGGAGGGGGAAAAAAATTAAGTTTTGTAATCCACAGCAACTTTTTTCTCTACTTTAAAATGTATGGACTTCAATTCCCAGAATTCCCTTTTCTGATGGGGGCTTCTGGGAGTTGAAATCCACAAATCCTCAAGGTTGAAAAACTCTGAACTACACTAATTTTAGAACAGAGGTTTCTACATCGTACAAATAGTCCTTGATTTACAGCCGCAATCTAGCCCCAAATTTCAGTAGCTAAGGGAGACCTTTGTAAAGTGCCTCATTTTACGACCATTCCAGCCCATTGTTAAGTGAGTCACTGCAGCTGTTAAGTCAGCAACACAGTTGTTAAGTGGAATCTGGCTTCCCTGTTGACTTTGCTTGGCAGAAAGGCGCAAAAGAGGATCACAAGACCCCGGGACAGTGTGACCATCGTAAATGTGAGTCAGTTGCCAAGTGGCTGAATTTTAATCAGGTGATGTTGCAAAGGTCATTAATGGTGCAAAACTCACTGCCGCTGTAGTTTTGAACGGTCACTAAATGAACGGTTACAAGCCGAGGACTACCTCTGATTGGGCAAAGAGAACGTGATGGACTGATTCAGAGGAGATATTGAGTCCCAGCTGACCATATCCTGCCTTGCATCAGCCTCGGGATCCAGGTAGTTAATTCTATTTTTTCAAGTTTCACTTCCTCCTTTGAACTTGAGGGCTGAGAGCGAACAGCGAAGTTTCCTGCCATTTTGAGGACGGAAGGTGACAAAATTACAAGGCCGGGAAAATCGGTCCAACCATTTTTTTTTCTCTCTCTCAAAGTCTGAACAATTTGCCAGGGAGCAAAATAATAATCAAATATCTCTGCCTACCCCCAGGTGTTTGAGAAGGACCCGTAGGTGGATAAGATGCCAAACCAGTTTAAACATCTGGCTGACTGTGTGGAACAGACAATCCTATTATTATTATTATTATTAATAATAATAATTCTGTTTTCTCATAAACGTACGTGTCCTTTTTTTTGGATCTTCAGGGTATTCTAGGCAGTCCTCTACAGCCCGATCAAGGAAAAATTCACGCACATGCATGGCTCACGAGAGTTTGGTCTCGTAGTTAAGGCGGCAGGCTATAACATGGAAGGCACTGTGTTGTAGTCCCGCTTTAGCCACGAAAACTGGCTGGGTGACTTTGGGTCCTAAGTCCCTTTTTTCAGCACGCCTGGTTGAGGAATTCTGGGAGTTGAAGTCCACAAGTCCTAAAAGGGCCACGTTTGAAGGCCCCTGATTCAAAGGAACTCAAGTTGTCATATCTGGATGAGACTAACACTAATAAAATAAGAGTAATAAAGTCAGAAGGGACCTTGGAGGTCATCTAGTCCAACCCCCTGGTCAGGCAGGAAAGCCTATACCATTTCAGACAAATGGCTGTCCAGTCTCTTCTTTAAAAACCCCAGGGAGGGAGGGAGGGGAAGGAAGGAAGGAAGGAAGGATAGCAGAATAACAGAGTTGGGAGGGATCTTGGAGGTCTTCTAGCCCAACCCCTGCTCAGGCAAGAGGCCATTTCAAACAAATGGCTGTCCAGTCTCTTCTTAAAACAGTATTGGAGCATTCACAGCTTCTGGTGGCAGGTTGTTCCACTGATTAATTGTTCTCACTGTCAGAAAAGTTCTAGGTTGCTTGTCCCCTGGCTAGGAGATGGCTTTGGGGGGGGGGGTTGGTGCAAAGCCAATATTTTGTTTGGGCACCCAATATTTTTAACTGGCGATGCCAAGGTCCAGAACTGGGCTTTCTGCAGGTGAGGTGGGAGAGGCCAGGCTGGCCTCCATCTCACCTGTTCAGCCTGAGGGCGCGCAGGATGTCATCCCGCTGAGAGGGGCGGCAGGCGAAATGATTCTGGCACTGACCCAAGAGGAAGAAGGGATAAAACGGCTCGGCCGGGTCCAACTTAAAACCCTCGTTCGGCTTTGGATGTGAAAGCCGGCAAGTTGTCCCCGAGCAAGATCTAAAAGCGGGAGGGTTTTCCCCCTGCTTTTTGTTTTCTGCCCACTTGGAATTCAGATATACTGCTTCTGTATGTGGAAGTGCTATTGCTCCTCTGTATATTCTTTAGCATCCCGTTTCTGGTGCTCAGTGCGCTCTGCCTGCTAAGTCTGAAGTATTAGCTAGACCACGCAGGGAGGTTGAGTCCGGTTTCTAAAGGGGAGACCCCCTGCCCTTTTGTATGGATTGCGTTGTTCTCCCCTCTCTCAAGAGTCAAATCCCCTCCGCCCTGTACCTCAACAAAATCCCAGCTCTTTTGCTCGTCCATCCATCTCACGTCCCCCCTCAGGTTTGATGGGACCCCGATTCCCCCACACTCTCTTGAAAGACTAAGTCCTGCCTTAGGCATCAAAGCCAGCTGGGTGACTTTTGGGCCAATCGCCAGGAGATGGTGAATTCTAGTTTGCTTTTGGCACGAAAGCCGGCTGGGTGATTTCGGGCCAGTCCCTCTCTCTCAGCCCAAACCCAACCTGCAGGGTTGTTGTGGGGAAAAGAGGAGGAAGCCATGTTGGATATTTTTGCCGCCTTGAGTTATTTATAAAAATAATAAAGGCAGTTTAAAAATAAAACAAAGTTTGCTGTTATCCTTGTTATGCCCGGGCCATTCTTTAACCGAATGGGAAAAAAAGCTAATTATACCCCTCCCCATTTATTTTTAGCTTCTTTGCCAAGCTCAGCAAGCTGCTTTCGCCCCTCTCTTTATCTCCATTCATAACCAAACTATTTTCTTTTATTTCTTGCCCTCCTAAATGGCTCCATTTTCTCAATCAAGTTGCTTTTCATATCCACGTTACGCTCACTACCCAGGACTTCAGCACAGCACATCTGGAGAGAGCAAGGGAGTTTGGCTGGGGGTGAGGAGAGTGGAGTTCTTGCCCAGAACATCTGGAATGTGCCAGGAGATGGAGAACACAGGCGGGGATGATGGACATTCTAGTCTAACACATCTGGAAAATGTGGGAGGGGGGTTGTGGAGAGCTCAGCTGGGGATGATGGGGTTTATTTCCCAGCATATCTTGAAAGTGCCAGGAGATGGAGAACTCAGCCAGGGATGATGGATGTTTTAATCTAGCACCTCTGGTAAGTGCCAGGGGGTGGAGAGCTGAGCTGGGGATGATGGGGTTTATTGCCCAGCACACTTGGAAAGTGGCAGGGGGTGGAGAGCTCAGGTGGGGACGATGGGAGTTCTAGGCTAGCACATCCCTGAGAGTGCCAGGGGATGGAGAGTTCAGGCGGGGGATGATGGGAGTTCTAGCTTATAACCTAGAGAGTGTGAAAGGATGGAGCGTTCAGGCTGGGGATGATGGGAGTTCTAGCCTATAACCTAGAGAGTGTGAAAGGATGGAGCGTTCAGGCTGGGGATGATGGGAGTTCTAGCCTATAACCTGGAGAGTGCCAGAGGATGGAGCGTTCAGGCTGGGGATGATGGGAGTTCCCGCCTATAACCTGGAGAGTGCCAGAGGATCAGGCTGGGGATGACGGGAATTTAAGCCCAGGGTATCTGGGGAGTTTTAACCCAACTCACTTGGAGAATTCCAGCTTGGAAAGAAGGAAGCCCGGATGGGGACGATGGGACCTTCCCTCCAAGAGGACTGGAGGATGGAACCCGAGATCCAGCAACATTCTTGGGGGTGCACCAAGTTTTTTTTTCCGGGGGGGGGGTCAGAATTACCACCTAAGACAGTTTGCAACCCCACACAAAAAGGGGGAGAACGCCCCCAAAAGGGGACCCCCCCTCCCAATTTCCAACCAGCCCCTCCACCCTCCAAGGGGGGGCTGACCCCCCCTCTTTCCAAACCTCCGCCCCCACTTCCTGGTCGGGGCCTCCCCCCCTAAAAAACAGCCCCCCCAAACCCGGACCACCCTCCTCAGCCCCCCCTTTTGTGCTTTAAATAAAGCCCTCGGGCGCCCCCCCCCTCGCCCCTCCCCCCCCTCGCCGGGACAAATAACGAGCCACGGGAAGAGCCGCCGCCTCCTTACCGCCCACCCGGTACATATTGGCCGCCATGGCGCCCCGCGACCTCTTCCCGGCCGCCTCGGCCGCCTCAGCAACTCCGGGCCCGGCCGCTCTTCATCGCCTCCCGCCGCCTCAGCCGCCGCTCCGTCGCTCCCCCTCACGCAGCCTGGGCCGGCCCCGCTGCGCGCCCTTCGGCGATCTCCGGAAGCGCTCGGGCATTTCCGGTCGGGCTTCGTGGGAAGCGCACGCCGGCGACGGAAGCCGGCTCGGTCTTTTCCGGAAAAGGAGGTTTCTCCTCAGTCTGGGCTGGCGGGAGGGGCGGGGATTCTTCCCGAGGGTTTCCGGAAAGGAACGAAGAAGACTCGGGCTGTTTCTCCCGGAGGGCTTCGGCTCACCTCGTTGGAAGGGCTCTTTCTCGGGTGGGCGGAGCCTCAGCGGGACTTCGGAGGGAGGGCGGCCTCCTTCGTGTCTTTCCGCCCATCTTCGGCGGAGAAGGGGAGAATCGAGTACTTTCGGCAGACATCGGCCTTTTCCGGAACTGGAGGTTAACTCTTTCCTGCCCGCAAGGCCCCCGCTTTAGTCAAAGCGAACAAGCAGACGCAAAATTTTTAATATTTTACGTGTCACAACTGATGAGCACATGCGGGCATGCAATATGTAGGATACGTTGGTGGCATTTGTGAACCCTTTAAAATTATTTTCAATCCTGCAAGTGTTTTAAGACAGTGTTTCTAAACGTTAGCCATTTTAAGATGGTTGGACTTCAACTCCCAGAAATCCACAGCCTTCAATCCTTAAAGCAGGCTGGCTGCGGGATTCTGGGAGTTGAAGTCCACCCATCTTAAAGCATGCTGGCTGGGGAATTCTGGGAGTTGAAGTCCACCCATCTTAAATCAAGCTGGTTGGGGAATTCTGGGAGTCTAAATCCACCCAGATTAAAGCATGCTGGCTGGGGGATTCTGGGAGTTGAAGTCCACCCATTTTGAAGTTGCTAAAGTTGAGAAACGCTTGATGTAAACAAAAGGAGGAACTTGGAATAGGGACTACAGTTCCCAAGATCCCTCAGTAATGGCCACAGTGACCTGCTTTACAACCGCCATGACTTAACAGTCATTAAGTCGAGGACTACCTGTACATCTACAGCACAGTTCAATGCTTTCAAATGGGAAGTAAATTTTGGCAGAAAATCTCCCTGTAACTCAAAACCTGTCACGCTAAACCAGATTTGGGGATCCTGGTCTTGCCAAGCCAGATCAAAGAGAAAAGAAGAAGAAAAAGACTTATCAAGATTTGAGATGCAAACATTTATTTTCTCTTTCCAAACATGAAAACCTTCCTTTTTTGTATGCCTATTTACATGTTGGACCCAACCAGGTCCAAAATGAAAGTAAAAACAAAATCAAAGAAGTGGGTTTTTTTAAAAAATCTATACAACAGTGCTTCCCCAACCTTTTTCCTTCTAAAATCCACCTTTTCGGGCTTTAGCGAACGTTTTCATTTTGTGCACTTTTATGAAGGCCGGAATGGAGAAAAAAAATCCTACTTCAACAGATGTCAGGGCATAGATATTTAATTTTATTTATTGAATTAAATTTCTGTGAGGCCCACAGATCACGACTGCCGCCTCCTCGCAGGAGATTCACTCTGAATTTATTAACCAAAAGGACCCCAAACGGTCCCTTTTCTTCAAAAAACACCATTTTGCACGAACACGAGTTTCATTGTTCCTTCTGCAAAAGCATTAACAAGTTTGTGTGTTGTTGCTACCCCAAAAAACCCCACATTTACCTAGTGTAGGCAATTTGTGCAAGTTTGGGAAGCACTGCTATAAAGGTAGTGCACGACTTACAAAAATTCTGTTCGTTTAGCGACCGTTTGGAGTTACGATGCCATTGAAAAAAGTGACTTATGACCGTTTTTCGCACTTATGACCGCTGCAGCGTCCCTAGTGGTCACGTGATCAAGATTCAGGCACATGGTTGCAGTGTCCCAGGATCATGTGATCACTATTGGTGATCTTCCCAACCGGCTTCCAACAGGCAAAGTCAATGGGAGGAAAGGAGCTGGATTTGCTTAAGGACTGCCTGATTCATTTAACAACCTGTCTAATCCCCCCCTCCCCCGTGGCCAAAACGGTCATAAAACCAGGCGCCACTGCTGAAGAACCATGGGAGAAGTCAGATCCACTTAATGACGAACAACCGCAGCGACAGTTAACGACCGTGTCAAAGACAGGCCGTCCAATTAGCAAGCACCTTAGCCTGGCAGCGGGAATTCTGATCCCAAAGGTGGTGGCAAGCTGAGCACTACTTAAACAGGGAACGGCGATGGAGGATCCCAATTCCCCATCTTCTCTAGGCTTTGAAGATCCAGAGGCATGTACAGAGCGAAAGCCGAGGAAATCCCAGAGGCCCAATTTTCCCTTTCTACCTGCCTGCCGTGTTTGGCAGCTTCTCCGTCCACCCGGCCCAGGGACAGGAGAAGGTGACGCACCACGTTTGATTTGCCATGGCCGCGGGCGTCACCCAGCTGCGCATCGCGACTGCCCTTCACCTTGTGTTAATAAGCAAACGGCGGCGACGGTTAGCAAACGAAAACTCTCCAGTTAGGCAGGGCGGAAGGGAAGCCAACCGGTCCATACGCCGAGGCAGGAGATGTCTCCGAGCAACTCCCCACACCTGAGAACTCGGTCGCCATCCTTAAGGTTGATCCATCCGGATTTCGGCAGCTTCAGGTGCCGGATCCTGCTTCGTGCGAGGAAAGGGAGGAGAGGGATCGGCTGGCCGGGGGAGTAGCGCCCCCCAACATCCGCCATTGGAAGATGCTGGTGTCCTTGCCCCCCATGGAGATGAGGTGGCCGTCGTCGTGGGTGAAACGGACGTTGGTAACGTGGCTGCCGTGGCCGGTGTAGACGTGGCTGGGAGCCTGCAGAAGATCAGGAACATGGTGGGGAGGGGAGAAGAGACATTAAAAACTACGCTGTTGGATTGGGACGCCCCAAAACTCCAAAGTGGGGTGAAATTCTCCTGCCGATCTTATTTTGAAGGGCGGGAAATGGTGGAGAAGAATTTAGCCCAGGTTTACAGTGATACAGGTAATCCTCAATTTACAACCGTTCTTTCAGTGACCATTCGGAGTAACAACAGCAGTGAAAAAAGGGACTTTTGTGTTTGCTTAGTGTGGAAAAATGTCTATTATCAGATGAAATGAGGACGTATCAGAGAGTGTAATAATATTGGATTAAATTTGAAGAAGCTTATATGTACCACGAAATTACTAATGGACTCAGTCATCCCGTTGTTTAATTAGGCACTTCATTGTAAAAATAGAAAATCAATAAAATATTTATAAACAAAAAAAAAAAAGGATAAGAACCATCAAAAAATGCCTGGGCATTACCTTCCAGCCAAAATATTTACTAATTCTTCCCGGTTTAAGAGTGCCCTTCTTCCTTAGCGACCTACCTTGGGCTTGGCACAAGGGTACTGGAAGAGATGGACTTTGCAAAAATCGTCCGCCACAGCCACCACCCGCTCGTTGTGCGAACGGCACAGGGCGTTGATATCCGTGCCATCCGAGCCGTCGGGCCAAACCCCTGGGTTGAGGGTACGGAAGAAAGAGGAAAAGAAAAGGAGAGTTGAATTGGATTTCGTCCATCTGATTTGGGATGCCTGCCCCAATCCAGAAGATTCCGGGCCGCTCACAAAAACCCCAACAACTGGTCAAAACAAGTAAACACCGTTACCGAAAACGTGGAAACCCAGCACGCAGGTGTAGGAGGCCCATTCCCGGTCCCTGTTGTCAAACCGATTCCGTACTAGCTTGCAACCTCTGGCTACCTCCCCTGAAAGGAAAATTAGGATCGTGATGGGTGTGTTTGTTTCTATCCCGCCTTCATTATTTTTAATCAAGAACTCAAGGTGGCGAATATAAATAACACCCCTTCCTTCTTCCGTTTTCCTCACAACAGCAATCCTGTGAGGTAGGATAGACTCAGAGGGAGGGACTAACCAAAAGTCACCCTCTCTCTCTCTCTCTCTCTCTCTCTCTCTCTCTCTCTCTCTCTCTCTCTCTCTCTCTTTTCCTCTGCTGCTGTATTTTAAAAAATAAACTTACAATACAAGATTTCATAATCCCCAGAATTAGACATGATGAATTTCCCATCTTTGGACCAATCCAGATGTGTAATGAAGCTGGAATGCCCCTGAAGTGAGAGAAAAAAGAACAAACCTTAGGGAAGAGATCGATTATCCAATACTTTCCAGAGGGGCAAGATAACCAAGGATAATAAGCAAGCAGAATCGGGCCGAAAGACCAAAACGCAAAAAATTAAAAACACGTTTTCAAATGTTTACGGCAGTTTACTAAACTTCAATTTTCCTTTCAGGCTCTAAGATGGAACAAAGATTCCATTTTTCCCTTACGTCAGTGGAATAGTTTATTTTCTTTATCTGGCGTTTTTAATGGGCTTTTTGGTGTTGTTTTTAATACAGACCTCTGTGTTTTGTATACTTGTCAGTGGCCCAGATTATTTCATTAAGACGAGCATCCGTAATAATTTACAGAATAAATAAACAAATAAATTTTCCAGGAAGTCGCTGTGTTTGTTTCATGCTTTTCCACCACCCAAATTAACCGTTCCCTCCAGCTTGCTCTATCTGTGTTCCTCGCCCTTCTGCTCACCGTGCAGCGGCCAAAACGAGTATATTTATGCCCTTTCTCTTCCACACTATATATATAGATGAAGTTGTCATGGGAACCGATGGCCAAGAACTCTCCATCTAGCATAAAAAAAAAATGACAAAATAAAAAAACAAGTTTAAAGTAGGCCGGACAGGGGAAGTCGCCTATCTCCATCAGCAAAGGAATTAGGATTGTTGGCTGCATAGTCAGCCAGATGTTTAGTCTGGATTTGGCATTTTTATCCGCTAATTGTGTCCTTCCCAACAATCTGGGATGTGACCATCATTTGCCAGATCGGAAGAGCCAGTGAATAATGAAAAGAGACCCCCAGGATCTGATCTCACGCCCTGTTTCTCTGCTTAACCTTTTCCAACCAAAAAACAAAAAACAAACCCACGTAAATCCAATTATAGAAAATATTGCAGCTCAGGGTTGAATAGTGGGGTTACATGTTCTCAAAGCTTGGTCATTTTCTTGCAGATGTTACACTATCGAGTTATATAACATCATCCGTGCACGGGGGAGTGACGTGTGCTGGCTGTTTAAATAAGTAGCTTGTCCCACCAGTCTTAATGTGTGGTTTGTAACACCTAGATAAGCAGGAAACAACACCAGATGAGTAATCAAAGAAGAAAGAAGAGAGGAAAGAAGGAAGGATGGATGGATGGGATAGAGGGAGGGAGGGAGAGGAAGGAAGGAAGGAAGGAAGGAAGGAAGGAAGGAAGGAAGGAAGGAAGGAAGGAGAGAATGGGAGGGACGGAGGGAGGAAGGAATTGGGAAGGGAGGGAGGGAAGGAGGAAAAGAAAGAAAGGAAGGAAGGAAGGAAGGAATCACTTCACTCTCCCAGGCATTGCTGATGTCACCTAGCTTGGTAATGAAACGTCTGCAGAAAAACAACCAAGCTCAGAGAATACCAAGAACTCAACAAACACGAGAAGATAAAATAAATAAGCAGACAATCTAACCTGGGGAATAACGTACTACAGAGAGCTGTTCGTTTCCATCTGTGTAGCTGGACAAAACCTGTCGCGTCTCCGTCTCCAGCACCTGCCATCTGAGGGAGATAAAAGTGTTGCAGATACCTTTGATCTTGCCAATATATTGTTTTTCTAGGAATTTAGCAGCTATGGGAACAAAAGGAAAGATCCCTTTGATCCAAGCTGACACCCACGCACCCTGCAGGGTAGGACAGAGGAACTAAGCTTTTGTCTGCTACTGTCCTGGTTTTGGAGAAGCTGTTCCCCAAACCAACAGGGTCACCAGCCCTGCTGAGTCCCAGGGAGGAGGGCCAGTGATGGGAGGGGGGGTTAAGTTACCGTCCAGTGCTGAGTCCCACAGTCACCACTTTCCCACTCGGGTGGAAATCGGCGCAGAGTCCTGTTTCCTGGGAAGGGCAAAGAGCGAAAGAGAGAGAAAGAAAGAGAAAGAGAAAGGGAGAAAGAGAGAGAAGAGAGAAGAGAGAAAGAAAGAGAAAGAAAGAGAGAAAGAAAGAAAAAGAGAGAGAAAAAGAGAGAGAGAGAGAGAAAGAAAAGAAAGAAAAAAAGACAGAGAAAGAGAAAGAGAGACAAAGAGAGAGAGAGAGAGAAAGAAAGAAAGAAAAAGAAAGAGAAAGGGAGAAAGAGAGAGAAGAGAGAAGAGAGAAAGAAAGAGAAAGAAAGAGAGAAAGAAAGAAAAAGAGAGAGAAGACAGAAAGAGAAAGAAAGAAAGAAAGAAAGAAAGAAAGAAAAAGAGAGAGAGAGAAAGAGAGAAAGAGAAAGAGAGAAAGAAAAGAAAGAGAAAAAGACAGAGAAAGAGAGAGAGAGAGAGAGAGAAGCTGGTAAGGTGGTTATTTGTAAAAAGATAGGAGGATTTTTGTCTCTGGGGTCAGGCTCTTGACAGGAACAGAATTAACTTTTGATAACTGCAGTGGCAAAATTCAAATTCATTTAGAAGTCATCTATTGCCACGTACATTATTGGGAAGAATTGTGCCCGGTTTTCAGACCTTTTTTGTTTTGTTTTTTGACACGGATGTTAAGCGAACCACGGCGTTTGTTTATATGAATCACACAGTTGTTAAACGAATCCAGGTCCCCCCCCCCCATTGGCTTTACCAGCTGGGAAGGCCAGAAAGGGCAATCACACACACCTGGAATATTGCAACCGTCATAAAAACATCCCGGTGGCCAAGTCACCCAAATTTTGACCGTGGGGATGCTGCAACAGCTGTTCAGTGTGAAGATCCATTGTAAAATGTTTTTTCCAGTGCCGTTGCAACTGGACGGTCGCTAAACGAATGGCTGCAAGTCAAGGGGTGCCTGGGGTCGTTCTATTTTCTCCCGCCATACCTCTAAGGTGAGACTCCAAGCCATCATATGTTCACTGCCGTCCCACAGGCAGAGTTGCTTGTCGTAGCCGCAAGTGACAAAAAGGTCCCGTGAGGGGTGAGTCCCCAGACCCCAGAGTTCGTCCGTGTGGCCCTGCAAAGGAGGAGAAACTGAGTCACGGTCGAGAATACTGAGTCACTTGGAATCTGGCCTCCAGTTTTACGATGTAAAAAAGAGGTTGAGACTCTAGAAAGAGTGCAGAGAAGAGCAACAAAGACGATCAGGGGACTGGAGGCTAAAACATATAAGGAACGGTTGCTGGAATTGGGTATGTCTAGTTTAACGAAGAGAAGGACGAGGGGGGACATGATAGCAGCTGTTCCAGTATCTCAGGGGCTGCCCCAAAGAAGAGGGAGTCAAGCTATTCTCCAAGGCCCCTGAAGGCAGGACAAGAAGCAACGGGTGGAAACTAATCCAAAGAGAGAAGCAACCTAGAACTAAGGAGAAACTTCCTGACAGTTAGAACAATGAACCAGTTGGAACCACCTGCCTCCAGAAGCAGGTGAATGCTCCAACACTGGAAGTTTTTAAGAAGAGACTGGACAGCCATTGGTCTGAAATGGGGTAGGGTTTCCTGCCTGAGCAGGGGGTTGGACTAGATGATCTCCAAGGTCCCATTCCAACTTTTTTATTATTATTGTTGTTGTTTTGTTTTGTTGTTGTTTGTTGTTACTGTTATCATTATTACATTATCATTATTTTTATTTTTATAAGGTGGGAGGTAGGAGTCTGGGGCTAGGAGGAGCCTTGAAGTGGGGGCATCTCTGCTCACCTGGATGATGGGTTTGAAGCCTTCGGCCAAACTGCCCCGTAGGAGGGCGTTGCGCGTGGTCCCCACCAAAAGCTCCCCGCTCTCGCCCTCTGCGATGGTGCGCACAGCGCCAAATTGCTCCGGTATCTGAGCCAAAAGTTAAAAAAAAAAATTAAAAAATGAGAATATTTACAAACAGGCAAACTATGCTGCAACGGTCGTAAGTACAAGGCTCAATTGTAAGTCACATTATGTTGCAACTTCGAACGGTCGCTAAAGAAATGTTTATAAGTCAAGGACTACTTGAAAGAATAGAATAGAATAGAATAGACATAGGAAATAGAATAGAATAGAATAGAAATAGGAATAGAATAGAATAGAATAGAATAGAATAGAATAGAATAGAATAGAATAGAATAGAATAGAATAGAATAGAATAGAATAGAATAGGAGTTGGGAGGGACCTTGGAGGTCATTTAGTCCAACCCCCTGCTCAGGCAGGAAACCCTATACCATTTCAGACATATGGTTGTTATTAGTATTCATCACTTTGTTTTCCTGGGCTGGGCCACCTCGAAGGGCTAAGAATCCCCTTCTGAGACTTAACAAGGCTCTAGGCCTCATTAGTGAGGCAGAAAATTATAGGAAGGAACTTGTACTGAGGTGCTCCTGCTGAAGTCTGTTTCCTTCCCCCCCACCTCCAAACAAACACACACACACACACACACACACACACACACACACCTTACCTCCACCTCCTGGAGGACAGTGAGGAGGGGGCTCCACTGAAGCAAACGACGGTCCTTGCCGCCCCCGCTCAAGACCGAACCGTCGCGGCACAGGCAGAGGCAAAAGATGCTCCCTTCGTGCGCGTGGGTCTGCTTGCTGATCTGATAGGTCTCTGTGGGAGGAAGGGACAGTACAAAGTTTATCTCTTATCGCTTTTCATCAGATTTTGTTTTTAAATCAGTGGAGCCCACTATTTGACAGGGGGTCCTCGACTTCCCACCGCCACCGGGCCCAGAATTTCCTTGTTAAGCAAGCGAGTTCGGCCCCCCGTTTTACGACAAGGGATTGCTCAACAGTCCCAACGTCCACCTTCCCCATCCTGGCGAAAGTCGGGGTCTCTCCCCTTTCGCGTACCTTTTGCCCCCTTGCCCAGAGTGCGAATGTCGGCCACTGCCCTCGCCCACGTGAGGATGTTGCCTTCGGAATCCCCCGTGAGGACATCCCCGTTGGTGTCAAACACGAAGCACTGGATAAACTTGGGCTTCTTGTATTTCTAGCAAGGGAAACGAAGGGGCCGTTTGCAAGAACTGTGTCAACTCTGCAAACTGCCTATACAGGAAACCAGGAGACGGTGAGTTCTAGTCCCGCCATAGGCAGGAAAGCCGACTGGACTAATCGCCAGGAGATGGTGAGTTCTAGTCCTGCCTTAGGCAGGAAAGCTGGCTGGGTGACTCTCGGCCAATCACCAGGAGACAGTGAGTTCTAGTCCCACCTTAGGCATGAAAACCAGTTAGGTGACTGTGGGCCAATCACCAGGAGACGGTGAGTTCTAGTTCCACCTTAGGCATGGAAGCTGTCTGAGTGAGTTTGGACCAGACACCAAGGGATGGTGACTTCTAGTCCTAGCTTAAGCGTGAAAGATGGCTGGGTGGTTGTACGCTCTTCACCAGGAGACAGTGAATTCTAGTTCCACCTTAGTCCTGAAAGCTGATTGGATGACTTTGGGCCCATCGCCAGGAGATGGTGAGTTACATAGATGTAATCCTTCCAAGATTCTTTTACCCCAAAGATCCCCTGTTTCTTGGTTAAGCTGCTTCCCACCCAGGTCCAGAAATAGACGTGCGACTTTCCAGCTGTGATTATGTTGCTACTGTCTTGGGGATTAAACTCCACCATCAGGACCGATTCGTTGGTGCTCTGGATAGGAAAAGGAAGAGCAAAAAAAATAAATAAAACCCCTCAGGCTATGGAACCCCTCAGGATCCATTCCTGAGCGTGTAACGGATCTCCTGCAGGATCAAAATACAAATTCACGTAGGCTGCCATCACACCTGCAAATACAGGTAGTCCTCGACTTAAGACCTGAGCCCTGTTGTTAAGCGAGACGGTTGTTAAGTGAGTTTCGCCTCCCATTTTTACAATCTTTCTTGCCACAGTCGTTAAGCGAATCAATGCCGTTGTTAAATTAGTCACACGGTTGTTAAGTGAATCCAGCATCCACCTTGATTTAGCTGGTCAGAAGACCACAAAAGAGGATCATGTGACCCCGGGACGTTGCGACCATCATAAATATGAGTCGGTTGCCAAGCGTCCAGGACCACGGAGAATCCTGCAACGGTCGTTAAGGGTGAAAAACGGTCATGATTCCCTTTTTCCGGTGCCGTTGTGACTTTGAACGGTCCCTAAACCAGCTGTTATAAGTCGAGGACTAGCTGTAGCCTTCCTTCTGGCCCCCTCCCACAAGAAATATTCCATCTCCTCTTCCCATTTGGTCTTCTGCAACCCAAATAGGCGATTCAATCTCCTTTTTTTTGGCCACCATCTCCCTGTTCCGGTTTCTATGCTCCTCCCCCTTTAAAAAATAAACACATCTGGATGACATCTGGGCCAGCATCACTGCATCTCCCATCGGCCTCTTCCCCCCCCCTCACCTTGATTTCAGCTTGTTTGGTGCCACGGAGGCAGTCCCACACGGAGAGCATGTGTTCGTTGGATTCGTCGATCACGCACAGGTAGGCGCCCTCGTCCTGGTTTGGGGGGGGGGAAGGAAAGATTGAAATAAAAGAAATTAAAAACTGTCTCCTCCAATGTACTATTTTGTTCCGGGCTGCAATTCCCACCCTGCAAAGCCAGACCCAGACGTTCCGCAAAGGGCACTGGAGAAAAACGAAGTTTATTTTTCCTTTTCCGCCTTTCCTTTCGAGCCGGGGAGGGACTCACCGCCGTGGAGAAAGCCAGAGAACCGACGCCCCTCTCAAAGCTGCCCAGACCGATTTGCTGCAAGGTCAGCAGCGTGACGGAGTCCCAGATGTGAACAAAGGGCTGCAGCGGCTGTAGGAAAGACACCCCACCGCCAAAACCCATATATCAGCATTTCGGAGCAGCAAAAATGAGACAGGAGAAAAAGAATTACCCCCGTTTCCCCGAAAGAAAGGCCTACACCCAAAATAAGCCCTAGCTTGATTTGGGGGGGGGGGTGAGCCCTACTGTAGTAAAGTTGGTTTTTCATCCCCATGCATGCTCGCTAAACGAGGACTGACTATAGTATTGATTGTCCTTCTTGTCTGGACTACCTCGAAAGGCTAACAGTGGGATTACCTTGCCGTCCTTGTCCACGCCAGCCATCTGCCCCGAGGCCACACGGACTCCGTCAGGATGTACTGCAAGACTGCAAGAAATTGAAAAAAAATAATAATCTTTTTTCGATTCTATTTGCCATCGTTTTCCTTCTGAAGGAGAAACCAGGTGCTGGTAAGTTCTAGTTCTGACTTAGGCGTGAAAGCCAACTGGGTGACTTTGGACCAATCACCAGGAGACGGTGAGTTCTAGTCTTGCCTTAGGCCTGAAAGCCGGCTGGGTGACTTTGGGCCAATCACCAGGAGACGGTGAGTTCTAGTTCCGCCTTAGGCACGAAATGGGGATGGGGAATTCTGCAAACTGAAGCCCCCAAGTTTTAAAGTCGCCAAGGTTGGAGGCCCTGTTCTAAATGCTGGACGGGTAAAGGAAGGGAGCTTGGAAGGGGGAACCGTCAATGTGCTGCCAACCTTAAAAGGATTTCTTCATTTCTGCAACCCTTTGATTTTCGTCCAGTTTGTTCCCCACACCATCCAGCCACCCTGGCCTGTGGGAAGACACTTCTTCCGTCAAATCCTGCCAGGATCGGTGAGCAAACAAGATCACCGTGATCCACCCACTCACCAGCGCACACAGTCGGTGTGGCGAAGGTAGTGGCGCTGCGTGCGCCGCTGGACGTGGTAAAGCACCACCACGCAGGCAATGAAGTAGACCAGCTCCCCGGATGTTAAGACGTAGAGATTGGAACGGCAGTCACGTCCCCGGTAGCCGTAGCTGGAGAGGCGTTAAGGAAAAAGAGCGGGATTCTTTTAAGCTTGAAAGCCGTTGAAACTTCAGTTCCCAGAGTTCCATTGCCCGTATGGAATTCTGGGAGTTGAAGTCCAGATATAGGTAGTCCTGGAGTGATGACAGGAATATACCATTTCGGACAAATGGCTGTCCAGTCTCTTCTTAAAAACTTCCAGTGTTGGGAGCACTCACAATGTCTGGAGGCAGGTTGTTCCACTGGTTAATTGATCTCACTGTCAGGAAATTTCTCCTTAGTTCTAGGTTGCTTCTCTCCTTGATGAGTTTCCATCTGTTGTTACTTCCTGTCCTGCTTTCAGGCGCTTTGGATGTCTGACACACACACACCACCTGCACCACCTTGCCTTTTTTTTTAAGGATACACCCAGTCCAGCTGCAGCTTCTGTGTTGGGAGCTCCATGCGCAGATCCTCATAGTTATGGAAGTCGGAAGGGATGTACATGGTGATGGGCCGTCCGCGTAGAAACATTTTGATGGAGAGTCCCTCTAATGGGACAGAGGATAATTAAGGAATAATTAGAAAAAGAACAGACCTTTTTTTTGCGGGAAGCTTCAAAAGCTTCACCTTGCTTTAGGGAAGGATAAGCGTTGTGCAACCTTGCCTCCCAAACTGAACAGAGAGAAGTGTGCAAAATAACGGTGAGATGTGCTCCCCTCCCCCCCACACACAGACCAGTTAGTGTAAATAAAGCAGTGGAACTATCCCCAGGTGACAGGATTGCAACAGACCTGGCAAACAACTCAAAAAACCCAAAGAATAAAGGAAAGTTAAAAGTGAAAGCAAAAGTAAAAGCAAAATTAAAGTACTGTAAAATAAACTTAGTGCAGTGTACAGCGGTAAAGTATGAAGCAAAGTGAAATAAAAGTAAAGCAAAACAAATACTTTTAAGTATAAAGTGAGGTACATTGAAATAAGATAAAACGAGGCAAAATAAAGTGAAGTAAATAGCAAAGTATGAAGTGTAAGGTGAGATAACACAATAAAATAAAGCAATAAAATGAAATAATCAAGTAAAATAAAATAAACAATAAAACAAAACAAAGCCAGTAATTCCTTTTTAGAAGATCCTCACCCAGATTATAATTCAAACGCCGAGAGCTTGTCGGTCCTGCAGGCAAGAACAGAAAGAATCTATTTGGCCTTTTCTTAGCAGAAATAATAATAGTAATAGTAATAATAACAACAACAACAACAGTAGTAGTAGTAGTAGTAGTAGTAGTAGTAGTAGTAGTAGTAGTAGTAGTAATGGCAACTGACTAATGGCGAATTTGTCAATGCCAATGGTGTTCGAGTGGTTCTCCAGTTGTTTTGGGATTGCACCCAAGGTACCAATAGTCATAGGCTCCTTGGGTGCAATCCCAAAACAACTGGAGCACCACTCGAACACCATCGGCATTGACAAGTTTGCCATCAGTCAATTGCAAAAGGCGGCCTTACTAGGAACTGCTTCCATCCTGCGACGATACCTGTAACACCATCAAACATCCACATCTGCCTATTGTAGGTCCTTGGTAAGGACTCAACAGGTAGACAAAAAATGCCAAACCCAGCCTGAACATCTGGCTGTGTGATGATCAATTACCATCATCATCATCACCACCATCATCATCATCAAATTGATCTGCCGCCCATCTCGGGGTCCAGGGGGCCTCTGAGCGGCCATGGGCAGCCATTGTCCCCCAGCTTCGGAAGGGGAGACCAGGAACCCTCATCCCGATCCTGGAGAAAAAAAACAACCCCGCTTGCAAAATGCAAAGACACAAACACAGCCAGCAGCTCACCTGGACTTAAAGTGGGATCCTTCGATCGGCTGCAAGGTAAAAACAGAACGTTAGAAAGATTCCCAGTGCCTTGGTCATAAGTCATTTTTTTTTCCTTTCCGTTCCGAACGTTTGAAAGCCGTGGAAGGGCCTGTATCATATGCAAAGTGCTTTTTCTCACTTTTCAAGGCTGCTGGAACGGTTAAAAAGGTTGGCACTGGAAGCAGCTTTCTTTGGGAGGGGCTGTTTGGTCCGGGCCAGCTTGTCGGAGGAGCTGTTCCTTCGCAGCCTGGAAAGGAAAGAAATCCGACATCAGGCAAAGGAAAACGGAAAAAGAACAGAAAGGAAAGGAGTCGGATATCTAATGCAGAGGAACGAAGGAAAAGGTTTAGCAGAAAGGGAGGAGTCAGGTTCGAGCGAAAGGAAGAAGATAAAAGAAATGTAACAGGTGGGAAGGAAAGGCAGACGTGATGCAAAGAAAAAGGAAAAATGATAGAAAGAATGAACGTCGGTTTAACGCGAAGGAAGAAGGGAAAAAAACGAAAGGAAGAAGTCAGGCTTGATGGAAAGGAAAAAGGAAGAGGAAAGATACATATATAAATATATATAGTAGATTTGATTATATATAATAGAAAAGAAAAAGTGCAAAGGAAGGAAAAAGAAAGATAATAGCAAGAAAAGGAATGGACAGGTAAAGGAAATATAATAGATAGATAGATAGAGAGATAGATAGATAGATAGATAGATAGATAGATAGATAGATAGATAGATAGATAGATAGATAGATAGATAGAAGATAGGTAGGTAGGTAGGTAGATAGATAGAAGATAGGTAGGTAGGTAGGTAGATAGAAGATAGGTAGGTAGGTAGATAGAAAAAAAAGATCCAATTCCTGCAAAACCAGTTCTCCTTTTTCTTCCTCCCTCTAAGTTTAGAAACTCACAACTCCTTTTTGGTGGCCATCACATTCTGAAGGGTGGGCACCGGGGAGGCTGGGGTGCTGCTGCTGCTGCTCCCTTCCGAGGAGGGCTCTGGGGAGGCCGATCCTGGTCCCAGAGGCTGACCCCCAAGCCGGGACTGCCCTGGGCTTGGAGGTTCATCTCTGGTGGCATCTGGTGGAGGTTCTCCAACGTCTTGAGCTTCCTGGAGGCACCTGCTGGTAGGATCTGGGTTGGAGCTGTGAGCTTCAGGGTCCTCCTGAACCGTCTGTAGCTCGGCAGCCACGTTTTCTCTCTCGGTTGGCGGCCCAAGGGAGTTCGTGGCTACTTTAATGGGGTCACCACCACCACCACTACCACCGCTGGGACCTTTAGCAAAGTCCATCTCGCCAACGTTGGAAGAGTCCTGCAAGGACTTTCCCCTCGTAGCTGAGCTCTCCTCTGCCTGTTGAAGACCCCCATTGCTTAGAGACTTTTCTGCATCCCTCCCCGGCGTTGGAAGCGCCTCGGTTTGCGTCCCGACGCTGATCCTTGACCCATGGATCTTCTCCGCTTCGAATGCCCCTTCTCCGCGGCTTCCGAATTTGGGGGCAAGGCTCGAACTGCCAACAGAAGACAATAATTTATTCGGGATCAGGGTTCCTCTGACTTGGCAACACCCCCCCCCCAAAAAATACTAAAACAGCCACAAAATTCTCAAAGGTATTTCAAAATAATAATAATAATAATAATAAAGGAATTCCCAAGGATTGTGGGAAAATATTGTGCAGTTAGACCTAGACTTGCAACTACAGCTGAGACCCAAATTTTTGTTGCTAAGGGAAACGTTTAAATGGATTGTGCCCCATTTTACGACCTTTCCTGCTACCATTGTTAACGGAATCGCTGCGGTTTGTGAAGTTAGTAACTTGGTTGTTAAGTGAATCTGACTTTGCTTGTCAGACGGTTGCAAAAGGGGATCACGGTGACCCCGGGACGCTGCGACTGTCGTAAATGTGAGTCAGTTGCCAAGCGTCTGAATTTTGATTGCGTGACCATGGGGGGGGGGGAGGCTGCGACGGTCCTGAATGTGAAAAACGATCCTATTATAAGTCACTTTTTTCAGTACCGTTGCAACTTCAAACGGTCGTTAAACGGACTGTTGTAAGTCAAGGATTTACCTGTATATTATACATATATTGCGGGAAAGTACCTGGAATTTCTGGAGGCGAGAGGAGGCAGGATCCATTTGGCATTATTGCCTCTGGGAAGCAAGGCGGCCTCTTTAGCATCTGCTGTGAAGGAAATATGTTATTGCAGGAACCGAGGGCATCTAGGTCAGATCGACTTTGTAAAAGCTTGCATGTCTGAATGTGCTTCCCCAGAGGAACCAGGTAAGGGTTTGTCTGAGAGCTTTACCCCCACTGTTTTTGTGGACTGGGCTCAGTTACCTCTTATCTGTCCACTGCCTTGGTTACGGTTCTACCTACGGCCCTCCTTGGTCATTCACTCAGGACACTACAGCAGGGGTCTCCAAACTTGGCAACTGTAAGACTTGTGGACTTCAACTCCTAGAATCACCCAGCCTGCCACTTTGAGACTTGTGGACTTCAACTCCCAGAATCCCTCAGGCAGCCACTTTGAGACTTGTAGACTTCAACTCCCAGAATCCCTCAGCCAGCCACTTTAAGACTTGTGGACTTCAACTCCCAGCCTGCAACATTAAGACTTGTGGACTTCAACTCCCAGAATTCTACAGCCTGCCACTTTAAGAATTTTGGATGTCAACTCCCAGAATCCCCCAGCTTGCAACTTTAAGACCTGTGGACTTCAACTCCTAGAATCCCCCAGCTTGCAACTTTAAGACCTGTGGACTTCAACTCCTAGAATCACCCAGCCTGCCACTTTAAGAATTCTGGGAGTTGAAGTCCACAAGTTGCCAGGTTTGTAGATCCCTACTCTAGAGCATCTCACCTTCCAGCAGCTGCTGCTTGAGCCACGGGATCTGCTGATCGTAAGCATTGAGTCTCCGTAGGGCATCGGCTAAGGCCGACTTCACCAGGGTCAGCTCTTCCTCCTGGCTCCGAAGGCGGGAATCGATGTCCACCAGCCAATCCGGGTGAGAGAAGGCACTGTTGCAGTTCAAGAGGTCCTCACCTGGGATGGAGAAGAAGGAAAGAGCATTGCAATCATCGCCCAGAATCCTGGCAGGAGTTTTGAGGGGCACACGCCAATTCAGAAAGGCTAACATCAGCCCCAAGGGGTGGGCTAGACCTGGGTCCCCAAATTTGACAAGTTTATGACTTGTGGACTTCAACTCCCAGAATTCCTCAGTCAGAAATTTTGATTTGTGGACTTCAACTCCCAGAATTCCTCGGTCAGAAACTATGTGGACTTCAACTCCCAGAATTCCTTAACGACCATTGTTAAAAGAAAGGCATAAAATTGGGTTGGTTGACCCGCTTTATGACCATCATGACCTACGACTGCGATGGACAGCAAAACTATCATAATTTTTTTTAAAAAAAAAAATCTAAATCTAAATATCTAATCGAATGTAGCTGCTGTGGCTGCTGTTCACCTCTTCTCTCCTGGACTGTTTTTCCTTTTATGACAGGTGTCTTCAAACTTGGCCCTTTTATGACTTGTGGACTTCAACTCCCAGAATTCCTCAAACAGGCACGCGTGCCTGGCTGAGGAATTCTGGGAGTTGAAGTCCGCAAGTCATAAAGGGGCCAAATTGGCTGAGGAATTCTGGGAGTTGAAGTCCACAAGTCATAAAAGGGCCACATTTGAAGACCCCTGTTTTATGACATGTCCTTCATGCCATCAGCCAGCGAAAAAGCGGGACAACCTGAATAAAATGGAAGGCGTCCAAGCGATAAAGTCACAATCACAATGTTAATAACGAAGGGATGCCCGTGCCGAGAGCAACATCCAACATTTATAAAAGAAGTCTCTAAGTCCACCATTTTCCAGCAAGAGGGACTAAACAGATCACAAGTGCCAGAGTTTTCTCTGAAGTCAAAACCAAACAAACCTTGAAACGCCATTTCTGGCATTCCAGGATTAGCAGGTTGCCATCCCACCCTAACTTTGTGGAATTTGAGACAGTTCAACCATCCACCCATCTGATCCTTATTTTACTTCATTGAAGAAAACAAATACATTTCAAACATTTTTGCCAAAGCTGCAGCACCATGTCTCCAATTATTCCTGGGCCTGTCCTCAAATGCCACCATCCACGGAGCAGACAGGACGAAGGAGAGAAGGCAGTAAATTGTCCACATGTGAACTGCAGAAAGTCCATCTTGCGGGTACTAACCTGGTTGTGACTTTATGACCTAAGCTACTAAATGACTCGACCGCCCTTAGCCTGGCCGTGTTTAGTACGGTGTCAGACATAAATGAGTTAGCCGTGTAAACTGTGGTTAAGTCATCGGAGGGACAAACGTGACTTGAAAATACAGTGTTTAGAAGCCGGTGTGGATGCAAGCCAGCCCATTGTTCAAAGGGTGAGGAAATTGGTACAGAATTGGACGTTAAGCAAGGAAAACACACTACAGCAGACCAAGAATATCCGATAAAAAGAAAATAGCAGGAAAGCAAAAACTGGCAATCCGAGCCAAAACTTGGCAGGAATTCTCGACCGAAGCTTCCCACCCTTTTGACAATTTGAACCAAATTGGTCACCCAGACTTGGGGCTGCCAGGACTGGGGGGACCGAGCCAGCTTCTGTGTCGCATACCCAGCATGTTGCAATGGAACAAAAGTGAAAAGGTTTTTTTTAAATAAATAAAATAAAATAATTCTTCTGAGCCAAATAGCCCAGCAACCCAATGCACTTTTTAGGAGAAATAAGGTCCCGCTAACAGACTCGGCTTTGTTTGTTTGTCCGTCGCCCACAAGCTCTCTTTGCGATGATGTCTGTCAAAGGAAAAAACAGCCGTTTCATTCAGTGACCTTTCTGAGAGAAAGAGAGAGAGAATGAGAAAATAAGAGAAAGAAAGAAAGAAAGAAAGAAAGAAAGGGAAAGGAAAGAAGGAAAAGAAAAACAAGGAAGGAAGGAAGGAAGGAAGGAAGGAAGGAAGGAAGGAAGGAAGGAAGGAATAGCAGAATAACAGAGTTGGAAGGGATGTTGGAGGTCATCTAGTCCAACCCCCTGCTCAGGCAGGAAACCTTAGACCATTCCAGTCAAACGGTTGTCCAATCTCTTCTTGAAAACCTCCAGTGATGAGGGAGGGAGGGAGGGAGGGAGGGAGGGAGGGAGGGAGGGAGGAAGGAAGGAAGGAAGGAAGGAAGGAAGGAAGGAAGGAAGGAAGGAAGGAAGGAAGGAAGGAAGGAAGCTCTGCGCTGAATGATGAATTGAAGGGCTGGCATCAGCCACAAACCAAGCTCTTTGCAAGGCTGAACCCGAGTTCAAATCTGGCAGCATCGTGTGGATGGGCAACCTGAATTTTTTTTTCTCCTTCCCTGATTGGCTAAGAAAGTCCAGAAAAAAAGCCCATGAGATTTCTCCCCCCCCCTTCTCCTTTCCCCGCTTAGAATCTCAGCTGATCTCAGCCTGGTTTTTCCCCTCTTTTTCTTTTCCTACGTTTTGCCTAAGTTTCAACAAGGAAAAAGCTGGATGCTGGAAATTCTCACCCGCTTAGATAAATTCAGGTTAAGTACCTGGTTATCTGGTTGTTGTTTTTTTTCCCCTTACCTACCCCACCTTCTTCTTGAACTCCCGAATTCCCGTCCGAAGCATCACCCTGGGCGTACCCCACCCTTCCGTCAAACACGTTGGGTGACATTTTTGGACAAGATGATCAACTCCGGAATTACATTTCCATGGAGGGAAAAACCCGTCAGGTTTTATCTTCCCTTGCACCACATTTGCTGTTCGTCCTCTCGGCTTCCAACTTTTAAACTGCTGTTAAATTGCCCATTTCCCCTCTAAATAAATACCATTTTAGCTACAGTAATCACCTGCCTTTTGCAAAAGCCTAAAGCTTTCTTTCTTCTTTCTTTCTTTCTTTCTTTCTTTCTTTCTTTCTTTCTTTCTTTCTTTCTTTCTTTCTTTCCTTCCTTCCTTCCTTCCTTCCTTCCTTCCTTCCTTCCTTCCTTCCTTCCTTCCTTCTTTCTTTTTCCTCCAAAAGTCATTTACACTCTTTATCGGGGTGATTTTCCTTGGACTGTCCAAATAGCCCCCCACCCCCTTTGTGTCCAATCTGATGGCAGAAGTCTGGTTTAATACTTGCTTCTAAAAACCTCCTAGTGTTTTTTTTATGCTTTGTAGATATTTTTTTTTAATAGAATACACCTTTTTTTAAAGCCAGGTTTATCTTTGCAAAGCCAAGCCATACACATCAACCATTTACATTTTTTTTATTTTTTTTTATTTTTATGAACCTCTTCTGAATTTGCGCCCCTTTTTCAGGCTGGGTCAAGAAAACAGCCCTTGACTTAACGACCGTGCGTTTAGCGTAACCGCTCCGAGTTACGACGGCACAGCTAAAAAAAGTGGCTTTCCGTCAGTGCTCACTGTTACACCTGTCACAAGAGTCTAACCATCACACCATCAAAATCTGGGGCGTTGGGCAACTGGCACCGTGTTTAGGGAAGGTTACCGCATCCCAAGTCGTGTGACCGCCACCTGCAAAGTTCCCACAACGAAAGTCAATGGGGGAGATCAGATTCGCTTAACGACCGCACGACTCGGTTAGCGTCGGCTTCACCGCCGTGGCAAAGAAGGTCGTAAAAATGGACCTGAGTCACAGAACAACTCCTTTGTTTAGCCAATTGTGCTCGTAAGTTGAGGACCTCTATACAGTCGCTGTAATTTTAGGGTCCTTTGTACCAAAGTTGAAAAGGCAGTTTTTGGTACGTTGCAAAATTAAATCGTTTTGGCACGTTGCAAAGTCGGAGCTGCGTATGTGATGTCACAAAGTCACACAAGCAAGTCTGGCTGGGTTTTTCCAGTCATCCTGGGTGAGTCAACAACTTCCTCCTAGCCGGGGAGACAAAACCAGCCACATTTCATTTCATTCTCGTACCCACAAATCCCAGGGAGTATTTTGAAGAAGGAAATACGGGACAACGCCGCAGACAAAATGTTCCGCTCTGCTCTAGCGGCTGGGCCCATTTCAGAGAAGACGTTAAAAAAACTGGGGGAAATCAAAATGGGGCTTGGAAAAACAAATATTTTAATTTCTCATTTTTTTACCCCACCAATCTGTGGAAGCCTGGCTCAAAATGCCGTACCGTTTCCATCACCGAATCCGTTCCTTCGCGAATGACCAAGGTTTCCTTATTTATTGTTCTAGCACATTTTTTAGCGTGTTGAGTCTTCCAGTCAACTTTTTCTGGTTTGATGGACTACAACTCCTATTTCTGGTCAGGCTGGCGGGGATGATGGCTTCTGGAATCCAACGCACTCGGCGGGAGGAACCGTACGCACAGGACTGGCAAAAAAACCTGGAGGACTTAAAACGTTATCCCAGGGATGCGATTTCTAAAATTCTTCTTCTTGTATTAGGACGAGTGGTCCTCAATTTACGACCGCAGTTGCTAAGCGAGGCAAGTTGTTAAGCGAATTTTGCCCCGTTTTACGACTTTCCTTGCCACGGAGGTTTAAGTGAATCCCTGCAGTTATTAAATTAGTGACCCAGCTGTTAAGTGAATCTGGATTCCCTACTGTTTGTGAGACGGTCGCAAAAGGGGACCACTACAACCGTCGTAAGTATGAGTCAGTGGCCAACTGTCTGAATTTTGATCACGTGACCGTGGAGGATGCTGAAAAACGGTCCTAAGTGTGGAGCACGGTCCGAAGTCTACTTTCTCCAGTGCTGTTGTAACTTCAAACAGTCACTGAACGAACTGTTTATAAGTCAAAGGCTACCTATAATTTCTAAAATTCTTCTTCTTCTTCTATTTGTATTCTTTCTTTTGGAAATTACACCCCTGGATAGGTTTGCATGCTGCAAACTTCCTTTGCAATAAAATCGATTTATTTGCAAAGCTATGAGATGTTATCGAGGCACCAAGTCTATTGAAGATTGCACAATCTGCCAGCGTGTAAATACCAGTGTGTACATTTTTGTCTGTGGCCCCAAGAATCAAACTTAGATCTTTTTTTTTTCCCCCTCTTCTTGTTAATTCTGTTTGAAACTTTTTTCTATCCCAGGGGCGGACAGAGTCAGGAATTCAAACTATGTGGCCCCAAAGAGAGAAGAAAACAAAACTCAATTATGTCTATAGAGCTCACCATTCTCTGTAGTTTGGTTGAAGGCAGAAAAAAAGAGCCAAATATTCTCTCATTTTAGGAAAGCAGACTCTTTTCCGATGTCAGGATTTATCTACAAACTGGGTTCTAGATGGACAGGCCAGATCCCCCAGTTGGGCCTAAACAGAATGGCGATCTAGCTTCTATTCCGTCTTTTTCAGGTTGTCCTCAACTTACGACCGCAAGGAGCCCAGAAGTTCCATTGCTAAGCAAGGCCGTCGTTAAATGAGTTTTGCCTCATTTTACGACCTTTTTTTGGCAGAGTCGTTACACGAATCGCTGGAGATGTTAAAATAGTAACAGGATTGTGACGTGAACCTGATTTTTCTTGACAGACAGTCGCACAAGGGGATCCAGTGACCCCGGGACACTGTGACCGTCATCAGTATGAGTCAGTTGCCAAGTTTCCAAATTGTCATCACGTGATCACATGATCATAAGTGTGAAAAACAGCCACAAGTTATTTTTTCCAGTGCCATTGCAACTTCAAATGGTCCCTAAAATGGCTGTAAGCCAAGGGCTGCTTGTAGTTCTCTCCGTGTTCTACACAACAAGCCTACAAGGTAGGCCAGTTATACAGCACAAGAGGACTAAGACAAGCTATTTTAACCAATGGTTTATTTTTAGTAAACAGAAAACATCCCCTAGAAAAATCTCAGTTTGTCCTGTTTACTCTGCCAAGCCAGACACGGCCTCGTCAAGTTTTTAACCAGCGTTATTAAATATATAAATATAAAAACCTTTTCCACTTTTCAGAAAGCCCTTTGTGCTGCCACTTGTTTACTGCAAAAAAAACCACACAATGTTGCAATGGATTCTGGGACAGCTCGCCCGTCAAAAGTGGACTGTTTTTCAAAGTCCCAAGTTTTGAATCCTTTGTTTTGATAGGATCCTATCCTTCGCTGCCTGCCTTTTCAATAAAATAAAATAAAATAAAATCTCAGCTACCAAAACCGGCTAAATGGAGAAGGCATTCAGTCCCTGGGATCAGATAACAACATCATAACAACATCATAACATAACATACATAACATAACATAAACATAAACACAAAATGACATTAAGCTATCATAAGCTTCACTTAAGCAAGCTTTAGCTGCGGTGAGGCTCCAGCAGACACAGCCAGTAAACCATAACAATAATGGTTTAATGCACTATAGCTCGTCCTTGACTTAACAAAATCATTTAGTGACCGTTCAAACTTACATCAGCACAGAAAAAAGCGACTTATGACCATTTTCACACTTAATAACCATCAGGTCACATGATCAAAATTCAGGCGCTTGACAACTGAATCACATTTATGACGGTCGCGGTATCCCCCGTGTGTGCGTTACGGGATCCCCATTTTGTGACCTTCTGGCAAACAAAGATTCACTTAACAACCGTGCTACTAATTTAATCATGCAGGGATTCAGTTAACAATCGTGCCAAAACTTAACACTTAATGCAGGTCTCACTTAGCAACATAAATGTTGGACTCGGTTGCGGTCGTTAAGTTGAAGACTACCTGTATTGAAACTGAGTAATAAGAAGTGTGGTTCCTGATTGTAAAATTGTCCACTTCCATTAGACTGTTCTGCAAACTCTGCTGGAAATTTCTCCTTCCCTTGCCCCCCCCCTTTTAACAAATGCACCCCAAAAACCGTCACTGTTATTTCTCTGTGGCTGGCCATCATTGTCTATCTCAGATTTGCAGATCACATCTGGGCAGGAAATTACAGTGGCTCCATAAACCTCGGAGGAAGCCCGGGAAAATTGCTAACGCTCTCCAAACTTCATGTACGAAGTTTCAACTTCCAAAGAAACGATCAATTTTTTTAAAAAACCCTTTCTTTTTTAATTATTAAAATCACCTCCCAGCAGTCGGAAGGAGAAAATTACAAAGATGTGCCGTTAAACTTTTTAAAAACTCCTCCCAATACAGATAATTTTAGGGACCGTTTGAAATTACAACGGCACCGGGGAAAAAGTCACTTAGGACCCTTTTTCACACTTAGGACCGTTGCACCTTCCCCATGGTCACATGATCACAATTGAGACTCTTGGCAACTGGCTCCTATTTATGACAACTGCAGCATCTTTGGGTTGCGTGATCCCCTTTTACAACCTCCGAAGTCAATGGGGGAAAACGAAATCGTAAAATGAGGCAAAACTCCCTTATCAACTGCCTCGCTTAGCAGCATAAATTTTGGGGCTTGTAGCCCGTATGGATTCTTAGCAGTTTGTGGTCCTTTCATTTCCCTGCGATAAATCTGAATTAAGGTGAGCCGCCGAAACAGATGGACGCGCAACAATTAATAAATATTTTTCTTTAACAAGGCAGTGGAAACAGGCAGCCGGCCGTGAGAACGGAAACGCAACGGTTGCCAAATCTGAGCTCAGCACACACTAACACACACACACACAATCTGATTTTTTAAGTTGCAAAGAAGAAATAAGAGCAAGGACAGTCAGATTTCAGACGGAGATTAAATTCGCCCCTTTGGGAGTCATTCCGGCTTTTATAAAATGTACTTTTAAACTCCGTGCTGCGTCCAGCCCAGCCACATTCTACCCGACGGGCCTCCAGATGTTGCAACATGTGGCTTCAGAAGGAAGTTTATCAGAAGCAGGAGAATGTTGACATGCAAAACTGATCCTGGATTTGATTTTATTTTTTAAAAAAAGAACCTCAAAGAAAAAAAAAAGAAAAAACCCCGAAGGGCCTGAAAAGTGGCAGAAGAAAAAATAAAAATAAATTGTGGGTTTTTGTGAATTTGGGGATGAAGTAGATCTGGATGAGAATTCTGCTTAAAAAAAGAGGGGGGCGGGGGAATAATGGGGGCATGCTTGCAAGAGGAGAAAAAAAGGAGGGGGGTTTCCCGACCTGCGAATAGAGGTTTTTTTTTGGGGGGGGGGAGAAAGAGAAGCACCCACTGAAGTGTGTTAAAAGGCACAACTGGAGAACCGTCGTCTCCCCTGCGGCTGTCAAACTTGGCAGAGGTTCGCGTTGTGCCACAAACGCCCTCGCTACTTCCTGCCCCAGGAAAACCCCGCTTGAGAGCTGCCACACGAGCCTCCCAGACTGGGATTCTGTGTGTGGGGTGTGTGTGTGTGCTGCGAGACCCACAACTTTGCAAAAACAAACAGCCACACAAACAAACAAACAAACAAACCACACACCCCTATCTGAGTCACGGGTGCCCGAATCGGACGGGGCAGACCTTGCCAGCTCCCCTTATCCCCCGTTTCCTGCCCCTTCCCCTGTCTTCACACACACAAACACACACACACACAGGCACCCACCCTCTTTAACCACGCACCCCAACTTTTGCAACGCTACACGTCCCAATCCAGCCTCGCCCAGTCTTCCCCAACCGGGCGCTCTTTGCTTTTCCCCATCCTTGCCAGCCCGGCTGCTTTTCCGCGGAAGCGACTGCCCGTTGCCCCGCCAGGGACGCGTGTTGCAACAGACGCCCCGCTTCTCTCTCTCTCTCTCTGCCCGCGTGTCTCTCTAGTACGTGTGGACGGGGGCGTCCCTCGCCAAGCCCCTCCAGCCCGGGTCGTCCGGACGGAGGCGGGGATGTTCGGAGCCAGCCCGACTCGGGAGGGGTGCGGGAGGGTCTCTCCCCCCCCCCAAAGCAGCCGGAGCCGCAGCTCAGCCCGGAGCGGCGCCGCGAAGCTCTCACCGTCCATGGGGGCTGCGCAGCCCGGCTGGTCCGCGCTCTCCCGCGTCCGCGCTGCTGCCAGCTGGCCCGGCAGGGGAGGATGGACGGGAGCCCGCGAGGAGGAGGAGGAAGCCGCGCCCGCCTCCCCCAGGAAGCCAGTGGGCGGGTGGCCCTCCCCTCCCGGGCGGGCAGGAGAAGCCGCAGCGGCGGCGGTGGCAGCAGCGGAGGAGGCGGAATCGTGGAGCCCTAGCTCTGGACGCCGGGGGATGTAGGTCCCTTCCGTCTGTTTCCTTCTTTCCTCCCCTTTTCCTTCCTTCCCTTCCGTCTATTCCTTCTTTCCTTCCCTTCTCCCCTTTTCCTTCCTTCCCTTTTCTCGGCTTCCTATTCCTTCCTGATTTTTCTTCCTTCCTTCCCTTCTCCTTCCTTCTTCCTTCGTTTCCTTTTTCTCTCCTTCCTTCCTTTTCTCGGCTTCCTATTCCTTCCTGATCTTTTCCTTCCTTCTCCTTCTTTTCCTCTCTCTTTTCTTCTCTTTCTTTGCTTCCTTCCCTCCCATCTATTCCTTCTTCCCTTTTCCTTCCTTCCTTCCCTCTTCCCTCTTCATGCTTTCCTTCTTTTTCTCGGCTTCCTTCCCTTCCGTCTATCCTTTCCTGGTCTTTTCCTTCCTTCCTTTCCTTCTTTTTCTCTGCTTCCTTCCCTCCCATCTATTTCTTCTTCTCCTTCTTCCCTTTTCCTTCCTTCCCTTTCTCCTCTTCATTCTTTCCTTCTTTTTCTAGGCTTCCTTCCCTTCCATCTATTCTTTCCCGGTCTTTTCCTTCCTTCCTTCCTTCCTTCCCTCCCATCTATTCCTTCCTTCCTGATCTTTTCTTTCCTTCCATCCTTCCTTCCTCCCCCCTTCTCCCTCGCCCCCCTCTCTCTCACATTTAGACAGCCACCCATCCCACTAAACAAGACTCTGGCTGGCATACAGTCAATAATGAAAACCATGTCCCAACTATCAAAACACTTTAAAATATGTATATCTAAACAAACTGTGTAAGGAAGGTAATAAAAAGAAGATTGCAGGCGGGGCACACGAGATGGGCCCAAAGGGGAGCAAAGGTTGGGAATGGTTTCGGGGCAAGGGAAAGCGGGGGTCTCTGGCTGAGGAATTCTGGGAGTTGAAGTCCACAAGTCATCAAAGGGCCAAGTTTGAAGACCCCTGCGCCTAGTCTCTTTAGCAGGAAGGGATGCCAGGATTCGGGAGAAAAGATCTACAGCTTCCAGATGTGGCTGCATAATTATTCCCCGCCTCCTCTGACTGTACTGGCACAACATCTGGAGTTCTCCTTGAGGACTAGAATGCTGACAGCAGAGTTTTAAAACCTCTTGCCTTTTGCTAGCCTGTTCTCTAGCGCTGGCAGTTTTTTTTACAAAAGCAAAGGATGGCAGCATTGTCTTATTCTCCAGAGGGGGTCAAAGGCGGAAATCTGGGGGAAAGCCATTATCCAGATAAGCTACATTTCTTGGCTAGTCAACCCGGTTCGTGACTGTCGTTTTGCAGGTGGGGGAAACAGCTGCTTCCAAGGAACAATAGCACGGCAAGGTAGGACTGGCCCAACCATTTTCAATTTCAACCAATTTTCGATTTCATGCTCAGTTGATCTCTTGCCAGAAAGCCCCAAACTCTTCCTGGCTGGTCTGTTTCGGCCAAGATTCGGCAACTTCCTTGATCACACGCGGATCCCCTTGCTCAGATCCCATTTGCAGAAACTTCTAAGAAGCCACCGATTATCTGCTCAGGTTGAAAAAAGTCTCCCGACTCACCTGGGCTATAGTTTTGCCTGTTTTATGCCATCGGCCACAAGTAACAACATTCACACAACCTGTGAAGCCAAACTCACCCTGGCTTAGCGTGTGAACCCATCCTTCACGACTCCCAAATATTGTGGCTTCCAACATCCAGGCAATCTTGAATAAACAAACCCTTGAAATAAATCACCGGCAGCCAAAAGCTTACGACATGATTTATTGAATTTCTGCTCTGCTTTTCCACTCAAGCAAATATGGGCGAGGGCCGCAGCCCTACGCTAAGCCATGAATTGCGGTTTAAAAACCACGATCGGGTTACGCTCCGTGCGTTAAGGGAGGACACGACGGTTGAGGACGCGAGGTAAAGTCAGCCATTCCAGCGTTGTGAATTGTGGCTTAGCACCAGGCTGAGGAGGTTGATCAGGGCGTAAGGGGATAAACAATGGCCAATGCAGAGGGTGCCTCAACTTATGACCAAAGTTTCTGTTGCTAAGCCAGACAGTTGTTAAGTCGCTTTTGCTCCATTTTATGACCTTTCTTGCTACAGTTGATAAGAGATTCACTCTGGTTGTTAACTTAGTCACAGGATTGTTAAGCGGCTTCGCCGTTGACTTTGTTTGTCAAGTCGCAAAAGGGGATCTCGTGACCCCGGGACACTGCGACCGTCGTAAAGACGAGTCAGTTGCCAAGCTTCTGAATTTTGATCACGTGACCACGGCATAAGGGTGGAAAACTGTGCTAAGTCCCTTTTTTCAGTGCCGCTGTAGCTGTGAACGGTCACTAAATGTGGACCTGTTGTAAGTAAGAGACTGCCAGGATTGTATCCCTTCCTTCAGTCATCGCTGAAAAAAACGAATCTGGCTCCTGAAATATGTGTCCACAGCGACACTCTTTGTGTTGAGAAAGTTTTGGGTGAGGCCGGAGTGTGTTGCAAAGACACACCTCGTTGCTGGAAGTCCTTAGCTCAGCGTTAAAGGTTGTAAAAACTGGGTGTGGGAAAGCGATGAGCGCATTTATTTGAGGAAGGCCAGCACCAGGCTAAGAAATTCAGCTTCACTGTTCTTCGATCACTTAGTGAGTCTCTTCTGGTGCCAATCAAGCTGGGGCAAACTGAGGATTTAAACCCCTCCCCAGATTGGAGATTCTCATTCCTACGTTCGTTTTCCAAGCGGGTAGACCTCACCGTGATTGGGTAATTCCAGGCGCGTCCGAGAAACAAAACGGGTTCGGACGCAGCAAAGATGGAGGCAAACTAGATAGGCGATGTCACAAATCTATTTGTTTGCCACCCCAACAGCAAACACGATCAAAGTAAAATATGGCAGCGTGCGGAAAGCAGCGTGATTTCCCCCCAAACGTAGGCAAAAAGGACAAAATTTGGTAAGGTTTTCCCAAATCCGGATAAACCCCGGTTTGCTAAAGAACCATCTTAGGTTGAATTCGCCCATCCCTGTACCCGAAATTAAACCATTACAGAGTATGCTTTAAAGCGGTGTTTTTCAGCCTCGGCAATATAAAAAGCGGGTGGACTCCTTGACTACAACTCCCAGAATTCCCCAGCCCCAGCATGCTTTAAGGGGTGTGAACTTCAAGTCCCAGAATGGCCCCCTGCAATTTTTATTTTATTTTAGTAAAGAAATTAAATAAAGTTAAATGGGAATTGAAGTCCAGATACCTTGAAGAATGCTGGCTGGAAAATTTGGGGAGTTGTAGTCAATTCCATGCAAGCTGGCTGGGGAATTCTGGGAGTTGTAGTCTAGTCGTCTCAAAGTATCCTGGATGAGGAATTCTGGGAGTGGAAGTCCACATATCTTAAAGCGTGCTGGATGGGGAATTCTGGGAGTTGAAGTCCAGAAGTCTGAAATGGGCAAAAACTGCCTTTTCCCACCGCAGGAGATAGGAGAGACCCAAGAAAATGTGAATTGGCCAATCCTGGTTTGTTAAAAGATTTGTTACAAGAGTCTTGGGGGGGGGGGGAATCTATGAAACTCGACAGAAGGATTGTTAAGGTTCCCATGCATATTATCAGAGCAGCCTTCAGGACAACACTAAGAGACGCACACAGCAAGTGGGACAGGACCCAGCCCCTCCCCAGGACCGGGGAACCATTTTCCCCATCCAGATTTATTTAAATATTGGGTCATAGAGTTCTCTTCCTGTAAGGCAGCGTCCTGGCCATCGGCCCCATCACACAAAGAGAGCTTGGGTGAGCGCAGGATTCAGCCTTCATAAATTAATGTGTTCTCTCTCTAACTATACAAGGCAATCCCATTCCAGCCTGGGGTGGGCTCTCCAGCCCGGCAAAGATGTCCACCCCCATTGTGGTACCTGGATGGGAGCTGGTCTCACACCTCGATGTGGGGATCGGAGCCGAGTCCCTGCTTCTGTAAGAGCTCCTCCTGTTTCATCTTAGGCTTCTCGGTGCGGGTGTGCCAGACGAGGACCTGAAAGAGAGACGGGGATGGTGCTTCCTCACTGCCTGAGGATCGGTCTACAGGTAGTCCTCAATTGATGACCACTACTGGGGGGCAGAAGGTTCGTTGATAAGCAAGGCAGTTAGGGAGGTCCTTGGTGCTTTACAGTTGTTTTAAGGCAGTGGTTCTCAACCTTTTTAATGCCGCGACCCCCAACCGGTCGTAAGTCGAGGACTAAACCGGTCGTAAGTCGAGGACTAAACCGGTCGTAAGTCGAGGACTACCCAACCGGTCGTAAGTCGAGGACTTTCCCTGCCCGGGAGCACCACACATGCGTGGTGCCGTCCCCTGCACCGGCCGAGGCATAGCTGGCAAGCGGAAGAGACGGAGCAGGCTGACCACCAGCTGGGCCACCAGCCCAAGGGAGGTAAGGCACCCGCCGGAAAAGGTGAAAAAAAATGGCGGACAGCCTTGCTTGGCAACCCCCGTGAAATGGTCGATCAACCCCAAATGGGGTCGTGACCCATAGGTTGAGAACCGCTGTTTTAAGGGAACCAGATGGCCATTAACCGAATCCTGGCTTTCCCCAACTGACTTTGCCAGCTGGGAAGGCCGTCCTCTCCTTCTAACCTTGGTGCAGTTGTCCGCCTTCGGCTCCAGCTCCTCCATGGAGACCAGGGACTGCAGCAGGCTGCTCTCCAAGTAGCCCCGCTCGGCCAGCAAGTCGAAGCGTGCCTCCGGGTTGGCCAGCAGCAGCGACAGGGCCACGGCGAAGCCCGCCATGTCAACGGGGAAGGGCCTGTTGGGCTTCCATGCCGTGTAGAAGCCGGCCACTTTGCCCTTTTCCACCAGGGGCCGCTCGAAACGGAGGCCTCCCACCAGGCCGACGGGCCAGACCGAGACCCTCTTGGTGGAACGGATCTGTCGGGAAGAGAAAATCAGCAGAAGAACTTCAGCGCGACAGTCTTTGCCTCCTTCCTTAACCAGAGCTTAATGGTTAAACCGTAACTCTTCCCAATAGTGGGTTTGCCTCTTTTGATTGCAGGATCCTGAACCCGCAACGGCTCTAAAGAGCCTTCTCAAACTCCTTGGCTTACAACCGTTCATTTAGCAACCGTTCAAAGTTACACTGGGCCTGAAAAAATTACGACCGGTGCTCACTCTTTTTTCTTTTGGGGGGGGGTATAGATTTTATTAGTTTTTATAGTTTAGGGGTAAGGAAGGGTCGGGGTTAGGGTTGGGGTTTTTCCAAATAACATTTTCAGTATTTAGCAAACAGCATAATGTCTGGATAGATATATTTAACAATAATAGATATAGCTAATTATCATAAACAATATGTTAATTCATCACTCAACAGCCTTCTTACTAATATAAGTTCAAAATTACGTATCACGTTCCTTTCTCTCTGACTCGTTTTTCTAGCCATTGATAAAAAAATTTCCCCTGTTCTAAAGTACACTGAATCTTCTTTCTCCTTCATCTTTAAAAATCTATCCATTTCTGCACACCCTAGAATTTTCTTAATTAGTACTTCTTCAGCTGGTAAGTTTTCATTTTTCCAGTGTTGGGCAAATACCATTCTTGCTGCCGTTAATATGGTGCTCGCTCTTACGACTCCTGCAGCATCCTCAGGGTCATGGGATCAAAACCTGGGACACTTGGTGACAGAGTAACATTAAAGAAAAAAGAGAAAGAAGTCTCAGTGTGCTTTAGAACGTGGGACAATTTTTATCAATGGCTAGAAAAACGAGTTAGAGAGAAAGGAACATAATATGTACTATGTAACGTTGAATATATACTAGTAAGAAGGCTTCTGAGCGATTAACTAACATATTGGTAATATAGAAATTATTACTCATTTTTTTTAAATACATGAACCCAAACAACATGCTGTTTGCTAAATATTAAGAATGTTATTTTTAAAAAAATTTAACCCTTACCCTAATCCTATAAAAATTAATAAAACACACACACACACACACACACACACACACACACACACACATATATAAAAAGTTAGGATACTTGGCAATGGGCATGTATTTATAACAATAGTCCTAGACTTATATACCGCTTCATAGTGCTTTACAGCCCTCTCTAAGCGGTTTACAGAGTCAGCATATTTGCTGACCTCGTCAAAGAGGCGGAGGCTGTAGGTGTTGTCGTCGTCCGCAAAGTACACCACGCCGGCGTCGGTCAGCTTGCGATGCTGGCGCAGCCACTGCAGGGCCAAATTCCGTTGCTCTACTCCGCGTGGCTTCAGCCAGTTGGGGTCAGTCTCCTTCCGCTGGTGCTCCTTGGGGGTCTCAGCATGGAGGTGGGTGAAAGGCAGCTTACTTTGGGCCAGCAACTCGGAGACTAGCTGGGTCCGGCGGGGCGAGTCCTCCACCACGATCCAGTGCAGGTTTTTGACGTGCATCAACGTCTGGGAGAGCCGGACCAGTTCGGCTTTCTGAACCAGCCTGCAAAGCAGGAAGGAGCGATCGAGTGGTTATGTGAGGTCCTTGTGTCAAACAACAGAGAGTATTTTTTTTTCTTTTCTTTCTCTGTTTCTCTCCATCGCTCCTCTCTCCTCCCTCAATCCCTCTTTACTTCCTCCCTCCCTCCCTCAAGCGCTAGTCATTTGCTTAGAATGAGGACTAGAATCCTTCTTTCCTTCCTCTGTCCCTGTTTTCCTTCCTCCCTCCCCTCCCTCTTTCTTTCCTTCTCCCCTTTCTCCCTCCCTCCTCTATGTCTTCCTTTCTTCCTTCTATCCATCCATCCATCCTCCATTAAAACAGTAAATTAATGACAATCCTTACTGAAAACCACTATATACTCTATCTGTCTGTCTGTTTATCTATCTTCCATTAAAACAGTAAATGAGACAATCCTTACTGAAAACCATTATATAATTGTCTGTCTGTCTCTCTATCTATCTATCTTCCATTAAAACAGTAAATAAGGCAATCCTTACTGAAAACCATTATATAATTTTCTGTCTGTCTGTCTGTCTGTCTATCTGTTTATCTCTCTCTCTCTCTCTGTCTTCCATTAAAACAGTAAATAAGGCAATCCTTGCTGAAAACCATTATATAATTGTCTGTCTGTCTATCTGTTTATCTATCTATCTATCTATCTATCTATCTATCTATCTATCTTCCATTAAAACAGTAAATAAGGCAATCCTTACTGAAAACCATTATATAATAATTGTTCAAAAGTTTTAACAGCAAAGCTAAACCAGGAAAGGAGAATGAGAGACGGAGGAACGCTGATACTAAGGGAGCCATCACACGAGTTCACCTGTCCCCCGGAGTCCCCTGGCCTGCTGGCATAAGCAAGGCTCGAGGGATCTTCGGAAGCTGAGGAGTAATGAGGTCAAACTTCTCTCTGGAGGGAGAAGATTCCACAATACGGGCAGAAATGACATCACTGGAGATCGGAAACAGGAGCAAGAGGGCCAAACAATTCCAAGAGGCATTGATTTTTGGAATCAGGCTCAGCATCATCCTCTAGGAAGTTCCGTCGCCTACCTGGCATAGGTGGGCGTGACCACATAGATGACCACCGGTGTGTCTTCTATCGGTCCCAGCACCTTTTCCAGGCCCTGCAGCCGCTTCACTTCTCTTTGCAACTGGGACAGGCGCTTCTCCTTGGCGTGGATGAGGTCGCTAGCAGCCTTCAGGTGTTGGCTGCAATCACAGGGCTGCCCTACAGCCAGACAAAAGGAAGCCTGCACTGTGAAGCCGCTCCTTCCTCTCTTTTGCATTTCCCAAGTCTATACATGTAATCCCTTTTTTTCCCCCTTTTATTATTTATTATAGCAACTAAGATAAACTAAGATTTATTAAAGCAGTGGTTCTCCACCTGTGGGTCGGGACCCCATTTGGGGTCGAACGACCATTTCATGGGGGTTGCCAAACAACGCAGTCCGCCATTTTTTCCCCCCTTTTCCTTAGCGTGCTACTCCCTTTTATTCTATTGGCTTTCGAAAGCCAATAGAATAGACTCTCTTGAATAGAGTCTAATTCTATTGGCTTTCAAAAGCCCATAGGAATTGTCCAGGCTGTCTCTGCCCTGCTGAGCCCGCCAAAAGTCCCAGTCTGCAAACGGTGCTGCACCAGTTGAGTAGTCCTCGACTTACGACCGGTTGAGTAGTCCTCAACTTACGACCGGTTGGGGGTCGTGGCATTAAAAAGGTTGAGAACCACAGTATTAAAGCAACTAAAGACGATTAAGGGCCTGGAGACTAAAAAAAATTATGAAGAACGGTTGCAGGAATTTGGCAGGGCCAGTCTAGAGAAAAGAAGGACCAAGTGTGACATAATAGCTGCATTGCAGTATTTGAGGGGCTGCCACAAAAAAGAGAAGGGGGATCAACTTATTTTCTGAAGTACCATAATGGATGGAACCTAAGCAAGGAGAGATCCAACCTAGAAATAAGGAAAAAAATTCCTAATAATAAGAACAATTAACCAGTGGAAAGGCTTGCCTCAAGTTGGAGGTTTTTTAAGAAAAGACTGGACAGCCGCTTGTCTGAAATGGTGTAGGGTCTCCTGCTTGACCAGGGGGTTGGACTAGAAAACCTCCAAGGTCCCTTCCAGCTCTATTCTGATTGAAATATTTACCCATCCATCCATCCCATTTATTTGCCGTCCATCTCACCATGGGGTTATTGTTAAATTTATTTGCCTCCATCTCGTTTCAAAGAGACTCTGGACTTACAATAATTCGTTTAGTGATTCATTTGAAATTACTATTTATTTATTTATTAAAATTTATAGACCACCCCACTCCCGCAGGACTCCGGGCGGCTAACAATAAAAACACAACATAACTTAACAAAACAAACAATACAATAACATTCATCCAGGGGTCAGATTTTATAAACCCCAGGCCTGCCGGAAAAGCCAGGTCTTAAGCAGCACTGGAACTAGTGACTTACGACCGATTTTCGCATTTATGACCGTGGTAGCATCCCCATGGTCACGTGAAGAAAATTCAGGCCCTTGGCAACAACTGCAGTGATTGACTTAACAAGGGTGACAAGCAAGGTTGTAAAGGGGGCAAAACTTGCTTAAGGACCATCTTGCTTGGCAATGGAAATGTTGGGCTCAGTTAGGTTGTAAGTCAAGGATTACCTATACAAGCCCAGACTTTTATCTATCCTGTTGGCAAGGAGAGACACATTCTTGATCCCAATTCTGATACTCACCCAACTGCAGCAAGGCGTACATGAGGCCAGTCACTGACACCAGGAAATAGACGACAAAAACATTTTTTAATTTCACCTTCATGGCACAGCCTAAGGAGAGAGAGAGAGAGAGGCAAAATGCCATTTGTTAAAACCAGGTCTGGATATCGGCCTCCCATTTTCCTACGGTTAACTCTGGGTGGTTTACATTAATAAAACTGTCATTATTCTACAATTGAAATTTTTTAAACCCTAATTTTGAGGTTCATTTCAGGCATTTTTAATTTCTCTGTTACAGTTATCATGCACCATCCGTAGCCCCTCTTTGAGGCATATAGTTAAGATATATGAAATAAAAATAAATTTCTAGCACCGTATCCTGCTTCTTTCTAAAAAAAAAAATTCCATTTTTTTCCTCCCCTTGCTTAATACTCTTCCAGGTAACCTGCCACAGGGTGTCCCATAAAGGCCTGCTGTGCTACTATAGCTCCCATCATCCCCAGACCCGCTTTCCTTCATCCAGAACCTCACGTCACTTCCAGCCACCTCCTCCTACTGTACTCTGAGGTAGCTCTTGCCTCACTCTGCACCTTCTCGGGAGAGACTACAAGGCCCATCATCCGCCCACCCACCTCTTGCATCCAAGAGTCAGGGGTGCTGCACTACAACACCCATCATCCGCTCTTCAGCCTCCAAGAGAGATGCGAAGCGGCTGTCCCCGACCTGTCCACCTCTAAATGCACTGGTATAGAACCCATCATCCTCTACCGTCTGACTTTTTTTGGGGGGGGGGGCATGGCAGGTCGGAGTATCAAGGAGCGCGCCAGGTTGGGGAAAGCATCTCCCCTCTGTCGTTCCACCCATCTGCGCAGGCGCAGTTATGTCGCACCCCCGAGGTTCCACAGCCTGACGGCGGCCGCGGAAAGGACGGCGGGGAGACGGTGTAACACCGTTACCATGGCAATGGAGCCAAGGCCTAAGCTCACCGCTCGCGGTTGCCGCCTCCGAGGGCGAAGGAGGAAGTGGCGGCCTTTCTCCTCAGCTCGTCAAAGCCCTTCCATCTGATTTGGGGGTCCGCGCTTTCTTTCCCCCGCCCTCCTGCTCGCCCGTCAGGCCACTTCCGGTCCGTCCGTTTTCGTACTCCTTCGGCCTCCGTCGCCAATCCGGGGTCCCGGAACAACTTCCGGCCTCATCGGTTTGCCTCAGAACACGCCCCGCCCGCCAGTTCAAAATAGAATACCCGTCCATACATTTTGGGTTTGGGGGCGGGGCGCGAGAGGAGGGATTCAAAAAGAGGCGGGAAAAAAAGACGCGCGGAAGAGAGAGGCTGAGAAGACGAGCGGCGAGGGGACAGAGGGGCACGTAAAACAGAAGCGCACCAGAAGCCGAGCAGATGAGTGGGACGGATAGAGAGGCCAGGGGAGCCGTGCAGCGGAGAGGTTGAGAGAGACGCACGCGAGAAGCCGAGCAGAGGAGTCAGTCGGATAGAGCGGCCAGGGGGAGCCGACCAGCGAGTGGATTTGTGTGTGAGAGAGGCAGGCATCTCAACAGAAAGGGATGGAGCCCACCAGAGCGGGATGAAGCAGAGCTGAAGAAGCTTCTTGGATGAGAAGCGAAACGTCTTCAAAGGGAAACAAGAAAGTCCAATTGCCTCCTGAAAAAAAGACACATCTTGCCAGGCAGCTTAGACAACGACCCTGTTAGGCTCTACTTAAGTGTATTAAAAGAGAAAGAGGCACCCTGAACTCATGAAAGCAGTGGGAGAAAAAGGGGAGCCATAGGGGATGTCAAGAAAAGCCACAGAATTGTCTCTAGATCAGGGATCTTCAACTTGGCCCTTTTATGACTTGTGGACTTCAACACTTGTTTTGTTTTGTTGTATGTGTGCTACTTTTGAGAGCAACAGAATTTCATTTTTAATGGGTGCCAACATGCCCACAGTAAAAAAATGACAAAGGTTATCTATCTATCTATCTATCTACCTACCTACCAACCTACCCATCTATCTTTCTATCTACCATTCAATCCTATCATTCTATCAATCATTCTATCTGTATATTCTATCATTCTATCGATATATTCTATATCAACCCATCAATCTCTAATCTATCAATCATTCTATCCAAATATCTATCATTCTATCTACACACACACACACACTCCAGTGGTGGGATTTAGCCAGTTCACACCACTTCGGCAGAACCGGCAGCTAATTTTTCGTTGCCCAGGCCCAGAATGGATTTCCAGAAGCAGCATCCACACAAAGAACCAATTGTTTACATATTTGAAACCTAACACTGACACACACACACATCTATATGTACACTTTGAGAAGAAGCAACTGAATTTCATTTTTAATGTCTGCCATTGTGCCCACAGGAAAAAATGACAAAGGTTATCTAATCTATATCAATCATTCTATCATTTTATCTATAACTGTGGAGGAGGGGGGGGGATACTAGTGGCCCTTTTGGGAAAAGGGCTACAAAAAGAATAAAAATGTTTTTTAAAACAAATCTTTAAAAAGAATTGCTCGCTACAATTTCATTGGAAAGTAACCTCATACACTAATGGAATAGCAACAGGAATAAATTCTCAAGGAAAGGGCATTGCAGCAAAGGTTTGTTTTTTTTTTAAAGAGAATAAAGTTTAAATTTTAAAAAGTGCCTTAGCTTCCTTGAAATCACTTTCTGTTAAAGAAGGAATGAAAATGAATTTTAAAAAAAATCTTAAGGACTGCTCACTATGATTTCGTAGGAAAGTAACTAGTGTAATAATAATAGCAATAAGTTCTCAAAGGAAGACCATTGTAAAGTGTTTTTTTCCCCCTTCCTTTCCCAGCAAAATCTGGTATTTTTTTACCAAGAGCCTTGAAGCAAGTGCTTTGCCAGAAAAAGAAGCGTTTGATCCGTTTTTCTTTTAACATCAAAGTAGCCTCCAGGTTAGTTCAAATCACAACGGCGAGACTTTACGGCATTTTTATTTTTTCATTTTCCATCTTTTTATCAAAACACTCAAGTCGGTAAAAGCTTTACCTGCGGATGTCATGGCAATCAGGAAGGGATAAGAAAAGATTTTGGGGTGTGTGTGTGTGTGTATGTGTTAAGGGATTTTTTTTTCTCTAAAAGCCCTGCTCCGTGCCTTTTTTTTCTTTTTTTTTGCCTGTAAACATGTAAAGGGAGAAATCCGCCAAAATCAGGAATGTTAATCAACACAGACACTTAGGGATAATTAAAAAAAACCACAAAACGAAAGCTTTTGGCTTGTTGGTAGGAGCGAAGCCCGGAGGCAGGAATGAGAGAAATGAGGCAGAGCAGCTACAAGGAAAAATTCTAGCCCCTCTCCCAGGAAGATGGACCCCCTGTTTTTCTGTTTCCTGCAAGGAAGGGGCTGCTTCTACAGCAGCTTATGCCACCACCTCATTTTTCCTTGATCCCTATGCAGGACAGTCATTTCCACTTGCTCACAAGTCTAAGCCTGGTTCCTAACAACAACAACAACATCCCCCCTTTTATCTTCACATGATCTGTCTGATCTGCCCTCCCCACCAAAAAATAAAAATAGCCATAAATAGAAGCGACAGTGATTCACTGACACCTAGGTCACCTCCCTCCCTTAGAAACAGAGGTAACCCCCTCTCTGAAACAAAAGGGGGGGGGGATTTAGCAAGGGGATCCTCTTGGGAAGGGCAGGAATTAGGCCGACGTTTTGTGGTACACAAGTTCTTGCAAACTGCAAGAGGTTTAAATACGGGGATGGTGGAGAAAAACAAAAGGTTTTAGTACATTCACCAGCTGGCGAGAAAATGGGTTTAAAAAGCAGTCCTTGCCAACTACAATTGGATTGCTGTTTGGGTCCCCCCCCCCATAATTGGTCCAGGAACCGATTGAAAACTTCAGCCAGAATAAGTGGGCAGAGAGAAGGGGAAAACGGGGGTGGTGGTGCAGAGAGTCAGGACCACCAGCTTTGGAAAGAGGCAACCCAGGTTTGCATTATCCAGAAAAATAATGGGGAGGGGGAGATAGTTGGGGGGGGCAGGGGGGTGTTGGCCACCAGTCCCCAGAGGGGAAACGAGTTGCAATCCAGCGTCGCCAGGAGAGTCCTCAATTTTACAGCAAATATTGCTAAAAGTTGGAGGGAGGGAGGAAGGAATACAGACACCGGGCAGACAGGGAGGGAGGAAAGAGGGAAGGGAAGAATGAAGAAAGAAGAGAGGGAAGGAGAAAGGAAAAAGATGGGAGAAAGGAAAGGGAGGGAAGAAGAAAGGAAAGGTGGAAGAAAGAAACGAACAGAGGGAAGAAGAGAAGAGATAGTGGAATGAAGGAAGGAAGGAATAGAGGGAAGGAAAAAGAGGAGAGCGGGAAGGAAGGAAGGAAGGAAGGAAGGAAGGAAAGAGAGGAAGAGAAGGATAACAAGAGCAGAGAAAGGAAAGATACTCCTCATGCCTTCTGAACTGGGACACGGACTATAGATACAGTGGCAGTGGGGCATGTCCAGATCTACCTGCCCCATGGATTGGGACTAGGATCTTCGACCCCCACCCCCCACCCCCTCCTCCAAATATCCCCCTGCCCCTCTGCCCAGCTAATTCTTGTCTCCCCCGCCCCCCGCCATTATCGTAGCGAGATGCTCCAGTCTTCTCCGACGCTCATGGCAGGCTTGCGGATGGTTAAAACGGAGGTTTCGGCTTCGTGGCTGAAATCCAGGCGGGTCTCGTCGGCTCCTGGACGATGGGAGGTGGAAAGGTGGGGGGGGGGAAGAGAGAAGAGAGGAAGACTCTTAAGTCTCAGCCAGAATAAGAATAACACACTCCAAGGGACCTGAGAGGTCATCTAGTCCAACCCCCTAGTTCGGGGACCACGTGCTATCAGGATCGGAGTAAGGACTGGTGGTGTGCCAAAATTCGCTCCTCATTTCCGTCTTTGCCCCATGAAAAGAATAACAGAGTCGGATGGGACCTCGGAGGTCATCTAGTCCAACCCCCTGCTCAAGCAGGAGACCTTTACTGAAACACAGAATAACAAGAGTTGGAAAGGACCTCAGAGGTCATCTAGTCCAACCCCCTGCTCAAGCAGGAGACCCCAGTCTCTTCTTAAAAACCTCCAATGTTGGAGCACCCACAACTTCCGGAGGCAACTTCCGTTCCACGGGTTAAATTGTCCTCAGCGTCGGGAAATTCCTCTTTCGTTCTAGGTTGCTCCTCTCCTTGATTTGCTTCCCTCCAAGAAATCATTTACTACTTCCATCCAAAAGGAAATAGTCAACGTGGTGTTAACTTTCGCCCCTTCCACCAACTCACCCTCTTGTTTGAGAAAGACCGCTCCCGGTTTGCCTGCCCCGAGGATCACCACCCGTTCAATCCAGGCCGGAGTTTCAAAGCTGCCTTTTGGATCTGCCGTACTGAAATAAAAATTGGGGGGGGGGGATTCAGCAAGAAGAAAAAAGGGGGTGCTGGATGATTTAGGAGAGGGAGAAGAGGAAGAGGAAGGAAAAAAACAACTAGACTGGGTACCTGGCCGTCAGCACGTTGCCGGAGAAACGGAAGAGGCGATGCAGATACTGTCCTTTCGTCTCAAAATTATACGTGTGTCCATCGTCGACGAAAAGCTCCCCTTGTGCCGTTCCCTGGAGAGATCAGAAAAAGCAGAAGAGACCCGAAATGATTGGGGGGATCCCAAGCTAGACCCAGACTCGCATCCTTCTGAGGTTGATAAAATGAGGACGCTTTTCGCCACGGTTGTAAAGTGGATCCCTGCAGTTGTTAGTGAAGCACGCAGTCGCGAAGCGAATCCATTGATTTGGCTAATCAGAAGACGGCTGGGACGGCCACAAGTGGCAGTCACGTGACCCTAGCATCCTGCAGCCATCATAAATACAGGCCACTTGGATCACGTGACCCTGGGGATGCTGCAACGGTTGACTGACAGTACATCAGTCTCTTTCCCCCACCCCCCGAGGGCCGTTGCGAACCAAACAGTTGCGAAACAAATGTTAAGCGAAGAACGACCTGCACGCATCCCCACGAACAGGGTTTTATCCCTTGTCAGGGTCTTCAGGATGTTATCTCAGGGCTAAACAAGCATCTCACAGACTCCTAAACCAGGGGGTCCCCAATCCCCAGTCCGTGGCATGCCAACAACCGGTCCGCACAAACAAGCGAAGCCCCGTCCGCGGGATGTAGGCAGCACACAAAACCACGCACCCTCCGGTCCGTGGAAAAACCTCTCTCCATGGAACCGGTCCCTGGTGCCCAAAAGGTTTGGGGGGACCTCTGTCCTAAACCTATCCACCACCACCCCATCTCCCAATCTCACCTGAGGCCCCAAAGCCACGTAGAGTGTGTATGGGTCGTTCTGCATGCAGTCCGAAGAACGCCGGACCCGCTCCTTCCGGGCCACGATGCTGCCGCCACGCTGGTAGACAGGAATCTTTGGGAACAGAGCAAAGGTTAAGACATCATGAGGCTTGTGCAGGAGATGACCAGGCTGAGCCCAAAGGAGGGTGGGGTCAAACGTGTCATTAGTCTTGACTCCCTTCGCGCTCACAAGACATCAAAGACCAGCCCAGCTTGAATTCTTCTGACTGTTTATCCACCACCAATTTTCTTTTGACTGTTGTTAGTTCAGATTCTTGTAGAGTTGCGTTAGCGTGCAATAAACCTGCACAGGCAGTCCTCGACTTACACCCACAATTTCAGTTGCTGAATGGGACTTGTTAAATGAGTTTGGCCCCGTTTTACTGCTTGTCTGGCCACAGTCACTAAGGGGATCACTGCAGCTGTTAAGTTAGCCACACAGTCGTGAAGAGAATCCATTTTCCCTGTTCGCCAGAAGGTCGCCAAAGGGAGGGAATCACCTGACCCGTCGTAAATACGAGTCAGTTGCCAAGTGTCTGAATTTTGATCCCATAACTGTGCGGGTGCCGCAGCGGGTCGTAAGCTGTGCAAATCGATCACAAGTCCCTTTTATTCAGTGCCATTGTAACTTTGAATGGCCGCTAAATAAATTGTTGTTAAGTTGAGGACTGCCTGTGGAAAGGTCCTGATTTGACCCCTGAATCTCGGACTTACGCTGCTCATGCTGACCGTCAGATAAAACGTCTGCGGGGCGTGGAGCTTCTGGTGGGTGTGGACATCGTACCAAACCTGCCAAGAAAATAATTGTTTTTTAGAGGATTTGCTGAGCCAGATCTACAGCCCCCGGAGGACTTCTGTCTGAAAAAGCGCCAGGCCGCCGGTGTAAAAACTGTGCTTCCTGAAGAGGCCAAAAAAAAAAAAAAAAAATGACAAATTTGGAGAGATGTCAAGCTTCTCTTCCGACAGCTTGTTTTCATAAGATAAACTTGCGGTTTTTGAAACGTTGTGCTTCAGGGCACAACTGAGGCTGAGCGGTTTATTCTGGGATGACGCAATGGCTCTTGAGCTTCGGGTATGGCAGGAAATTCTTCTCAGTAAAATATTCCTCTTTTTAAAAGGAATTGTTTTTCCCAGCCAGTGTTAACACTGAGAGAGAGAGAGAGAGAGAGAGCCTTTTGATGTAGTGGTTAAAGTTCTGGCCTACAAGCTAGGAGACAGTGAGTTCTAGCTCCGGCCTTAGGCATGAAAACATCTGGGTGCATATGGGCCAATCACCAGCAGGTGAATTCTAGTCCTGCCTTAGGTATGAAAATGGCTGGTGTCTCTGGGCCAGTCACCAGGAGACAGTGAGTTCTAGTTCCATCTTAGGCATGAAAATGATTGGGTGCGTAGCGGCCAGTCACCAGGAGACAGTGAGTTCTAGTTCCGTCTTAGGCATGAAAATGACTGGGTGCGTATGGACCAATCACCAGGAGACCGTGAGTTCTAGTCCTAACTTAGCCATGAAAGCTGGCTAGATGACTGAGCTAATCACCAGGAGATGGTGAATTCTAGACCCACTTTAGGCATGAAAACGGCTGGGTGGCTTTGGGCCCATCACCAGGAGATGGTGAGTTCTAGTTCCATCTTAGGTATGAAAATGACTGGGTGCGTATGGGCCAATCATCAGGAGATGGTAAGTTCTAGTCCCCACTTAGCCATGAAAGCTGGCTAGATGTCTTTGGCCCAATCACCGGGAGATGGCGAGTTCTAGTCCAGCATTACGTATGAAAGCCAGCTGGGTGACTTTGGACCAGTCCCTCTGTCATAACCCAGCCCACTTTACAGGGTTGTTGTGCATAAAACAGGAAGAGGAAGGAGTGTTAGGAATGTTCCCCGCCTCAATTTTTTCTAAGAATAACAAGAGGGGGGGATAAACACCTAATAACTACAGCTCACTCCAACTCACCAATCACACTCACCTCTCCTTTGCCAGGTAAATAGATTTGTACACCCCGGGCTCCTTGTGCAGTTACTGGATGAACCAACAACGCATCGCCTGGAAAGGAGACAGTCAATGAGATCTAGAAACTTGAACAAACTGCTTACCGTATTTCAAACAACAACCAAATTCAGTCCTAATCACAGGACCAAGTCCAGAATGACGGCCGTTTAATTTGTAGAAGTTGTTAAGCAGGTCATCGTGTGATTGTGCCCAAATTTGCAACCCTTTTTTTTGTGTGTGGGGGGGGCAGACCTTAAAGATAGCATCATGGTTGTTAAACAAACCCACTATAGCTAATGGGTGTTTGTTTTTTTGCTGGAAAGCCTAAGTAAACACTAGTTCCTGGATAAAAACAACGAAAACCATAGGATTTTATCTTTGCCCTTCCTGGTTCTGACATACACGCACGCACGCACTCTCACACACAAACACACACACAAGAAAAACTCACCAAGTAAATACTGGTCATCAATGGCGTACAAGGTAGGGTCTTGGGGGTATTCGACCCACAGCGGTCTGTCAGAAAACAAAAATTAATATGGGTCAAAATAAAAAAATATCACACAATACCATCGCTAGATGGAAAAATTATGCCAGAGTAGGATTAACTATGATGGTTTGACATAATCCATGCATTGAGAAAACATGATTCACGAGAAGAGATCAACATAACTGACATCACGCCATCACTTAGAGCAAGGCTTTTGTCAACGTTCCCCTCTTTAAGATAGGTGGATTCGAACTCCCAGAATGTCCCAGTTAAGATCCTTTAAGATAGATGGACTTCAACTCCCAGAATTCCCCAGCCAGCCTGCTTTAAGAGGGGTGGATGTCCACTCCCAGAATCCCCAGCCAGCAAGCTCTAAAAGGGGTGGACTTCAACTCTCAGAATCCCCAGGTTAACATGCTTTAAGATGGGTGGACTTCAACTTCCAGAATCCCCCAGCCAGCATGCCTTAAGAGGGGTGGACCTCAGCTCCCAGCATCCTCCAGCCAGCATGCTTTAAGATGAGTGGACTTCAATTCCCCACAATCCCCTAGCTAAAACGGCTACATGCAAGATATGGACCCGAATCAGCGTCCCTCCATCTCTTTCTCCCTCTTCCCAGCCCTTCCACTCACCTCATGACGGGCTGCCCGGTCCGGTAAGATTGATAGAAGAGGGTGTACCAAAAAGGAAGCAGAGCGTAACGCTGGCGGACGGCCTCGCGGATCAACGCTTTGTTCTCGTCCCCGAAGAGCCAGGGTTCCCGGCGGGTAGTGTCCACGTGCGCGTGCGCCCGGAAGAAGGGCTGATAGGCTCCGGCTTGGTACCAGCGCACCAGTAACTCTGGCTCCGGGTTTTTGAAGAAGCCACCCACGTCGGCTAGAAGAAGCCGGAAGGAAGATGCAGAGAAGGATGGTTTAATATGGAAAAGACGGGAGAATCAATGGTACACAAAGTCCTCGACTTATAACAGTGCATTTAGTGACCGTTACAATGGCACTGAAAAAAAGCAACTTATGACCATTTTTCACACTCAAGACGGTTGCATCCCCCCAGGGTCACGTGATCAAATTTTGGATGCTTGGCAACTGACTCGTATTTATGACGGTCCCAAGGTCATGTGATCCCCTTCTGCGACCTTCCGGCAAGCCAGATTTGCTTAACAACTGTGTTATTAATTTAACAACTGCAGGAATTCACTTAAAAACTGTCGTAGGAAAAGTCATAAAATGGGCCAAAGCCACTTAACAAGCATCTCACTTAACCACATAAATTTTGGGCTCCACTGTGGTCGTTAAGTCAAGGACTACCTGTATTGGCATGTCATCTGCTTACCTCCACAGAAAGAGATGCCCACTAGACCGAGGCTCAGGCACATGGGTATGGATATCTTTAGGTGGTCCCATTCGGCTGCGTTATCTCCGGTCCATACAGCCCCTGCGAAGGGCGACAACCACAAAGTGTAACAACAACTAAGACATGGGGGCGAACTGCCGTACATGAGACAAACTGACATCTGCACAACACCACAGTCTCTTCTTGGGGACCTGAGTTATCACATCTTTGGAACGAGTTTCTGTTCTGGGCCCAGCTTGGAAGACTCTACAACGCAGCTACTCCTTCCCTCATCGTTATACGCTACTAACCGTAACGCTGTGAACCCGCAAAGAAGCTTCGGGACAACACGAAGGGCCGCTCTATGCCGCCGGACCGCTGCACCTGTCCCTCGGCGGTCGCCATTTGCTAGTAGAGGAGAGGAGAAGAGGTGGTTATTCAAACCACTGAAAACTTTGATCCAGAGTCTTGCCCTCCCAAAAACCCACTCTGTGATGGCCCTCAACGGGAAAAAAACCCTCACCACGTAGAAGCCGTAGAGATTGTGGACATCGCGATGCTCCCAGCCGCCCTGGTGGACGGCGTCCTTGTGCATGGTGACCTCAGGACCGTTGAAGACCGAAGGCTCGTTCATGTCGTTCCAGGTGTAGAGGTTCTCCATCGAACCCTGGGGTCAAAGGAGAAGTGAGTGACAGAGAGAGATGGAAGAACAGAAGGAAAGTCTTGACCAGGGGTCTTCAAACTTGGCCTTTATGGCTTGTGGACTTCAACTCCCAGAATCCCTCAGCCAGGCAAACTGGCTGAGGAATTCTGGGAATTGAAGCCCACAAATCATCAAAGGGCCAGGTTTGAAGGCCCCTGGTCTTGACAGACCAGGAAGTTCCCTACCTCGTACTGGTCGTAAGCAAACATGCTGGACCACCAGGAACGCATCTCCGGGTTGGTGAAATCGGGATAGCCCGCAGAACCTGAACTCAAGACAGAGAAAGGACTTTAACGTTGAGTCGAGTCTTCTTCTCAATAGTTGGTCAGTTGTGTCCGGAAGGGGAAGGGAAGAGTCCAGATTGTACCAGAAATTGGTTGCATCTTAGAGCTTTTTTCTCACCTGGCCAGCACCAGCCTTCATAGTCATTCCCATCTTTGGTCTTGACGTAAAAATCCCGGGAGCGAATTTCATTGTGGATTCGGTAGCCATTGTCGACTTTGATGTGCGGGTCTACGATGCTCACCATCTGAATAACACGGGGGAGGGCGATGAAGCGAAGTGGCACGCTTAATATACCCATTTCTTTGAAGACCCCAGGGAGACAACTGCTCCTACCTCACCAGATATGTTTCTAGTTTGGGTTCTAGATCCTGGCCAGGCCAGGAATATCCAAACAGTGGGGTCCTTGGTGCTCTCTGAGTTGGGTGGTTTTCTTGCAGACGTTTCATGACCCAAGTAGGTAACATGAGGGAATGGGATTTGCAGGACAGCCTATACCATTTCAGACAAATGGCTCTCCATTCTCTTCTTAAAAAGCTCCAGTGATGGAGCATCCATAGGAAAAGGAAGGAAGGAAAACCACCAATTTCAAAGAGCACCAACGACTCTACAATCTTCCTCCTCCTCTTCTCCACAAACCCCACTCTCTTCTAACACTGATGATGTTACCAAGTTTGGTAACGAAACGTCTGCAGGAAAACAATGCAGCTAAGAAAACACCACCGAGTCTTCCCCCCCCCTCCCACTCCTCCTCCTACCCCACGCCCTACTAGCACTGATGATGTTACCTAGTTTGGTAATGAAACGTTTGCAACAAAACCAACAAGCTCGGAGAGCAGCAAGGAGCCTTCCTCTTCCTCCTCCACCTTGCAAACCCCTCTCCCTTCTAGCACTGATGACGTTACCTAGTTTGGTGAGGAAACGTCTGCAAGAAAACCACCCAGCTCAGAGAGCACCAAGGACCCCACAGTCCTCCTTCTTCTTCCTTCTAGCACTGATGACGTTACCTAGTTGGGTCATGAAACGTCTGCAAGAAAACCACCCAGCTCAGAGAGCACCAAGGACCCCACTTGTCAACCCTGAGCTACAAACAGTCTCTTCCACTTTCCACAGGCCAACTATGGCAGTTTGAGAAACTCCGAAACCTCAGGAAGATTTGCCCGTTTTCTGGCCGTTCTGTCCTTCTACCTTTCTCCTCTTGGCGCCCAGTCGCTGCAGCATCTCCCGGGGGTGGGCGAACTTGTTGGGGTCCCAGGTGAAGTAGCGCTTGCCGTCGGTGTGTTCGATGTCCAGCCAGATGATATCGTAGGGGATGTCGTGGTCATCGAAGCCGTTGTCCACGGCGGCCACGTCTTCCTCGTCGTTGTAGTTCCAGCGGCTCTGATGATAAGCCAGGGCGAAGAGGGGAGGCAGGGCCTGGGTGCCTGGAGAAGGAGGAGACAGATCTGGACCTGCCACCAGGTTCACAGGGAGGCATCGCCTTATACAGGAAGTCCTCGACTTACAACAGTTCACTCAGTGACGGTTCAAAGCTACGACACTGAAAAAAAGGGAAGAGCCCTCGATCAAGAGAATCCTCCATTCACGACGATTCGTTCGAAGTTACAGCAGCACTGAAAGCAGCGACGTACGGCCGTTTTTCACACTTACGACCGTTGCAGCCTCCCCAGGGTCACGTGATCCACATTCAAACGTTAAGTGAGTTTCCCCCCCGTTATATGACATTTCTTGCAAAGGCTGTCCAGGGGATCCCTGTAGCTGTTCAGTTGAGTTTAGACGGTCGTTAAGCGAATCTGACTTCCCCACTGACTTGACTTGTCAGACAGTCGCCAAAGGGGATCACGTGACCCCTTGGGACACTGCAACCGTCATAAATGCGAATCAGTTGCCCAGTGTCTGAATTTTGACTGCCATTGGGAACGCTGCAACAGGCGTAAAAAACGCTTCTTTCAGTGCTGCTGTAATTTCCAACGAATCATCACGAATTGAGGATTATCTGTCTCTTCCCTCATCCTTCAAATGGTTTCCAGACTAGATTCCTTCCTCCGAGCAGAATTGAGAGGACGGGATGGATAATCCCAGCCTCTCTGCTCGGTCCTCTAGACCAGCAGGATTCCTAACCAGCATACCTGTGAGGGACGCATATTGCTGGAAAATGTCCGCGGGCGAAGGGCCCAGCAAGAAGAACACGTCTATGATTCCGCTCTCCGACATCCAGCGGACGTCTGTCTGGGGCGTCTCGCCTCCTCCTTGTATGTAATCCAGCATCTTCCCAAACAGGGTCTGCAGGAAAGATTTCCGGGTTAATCATTCTCAGCTTCAGCAGGCTTTAAAACTTGTGGACTTCGACTCCCAGAATTCCCCAGCCAGCTAGCTTGCTGAATATTAGAGCTCTTCAAACTTTAACACCTTTTAAAACGGGCGGACTTCAACTCCCAGAATTCCTGAGCCAGCCATGCTGAGGGGAAAGGAAGAGGTTTCCAAGCTGAGCCGTGCTGGCTCAGGAATTCTGGGAGTTGAAGTCCACGAGTCATAAAAGAGCCGAGGTTGCCTACCCCTGGCCTATCCTATGTCGCACCAAAGTCCACACCTCTTACCTTGCCCGCTGTGTTGGAAGTGATGTCCACCCAGGTCTCGGCTGCGTTCAGCCAAAACATGCCGAGGGTGCGCTGGGCGCTGTGAGCTAACAACACCGGGACCGATCCGTAGAGCGCCATTGGGTTGTAGAGTTCGTACTGGAAGACGTCCAGGTTATAGAGACGGTATGGATCTCCTCCCCTGCCGAGATTGCGATCATTAGAGAAGAAAAAAGTCGCCTAAAGCAGACGTCCCCAACCTTGCCAGCATCCCCACCGACCCAAACTTACTCAGTGGTTCGGAGACGGAGGTTATCCGCGTGTTCTGGGATGCCATAGACGTTCTCCACTCCTGGGAACGAGAAGTCAAGTCCCACCGACGTTGGTCCTGTGGAACAAGGAGAGGAGAATGAAAAGGGCGGGCTGGCTGTAAGAGGTCCTCTGGGTGGGGTCACTTGTGAAACATCAGCCCACGTTTCATTGTCTGACTTGAAGCCATCCCACTGGATAAACTGGGGTTGGCACGTGGGCATCGGGGTAGAGTGTGAAACTAGAAGCCTGTTTATGAATCCCAGTTAAGCATCCCAAGATTTGGTGTTCCGTGGGAAGTCACACAATGCAAAGTTTTGTCTGCAGAATTTTATTTAAAAATAGGGAGGGAGGGAGGGAGGGAAAAATAGGGAGGGAGGGAGGGAGGGAGGGAGGGAGGGAGGGAAGGAAGGAAGGAAGGAAGGAAGGAAGGAAGGAAGGAAGGAAGGAAGGAAGGAAGGAAGGAAGGAAGGAAAATTAGGGAGGGAGGGAAAGGAGGGAAGGAAAGAAAAATAGGGAGGGAGGGAGGGAAGGAAGGAGGGAAGGAAGGAAGGAAGGAAGGAAGGAAGGAAGGAAAAATAGGGAGGTAGGAAGAAAGATGAGGAGGGAGGGAAGGAAGAAGGGAGATTATCTAATCAGGGCTTATTCAGGCCATAGAATCAAAACAATGGTAGCTACAGTGCTGAAAGGGACCTTAAACCCCCCCCCCCAAAAGGCTGGGGAATTCTGGGAGTCGAAGTCCACCCATCTTAAAGCTGCAGAGGTTGGAAAATACGGACGTAGCTGATCCCCTTTTTTTTTCAGCCTTTCAAACGACAAGCTTTTTAAACATAACCATTGCGCCGAGAAATGGATTCCAAGAAGGGCTTGGAATTTTCATTTGGCGGCTTTCCAAATTGAAAAAAAGAAAAAAAAAGGGGGGGGGGGAGGAAAGGAGAAATAGATAATGCAGATAAATAAAGCTTTAAAAGCATTTATCCGGGACCACGCTCTTACCGTTGGGTTTTTTATCTGTGTGGGTCTTGAAAGTTTCTTCCCAGGATCCTGGATCCTCTTCCGCGTCTTTTTGGGAGGCCTCCTCAGGCTGGGGGGGGGGGGGAATAAAATTGAAAAAGGTCAGCTTGATCAACAACAGCACTTGAAAGTAGGAAGTAAATCATAATTAATTTTTTTTAAAAGGTCTTTTGTAAGATAAACATGGAGATTTTAAGGAAGAGTGGAGCTAATTTTCCGGTGGGCAGAGTTTTTCTTTCTTTCTTTCTTTCTTTCTTTCTTTCTTTCTTTCTTTCTTTCTTTCTTTCTTTCTTTCTTTCTCTCTATATATACATCTATCTATCTATCTATCTATCTATCTATCTATCTATCTATTATCTATCTATCTATCTATCTATCTATCTATCTATCTATCTATCTATCTATCTATCTATCTATCTTCCTCTCCTGACATTAGGAGGGGGGGGAGAAATAAATTTGTTTTCTGCATTCACCTGCTCCGTTTTCTCCGCCGATTCCTCTTCCGAAGGCAAAACGGGATTAGCCGTGTTGTCAGACTCTCCTTCTTCCGACTCAGCTTCCTTCGCCGGCGTGCTGGAAGGAAAAGAGATGGGGAAAAAGGAGGGGGGGCTTCAGTCCAAGACCCTCCAGGTTTTCCCCGCGCAGGAACAGCAAACGAACAAGCCCATCAAATGCAAAACGAGGGTCCCCGGCATCTGCCCGGATGTACACCCTTAGGCACACTCTGGCTCAAACAAATGGCAATATATCGATCAATAGAGGCACACACACACAATCACACTGTTGCGCAGCCTTGCTAGTTAGTAGGGAACTGGGGATGGGCGGGGGGGAGGGGGGAAGAGCTAGCCACGGGGCAGAGAACGGGGCAAAACTACTTAAAGCTAGTCCTCGGACTTACAAGAATTCATTTAGGGACTGTTCGAACTTACGACGGCCCTGGAAAAAAGCCCACTTAGGCCTGTTTTTCCACTCTTACCACCCACGGTCGGGGTGATCAAAATTCAGAGGCTTGGCAGCTGACTCGTATTTACGACGGTCGCATTGTCCCGGGGGGGGTCAGTTGTTCCCCTTTTCGACAAGCAAAAGTCACTGAGGAAGGCCGGCTCGCTTTGCAACCGTCTTTAAGAATTGCCACGATTCCCTTCACCACTGTGGCAAGGAAAGTCGTAACCCGGGGAATGCTTAACGAATGCTTCGACGTAATTTGGGGGCTGAATGATCGCCGTTCACTCGAGGACTACCTGTATGGGTGAGCAAAGATTTTAAAATCTCTGCCTTCCAACTCCTCTACCCAAGGGAGGCTGTCTCTGTCTTCTGCTCACCCAGAAGTCTCTTTCAACCAGCTAATCTCAGTCCCAACGGTGCTTTTTTTTCCCCAGGAGGCAACTGGACCTCTTTCTTTTTTCTTTGAAGACGTTTCGCTTCTCCTCCAAAAAGCTTCTTCAGCTCTGGCTGGGATGGTGGGGAAGGGAAGGATTTTGGTGTCAGCGCTGCTAACCCTGGATGTTCTTGCTTTGACAACCTATGGAGATGCAGCCTTTTCCTTTCTTAGGCTTTACTCTTAGTATTAGATGATGCTAGGGGAGGAGGCAGAATGTGGTGGGAGCTAGTTAGACATAACTAATGTTGTACTAGTGTGTGAATTCAGAGCTTGGCATAAGAGATGATAAGGACTGGCGGGCTAGAGAACAGGAGGGAAAGCCTATATTTCAAGCTAATTGGAGAATGTGACTTATGACTGTTAATTGGAGGAGAAACTGTGCTTTGACACTATGTGCTCAGGGGAGGGGAATTCAGATTTCGGCTTCAACCGTGTACATGTGTAGATGCCATGCAACTTGAATAAAGATGCTTTAAGGTAAACAATGCTTCCAAGTTCTTTGAAGACTTTCATCTGTCGGAACCATGACACTCGGAGGAGGAGAAGCGAAACGCCCTCGAAGAAAAACAGAGAAAGTCCAAGTTGCCTCTGGAAAAAGCGCCTTTGGGGACAGCTGTGACCTGCATGACGGAGAACCTCCATAGACATTTAGCTAACCTAGGTTTTCCCTAATCCATGTCTCCTAAATAGGGCGAGGCAGTTAAGATTTCAAGAAGCCACCCAGCCACCAGGAGGGAGTGCCAGGGTCCAGAAGAGAAAAAGATTAAAAAAAAAAAAAAAACAGAACCGGACACAGGAAGAATCCGATTCCCTATCAAGAGATCCGAAGCCAAGGAAAACTGGGGGGGTTGTCAGAAAAAGAGGGAGGAATATCCAGATGAGTCACAAACAAGCTAGAATCCAGAAATATCCTGGTTTGGGGGCGGGGTTCCCCACTCCCAAAAAAGCTGGCAAAGCTGCTGAGGTGCTAATCCTCAACAATAGAGAAGCAATGTTTAAATTGAATTTAAAAACATTTCTGGATATCCTATCCTGCCCCCCAGAGCCCCATTCTGTTCCAGCTCTGAATCTTAGTCCATCCCTAGTACGGGTCTCTCATTAGGCAGACCCTGACTTATATAGGGGGGTCCCCACCTTTCCTCTACACCTCCGCACGTCGTTCTCAATTCCCCCAGTGAGGGTCAGGGAGAAAAGAAAGGAAGGAAGGAAGGAAGGAAGGGGAAGGGAAGGAAGGAAGGGAAAGGAAGGAAGGAAGGAAGGAAGGAAGGAAGGAAGGAAGGAAGGAAGGAAGGAAGGAAGGAAGGAAGGAAGGGAGGAAGGAAGGAGAGAGGGAGGGAGGGAGAGAGAAAGAGAGAGAGAGGGAGGGAGGGAGGGAGGGAAGGAGAGAGAGAGAGAGAGAGAGGAAGGAAGGAAGGAAGGAAGGAAGGAAGGAAGGAAGGAAGGAAGGAAGGAAGGAAGGAAGGAAGGAAGAAAGAAAGGGGGCAGAGATCCCTCCAGCTGCTCATGTCACAAAGCTGGGCAAGCGCCCCGTTTTTCTGCCCGGAGGGAAAGGGAGTTTTAGAAACAGTAGCAGAAGCTGCAGAATTTACCTATAGAAAAGGCTCGTGATCCTATCCCAAATGCTAACGACCGTGTCACTAACTTTATCCGAGAAACTGGGGGGACCGAGCGAGTGGGGGGCCGGGGGCACAGACCAACAAAAAACAGAAAACACAATGGAGAGTCAGTGCAAGGAATCTGAAATTTCTCCGTTCCACCTCCCCCCCCCCAAACCATCCCTGCCTACTGAGTTTCCTAAAAAAAAACAAAACAAAAAAAAAACAGAAAACAAGGTTTCACACTCAAATAAACACTCAACTAGGATGGATAGTTGAGCACCACTACGCTACACCAGTTCTTGGACTGAGCCCAGGATTGCTAGCCTGAATAAACCAGCTCCCCCCAGCAGCAGGCCCCCGTCCTAAGGACCCGTTCCCAAGGAATCAAAACACCCTTCTCCGCTCCTAACGGGGGAGACCCCCCCCCAGGTACTCACGAGTCCTTCCTCTCTCGCAGGTGCTCAAACAGCAGCAGGCCCCGGGAATTGACGCTCAGCACCAGCTCCCGCCCCGCCAGCAAGTCCATGCGAAAGGGCTTCGCCGTCAGGATCACCTTGTGAGTCCCCTCCTCCAGCGACAGCTCCACGCTGTTCTCGTCGCGGCCTGTGACAGACAATCTTGGGGGGGGGGAGGCATACACACACATATTCACACACACACACACACATACATACACACACAGAGAGATGGGATGAGGACAGAGTAAAAATGAGAAGGAGCAACAGTTGTTAACTTCATCTGTTAATAGAAGGATGTTTAAACTAGTTCAGGGTTTTTCTCAAACGTTGGCCACTCTCAAGAATTTTATTTTTTGAATTTGCAATGATCTGCATCCCTCCTTTGTTGTTTTTTACAAATAGCTCGAGGTTGTGAACGTATCCAACACAACGTCCTCCTCCTATTTTCTCCACACCCATCACAACGAGAAGTGGGCTGGGCTGAGAGGGACTGACCCAAAATCACCCAGCTGGCTTTCAGGATTAAGGTGGGACTGGAACTCATTGTCCCCTGGTGATGGGTCAAAATCACCAACTGGTTTTCACGCTTATTGTGGAACTAGAATTCACTGTCTCCTGGTGATTGGCCCAAAGTCACCCAGCTGGCTTTCAGGCCTAAGGCAGGACTAGAACTCTCCATCTCCTGGTTTCTAAGTCAGCAACTTTCTCACCGTCTCCCGCTTTTTAGCTTAACCGCCAGACCCAGCTGGGTCCCTAGGAAACCCAGAAACCAACATCCATCCTCACGAAGTCCGATGTGATGTGGTGCCAACACTTTTAGCCAGATTCTACCACTAAACTTCCTGGCTTTGTGGAAGCCCTAAAGCAGGGGTCTTCCAACTAGGCGCTTTTATAACTTGTGAACTCCCAGAATTCTTCCTGGCTGAGGAATTGTGGGAGTTGAAGTCCACAAGTCATAAAAGGGCCCAGTTGGAAGATCCCTGCCCTAAAGACAGTCAACCTCCTCGCCCCCATAACGGTGTCGTTTCTCCCACAGAAGCCCTCCCGAAGACCCCTGGTCAACGCAGCCGCCCAGCCCCATACCTGGAGGTGGGAGGATCCTGGATTAAGACGTCGTGTACCTCATAGCGGGCTTTGAGGGGCGTCAGTTCGTTGATCCGCAGGCGGGTCATGTTCCCCTTCAGGCCGTAAAACTCCAGGAGGAGAGGCACCTGCGGTGGAGAAGAACAGATTCCCAGTGGCTTTTCGCCCCTGGTAAATCTAACCCCGGAGCGTGGGCTCCACTAGGGGTCCCCTTGCCAGCCACAGGGGGACACCGTTCCAAAGAGACCACCAGAAAAGCTAACCAGGATAATAACCAAAGCACCTCCTCGCCAGCAATCCACAGCCAGATGTTATTTACATATGTGTTTATTTATATCAGTGTTTCTCAACCTTGACCATTTTAAGGCATGTGGACTTCAACTCCCAGAATTCCACAGCCAGCATTGCTGGCTGTGGAATTCTGGGAGTTGAAGTCCACATGCCTTAAAATGGTCAAGGTTGAGAAACACTGATTTATATCAAGGGTTCCCAACCTTTTCTATACCCTGCACCCCTAGAACGCTTCCGATATATTCTTGCACCCCTTTCCAAAGTCCGAAAGAACAGCCACAAATTATGCATATACCCTACGATTTTGAAAATTATCCCCCTGGAATATCGTCTCGCACGCCTGGTTGGGAAGCCCCGATTTATATCCTACCGTTACTGCTTTATAAAGAACTCAAGACAGTGAGGCGTGCCCAACAGATCTTCCTCCTCCTATTTTTCCCGGAGAGGGGGTCAGGAACTAGCCTAAAGTCAGTTTTAACGGCTAAGGTCGGACTAGAACTCCCAGACTCCTGGTGATTGGTCCAAAGTCACCCAGCCGGCTTTCGTTCCTAAAGCAGATCTCTATTTTCTAGCCTGGTGCCTTAATTGCTATTAGGAGTGTCCAACCTTGGTATAGTCCTGGGGACTTCGACTCCCAGAATTCCCTAGCCAGGATTCTGAGTGTGGAAGTCCAGAAGTCTGCACTAGATCAAACTGGCTCTAGATAAGCAGCGATTAACACCAAGATCAATGCTAAAGCAATAATCAAGCAGTAAACGACAGCGGAATCAAGGAACACTCCCGCCAACAATGAGGGCAAACAACTGTATATAAACTGAGAGCAAATCTCACTCCTTTTAGCACTGATGATGTTCCCTAGCTGGGTCATGAAACATCTGCAAGAAAGCAACCAAGCTCAGAAAGCGCCAAGGGTTCCCACTGTTGTCGTTGTCTTCCTCCTCCTCCTCCTCCTCCTCCTCCTCCTCCTCCACCACCTCCCTTCTGGCACTGATGATGTTCCCTAGCTGGGTCATGAAACGTCTTCCTGAATACAACCAAGCTCAAAGAGCACCACATACACCACGGGGTCTGTTCTTCAACTTTCTAACCTCAAACCTTCCATCTAGAGTCTAGACAGAGAGTCTGACTCTTTCCTGACCTTCTAGGAAGTCCAGGGGGAAGTTTAAATTTACCTTGTTGGCTTCATTAATAAGCTGGATTTTCATAGAGTCTTGGCTGAGCTGCAGGGATTCCAGCAGTGCCCGATAAGGGGAACTCCCAGGTTTTACGTTTCTGTGACGCCTGAAGAGGGGAAACCAGGGTTACTGGAGACAAACCACGCTACCTCTTCAAGTGTCTCACACTGCCAGTCTTGGGAGAGAAAGGTAATTTATCGCCCCCTGCCCCCAAGCACCCAATCTCCAAGATGACAGTCCCCATGCCACGCAGGGACAGAAGGACAATGACGTCGTCCTTCACAACTTCCTTCAGGAACAAATTTGGTGTGTCTCCATCTCTTTTCTTTTCGCACAACTTACTTGCAAAACGAACTCTGATCACAGGTCTTGAAGTTGCTTTTGTCGACTGCAGAGACCACAGCCAGGAGAAGCGTCAACCACACGACTGCTGACATCCTAGGTGGAACAGGAAGGATGTGTTTTCAAGCAATGCATGATTTGGGGCCCGGAGGCTAAAACATACAAAGAACGGTTGCAGAAATTGGGTATGTCCAGTTTAATGAAAGAAAGGACTAAGGGGTGACAGGATACCAGCGTTCCAATATTTGAGGGGCTTCCCCAAAGAAGAAGGGGTCAAGCTGTTCTCCAAAGCACCTGAAGGTAGGACAAGAAGCAACGGATGGAAACTAATCAAGAAGAGAAGCAACCTAGAACTAAAGAGAAATTTCCTGACAGTCAGAACAATTAACCAGTGGAACAACCTGCCTCCAGAAGTTGTGGGTGCTCCAGTACTGGAAGTTTTTGAGAAGAGACTGGACAGCCATTTGTCTGAAATGGTACAGGGTCTCCTGCTTGAGCAGGGGGTTGGACTAGAAGACCTTCAAGGTCCCTTCCAACTCTGTTATTTTATGAAATTGTGAGTGGGCTCCATGCCTAATAAAGATAAGGTTTATGGGTGATACAATAGCAGTCTTCCAATCTTTGAGGGGTTGCCCCAAAGAAGAGGGAGTCAATTTATTCTCCGAAGCACGAAAAGGTAGGAGAAGCAGCAATGGATGGAAACTAATCAAAGAGAGAAGCAACCTAGAACTAAGGAGGATTGTTAAGGATTAGAAGCCGCTTCTAGTCCAGTGTTTTGTCAACCTTAAGCACTTTAGATGTGGACTTCATGAAGTTCACTTATCTTGAAGCTATCAAGGTTGACAAACTGTATTCTTCACCAAAACAGGGGAAAGCCATGGTCATAAGGGGCAAAGGGCAAATTGCTGCTGGGGCAAAGATCAGTTCCTGTCTCCACATATTTTGCAACTACAAGATTTAAGAGACAAGGTGGACATAGAAAGTTTTGTACCTTCAAGCTTGAAAAACACCCAATTTTATAAGACTTTCCCAGAAAAGCTGCAGATATTCTCCCAAAAGTGCTTTTGCAAAAGGCAACTGCACTTTCTTGGGTTTTTTTTTTTTTCCTTGAAAAAAAGAAGCTTCTTCAGTTCTGAGAAAAAAAGTCCATCCAATCCATCCTGGCTGAGCAGGGAAGAGAACCTCCATGGCAAGGGGCAGTCTACCAGTAATCCTCAACATACGACCATAATTTATGTTGCTAAGTGAGACATTTGCTAAGTGAGCTTTGCCTCGTTTTACGACCTTTCCTGCCACAGTTGATAAGTTAGTAACACGGTTGTTAAGTGAATCCGGCTTCCCCCATTGACTTTGCATGTCAGACGGTCGCAAAAGGGGATCACGTGACCCCGGGGCGCTGCAACTGTCATAAATACGAGTCAATTGCCAAATATCTGAATCTTCGTGACCGTGGGGATGCTGCAACAGTCGTAAATGTGAAAAACGGTCACAAGCCGCTTTTTTTCAGTTGCCATTGTAACTGAACGGTCACTAAATGAACTGTTGTAAGTCAAGGACTGCCTTTATCTGTTGCAGGAGGTTTCAGGGCAGGGGATGGAGGCCGCCCTCTTATGGCTTCCTGGGAAATAAGAGCACGCTTCGATAGGCAGCCTGGTAACCTCTTTGGGAAGGCAGCTCCCATCATCCTTTCCCGGCTGGGGCTGATGGGAACAAGAGGGAAGGACGTTTTGCAAAGGTCTTGTGACCTTCTCCAAAGCTCTCCAAAAGGCTGAGCAAGGGGAGTCTCCACTGCGTGAATCGTTCCCTCCTTTGCAGCCTTGCCCGTGGCTGGGATTACAAGTCCCATCGTCCCCTTCGGACAAGCAAGCTGGGGGATGGGGTGGATCCAAATATTGGGGGGGAAGGAGGGCTTGGGTGAACTTTTTGGCTAGAAGGGAAGAAGCCCCCAAAGCGAGGGGGGCCTCCGGCTCAGGATGATGGGTAGTGTAGTGCTCCGACTGGCAAGGTCGGTCTACCTATAAGGGGCGTTGCAGAAGGGGAAGCCCTGGCGGGGGAAGGGGCGGGGAGGAGAAGGGAAGGAAACGGCCGTCTCGGAAAGGGGGAAAGCCATACGGGTCCCAGAACACAAGGGGGAAACTGAGGCACGGACGGGGGGGGAAATTAGGGGAGGGGCGAGGGGGCGCCACAAGTTCAAAGGAGAACGAGGTGGGGATGCAACAGAGGTTATTAAAGAGCCCCCCTCAGCAAACACGTCGCCCTCCCCTCAAAAAATAAAAATAAAAAGACCCCGAGCGAGCCTCGCTCTAACCTCCTGGTCGCCTCCGCCTCCGCCATTTTGGATTCTGCTGGAACCCGCCCCTCCTGCGCCTCGCGTAAGCCCCGCCTCCCGGGAGGTGGACCTCCCATTGGCGCCCTCCTCAACGCCCGCCTCCGCGCTCCGCCAATCGTCAAAGCAGACGGCGGTCCGGCGAGCCCCGCCCACACGCCCGCTTGCATTATTCCTGACGGGGCTTCCCATCTTCGGGGGTGGTGGTGGTGCTGGACGGGTCGATTCTTTGGGAGGGAAAAGGGGGGGTTCAAAGGAAGGCGATTCCAAGCGACCCGCAAGGGAGAGGGGAGGGCCGCCACCCCCATCATCCCCCGCTGGCTGAGGATGATGGGGGTGGCATTCCCAAGAGCCCTGCCTGGAAACAAAGGTTTGGCAATGCCTATCCTTGCTTGGTTTGATCACATTTTTTTATTAGGTTTTTACAGCACAATAAAAATAGTTTTTAAATTTTTTTAAAAAAAGCTAGGAAATGGGAAAAATTACAAAATTCTGACTTCCTCCCTTCTATTGAGTAACTGACATCTTATTCTTTTCCTTCCGTTTTTTTATCCTCCAAATCTGTAAATCATCAGTTCACTTTTCTTTCTTTCTTTCTTTCTTTCTTTCTTTCTTTCTTTTTCTTTCTTTCTCTCTCTCTCTTTTTCTTCCCACAGTCTCTGGGAGAGAGAGGAAATGAAATATTTTCCCACTATTCTAATTATAAACGAAATACAAAGAGGTGTGAGTTCCTGCTTTTATTTATTGTATTCAGAATCAACTGAAGGACGAAGATGGGGAATCTCCCGGCAATGATGATGTGGCTGTGTTTATGGAGTGTCATAGACACTCTTTGTGAAGAACTTCCTTATTAAAAAAATGTCTCCGCTTGGGAGCGATTGTTCAGAAAGAAGACAGGGAAGGTGAAGAGACGGGAGAAAAAAAGGAAGGACAGGAGGTGGAGGTGGGGGGGGGATGAGTGGAAGAGGAGGAGATGAGGAAGAGGAGGATAGGGAAAAAGGAAAGGAATAAAAAGAGGGAGAGGAGAAGGAAGGAAAGGAGGAGGAGGAGAAAAAGGAATGGAGGGGGAGAAGAAAGGAAGGAGAACAGAGAAGGAAAGGGAGAAAGGGGAGGAGGAAGAGATGAGGAGAGGAGAAGGACGAGATGAAGATAAGGGAAGAGCAAGAGGAGGAAAAAAGACAAAGGACAAGAAAACAAAATGCAAATACTCTATCCCTTCATGTATTTCCAATCTTCCCTTAGTTAGTCCTTCCTTAACTGCCAGCCTTCTTCCTTCCCAACCAGTTGAAGTGCAAGAAGAGGGAGAGAACCCCAAAATAAATCTTCCTTCTCACCCCTAAATCTCTTCCTCTGCTTGCACAATGAAGCAAACGGCCCCAAATCCTCTCATGGGCCTCTCTCCAATTTCCAACCCATGAAAGAGCTCCCAACTTCCCTCCCCCCCCCCCCGGCCTCTTCTTAATCCACCACAGCAAAGGTCCTCTCCGAACCGCCTCTCAGCCTCTTTTAAGGGTGGAACCGTCCCGAAAGCAAACCCAGCCGGTCGATGTTCTTATGCAGGACGCTGTGCAGGACGTAGAGGTATTTGCCCGCGTCGGTGTCTCGCGAAAAGTCCCGGAAAAAGAGCTCCGTCTTGGCGTCGAAGCTGAACTTTTGGGGCAAGGGGCTGTTGTCCCGCATGTAGTCCCAGACGCTGAGCAGGAGCAGGTGAACCTCAAAAGGAGCCAGCTGGTCGAAGATCTCGTGCATGTTGCTCAAGACGGGGGGCAGAAGGTGGCCTTCCCCCATGCAGGCCACCAGCGCGCAGGAGGCCTGCAGTGGCCAGGGAGAGCTGGTGGTGTCGTTCTCCCGGGACGCCTCCCAGTGGGCCATGAGCGTGGCCATCAGGCCCCGGAGCAGCACCGAGCAATAGCACAGGGCCGGCCTGCCGACAGCCACCAGCTTCAAGAGCTCGAAAAGCAAAGGGTTGTCTCGGAAGCAGCGTCCTATCCGGATGTCCCGTTCCACGGTGTTGTGAGTGTGTTCCTCAGGAGGCCAGGCCAGCTCGCTGTTGGTCACATCCGGGCACACCATCTCCACCAGCACCACCGCCACCATCTTGGCCGCCTCGGGGCTGATGGCGCTGCTCTGGGACGGCTCGGGGGAGCCCGAGCGTCCCGCCCCGCAGCACCGCAGCAAGAGGTCCAGGAAAACCTGGACGTTATGCGAGATCTCCTCCGGTTCCTGCCGATGGAAAGCCTGTGGCGGTTTCAGGCCTCTCCCAATCACCCCCGCGTGGAAGACCGACCAGACGCTGCCGGAGAAGTTGACGGCCGCCATGAAGCGCCGGTTGATGTCCATGAGGGACAACTTGGTCACCTCCAGCCCGGCGTCGTTCCTGGTGGCGGGGGGCTCCGCCGTTCCGCCGAAAAGCTCAGCGTTGCCCTGGTGCAAGGCTCCTTCCACCAGGTACTGCAAGATGGCCTTGCTGGCTGTGGGCGACGCCTCACTCAGCCCGCAAAGAAGCTTGCTTCCGTAGCTGATGCCGGCCGGAGATTTATCCCGCAAAACCGAGAAAAAATGGTGCACGGCGGACCGAATGAGGAAGAGCAAATGGGCCGGCCGGATGGCCTTGGGCATGGGGCAGACGGAAAGAAGCAAAGCGGCTGCTTGAGCCACCTCTGGATTGCTGTGCAGTAGCAGCTGCCCAAAATCGTACAGGTGGGAGGACACGGCCCGGCCCAGCTGTTGGCCCATGGAGGCCGGGCTCTCCCCCTCCCACTGCATGATCAAGGCCAGGTTCTGGAAGAGCTGGGCCATGTGCTGCTCAGAGAGAAAGCCTGCGTGGAGCTGGCGCACGCACTTCTTCACCAGGGTGGCCAGCAGATCGGTCATGCAAGAGCTGAGGACGGTGTACAGCTGGGTGGCGAGGCTGAGCTCCTCCTGGCTCTTGGCCAGGGTCAGCAGATAGAAGAGCCCCTCGCTAGCACAGCTGGGGGTGGAGTAGACCGAGAGCAGGACCAGCAGCTGGTGCAGCCAGAGAAACCTCTTCCTCTCCAGCTTCAGCGTCTCCGTGCAAAGCTCCTGCATGTGGGTCTTCAGTTCGTCCAGGAACGGCACTACGCGAGGAGGGACCTCCGCCAAGCTGGCCGAGCCCCGGTTGTAGACCAGCTTCTGCAGGTTGAGCAGCAGCAGCTGGATGACCCGGTCGCAGGCCTCCCGGACGCTGTCGTGCACCGCCAGGCCCGGGGTGGTGATGACCGAGGCTGGCATGGCGGTGTTGACCAGGAACTGCAAGATACGGTAAGCTCCGCCAGATGTCTGGCAGATGAGGTGCACCACAATGCTAACCATGTTCTCCAGCTCTTCTCGAGGCAGCGATGCAAAGTGCTGGTGCAGCTGGTTGAGGATGCTGGGCTTGAGAGAGTCCACCAGTTCGGCAGAGATGGTGCTCAGCAACGTGGGGGACATGACCGCCAGCTGCAGCAAGAAAGGGACGGTGGCCTTCTGCTGCTGGTCCCGGGTGGGGCCCAGACTCCTGTGGAACATCCTTAGCAACTCCTGCTTGATGCTTTCCGAGTGGCGAGAGGCCAGATGGCCCAGGATCCCGACCACCGAGGCGATCTTGGGAACTCGTTTGTCGGCTGCTGTGGAGCTGGGAAAAAGGAGGAGATCCGTTGAAGCTGTCCCGTGCACACAAAAGTCCTTCAACCCGCAGGAGAGGACCCGGTTGATGATGGTGTTGGGGAAGGAGGAACCGATATGGGCCACCACCCAATCGAAGTGAGGCGAGTGCTGGACGGAAGTGTCTAAGAGAGCATCCACGCAAGCATCTGGACAGGTGTTGATCATGGAGGACAGGCACTGGGTGTAAATCTCCATCAAGACCCGGGTGGCTTTGCAGGACATCCATAGCTGCAGCAACTCATTCAGGCTGCTCGCGTGGGGTACGTCATGCCGCCCGGCGTATTTGCTACTCAGCTGCCCCATCAGATCAATCGACCAGGAGGAAACCAGGGCAGCCCAAGCTTTGGGATTCATGCGGACAAACTCCGACAACACAGCTTGGATCTCTGACACCACGTCATCCAAGTTGGGGCCCTGGGAGCGGAGGCCTCCCATCCCACCGTCGCGGGTCTCCAGTTCCAGCAGGTAGGTGCAGACGTATTCATCAAAGACACTACGGAGGTGTTCCAGGACAGCACTGCGAGCTGGAGGCAAATTGCGCAGCAGTAAAATGGCACAACGAGCGTGTTCCTTGATGGTGAGTTTGTTCCCATGAACAGGGTCAACCCCACTAAGGAAAGCTTTAATCTCCTGGGCCAATTCTTGGGAACTGGAGGAAAAAGAAGAAAAGTGAAGTCGGGTTTAGAGCAAAGGAGAGGATGCAAAGAGAACCTAAGAAAAATCATGGGTGGGAAATGTATATGTCATACCACCGAGATTAGGTCTTTTTAAAAAACCTGATCTTGTTCAATGCCAAATACCAATTAAAAACAATGTCTGTATGTACCGGGAGAGAAATACAATTATAGAAACCATCCCCTTCTAATTTATAAAATGAATATGTCAGTCATCTTCATCGTTCGTTTTTCTTCTGTTCAATCATGTCGGATTCTCAGAGACTGCCTGGAGAAGTTCCTGCAGTTTTCTTGGAAAGATTTTCAGAAGTGATTTCCCATGGGCTAAGAGAAAGGGACTGCCCCAAGATCACCCAACTGGCTTCATATCCATGGGCAGAACTAGAACTCACAATCTCCCATTTTCTAGCCTGACGTCTTCACCACTACACCAAACTGGCTCTCATCCTCCTTTAAAAAAAAAAGGTAAAGCTAGATATTTATTGGCCATCATCGTCACCATCATCAGGAAACTCTGAAATCTAGGCATTTATTGTCCATCATCCTCTTTATCATTTTAAAAAAACCCCACCATTTATTGATCATCATCTTCATCCTTATTTCAAAAAAACCCCAACATTTATTGAGTCATATCCTCATTTTTTTTTAAAAAAATGATCATCTTCATCCTCATTTTAAAAGAAACCTATCATGTATTGATCGTTTTAAGAAGCCAGCCTTTATTGATCAACATAGTAAAAAAAAAAAAAACCCTAGTATTTACTGTCCATCCTCATTTTAAAATGCTAATTGCGAGCGTTAATTGACACTCCTTCCCCTCCCCCGTTCCTCCTCGGCTGCCCCCTTGGAGGAAGGGCTGGCAAACTCTTCGGGGCAGAGACTGCACCCATTTTACACCTTTGCAAATGCCAGAGATCACCATGGCAACCCTGAACGGTTGGGGGGTGATGCACCCCTTGGAAAGGGCCGCCCCGGGGATGGTTTCCGAAGGTTCCTTCCCCCCCCCCCAACTACCTGAGGGACGGAGGCGCGGCGGCCGGTTTGGGGCTCGGGGCGGACCCTGGAGGCCCCACCACCCCCGCCGGATCGCACAGAGCGGACATGCAGACCCCGGCCGAGACGCCTAGAAACGACTAAAAGCCCCGTTTCCCCCTTGTTTTCTTCCTTTGCGCCTGCGCACGCTAGGCCCGAGGATGGGGGAAGAATAAAACCGGCGCACCGAGAGCGTCACTTGGCAAAGAGTCCCACCCGGTTCTTCGACTGTGAAACGAGCGTTCCGAACAGCTCGAAGTGTATCTCTATTCAGAACTCATTGTTCCGTTTGGCTATTGTAATACCTATTATTATACAGACTCTGCCCAGTGCCTGTGGTTTATTAATCGTGGTTAATAACTTCATATTCAAAGCATATTCAATTGTTTTGCTTCGATGTTGGTCAGCTTCAGATCGATGTAACTATTTTGAACCATTATTAGATTGACTCAGTCCAGTCCCTGTAGAAAGTATATATATCTACCCATACACATACATAACACACATATATACATAATATATACATGTAATAACCTGGACCAGTCAATATGGTTTTCTGGACATTTTCATGAATTTTGTCCTTATTTGCTTCTTAGATAGAAGGAGAGAGACTGGTTTTCTGCTTGAGGCTGTTTCCTGGTTTCTAGGTTGATGCTTTTAACCAGTAAATCAAACTAGCTCCCATTTCATAGTTTAACTGTGTTTAGACAATAGTCACTATCAAATTCACCATGCCTTAGCACAATGTACCAACTAGCCATCTTCTTTCCTTCTTCCTCATACACACAGAAACAAATTACTAAAGCAAGATAATTTTTTTGTCAGTTTATTATAAGGATCAGAACACAGACCATTTGAACAAGTGAGAGCAGAAATCTCTGCCTGTGTACTTCCCTTTCAACTTAAATTGGTCGCCAGCACTGAAAAATGTTGGCGTCTCACATATATGCAGATTAATTATACACATGCGCAGTATTTCTGGCATAATCTGGCATGGCCGCTGAAATTCTTACACTACTCCACACTCTACATATAAAGCTTGTCTCTTATCAAGGTACAACTTCAGACTAGGCCAACTTTAAATTATTTTGTAACTCCTCAAATTCAGGAATTGGGAGTTGCTTGCCAAAGAGAAAAGGAAATAGACACACCTGTCTAACTGTGGTCCGATGGGTTTAAATTCCTTTTAAAAGTAAACAAATTTTATGGAGCTAAACTAGTTCAAAAGCTGATTTTTCTAGTTTTTGGTAACCTGTCTTTTTCTCCTCCCGCCCCCAGCCCCCCCCCACTGGGAATGCTGTCATTGGTAGGTTGGAAAAGAGAAAAGAAACATGGTTTCAAGATTTCAGAAGCCAGGTTCAGCTTTCCAATCCAGGTGTCACGTCAGGTTCCACCATCTCAACATCTGGACAGTCTAATGGACTTATCTTGTTTTTCTTCTTCTTCTTCCTTTTTCCACCCTGAGCTGAAGAAACATCAACTATACAAAAGAAAAGATGGTAACAGTGAAAAGTCATCACATGGTCAAAATCATAAAGCTACACTCTCCTGCATATCTCTAGTAGTCCAATTTTCAGCAAGTGGTCATCTACAGACAATCCTCGATTTACAACCCCAGTTGTGAATTTTGGTCAGTTAGCGATATGGTCCTTAAATGAGTCATATGGCCATAAAGCAAATCCATATTCCCCTACAGACTTTGCCAGAAGTTGGCTGGGAAGGTGGCAAATCACAATGACACGAACAGAGGACATTGCGTCATAAGTGTGAGACGTTTACCAAGCACCCAAATTTCAATCACGTGTACCATGGAGCTGTTGTGACAGTTGTAAATTTGAGGATCAGTCGCAAGTCACTTTTTTCAACACTGTCATAACCTTGAACCATAATTAAACAAGTAGTTGTAAATCGAGGACCATCTGCAGTTTTCATTGGTTGGAAATATTAGGATGGATGACGATCTTGGAAGATCTTTCTAACCTTACAATTCTAATGATCTAAGGACGGAATAACTGGGGGACAAAGCTGAAATTGTATTCTAAAAAACAGCAGTCCCAGCTAAGAGGGCGGATAACCTTAGAACTTGTTCTCAGCCACCCCATCCTTTTATCTTTATTCTTCCTTATTTGGCTATTGCTTTATTAGCCAATTCTCCTCCATCTACCTCACCTTTATAAACTCCAGGATCAGAGAAGGGAATTTTTTTCTGTTACTGCATCTTGTACTACTTTACTATTGCAAGAAAAAAAAAAAGGAAGTATAACAAAATCAAAGAATGCTTGGAAATGCTTTAAAGGCAACAATTAGGCATTGATCAGAAGAACAGGAACTCAAATCTCCTATGTCGCTCCCTCTGAGTGTGGAACACTTGTGTCTACCACCTTCTATAAATGATGCAAGCCCAAATTCCTTTCCCCCCCCCCCAACTAGAAGGAAGAGAATTTACCCTGCATTTCTGCTTTTTCCTTAGTGGCATGACGCAGTTGTTTAAGCAATTTTCTTTTCTTCTTCCCGGAGAGAGTAATGTTTGCCCGTGAACTAGATCTGGAAGAGAAGAAGGAAATTACAAACAGAGAAGAAATGTTTTAAGGTCAACTCGTTAATTTAGAAACGCCAAATTGGTCCTGTAAAATCTAAATCAATGTTTCTTAACCTCAACAACTTTAGAGGGTAGACTTCGATTCCCAGAATTCCCCAGCAAGCATGCTTTAAAAATGGGCACTTTGACTCCCAGAATTCCTCACCCAGCCTATTTTGAGAGGGACGGACTTCAATTCGCAGAATTCCCCTTCCAGAATGTTTTAAGAGGGATGGACTTCAACTCCCAGGATTCACCAAGTCAGAAAGACAACTTGAGATTTTTTTTATTACAGCATTTAATTGGCTTGCACATTTTCCTTCCCCAGAGACAAATAACCAATCAAAGCAAACACAACTCACGATCGCTTTTTCAGGTGGTGAACGGTGATAAGATCTTCATCCACCACAGCTCCCACAATCCGGTGTTTTTTTCTCTTCTCCTTGCTCAGGACACGTCGCCTTTTGAACAGTTTTTTCTGCAGCTCCTGATGCAAGAGAATGAGAAAACTTTACAAGGAGTTGCTGCCACACACACACACACACACACACAAAATGCAGAAAAATGGCAGTTGGGCATAATTAAACCCCTGATTTAACTGAGTTTAAACATGATGATATAGAAATACTGTAGAAAATATATAGTGTAAAAATATAGTTATAGATAATAGATAAGATAGAGGTAGAAATAGATAGATTCATATGACAGAAAGACAGACCGAGATAATAGAAAGATGATAGATTGGTAGATAAATGGTAGGTAGATAGGTAGGTAGGTGATGGATAGATAGATAGATAGGTAGGTAGGTAGGTAGGTAGGTAGGTAGGTAGGTAGGTAGGTAGGTAGGTAGACAGACACTGATCTAAGCTCCTTAACAAATAAGCACTTTATTTTTTTTTATTTTTTTTTAAATATCCTAGAATTACCGTCCGCGGCCGGTTGATCTTCCCGGAAGGAGCAACCATGTCGAAAACCACGTGGCCGATTTCTTTAGCGCAGGTTTTAATTTCCGGGTAGGCACCGCGGATCACGTGACATCGACCCCTTTTTTTTCCCCTCTCCCCACGCGGTTTGCTTCTTCATTCTGAATGGTCCAAAGAAGCGACCAATCAGAAAGGGAAGTGTGGTTAGCTCCTCCCTTTGCGTGCCGGTCTCCGTTTTTTATGAATCGGCCGCGTGGCGCCGTCGCTCTTTTTCGAATTTCTCCTTTGTGCAAAGGTAGGGGAAAGCGCGGTAGGTTTCCTTTCTTTTTTTTTGCCTCCCCAAAGGGATCGAGTGGATCCCTAGTCCGTGCTTCTCCTTTGATTCAAGAGAAGAGCTTGGTTTTGCTCTGCCCTGGAGAGAACTGATTTTTTTTCCCGTTTTTATTAATTAATATTCTTTCTCTGTCCCCTTCCTTCCTTTCTCTCTTTTCTTTCTTTTCCTTCCGTCCTTTCCCTTCCTCTTTCATTCTCTTCCTTCGTTTACTTCCTTTTCCTTCACTTTCCCTTTGTTTTCCTTCCTTTCCCTTCTTGTCTTTTCTTCCTTTTTCTTCCATCTTTTCTTTCATTCTTTCTTTTTTCCGCATTTTTCTTCCTTTCTCTTCCTTTCATTCTTTTTCTTCGTTTTCTTTTCCTTTCTCTCCTTTTAGTTCACTCTCCCTTTTTTTCTTCCCTTTCTTTAATTCTTTCTCTTCCTTTTCCTTTCCCTCTCTCCTTTTCGTTCATTCTCTTTCCCTTCCTTTTTTTCTTTCCCTTTCCCATTCTTTCTCTTCCTTTTATACAGATCTCGCTTCCCAGCAGGGCAAGAAACACAAAAAGATGGAGAAGGGCGTCCTTAATGCCCCCCTCCCCGAAAAAGTCAGGAGCCACGTGCGGGTGGGGAGAGAAATGCAATGCCGCGATCAGAGATCCACTGTGAGATGGTGGGAAGCCACGTGGAGGTCGGAGGAAGGCTGAGTCGCAGATCCCCTAGGATGGCGGATCTCAAAAAGATCCCGGAGTGCTGATTCTTCGCTAGCCGGTTCCGTGGGAGCTACAAGCCAACTCGATCCTTCATAGCTCTTTGCAGGGATGCTGCGTTGTAGGAGACGAAGGTCCAGGAAGAACAACAGGTGAGGGAGGAACACTTTAATGCCGACATTTGCTCTAAGGTGGGGAGCGAAGGGGATCCACTGTCTCTCTGCAGAAGATCCCCCAATAGGGATCTTCCTGCGGGAAAACCTAGGGGTGGCACTCTCTTAAATCCTACACCCATGCATGATCCTTTTTGCTCTCTTAAAAATGAGCCTGGGGCGGCCATGCCTCCCATCCTCCACTGCCCTGGCTGTGGACGATGGGAGGCACAAGCTAAAACATTAAAAGTCCACTGGGTGGTAGAAATTGGACTGGTATTACTTTCTCTTTTTCCCTTCCTTCCTTCCTGAAAAATCAAGGCCTCCCTTTCTTGGCATGATCGGGTCTCCCTATACCCGGTTCTGTAATGTGCGGAGGTAAAACATACTGACCTGTGTTATGTCTTCGGTGCCAGCGGCTTTTCCATCTGCTGGTTCTATCCTCAAGCACTGGGACACATTTGGCGCATTCCCCATGACTGTGCAGGTAGTCCTCAGCCAGGTCTGAGCCCCCGGAATCTGAATTTTGATCACGATGCTGCAGCGGTTGTGTGAAAAATGGCCACAAGTCCCTTTTTTCCCGTGCCCTTGTAACTTCAAATGTTCACTAGTTGTGAGTCAAGGATTGCCTTTAATGCAAACTTTATCCACACCTTTTGACTTTATTCCATTTCTACGCTACCCATCTCCCTTAAGGGATTCTGGCCAATTTACAGCCACATAATACTTGCAAAGCCATGAACAGAAGGACCGATTAAAAACAGTTAAGAAAGAGTGAAAATTTACTAGTAAAAAATAATAATTTGGATAATTGGCGCACATAAGTTTGGGAAAATGAGTTCGTGTAAGCTACTGGGTTACAAAGGATTAAGAGATCTGAGGTTTACATGCATGGGTAGAAAATGTGGTGTTGCCATTATTTTGCTAATTTAATTCTCCTGACTTTTTTTTTTTTTTTTTTGGACAAGGGTTTGGACCAGATTGAGATGTTGACCAAGGAAAATGAACTCCAGCAAATAAAATGAAAAAGACATCCAGGACTGACTTCAAAAGACTGTCGGGAAAAATATCTCCAATGAATTAATTTGATGTATTTCTTTGCCAGTTCCTATATGTACTTTTCGAGTGAAAGCTCATATATAATTTGAGAATCAAAGTTTCTTTGGTGTATAACAGTTTAAATTAAAGCCCAGTTTAATCTAGTTAAATTACAATTCCTAAACTGAGGCAACTTGAGTTTCTGTTTATTTGGATTATTTTCTGTTATGGGCAAGTACTTTTTTTCCCTTTTGTTTCTGTTTCTGTATAATAAATTGCATTTGAAAAGCTACGAGTTTCTGCTGGATAAATTACAACACATTTAAACTGCTGTTTCAGTGGCTGGGTTTCCTGGACAGCAAACAAAAATTAGCAGCTTGGCACATAATGGAAGGGGCTTTTTTTGTTTACTTTCACATAAAGCACTAATTTTGGTTTATTACTTGGACAATACAGCTGCTATTTTGGGAAATAAAGCCAGCAGCTTTTAAGACTCTGGATATTAGTTGAGAAAAGAAAATTTATTTATTCATATCCTGCCTTTATTTTTAAAAATAACTCAAGGGGGTAAACACATCCAACACACCTTCCTCCTATTTCCGCTGTACAATAACCTTGTGAGCTGGACTAGTCCCATCTTAGCCTCCATGGCTAAGATGGAACTAGAACTCTCCATCTCCTGGTGATTGGCCCAAAGTCACCCAGCTGGCTTTTATGCTTAAGGTGGAACTAGAACTCACCGTCTCCCACTTACTAGTTTGATACCTTAATCCATGGGTGTCAAACTCAATAGCATCATGTCACGAATCGTGATGTTTTTTGCCTTTATGGGGCTGGGGTGCACATGATGCATCCGGCCCACGGGCTGCCAGTTTAACACCCCTGCCTTAAATTATATGACCAAACTGACTCTTAATGCAGTTCAAGTAGTCCTTAACTTACAACCACATTTGAACCCAACATTTGAATAGATGACAAATTAACCTGGTGTATTTCCCAGGACCTTTCTTTCCTCCTTCCTTCCTTCCATTCTTTTTCTTTTCTTGTCTCCTTCTTTCCCTTCCTTATTTTCTTTTTCCCTTCCTTTTTCTTTCCTTCCTTTTTTTTTCTTTCCTTCCTTTTTTTCTTTCTTTCTCTCTTTCTTTCTCTTCCCTACACTGCTGCAAATACTCCCTCCGTAATTCAGGACCCCACTGAGCCGGGAAGGTGGCATGGATGTTCAGGCCTGAATTGCCCTTGTGATGCTCAACCATGGCTGCAAGGGGGGGAGGACATCTGTGCCCATCAGGCTGGGCTGGCGGGACATGTCTGGGAGATGCCCCAGCAGAGCTGGGCAGGAAGCAGCCCAGCCCCCCCCCCCAGCCCATCTCTGCTCTCCAGGCCTGTTGTGCAGGCAGAGAAGGGGGGTGCCAGTGCCCCCCTCGGCCAGCTGAGGAATGACAGGGGAGGAGAGTGACAGAGAGGGTGACTCACCCTATGCAAATGCTCCACCAACGGCCGCCGGGACAGCCAGGTGGCATGATGGGAAACGCTCAGTGGGGAGAGAACCCCCATTTTCACCCCCAAATCGCCCCGCAGGAAATGCCGTTGCAGTCCAGCCCAGGCAAAGAGCCGAGCAGAATCAATCCATCGATCTTAAACTAGGATCCCTTTGCAACCTGATCGTGCTCCCCGTAAACTGGAGAATCCCTCGCACTGGAGTCTCGGGCCCCATCCGCCTGTCTCAGGTATCGCTTCTCGGCCTTTTGGCTAAGATCAAGTGTAGTATCTGTTCTTATCAGTTTAATATCTGATATGTCCTCTATTTGAGGACTACATATTAAATGGATTTTTGGAACTGGGAGATGGAATAGGGGCTTGCTCCGTCCACTCCAAGCATCGGCCTGGTATTGCAGTGCCTCCAGGAACGGTGCACCTCCCCCTGGGAGGAATCTCATGGTCAAAAAATAGATCTTGCATCAGGAACTCCTTATGGGATGGATCCTTTGCTCAGGGATCTGCCCACAGCCTCTATCTCTCTAACCAAGGTATTGGCCAGCTTGCCACCATCTGCACAGAGATTGTGATGGGTGGATGGAGGAGGTAAAAAAGGCTTTCAATACCTAAATAGATCAGAAGAGGATCCAGTTTGAGGCTAGGAGGCGGTTCTCAATTGAGGAGTGGGATAAAAAGGCTTTCAATGCCTAATAAGATCAGAAAAGGATGTAGTTTCAGGGTAGGAAGGGTTGCTAAATTGAGGAATGGGTTAAAAAAGTTTTCAATACCTAAATAGATCAAAGGATCCAGTTTCAGGCTAGGAGGGGGTGTTCAATTGAGGAGTGGGTTAAAAAGGCTTTCAATGCCTAATAAGATCATAAAAAGATCCAGTTTCAGGCTAGGAGGAGGTATTCAATTGAGGAGTGGGTTAAAAAGGCTTTCAATGCTTAATAAGATCATAAAAAGATCCAGTTTCAGGCTAGGAGGAGGTATTCAATTGAGGATTGGGTTAAAAAGGCTATTAACGTGTAGTCAATCATAAAAGGATCCAGTCTGAGGCTTATTAAAAAGGCTTTAAATGTGTAATCAATCACAAAAGGATTCAGGCTCAGACCACAAATAGGTGCTTAGTTTTTGAGAGATCTCACGGGTTTAAAAAAGCAGATGGAATGAAATACAGGAGGGGGAAAACTCTGACAGAGAGCACGCGACTGCCCAGATCCCTTTAAGGTAGTTTTTGGAGCTGGCGTCTCCATAAAAATCATGCATGTGGGGACTGCAAAGCCTCTACCCTCAATAACCGCCACACCAGGGCTAAAATGAGCATTTGCAGCAAACCAACTCCCTTCTAATCCTGAAGATGTTACCTAGTTGGGTTGCGAAACGTCTGCAAGAAAACAAAAAAGCTCAGAGACCACTAAGGACCCCTCATTTTAAGGTTTTACATTGTTTGGGTGCCGTTTTAGGAAGTTGTAAGCCACCCAGGCCGTGAGACCAGCGACATCTACATTTAATCAATAAATAAAAAAACCCAAATAGTACTATTAAAAAAGTTGATTTGCCCAACGTAGAAAGGGAAGGAGGAACGGAAACCGGAGACCACCCGAACGGAGAAGGGGAAAATGTTTAATGACGGGAAAAAGGGGCTTACACAGACACGCGGTTCCAGCAAAAGACAACAGGGAGACCAGTGGATCTTCAGCGATGCTCCCAACTAATTAGGGACGCTGCAAATAGTCAATCTTTCCCATAAAACAGCAGCCTGTCAACCTTTCTTTGTGAGGACCAGGGAGAACACCAGATAGAACAGAAATGAATCCTCAGTTCAGGAGACCTGGAGAAGAGAGACAAAGGCAAGGTTAAAAATGGCTCTGTGGGAAACTGCCTTTCTTTGCAAGCCCAAAACGGTTGTTTGGTGATAAGCCCATCGACATTCGGGATGCTCGGCAACTGGCATGGACTTATGACGGTTGCAGTGTCCCGGAGTCACGTGATCTCCTTTCCCGGCCTTCTGACAAACAAAGCCAATGGGGAAGCCCGTTTCACTTAACAACCGTGTGACTGACTTAAAAAACGACAGAGGTTCAACTGTGGCAAGCAAAATCCTAAAATGGGGGGGGGAAGAAGCTCACTTAACTGTCTTGCTTAGCAAACAGAAATGTTGGCCTCACTTGCGATCGTAAGTCGAGGATTACCTGTTCTGTCCATTTCCACCCCCCCCCCTTTTTTTTTCAAAAGAAGGATGCCCAAATCGGAGCATATTTTAACCATATGGCAAGCAATTCAAAACACGTACCCAGGTAGTCGTCCATCAGGGATCCAATGGCAAACTGCAAAAAAAAAAAAAAAAAATAGAGGAAGAAAGGGAGGGAGGGAAGGAGGGAGGGAAAGGAAGGAAGGAAGGAAGGAAGGAGGGAGGGAGGGAGGGAGGGAGGGAGGGAGGGAGGGAGGAAGGAAGGAAGGAAGGAAGGAAGGAAGGAAGGAAGGAAGGAAGGAAGGAAGGAAGGAAGGAAGGAAGGAAGGTTAAAACTGCTAATGTGACTCCATATTATCCCCAATTTCCAGAACAGGAATTCTGTCCCCCTCTCTCATGGAAGACCCCAAAGAGCAGAACATACAATTTTTACATCCAAAAGGGAGTCCGCCTGGAGGAGGATGAATGAACAGGCGGGACCCTGAACAGCCAAAATAAGATCGAGAAAGGGCCAACGTTCAAACGATGCAACTCACTATATCGTTCTTGTCCACCCGGGTCCCCACAATCTTTAATCGGATATTATCTTCTGGCTGGATAACAATGTCCTAGTTTTGGAGTAAAAAAAAAGCAGAGGGAACATCACCAAGACAATAAGAATTAATGTGGTACAGTGGTTAACACTGTGTTTCCCAAACAAACCTTAAAATGGGTGGACTTCAACTCCCAGAATCCCCTAGCTAGCACACTCTAAGATTTGTGGATTTTAATTCCCAGAATTCCCCAACCAGCAATCTTGAAGGTGGACTTCAACTCCCAGAATCCCCAGCCAGCATGCTTTAAGATGGACTTCAACTCCCAGAATTCCCCAGCCAGCCTGCTTTAAGGAAGGAAAAAGACTCACCTCATCCACAGTCTTGTAGCAGGGCGGATTCGAGTTAGTATCGTACTCCATTTCTGAAGGAATCGACTGCGGAGAGAACCGGGATCTAGGATCAACTGCTGGCCAGGGATCCTTCCCTTCCCTGGCCCGTTCCACATAGAACCGTCCACCCTGCTACCCTCCTCCCGGTCCACTCACATGTCGGGATATGAAACAAGACATCGGTCCGATCTCGGTGAAGAGGCCAACCTGGGTTGAGTTGCAGAAGCCAGAAATTAAAATAGGGATTTTTTTTCAGGGAGGTTTCTGGGGGAAAAAATTCTCTTTAGGTCTCGGAAGGTGCGCTGGGCCTTACCTTGTTCACCTGAGTGACAATGGCGTCCACCACTTCACCCTTAAATGGGCGGAAGACAATCGCCTTGTACTTGACCGGGTAAAGGACAAAGCCGCGTCCCGGCTGAATCACGCCAGCTCCGATATTGTCGATGGTGGTTACGGCGATGACAAAACCATACCTGGAAGTGAGAGGTGAATCCTGACATTAAAGCTAATTCTCTTTCCCCCCCCCCCAATGAATTATTGGCTGGTTTCCTTTTTTTCCCCCAGAGATATTCAGATAAGGAAAGGTGGTTTGGTGCAGTGTTAAAACATCAGGCTAAAAACCAGGAGATGGTGAGTTCTAGTCCCGCCTTAGGCATGAAAACCAGCTAGGTGACTTTGAGCATACGGTGAGTTCTACTCCCACCTTAGGCACGAAAGCCAGCTAGGTGACTTTGAGCCAATCACCAGGAGACGGTGAGTTCTAGTCCTGCTTTAGGCATGGATGCTGACTGGGTGACTTTGTCCATTATAATCTCTCTCTCTCTCTCTCTCTCTCACACACACACACACACACACACTCCCTTCCTCCCTGCTTTAGGCAGTATAAAACTCTAATAAACGTCAAACAGATTGCTAATTTTGTGAACAGCAATTCAGACAATACATTGCTGCGTTTTACAGATAGAGCTGTTTTTTTATTATTATTATTATTATTTTTATGCAACTCGTTACTGGTACAGGAGACCAAGCCTTTCCCCCCCCCCCGGAAATGGACCCTCATTCCTTCTTTCTTACTTGCCGGTGCAGGTCCCTTCCACCTCGGTGAAAAGCTTTTGCTTCACCGTGTTGAGAAGATTGGGCCCGAAGTAACGAGGGTGTAACAGGATTTCATGCTCCAAGGAGATCTGGAGGCAAAAAAAGCAGAGAAAGCTTATCCAATCAGCTACGACGGAAACGAACCATGCACCCTTTATTTTATTTTTAAGTCCCCCAATCTTCCTTCTGCTACTCCATCGTCCTGGCTTATCCAATAAGCTACGATGGAAACAAACCCTGCACCCTTTAATTCTGGTCCAAAAGGGCGATTTCCGGAACCAAAACAGCCCAGAACCTGCTGACATTTTTTTTAAAAAACACGTTTATTATAGACAAACAATGTCCTTAAAAAAAAGCATGTTGGCCCAGAAAAAGCTGAGATTGACATGAACGTGTGGGTCAAACACGTGCAAAAAAAGCGTTTTGTTGACACACGCGAACGCACAAGCGGCTTTTTTTCCACTGTTTCCCGCTCTATGCATCCCCTGCACACGCCCTGGCGCGTACACGCGTGACGCAGATCCACACGAGCCCGCTAAACTCACGTGATAGAACATCCTCCCAAGCGGAGCGCTTCCCAGCCGGATGGAATGTTGAGACGCGCCCCCCCTCCCCAGCCGCCGCGGCTCAATGTTGCAACGTTCCTCTCCGCTGATTGGCTGAGCCGCGCAAGCGCCTTAAAGGAACATGCGCCGTTGTTTGCTCCACTGCGCAGGCGCAGTAGCACTGAAACACACACGTTTAGGCCCGTTTCTGACTTTATTTTCATTCAAAGCAAAGGGGACCCCTGAAAAAAAAAAAGGACGGGGACTCCCTAAATGGAAATAGAGGCTGACTGAACAGCCATTTGTCTGAAATAGCATAGGGTTTCTTGCCTGAGCAAGGGGTTGGACTAGATGACCTCCAAGGTCCGTTCCAGCTCTGTTACAGGTAGTCCTTGGCATACAACAGTTCACTTAGTGACCCGTTCAAAGTTAACTTTCAGCACTCCAAACTGGCTCTGAATTAAGTGGAGTACAAAAAAGAACACAAGGCAGACGATGTTAAAAATGTGTTTATTGTAAAAGCTATTTGACTTATCAAAAATAAACTCTGCCAAGCTATGTCCTTTCAAACTGCTTCTAGCACATTCAGATTAAGGCATGTAATTCCCCATTTCTAACACAATCCCTGAGTTTCCAAAACAGAAATTTCAAAAGATGTTAGCCATAAGAAATAAAACGGACAATCATTTTTGGCTTGCAGGAATCAGAGATGATCACTAGAGGTCAGCAGAGATTTAAAAAAAACCACTGGATTGTTTTGCCACCCTCTTGTGAGCAGGTAGATTATTGCAGCCCAGATCTAGGCAGGTTGCTATGTGCAGGTTGCCAACCTGGCCACATGACACATTTCAGAGCAGTAAAACAGAAGTGCTCTTTCAAGTTTCAAAAGGAAATAGATAATTTAAAGAGTATTTTTTTTCAGGGGAAGAAGAAGACCACAGAGAGCAGGATTTGAATCCCTGGAAAGCAAAGTCGGCAATATTTTCCTCTCCTTATAGACTTCCAGAGTTCCTCGCCATTGGCCAAGAAAAATCTGAAGGACCATAGATGCACCATAGATTGCCATTGGATTTTGGACACTATGAATCTTGGATGGATGGATGGATGGATGATGGATGGATAGATAGATGACGGAGGATGGATGGATGGATGGATAAACAGATGATAGATGGATGAAGGATGATAGATGGGTGGATGGATTGATGTATAGATGATGGATGTCGGAGATTGGATGATGGATGGATAGAGAAATAGATGATGGAGGATGGATAGATGATGGATGGATGAATGGATGATGGATGGATAAAGGATGGATAGATTGATTGATATATAGATGATGGATGGATGGATGTCAGAGAATGGATGGATTGGATGATGGATGGGTGGGTGGGTGGATGGATGGATGGATGGATTAATGCAGGTGTCCCCAATCCCCGGTCCATGGACCGGCACCGGGCCGCAGCGTGCCAACAACCGGTCCGCACAAACAAGCAAAGCCCCACCCACAGGATGCAGGAAGCACGTGAAACCACGCCCCCTCCGGTCCATGGAAAAACCTCTCTCCCCAGATTGGGGGCCTCTGGATTAATGGATGATGAATGGATAGATGGATGCATGACAGATGGATGGATGATGGATGGACGGAGGGAGTTCCATCAAATTGTCTCCCTCTTAGTGACCACATAGGCAGATTTTTCTCCATGATGATCTATCCCTAACTTGGTCCTTCAGCTCCTGAAGCTTCTCAGAGGCCCAAAACATGATCAGCAATGGCGGTTCCCCCTCTGTTCTGGGGAGAGATTGTGAACACGGAGAGAGAACGCTTGAAGAACGCAAAAGCAGCCCGACATTTTTCCTAAAAGCGCACCAAGAGCTTTTAAACCACAGGAAGGCCTTGGTGACCAAGACTTTGAGGGAGTCCGGCCTTAGGGCCATTACTTCAGGCGGGGCTCCTCACTATCTTAACCTCCTCCCACATTGCGAGTGGCTTTCAAGGGGGAGAGTGTACGCAGAGTCCCAGTCTCGAACGAAAACATCCACCAACTGCTGGCGCAAAGTGTAACTTTGGGCTTCAGGAGCAACGTGGCTTTGATTGACGATCAGCCCCACTCCAGGTGGTGTGGAGAAAATAATCTTCAGACCAGTTAGAAGTTCCTGAAGATGGAGAACAAAAGAAGGAAACCCATTAACGTGTCCTTTGCAGCCCACTTCAGCTAATCAAGGAGAGAAACAACCTAGAACTAAGGAGAAACTTCCTGACAGTTAGAACAATTAACCAGTGGAACAACCTGCCTCCAGAAGCGGTAAATGCTCCAATACTGGAAGTTTTTAAGAAGAGACTGGACAGCCATTTGTCCAAAATGGTACTATAGGATTTCCTGCCTGAGCAGGGGGTTGGACTAGATGACCTCCAGGGTCCCTTCCATCTCTGTTATTCTGTGAATGAAATTCAAACATGAGAGCTACGTACCAACATAAGCTATGCGGTCGGTCACCATGTATTTGTTGTGGTTAACGTGAGCATAAGGAATTTCTCTCCCTTCTGTGGGAACCACAAAGAGTTTCTGAAAAGAAAAACAAAGAATTAAACATCTCTCTCTCTCTCTCTCTCTCTCTCTCTCCCTCCTTCCCTCTCCCTCTGTTTCTCCATTCCCCTCTCTATATCTTTCTGTATCTCTCTGTGACTTTCCCTTCTCTCTCTCTCTCTCTGTCTCTCTGTCTCTGTCTCTCTTTCTTTCTCTGTTTCTATCTCTCTGTCTCTCTGTGTCTCTCTCTCTCTCTCTCTCTCTTTCTTTCTTTCTCTGTTTCTATCTCTCTGTCTCTGGCTGTCTCTGTGTTTCTCTCTCTCCCTGTCTGTCACTCTGTCTCTCTATCTGTCTTTGTCTTTGTCTATCTCTTTCTTTATCTCTCTCTCTTCTCTCTTTCTCTTGCTGTCTGTCTCTCTCTTTATGTCTCTCTGTCTGTCTGTCTGTCTGTCTGTCTCTCTTCTCTCTCTCTTCTCTCTCTCTCTTTGTGTGTGTCTCTCTCTCCGTCTGTCTGTCTCTCTATCTCTCTCTGTCTCTTTCTCTTCTCTCTCTGTCTCTCATTCCACCCTTCTAGAGTTTCTAACCCTGTGAGTTTTCTTAGAAGGAAGAGGTTAGGAAGGACTCACCACTTCGATGGGGCAGTGGAGGGGTTTCCTTCTGAGGACCGTGAGCGACTCCAGGAAGACAAACATGGTTTGTCTGGAGTGCTGCCAACAGCTGATGAGAAGACGCACGCTCACGCCCTTGTCGCAGGCTGCGGTCCGTAACGCATCATCAATGACAGGCCAGAACCTTGAAAAGCAAAAGGGGGGCAGAGAGTCACAGTATTTTATGGGGAGCCTGCCGGGTGGCTGTACATCTTAGGTGCTTTTTTTCCCCCTCTCTCGTAATCTTGGCTTGTTATGCTTTTATATTGTTATTTATGTTTAGTGTTTTAAGATTGTAAACAATTTATTTAATGGTTGCTGTGCTTGTTTGTTATGGGAAATGAGTGGCCAGATAAGAAAGAAAGAAAGAAAGAAAGAAAGAAAGAAAGAAAGAAAGAAAGAAAGAAAGAAAGAAAGAAAGAAAGAAAGAAAGAAAGAAAGGAAGGAAGAGAAAGAAAGAAATAAGAGAAAAGAAAGAAAGAAAGAAAGAAAGAGAAAGAAATAAGAGAAAAGAAAGAAAGAAAGAGAGAAAGAAAGAAAGGAAAGAAGGAAAGAAAGAAAAAAGGAAAGGAAAGAAGGAAAGAAAGAAAGAAAGAAAGAAAGAAAGAAAGAAAGAAAGAAAGAAAGAAAAAGATGGGATGGAGGGTGGAAGGAAGATGGGAGGGAGGGAGGGAAGGACAAAGGAAGCAAGCAAGGAAGGAAGGAAGGAAGATGGGAGGCAGGGAGGGAGGGAGGGAGGGAGGGAGGAAGGAAGGAAGGAAGGAAGGAAGATGAGAAGGAAGGAAGACAATTCTATCACCTTTTTGATTTACAGTATAAACACTGCGGCTCATAATCCATCACAGAAATATAGACGAATTCTCGGGCGTCTTCAATGATGCTCAGAATGGCGGTAAGGTCCGAAGTTCGACCGGTAGAGCACAGGGCCGGCGGGGAGCTCTGCATCCGAAAAGTGACAACATGGCGAAGTGTAAAATCCAGGCCCCTCATTTCCACCAGCTCTTTCCCCTGGCTCCAAATAGTAATTCCCTCCCTGTCTGGGCAGGCCGAGGAGATCTAGCAATGAAGTCCAGCCAACTGCAGGATCTTAAACCGCTGTAATTTTTTTTTCCCCACCACCACCACAAAAACACACTTACGGAAATGTAGACCTGGGCCTCCACCCCGTTCAGTTGAACTTTCCGAGGTTCTTGCAGGCTGGATAAGGCTGCCAGATCCCTGGGCCAGGAGGTGGGCATGGAGGCCCCTTCCTTGCCCAAGATCCGGTACATGGCAAAGATCCGGTGCAGATCCTTTGCCAGGCAGCTGCAGTTGTAGAGGGCAATTCCCAGCTCTTTCACCTAAGGCGGAAAAAAAGGATCCGTTAGCATCTGGCAGGGAATCTCCCACCTCTACTTCTTCGGAGGCTGCGATCTCCCAAATAAACCACAGCCGTAAGAGTCGATTCCTAGCGGGGGGATTACAGATCCTGCAGATCCCAGACAAGGACACGGTTCCCCTGTCAGCGAAGAGACCTGTCTCCCCACCGACTCACCTTAGGCAAGAGATGCTACAGGTAGTCCTCGGCTTAACGACCCACAATCTAGCCCAAACTTTCTGTGGGGATCACGTGACCTTAGGACGCTGCCACTGTCATAAATCCGAGCCCCTGAATTTTGATCATGTGATCACGGGGAGGCCGTGATGGTCGCAAGCGTGAAAAACGGTCATAAGTCCCTTGTAGCTTTGAACGGTCACTAAACGAATGGACATGACTCAAGGACCACCTCTGCATCTTTTTCCCCAGCTGCCCCGGGGGAGATACCTGAGTTAGGGAACGCCAATCCATGTTGGCACTGCCAATGTAGATGTGTTGCCGATCCACCACCCATAATTTGGTGTGCACGATCCCGCCGGTCAGTTCCTTCATGTTGATGTAGCGCACGTCTGCGCCTGCAAGAGCAAAAGGTAAAGAAATCTTTCTCTTTTTTTTTTTACAGCTGGCACCCTCCAATGGGCTGACCGTCAGCAGGTCCCTTCCGACTCTGCCATTCTGTGCTGTTAAGGAAAAATGTACGATGTGTGGTTTTTTTGACGATTTGATAAGGTAGGTTATAAAAAGAAGACCAGGTGGGTCTCTCTCTTGGCGTCCTGAAAAAACTAGAGAGGAAAGGTTCTCTAAGGATCAAAAATGTCTCCAGAAGTTGTGGGTGCTCCATGACTAGAGGACTGGAGGACCCATTGGTCTGGAATGGGATAGGGTGTCCTGCTTGAGCTGGAGGCTGGACTAGATGACCTCCAAGGCCCCTTCCAGCTCTATTGTTCTTTTGTTCTGTTATTCCACTATTCTTTATTGCTTCCTTCCTTTCTTCCTGATCATAGATGTTTTTAAGAAGAGATTGGACAGCCATTTACCTGAAATACTATAGTCTTCTACTTGTAGGGGTTGGACTAGAAGACCTCGAAGATCCCTTCCAAGTTATTGTTATTCTGCTATTCTTTTTTCCTTCCTTCCTTCTTTCCTTCCTTCCTTCTTTCCTTCCAAGTTATTCTATTATTCTGCTATTCTTTTTTCCTTCCTTCCTTCCTTCCTTCCTTCCTTCCTTCCTTCCTTCCTTCCTTCCTAGTTATTCTATTATTCTGCTATTCTTTTTTCCTTCCTTCCTTCCTTCCTTCCTTCGTTCCTTCCTTCCTTCCTTCCTTCCTTCTTTCCTTTCTTTCCTCCCTCCCTCCCTCCCTCCCTCATCACTGAAGGTTTTTAAGAAGAGATCAGACAACAATCTGTTTGAAATAGCACAGGGTCTCCTGCTTGAGCAGGGGGCTGGACTAGATGACCTCCAAGGCCCGTTCCCACTCTGTTGTTCCGTTATCTCACTACAGATAAATTACCGTCACGGATCAATTCATCAGTGTCCTGTTCGGAGGACTGAGGGCTATTCACCGCTATCTCCAGCTTCACCCCCCGGGAAGGCAGGCTGCGCAGCATATTGAACACCTTCAGGCCCTGTGGAGTGACACAAAACAACAACACTTGTGAGACTTAGTCTTAGATGATGCTGGCCGAGCCCGTTCTGACCTCATGCCATTCATTCGGGCAGCTCAATTCTCCGTCTCAAATAACTCTTTGAACACGGCTGGACTCAACTTCAAGTCTTCCTCAACGTATGACCACAACAGGGATTGTAATATTCGTCGTTAAGCAGTACGGCTGTTAAGTGAGACATCATGGGACCGCACCTGATTTTACCCCCCTTTTTTTTTTGCTCCCCAATGAGAAACTGACCAGATTCGCCGAAGGATCTTCCATTTGTAAATCGGAGTCCCGGAGGGTAAAGTAAAAAGCCGCAATTTCTACGACGCTGTTGGCTCCCGAGAGGAGATCCATCCACCCTTCGTAAATGGTGGGATTTTGAGGGCTCGGAGATTGATAGTGTAAGGTGTCTGGGATGCTCTCCAGAAGGACCAAACTAGGAACCAGAGAAGGGAGAATTAAAACCAGGGTGCAGCGATGGAATTGACCCACGTTTAGGACCAACATTGGTGACATTTTCGTGCATAAATAAACACGGAGTCCTTGCCTGCACTGTGCGCTGCATTCTTCCCCCTCGTTCCACAGTGTTGTAATTTTTCCCCATACTGAAGAGCCATTTCCGAGCATGAGCAAGGCAGGGGCTCCCTGTTTCCATACGAACCAGCAAGTAAGGATTAGGATGAGGAAGAAGAGCAGGTAAAAGAGAGAAGACCAAGAGAACTTGTGCTAAGGAGAAAAGACGAGGGAAGACAAGGCAGGTTGATTTAGTACAGCATTTTTTTTCAACCTTGATCACTTGAAGATGGGTGGATTTCAACTCCCAGAATTCCCTACACAGCTTGCTTTATGTGGACTTGGACTCCCAGAATTCCCTAGTGAGCAGGCTTTAAAGACGGGTGGACTTCAACTGCCAGAATTCCCCAGCCTGCTTGCTTTATGTGGACTTGGACTCCCAGAATTCCCCAGCGAGCAGGCTTTAAAGACAGGTGGACTTCAACTCCCAGAATCCCTCAGTCAGCAGGCTTTAAGATAGGTGACTTCAACTCCCAGAAGTCCCAGACAGCCACGCTTGTGATTGTTTTCTGAATCAATCCCTCAATATTCTACAAACCTGCCCATTTTAATTTTTAATACGGGAGATACCGATTAATAGCAACCATCTTTGGGGTCCTCCATAATTTTTTCAGAGTTGGAAGGGGTCCCAAGCCTCCCAAGAGATTTAAGAAATATGTCCATTGGGAGAGGGAATTGAACCTGGTTATACCATTCTGGATAGCAAGGACCCACAATGTACCTTGAACCATTTCTGGTGGACCTCTTTTGCTGATGAAGCTTTAGGTGGCAACTTGGTGGTCTCCACCTTCTTCATTGGGGGCACTTTAATTCTTGGGGTGATTCCCGTCCAGGTCTCCTGTCTTGGCTCCCTCCAGGTTTCAACTGGTCTTTGCAGGCTGAGTGTGGTTGTGTCTTCTGGATGTCCAACCTTACCACTTTGTGGTTTTGAGGGGTCCAATTCCTGCAGCTGAGACTTCCGATTCTTCACCATGTCCCACTGAATGTTTGGTGTCTCTAACTATGAATTGAGGGAAAGAAGAAATGATTTGACTTCCTCCATCGGATGGACAGACTATCCACAACATCACCCATGACCAAGATATAGCTGAGGTATGGTCCTCAAAAAGATTGGGGTTGGGTTGGGTAAACCAACAGACCTAGCTTGCAAACCATGGTTTCTGATTTGATTGGATCTAATTTTTCAGTCAAATAATAAAGTCACTCAGAATCCACTTGATATCCTGGCTTGTCCAGAAACCATTAATCCTGGTTGGAGGAGAGTACAGTTCTAACCCATTTGCTACGGAAAAAACCGGTCTGCCCCTTATTTTAGGAAACCGATTTGTTGCCCAAATGTCCCCATCTAAATTATCGGCTGTGAATCAAACTTGGAAGCTACTTTTTTTTTAAGAAAATGCAGGCAAATTCTGTCTCCTCCCTCCCCACAATTTGAATTCGGGCTTTTGACAAGCCAAGTCAACGGAGGAAGATGGATTTGCTTAACCCCCACCTGATTCGCTTAACGTCTGCCGTGATTTACCTCACAACAATAGCAAAAAGGTCAAATCAGGCGTAAACATCTTGGTTAGCAAGAGAACTCCTGGTCCCCGTATGGTCATAAGAACTGTAATTTTTTTTTTAAAAAATGCCAATCAAGATCAGACCAATTTTGGATCTGCCTGATACCCTTTGGGGGAGGGGGGAATTTAATTTGGCCCAGTTTCCACAGGGTGCCCACCGCAAAGTGACACAACACGGTGCCGTCACCACAAAGACACAGAAGCCCTAACTGGCATTGGATGAAACCATCGGTCTTCAGGATGCGACAGAAACAAACTTGGATCTTCGCCATGCCTTTCGCCCCCTCCCCACTCCATTACCTCCTTTCCCCTCTTTGGTCGTGGGGACGGGTCTTCCTTCAACTCCAGTCTCCTCAGCCTCACAAAGGGGGGCTGTAAAGGAAAATGGGATGAATGTCTGGGTGGGACCTCACGAGAACCGTTTCGCTTCTTAAGGCGAGCCAAACTGGGTGCCTGCACCCAACGATCCTTTCCGACAAATTTCAATTTCCCGGGATCCAGGGAGAAAAATGGTTTGGGGGGTGGGGAACTTCTCATTTCAAGCAGGCCAAATGGGAGCAGGTGAAAAGGAGGAAGACCAGTAGACCACTCTGCCTTTCTTCAGATGATCTTCTGATGGTGGGTCTACTCTGGGATAGTGACCAACTGATTCCCCTGATTTCCAGGGCTTCCCCCCCCCCCAAATAAGTTAGATTTTAGCCAATCTAATAAATTAGGTTTTAGATCCATACCAGAGATGCTCAACTGTGTCTCCCGTGAACCGTGAATCCCCCAAAACCAAAGTTTTCACCGCTTCAACCTGGCTAGAAGAGCTGCTTTATCGAAAGAAAGACGGTCCTCAACTTACGTCACGTCACAACTGTTCGAAGATCCTCCCCTGCGGTCACATGACTGCACTTTGGGTGCTTGGTAAGTGGGCCTGCACTTATGGCCATCACGAGTTACAACCGGGATGGGAAGACTCCATTACAGTTGTAACTTAAGGACTACCTACAAACGGAGATGACCTGTCTCCTTCAGAAGACCGGAATTACACGCAACACAGATAGGTCCACCCCATCTAGGCATTTCCCTCCCAATTTACTAGTCTTTGGGCTGTTCTGTTTCACGCTTTGAGACTTACTCCACGTTTACGTCACGGTTTGACCTTGCCTGAGGATTTTTAATCCCTGTTTGTAATTTTGTGGGTCTTCCACGTTGAAAGTGGGAAAACAATACCAACAGCTTTTTCACAAATTTACTCAAGGTCCTTAGCCCGGGAATGATTTTGTGTGTCTTTTCCATCGAATTGAACCTGATCTTTAATTTGGAGAAGGGAAAGGGATCCAGATCAGGAATCTACTAGCTCTTCCTACACGCCCATATCTTGGAACGAAAGATAAAGCAAACATCTGAATTAAGGTGAACTCAAGACTTACTAAGATTTTTTCTTTCTCTGCTTGTTGCCCGACGTCCTGCTGAGCTCCTGGTTCTGAAGGAATTCCTGGTGGATCTGGTGGTTCCTTGGTGGGATCCACTTGCTTCTTGTAGGCTTTGATGCTTTCTCGGACCAGGAGGGTGTCATCAGTTCTACTTCTGGGATGTTGAGGTTCGTTCTGGGTTTGTGGTTCAAAAATCACATAAGAGTTTAATCAGAAATGAACCGACATGCCTTCATCACTAAAAAAAAGGTGCCAGGAAATTGAGGAAGTGTTCTCTGGTGGGTGGTGCATCTACACTTCCTGTGTAGAAATACACACACACACACACACACAGAGAGAGAGAGAGAGAGAGAGAGAGAGAGAGAGAGAGAGAGACATACACAACACTCACAGATGTACACAAACACTGACAGCAATCATGCTTGACTTGGTCTGCCTTGACAGGCTGACACCGTAACAGTCTCTGGCTGATCTTGAGAGGGAAGAGACCAATTATAACATGTTCACAATTCTTTTTTCTTCCAGAGAACAAAATGTTCAAAGGTCATGCCTCAAGTGAGTTAGAAAGTGTTTGGAGGAAAACAACAACCGATCTGACCATTTAATGTAATTTATATAATAATAAATGGGTCTATAGGGCCTGACTTTGGATAATGGAGAGGGAGATGAGAAGATGCAGAGATGGGAAGAAGGGGATGATGAGATGGAGAGATGAAGATGGACATGGACATGGAGACGTGAAGAGATGAAGATGGACTTGAAAATGGACATGGAGATAGGGATGAAGAGATGAGATAGACATGGATATTGAGAGGTGGAGAGATGGAAATGAGATGAAAATGGAGATAGACATGGAGATAGAGATGGATTGTTGAGGAGATGGACATGGACATGGACATAGAGAGGTGGAGAGGTGGAGATGGAGATGAGATGGCTGTGGAGATGGAAATGGAGAGATGAAGATGAACATGGAGATAGAGATGGAGAGGTGGAGAGATGAAGATGGACATGAAGATGGAGGAGATAGGGATGAAGAGATGAGATGGACATGGACATTGAGAGGTGGAGAGATGGAAATGAGATGGAAATGGAGATAGAGATGGAGATAGAGATGGATTGTTGAGGAGATGGACATGGACATGGACATGTGGAGAGATGGAGATAGACGTGGAGATGGAGATGGCGAGGTGGAGACATAAAGATGGACATGGAGATAGAGATGGAGAGATGAGGAGATGGACATGGACATGGAGAGGTGGAGATGAGATGGACATGAAGATGGAGGTGGAGATGGAGATGGAGGTGGAGACAGATCGGTTAAGCCTTTGAATAAAGAAGCACATAGTCTTCCGACATTATTCTTTATTCTTACCACGTAGCCATCATAATTTGTCACGAGACAAGTGGCTACAATAAGGTTGATTAATACCTAAATACATAAAAACAACCTTCCTAAATTTTCAGGAAACTTTAAAAAAAAAACCACCCTGCTGTCATGGCGGTCAGCTGGTTGGGCTTCCTGACAGCAACTTGTGTTCATTTAGTTGGCTGGGGAGTCCCCTGGCAGAGAAAGGGCACAGATGTTTCTGCAGCTGCAGAGATAGCAATGTGAAGGCACGTCTGTCTCTCTCTCTGCCTTTGAATGCACACACAACAACTGACAATCTTTGAAAGCAAGATATGAAAGCTCTTTGAAGAGAGACAGGCCCTTTTGACCAGCTTGCCCAGCGTTGTTTAACCCCAAAGGACATCCAAAAGTTCCTCACTCAATCAAGCTACTTCGGAGTTTTTTTATTCCAAAGACTAAAAGCAAATTTATTTGCAAGCAAAATCATCTTTCTTCTTCTAATGCCTATGCTACAATCAAATACAATTCGGGACGAATTTCAGGCTGAACAAAATTATTATTTTTGTCTCTGGCTTCCACTTTTCTTTTTTTTTTTTTTAATCTAAAGAAGGCAGTAAATACACATTTGCCTGCACAGACAAGATTATCCTGTCCTTCTTGAATGCATTTAGCAATTCATTTACTACCCTTTGTAGGCAGCTTTTCAAGCAGGTTAAAAAAACAAAAACATCAAAGCCGCCACAAAGAACCCAACTTAAAAACAAAATTAAAAATCCAGGGGAACGCAGTAAACAAGGTCACAACGAGAAGAATAATTATAGAAAAACAGAACCTAAAATGGACACCGTCATAATGAAACTGGCTGCCGAATCAGAGGAAAAGAATTCAGCCCGCCTACGATATTTTTCTTTTTAATTTTTTTACCAGACCTTTATTATTTTTATCAATCATCCGAGGTGGCAAACCTACCAAATATAGTCAATGACTTACAGCATTTTGTTTAGTGACCATTCAAAGCTACAGCGGCATTAAAAAAAAAAAAAGTGACATGACCGTTTTTCACACTTATGACCGTTGCAACATCCCCAGGGTCACGTGACAAAATTCAGATGAAATAGGGCAAAACTCACTTAACATCTCTCTCACTTATCAACATAAATTTTGGATTCAATTGCAATTGTAAGTCGAGGATTACCTGTATATTTTTATAAAACATTTCCAGGCAACAATAAACCATTGGCCTTGTCTTTTCTTTCATCAAAAAAAAAATCCCAACTTAGCCACCTTAGCGACTTCCATCCACTTCACCAACCGTTCCTCCACGGTGGATCCCCTTTTTTACAATTCCACCATTTAAAAAAAAAAATTCCCTTCAGGAAAGGAAGGGCTGGAAAAATCCAGCCATGACTTGAGGGGAAACCATGGTGGATGGCCGCGGGAAATTGACCCAGGACGTCGAGAAATCAGAATTAAACAGCATTATTCCAGCCAGCGAAAAGAGATGGGGAAGGATCTTTGTTTAGTTTGGTTTACAGTGGGCCAGACGGAGCTGTCCAACAGATGGAGGAAAAGAGGGTTTTGTAAATGAAGACAGGGTTGTACAGCTCAAATCAAATTTTTATTATGAACACAGGCCAGTATTAGGCCACCTATATATGTATATAACTATATGCTATCTGCATCTCTCTCTCTCTCTCACACACACACACACACACACATCTGTCTCTTTCTCTCACCTGTTTCTGTTTCTCTTTCTATCTATATTATCTATCTATCTATCTATCATCTAATCTCTATCTGTATGTCTGTCTCTTTGAGACAAGAGATTAGATGACAGATAGATAGATAGATAGATAGATAGATAGATAGATAGATAGATAGATAGGTAGATAGATAATATAGACAGAAACAGAGAGGGGGGGCAGGCAGATAGTATATAGTTATATATATAGATCTATAGATCTGTCTATGTGTTTGTTTACTGCATCTATCTATCTATCTATCTATCTATCTATCTATCTATCTATCTATCTTTCTATCTACCTATCTATCATCGCCTCTCTCATTTGTCTAATCTCTCCGTCTCTATCATTCTGTTCAATCATTTTAACTAATTTAAATATTTTAACATTAATTGTATATGTTTACATATGGATTACACTGTACGCAGAGCCCGTTTTCTGAGGGAGATGGGCGGCTTAGAAAGATGAAACATAAATAAATGAATAAAATAAAATACGTTTTTAACTGTGGTTTTCTAATCAGGCGTTCATCTTGCGTTATTACATTGCTGTACACCAGCGAGTCACTTAGGCAAGACAGGTGGTATAGAAACTTAATAAGTAAAATAAAGTAAAAAGTTGCATGTATGTTGAGGAAGACACATGCCGCTTCTAGGAGAGACAAGGAAATTTGTGTGTCCGGGTATTATAATTCCACTTTGGAAGAATGAAAAATTTTCCTACCTTTTCTGCAGTTCTCTCCTGTCGCAAACGTGTCGATCTTCTCATGGGGTTGACACTGACTTGGCTTTGGGCAGGCGACTTCTTCCTCATGTTGCCTCGAAGGAAATAACTCCCCCTAAAAAAAATTAAACCCCCCCCCCACACCTCCCACCTTGATCTAGAAGCTACCCACCACCAGGGCCCGGAAAAGTGACCTATCGAACTTACAGAGACGTTAAATTTGGTGGGGAAACTACTACAGATGGATTTGAAATGACAAGCACCATCGCAATTGGTCGGTGAATTATGGCTTTTATGCTGAGGTTTTGCACAACTGACTCCTAGCGGCCGAGTGTGCAAGGAACCTCTTTTTCAAAATTAAAAAAAATAAATAAATTGCTGAACCTCCTGCAAGCCGGAGAGGGAAATGAAATTATTTATGAATACAGTAACAAAGTGAATTCTGACTTGGTCAAAATTAAATTTGGAAAGTAAATCTGTTGGAAATTGAGTCACTTTTCTGCAGTAGCTTTTGGCACACCAGGAGAAATAGAGAGATAGTAACGAATGACATATTTTTTCCTTTAAATAGAAATGTCAAGGTTTGTTGGGAGCTGGGCAAAAGTTATGTATTCTGCATGCAAATTGCCGCAGGATTATTTCCTCCCCCTTGCTACTTAATTGCTTGGAATTCATCTTGCACTCTGCGCAAACTCAGGAGCCCCAACCTCTAATAAAGGCTCCTGTTGAATTCGAATCTCCAACAGAAACTGTTGTTTCCAGTTATTTTTTTAACTCTGTATTTCTCTATAAATAGCTACAAATAGTGAGGGTATCAACGTTAGGTTTAGAGTTTTTAAAAAAGATTTTTAGGCATTTCTTAACATGACTGAATGAACTTAATTCTATAAATGCAAATAATTAATGTAATAATTTCAAATTTTTATAATGGTCAGCTCTTTGTTTACGTACTGGTGTTTTATTCTTTAGCCACGATGTTTTTTTCTGTCTTTTTTTCTCTCTCTTTGATGTAGCTATTTATTCTGTTTGGTTAAATGTTTTAATAAAGAATTATTTTTTTTTTTAAAAAAAGAAACAATATTTCACACGGCTGTCCAGATTCTAAACTTACGCTTTCTTCCACAGTTCAAGAAGTCCTCCAGATTTTGATAGCATTGATATTTCCTGAGATTAAACCCCAATTATGATAATTAGTGACAATTGCAAATAATATTTTTTTGCCCCTATTTTGCACCTCCTTGCAAGGAGGATATAGTGTTGCTCCAATACAAAAAAAGATATTTAAGAGGAAGCCACACAAGGGCTTTTGTTTTAGATGGTCAATTAAACTGATTGCATTTATGCTGCATTAAAATATTGATGATTGCACTTAAGGGGCTTCCTTTATTCAAAGTCACCAGGGTTAAAAAGAAGTAATAATTAATAAATAAATCTCCATCATTATAATGAAAAGGGCTTTTTGCACCAATAGCAAAAAAAAGAGGCTTCTTATCTACTGGCAGCTTAATTTAACATTTGTAAGCCAGGGCTCATTAAATCAGCAGCATTCTTAATTTGTTTAATTTATATTTGCCTAAAAGCCCCCCCTCTCCACCTGGTAACCAGGGAAACCAAAGTCCCGCCTCCTCCCCCTCTTGGGATGCCTTCTGAAAAGCTCCTCCACCAATCGCCGCTGAGGGGAAACGGCTGCTCGGCCACGGACGCGGAGAAACGTCGGCGTTCCCGCGCGCTTCCGCCAATCGGAACGCCGGACCCAGCCACGCTGGCCAATCGAGAGGGAGAGAAGGCGGGCCCAAGCCCCGAAACTCTTTCATCTCCCAGCCGCGCCCAGGTTGGGCGAGGGCCGCGACGGGCGGGAAGTTGCTGGGCGAGGGAGCCAATCGAGATCAGAGGCGCTCTGGGCGTGACAGGCGAAACTCCGCCTTCCCGGAGAGGGGCAGAGTCGAGGGGCCAATCAGGCAAAAGGGGGCGTGCCCCGGGAGGCCTCTGCTTTGTGGTAGGTAAGTGGGTGAAGGAAGGGGGTCCATCGCCCAACGCCCCCCTTCTTGGGGGGGGAGGAAGAAGGGGGCCCCGAGATCCATCCATCCGCTTAGATTCCCCTTCAACGGGGGGGGGAGCAGCAGTGGGGGGCAGCTGGGGGGGCAATTATGGTCTCAGCACTGGGGAGGGGGCTGCAATGGGGAGTCTGGGGGTCCAATTGACTCAGTATTGGGGAGGGGGCAGCAAGGGGGGGCTGGGAGTCCAATTAAGGAGTCTGTGTTGGGGAGGGGGCTGCAATGAGTGGGGGGGTCCAATTGAATCAGTATTGGGGAGGGGGGCTGCAATGTGGGTCTGGGGGTGTCTGGTTGACCCAGTATTGGGGAGGGGGCAGTAAAGGGGGCGGGGGGTCCAATTAAGATCTCAATATTGAGGGGGCTGCAATGTGGAGGCTGGGGGTCCAATTGATTCAGTATTGGGGAGGGGGCAGTAATGGGGGCTGGGGGGTCCAATTAAGAGTATTGAGGGGGCTGCAATGTGGAAGCTGGGGGTCCAATTGACTCAATGTTGGGGAGGGGGCAGCAAAGGGGGCTAGGAGGGTCCAATTAAGGAGTCTGTGTTGGGGAGGGGGGCTGCAATGAGGAGTCTGGGCGTCCAATTGACTCAGTATTGGGGAGGGGGCTGCAATGTGGAGTCTGGGGGGGTCCAGTTGACCCAGTATTGGGGAGGGGGACAGTAAGGGAAAGCTGGGGGGGGCACAGAGGAATAATGAGAAGCAACTTTGTTTGGCCAAATGGGATTAGACCCACAAGGAATTTGTCTCTGGTGCAGCAGCTTTCAACGTACATGCAAAGCAACAGAGTAATAATCATAATACGATACCCAAAACAGCAGGTAGAGAAGATAGAAGGACAATAATAATATTACAGCCATACAACAGGAGTAAATACAGGTAATTCTCAACTTACAACAGTTCGAAGGTACAACGGCACCCAAAAAAAAAAGAGAGCTCTGGCCATTTTTTCACAATTAATGACTTTTGCAACATCCCCACAGTCGTGTGATCAAAATTCAGCGGCTTGGCCACTGGTTCAGACTTACAACCATCGCTGTGTCCCAAGGTCAGGGGATCGACCAATTGGCCAGTAAAGTCCATGGGGAAATCCAGATTTCACTTAACAACCCGGTTAATTTATCAGCTGCAGTGATTTCCTTAACAGCCGCAGCAAGAAAGGCCCTTAAATCTTTAACCAGTGCCTCGCTTAGCAACTGAAATTTTGGGCTCCATTGTGGTCGTAAGTTGAGGACTACCTGTATACGGAAGGAGGCAGTGTGGGAATTAGGTGTTCAGCAGAAGGATGGTGGGAGGGGGTGGGAAATGTCCCCATGTCTAGTTGTTTTGGCACACAATTTTCTGACAGAACAATTAGCCAGTGGAACAGCCTGCCTCCAGAAGCAGTGAACGCTCCAACACTGGAAGTTTTTAAGAAGAGACTGGACAGCCATTTGTCTGAAATGGTATAGGGTTTCCTGCCTGAGCAGGGGGTTGGACTAGATGACCTCCAAGGTCCCTTCCAACTTTATTATTGTTGTTGTTACTACAATTATTATTTCCTTCCAACAATGACGCCGCTTCTCTCCTTCTCTTGTCGGCGGCTTCCAGGGGGACAGACTATGCCTTTAACCTCCCTGTTGTCCTGAAAGAGACAACATGATGGAATTCCCCGATCACAGCAAGAACTTACTCCGAAAACTTTGGGAACAGCAACACGAGGGTTTCCTTTGTGACTGCACCGTCCTGGTGGGCAGCACCCAGTTCCTGGCCCACCAGGCCGTCCTCGCCTCCTGCAGTGCCTTTTTCCAGATGTTCTACAAGGAACGGCTGGATAAACGAGACTTGGTCTGCATCAACAGCGAGATTGTCACCGCCCCGGCCTTTGGGCTCCTGCTTGAGTTCATGTACAAAGGCAGCCTCTCTTTCGCCGACATGCCGGTGGAAGACATTTTAGCTGCCGCCAGTTACCTGCACATGAACGATATCGTCAAGGTGTGCAAGAAAAAGCTGCAAGCCCGGGCCTTGGCCGAAGCCGACAGCACGAAGAAGGAGGAAGAAGGTCTCCTGCCAGCCCCCGAAAGCCAGCCTGTGTCCTTGCCCCCGCCTCACTCCTGCGACCTCGAGAAAAACAACAAAAAAGAAGAATGGAACGCCAGACAGAAAGCGCCTCTGGAGGAATTGTCGGCCTCCAGGTCAGACGTCGCAGACACCACGCAACCGGGAATGGAGGCTCCGTCATCCGCTCGGCCTCGTCCGCAACCCATGGTGGACATTTCTCTCTCCAGCCCGAGCAGTTCCACCGAAACTCTGTTGTGCAGCTCCTTTCCTGCCGGAAACGGAGGAGCTGAGGGGAGGTCCGGCTTGGACCCTCCTCCGGAGAGATACGGAGAGCAGCTAGTTGCACACAAGGCGTCCACAAATCAGTCCATCAAGGTCAAAGTGGAAGCTATCGTGATTTCTGATGAGGAACCGGACGGGGTTGAACAACTGGAGGTTCCTCCTGTTTCGGAGCTGAGGCTAGAAAGCCTCTTTTTGAAATCTGGTGGGGAGGTGGGCTCCGGTGGAAGCTGTGGGCGTCACCCGGATGCTTTTGAAGAGCCCGGAGGGATGGAAGAGGTCTCTTCGGAAAGCAGCTTCCTGCCCCAAGAAAATGCGTCGTACCCCCTGATCCACATGCCTGGAAGCGGGACTTTTTCCACCCTGGCAACTCCTCCATTGCACGAACAGATATACTTGCAGGATTACGATTCCCACTCCAATTTTAGCCTCTTTACCGATGACGTCCCCACCTGCAAGACCTGCGGGAAAACATTTTCCTGCTCCTACACACTCCGGCGCCACGCAACCGTCCACACCCGGGAACGGCCATACGAATGTCGCTACTGCATGCGGAGTTACACTCAATCCGGAGACCTTTACCGGCACATCCGGAAGGCTCACAACGAGGATCTGGCCGTGAAACGGTGCAAACACGACGTGGAAAATCCTTCCTAGGACTCGCAGTCGGTTCCCCACACCAGGACCCCAATTCTCCAGTTATCTCATTCCTGGCAGAAGCCACACAACTGGTGTCCAGTTTTCCCATTCTTCCTCAGCCGGGTCACTCTGCCTGACATTTTATCCAAACTGCCCTGTTTGTACTGCGGCAAAAGTTTACGGTTCAGTTTCTCCTTATCGGGGAGTTTTTTGCGCCAACGCAGAAGCGACTCCGGCCGTTCCCTGGGTCCAATTTGAAAAGAAACCACTGTAAACCATCCCTGGATTGCTTGTGTGTTTGTGGGTCAAACTGCCGATAATAGTGAGTCTTCTGGGGTTGTTTTAGCTCTTCAAGAGAGCAGCCTTGCTGATTTGGGGGTGTCTCTCTCCATTCCGGTGGCAATACAGAATTTTATTTGCGGGCAACAGGAGATGAGTGGTGCTCTGCTTGCCTGGGGGCACCAGGATCTGTTATTGGGCAAGACTGATTGCCAGAAAAGTGCAGAATAATCCGCAACGCTGCCTAAACTGAGCGTGGGGCCGAGGGCACACCTGGATGCTCCGATCTCGCGGACGAGGAACAGGTCCGAGAGCTGCACCCACTCCAATTGGGGAGGGGACCCCCTAGAACTCTCCTTCCCCACCTCCGAGCGATGTTCTTTTTCTTCCCCCTTTTGCAGCAACCACTGCCATCAACCCCGTTGCGAAACTCTCAACCTGTTTGTAAGTAGTTCCGCGGCAGCCTTACTTGCTCAAGATGCATATTCCACAGTAAAAAGAACAAAGATACGTGAAAAAAAAATAAGAGTCTGAATTTTTGTGCTGCGTGGGGCTTTATTGCCCTCCTTCAACGGCATGCTTATCCCATTGAAATGTGTTTTGTTTCAGATCTATGAGGATGTTGGGGGGGGGTCTCAGCCAAACCTGAGTTTGGTGGTTTTCTTGCAGACGTTTCATGAGCCAAATCTGGGAACATCATCAATGCTAGAAAAGAGTGGAGTTTGCGCTGTATGAGGCTGGTGGTGTTCCCTAGTTGGGTCATGAAACGTCTGCAAGAAAACAAGCTCAGAGAGCACCAGGGACACCACAGTCCTCCTGCTGCTCCTCCTCCTCCTGCTATTCCTTCTCCTTTCCACAAACCCCACCTCCTCCTAGCACTGATGATGTTCCCTAGTTGGGTCATGAAACGTCTGCAAGAAAACCACCCAACTCAGAGAGCACCCAGGACCCCTCATTTAAACCCCAAGCTACAAATAACACCCGTTTTTACGTCCTTCCTTGTCACAGTTGTTTAGAGAACGACTGCACTTCTTAAATTAGTCACACGGTCGTTAAGCGAATCCGGCTTCCCCATGGACTCATCAGGTCACAAAAGGGGATCATGTGACCCCCCGGGACGCTGCAACCATCATGAATCCGTTGCCAAGTATTCAAATGTTTTATCGCGTGACCACGGGGATGCAACGGTCGTTAAGCTTGAAAAACAGTCCTCCATTTTTTTTCAGTGCCGTTGCAACTTTAAAGGGTCGCTAAATGAACCGTTGTTGTACGTCAAGGACTACCTCTATTTTCTTCGGAGGAAGGGCAGCTAACCAAATGATATCCCCCCCCCTTTTTTTTAAACCCTCAGTACCGGTTGGGAAAAATCTCAGCCGTTTGTTGGAGACGAAATTAAGCCCGTTTTTCAGAAATAGAAATCGGTGAGGGTCACTGAAAAGCCTAAAAACTGAATTTTCCCTGGTAACTCTTTAAAAAGGAAGAACCGATTATTGTTTTAGACAGCCTCACATCTATCACCGCCACGCTGGCTGAGTTAAAAGGTGTAGATTTAAAACAAGGGACCTGTGTAAATTCACCCGATGAACAATTAACCTTGTACGCCAACGTGGTACCCGTTTTGCTGACATCCTTGTGAATCAGAAATCTTTCACTTTTTTTCCTTCTTCGGCCACTTGCACTTCTGATTTCTAATTTTCATTCTGCTTGTGAAAACCTGGCTGAAAACACTCAGCCACTGAGCAAGACTGAGGTCAAAACCAAGATTTAGCATCTGATCCAGTTAAGGAAGCATCCTCCAATTTTAAGCTAAGAGTTTGATTTAGAGCGGGGGGGGGCTCCTTATTAGAACTGTTTTAGAGGACACTAAGAAAAACAATTTCCCCCCTTTTAACTCCGAAATTAGAAGCAAAAGAAGAAATAACTCCTTTTTGCTCCTCAAAGTGAACGAGCTGAGAAAAACAAGCTACGAAATACTCAAAATGAATTGTGAGATTTTTTTTTTTTTTGGCCCCTTTTTCCGGGGCTGGCCGACCACACGCCGTTTACTTCTGATTTAGACTGAAGCCATTTCCAACATTTTCCTTGGCAAATTTTTAAACATTTTCCATTTAAATTCATGAGTGAGCAAGTGACGCAATCTCTCCCCTCCCAGCAAAGCCTTTGCTGATCTGACCCACACCAGTGTGGTTGTGCGATTCCTTCGTCGGTGCCTGGAGTTAGTCCTCCGGTTCACACAGCTTTTGAGTGTTGAGTTCCCTCCGCTGTTGAGCGGAGCTGAATGACTACAAGTCCCAGCAGCCTGAGCTGGTACAGCCAAGGGAACGGGATGCTGGGACTTTCTACCTAACACCCTTTCTTAAGCTTGGCCACCTTGAAGATGGGTGGATTTTGAAGTCCCAGAATTCCTCAGGCAGGAGGATTCTGGGAGTTGAAGTCCACCCATCTTTTAGTGGCTAAGCTGGAGAGATCCCAGAATTGTCTTCGTTTTGGGGGTGTGTGTGAGAAAAACCAAGATTTGGGGATCGGACATTGGGAATAGGAGAGGGCTCAGCCTTCACCCCCAAACTGAAACAGGGTGCAGGAGAATCTGGAACCCAAGACATTTATCCCAAAACCGGCAGAGGAAGTGAATGAAGTAGCCAGATTCTTAGCGAGGGATCCTTTGAAGACCACCAGGCAGAAGACAATTGCGCCAGGCGGTTCCTGCAGCTCAGGAACCCCAAACCCATCAAATCAGTTCTGTGCAACGGGGAAAAAAAGAAGTTCTCCAGGTTTGGAAACACGTTCCGAAGACCGGAATAAAATGGGTGGCCAGGATGGAGACCTAAGGACTCCCTCCCTGTCCATCTTCTCAAGAGGACTTGACGGGGCTTGAAGGCCCTCAACCGAACATCTCCTGGGAGGCGTACGTCATGTAAAGGAAGCCGTCCTCGTCTTTGTATGTGGTGTAGACCTCGGCCATGGTGGCGGACATGTTCACGAGGCTGTGGTTACCGTCCAGGAGGAAGTAGAACGCCTGCGTGCACCGTAGGCCCATCCGGTTACTGGGTGGAGAAGAAGGACAAGTCAGTTTTTGAGATCTCAAGCTGCTGGGCGCGGATTGTGTACGCGTGAGGGTGTGCTTGCAATTTCCAAAGTTCCCTGCGATTGTGCAGTTGCAAGGGTTGTCCAAGCTGGGCTCAGGTGAGACTAGAACTCACCGTCAGCTGGCGATTGGCCCGAAGTCGCCCAGCCAGCTTTCAGGCTTAAGGCGGGACTAGAACTCACCGTCTCCTGGCGATTGGCCCAAAGTCACCTAGCTGGCTTTCCTGCCTAAGGCGGGACTAGAACTCACGGTCTCCTGGTGATTGGCCCAAAGAGCGTCAGTGTAAGCCTAGTCAAACCCAAGATTTTGCTTTATTTGGGGCGCTGGAGCTGAGCCATTTCCCAGTTTTCATAACATCATCCTAATTTATGTATTTTTGCCCTTTTCTGCATAAATGTGATAGAATTTTGGCCTCCTACAGAAAAAAAACAAAACAAAAAACCTGATCAAACCAGTCCTGATAAATGCTTGCAGGAACAGGTTGCTTTTCAAGTAGCTGCTCCATAAATCTTTTTTATTGATTTATTTTAAAGCAGCCTATCGGGTTAAAATAGTCGAGGAAACCGGTTTGATTGAAAAAGAAAAAAAACAACAACGTTCACTCCAACTTTCTCTCCCCGGCCCTGTTTTAAACTGCTCATCCTGCCCAAGGAGCAGATGCACAGACTGCCATAGAATCGTGAGGTTGCAAGGGGACCTAGAGGTCATCTAGACCAACCCCAAAATCTTTACATTCTGTTCCTAGACCCACTTGTACTTCAACCCCATAGGGGATGGCCCTCATCAAGTGGTTTTGCTTGCTCTTTGGGGGGAGGGGGAATTCCAGTATCTCCTTAGTAATCACGATTTAATGGCTTGGTTTTTCAAATGCTAATCTAGTTAATTGTGGGTTCATTTAAACCCCATTTAAAACGTCTTTGTCTGTTGAACACTAAAATCCTGGAAGGGCCCATTTCTTTCCTGTCGGAGATGGAATTCCCTCCCCCCATCCTTGAATTAGTTTCCCACCCATCCTTGACTTAGTTTGACACGGTTTGAAATGCTCACCGAATGATGGCTACAAGCTGGCCCATGGTGAACTCTTGAGGGACTAGAAACTTCACCTTGTTTAAAGCTGGCAATATTTTCTCCTTCGCATAGCGTTCCAGAATCACCTGCAATGAACCAAGAGCGGAGTTTTGAGAAGCTGGAAAGGATAAGTGTGCACTTTAAACCAGGGGTTTGTGCATATTTGTGCCGGCATGCAAACACGTGTGTGTTTTAACGTATGCATACAAAGCAAGAGGGAGGTTAAAACAAGATTCCTCACCCCTCAAGAAACAGCAGAAGCAAAAGAAAAAAAGAGGGGGAAAGACCCAAGTCCACTCCCATTGTGCAATGGTCAAAGTGCAAGAGACCCAATTACTAATTCACAACACACCTACCGGCAATTTATACGGAAATCTGACCCGGATTGCAGCCACTTCATTCTTCCTAGAAGCTAAAATAAATGTTTGTTGTTGTTGTTTTCAAAAATTGGAAAGAATTACAATGGATTGTGAATCGACATTCCCAGGTTTAATTCTCAAGAGACTGGGTTTCCTGCCCACACTAAGCCTCAGTTTAACCATGGTTTGTGAAAGGAATCCCGATCAGCAAAATCCACTTCCCATTAAGCCATAAAGGCGGACTTTGCAGCACGCAAGACTCAAAAAAACTTAGAAAACGTAGTTGTTTAGTTAGGGATTAGGCCTGTCTCTCACACACACACAACCCCAAAATGGGTGGCTCTAGTCAACCACCCTCTCCTAAAACCAAACCATCTCTGTCAAAGGTGGTTTAATTGTGGCTTAGGGCAACATCTAAAGTTTGTCTACAGGGGAATGGCTTCTGGTCTTTTAGCAGCCATAAACTGCTAAATCAGTAAAGATATGTTGGCTGGGAACGATGGGATCTGTAATACCCCCTTAGAGAGGCTGGAAAGGTATTTAGATCTCTAAATGGAGTTTCCTGCATTTCTACAGTAGGAACACAAACTAACCATTCACATTTTATGCTAGGATATACCTAGAGCAGTGGTCCTTAATTTTTTTCTCTCTCTCTTGGGAGCCCTTTTAAAAATTACAGAGAATCCCAAAGTATTTTTGGTTTGTATGGATATTTGTTAATATTTATTAAAATGGATGCATTTGCTGCTGCTGCGGCTTCTCCCAATTATATGATAGGGTTTTTTAATAAATGTATTTTCCCATGTAGGCTAGCAAATAATTTTAATTTCAGGGACCCCCCCCCTCCAAGCGCCCTAGGACCACAAACACCGACCTAGGTTATGTCTATCCGGAAAACTGAATTAACCAAATCCACTCGGGTTTCCTTAACCTGGAAAAACGTACCTATCGTAGGAACACAAACCTGCTCATTAACCACAGTACAGCTCTAATAATAAAGAAAATAACCCTCAAAAAAAGGGGGTGAATTGCCTCCTTGGGCCAACAGGGGACGGTAGCAACGGGGGGGGGGTGGTGAGAAAGAACACCGCAAACCGGAGCGTTTACATGGGGCAGCAGAGAAACGAGGATCCCTTACCAAACGGTTTTCGATGTTTAAAGGGAGGAAAGGAGGCCATTGGGAGATCAAACCAAATGGAAGCGGCAGACGAGAAGGAGGAGGGCGACCCGAGATGGCTCTGCCGCGACTCGCCCGCCCGGGCTTTAAATAGCGCAAGATGCGCACGTTTTCCCACGCTGCTCTCAGGATCGGGCCCGCTTCTGCTTCCGGGGGCGGGCGGGCGGGGGGAGAGAAGGGTGGATCCAGGTCAGGGATGGAGCTCCAGAGGCGTTTTCCCACTCACCCCTGGAATGTAACCCAACCTGGGGAAGGCTGGTAGGAGTTCCGCGGGTCCACGGGTCGTGGGAACTCCCCGCCACTAGGTGTCGAATGGGAGAGACGAGATTTGTTGGCGGCTTGGGAGGTGGGGTGGTGGTGTTCAGGGGTCTTCCACCCGCCCGATTGGGAAGGAGAAAAACCTAGCCGACTTTGCAAACCTGGCGCTTTTTTTCTTTTTTGTTTTTTTGCGCGCAAGACGAAGCGTTCTAGTGATAAACGCGTCGTGTGAACGGGGGCAGCAAGACAAATCTCGCCAGTTCCTGCTCGTCCTTCTCCTTTTCTCGCTTCTACGGGCCTTATACTTTAATTTGTAAGTCCCCCCCCCCGGCCGGGGACACTTTCGATTTATCTCTCCTTTGGCTACATTTAACGCGCAGCTCTTCCATTTTTTTTTGGCCAGGTTTCTGCTTCCCCCCCCCCTTCCCACCCCATCTGTTTTTCCTCCTGCCCTGTTTCTTGTTTTGCTTTTGATAATAAATCAGGCATCAGACTTCTAATCTTCTCTCCAACGTTAAGCCTTAATTTCAGGCGAACGCGTGTCTCTGTGTTGGCGTCCATCTCTAAACCCTATCACTAATTTATCCTTTTAAAAAAAAAATACACCTGTTGGTCCATCCTATTAGCTAGGCTAGCTAGGGCAACCTCTGTTCGTTTCCCGATGTTTAAAACTTTTAAAAAAAACAACCCTCTCTTGCTGTGGTTTTTTTTAAATCATCATCATCATCATCATCATCATAAACTTAGGTTGCCACCCTGGTTGAGCTACCTGGCGCCCGCCTTCCTTGCGGAGCGCGCAACTTTTTGCAAAGTTTTTTTTTTTTTTCCTCCTTTGGTTGGGCTTTGTGCGGGGGGGGGGAAATATCTCCCGGTGGGTTGGGCCAATCAGGAGCCGGCGACGCGGGTGGGAGGGGAAGGGGCGGCCCCCCCAAAAGGGAGGGGAAGAGCCCTGTGTGCACGTGACGCGTTCAAACCTTTCTCCTTTGTCTGAACTGCGCTCCGCTGCGCCCTGGAGCTTCGGCGCGGCTGAAGTTCTCCTGGCTGGGGACGAAGCAACCTCGTAATCCCTCCCCCATCTGGGCCCCTCTGCCCTTCTCCTGGACCCCCCCTTGGGGCTTAACCCCCCCCACACACACCTGCCTCCCCCACCTGCTGCTCCCCAGCTCCGGGCACCTGGGCACCTCCCCACAGCCTTCCACCTCTCCAAAGGCGCACGATCTTGGGGTCTCTTGCGCCCCGTCCTGGGGTCCCCATGGCCAGCCGCCGGGCCGTGCCCCCCTCGCTCTGGTCCGGCCACGAGCGACTGCGCATCGGTGAGCGTCTCCAAGCCAGCCTGGCCGGTCTTTGGGAACTGGATCTCTTGCGCGAAATGCAGAAAGCCAACGTGGAAAGCGCCCTGGCTGGGTCGGAGTCGCCATCGGTGAGAGATGGGTTACGTTTTTTGGTGGGTGGGTGACCTAGTGGGGGGGCAGGCTGCAGTTCCAGCCCTAGCTTCCTTCCCGTCCCCTTCCTCCGCGAGTAAACCTGGCGGGAATGGGTGGGTTTCTTTGGAAAGCCACTTACAAACCTTAAGTCAACTGTGCCAGGCCAACAATCAAATCAAATCAAAAAATAATCTACCATTCACAGCCCACAGGTGGGATCCAGTGGGTTTGGCTGGCAGGGTAGAAGCAGCTGCTTTTGAAATCTGGATTTCCCCATTGCTTCTGCTTCTCTGGATCTCTCCACCATCCCTGGAGCCCTGACTCATGAGGAATCCAGCTGCCTATGAAAGGGTTGATCACCTGTGCAATAAGAGATTTATAGGGGGTTCCCCCCCTTGCCTTGATTGCAAGCTTCTCTGAATGTTTGGCCCTGTGAATGGAAGGATCCACGGTTAAGGACCTCTTGGAACCCAGAAGTTGCTGAGACCTGAAGCAAATTGATCTAGTGGAAATCTGGGGGAATCCTTTAAGAAAAGGTGCTCTGTTGGGGTGCTCTAAAAGCATTAACTACAACTCCCATCCTTTCAGCAGCGAGGCGAGTGGCTTTTGTTGTTTAAAGAGCAGACTGGAATTTGAGGGGGGGGGGTGTCCCCTCTGCCATGTGGCCAGTATCCATGTTTGGGATGTGCAGATTTGAAGGGGGGGGGAAATGGAGAGAGGGGCTTAGCATCTTTTCTGCTTGATCCCGATTGCTATTTAAAATATTTCCCGACTGTTCGTTCCTAAATTTCAAAAAGCTGAGCTTAAAAGGAGCTCAGCCAGGAAAGATTTGTTTGGCCTTGCCTCCTTCTCTAAACCAGAATTATGTTATATAGCTGAATTATATTCCTGTAGAACGTGGATATTATAGTTTGTGAGGAGGGGCGGAAATTACCGGTTATTCTGTGAGACGTTTAACTCTACTGGCTTGGATTTGGTTCTAAGTTAACCCTAACCCTAAATCAAGAGCAAAGAAAAAAATAAAATAAAAAGTTATTTCAATACGTCACCAAGCCACCGCAAGTTTTAATTTTACCTGGAGTTGATAGCAAATCCCTGCAGGGAATTTTAAATGAAAAAATCTTTTTTTTTAAAAAAAACCCTGAAACTGCTTGTAAGCTAAAATTGGCTGCACGTGAGTAGAAGGAAGTGGGGGGGGAGAGAAATCATGATTTATTGCAATTAAAGGCTTAGTTTAGTTAGAAAAATTCAGCTGCTTTTCCAGCCTGGTCACACACCCGGGAGACTTAGATGATGGAAACGATTGGGGTGGTATAGTCCTCACCTGGGCTGAGTGTCCAGGCAAATTGTGAAACTACAAAAAAATAGAGCTAATGTACAAATGTTGGGTAGGTTTTACTTTAATCAGAGAAAAAATGTTTTGTGTCTGAGAAGGGAAACTGAATCTGTGAACACTCGGATGGAAGACCACCAGGAAATCTCCTGAGTGAGGCTATAATGGAGAATCTGGAAAAAAAAACCAACCAGAAACAGACATTTTATTTACTTACGGATATTCCATAAAGGAATTAGGAGTTAAACTCTGGCTGGTGTCTTCTGTACACCTTTCCATGCTCAAGCAAAATCATGCATGTTTTTAATGTTTGTATTATTCCATTTCTTGGCTATTAAACCATACACATAAGACGGAAAATTGCCCACCAGCAAATTTATGTCTGTGGAGATTTTCAAATCATCTAGTGTCTTGGATGAGAGGCGAAATGTTTCAAGGAGAAAGAAAGAAAGGAAAAGAAAGAGAAAGAAAGAAAGAAAGAAGAGAGAGAGAGAGAAAGAGAGAAAGAAAAAGTGTCAAAGCAAGAACATTTAATCCTAATCCAATCCTAATTGGAACCATGACAGACGAAAGAAAGAAAGAAAGAAAGAAAGAAAGAAAGAAAGAAAGAAAGAAAGAAAGAAAGCAAGCCCATTCGGGATTCTATAACGGAGAGGACACAGAAAGAAATCCAGGGATTCCCAAATTTAATTGGCCATACAGGTAAAATGTGAGCTTTCAGTTCATTTAGTGACCATTCAAAATTATGACACTGAAAAAAGTGACTTACGAACATTTTTCACATTTATGACCATTGCAGCATCTCCCGTGGTCACCTAATCACAATTCAGACCCTTATCAACTGACTCATGTTTATGACGGTCGTGATCCTCTTTTGAGACCTTCTGACAACCAAATTCAATGGGAAAGCCAGATTCATTTCACAGCTGTGTTGCTAATTTAAACAACTGCAGCGAATCCCTTACCAATTGGGGCAAAATGGGGCAAAACCTACTTAACCACCGTCTCGCTTAGCAACAGAAATTTTGGCCTCAACCGTCGTAAGTCAAGGACTTCCTGTAAACGGGAACAGACCTCAGGCGGGTTTTCCCCTGGTTCAAGGCTGCCTCTGGATCCTTGGAAGTCAGATTATAAATTGGCAATCAAGGCAGGTTGTAAAAGACAGGTGTGGGGAAGGTTAGGATCCCGAGTGAGGGGGGGGAAATGAAAATTTGGTGGTGGGGGGCTTCAGCATGGACCAGGATGAAGACAGAAAAGTAGGAGTTCACACCTCCGTCCCAAATACTGGATTTAAGGCTGAACTAGGAACCAGGAAGACTGAGCAGGCAGTGGGAGAAACAAACACAAACTTGGGCAACGTGGCAGATGGGCAATTAATAGGGAAGATAAGCCTTGAAAAGGGGCGGGGAAGGATCAGGAATGGGGGGGGGGCTGGTGAGGGGTGGGTTGGAAAGGGGGATGTGTGCCAATCAGGCACCACATCCCACAGACTCCCAGTGCACAATGTTGATAGCAAACATATGGGAACACTCCCACTGTTTTGACCGTCTCCAGCAGCCCATGCTTCCTTGTCTGAACTCACAACCAGAAACGGAGATTAAAATCCAGGTTTCCGTCGTGATTTGGGTGGGTGGGGGGAATTGAGTTTTCCTTCCTGACCCTTTGGTGCAGAAATTTAGGGGTTATGTGAAGCATTGGGTGTGAACAGCCAGCAAAAAAAAAAGCCCTCCAGTTGTGGGGAAGGGTTGTGTGTGCTGAACCTTTACACCTGGGCTGTGTTTGTGATTGCCCAGGAAAGTTCCTGCAGCTATGTGACCTAATGTGTTTACCCAAAGGGTCTGCGAGGATTCATTTTAATCCTTAATTAACTCAGGTTACAAAGGTCTCCCCGCTTTAAGAAAAAAAAAGGACATATAGGATGAAGGATTTTTATTTGTTTATTTATTGGGTCAATGGCCAGCAACATGAAATAATGGAAAGGAGAATAAAAGATAACAAACACAGGAAGGGAGGGGGGGAGGGTGGAAGGAAGGAAGGAAAGGAGGGAAGAAGGAAGGAAAAAAGGATTGAGGGAAGGAAGGAAGGAGGGAAAAAAAGAGTAGCAAAATAACAAGAGTTGGAAGGGACCTTGGAGGTCTACTAGTCCAACCCCCTGTTCAAGCGGGAGACCCTACCCCATTCCAGACAATTGACGTTCCAATCCCTTCTTAAAATTTTACTCGCAAAATAAAATTTGCTATTTTTCGGCCCTTTGAAGTGGAAACTCTCCTTCGTTCCTCTCCCACAGTCTCCTTGGATTTTAGAGTCAAGGTTGGGCTGGTATAAATTAGGCAAAATAGATGAGCAGGGGAAATTTTTTTTTTTAGATTTTAGTGTCATGAAAATATATGTTTTTGCCTGCTTTAAAAGGCGAGCCTAGCTGTGGTAGCTTGCAAAGCTCTCTCGGCCTGACACAGGACACGGATTGTTTTCTTTCGGCTTAGCTGCTCAGCTCAGGCTGCTCAAGCATTTAATTTGATCCCACATGCTTGAAAACCTGGGTGTGTATATGTGTGTGTGAGATGGGGTGAGTCTCTTTTTATGGTCATGAGTGATTGCAATTTGCCACCTTACTTATCATAATTAGAGCAATTAGTGGAATGGCTTGCCTCCATAGGCTTTGGGTGCTCCAACGCTGGAGATTTTGAAGAAGAGACTGGACAGCCATTTGTCTGAAAATGGTACAGGATTTCCTGCTTGAGCAGGGGGTTGGACTAGATGACCTGCAAGGTCCCTACCAACACTATTATTATTATTATTTCCAAGGTCCCTTCCAACTCTGCTATTCTGCTATTCATTTTTTCCTTTCCTTTCCTTCCTTCCTTCCTTCCTTCCTTCCTTCCTTCTTCTCTCCTTCCCACTTTCTTCCCTCCCTCCCTCATTTTCTCTCCCTCCTTTCCTTCCTTCCTCTCTCCTTCCCACTTCCTTCCTTTCCTCCCTCCCCTTCCTTCCTTCCTTCCTTCCTTCCTTCCTTCCTTCCTTCCTTCCTTCCTTCCTTCCTTCCTTCCTTCCTTCCTGTGTTTGTTACCTTTTATTCTCCTTTTTATTATTTCATGTTGCTGGCCATTGACCAACTAAATAAATAAATAAAATCCTTCATCGTAGAGCGTCCATTTTGCTTTTGAACTGGGGTGGGAGGTGGTGCACTCACCTAAACAATGCACCTGCTGTTTGCGTCGGTGGTGGCTTCCTCTTGGCACCGGCTACCTCTCCACCGGAGGCTTAAGGTTGACACGCTTACATTTTTGTAAAACAAATAAATATTTTCTCTTTGCTCAGCTTTAGCTCTTGGCATTCCTGTGGTTTTCAAATTTTGCCTGCGTGAAGGCGGATTTTTTTTTTCCTCTCCCCCTCAGTTTCGGTTCAATGTCAGGAAAGCACAATCAAACAGTCATGGTCATTCCGTCGTGTTTGGCAGATGTGTAAAAAAGCTAGAAAACCCCAATAAAGGAGAATATCTGTTAGCTCGGGGTTGAGATGAGGGCTCCTTGGTGCTCTCTGAGCTGGGTGGTTTTCTTGCAGACATTTCATGACCCAACTAGGTAATATCATCAGTGCTACAACGGGTTTGCTGCCCCTTCTAGCATTGATGATGTTACCTAGCTGGGCCATGAAATGTCTGCAAGAAAAGAACCACGCTCAGAGAACATCAAGGACTCCATAGTCTTCCTCCTTCTCCTTTCCATAAACCCCACTTTTTTTTAGCACTGATATTATCTAATTGGGTCAAGAAACATCTACAAGAAAACAACTACACTCACAAGCACCCCACAGTCGTCGTCCTCCTTCTTCATCTTCCCCATTTCCTTGTAGCACTGATGACGTTACTTAGTTGGGTCATGAAACGTCTGCAAGAAAAACCACCCAGCTCAGAGAGCACCAAGGACCCCACAGTCCTCCTCCTCCTTCCTTCTAGCACTGATGATGTTACCTAGTGGGGTCATGAAATGTCTGCAAGAAAACCACCAAGCTCAGAGAGCACCAGGACCCCAGGTGTTGGGTTCAAATCTGCAGACTGATGCCAAGAATTTTAAATACTCCATTGAAGGCAGAACAATTCTGGCTGGGGTTAACGGATAGACAATTTGAAAAAAAAATGTGCGGATGGTTTTGACGTCAGCTCCCAGAATTCCCCTGCCAGGAGGATTCTGGGAGTTGAAGTCCACCGTCTTCCAACTGCCAAGGTAGAGAACATTGCCTAGGCATAGAGAGAGAGGAGAGAGAGTATCAACGTATTCAGAACTGCCATAAAGAACATTGGAAGCCACTTCAGGATATATTTATAACATAGCTTCATTATCAACCCTAATCTTTGACACTTTTGGACTGCCCGGGTTTCTGTTGGTTCAAGGTGTGGATTAATTATTTGCAAAGTAGTTATGTTGCCTCTGGCCTTGGAGGCCTCATTAAATAGCCAGTAAATCTATTTTTTTCTGCTGTCAGAAAGCTTTACTCCTCCATTTTGACTTCCTGCCCACCTGGACAGTTAATATTTTCTAAAGATACTTTCAGGTATGTGTGTGTGTGTGTGTGTTTAAAGTTGGTCAGATGCAAAATTAAAACCCAGATTCTCCTTTCTTGCTTGGATTTTCCCCGAGGGCATTTTGACATAAATCCACCTTTCAACGGTGATGTGTCTTGGGTTTTTAAGGTACTTTTTTTCTCTCTCTTTTGGGTAACTTCTCCTATCTCAGCCTTCCTTCCCTGTAAATACAAGACAGTGTCTATTTGATCCAGTTCAGGAAGGCACTCAAAGAGGAAACGAAGTGGGTACTGTAAAACTGGTTTGCTCAGTGTCCTAAACTGAAAACATTGCTTGGCATGAGGAAGTGTTTGGATCACACCACGTGAAATGATGGAATGTGTTTTGCTCGAGACATCTAGGAAAGCTGCTAGGCTTAGAAAGTGCTATCGGGTTGCTTATGTCTTGCTTACTTCACTTGTTGATTTGTTTCACATCCAACATTAGTGATTAACCAGGAAGACTGATGTCAGTCACTTGTTTTGCGAGATGGGCAGGTAATATAAATTGAAGAAAGAAAAAGGAAAGAAAAGAAAGAAAGAAAGAAAGAAAGGAAAGAAAGAAAGAGAAAGGAAGAGAGGAGAGGAAGGAAGGAAGGAAAGAAAGAGAAAGAAAGAAAGAAAGAAAGAAAGAAAGAAAGAAAGAAAGGAAGAGAGGAGAGGAAGGAAGGAAAGAAAGAAAGAAAGAGAAAGGAAGGAAAGAAAGAAAGAAAAAAAAGAGAGAAAGAAAGACATTCTAACAAATTAATATCGGGTGTTTTGCTTCTCGGGACCGTCGTAATGTTTGCCTCCTGGTGCAAATCCATATGGTGCCTCCAGGCCATCACACAGGAGCCTGAAACGCGGGAAGGATGGACAGGGTGCGTGAGGGATCTACTGTCACAAACATGGGATCCCTGCGATTAAAAAGAGGTCTTTTGACCTTTATCTCTTCTTCCACCTGGCCAAACAGGAGGACTCAAATGGCTTCAGAGAGGGAAAATTGACCCATCCCAACATTGCAAAGCTGGACCAGAACAAAGCGGAACCGGTCCTCGGATGTGCCGAGGTACGCTGTGGCTTCTACACCTCGTCGGAGAACATGGAGTTGTGTGTTCATGCTGAAGATGATTCAGACAAGGAAGGTCTGGGGCTAAGGATGATGGGTGAGGAGACCAAGAAAGTAGGCATCAACGGAGGAGACACCTCAGAGATGCCGGAAGCCGATTCCAGACCCAGTTCAGGTACGTCTATGTTCAGACAATGCAGATCCTAATATTTTCATTTTCAGTTCTGCCCTCCCTGGATGTCTGCCTTTGTCTTCCCTAACCAGGGTTTGTGTAAACCAGGGTCTGTTGAACCATTCCAAAATCTCTGATAGGTCAGTGAAATAATCATGGCATTTTATTCATCTCTGGCCCAGCAAGCCATGGTTAATGCAAGCTAAGATATGTCAGCCAACCGTGAACCACAATCTATCACAGGGATTTGTAGTTTAAGCCATCTACAAGGCAAATCCTAGTTTGTGGCTGAATCCACAGGTTGGTTAGCAGTTCAAGGTTTCAATCGCTCATCCTACGCAGCTAATACATTTAATCAGCATGTGCAAACTGGGGGTGATGGGTATTGTAGTCTGACAGATCCACTCACTCTTGGAGAAAATTGAGCAGAAAAACCACCACCCTCCCCTGTTTCTGTCTGGTATTTGGCATTTGGGATAGGCTGCTCCTATCCATTGAGGTTCTGTTGTGATAGAAACATAGAAAACAGTTCGCAGGAAAAAAAAACCTAGTGGTTCATCAAGGCTGCCCCTGATCTGATCTCCCTGTTAAACTTCTTTTCAAGAATTTTGTTAGTTCGGGTGGTCCTCGACTTACAACAATTCATTTAGTGGCCGTCTGAAGTTATGACGGCACCGAAAAAGATGACTCATGACCATTTTTCACATGACTGTTGTAGCATCCTCACAGCCACGGGATCAAAATTCAGACACTTGGCAACAGATTCATATTTATGACGGTGGCGGTGTCCCCGGGTTACATGATCCCCTTTTGCGACCTCATTACAAGCAAAGTCCCTTAACAGCAGTTTGATTAATTTAACGACGACTGCGGCAAGAAAGGTGTTCAAATGGGGGCAAAACAACCAATGTCTCGCTTAGCAACAGAAATCTGGGGGCTCAGTTGTGGCCGTAAGTCGAGGACTACCTGGATTTGGCAGCAACAGCCTGTTGTAACCGGGGGGGGGGCTCTTGCACATTTCAGGGTTTTACGAAACCAGCGACATGGGTTCCCTCTCGGATTCCTGTGCCTCGGTGCACAGCGACGGACCTGGGGCCTCGCGGTGTAGCATCGGATCCCTCCCTCACCTCCCCGGATTGCGCGAGAACGGCTTCATCCGGCCACGGTCGACGGACGAGGCGGCCGTCCGGCTCCTAGATCTCCGATTGCAGCGTCTGACCTTGACGAACGTCACCGGGACCGACAACCGACGTCCGGTATCCACCGGTAAGGCCACATTCCTTGTGGGGGGGGAGGGTGACTTGGGTGTCCCGTATGAGAGAGCAGCATGAATTGGAACACACAGTGCGAGAGTCTGTGGTCGAACGATGATGGTTGCAGAGTATGGAGGTCTGGGTTCGAGTCCTGCCTTGCCCATAGAAGCTCCCAGGGAGATTTTGAAATTCCCTCCCTTTCAACTCGGCCTACCTCGCAAGAAAAAAAGACGCTAGGAGGATGTGTTAACGTTGGCCAGCCTTTAGCTTTGGAATGAAGTATTTAATATAAACTGAATAAATAAATCGATCCTGCCCTGCATTTATCATTCTGAGCCTCTCTTTGATGTGAAGCAAAGAAAGTTTCTAGTCCCCAGCATCCTTGGAACAGCCACAGTCAAGAGGAGGTACTGTGAGAATGAAACTGCTCTTAAGGGGCTGGTTTTTGAAAGTCTTACAACAGCCCTGTAAGGTAGCCCATGCTAAGAATGACAGTGAACTTGTGATTTCATTGGCTGACTCCTGCCTGGCCAACTCCCAGAATTCCCCAGCCAGCATGCTTTAAGAGGGGTGGAGTTCAACTCCCAGAATCCTCCAGCCAGCATGCCTTAAGAGGGGTGGACTTCAACTCCCAGAATTCCCTAGCCAGCATACCTTAAGATGGATAGATTTCAATTCAAAGAATTCTGGGAGTTGAAGTCCACTCATCTTAAAGTTGCCAACGTTGAGAAACACTGTGGTAGGGTTTGTGTAACAAGCCATGATCAGATTACCTGAAGCAGCTCAGGAGCTATGTTGGTGAATATTTCTCTTGTCATTCTTAGCATGGACTACCTCACAGGGCTGTTGTAAAAGCATCCTAAAACCAGCTTCCAAAGAGAAGCTTCATTTTCAATTTCAGTGCCTCTTCTAGTCTGTGAATATTTCAAGGGTACTGGGAGCAGCAAGTTAGTCGATCTTTTGAATACTTTATGCCAAAGCTAAAGGAAGCAAGTGTTAATAAACACATCCTCCTGGTCTTTTGGTGTGTGTGTGTGTGTGTGTGTGTCCTTTGGGGTGCTTGGTGCCTTCTCAATCTTCTAGACAGTCAGATTGGATTCAATCCCCCCACACTCCAAATGAGTAAAACTGGAACACACTGCCTGAGCAGTCGATCCAGGAAATCAATCCAAATGAGATCAGGCAGCAGAGTTTAATTGTATTGTTTGCTTTGAGGCAGCTTGCCCTGTTCCAACCTGTTTGTTTACGTAGACGTGCCTCCGTTTCATGGTCCCCTCAAGGCAGCCTACAAAATACCCCACCTAATTATGGCTTAAAAACAAAACCCTCTGCACGTCATTCAGTCTGAAGTCGTTTCCAGGTGGACGCTGGTGGAGGGTGCCTGGGGTTTGTGCTTTTGCACTGCGCGACCCCGGGATGTTGCAACCGTCATAAAGATGAGTCAGTTAATATGCCTCTGAATTTGGATCACGTGACCGTGAGGGTGCTTGCAACAGTTGTTGAAATACAGTCACAAGCCACTTTTTTCCGGTGCCGTTGTAACTTTGAACCCTCACTCCATGAACCATTGTAAGTAGAGGACTACCTGTAAGATAGGTAGTCTTCTAAGTGGATAGTCAGATGTCCCCGTCCTGGTCTATAATTCTAGAATTCAAAACTCTTATTTGGGTGCTACCGATTCCCCATTTCTTTCATTAAAAACAAATCTGAAGCGATGACGAAGAATCGGAGAGACACCCAGAAGTGGTCCTAGATACTCGGCCAAATTCTTGCGCAGAATTGTAGATTCCTGTACCTCACAAGTTCTTTTTCATTGTGTCTCTTGGGACAGGTGACCTTGAGTTCCTGTTGGGCCTTGGGTCCCTGCCCCTCCCGAGGCCTCCGAATTTTCAGCTTCTACGGTACAAGTCTGACCTGGTCTCCCGAAACACCAATGAAGTCTACCACTACCCCAGCCCTCTGCACGCCGTAGCCTTACAGAGTCCTCTCTTCACCAATGGACTCTCTCAAAGTTCATCCCAAGAAGAGCTTGACGAGATGCCCCCAAAGGTTCCCCGATCCGAGTCTCCCAAGAAAGACTCCAGAGAACTGCCGAGGGTCCGCTTGGACCAATACATGGCGAAGTTGGTGCTGCGTTATAAGTGCCGCACAGCGGCAAATCGTACCGAATCGGGATACCTTGTGGGGAATCAGAAGAGTTTATCCATGACGTCCATCTGTAGCTCTGGACAGGTGGCCGCTCAAGTCCTCGGTCCGATTCCAGGATGGAAGATTCGACGGCGCATCTCCACCTGTTCTCACTTACGTTCTCCTGAAGGTCCAGACGGAGCACGAGATTCCCGGGTCCTGGATGGGTTGTGGGACTTCCCGCCGTTCCCAGAGATCAGCTCATTTCAGTCTAGTACAGCCAACCTCGTTAAACCGAGCGAGTTGTCTGTGATTTCCCTCTCTTCGCCCCAGGATCCTTCGGTTAAATTTGTCCTGAACAAGCAATCGGCCACGCCGGATCGAAAAATTTGGGCCGCAGGGCCCCAGCAACAGATAACCAAGACAGAGACCGCTTTCAGAAAGGAGACCTCTTTGCCCCGGGCCACGACTGGTGTTGACAAGCTATACAAAGGCAAACACGCTTCGCGGGAATTGGTGAAAACTCCAGAGAAAGGAGAGAAAGCAGCCGAGAGAAGCTGGTTGAGTCCCCGCGAATTGCTGCGCAGATTAAGTCTCCGGCGCAAACCGTCGTCCCGCCCAGTAGGCAGGGCCCGAGCCAGTTCGGAAATGAACGTTCACGCAGCCGCCGGGCTGGTGTGTGCCAGCCAACTTCAAACCAACCGAGGCAAGGCCATCAAGCCAAAATGGACGTCGGTCCTGGAAATATCCAGCAAGTCCTCCGGACGGCACCGTGCCAAAGCGGGGACGTTCCTTCCGCCGGTGATTTTGAACCGCAACCTTGCCTTTTCCTCCGACGCTCCGGCAACCTTCTGCTTCCCAGAGGACGGCCAGTTTGACCTGCCGCCTCGGCAGCGGGCCAGACATCCCGGCAACGGATGCAGGCTGAGCGAGGTGGAAGCGACCAGCGCTGTCAGCCTGAACGGGGACTGGATGTTCCACCACCAGCTTGGAGACCGATGGCTGCATGGCTCCGCCACGTTGGATTCGTCCGATTTGCCCCCTCACAACTTTAAGCTTCGACGCAGCCGTTCTTTCAAAGAGCTGAAGAAGATGGTATCCCGCTCCTTCAAGAGTTCCCGAACTGCCAAATACTAGAGAAAAAAAAAAACCCAGACAATCATTTGGGGACGTGGTGTGAAAGAGGAATTAGCTTCTGAATGCGTTGGGGGTTTGGTTTTTGTCACGTTCGTGTCGCAAAACTTTCTCTTAAGTTTGGATGACGAGACTGCCTCCGGCACGTTGGCATCCTTCCACATTGCAGTGTCCTGAATTTGGCGGAGGATGTCTTGAATTCAAATGTAAACCTCTCGAACCGTAGGAAACCCACGGGCCTGAAACGCAAACCAAAGCTGAACTTACGATCTCTGTCAAAAGCCTTGAGAGGTTTTCTATCAGCTGCTGCTTCTCCTCATTCTGAACTGGCTTTTTAAATTTTGCCGCAGGAGCATGGAAGGGGGTCAAAGAAACGTCGCTTTGGTTGAAGTCTGCTTTTGATCTTGGAGTGGTTTTGATATCAGGGACCAAAAGATAAAAAAAATGTGTACTTCTTTATTATTTACCACCGGGGATTCACGCTAGGTAATCTATGCCGGATCAGTGAATGCCTGGTGTTGTTTTTGGGTTGTTAATGGACAATAAAACCAAAAAGATGGTGAATAATCGTGGGTAGGTAGGAGAGCCTGTTTGTGTTAAGCTATCCCCCTCCCTCCAAATCAGCTGGATTTGAAGCTAGTTCTGAGCAAGCACAATCTTCTATTACAGGTATTTATGATGACAGCCGAGCCCCAAATTTCCGCTGCTAAGCAAGGCAGTTGTTAAGCGAACTTTGCCCATTTTACGCCCGCTCTAGCCACGGTTATTAAGCAAATCCCTGCAGTTGTAGGTCACAAAAGGGGATCACGTGACTGTCGTAAATATGAGTCAGTTGCCCCATTTTGATCATTGGGAGGCTGCCATGGATGCTAGTGTGAAAAATGATCGTGTCCCTTTTTTCAGTGCCGTTTGCAACTTGGAACAGTCCCTAAATGACCTGTTGTAAGTGGAGGACTGCCTGCAAGTAAGGATTTACTTAACAACTGCCTCGCTTAACGACAGAGATTTCAGGCTGAATTCTGGTCATAAGCTGAGAGCTATCTGTGTTTCCAATTCGTACAAACCCATGGCTTTTTAATGGCCAAAATGGAACCGTGTCTATTTCCACATCCATAACCCATTGTGGTTTATTTCCCCAAACCATAATGAAATTCTGGTTTGGGGCTGATCCCAGTTTTAACGGTTTGAGCACGCCACCTTGAAATTATCGGATGTGGGGTCAAGACACGTTTCTGAGCCTCAGCTGGCAACTCCCCCCCCCTCTTTGGATTAGGGCTTCCATCCTCCTCAACAGGAACAGGGCTGGCTGGGGATGACGGGGTTGTCACTGCAGCCAAACAAGGACGATGGGAGAACGGCTTCACTCTTCCGTTCAGCTTGCCGTGGGGCGAAAAGAGCCGTTTTCAGGGATCCCAAAGGAGAGGGCGTGATTTCTGTAATTAAAATGTATGTGCCACACAGCCCGTGCCATGACCTTGGATTTTCTCCTGTCCCCACCCCAGCTATGCAATTTTGCACAACTGGTACCTGTTACTTCTCTCTTCTCTTTTTTCTTCCAAGAGTATAAAAAGCCGCAGCAATTGCTGTTTACATCGGAGATTCGATTCCTTGGCACCACGTTGCAAATGACTGTAATTAGCAAGGCTGGGAGACAGCAAGGAGCATAGCAAGCAAGTTGGAGCTTGCTTGGTAAAGAGTCGGTCCTTAAACCTGTTTTATTTTCCTGGGCCAGAAACGCTGCTTCGACAACTTTGCAGCCTAACCCAACCGTTTAAAAAAAAAAAAAAAGGCAATCAATTTTTTTATTGAATTGACATAGATGAACTTAACTGGATGAAATATGATTTGAATTACTTTTTTTTTTCTTTTGCAAAATATTCAAGATATTTTATACATCTCGGATATATAAACATCTGAAATATCCCTTCTTTTATTTCTCTCTCTCTCTCTCACTCTCTCTCTCTCAAGTTTCTAGCCCTCGTGATGGGTGTTTTACAGGGGGTCCTCGACTGAACGACTGTAACGGACCCCCCAATTTCCATTGGTAAGCAAGACGATGGTCAAGTATAGAATTAGAGGTTATTCTCAGCTTACAACCACAGTGGGGCCCAAAATTTGTTGCTAGGTGACCTTTTTGAGTTTTGCCTCGTTTGGTGACCTTTCTTAATGCAGTTAAGCTAGTCACACGGTCATTAAATGAATCTGGTTTCCCCCATTGACTTCACTTGCCAGAAGGTTGCAAAAGGGGATCACGTGACACCCCCCCAGAGACAGTGCAACCGTCATAAGTACGAGTCAGTTGTTAAGCATCTGAATTTTGATCACGTCACCACATGGGGATGCTGCGACGGTCGTTAAGTGTGAAAAACGCTCACAGATCTCTCTTGCCAGGGCTGTTGTAACTCTGAACGGTCACTAAATGAACAGCTGTTGTGTTGGTAAAGGCGGTGACAGTTTTCCCACCTGGAGAAATTGGCTCTCTCATCGACCGCAATGGAGCCAGCTGTGAATTTTAATAGCTCTGAACCAAATTATTTTTGGGTAGTTGAGTGTGGGATTTATTTGGCAGCTGCCGGCGGCAACTTTTGTGGTGGAGGGCTCAGCTGCTGGCAACTGAGGCAGCTGCCAAAGACGTGGTGGTGATTTTAGCCAGCGCTAATAAGAATTTAGATGCTTCGTTCGTGCTGAATTTTACATGCCGCATTCATGGAGATTAGGAGAGCATTTGAGCCACAGTATGGTTAACTCTCTGGGGATGTCCTATCTTTGTAGGGGAGAAGAAAACTGATAACATGGCCTGTCTGTCCAGACAGGACTAATCCAGAACCAAACAAACCATTTTACGGCTTAGTGCAATGGGTAAACTGAGTCACGCGCGGTGTCCTGGACCGAACAAGCTGGCTGTGTCTGGGCCTCGTTCCGTGTGATGCAATCCGAAATAAGCTTTTAGGTGGTCCTCAACTTTTCACAACTGGGACTGGAACCTCTGTCGCTAATAGAGCCGTGCCCGGTTGCAGTTCACGTCAAACGGCCACTAAACGGACTGTCGTAAGTTGAGGACTATCTGCATTGCGAATTGGCCAGCACGTGTTCAGTAAAAAGGGGGTCCTCTTCTGTTTTGACTCAAAGCAATTGGGCTTTTATTCATTCATGATAGCTGGGAGACAAACCCATGGTGGTTTTTACAGGCAGGGGCCGTGTTGGCAAATGCTCTCGCCGTAAGGACTAGCAACTTGATTTTCTTAAGCAGAAACGGAAGCAAAAGATTCTCAAGACAACAAAAGTCTTGTCTGTAATTTTGGACTTTCTGTCCCCCCCCCCCAAAATGTACATTCCAGAGGCTTATAAGCATCAGCAAAGGGATCTCGACCTTGCGTGAACACAAAGAACCGACCCCCCCCCTCAAAAAACCCACCATATTTTTATTTGCAAAGGATAAAGGCAGAAAAAACAGCTGGGAAACTCAAACAGCCCCGTTTCCCGGCTGCTGACAAGGAGAAAATATTTGCTCCCAAGTTAAGGGTGGAGGCCAGCTTTGCACGCCAAGAATGAAGGATGTTTGCTGGCAAGAAGAGAGATCTGGTTTTATTATTAAAAAACATCTGCAAGCAAAGAACCAAGGTCAGAGAGTATGAAGGATTCCACATTCCTCCTCCTCTCCACAATCCCCACTTCCCTTCTGGCACTGATGATGTTCCCTAGTTGGGTCATGAAACGTCTGCAAGAAAACCAAGCTCAGAGAGCACCAAGGACTGACTTACTTTCTTTCTTTCTTCCTTCTTTCTTTCTTTCCTCCTCCTCCTTTTTCTCCTCCTTTTCCTTCACCACCACCTCCATAATCCCCAGTCCCTTTAGCACTGATGATGTTCCCTAGTTGGGTCATGAAACGTCTGCAAGAAAACCACCAAGCTCAGAGAGCACCAAGGACTCACATTCATTCTTCCTTCCTTCCTTCCTTCCCTTCTCCTTTTCCTTCTCCACCACCTCCATAATCCCCATTCTCTTCTAGCACTGATGATGTTCCCTAGTTGGGTCATGAAACGTCTGCAAGAAAACCACCAAGCTCAGAGAGTACCAAGGACCCCTCACTTCAATCCTGAACTACAAAGATTCCTCTTTATTGTCAGGTTCTGCTGCTGTATGAACCTAGATCAACCTTTTAAGCAAACCACAAAGCTCCTAAGAAGAGAAGCTGCCACATTTTGAGTATTTTTACTTCGTTGGCCAAGGTAAGATAGATCAAAACTGCCCCAGCAATTAACAGAGGCAATATCTAGATGCGTGCAAAGCCTGCTTCAGGCTTTGCCTGTTTCGTTGAAAATCATCTCCATTTCCATAAATTGCATTTAAGCGACGAGCGATCCCAGGCTACGATTTAAAACTGTTTCCCCTCCGGAGACAGGCCAACAAAGCAGGCGATTCACAAGGAATTCAGAGTTCATCATTCGCTTTCCCCTGAATTCAAAGAAATCACACCCAGCCAAGGGTAACGTCTTAAAAGATTTTATGAACAAACGTGGGGAGGGAAGAAGGAAACGCTTTGGAAATGGATATCATTTGCTGAGGATGGTTTTCCTAGCTGGGTTGGCTATTTTGCATTTTTCAAGGCACTACCTCACTCCAAAATTGATCAACCGCGTGTCATCCCGCACACACACAAAAAATATAGAAATGATGGTTTGCAGCTTCCGGGGATTTCCAGCGACGGCTTGTTTTTGCTACCCAAACATCCCCATGTATAACTGTTTCTCTTTCTGAAGATAGCTGCTGAGCTGTGATTTGGTCAGCTGCAGATAACGCTTGACGTTGGCATCTGGGGAGATAAGCCGGGAAAGAAAGTTTTTAAAAAGTTAAAATGTGCAAGATTTGCTTGTATGGAGTGCTAAGTCAGACCAGATTATCAGCTTTGGGGATCCTTGGTGCTTTCTGACCTTCGTGATTTGCTTGCAGACGTTTCATGACCCAACTAAGGAACATCAACAGTGTTTAGAAGGAAGTGGCAGATGCGAGGAGGAGGAGGAGAACTGTGGGATCCTTGGTGCTCTCTGAGCTGGGTGGTTTTCTTGTAGACGTTTCAAGACCCAACTGAGTAACATCACCAATGCTAGAAAGGAATGGGGTTTGCTTGCTTGCAGAAGCAAATCCCTCTCCCTTGTAGTGCTGATGGTGTTACCTACTTGGGTCATGAAATGTCTGCAAGAAGCACACCAAACTCAGAGAGCCCCATGGACACCACATGATGTCTCTTTCTCCTCTCCATAAACGCTGTCTCCCTCTAGCCCTGATGATGTTACCTAGTTGGGTCATGAAATGTCTGCAAGAAAACGTCTCGCTTAGCAACATCCATTTTGGGCTCTATCGCGGTCGTAAGTCAAGGGCTGCCTGTATGACTCACCTTTGGGCTGACGGCTGGTTGCCGACAACAGATAGTGTTGTGCTTTGTCGTAATCCCCCAGGTGGTAAAACGCCACACCGGCCCGGTACAGTGCCTTGACGTTGTCGGCTTGCCTCTCTAGGACTTTGAGACTGTATTCTTTGACCCGCTCGTAATTCACAGGTTGCATCTGAAGGAGGCAAGCTGGAGAGAGAGTAGCGTCTTTTTCACCAGAGTGAAAGCTAGACAATTTGACCAAGGTTCATTTTCCAGTTAAAATGCAGGCAGTCCTCGACTTGCGATGGTTGCTTAGCAACCATTCTAAATTAGGACAGCTTGGTTGCAAAGCTGGCCATCACTGTATGACTGCATTTCAATCAGCCTACATATAGAATAGAGAATAGAGTAGAATAGAATGAAGAATGGAATGGAATAATAGAAAATAGAATAGAACAGAATAGAGAATGCAGAAAGGAATAATAGAAAAGATAATAGGTTTCCCCTAGACTTATGATTTATGACATTTTTGCCAAAGTGCAGTGTTAATTTCCGCTTTTAGACCAAGACACCTCACACTGAACAACGGGTTCGCTTAAAACAGCCGGGATAGCTCGTTTAACGATGGCCACGGAAAAGTTGTAAAATCGGACCAGCTTCCACTTTATGGCCGTCACAACTGTAATGGGCAGGCTTGATTATGGCCACAAAAGTAGAATTGCTTGCAAAGGTCCCTCCTGAAAACTCAAGAGAGTTATAAGGCAATCTGCTATGGCTTCCCACAGATTCCCCTGGTTCAGCACAATGATCTGGGAGCTCGACTTATCCTACAGTAGTCATTTAGTAACTGTTCAAAGTTTCAGCAGCACTGAAAAAAGGGACTTACGGCCGTTTTTCCCACTTACTTACAGCATCCCCATGTGGTGATGCGATCAAAATTCAGCACTTGGCAACTGATTCATATTTATGATGGTCTCAGCGTCCCGGGGTTGTTCATGTGATCCCCTTTTACGACCTTTTGACGAGCAAAAAGTCCATAGGGGAAGCCAGATCCACGTAACAAACGGGTGACTGACTGACTAAATCCAGCCACTTGGCAACTTACTCGTACGTACGAAGGTTGCAGCTGTAATACAATGCAGTGCAGTCACTCACTTCACAACTATGGTCGTAAAGCAGGGCAAAGCCCCCTTAACAAATGTCTCACAGAAATTTGGAGCTCAGTTGTGGACTACCTGTATCGCTGGCTGGTTAAGGTTACCCACAGAGAAAGACGCCTCAGAAAAATAAAAAATAAAATCTGGCTTACCGGCAAGGTTATTGTAGCAATCGCACTGAATGCTATACAGCTGTTTCTCCTGGTCTGGGGTCACGGTGGGCTTTTCAGCCACAAATTTCTGCAGGGGAGAAGGCATGCTGGGGTCCAGGCCTTTAATCTGCAGTAAGGCCCAATGGTAACGGCTCACTGCATCCCTGAAACGGCCGCCTTTGTAACAGCGGTTCCCTTCTTCCTTGAAAATGCTGGCCTGTTGTAGACGCTGCTCCGGGATTGCTTCGGAAGAAACCTGAAGAGAATGAAATAAATTTTAGCTAGTCCTCGACTTACAACAGTTCATTTAGTGAACCGTTCGAAGTTACAACGGCTTAATGTACTTTTTTACATTTTAGCATAGCTTCAAATCAATGACCTTGACAATCATTATAAATATGCGATCATCATTAATTCTTTTCCCTTGCTCTCATACAGTCATTCAGGATGTTTAACCTGAGGACTGGCAGCTTGGAACTGCTTATATCCTGTGAGGACACTTTTAATAGTATTGAACATGCACGTCTGCTTATCCCAGGTCCTTGGGAAGGACTGGAGAGGTGGATAAGAAGGCCAAATCCAATTAAACATCTGGCTGACTTTGCAGCCAACCATAATAATCATGGGCACCCTTTGAAAACTATTGAATAGAATAGAATAGAATAGAATAGAATAGAATAGAATAGAATAGAATAGAATAGAATAAAATAGAATGTAGAAAATAGAATAGAATGTAGTCTGTAGAACATAGAATAGAAATATAGAATAGAATGTAAAATGTAGAAAATAGAATGTACAGTGTAGAAAATAGAATAGAGTAGAATAGAAACATAGAATAGAATAACGTTGGAATTATCAGCATTGATAAAAAAATCACCATTGGTCAATTACAACAGACAGCTTGACTTGGAACAGCTGCCATCCCTGGAGGAATTATTAAACATCTGCTTACTATTAAACATCTGCCTGACCCAGGTCCTTGGGAAGGACTAGATCGGTGGACAAAAATGCCAGATCCAGCCAAACATCTGGTTAACCGTACAACCAACCCTGATAACAATCACGAGCACTGTCAGCATTGACAAAGTCCCCATCAGTCAATTGCAAAAGGCAGCTTGCCTTGGAACACGAGACCTTTCATATTATTAAACATCTGTCTTTCCCAAGCCTTTGGAAAGGACTCCACAGCTGGCTGGCCAACCAGGCAAAAATCCAGCCAAACATCTGGCTGGCTGTGCAACCCGCCATAATTAATAATAATAATAATAGTACAACATTTTGGAGGACACGGAAAGAGGCTGATCAATCTTCCCATTGCACCGAGGGAATGCAAATGCATGCCGCCCAGGCAACCTCTGGCTGCATTTGTTTTGTTTTGGCTGCACGTTGCAAATTGCACCCCTGCTTTTCAAGGAAGACCCCCGCCTCCCAATCACCGCAACCGTCCCCTTGCCCCCCCCCCAATTTGGAATCGGGGCTCTTCCCTGGTAGGAATGCAAGGGAAAGGAGGAAGGGAGCCCCCCCTTTGCCCCCTTCCCGGGGTTGGCTGCCCGGGGTACCTTCGCCGACGCCATGCGAGGCCCGGGAAGAGCACCGGCTCCCGCCAAGCAGCCATGCAAAGAGAGCTGCTGCTGCTTTCCAGGGCCTGCCACGCCCCCTTCGGGACCGGAAGTCGAGTGGCCGGCCAAAAAAACTACCAAAATGGCCAGCGGACGTTGCCATGTGACCTGCTGGAAATTCCAGCAGATGGGCTGGCGTTTAAGAGTTGGGGGTTTTATTTTATTTTTAGGGCAAAGCTATCATGGCTTTTTGCAGGGCTGTTTTTGGGGAAGCCTTGGTTTTTAAGCTAGGATGTTGTTAACCCATAGAAGGTGGCGGTAGGATGGTCCGTCCTTTTATTACCTCTTATTTCCCCCTTCTATTGGTTGCACTTTTTTTAGTATTGTTATTGTTGTTTTTTTCTGCACCGGAGACGAATTCCTTGTCTGTCTAATAACACTTGGCCAAATAAAGCTATTCTGTCCATCATCTGACAAAAATAAAATAAAATAAAAAAACCCTCAAAGAGCACGACTGCTTTAGTATCAAATACAGTCCACTTTATGCATTGCTGGATCTTTTTCTGCTGTCAGTTTTCTAGGTTTCTATGCTTCTAGTCAGTGCCTTGTAACACAGTAAAATCAGGATATAAAAACAATTACATAAAAATAGATCTATAGGTGTCTGATGCAAACTACAGTGATATCAAATGTATACGGGACAGGAAGTTATATACATTTGTCAAAGAAATAGGTGCATAACCAAAAGAATAAGAATAGCTGTCATGGTTATATTTGCCTGCATGAAACTGAACTGCAGAGATTTATCTGAAAAAAGCTTCACAAATAGCCAGTAAAAGTGGAAATCAAATCCAATTTTCTTTCTGTCCGTTCATCCTTTGGAATGTCAAGCTTCCCTCCCCAGACATTTAATTATAGTGAATTTCTTGAGCCAAAATAGAGTAAAGGAGATTTTAGAGACTTTCCTTAAATTGCATTTTATTGTTTTAACCAACTCGGACAATGCATAGGCAAAGACGTGCAATGCTGTACATTAATTTTTTGTTGATACAAAATGAATGGTATACATGAAATGCGCAATTCTCCTTATTTAAGGATTTAAAGAAAGGGCCGTCCAATTTATTTAGGATTTATTTTTTCCTAAAGATGGCTAGACATTTCCCCCCACCCACCCATTTTGTCAAGCCAGGACAGCAACAACTTCTCTCTTTTTACTCGGATTGGTGGAGCGCCAGCCAATCAGAAAAATCAACCAGTCGCCTTACGCCCGCTCAAAATCGACACGACGCAGGGCCTGCACGCGCCCGCGCGCTTCTCTCTCTCTCTCGCTCGCTTGAGGCCCCCGCGCGCATGCGCCACAGCGATTTTTTTTAAAAAAAGCCAGCCAAACCTCTCCTTTCAAAAAAACAAAACAAAACAAAAATAAAATAAATTAACACCACAAAACTCAAAAGACTACTCCCGCCGCGGTTGTCTTTCAAGGAGGAGAACGTTATCCTTATTTATTATATTAGCGACAGGGAGGAAAGAGAGAAAGGGGGGGGGGGAGACAGAAAAAAAAAAAAAAAGAAGCGGCGATCCAAATCCAAACATGAAGGAAAACGAAACATTTAAAAGTAAATAAATAAATAAAAAAGAGCGGGGCTTCCCGCGCAGGCGCGGGAGGAGACTTCAGGCGCGCGTGCGCACGCGGGGCTCCTTTCCCTTGGCGGGCCTTTCCTCTCTCTTCTTCTCTCACTCGCTCCTTCGCTTCATTTTCCCCCCTCCACCCCGCTCCCTCCGCTCGCGCAGCCGCTTTTCCCCCCCCCGTCGCCGCGCGCCAAGGCGGCAGAGGGCGCAGGCGCGCCAAGACAGGCCCGCTCCGCTCCGCAAGGGTGTAGCCGCCGGGCGGCGCGGCCTTGGCGCGCGGGGCTGCCCGCGCAGGCGCGTTGGCGTCGGAGCGCGCCCCCCTCCCCCCCTCCCTCATCCGCGGAGCGCGCGCGCCATGGACGTGAAGCGGCTGAAGGTGACGGAGCTGCGGGCCGAGCTCGGGCGGCGGGGCCTGGATTCGCGCGGCCTCAAACTCGACCTGGTCCAGCGGCTCCAGGAGGCCCTCGACGCCGAGATGCTGGCCGCCGGGCCTGAGGAGGCGGGCGCCGAGGCGGGAGCGGCCGCCGGCGGCGGGCAAAGCCTCACCCGGGCCCGCTTGGGCGTCGAGGGGGACGACGACGACGACGACGAGGAGGAGGAGGAAGAGGAGGAGGAGGAGGAAGAAGACGAGGAGGAAGACGAGGAGGAGGAGGACGAGGAGGCGCTGCTGGCCGACGAGGAGGAGCAGCCGCAGCCCCCGCCTCAGCAGCAGCAGCAGCAGCCCCCGCAGGCTGAGGCGACGGCCGGCGGCGAGCAGGCCCCAAGCGAGCCCGGCGACGAAGGCCGCGCGCAGCAGCCCGGCGGGGTCAACGGCGCTCAGCCGGCTGCCGAGACCGGCGAGGAGGCCGAGGCCTCGGTCTCGGCGGAGGCTTCGGCGGGCGGCGAGGCCGAGGAGGGCGGCGACCAGGAAGGTAAAAGGCGGCGATAGCGGTGGGGTTGGTTGGCTCGGTCTCCCTCCGTCTTTCTTTTCTCCCCCCCCCTCCCCGGGTTCCCCCGAGGCCGCCTTTCCCCCCATCCTCGCCTTCCTCGTGGGGTGGGGGGATGGGTGGGGGGGAAGGAAGGGAATTGAATTGAATGCTTTATTGGGCCGAGTGGGATTATTATTAGACACACCAGGAATTGGTTTCTGGTTCAGAAGCACTGAGTGTACTTGGAAAGCAACATTATTATTATTATTGTTGTTACTGTTATTGTTGTTGTTGTTGTTATTGTTATTAAAATACAAATACATAGCAATTTTGAACTTATTAGATCTGAATATTCTGACTTCGAAAAAAAAAACAACCATCTTACTTGGGACTGCCTATATACTCAGACAGCTCTTAGGTCCTTGGTTAGGGTTTGAACTGTTAATTTAAGTTTTTACCAGTCCCAGACTGTGAATTTAATAATAATAATAATATCCATATACTATATATGCTTATATATCAAACCTTACTTTAGCAGCTCTTAGGTTCTTGGTTCTGAACTGTTTAGTTTTTACCAGGCCATTGTGAATTTAACAACAACAACAATAATACCGATATACTATATATGCCTATATATTCATATGCTACCTTAACATTTCTTGGGTCCTTGGTTAAGACCTGAACTGTTAAAATTTTTACCAGTCCCAGACTGGGAATCAAATAGAAGATTAATAATAATACAGTGATAATAAAGAAGAATCCAGGCTGAACAGATGTGGGATCGTAATAAATAAATTAGAATAAATAAAGCTGACATCCTATTATGTTTGTAATGCTATCAAACACCCACATCCGCCTATCTCAGGTCCTTGGGAAAGAGGCTGATAAAAATGTCAAATCCAGCTTGAACATCTGGCTGATTGTACAATGAATCATAATAACAATGATAATGATAAAAATAATAATGCCAATAAAATGGAGAAATAAAAGGCATAAAGAATACTACAGCCACACTCGATGGGTTGATATATCAAGTGTTCTAATTAGAGAGACCAGCTTCCCCCCCCCCCACTAGGTGCCCCCTTTATCCATCCTAAGTACAACCTGTTGGTGCCTTGCTCTCTTCTCTCTCCTGGCTGCTGCTGGTTGTGGGTGGGGTCCTCACTAGAGCAGTGGAGGCATCTGTGTATTCCCCCCACCACCTTGCAAACATCCAAGAGGTTGTGTTGCATGGCATTTGGCCAGCCGGATGGGAAATGGCAGCTCCCCCCTTTTTTGCAACGAGCAGGGCTTGTTTCATTGGAAATATGGTAATGACATGGTTGGGGGGGGGCTCTTGGGGGCTCCTTGGTAATCCTAGAGGATGCTTTCTGGCAGTCAGCAGGCAGAGAATTGGGCTCCCATTTTTATCTGTTTGTTGTTTTGTTTATTTGATTTTTGGTTTCTTGCAGTGAGCAGGCAGAGAATTGGGCTACCGTTTATTTATTTATTTATTTATTTATTTATTTACCTGTCTGTCTGTATATTTATTTATTTCCTATTGGGCTTCCCGCAGTGAGTAGGCAGAGAATTGGGCAGCAATTTGCTTGCTTGCTTTTTATCCTGCCTTTATCACTTTATAAGTAACTCAAGGCAGCAAACATAGGTAAGACTAATTCCTTCTATTTCCCCACGACAAGAGGTGGGGATGGACAGAGAAAGAGGGACAAATGGGTTAGAAGCAGCCAAAGGGTATTTTCTTGAAGACTAGAGATAGTCCTCAAGGTATGGCTGTTCGTTTAGTGACCGTTTGAGATTATGACGGCGCTGAAAAAAAATGGCTTAGGGTGGAATCCTCACACTTAGGGCCACCGTTGCAGCATCCGCACAGCAAAATAGTGACCCCAAATGACCCTTTCCTCTAGTTTGCCAAAAGACTATGGTGAGCCAACTGAAATTGAAGACTATAGTTGGTGACTAGGAAAAAAATGGCTGATTTTGCCAACTACTGTTTTGTAAATAGAAACAGCGTTTGAAAATAGAGACATTTGCTCTGCGGAAGTCTTCCTTTACAAATGTATTAATGCTGTGGCAGCCTCAGGTTTTTTTGGGGGGGTATCCCTTAAAAGCTGTTGTAGCACAATAATCTATAGTACAGTTTTCTTTTTTTCTCTCTTTGTGCTGAATCTTAGACTGGGCTCCTTAGAATAGAATTCTGCTCTATTTTACAGCAACATACGGTAAAATTGGTTTGGTAGGATATGCATGGCAGCGATTTGTGTAAAATATGTTGTGAAACACAATCTGTGGTTCTGATTTTGTTTTGTCACAAAATGTCCCCGTTCCCAACCTTGTGTCTTCTCCCATTGTTAGGGATTCCCAGAATTTCTAAATAAATTCCTTTTAGCTTGCTTTCTCATCTAGGTTAAAAGGGGGCATAGTATCCCGCCTCAAAGAAGGTAATGGGGTGGGTTAAAACTATCTGAATTTAAGGTGTATTAGTAAAATCTATAATCTTCCTCATTGCTGGGAGACTCTGGAGGGAGTACAATAAAGTTAAAACAAAAACTCAATGTAAACAATTAAATATCCACAGAAATCATTTATAAACATCATAGGTATTAATAAAACTAAAGTAGTTTAAGACTATAATGTGTTTGAAATAAAGTTGAGTACCATCTACAGCATAAGTTGAATAATGTTGTGGAGGATACTGTGTGAATAATTATAATTATAAAATAATTGTTATTTCAATTTTTGTGCTTAGTAGATAGGAGGGCATGGTTGCCTGAACAGTTGTTCTGTTCTTCTTTGCTAGCTGCAAGAAATTTATGCTTTGGGGTTTTAATCTTTTGTAGCCCAGAACATTTTCTTTATACTCCCAACAGCCCTCTCCTGTATTATTATTTCCTTTTGCTTTGCGGTGATGTCATATGAGCAATATAAACGTTTAAATATGGCAGTAAGATTTGGTCTTGGAATGCAATGCATATTTTAATTGTCACACTCTTAACAACGTTGTGAGATTTATTCAGTTTTCACTACAAATCTGATATACTGGCTATGTCTTTGCAAGAAATTAAAGTGCTTCTTGTGCTTTTAGCAAATAACAAGTCCCAAATACAATATTTAATCAGTTTTTTTCTAGCAAATTGCTCTCCTTTAGTTTGTAAAATTGTCAGTTCCCCAGATCCAGTGAGGGCTTGGCTAATTGTAGAATTTGAAATAAAATTTCACAGTTATCTGCAGGAAGCATACTAATGACCTAATGAATTGCATAGCTGACTACACAGGCCTGTTGAAGTTTAGATTGTACATATGGGACGAGGTCTTTGGAGGATTTTAATCTACACAAGATTGATTTTCTGCATTCAGAAAGCTTTTGTAATATATAAGCATCCACATTTGTCTTTAAAACGTGGAGGCTTTTCCAGAAGTATGAATCAGGGATAATGTACATATCAATCATTCATTTGTTAAAAGGGCTTCCCTCTGAGACAAGACAGAAGTCCAAAGTGGAAAATGAAACATGCTATTTTGATTTCCTGCAGTTGCATTGAGTGATAGGTACCTAAAGTAGACGGATGGATGTGATGTGAGGCTTGATCATAATTATTTATTTTCTGGGCACAAGGGATTTGGGTTACTCAAAAGGCTAAGCACCAAGCGAGGGTTATATTCTAATGTTTGAAGTGGTCAAAAGGACTTTATGTGTTTTCTGTATATGTTTTTTTTTAAAAAAAAAACAAAATAAAATCTGCCTGCTTGTTTTTTTTTTCTGCCTCTTCCCAGCAAATGAGGATGAGAAGGCAAAGCAGGCTGGGCCGGACGCTGACCGCCATGGCCTCAAAAGACAGAGAGATGAGAAGGAAGAGCACGGGCGTGCTTATTTTGAGTTTCGAGAGGAGGCTTATAACAGCCGGTGAGCTACACATCATCGTTTGGGCTGGGAATTTAATCTGCCATGTGCCAGAGGAGGGAAGCAGGAGAATTTGGAAGGCGGGTTTCTGCGGCTTAGAAGCAAATAAAGCAACGTTATCAAAAGTTTGCAGCCCTTGATAATGACTGAGGTGCCAGGGAGTGGTGAGTGGCTGGCCCTCACCTTTCGTTGGAACACAGCCTACACGGTGTCACAGTGATTAGGATATTGGGGGTGGGACCAGGCAGACCGGGGTTTAAGTTGACTTGAGTTATGGAAGCTCCTTGGGCAACTTCTTTATCTTTGTCTAGGGTAGGGGTAGTTCATTTAGTGACCATCTGAAGTTACAACGGCACTGGGAAAAGGGACCTATGACCATCCCCATGGTCACACGATCAAAATTCAGACACTTGGCAACTGACTCCTATTTATGATGGTTACAATGTCCCAAGAGACATGTAAATACTCTTTGTAACCTTCTGACAAGGCAACTCATGGGGGAAGCCAGATTCCCTTAACAACTGGGGCAAGACAGGTCGTAAAACGGGGCAGCCCCCACTGAACAAACGCCTTGCTTAGCAACAGGCATTTTGGGCTCAATTGTGGTCGTACGTCGAGGGCTACCTGTACTCCAAGGAACAGAGGCCACCATTGGGGAGAGCAGAGGTTGCTTTCTTGTACCTTTTCGGGCAGGTAAATTTTAAAGATGACTTTCTTGGTTGTACTTTTTGACATAGATCTAAGTCTCCACCCCCTCCAGAAGAGGAGGCTAGGGCAGAGGATGACGAGACTCTCGTGACGCTGGACACATGTACGTACCGATTCTGCACACCTCCCTCTAGGGCCATAGGTGAACATAACCGCGAGATGAAATATGTATCACTCCAGACCACCAGGTGAATCTCGGGGCCGATCAAGGCAGCCCCAGTTGCCTGAAGAAGAGGATTGAAATCTGAATGCATCAGTGGTTTAATATTTAATGGTCTTTTCGAGGCAGAACCCTAATCTAAATCATAACCAAATCCTCACTTCAGTAGTTTAGCTCATAAGACAGATATGTCAAAACAAGGCCCGGGGGCCGGATGCGGCCTGCGAAGAGGTTTCATGTGGCCCGCGAAGCCATCCTGGAAACAGTGAGGGAACGGCCCCCTCTGCCTTGGCCCTGGCCCAGGCTGGCCAAGAGCCAATGTACAATTTTGTGGTGGCCATCTATGCTGAAACGCATTCAGTCTTAGCTCCGTAAGCCCCCCCTCCCCTGAATGGCCTGAGAGGAATAGTGAGGCTCCTCCAGTGGACCATGCATTGGCACTTGCCCCGGTCCCACCCCCTTCTGCCAGAGACCCTCAGATCTGTCCCACTCCTGCCCAGGCCTCCCATAGGCACCCTTGACGTAAATGATGTAGAACTGGCCATGCCCACCCAGTAGGCCACACCCACTCAATCCATGCCCACCCAGTAAGCTGCACCCACCCTGGCCACACCCACCTGGACCCCTGAAGGCAACCACAGTGCTGATGTGGCCCTCAATGAAATTGACTTTGACACCCCTGTCATAAGGGGAGCCTGCAGCCTTGTTTTTTATTAAAGAATAATTCTGTGAATCCAGTTCCTTCTTGCTGTACAATCCTGTTAGCTTTTTCCCATATTTAATCTCCCGCTTTTGATTCAACAGGGAGAATGATGTAGTAAAACCATTGCGAACTTTTATTTTTGTTTGTCCAACTCCAGTTTTAATCGTGCCTCCCTTCTCTTTCTCACACAGACACATGCGATCTTCACTTCAAAGCCACCAAGGACGGCTATGGAGGGCAGCCTCTGTTTTCTGAGAAGTTCCCCAATCTCTGGTCTGGGGCGAGAAGCACACATGGGGTGAAAGGAGGCAAGGTCTGCTTCGAGGCGAAGGTGAGGAGGCTGGCAGCCCACGTGAGACCCTTTGGGTCACCACAAGTGAGGTCGGGGCCAATCGAGGGGTGCAATCTATTGAATTTATGGGGCTGAACTCTTGACTGGGCCCGTCTTCCCTGAGCAAAAGGGCCGAAAATTGTTAGAAAAAAAATGTAGATTTATAATTGCTTGAAAGATTTAGACGATGGGCACCAAGCAGTATGTTTAGTACAGGGGGTCCTCGACTAGAATTTCTAAGTCCTAAGCAAGGCGATTGTTAAGTGAGTTGCTGCCCTTGGTTTTACGATTTGGCAGCTGTTAAGCCAATCACTGCAGTCCTTAAGTGAATCATGCAGTCATTAAGCAAACCCGACTTCCCTCATTGACTTTGCTTGTCGGATGCCAGCTGGGAAGTTTGCAAATGGGCGATCACACGATCCCGGTATGCTGCAGCCATCTGTTGCAACACTGCAAATACTGTATATTCTTGCTTTGACAATATGCAGAACTGTCTGGTATTTTTAGAGTTAATGCAGAGCAGAAGAGGGTGGAGGGAAAAGCCCTGGAAAGAGAGAGGAAGGAAACCTTTGACCTTCTCACTAATTGGATAACGGTGATATATGACAGCTAATTTAGGGAGGGAACATGCTGATAATTTAATTGCTCAGGGGAAGAGAATTTAGACCTTAGCATACCTTCTTTATGCTTGTGCCCACATTTTGTAATGTAAATAAAGACTTTTAGGAAAATCGATGCCTGGAAGTTCTTTGAAGTGTTTCATTAGCCGGAACCATAACAGTCTGCTTGTAAGTTCCTTGTTTCAGTGCCACTGTGACTTTGAACTTTGTTTGCAAGTCGATTATCTGTGTTATGAATAAATTGGCTCGGAAGTCCAGTTGTTTCAACTGCTATTCACACAGAACTTTATCAGAATCAAGCCTGCAGAAGGGGAAACTGGCCAGGAAGGAGAGTCACACCTTCCCCTAGCCCGTTTGTCATCTGGTGGTTTGCTCTCCCCCCCCCCTCGTCTTAGGTGGCACAAAACCTGCAACTCAAGGAAGGCTGCACAGAGACCCAGCTGCTCCGGGTGGGATGGTCTGTCGATCTCTCTCGTTCCCAGCTCGGTAAGTCGCCCTTCGAGGTAGCCTTTGGGGACAGCTCAGCCGATCGTGATCCTGGGGTGGTGGTGGGGGGGGGCAGCAAGGGGGTGTCCCCAGCACTGCCTGAGTAAGCGCTGCTGCCTTCTAGGTGAGGATGACTTTTCTTACGGCTACGATGGACGAGGGCTGAAGGCTGAAAATGGGCAGTTTGAAGAATTTGGCCAGGCCTTTGGGGAGAATGACGTGATCGGTTGCTTTGCCGTAAGTGCCGTGAGAGAAGACTCGATGGCGGCGGGAGGGTGGTGGGTGTCTTCGGAGAAAACCCTGGTTTTGGGCAGGGACCAGGTGCTGCACAAGTGAACTCCTTTGTTCCTTGACCCGGTCTCATTCAGGAGTCCACCCCCTGTTTTAAGTGCCATCTTCAGCCTTTGCTCTAATCTCCTTAGAAGGGCCCCATCTGTCTGGTTTTGCTGACCCTCCAGCAAAGCATCACCGCTTGCTGCTTGAATGGCGAGGACACCCCCCCCCGAAACACAGCTTGGAGGGCCCGAATACTTGCAGGGCCGATAAGACCCCAGCCCCCTACACACACCTTCCGTCTCCTGCCTTGCAGAACTTCGAAAGTGAAGAGGTGGAGCTGTCCTTCTCCAAGAATGGGGAGGACCTGGGCGTGGCCTTCCAAATCAGCAAAGAATTGCTGGGCGACCGGGCCCTCCTGCCCCACATCCTGTGTAAGAACTGCGCCGTGGAGCTGAACTTCGGCCAGAAAGAGGAGCCCTTTTTCCCAGTTCCCGAGGACTACCTGTTCATTCACGCCATCCCTGTGGAGGAGCGTGTGCGCACCCCGCTACCCCCCAAAGCGCCTGCAAAATGTGAGGTAGCTATGTTTCTTTGTTTCGCTCCCCTTTTTAAAAAAAAAAAAAAAAAAAAACCCATAACAGCCTGTTAGATTGTTTCAGTCTTCGGGGGGGGGGATCAACTGGCAGGCAGATGTGTTGCGCTGCAGCTGCGAAAAGGTGTCTCTTAAAATTCGATCCCTAGCATCCGTTGGTGTATTTTATCACTGTAGCCCTTTAAGGGAGGTGTCATAAGTCATAATTCAGGAAGACAGTACAGGATCTGGCCTGGCCACTTGAGTCTAATTGGAATTATTTTTTCTCCTTGGGCAGGGGTCTCCAAACTTGGCAACTTTTTAAGATTTGTGGACTTCAACTGCCAGAATTAAAATCCCAGAATTCTGGGATTTGAAGTCTGCCAGTCTTCAAGCTGCCATGGGTGAAGATCCGTGCCCTCGGGCGTCTTCCCTCCTTCGTGTAGGTGTGAGCATTGCCCTGTGCCCTCTGTTTGACCAGTGGCAAGGAATAGTTTCCCAAAAAGGAGAGGTTTGTCTTAAAACTCAAGCTCCAGAAACTGTTTTATTTTTTTTTTTGTTTTTGTTTTGTCTCTTAAAAGTGCTAAGACTACTGATGGGGGCTTTGGTGCTCTCTGAGCTGGGTGGTTTCCTTGCAGACGTTTCATGACCCGACTAGGTAACATCATCAGGGCTAGAAGGGAGTGGGGGTTTGTTCTCTATACCATTCAAAGGAGACAATTAGAAATACATTTGGAATTTTAAGAATGTACCAATAGAAGAGAATATTGGTAGCTGAGGGTTGAACTGTGGGGTCTCTGGCGCTCTCCAAGCTTGGTGGTTTTCTAGCAGACATTTCATGACCTCACTGGGTAGCATGATCAAGTGCCTAGAGGGGAGTGTGGTTTACTCTCTGTTTATGTACAGGTGGATTACCTTGTTGGGGTGATGATGTTACCTCGTCTGGTCATGAAACTTCTGCAAGAAAACAACCAAGCTCAGAGAACATCAAGAACTCCACAGTTCTAAGTCGCTCTGATTCTCTAAACTAACTGCCCTCGTCTTTTTAGACCTTTGATTCCCACAGTGACTAGTCCTCAGTGCCCCTGGGAAGACCATAGAAGCAGAATAATTGAGGCTGCCACTCACTGCTTCTGAGGGAAGCAGTGAGTGGCAGCCATTGATAGCTTTATGCTCGGAATCCCTGCAGACGTTTTTTTAAAACCAATCGTGTTACTAGTCCTCGGGATACCTCTCCATAGGCAATGGCGATTGTGTTTAATTGGCATTCAGGGCCGACAGCTTTTTCAGCAGTGCAAAGCCCTCCTCTTCTTGAGTGCATCTCTCTCCTAATGGACCGGTTAAAAAGCTACCCATATTTTTGGCTATTGTATCTTAGTTTCCCTTTTATCTTTTTTTCCTTCTCAAGGCTGCATCAGCCAAACTGAACTTTTACACAGAGATGTATTTCAAGGCACCCCGATAAACCTTAATAGCGTTTTGGCAGCTCCTTTCCCACACAGGCCTTGATTGTATGGCCTTGCTTACTCTCTCTCTGTCTCTGTCTGTCTGTCTTTCTTTCTCTCTCTAATGTTCCTGAACCAGGTTTTGCTGATGGTTGGGCTACCCGGATGTGGGAAAACATTTTGGGCCCAGAAGCACACCCAGGAGAATCAAGAGAAGCGTTTCAACATCTTGGGGACCGACAACATCCTGTACCAAATGAAGGTAAAAAAAAAAAAAAGTGCCCCTAACTAACAGCTGCAAGGACCTACGACCCCAATTGAGCCCCAGAATTCCATAACTGAGCAGGAGAGTTGTTAACTGAGTTTTGCCCCATTTTACAAACTTTTCTTTTGCCACAGCTGTTAAGGGAATCAGTTGTTAAGCTAGCCAGATGGTTATTAAGTGGATCCGGCCTCCCTATTGACGTTGCTTGTCAGAAGGGCGTAAAAAAAGGGATCACACACACCCCCCGGACGCTTTAACCATCATAAATGCTTGCTAGTTGCCAACTACGTGAAAAATGATCATAAGTCACTTTTTCCAGTGCCGTGTAACTTTGAATGGCCGCTAACTGAAAGGTTGTAAGTGAAGGACTGCCTGTATATAGATGGAGAACAACGAAGGAAATTACTCTGTACGTCATTCTTGGAGACTGATAGGAGATGTCCCGTGGGCCTCACGTCATTGATTCCATCAAATTCATAACCAATCCTGTCCAGTGATATATATAGCTTCCAAAACCTTTGATTGACCCCCTCCCTCACCTTTCCCAAATGTCGGGAATTTCCTCCCTCTCTTTTAATCTTTCCGATCCCCCCCCCCAATTTCTTTCCCCGACAGACAAAAGGCCCTGCGGTTGAAGACCCACTGCCTATCGAAGCTCGTGATTCGCTGCTTCAGCAAGCTGCCCGTTGCGTGAGCAAGCTGGTCCAGATCGCACCCCGGACACGGAGGAATTTTATTCTCGATCAGGTATTTATATTTAAAAAAAAAAAAAAAACCCAGAGACCTCAGATGGATTAGTCCCAGGAAGAGAACAAACGTGACAAAAAGCATATTTGCCCCCGACAATCCGGATCCTCATTTTACCGACCTCGGAAGGATGAAAGACTTGAGTCAACCTTGAACCGGTCAGGATCGAACTCCTGGCATTGGGCAGTGTTGGCCTGCAATATTGCATTCTAAGCACTGGGAAGGAAGGAAGGAAGGAAGGAAGGAAGGAAGGAAGGAAGGAAGGTGGCACTAGGACTTAGACGTATATATCACTTCACAGTGCTTTACAGCTCTGTCTAACCAGTTTACAGAGTCAGCCTCTTGCCCCCAACAATCTGGGTCCTCATTTTACCGACCTCGGAAGGATGTGCTCCGGCATCTCTGGAGGACTTTGGGGTGCAATCCAGACGACATGGTTGCTTTCCCTGGGATTCCACCTCGGCGTTGCTGAAGCTCCCTTTCCCTTCCCTCGCAGTGCAACGTCTACAATTCCGGCCAGCGGAGGAAACTGCTGCCTTTCAAGGGCTTCCTTCGCAAAGTGGTGGTGCTAGTGCCCAGCGAGGAAAATTGGGCGGACAGACTGCAGCAGAGGGAGAAAGCCGAAGGGGAGAACGTGCCAGAATCGGTGATGCTGGAAATGAAAGGTACGCTGCATTCCAAAGTCCAGATTTGGGGTGGGGGGGAGGCCACTCATTTAGAGGAATTGAGACTAGGGCCTTCTCATCCCTTTGGCCTTCTGCATCCCTTCACCCCTAGCCAACTTCTCCCTTCCGGACAAGTGCGACTACATCGACGAAGTCCTCTTCCAAGAGTTGGCGAAAGAAGAAGCCCAGCCTCTGGTCACTAAATACAAGGAAGAGGCCCGGAAGCTCCTCCCACCCTCCGAGAAACGGACGAACCGTCGCAACAACCGGAACAAACGCAACCGCCAGAATCGCAACCGCGGCCAGGGATACGGTGAGGCTGGCTTGCGGGTGCATCAGAAACTCCGCATCGATTTCACCTGGGGTCTTAACTCGCTTCCTCTCCTGCTTTTTCCCAGTCGGAGGCCAGCGCCGGGGTTACAACAACCGGGCCTACGGGCAGCAGCAGTACTGGGGGCAACCTGGAAACAGAGGCGTGAGTACACCTTTCATTTTGTGGGTTGTCACACAGCCAGGCGTTCAGACTGGATCTGGCCTTTTGATCTACCCCTCGAATCCTACCTAAGGACCGAGTCAGATAGGGGTGTTGGATGGCCCTAAAGGTCTGGTGGCAGGATGTTTGCCTGCCTTTTGCAATTGACCAACGGGGGACTTGGTCAATGCCGACGTTGCTCCAGTTTGAATTGCACCCAAGGCGCCTGTTACAATTGGCTGAGTCAACCTTGAGCCAGTCAAGATCGAATTCCTGGCTATGGGCAGAGTTAGCCTGCAATATTGTATTCTAACCATAGGTAGGGAGGGAGGGAGGGAGGGAGGGAGGGAAGGAAGGAAGGAAGGAAGGAAGGAAGGAAGGAAGGAAGGAAGGAAGGAAGGAAGGAAGGAAGGAAGGAAGGAAGATAGCACTTAGACTTATATACCGCTTTACAGTGCTGTACAGCCGTTAAGCAGTTTACAGAGTCAGCCTCTTGCCCCCCCCCAACAATCTGTCTCCTCATTTTACTGACCTCAGAAGGATGAAAGGCTGAGTCAACCTTGATCGAACTCCTGGCAGTAGGCAGTGAGTTAGCCTGCAATACTGCCTTCTAACCAGTTTGCCGCCATGAAACTCAGGGTGGTGACGCCCGGCCATGGTATGAACAAGCCACGGTCTTAAGATTGAAGCTTCTGAGCAATGGCCCTGGGGCATTGATGCTTCTAACCGGCAACGTTGTTAACACACAGGGTTATCGCAACTTCTACGACAACTACCGGGGCAGGGATTACAGTCGCTTCTACGGACGTGATTACGATTACAACAGATACCGGGACTACTACAGGGACTACAACCGAGAGGTAAGACGCTGTCACTTATACTTCCAAAGAAAGAGTACCGGTAATCCTTGACATACGGCCGTAGTGAAGCCTGCCCATAGTGGTCGTAAGTTATGATGGTCACATATTTTACGATGTTTTGGATCTGGCAGTCCTTAGGCAGACATTGCAGCTGTGGAGCGAACCCCTGCTTCCCTGCAGGTGTGATTTTGCCCAAAACTGGAAGTGCCACTACCCTTCTTATAGGGTCCTGACTACAGGCAGTCCTTGGTTTACGACCACAGTTGAGCCCAAAATTTCCATTGCTAAGCGAGACGGCGGTTGAGCCAGCTTTGCCCCATTTTACAACCTTTCTTGCCACAGTTGCTAAGAGAATCACCGCAAAGATTGTCAGTAACACGGTCCTTAAGCAAACCTGGCTCCCTTCCCCATTGACCTGTCAAAAGATCGCCAAAGAAGATCACTGCGACCGTCATAAATATGAGCCAGTTGCCCAAAGTCTGGATTTTGATCGGGGATGCTACAGCGGCCGTGTGAAAAACAAATTTTTTTTCAGTGCCGTTGTAACTTCGAACAAGTCACTCAGTGAACGGTTGTAAGTCAAGGACTGCGTGTAGAGCAGTGGTTCTCAACCTGTGGGTCGAGACCCCATTTGGGATCGAATGATCATTTGACGTTCAAAAGCCTGACAGCCCATGGATAATAAAAGCTGTTCCTGAACTTGGGAAATCCTCCGCCAGCCCCCTGCTTAACTCATCCCCTGGTCTCTTTCAGTGGCAGAACTACTATCAAGACAGAGACCGATACTACAGGAATTACTACGGATACCAGGGGTACCGGTGAAACCCCCATTAGCCGCCTCCACCCTTCAGCCAAGCAGCCAGGCTCGACAAGAGGGAGATGGGGGGGTGGGAGAGGGAGGGAAACACGTCCGCCACTTCTCCAGAAGCAAGCAATGGAAACGGGGGCGGGGGGGGCTGTTGAAAGTTTGGGGGGGGGAGAGAGAAGGAAAGCGGTGGCTGGGTTTGAAGGGGGGGTGGCGGGGGGGGAGGTTGAAAACCGAAACGAAAATTGTAAATTTTTTTTTAAAAGTTTGTTGGAAAAAAAAACGAAAAAAAAAATATTGTCTTATTCTATAAAAAGAAAAAGAAAAAAAAAACATACCACATTTCGAACCCAGTTTAGACCTTTGTAATCCCTGATGGTTCGCGTGGGGGGAAGAAAATAAAATAAAAGAGAGAGAGAGAGAGAGCAGCACTTAAAAGGCTGTCTATGATCGGATAGGAAAATAGACGTGGTAGAACGGCTGGGCTGGCAGTTTATCCTTGGGGCTGGGGAGGGGGGGTGCGAGGAAGACAGAGTGCAGGGGGGCGGTTAAGCACCCTCCATCTTCTGCCTTTAAACCCAGGTCGGTCGGTCGTGTCGTCAACCTGTCATTCATTTTTTTTCCAAGATGGGCACCAGGAATCCTTCCGGCATTTATACCCCTGGGTCAAAAGCTAAGCCTTTTCCTCTCCACCTTGTTAAAATCCAGCCTGCATTTTCAGACAGTGAATTGCCGGGCGGCCTGTTAGATGTTGGGTGCCACAGGCTGGAGGCCAACTTCCCTTGCCGTCCCTCCGTCGACATTTCAAGCACCATCCCTCTTGAGGTACCACCAAGCCAGCCCCTTGCGCCCCCCCACCCCCCGTTTGAAGCCCATTGCTCTCTTATTCCTCTCCTCTCCCGAGACTTAGCCGGGCCCCCTTTTCGATCATCTCTCTGTATAGAATCTACATCCTCCTCTTCTCCTATTTTTTTATGTTTTAGTTGGATTTTATTTTGCCTGGAATGAAAGGAACTTTAAAAACCTCTCAGGGTTTCTGCCGGGGTCTTCTGGCTGTTAGCACCTGACATGTATATAGGGAAAATCTGTGCTAGCAGGGGGTTTTCAGCTTCCAAGTAGCTTTAATGTGGAGCATCAAAATTTTGCTTTTTCTTTTTTCTTTTTTTAAATAAAACTGGTCAAGTGCAGGTTTGGGGGTGGGAGAGGGAAAGCCCCATCATCCTGCGGTGGTTGTGGTTTTGATAAACGGATCGGCCTCTGTACATAACGTGGGGGAGGGGAGAAGGTCTGCGTTGGGTGGGTGGGAGGGATGGATGTCTCTGTTTCTGGCTTGGCAAATGAATTTTGGCGTTTATTTGAAAGCTTAGATCTCTTTCTGCTAGTAATCCTCCCTCTTTTTTCCTCTCTTCCTCTTCCCCTATTCTCTTTTTCCCCCTTTATTGAATTAACTGTGTCTTTTTTTTTTTTTGCTTCTCACAGAACAAAAGGGTTTGGGAGTCTTTCACTGGATGTCCTCTGGATGCCCCCTCCCCATTGTGTAAATACCCCTTCTCTGCTTCTTGGCGCTGCTTGTTTCCAGCTTGGCTAATTATGTCTGATTCCCATCCACAGGGATTAAAAGATTAGTTCCTTGTGATTCACTGTTTGAAATTCAAACTTTTTAAATTTGGGGGTGGGTGGGGTTCTTGTTCCCTTTTTTTTTCTTTTTAAATGTTGGCTGTTGTTTGTTTTTTTTTTAAGAATAGCTTCTCCTGAAATCTCTTCCCAGTCTTTCCAAGCAGCTTTTTATTTCCATCCCCATTTTAAAAAAACAACACACAGACAAACAAAATGCTTATTTCTGCATTTCAGCCAGATTTCAGAATCCTGTCAGCTCTTGGGAGGTGCCTGGGAAATTAATTTTTTTGTGTTTGTTTTAAAAAGGAAGTTGATATGGACGAGGGGAAGGAAAGGCAGAATTCTATCTCCGTGCATGTGTGTGATTGTGTGACAACTGTTTTTATATCTAAATTTAACCGGTATTTTCAATACTCAAAGCCACCGGGCGGGGAAAGAGGGTATTATTCTTCTGGAGAAAAAACAGTGCACTTGCCCAGAATGAGACAGGGAAGGAAATCCGTGTTTGTGAGTAACTTCAGTAACTGGACCGCTTGCATATGTTTGAAATTGTGGAGGGGGCTCTGATCAGTTGATGGTGGGCATTCCTTGCTCACGTGCAGAGTGCCAGCTGCTGAGATCACAGGGAAGCGTTCCTGGATTATACCTGTTGGATCACAGGATAAGGGGAAACAAGTGCCGGGCCCATTAGCTTCTGTACTTTCTAGGAAATTTTTTTTTTTTTAAAAAAAATAAGGGTCTTTTCCAGATGGGACCTTTTAAAAAAAAAAGGGATTTCTGGCTTTCTGGACTGGGGATGAGTGAAGCTGCTGCACCCTTAGGCCAACAGACAGAGAGAGAGAAAGAGAGAGAAAGAGTTCTTAGCAACTTTAGTAGATGTCTTTTCTTTTTCTGCACATTTTTGTAAAAAAAAAAAAAAAAACGAACGAAAAAAAGGAAAAAAAGTCAAACGGTTTAAAAAAAATCCTTTAAAAAATTCAGCCTGTTTAAAAAAAATAAATAAATCTGTTAGTGTTTTTTCATGATTGTATGTCTTAGTTTGCTGTTAGACACAAAGGCTCAAGCGAAACCGAAGGCAGTAAAAAGGAAAAAAAAAATGTTTTTACGAATGGTGAAACGTTTTAAGCGGCCAGTAAAAAAATAATAAAACAAAATAAAAAATACGGGGGGGGATTGCCATTGAACATGTAACTCTGTGGTTGTTTACATCTGTAACTCTTCCTTTCTTAACAATTCTGGCATCTGTAGGTTGGGGGGGAAAAAAACCTCCGTTTTTAGAATAAATTAGCCATTCGCTTGACTCCAGCTTTTTCTGTTGCACTGCTAACTTCTTCAAGTGTCGCCGCTTTTGGGCCCTTCTGCTCTTCCTCTTCCTTCTCCCCAATGGAACACAATCTCCAAAGACCAAACCATTCTGGAAGTTAAATTTTGATTTAGCCAAAACTTTTCCTCTTCAATAAAGTTGAATGTGGGTAACTCTCAGAACTTCTGCCTCCTGTTTCGTTGATAAAGAGGGAACCGCCTTTTGAGGGCGGGATTTGCATCTGGTGCTTCTCCGTAACCCATCTTCTCGTGGGGCCGCGAATACAGGCAGTCCTCATTTAGTGACAGTTGGAACCCACAACTTGGTCTTTAAGTGGAACTGTTAACCGGCAATGCTTATGGTCTGACTTCAGCTTTCCTTTGCTGTAGAGACCAGCAAAGGTGGTTAGTGCATGGACAGCAGTTTTTCGTCCAGGTTACAAAAAGAGACGGTGACTAAAAGAGACGGTCACTAAATGAGGATCACCTGTATAGTCTTATTTATTGGGTTCTTGTTCTCCGAGCTGGGTTGTTTTCTTGCTGAAGTTTTACCTGAGTGAAGTTTTACATTGCTGCATAGGAGAAGGTATAAACAGCCAGTTAACTCACCTCCCTCACGCCTTGATGACGTTATCTAGCTTGGTAATGAAACTTCTGCAAAAAAACGTCCAAGCTCAGGCAATGATAAGGACTCATTAGTTGAACCCTGAGCTACATTTCTTTCTGCTCTTGATGGCTTTTATTACTGGAGCTTTTATTGAAAAGTCTGCCTTATATAAGCTTGATAAAATTTTGGAAGGGATTTAAGGAATGTGTATGCATCTTACATCCTTTTCAGTATCACTCTTCCGATCCAATATGCTGTCCCACTGGTTTTGTAGTGCTTATTGGGAATCCTCCTGTGGAGGATATGGCTGGTTTAAAAACGTGATAATTTTTCACTTTTATCCTAGGTGAAGAAAAGCTTAAAATATAATAACACTTGGGAGCTAGGACAGCAAAGATGTCTTACGAGCATCTTAGATACCGTTCATCCTGGCAACTTTAAGATAGGTAGACTTCAATTCCCACAATTCCCCATCATGCTGGCTGGGAAATTCTGGGAATTGAAGTCCACTCGTCATATGATTAATTGCCACCAAGCTATTGTTTTCTTAACCAGATCCACAGAATAAAAGGCTTGCTTACTGTTTGCAAGCAAAAACATGTTTACAAAACATGATGGCTGGTCTGCACAACCATGAAGCAAACCACGTTATTGCCTGAGCTAAGACATAATATGGAACAATTACTGCTTCCTGCTAAACACCACTAGCCACATTCTAGTTTTTAGATATCTATTTTTCCAGCCTCCAGGGTCTTGTTCATAGCTATAATTGAGCCCAACATTCCTGTTACATTTATTAAGTGAATTTTGCCCCATTTTACAAACAACCTTGCCGTAGTTGTTAAGTGAATCTTATCAGAACACAAAAGGGGATCACCACAACCGTCATAAATACGAGTCATTGTCAAGCATCTCTCATTGGATCACATGACCACAGGGATGCTACAATGGTCATAAGGGCAAAAAGCGCTCATCGCTCACTTTTCCCAGTGCCGTTGTGACTTTGAACGGCCATTAAATGAACCGTTAAGTCGAGAGGACTACCTGTACCAATAGTGACGGGCACCTTGGGTGCAATCCCAAAACATCGAGAGCACCAAATGTACAACATCGGCATTGACCAAATCCCCATCGGTCAATTGCAAAAGGCAGCTTGACTTGGCATGGCTGACATCCTACATACGATTAAAATCCCAACCTTTGCTTCTCCCAGGTCCAAGAGGAGAAAAATGCCAAATCCGGTTTAAACTGACTGTACCACCAGCATTATTATTATTGTTATTGTTTCTTCTTTTCCTCCTCGTTGTTGTTATTGTTGTCTCTCCACGCTAGAAACGCCTGTGTGCCGGGCAGGCAACACCTGGAGGCACGCGCTGCCTCCCAATCCAACCTCTTTCCAATCTAGGCTCTCTTACCTGGGGAAGGGAGAAAGGCGAACGCGGAAGCATCGGGAATGTCTGCTCTCGCGTGCCGTATCCGGAGGCGAAGTGGAAAGGCGCGTGCTCGCTCGCTCGCTCTCTCCGCCGCCATGTTGTCTGCTGGCGCCGAAGCCGTCCCCGGCGGCGCCATGTTAGGGCTCGCCGCTTTGCCTGCAGCACATGGCGGGAGAGGGCGGCTCGGCGGCGGCCGCGGATGCGGCGGCGGGTTTGCTGAATGGCGGGACCGGCGAAGGGCCGGGCGGGAAGCGGGCCCGGTTGGGGTCGGCTCCCCACTCTCCCCCTGCCGGGAACCGGGTGACAGTGGTGCTGGGGGCGCAGTGGGGCGACGAGGGCAAAGGGAAGGTGGTCGACCTGCTCAGCCTCGACGCCGACCTGGTCTGCAGGTGCCAGGTGAGCCACCTGCTCTGCTTCTTTGGGACCGGGGGATTACAAAACCCATTTCCCGCGGCTGGGGGAACTACAAATCCCACCCTCCCCGGATTGGAGGACTTGGCTCCTCTTCCGCTGCAGACTTCAGCTCTCATCCTCATGAACTTGGGGGACTACAAATCCCACCCTCTGCAGATTTGGGGGGGAATTAAATCCCATCCTTTGAAGCTGGGGACTACACATCCCATCCCTCGCATCTGGGAGAATTGCAGATCCCACCCTCTGCAGATTGCTGGACTTGAGTCCTATCCTCTGCAGTTGAGACTTCAACTCCCATCCTCCACGGCTGGGGAAACTATAAATCCCAGCCTCCGTTAAATTGGGAGAACTACAAACCCCATCCCTTGCAGCTGGGGGGAACGACAAATCCCAACCTGTGCAGATTTGGGGGGCTTAAATCCTATCCTATCCTCTGCAGCTGGGGGCTTCAAATTCCATCCTCCACAACCTGCACGGGGCTTCTTTCTCAGAACATGTAACTTTGGGGAGGGGTTCCCCCCTTTTGAGGCAATACAAATCCCATCCTTCATAGTCAGCATGTGGCCTGCTTTCTCATGAACCTGTAACTTGGGGGGAGATGGGTTCTCCCTCCCTTATGGGGGGGGAATACAAACTCCATCTTCCGCATCTTTAGGGGGGGACTGCAAAGCCCATCCTTTGCAGGGGGCTGGCTGAGGAATTCTGGGAGTTGAAGTTTGCAAGTCCAATAAAAGTCCCTTCTCAAAGTTTTGTCCTTGGATCTCCTTGTCATGTACGGGTGCAGCCTGACAGGTGTGGGTCTGTGTTGTGTAAACACAGCTGTGTTCTCTTTATGTATACCTCTGTTGTTTTTTTTCTTCCCACAGGGTGGCAACAATGCAGGACACACTGTTGTGGTGGACACGGTGGAATACAATTTCCACCTATTGCCCAGCGGAGTTATAAATCACAAAGCCACTTCATTCATTGGTGAGGTTTCATCCAGGTGTACGCACAGGTCGTCCTTGCTTTATGACTAAAGTGGAGCCCCAATTATATGTAGCTAAGAGAGACAGAGGGTTAAGTAAATTTTGACCCATTTTATGTTGTTCATAGTAGGTTTAGGTGTGTGTCATGTATGTGTTTCACTTTGTGAGCAGGCAACTAAATTTCATTTTTGAAGTGTGCCATTGTGCCCACAGTATAAAAATGACAATAAAGCTTATCTTAAAATAGGAGTAATTTGCCAAGAGTCTGAATTTTGATCACGGGACCGAACGGTTCTTTTTTTTTTGTGCCGTTGTAACTCTGAACGGTCACTGAATAAACTGTTGCAAATCAAGGACTATCTATAGAGGAAAAAAACACTAGAGAAAATACACCAGTATGAATATGCTGTCTTATTCCAGGGAACGGGGTTGTAATCCACCTTCCGGGACTCTTTGAAGAAGCTGAAAAAAACCTAAAAAGAGGATCAGGTGAGTCCATCTCCATTGCATGTTTGGTGTGAAGGAAAGAGAAAAGGAAGTAAAAGAAATAAAAATGCATTGGATCAATTGCTTTAATTCCCCCTCCCAAAAGAAATATTTCCAGCATCATCTTCTCGGGACTTTAGTCAATCAGAATAGAGCAGGAGACCTTGTACTATTTCAGACAAGTGACTGTCCAGTCTCTTCTTAAAAACCTCCAGTGATGACGCACCCACAACGTCTGGTGGCAAGCGGTTCCACTGGTTAATTGTCCTCACCGTTAGGAAGTTTCTCCTTAATTCCAGGCTGCTTCTCTCCTTGACTAGTTTCCATCCGTTGTTTCCATCATCAACATCATTTTGGAAGTCCACCATGACAGTCCATAAGGACATCTGCTAACTCCGTTAAGCTTTTTGTTCCTCCAGACTGTGGTTCTGGGACACACACGGACACACACACACACACACCCATCCCTAAATCCAGAACAGTTAATTCCTCTTTTAAAAAATAAAACAGCTGGGACGATCCTGAAATTGCTAATTCTCATAAGCACTGAGGGAAAGAGAGCTGATCTTCTCCAAGATTTGATCTCTACCATGGGATTTTTTTTTGAGTTGCTGCTTCTGGGATCTCTGAGCTGTCTTTTCTGAAGCCCCAGCCTCAGTTTATTTCCTGAATTTCATAACTATCCCAGCTACTTTTCATTCCTAAAAGGAATCGTAATGGATGTTTAATCTAAACCTCCAATTAGGAGACATTGCTCTGTTGTTTTGATGTTGAGGGGTACAACATCGGAGTGAAATTGGAAACGGCCGATGGCGGGAGAAGGAATAAATTGCATTTTCCAGGGCTGTAATATTAAGAAACGTTTTGCTTCCCCAGGATTGGAAGGCTGGGAAACTCGGACCGTGATTTCCGATCGCGCCCACTTGGGTAAGTCTTAGAAAATGGGGAAATTGTGGAGGGCCAAGTTATTTCCCATATCTCTTATTTATTTACTTATTGATATCCTGCCTTTATTATTTCACAAATAACTCATGGTGGCGAATGTATCCCACGCACCTTCCTCCTCTTTTCCCCACCATAACCACCTTGTGAGGTGGGCTGGGTTTAGAAAGAGGAATGGCCCAAAGTCACCCAGTTGGCTTTTACAGCTAAGACAGAACTAGAACTCACAGTCTCCTGGTAATCAGCCCAAAGTCATCTAGCTGGCTTTTGTGGCTAAGGCAGGACTAGAACTCACCGTCTCCTGGTGATTGGTTCAGAGTCACCCAGCCTGCTTTCATGTCTAAAGCAGAACTAGAACTCACCGTCTCCTGGTGATTGGTTCAGAGTCACCCAGCCTGCTTTCATGTCTAAAGCAGAACTAGAACTCACCGTCTCCTGGTGATTGGCCCAGTTACTCAGTGCCTTTCATGCCTAAGGTGGGAGTAGAACTCACTGTCTCCTGGTGATTGACCCAAAGTCACTCAGCCAGTTTTCATGCCTAGGGCAGAACTATATCTCACCGTCTCCTGGTGATTGGCACAGAGTCACCCGGCCAGCTTTCATATCTAAGGCAGAACTAGAATTCACACTCTCCTGACACTTAGCCCAAAGTTACCTAGTGCCTTTCCTGCTTAAGGCAGAACTAGATCTCACCGTCTCCTGGCGACTGAGCTAAAGTCACCCAGCCGTCTTTCATGCCGAAAGCTGTAACTAGAACTGTTTTAAACCTGGCGCCTTCAACCATACCGTGCCAAACTGGCTCTTTTATGTTCTTTAGTGTTTAACTTCCACCAAGCTGTGGACGGAATCCAGGAGCAGCAGAGGCAGCAGCAAGCGGGGAAAAAGTAAGTGGGGCCTTTGGGTTGAAGCTTCGCTTTCCGAAGCTCTCCGAGACCGAGGGCGGAAATGATTCAGCGGGCTGAAATGGAGAAGGGCCAGCCTCACGAGGTAGTCCAAACAGGAAGCACAGCTAGCAGAACCTTGGACCAATTTGTGTCCAAAGTTTCCATTGCCAAGGGTCTGAATTTCAATCCCGGGACGCTGGGCCCCTGCAACCGTCACAAGTACACGTCAGTTGCTAAGCGTCCGAATTTCGATCACCAGACCCTGGGGACGCTGCGACGGTCCCTTTTTTCAGCGCCGCTGTGACTCCAAACGGTCACTAAATGAATCGTCGTAAGTCGAGGACTACCCGTAGCTAGAATGAGGGTGGGAAGTGCCGTTTCAGACCTCCGTTCGAAGCCTGGTTGGTTTCTTCCAACAGCCTGGGCACCACCAAGAAGGGCATCGGTCCTGCCTACGCTTCCAAAGCCTCCCGGACCGGCTTGCGCATTTGTGACCTGTTGGCGGATTTTAACGAGTTCTCCAAAAAGTGAGTACAATTAGGAGGCGGCAGCAGTTACTACGGGATGGGGGTGTGAAGTGGAAGGGCCGGTTGAATCCAGGGAAGGCCACTAGTCCTCGTTGAGGGTCAAGGGCAGGCAGACCGAAGTGTAGTCTCTGCCTAAGAGATTAAAATTTTTATTTTATTTTATTTTTTTTAGTGTGTTTTAATGTTTGTAATTTTAACCTGCTTTTTTGTTTATAATTGCCGGAGGTTTGTGTATTTTATCTTATCGGGGAGCCTCTAGGAGTCGGCTTGAATGGCAAAGACATTTGATAATAATTATTTGGGAAAACAACGAATTTACCACCAAGCTTGTTTCAGATTCAAGGCTTTGGCCCAGCACTACAAAGCCAGCTACCCAACGCTTAATATCAACACGGAAGCTGAACTGGAACAGTTAAAGGTATTTTGGGGCATCTGAGCGGGGAAATTTCTTGAAAAGCTTAAAGCTAGCTGGCTTAATCCAGAGTTTGCAGACTCAAATACAGCTTGGCCCTCAACTTTCATACATTCGTTTAGTGACCGTTTGAAATTGCAATGGCACTGGGAAAAAAGCTCGATTTATGTCTGTGTTTCACACTTACGACCGTCACAGCGTCCCCGTGGTCAGGCGATCAAAATTCAGACGCTTGGCAGTTGACTCATATTTACGACGGTTGCAGTGTCCCCGGGGGGGGGTCACGTGACTCCCTTTTGAGATTTTCTGACAAGCAAAGTCAAGAGGGGGGGAAGCCTGATTTGTTTAACAACCGTGTGACTAACAACCGCAGTGATTCACTTAATAACCGTGGCAAGGAAGGTCGTAAAACGAGGCCAAACTCAAAACCGCTCTTGCTTAACAACAGGAAGTCGTAAGTCGGAGACTACCTGTACGCTCATTAACTGAACAAATCATGGTTGGCTGCAAACGTATGTTTTGCTGAGACTTAGAAACTTACTGGCCCTCCTCTTCCTTCGTTGGCCTTGATCTTAACCAGTTTGAGTGCACTTGTCCTCCAGAGGGACTAGAAACTTCCCTTTTTAAAAAAATTGAAAATGATTGGGTATCGGAGCCTCATATACCCTTCTTTGTGTATTTGCCCTTTCTTAAAAATAAAGGAAGCGCTCGGCTCCTTCCTTAGAATCAGAAAAAACAAAGTGGCCTCAGGTTGATGTCCCTGTCCATCTTTATTGATTGGCAGATCTACGCAGAGAAGATCCGCCCCCTGGTGAAGGATGGGGTTTACTTCATGTACCAAGCTCTGCACGGACCCCCCAAGAAGATTCTCGTGGAGGGAGCCAACGCAGCCCTCCTGGACATCGATTTTGGTAATTTCCCTTTTGCAAGTTAATATATGTATGTATATATATTTTGTTTACAGGTGTTCTTTTCTCAATCATAAATGGCCGCCAAGCCAGCTTAAGAGTTAGTATCTAGGTTCATTCAGTGCGCTAGTGCTTGTTTTTATTATATTTATATTACCGTAAATGCCGGCGTACAAGGCGACCCGGCGTATAAGACGACCCCCGTCTTTATAGCCGGGCCGCATTCCTAGAACGTCGTCTTATACGCCGGAAACTACCAGTATTTCCGTCGTATAAGACGACTCGACGTATAAGACGACCCCCGACTTTGGCGCCGATTTCAGCGCTCGCGGAAGTCGCCTTATACGCTGGCATTTACGGTATATTAACTATATCATATATTATAAATTTACTTATCTTATTTAATATATATCATATATATTGATTTATTTATTATATATCATTACATTAATATATATTAATGTATATATATATTAATATGTATATTAATATATGTATATTAATATATGCATATACAGGCTCGAATCCCATAAAGGGTGTGGCTAACTGAAGAGAGCAGAATGAAGTCGAAATGGCCATCTTAGTCTCCCAATTTAATTCTTTAACTCTGTCAGAAAAAGAAATTCAGAGTTTGTAATGTTTCGCAGTTGCGACTTGAGCCTGCTTAATGCCTCTAGTTGCGGGGCTGCAAGGCAAAAGAGATTGTAAAAAGTAAAACTGCAGTATAGCAGTTAAAAATGTCAAGGTGTAATCAATCAGACATCTGTCTGAAAAACTTCCTGCATGCATAAAGAAATAAATATATATATATATCATATTTATTACATTATATATTTTACATATATATATATATATATATATATATCACATCACGTCACAATGTATATCATGTATTATATCATATATGTATATCATATTATATTACATTGATATGATAGGTTAGGTTAGATTAGATTAGATTAGATTAGATTAGATTAGATTAGATTAGATTATTATCTGGATCAAAAATCAAGCAAAGCCAGGCAGGGCCTTCAGAGAAGGCAAGACGGTAGCATATAAATTCATTAAATAAAATTTAAGACTTTTTCTTGTCTCCCCCAAAGGTACTTACCCCTTCGTGACCTCCTCCAATTGCACTGTGGGAGGGGTATGCACTGGCCTTGGCATTCCCCCCCATTACATTGGCAAGGTGTACGGCGTGGTGAAGGCCTACACCACCCGCGTCGGCGTGGGGACCTTCCCAACCGAGCAGAACAATGTAAGTCCCTTGAAACGGGGAGCCATTTTCTCTGCCGTCCCCCCACTTTTATTCCCCATTATTTATTTCTCAGCCTGGCATCCCACCGCATCCTTCACAAAACTCACTTCCTGGCCATAAGATTAAAAACCCTATCGGACGGTCTGGATGAATTATGAAGAAATACATTATATTATCCCTCCATCGCCGGTAGTCCTCGACTTAACGACCGTTGGTTTAGTGACCGAAGTCGCAACGGCACTGAAAACAAAGCGACTTAAGAGGGTCTTTCACGCTTAACAACCGTTGGGGCATCCCCTACCGTTACGGGATCAAAATTCAGCCGTTTGTCATGCATTATAAAAATGACTATACTTTTTAATCTATCATAAAGTATGGCATGAAATATTGGGGTGATGTACTTAAGTGGGAAAATTTGGATAGTTCAATGACTAACCTATGAAGAAATTGTGACTGATAAGAATTGGATTGAATATAAGAGAAATGAAGCATAAACAAAAAATTACGAAAATAGGATGCTGAACTAAGGAGAGGATGGTTATAAGAATGATACAAGCTGAAAAAAAAAACGTTATACGTAGAGATGATTATTATTGGTATAAATATAAAAAAAACGCCCATATCTAATCATCTATATATTGAAAATATTAAGAGTTATATTTTGGTTACGGTTGAAGAAAGACTAGAAATGGGAGAAGGGAAGATCAAAGAAACGTATCATTAATTAATACACTAATTATGGAATCATCAAACTTAATCCTTGCTCATTGTTAATTAATTATTATGGCCTTTGTTTTCTTGTTAAAATATAAACCAAGACAACACGCTGTACACCAGGCGCTGGAGACTGTTATAGTTAAAAACCAATAAAATGTTTATAAAAACCAAAATTCCGCCGCTTGGCAACCGCCTCGTCTTTATGACGAGATTCACTTCAACAACCCTGTTGTTGACTTCACAACTGAAGCGATTCACTTAAGCTGGCCACACACAAACAAACAAAATATCTGAATATTTCGGCAGAAAAGCAGGATTTTGCTAAAGGAGTGTCCAACTGTACATTTTTTTAAAATCTCCTTGGCAGGAGATCGGCGAGACGCTCCAAGCACGAGGACGGGAATTTGGGGTGACCACAGGCCGCAAGCGTCGCTGCGGCTGGCTGGACCTCGTCTTGGTGAAATACGCTCACAGGATCAATGGTTTCAGCGCGTAAGCCTCTTCCAAATTTATTTGTTTATTATTGTTGTTATTATTTTACTTTCAGGTTTGTTTGTTTCTTCCTTGGGGGGTTTGGGTGTCCTGTGAATGTCCGCGGAGATTCTCCGGTCATCGAAGTCATGGCTGACTCAAAGGTGGCTTTTTTCCAGGAGGCAACTGGACTTTATAATAGTAGTAGTAGTAGTAGTAGTAGTAGTAGTAGTAGTAGTAGTAGTAGGAAGAAGAAGAAGAAGAAGAAGGAGGAGGAGGAGGAGGAGGAGGAGGAGGAGGAGGAGGAGGAGGAGGAGGAGGAGGAGGAGGAGGTGGTGGTGGTGGTTGGAAGGGACCTTGCAGGTCATCTAGTCCAACCCCCTGCTCAGGCAGGAAAGCCTATACTATTTCAGACATTTCTTATTTTTTTTTTCCTCCTTGAAGACATTTCGCTTCTCATCCCAGAAGCTTCTTCAGGTTCTGACCGAATGGTGGAGAATGGAAGGATTTATACTCCTTGCAGACAGCTGATCATTTGCCTCCTTTTAAGAGAGCCGTTGAGGCCACTTGGAGGTTTACCTGCGTCCTCAGGGTCACCTGAATGGTGCAAATGGGAGCCTTCTTGGCTGCAGGGTGTCCTGGGAAGTTTTGCACCCCCCTGTTGACAGACAAGTCCCCTACTTTGGCCTTGTCTACGCAGCTAGAGTTCAAATCCAAGCAGCTTCGGTAACGCCGGAGGATCTACTACTTCCAATATAGATACTCCTTGACTCATGAACGCAATTTGCACTGCTGAGCACAAGCTCTCTCGGAAGTCAGCAGGCAACTGCGCCTGGCTTTACCCCCCTTTTAGCCTTGGTCGTTAAGCGAATTGGGGTCTTTTAAGTGAATCGTGCTCCCTCCGTTGACCTTGGCTTCTGGGGAAGGCTGCCAAGGGTGATCCCGTGACGCTGCAACCGTTGTAAATCCATACCTGTTGCTAAGCACCGGAATGACCCAATTTCCTGACTGTAAGGACGCCACGTTGGTCATAAGGGCGAGAACAAGTCACAACTAAGTAAACGGCCGTGAGTCAAGGACCGTCTCTTAATGTCAGCAATTGACAAGGGAATGTTTTTGGCTTGATGGTAACACATTTCCTGGACGCTTCCTAGCCTGGCGGTGACCAAACTGGACATCCTGGACGATTTTGAAGAGATCAAGGTGGGCGTGGAGTACCATCTGGATGGGGAGCAGATTCCGTATTTCCCAGGTGAGACTGCGGACTTTGGGGTGGAGATCCATAGAACCCAGCAGACAAGGAGCTGATTGTTGCCTGTGTATCAGTAGAAGAGACTTTGTAACTGAGAGTTGAACTGTGGGGTCCTTGGTGCTTTCTGAGCTGGGTGGTTTTTTTGGAGATGTTTCATGACCCAACTAGGGAACATCATCAGTGTTAGAACAGAGAGGGGTTTGCTGCAAATACCTGTCTATCATTGATGACGTTTCCTAGTTGGGTCTTGAAACATCTCCAAGCCAGCAAGCTTAGAGGGCATTAAGGACCCTACAGTCGTCGTCCTCCTCCTTCTCCTCCTCCTCTCCTCAAACCCACCTCCTAGCACCGATTATGTTACTTAGTAGGATCAAGAAATGTCTGCAAGGAAACCACAATCCTTTTTTTCTTCTCCTCCTCCTCCTCCTCCCCCTCCTCCTCCCATTCTTCTTCTTCTTCTTCTTCTTCTTCTTCTTCTTCTTCTTCTTCTTCTTCTTCTTCTTCTTCTTCTTCTTCTTCTTCTTCTTCTTCTTCTTCTTCTTCTTCTTCTTCTTCTCTTCCTCCTCCTCTTCTCCTGCCCCTCCTCCTTTCCACAAACCCCTTTCCCTTGTACACTGATGATGTTAGCTACTTAGGTCATGAAATGCCTGCAAGAAAACCACCAAGCTCACAGAGCACCAAGGACCCTACAGTCGTCCTCCTCCTCCTCCTTTATGCAAACCCCCCTCTCTTCTAGCACTGATGATGTTACCTAGTTGGGTCACGAAACGTCTCCCAAGAAAACCACCCCCCTCAAGAGAGCACCAGGGTCACCCCTATATTCTCCGTCCCTTTCTCTCGCCGTCCGCAGCCAACCAGGAGCTCCTGAACAAAGTCACGGTGAAGTACAAGGACCTTCCCGGATGGCGATGTAGCACCGAGGGAGCGCGCACCTTCGGCGACTTGCCTGCCGAGGCCCAGGCCTACATCCGCTTTATTGAGGAGTACCTGGAATTGCCAGGTGAGCCTTTGGGGGCCGGTCCAGAGTCTGGAGCGTTTTTGAAACGGGGTTAGCCGAGGGATAAACCCAAATGTTTTTCCGCAGTCAAGTGGATCGGCGTGGGGAAATCTCGCAACTCCATCATCAAACTCTTCTGAGGTCTCCTGCCCCGGACCAGAGGCTGTTTCTTCTCTCCATTCCTTGAACGAGCAGCCGAGGACCCCCCGCCCCTCCCGGAAGCCAACTCTGCCTTTGAATGCGCTCAGGCCAGACCCCTTCCTCGATTTCCCCTGTGTAAAGTCTCCTCTCTCGGCCCTTTGTTCCGTCCCGCCGCTCTTTGGGAAGAGAATGAGGACCAGCTGGCTGGCAGCTAAGATTTGAAAAGATCTTCCCAGGAACCCTTAAGGACAAACACTCCATTTTCACACCGCTGATCCGTTTATCTCCCTACACAAGCTGCCATTGGTTCCCCCTCACCCTCATCTGACCAGCTTTCCTAGTTTACTATCTCTATAATCAGCTAATCCCTTGGGTTCATCCTTGCTAATTCGCCTGACCCCTTCCTGGAGGTGTCCCTCCCCATTGCCTCCAGAACGGTTCATGGGAACTGTAGTCCTGTGACGCAAAGCACTTTGTTCCCAACAGTAGCCGGTCCTGCCAATGTAGGCCGGCAGTGAGGAATGCTGGGAGTTGTAGTTGAGCAGCATATCTACTGTATAGATAAGTAGCGTCTCGGGAGAAACGTCCGCTGTAATTTCAAACCGCCACAAAGGGACCCGTTGTAAGTCGAGGGCTGTCCGTGCCCACTTCCTGCTGCAAAAACTAGCGCACTGTGGTCTCCGAACGGCAGGCATTTTGTGCTGTTGCAGCAATTTATTTTTTTTTTTAGCTTTCTACATTTAAAAAAAACCAGCACGCTTTCTACGGTTAAACCTCATTGTGCCGATTTACACCTCCCTCCTCCAGGGATCGCTAAGTTGCGGAAGCACTCCCTGTAAATTGTGTGGTTTTCTTTTCCCCTTGGGAACCTTAATCAGGACTAGCCTCTTTAATTGCTGTTCGTTAACGGGAAAGCAGCCATTTAGCACAGCAGCCGAAGGGACGCTAGAAAGCTTTCTAGATTTCTATTTGCACAACCTTAACTCAGTACGTCCAAACACATGAAACTTTAGCAGTTTAGAAGGACTTCTGTCTTATTATTCTCATGTCGTTTGTTTGTCTTTTTTGGGCTGTTGCCGAATCTGCCACAAAAAGCAATAAAGAATAACGGTTTATATATCGGTTGGAATAGTGAAAGGAAAAAACCGGCTGTTGTTCTTTTTTTCCTCCTCCAGGTTGCCCTTGTCAGATAGTGCTCAACTTATGATCCGAATTGGGACCGAATTTTCCGTCGTAAGTCGAGCCGGATGCAATTTTTAGGGCGGTCACTTTAAAAAAAAAATCACAAAACTGTTAATGCGAATTCGGCTTCCCAAACGGAAGTGCCGTTTTTAAGTCTGGCCATTCAATGAATGGTTGTGTTAAGTTGAGGTCTTGCCTGTTAACGCATACCCACACATCCACAAACGCAGCCATTTTGATCCTGGAGAATGGCGGACAATGCATCCCCAAGGCTGTGAATCTAGAAACTTCTCTTCGGAGATCTTTCTGAGGTGGTTTTTTTTTTTTTTTTCCCCAGGAGGCAACTGGACATCCTTGTTTGGAGACGTTTCGCTTCTCCTCCACGGAGCTTCTTCAACTCTGACTGAAGAAAGTCCGGTTGCCTCTTGAAAAAGGACCTTTGGGACAAATGTGACCTGGTTGATTGAGAACCTCCATAGACATTTTTGAGGAAATCCATAATAATAATAATAATAATAATAATAAAGTTGGAAGGGGCCTTGGAGGTCATCTACTCCAACCCCCTGCTCAGGCAGAAACCCTATACCATTTCGGACAGATGGCTGTCCAGTCTCTTCTTAAAAACTTCCAGTGTTGGAACATTCACCGCTTCTGGAGGCAGGTTTTTCTCCTGGTTAATTGTTCTCACTGTCAGGAAGTTTCTCCTTAGTTCTAGGTTGCTTCTCTCCTTGGTTAGTTTCCATCCGTTGCTTCTTGTCCTGCCTTCTGGTGCTTTGGAGAATAGCTTGACTGCCTCTTCTTTGGGGCAGTCCCTGAGATATTGGAATACAGCTATCCTGTCCCCCCTCATCCTTCTCTTCATTAAACTGGACATGCCCAATTCCAGCAACAGTTCCTTATATGCTTTATCCTCCAATCCCCTGATCATCTTTGTTGCTCTTCTCTGTACTCTTTCCAGAGTCTCAACATCTTTTTTACATTGTGGTGCCCAAAACTGGATGCCGTATTCTAAGTGTGGCCTTACCAAGGCCTTGTAAAGTGGTATTAACACCTCACGTGATCTTGATTCTATCCCTCTGTTGATGCAGCCCAGCACTGTGTTGGCTTTTTTGGCAGCTGCAGCACACGGCTGGCTCATATCTCAGGGATTGTCCACTAGGACTCCCGAGATCCCTCTCACATTTGCTACCCCCCCCCCGTTACCCCAAATTCTCTAGCTCAATCACACACAATCCATAATAACGGACTCCAATAAATTTTATTAACTTTCCGTGCTCTCTGGCATACAGAACAGGTGAAACGTTGTGAGAAGAACCATCGGCCTGTTGTGGAAACCTGCCTTTCCTGGGGGGGAGGAGGAGGAAGAGAGGGCTGGCTTCAGTAACCTTGATTCGGAGCTAAATTTTAGCCATGGTGAAGTTGGTGGGAACGATGCTGGGTATCAATACCGGAACGACCCCCCCCCCAGGTTAGATCCAGGGGCCTGTGGATGCAATTCTTGCTGCCTGCTTTGTCTACCCCACCAAGCAAAGCACAGCTCCCCATCTGGAGGGGGAACTGTGGCTGCTGACTTAGAGCTGTTAAAGAGGCACTGATGTTCTGTATTAGGGAATCTGCTTCTTGATTTTGGAAGCATTTTGGAAAATCAAGAGTTGGGGGTCTCTGCAGGAGAAAATAGATCTGCCCTGAAGACACCCCCCCCTCCCCTCTTCTCTGCCCCCAGTGATAGGAGCTTGAAGGCCAAGGATTCTGCATTAACCCAACTCCATACAGCCTGATGAGTATGGGCAGGGGGGGGGGTGAAGGAAAAGGACACACAACCCAGCGTCGGGGATGAGGGGTGGGTGGGTGGGAGCAAATATAGTTCAAAGCAGGGCGCAGAAGAATTTCTTTTCCCGGAAGGGGTTTTCCGAGGTGGGCACGGGGCTAATGAGAGGATCCTCGCAGATGTGGGCATCACAATAGGTCATCAAATCGGCGGCCGCTTTGGACACCTATGGGAGGAGGCAAAAAGAACAGAATCAGGATTTGACAATTCATCTGCCATAGAGATAACAATTGGGTGGCATTCAGAAAATTGAGGCTGCAGTACTCTATATAGACACTAGGGGGGCAGTCCCGAGAAGAAAACCAGCTACCAGATAGTTGTTTTTGCCATCTAGTGGCTGCTCGTGGTTTTGCAGCTCGTTTGTCAGCCCTGTCCAAGGTGGTGTTTCTCAACCTGACGACTTGAAGAAGTGGAGATGCATCCCGACGGGAATCCTGGAAGTTGAAGTCCACGCCTTTTCAATCTGTTGAGGTTGAGAACCACCAGCCTATACCTTTGGCCCGTCGGTCGTTTTCCTCACCTTTATTCTGCACATGCTGGCCTCAATCTTCAGCTGCTCCACCATCTTGCGGGCTTGGCCAATGCTCATTGTGCTGTTGACGGGGGTTTCGCCCTTCATGAGGAATCTGCGGAGGACATCAAGAGAGAAGGACCATCCAAGACCGTTCACCGTAAGGGAGATGTTGGAAGACGCTCTTCAAATTTAACCCCAACTGTATCCTTGCAGGCAACTTCTCTAGAAGTAGAATGTGCTCTAATCTAAGCTTAGGACTATGTTGCTGTATTCTAGGTGACCACTAGAGGGCATCCACACAATTCCAAATCCATTACAATGATACATTGTGCCACCTAGTGGACACCAATAGGTTTGCAACCCCATGATTACTCTTTCTCTGGAAAGGTGTTGCATAGTACCAGGTGAGGGAGTACAGTTGGGGGCTTATGAATGCAAAACAAAGTGTACTAACACTGTTACTCCTGCCTCAAGCCCTGGAGAGCAATTGCCGTCATGTAACCAAGGCTGGGTGATTTATCTTTGTTTTAAAAATATTGTTCTCCGGGCTGTTCTTGTAAGAGATCTCTCAACTATCATGGAATAACAGAACAACAGAGCTGGAAGGGACCTTGGAGGTCTTCTAGTCCAACCCCCTGCTCAAGCAGGAAACCCTATACCATCTCAGACAAATGGTTGTCCAACATCTTAAAATCCCCCAGCTTTATCCCCCAAAATATCTGTCTCTTGTTTCTCTTATACGAAGAATATGCCATTGAATCAAAAATGGATCCTATCTTTGGATCTTAACTTGAGGACTGGCAGCATGACTAGGTCCACATTCACCCAGCCGGGGTTGAGTGTGTGGGACTGCATCTACCACGGCACAAATATTTTTTCACACTAGGGTTAAACTGGACAGTTCGTGTCCAGCTGCACCTTTTGGCTGTCTTGCCATAATTTGAATAACTGTGGTTTTCTTAACCGCACCTTAGCGTTACCAATTCCAACCCTGATTTGGTTCACACAACGTGCCAGAAACCATTCAAAACAGCGACCTTTGGGGTGTAGTTGGGTTCCTGTAATATAAACCACAACCTCAATGTGTTACCCAGAAAGAATGAAGGGAGGGTGATGAGAGAGAGAACAAAACATTAGAAATAACTGCATCATCACAAGGAACCATTTTCTTGCCTTATAAACCATACTCCTCTAAATAGCCTTTAGGGCCTCGTTCAGAACCAGGATGGTTCATTATTCTTCCTACAATGACAGAATTTGGCCTACGATAAAGTTGAATTAACGTCTCCAGAAAAACATCTCCCTCCCTTCAGTTCTGATCCAATGTAAACTCCAAATTTTCCCCAAAGCAAACAGCCTCGTTCTGAAATTTCCCTGCTTCATCTTCCTCCATGTGTTTCCTGCCACAAGCCCTTCCTTCTCTGATCTCTGAGGCAACCAAGAGGAATAAAAGGGGGGGGGGAAATATGTCCCCCCCCCCAAAAAAAGTCACATTACCAAACACAAATAAAGACAGTTCTAATACAGTACAGCATCCAAAGCCATTCACGGCCTCTCTAACAGGGAGACGTGAAAAAAAGATTATTTTTTTTCTGTTTCCATCTGTGGTTTCCCACCCCAATAGAGAATTAAGATCTATCTCTCTCATTTTCTCTCCAACTACCTTATTTATCTTTTCCTTCCTTTCCTCTTTCCTTCTTTTCCTCCTACTTTCCATCCCTTATCCATCCATCCATCTCCCTATCTATCCATCAATCTCCCTATCTATCTATCTATCTATCTATCTATCTATCTATCTATCTATCTATCTATCTATCTATCCTTTCCTCCCCAGCTACCTTATTTATCCCGTCCTTCCTTCTTTTCCTCCCACTCCTCTATCTATCTATCTATCTATCTATCTATCTATCTATCTATCTATCACATCCCAATACTTCCTGTTAACAGGTTCCTTACATACCAGTAGCTGGGGCCCTTTTTTCTCCCCTCCCCTGCAGAAATTTCCTATATTTACATGGAAATCATTTCCCCCCCCCCCTCAAGCCTGACCCCCAGAGACCGGGAGAATCCATGCCAGGAAACCCAGCCCAAAGCCACACAGACCTTTGTACAGATTTTCTGCTGAACGTGAAGATGGAGCAAAGTCGGACCGTTTCGGGCTGCAGGCTGAGATGATTTGGGGAGAGTCACCTGGGCTGGGAGGGGGGGGCACTGCAGCAGCCCCTGCAGGATGCTCTCCAAGGTGGACGAGCAGAAGGGGCTGTTTTTCCCCTTGACTTCCTAAGACATTTGGCACACCTTGGCTAAGAGGAGAGTTAATTCAATCGATGGATACCTTGAGGATTCCACAAAGCACTTAACGCTGGGACCAAACCATCTCTTGAAGCGGGGGGGGGGCAGGGCTGATGGTACCCCCGCCCAGGCAGCCATTGCTTAAAAAACAGGGCTGGAAATTGTGGGAGGGGGATGGCGTAGCCAGGCTCTATTGCAGAAGAGGTTGATTGAGGAGGGGGGCACAAAAGGAGGAGCGGAGTGCAAAGAGAGTGGCTGTGACACTTTGTCAGCCCCCCCACCCTTTTTCTGCAAATACGAAGGCCTGGGAGCTGCAGTATTGTCAGCAATAGCTTTCATTTACAAATCTGACATCAACCACTTTTTTTAACAAAAAAATTCTCTCCCAATTCATTGGACATCAGGCTTCCAAAAAGTGGCTTTTTTCCTGCATCAGCTTGAAGACTGTGGGTGACCTCTCTGCTCTGCATAAAGACAGTTGGGCATAATCAAAACACTGCATAATCACGAAGGAAGGAAGGTGGAGTGAGGGAGAGAGGGAAGGAAGGGGGAGGGAGAAAAGAAATGGGAAGGAAGGAAAAGAAGGAAGGAGAAAGAAGGAAGGGAAGGAGAAAGAAAAGGAAGGAAGGAAAAGGGAGGGAGGGAAGGAAGGAGAAAAAAGGGAATGAGGGAGGAAGCATATAAACAATTGAAATGTGTTTTTTTTATAATTCATCTAGAATAGACTATTGCAACATATATATATATATATAGATATATATGTTATACTGGCCTGCGAAATAATTTTAAAGCTGTAACTCACCCCAAACATCCCAGATGCTGGGTTCTTTTTAACTCAATGTCTTAACAGAATTTAACAGAATAACAAAGTTGGAAAGGACCTTGGAGGTCATCTAGTCCAGCCCCCTGCTCAAGCAGGAGGCCTTATACCATCCCAGACAAATGGCTGTCCTATCTCTTCACACCTTGTTCTAATTGTGGCTTGTTTATTTAATTGTAGGTAAACAGATGGAAAATTTAATGTAAAATATGTACCAAGTCCAAACGTCTTAAACAGGTAAATAGAGAATTGAATTCCAAATGGCTATTTCACAATACAATGAGCTAACATGTTCAATATTCCTATCAAGATTAGTGACTTGCTATTAGATGTATTCAGTGGATATTTGTATTACACTGCACTTGTAAGGCCATCATGTTAAATATCTTTACACGGTGTGTCCCCCATGGAAATAAACGGGATTTACCAATGAGTAAGGTAGCTTTTAGGATTGTGCTAGAAACTTGGGGAAGTTGTAGGAAGAAATAATTTGATTTATACGTCAGTTCCATATAATATTCAGGGCCTGAATCGTAAAGATCAAAAGCTCCACCATTTTATGATGGAGACAAAACTTTTCCACTTTTGTCAGATCAATTGCTTGAGTATATATAATGTTCTATGCTCACCTTTTCCCCCTACAGTTTATTCAGGCTATCAATCGGCTAAAAAAATTACTTGCATTTTCACAGTACACTGACTCGCAAGCTAGCCCTCTTGTAAATAAAGCCAGAGAATTGATTTTCAACAGAGCTTAAAGGAATTTCTTTAGGTACCTGCAACAAATAGATAAAATATTCCTTTCCCGAGGAATCTATGCCTAGCCCACAAATCTAGGCTGGTGCGAACGCAGGCCGCAACTCTTAAGGAAGCCTAAAATATATTTAATTATGACATTAAAGACCCCTGTTTCGCTATTAGAAGAAGAAGATTCAGAAAGCAGAGGATCCTTTGGCTGAAATCTCACATTTCCCTTCCCTCCAGCATCTCATCCAGAGAAAAGGCACCAAAGTGGTCCTACGCTTCTGCCTGTCTCCATGGAAACGGGAGGCAGGCAGCCAGCATCCCTCCGACCACGTGACTGGGAGATGCTTGCCGCCGTTGGCGGCCGCAGCAGCATCATTGCAAAAAAAAAAACAAAAAACAAAAGGCACCTCCTCTCCTCCTTTTCCCCTCCCACCTCAGGGGCGGGGCTAAACCCGGAAGAGGTAGAGCCAGACCCACATTTGGGAAATAAAAAAAAAAAAAGTGGGGGGGAGACTTTAAAGGGAGAATCCAGAGGCGGAACAGCAGCGACAACAGCAGCGTTGGAACTAATTCAGGTGCTTTGAAATTTTATTTTTTTCCCTAATATAAACTGACATGCTCTCCCCCTTGGCTTCCTACCTGACCCCCAATCAGGGTTTGCAAACTAGGAGAATGGGGCTTTAAACACGCCCCGCTTTTACTTCTGCATTTGCCCCCTCTTCTCCTTCCCAGCCTATGCTTCCCATTCTTGCATGCAACATAGCTGGTCGTTTGCAAGTCTCCTGTTTGCCTCTCTTAAACTGAGATGGGATGGTGGCTTGTGTTTGGGATGGAGGAAAAGGGAAGCTTCTCTTCTCCCAAACAAGCTAAACCAAGATTTGGGGACTGTATCTAGTTTGTTTCCCCGCTTTCCTTTGTAATAAGAGACCACGTCCAATTAGACCCCTCTAATTTAATTTTTCTTCCTTGTGTGCAAGATAGCAAGCCTCTGCAGGATTTGTATATTGTTTTGTACTAGCTTTGTAGGATTGCCTTTTATCATTTTTTTTAATGTAATTAAGAATGCTTAGAATTTATTTAGAAGCTGAATTGGACATTGTGGGGGAAGGGGGCTTAATTCTAAATTTTTAACGGCTGTTTGTCGGCGCATGGGGCAAGTGTAAAGAGTATGAGTAAATTTTAAAGTGTCGCTCTGGAGAATTGTGAGATAATTCTGGTTCACAGTTATCAAGCAATGGCAGGCAAACAAAACATTCCTGTAATTCTGTTGTGTGTTTAGTAACTTAAAAAGAGTGGGTGTATCTCTCTAAATGTCGGTATTTAATTGGGATGTTACTTAAGCACGCTGTTGTTTATTTATTAAATGTGTATGGTGCCCATTTACCCCTAAGATTATAAAACACGTAAAAAAGAATTTAAAATATCCAAACATTAAGACTATACAGATTAAAGTAGTATTAAAAACTGTACTAAAACCTCAGCTCAGGCTCCTACTTAAGACTATTACTGCTAGTGATTGTAACTTTGGAGCAGTAACTGATTTTAAGCTTTCTGTCCCAAGTTTTGCCTTCTTGATGAAAGAAAAAATTAAAATACTCTGCTTTAACTGGGTGCTTTGCTCCTCGCAATTCTGAACTGGAAGCTTTGCACTGTAATAATTTAACAGTAACTTTATTTATAGGCTTTTATCTTCTTCCCTCTTTTACAGAAGGTAATTTTATTTTTAGATTTGGTTCAAATTAAGCGTTGGCTGTATTGAGCAGGAGAGACCAAATGTATCCCTCTTAATCTTTCATTGAGAAAACAGACACGTGTTTTTATTTACTTACGTGTTGGTTAGAAAATTTTAGGCCTCTAGACGAGATGGGTGGCATGTACATTTAATAAATAAAATAAAAACATAGCTGCCCAACCAATGGTGACTTTGGGCAGCTTACAAAAAATAAAACCTCTTTTCAACAAACTCTGATTGTTTTAACATTCAACAATTTTACTTCTAACATAGTTTTTTGCAAGGTCCATCTGAGTTGCCCAGACAGAATTGGCAAAGAAATGGGTCAGAGGATAAATTTGTTTGGGGGGGGTTATAATTTCTACATCCCATCATACCACCCTTTGCTGTTTAATCTCCTTCCCCAAGAAGTGTTAACACTCTTTGTTCAGATGCAGAGAAAAGTTGAAGCCAAGAAGACACAAAGTGCTAAGAGTTTGCAAAATCCGATGTCTGCAATAACCCTGGATCTATTTTGTCTTTTTCCATTTTAGGAAACTTCCGGGACCTGGGGAGCAGAGTCTTAAAGGACAGCCTAATTTCTAAGAGGAAAGGGACCCAGAGCTTGGTGCCCCCCCCGCCCCCGATCTAGCATGTTCTGGTGCCACCATTGACCCCACTTTGTCTATTTTTCTCATGAAGCCAAACTACGTTCAGAAAAACCGCAATGCACCAATGCACGGTCTTCCTAGCCGGTCTCTTTTATCTGCGTAAAAGCTTTTGACTTCCAGATTAAAATTACTACAATGCTTTAATTTATTTATTTTGTTTTAAATTAACTTCTTCGTTGCACAAGGAACTCTTGGTTATATTTCTCTGCTTTTTCCCGGTGCCAAAACGGGATTCTCGCTGCTTGGGGAAGGTTGACAACCCCTCCCGCTAACATATTGACTTGCTTTCCCGGATCCCCATCATATGCCTTCGGCAAGCGGCACCATGTCGGCAAGCCCCGTACCTTTCTTGGCGTGGGTCCAAGAAGTGGCCTCGTTGCTTATGTTGCGAGTGCGTCGCACGGTCCTGCAGACGGCCATTTTGTTGTGCGTGCTTTTGCTGCTCCTCTGGATCTCCATTTTCCTTTACGGCAGCTTTTACTACTCCTACATGCCCACGGTCAGCTACGTCAGTCCCGTTCACTACCGATTCAGGTTAGTTGCGTGGATGGGGGTTTGTGGCAAACTGGATTAGTAGTGGGTTAATCAGCGGAACAGCTTGCCACCAGATGTTGTGGGTGCTTCATCCCTGGAGGTTTTTAAGATGAGACTGGACAGTCACTTGTCTCAGATGGTATAAGAGCTCCTGCTTGAGCAGGGGGCTGGACTAGAAGACCTTCAAGGTCCCTTCCAGCTCTATTCTAATTCTCAACTATTCTGAAAGAGTATACAGATAGACCTCGACTTAACGAGGGTTTTGAAAATCACAACTGGGGCCAGAATTTTGATTGCCAGGCGAGGAAGTTAAAGTGAGTCACTTCCAATTTTACGAACTTTTCTGCCACAGTTAAGTGAATCATGCTGTCGTTAAGCAAATCCATCTCTTCCCCCCCCCCTTGACTGCTTGTTGGAAACCGTGTGGGAAGGTTGCAAACAGTGATCACGGGACCTTGGATGCTACAGCCATCCTAAAGACACGCCAGTGGCAGGTGCCCACATTTTGATTTCTGTGACCGTGGCAATGCCGCGACAGTCGTAAGAGCGAGGACCGATCGTCGCTGGCTTTTTTTTTTTTTTAGTGCCGTTGTAACTTTGAATGGCCATTAGATAGATGGTTGCAAGTCGAGGCGTACCTGTAATTCTTTGCCAGAATAATTAAAAAAAAAAAAAAAATCACATGCCAGAAAGTAGCTTTGTAAACTTGAGATCTGTTGACGGGGGTCGTCTGAATCTGATTTGGGAGAATTTTTTGACCTTTTTTCAGGACGGACTGTGGCCAGCCTGGACCTGAACTCTGCTCCTTTCCTGTTGCCAACATTTCTTTCATCAAGGACAGCCGAGACCAGGTGACCGGTTTTCAAAACCTGCGGATGACGGCAGTGTTTTGAAATTAAATGGAATAAGGTTGCAGGCAATAAAAGTTGTACGGTTTTATGTTCTTCCACAGCTTTTGATCATTCTGATTGCTTCCTTTCCTCCTTCTTTTCCTCCCTCCCACCCACTTTCTTTTCCATTCCTACCTTCTTTCCCACCCACCCTCCCTCCCCCTCCCTCCCTTCCTCTTTATCTCCTTCCTTCTTCCCCTCCCTTCCCCTTTGTCTCTTTCCTTTCCTCTTTCTATTCTCCCTTCCTTCCTTCTTTCCTTCCCTCCCTCCCTTCAACTTTTGAGGCAGGTAAAATTAAGCTGTAAATAATTAGCTTTAATCACACTGCAAGTGATTATAAACAGGATATGGGCAACTAGACAGATGTTTTTTAGGCACATGCAAGCAAAGCTCTGGACTCGTGCAGGAACATCAGCTGCATTCAGCCCAGAAACACCGTGAGCCACACGAGATGCAATTTATGAGCCGCTCTAGTATTGCATAAGAAACAAGGTGAAATTCAAATCAGGCCTGAAATTCTCGGCTCGCGGTTTTATCTCGCCTGCTGCGCCCCGTTGGGTGCAGCCTGGCAATTAAGTCGGTGTAGCTGATCACTCCATGCGATACATATTGAACTGACCCACCCACATTTCTGCTGCTATTCGCACGGTCGGTAAGCGAGACTTTGCTTGTCACAAATGGCAATCACGTGATCCCGGGATGCTGCCACTCATCAAATACATGCCAAAGCATGACAAAGCAACCGAATTTTGATCACATGTCCGTGGGGAATGCTGTTTAATGGTCCTAAATGTGAGGACTCGCTTTTTTGCAAGCAGTTGTGCCTTCAGACCGATGGCTAAATGAATGGTTATAAATCCGGGATTCCCACACAGAGCGCATTGCAGTAGTCTAACTGGGAGGGGAACCAGGCCGTGAGTAAGCCAGCGAGTTCCACAAAATGAAGATAGTTCTCTTCTTTTTTCCCCACCAGGTTCTCATGTATGGCCAACCTTACCGGATGTCGCTGGAGTTGGACTTGCCCGAATCGCCAGTCAATCAGAATCTGGGCATGTTCATGGTCGTGATTTCTTGTTACACCAAAGGCGGACGCATCATTTCTTCCTCCGCTCGGGCCGTAAGTCTTGAATTTTGTTAGAGTTAGAGGGATTGGATTATTTTTTTTTTGATGGACGGGATCTGGATTTTTTTGATCTGCTCTCGCAATTGGGTGGAGCGGTTGAATCAATCATCCCTTTATTCATTTCACAGCGGTGAGCGATGGCCAAACCTCTTTGAAGTCCCACAAAGCGGAGTTGAATCTGTGGAACAAAACCTGTGTGGAATGGAATGGAATGGAATGGAATAGAATAGAATAGAATAGAATAGAATAGAATAGAATAGAATAGAATAGAATAGAATAGAATAGAATAAATATGGAATAGAATAGAATAAAGAATAGAATAGAAATACAATAACAATAGAATAGAATAGAGAATAGAATAGAATGCAGAATAGAATAGAAGAAATATGGAATAGAATAGAATAAAAAATAGAATAGAATAAAGAATAGAATAGAAATACAATATCAATAGAATAGAATAGAGAATAGAATAGAATAGAGAATAGAATAGAATAGAATAGAAGAAATATGGAATAGAATAGAATAAAGAATAGAATAGAATGCAGAATAGAATAGAAATACAATAACAATAGAATAGAATAGAGAATAGAATAGAATGCAGAATAGAATAGAATAGAAGAAATATGGAATAGAATAGAATAAAGAATAGAATAGAATGCAGAATAGAATAGAATAGAATCTGGAAGGGACCTTGGAGGTCTTCTAGTCCAGCCCCCTGCTCAGACAAGTGACTGTCCAGTGTCTTACGTGGCTCTGTGGTCTGTATGGGTTGGGTGGTTTTGTCTGGGACAACGAGAAGGGGTGAAATATTGCTAATTCGGAAATGATAGTGGGGTCCCTGGTGCACTCTGAGCTTGGTAGTTTCCTTGCAGACGTTTCATGACCCAGCTAGGTAACATCATCAGCACTGGCTACAAATACACTCTTTAATTGATATCAGAAAGGACCGCATCACAGCGATTCTTGGGCTGTTGACCTCTGATTGATGGATTTCCTTCCTTCCTTCCTAGGCCATGTTGCATTATCGTTCACGATTATTACAGATCCTCGACACGCTCGCTTTCGCCGGCCTCTTCCTCGCTGGCTTTACGGAACAGAAACAAACCGTGGAAGTTGAATTATACTCGGATTACAAAGAAGACTCGGTGAGATAATCTTGCTCCCCCTACAAAGCTTTGGATGCAGATCCATCCTTAAAGACCCCCCTTTTCTAATGCAGATAGTAAGAAACGGACTAGAAGTCCTCAGGTTTATGACTACAAATGGGATCAGAATTTCCATGGCTAACCAGAGCAGTCGCTAAGCGAGTCTCCCGACCGATTATACGACCTTTCTTGCCCAGTGGCTAAGCAAATCACGAAAGTCGTTCAGTGGATCATGTAGTCATTAAGCGAATCCAGCTTCCCCTGCCTGTCGGAAGCCCGCTGGGAAGGTCCGCAAATGGCGATCGCGTGACCCCGGGACACTGCAACCGTCGTAAGTCAAGCGTCCATATCCTGATCACGTGATCGTGGAGACGCCACAGCAGTCATAAGTGCGAGAACTGATTCCGAGTCGTTTTTTCCAGCGTGGTTGTAACTTTGAACGGCCGCTCAACAAGATGTTGTAAGGTTGAGGACTTCCCCTCTCTTCTTATGATATTATAAGCCACCTTCATTGTCTATTGTACAGGCATTCCTCGACTTACACACGTTTGCTTAGTGACCAAAGTGACAACGGCGCTGAAAAAAAGTGAGTTATGATCATGTTTCACACTTACGACCATTGCAGCAGCAGTCCCCACGGTCACGTGATTTACATTCAGATGCCGGACAACGGATTCATATTTATGACGGTCGCAGTGTCCCAGGCCCACGTGATCCCCTTTAGCGACCTCTTCACAAGCAAAAAGGTCAAAGGGGGAATCCGGATTCACTTAACAACCGTGTTACTAACTGAACAGCTGCAGTGGCTCACTTAACAACTGTCGCTAGGAAGGTCGTAAAATGGGGCTTAGCAACATAAATTTCGGGCCCTGTTGCGGTCGTAAGTCGAGGACTGCCTAGCTTATCAAAGAAAGCTCTGTTTTATCCGCTCTTATGATCCTGTAGGTAAAAATAACCGGCTGAGCAGAGATTTGATCTCGGGTCTTGGTGACATCAAGGCAAGTTTCTGGATTTAGAGCTGTCCTGACATGCTGGATTTTTGAATTGACAATCTAGCCAGCTGGGTGTTGAAATCCAGCATTTCTGCAAGTGTGTCAAGTTGGGGCAGTCTGGATTAGTTGTGTTGCAATGCTACAACGCGGTGTTTCTCAACCTCGACCACTTCAGGATGTGTGGACTTCAACTCCCAGCTTAAAGCTGGCTGGGGGATTCTGGGAGTTGTCCACCCATCGTTTCAAGCAGGCTGGCTGGGGAATTCTGGGAGTCGAAGTCCACCCCTCTTAAAGCATGCTGGCTGGGGGATTCTGGGAGTTGAGGTCTATACAGTTTAAATTTGCTGAGATTCAGTGCTGCGAGGTTAATATTTTTTATACATTTTTACAAATGCTTGATCCTTGAATTTCCACTAGAGGGGATTAAAATCCCTCTGAATCTGGCACAGCTCAGACAATAAAGAGTTCAGAAGCTTCGGTATCAAATCTCACCGTTTTCACAATCTCGGAGAGTGCTAGCTGATTTCTTAAGCTCCAGATTTTTTTTTTTAATTGTTCTCCTCCGTAACTGTAGCATGTTTATTTCCCCAATCTTGGTCTACTCTAGGGATGGTGGCAAGCCTCTGTAAAATTTGGTTTTCTTTCGCCTGCTTCTTTTCAAACGGCTCTTGGTTTTTTTATTTTACTTTAGTATTCTATTATTTTGTTGTGTAAAGTGGCCAGAGGCATTGGGGACTGTTTAAATCCATGCAAATAAATGTGATTTCAATTTGTAGGCCGCGCAATTGGTAAATCATCTGGGACCAAAACATAACAATTAGGAAGAACACAGCCTTGTCTGTGTTTAATAATCTTAATATTTCCTCTTTCTCTTTTAGTATATTCCCACCATCGGGGCCGTGATTGAAATCCAGACGACTAGAATTCAGATTTACGGGGCCCAGCTGAGAATTCACGCACATTTCACTGGATTGCGGTAAGCAAAAGATTTGTGTCGGATTGGGAAGGGAGCCCTTATCCATTTTTTCCTATACAACGAAATAAGATTTTCCGGTTTAAATCAGAGATGGAAGAGAGCTGTCAGATTATCGGGCAAATCCAGCCCGTTTTAGCGAGATTTAAAAAAAACCCCACTTCCTAGAGTCACAAACTCGGGTGTTGCAATAACTCTGAAATGCTCAAATCTCACTGGTTAACTTAAGTATCCACCTTGCTAATTTCTAGATTTCCAGACCGATTCTTCCCTGATAGGATTTGAAAGAGACTTGAAGAGCTGGTTCTTCTCTTGAGTCTTTGGGGCTGGGATGGCAGAGCTAAACTGGGTTTCCATCACTGGAGATTTTTAAGAAGAGACTGGACAACCATTTGTCTGAAATGGTACAGGGTTTCCTGCTTGAGCAGGGGGTTGGACTAGATGACCTCCAAGGTCCCTTCCAGCTCTGTTATTCTATTCTGTTCCATATTCCACATTTTCTTCTTTCTATTCTATATTCTATTCTGTTCATTCTATTCTATATTCTATTTTATATTCTGTTCTGTTCTATATTCTCTTCTATTTTCTGTTTTCCATTTTCCATTTTCTATTCTAGTGTATTCTAGTCTATTCTATTATTATTCTATTCTATATTCCATTTTCTATTCTAGTCTATTCTATTATTATTCTATTCTATTTTGTATTCCATTTTCCATTCTCCATTCTATTCTCTTCTGTTCTGTTCTATATTCTATTCTGTTCTGTTCTATTCCATTTTCCATTCTTCTATTCTGTTCTATTGTATTCTATTCTATTCTATTCTATATTCCATTTTCTATTCTATTCTATTCTATTCTCAATTTCATTCTGCAGGAGAACCTTTGCATTCAACAAAAGCAAAATCCAACACCCAAGGCTGAATTTAAGGATCAACGTACCAAGATACATGAGCATGAATTCTTAACCAACCATTTTTTCTTCTCTTTGGTCCCCGCAGGTATATCCTGTACAATTTCCCTGTGACTTCGGCCATTTTGGGAGTGGCCAGCAACTTCATGTTCCTGAGCGTCATCGTCCTTTTCAGCTACTTGCAGTGGATCTGGGGCAGTCTGTGGCCTAAAGAAACTCTGTCTGTACAGGTGTGTTTTTGGGGGGGAAAGGGTTTTCTTTTGTCTGCTGTGGCACACGCGCACCCACAGAGACTGCACAACTTTGTAGCTGAGGGGTTGTGAACAGGTTGGCAGGTTTTACCTGCTCCTCCAGATTCGAGCCTCGGGAAAGGCCTCTGATGTTGGGCATGATAATGGATCATTTATTTATCGTGAGATAGGCAGCAAATAAATTATCCAAAAATACGAGGCTAAAACACACGAAGAACGATTGCAGGAATTGGGTTTGTCTAGTGTCGTGAAAAGAAGGACTGATGTGAGAGCATCTTCCAATATCTGAGGGACTGCCACAAAGAAAAGGAGGGTGAAGGTATTCTCCAAAGTCCCTGAAGGCAGGAGAAGAAGCAACGGATGGAAACCTATCTAGGAAAGAAGCAACCTGGAATTAAGGAGAAATTTCCTGGCAGAGAGAACAATTGATCAGTGGAACAACTTCCCTCCAGAGGTTGTGGGTTCTTCATCACTGGAGATTGGAGAGTCACTTGTCTGGAATGGTACAGTGGCGTCTCCTGCTTGAGCAGGGGGTTGGACTAGAAGATCTCCAAGAGCCCTTCCAACTCTGTTGTTCTGTTCAGTACGTTTGATCATCATCATAATTGATAACATCCGCTCTTCCAGGTAAAGCTGCCTTTTGCAATTGACTGATGGGCATTGACACAATCTCCCTCAGTCGATTTCAAAAGGGAACAGCTGTCATCCTGCAAAGAGACCTTTGACCCCTCCAAACATCCACATCTGTCTATCCCAGCTCCTTGGGAAGGACTCAAGAGGCCAAATGCCATCGAAACATCTGCCTGATTGTGCCACAAACCAGAAAAATAACTGAACATCATCAGCATTGGCAAAAATCCCCATTGGTCAATTGCAAAAGGCAGTTTCCATTACCGTCTTATGTTGAGGACTACCCAAATTCACAAACTCAACAAGTACGCATCTACCATTGCTGGACCAAGTCCCAATGAAATAATCACTTTCTGTTTTTTTTTTTTTTTAATTATTATTTCCAAGCAGATCCCAGGCAGGGAGAAATCTGGGCCAATACAAATTTTGGACGATTCACGTCGGCAAATTGTGTTTCCTAAAGAAGGTGAGCTCAGTTGTGTCTTTTGCAAGTCGCAACTCTCAGTTCAGTCACCAAAGAAAGAAGACAGAATAGAATTTTTTAAAAAAACCACACATTATTGTCACTTTAAAAGTACACTAATCGGCATAGATTAAAATGAAATTTCGCTGCATTCAGCTCTCAAAAAATAAAAAATACCATTATGGATATACCCACATACACACACAGGTATGACACAGAGAAACATCACAGCCTAGTTCAAATGTGTACATATGCAAAAATTCTGTGTGTTCATGTTTGTATATGTTTGTTGGAAACTATAGAAGTAGCCCTTGGCTCGTTTAGTGACTGTTCAAATTTACAATGGCGCTGGAAAAAAGCGACTTATATAACCATTTTTCACACAACTGTTGCAGCATCCCCCTGGTCACATGATCAAAACTAGGACGCTTGACAACTGACTCGTATTTATGACAGTTGCAGCGTCCTGGGGCCACGCGATCCCCTTTTGCGACCTTCTGACAAAGTCAGTGGTAACACAACTGTGTTACTACTGATTCACTTAACAACTGTGGCCAGAGAGGTTGTAAAATGGGGCCCTACTCACTTAACAACTGCTTAGCCACAGAAATGTGAGCCTCAGTTGTCACCGTAAATGGAGGACTGCCTCTTAAGATCACACAAGAGGATCTTGGCTTTGCCGTGCCGTTTGTCACGTGGAACAGTCACTAAAGGAACGGTCGTAAGTTCGAGGACTACCTGTAATCTGCTTTTTCCGGCTTTTTTTTTTTTTTTCAGGAGGTGACATAGAAGAAGACATTTCTCCGCTGGAGCCAGAAGATGTTGGAATTGTCGAAGGAGAGAAATCGTGTAAAGAAGGTGCGTTGATTTAAAATTCTCTTTCTCAACCAGGCAGACTCTAAATTCTTTCTGAATAACGATAAAATTGTTAGTCCAAATATCCCAGCCGTCTTACAGTCCGATTTCCTGGCTCTTTCCAGCCTGCCTTTAGTACAGATAGTCCTCAACTTAGCAGCAGTTCATTTAGTGACCGTTCAGAGTAACGACGGCACTGGAAAAAAAGCGACTGAGGACCGTTTACGACCTTTTGCAGCATCACGTGATCAAACTTCAGACGCTTGGCAACTGACTCTTCTTTACGACAGTCGCAGAGTCCCGGGGTCAGGTGATCCCCTTTTGCGACCTTTTGACAAGCAAAGTCAAGGGGGGAAATGCCTTATTCGCTTAACGACCGTGTTAGTCATAAAATAAATTGGCAAACGAGCTGATTTATTTGTTAGTCACGAATAAATCAGCTCGCTTTGCCAATTTATTTTATTGGGTTGTAGATTTCCCTGTCGCTCTGAGCGGTAAGCGCTGCATTCAGGAAGTCCTCGGCTTACAACGATTCATTTAGTGACCACTCAAAATTACAACGGCGCTGGAAAAAAGTGATGGGTGACCGATTTTCATACGACCGTTGCAGCTTTCCCGTAATCACTTGATCAAAATTCGGATGTTTGGCAACTGACTTGTATTTGTGACGGTTGCAGTGTCTTGGGGGTCACATGATCCCCTTTTGTGACCCCAGAATCAATGGGGGAAGCCAGGTTCGCTTAACAACTGTGTTAGTAACTTTACAACGGCAGCGATTCCCTTAGCAACCGTGACAAGAAAAGCCGTAAAATGGAGCAAAATTGATCTAACCACTGTCTCCCTTAGCAACAGATATATTGGGCTCAATTATGTTGAGGACTAGCTGTAAAACAAGGGCTTTTATTTTGATCTGCAGGTAGTCCTCCAAGTTACAAACCATTTAGAATTTCTTTCCTTTTCTTGATTTTATTCTCTCTGTTCTTCTGCAGCGTCCACGACGGAGATGAAGAAAAGCAGTCTTGAAAAGTCCGATTTGGGGACAGAACCCACCGTGGACGCCGGCTCAAACGAAGGTGACTCACTCTTTTACAAGGCCTCCTTTACGCTTCCTTTTCTACTGGCAGACCTCGAGTTACGACCGTTTAGTTGAGCGACTGTTCAAAATCACCGTGTGGGGAAAAAAAAGCAGAGTTACGACCGGCCTTGTAACCGGTTTCAATGAGTCCTGTCTGATTTGGACAAGCTTTTTGGGGGGGGGCGCGGTGGTTACGCAAATTACTGCCATCGCTAAGCGAATTGGGCAGTCGTTAAGTGAATCCTGCTTGACTTCGCTTGTCAGAAGTTTGCTAGTGACGATCACCTGATCCAGAGAGGATGCAATGGTCGTAGACGCAGGCCGGTGGCCATGCGTCCGGATTTTGATCGGGAGTCTGTGGGATGCTGCAGCGGTCATAAGTACGAGGACCGGTTGCAAGTCCCTTTCCTCTGTGCTGTTGTAACTCTGAGCAGTCACTAAGTGAATTGATCATAATTCGAGGATTGCCTGTATCTTTAAAACTCTTCCCCACCCCAAATTACCAGTGTTTTCAGATTCGTTTGGTCCTCCAAAATCCAGCTTTATAACCGTACGGCGTGCCAGGAAAACCCTTTACTTATACAGTTTGGGGGGTCTCTGTTTCAACGCCGATCATGTCCCCTTCATATCGGATCCTAATTTGGGGGGGGGGGTATCCTGTTTTGACAGCGGCAGAATACGACTCTCCGGACGAGATTCCCCTGCTCACCGAGGTCAACCTTCCAGCCCCCTCCCCAGAGAGAAACAGCTCGGATATCCTGCCGCCTGTAACCCGGACCCTCGCTCTCAGCTCGGAGGTCCGCCAGAGAAGTAGCTGCTCAAGTTCCTGATGGGTCACGAGTTCAAGTCCTGCCGCGTGACACCCCCAGCAGCCCACCGCAGGCCTTGCTCTCCCAAGGGCTGCATTTACTCCCTGCTTAGGTTTACATTCCAGTCCCTTCTCCGTACACACAAAACACTGTTAAGTTAAATAAAAGTTGAACGGCGAGTCACTCAACCCAACGGCCTGCTTGCCTGTCTCCGGATCGAAAACCTCCTTTCTCCGAAGAAGGAAGCTGGCGCTTGAGGTATTTGGGAGTCCTCAAGTTACGACAGTAGTCCTTGAGTTACGCCGGGATCTACCTGCTGGGGGCTGCTTATCATTTGAAGTTGTGATGGTTGCTCCCTCCAGGCTAGAGGAGCGAACTTTGGCTTTCATGCCTAAGGCAGGACTAGAACTCACCGTCTCCTGGCGATTGGCCCAAAGTCGCCCAGTGGGCTTTCATGCCTAAGGCAGGACTAGAACTCGCCTCTCCTAGTCATTGGCCCAAAGTTGCCAATCTGGCTTTCGTACCCAAGGCAGGACTAGAACTCACCATCTCCTGGTTTCTCCTGATACTTAACCAACTAGACCACACTGGCTTAAAACCACACTTTGCTCCATTTTCTGACCTAAATAGGAAATTATGCAGGATTTGGGTTTGGGAGCGCACCCTGTCCTCAGCGGTGACTTGGGTGGTGTGAATTTAACCCCAGGCAAACTGCAAGGTGTCTTTGCATTTGGGCAATTTTCCCCTCCTTTTTACGGGGGTTTATTTTAACAAAACCTTGGAGCCCTAAAGGGAAAAAAGAACAATATATTTACTTTTCCACAGTGCAAATGCAAGCTGGTATTTTCAGCCTAGTAAATTCTGATTACCCGATTTTTTTTCCCCCACCTCAGGAATGCGATTGCAAATCCTCTGAGCTGGCTGACTAATTGGGCAACGCAGTCAAAGACCACAAAACTTGTGTTTGCAGAAAGCAAACAGAAACCGCTTCTGGGTTTTAAGCAGGTCACAGAGAAGCCCCTGTATAAGAAACTCCACCTGCCCTAGGCCCTCCGAAATGCCGATGTTTTAAAACGTTTGGACGGAAAGACAAGTTTCTGGTCCTTAGCGCCAAGAAGATGGCTTGGGAAAGGGATTTTTTAAAAAAATCCAGGAAACGTTTGTTCTGAAATCTGAATTGACCCAGATTTGGAGAAAATTCCTTGCAGGATTCAACCCAAATAATTTTATTTTTTTTTAAAAAAAAATCTTAATTCTGCATAAGTCAAACGGCAAATTTTAATTCTTTCCAGTCCTGGAATTTTGCGCAGATGGTCTTCTAGATTCCTTGGTCTAATTTTTTTCTTTTTAATCCTATTAATAGTCAGCTTATGAGGTCACAGGATCCCTCCCAGCCGGCTATTTTTTTTTCAATTTAGCTTGGAGTGGGGAGTGATCCGTCTCTGTCCGGTTCTCCACCCTCCATTTCTGGGAAGGAGAAGCGTCTGCATTCCACAAACCGCAAATAAACTCTATATTAGCCAACTTTGGCTTGGATCTGACCCCCAGGGCTCCCCACCCATCAGGGACGTGTGTGTAATCACACCTCTTTTGCCAGCCACACATTGATGTGTGTTAGTCAGTTTAATCGCCGTTGTGTCATGATCTATCAGACCTTAGCTGGTTTTTTTTCTTTCTTTAACATTTCTCCATGATAAGTTAAATCCTCGATTAACAATCGGACTGTTCAAAGTTGCAATCGAACGGGGGGAAAAAGTGACCTACAAGTCCTCACACTTATGACAGTCACAGCATTCCACATGATCACATGATCAAAATTCGGGTGCTGGGAAACGCATTTAAAATGGTTGCCGTTTCTTGAGGTCACATGGTCGCTATTTGCAGCCTTCCCAGCTGGTGTGGCCGACAAGGAAAGGCAGATTCACTTAAGGACCGCCTAGGTGTCTGACAAGGAAAGGCAGATATGCTTAACGACCGCCTAGGTGTCCGACAAAGAAAGGCAGATTTGCTTAATGACTGCATGGTTCACTTGAGAGATTTGCTTAACAACCGTGAGAGGGAAAAAAGGCTTGTAAAGCCAGACTCGCTTAAAAACGGCCTTGCCTTGCTTAGAAATGGAAATTCTGGCCTGATTGTGGTCGTAAGTTGAGGACTGCCTTTATTCACATTACAGATAGACCTCAACAACAGTCCATTTAGTGACCGTTCAGAGTCCCAACGGCACTGAAAAAGGAGTTATGATTGTTTTTCACACTTATGACCATTGGTCATGTGATTTACATTCAGACGCTTGGGCAACTGACTCATAGTTATGACGGTCGCAGTGTCCCCGGAGTCACATCCTTTTGCGACCTTCTGACAGGCAAAATCAATGGGGAAGCCAGATTCACTTCACAAACGTGTTGCTAACTTAACAACTGCAGTGAGTTACCTCAGAACTGTGGCAAACAAGGTCGTAAAACGGGGCAAAATTCACTTAACCAATGTCTCGCTTAGCGACATAAATTTTGGGCCTCAATTTTGGTCATCAGAGACTACCTATACATTCTTGTATTGACAACTGAGCCGGCTTCAGCTTGGTTTAATAAAATAAATATTTAAGGAACGTTTAATACATAATCTTTGAGAGTTTAGACCGCAATGCTAAACATGATAGCACAGGTATACATCATAATTTGTGTCCGAATATTTAAGGAACACCCAAGGCCCCAAAATAACAGTCCCCCCATAATTATTTTCAGGCGAAAGGAAATGAGATTTTCCTTAAAAGCCGTTTTTTTCTCAAGGTTTACGCTGAGTCACTAACACGATGTTCTGACTCAGCACGAGATGTTCCCAAGCAAAAAACATTTCCAGGAACAATGTAAAAAGATCTTTTGGACCGGCATGAATTAAATCCAAGATATTTTTGCTAACTGGAGAAACGTCTGCCAGAAAATAGAAATGGCTCAGCTGCCGGATGACAATTTGGTGTTTTGAAAAAAAAATGAAAAAGAAATTGTATTTGGGTAGCTGGTTTTAAAACTCTGGCTGCCTGGATGAATTCGTCTTTTGTGTCAGCCCCATCCCACCTGCAATTTTCATGGATTTTTTTTTCCAGAGTGGATGAAGGAGACGTTTAATAAACGCAAGAAAATATTTAAGAGAACTCGGCTGAAGAATTTAGATCTGTTTATTTTAGCAACCAAGTGGCTACAGGCGGGGAAACAAATGGATAAAATCAGCAAACATTGAATGAGACTTTTGGGGTAAACAATATTCAGTTTTTTGAGGACTCCCTAAGGATGAGTCAGGGAGAAGTTTTCCTACTTCTGGCTTTCAGGAGCAGGTCGAAGCAAAAATAATTAAATAAAAAGTAAAGCACTTTTTCCGTGGGAAAAGAAATGGATTGACTATTTAAGATGCCACTTTCTTGTAAAAAGGATCCAAAAAATACATTCAATTTGCGGCCATAATCGGGACTAAGCGCGGCGGTTGTTAAATTGGTCATGCCTTGTTCAGAGGCAATCCACCCATCTTAAAGCAGGCTGGCTGGGAAATTCTGGGAGTGTAAATCCACCCCTCTTAAAGCATGCTGGCTGGGGGATTCTGGGAGCTGAAGTCCACCCCTCTTAAAGCATGCTGGCTGGGGGATTCTGGGAGTTGAAGTCCACCCCTCTTAAAGCATGCTGGCTGGGGAATTCTGGGAGTTGCCCTCCAAGAAACCCAGCAATCAGATTTGGGGAAAAGGGCAGATGAACTGACCAGTTTATCTGACCTCAACCTTGCTCCTTCCGTCTGTAAAACGGGTGCAAACGCCCTTGCTGCAGAGGGAGTGGGCCAGTGAACAAAGTTACGTCGCGCCTGAAATTAGATGTTTTCTCTCTTGAGAGGATGTCTCTCTGATGAATCGACAACAGAATGACTGGAGCCTGGGTGGAATCCCTGATCCAGGTTGAGTTTGCCAGGAAATCTGTCTGTCAGGGATGAGTCTTGGCTGCTGGTCCCAAAATCCTGTTGTTGTTTTTTTTCAAGTGCCCCTCCCTTTTCTTCCTTCTCTCTGTCTGCCTTGTTTTTTTCACAGCTCTGGGTTAATCCCTCCCCACCTCCCCCAAGAGAATAACAGAAAGCAGAGTTGGAAGGGACCTTGGAGGTCATCTAGTCCAACCTCCTGCCCAAGCAGTCCCGTCTCTTCTGGAAAACGTCCGGTGATGAAGCTCGCACAACTTCTGTTCCACTGGTTGATTTGTTCTCACTTTCAGAAAATTTCTCCTTATTTCTATATCTATTTCCTTGATCAGTTTCCATCCGTTATTCCTGGTCTGGCCTTCGGCTGCTTTGGAAAATAGGTTGACCCCCTCTTCTCTGTGAGAAACCCCCCCCTCAAATATTGGAACACCACTATCTTGTCTCCCCCGGTCCTTCTCTTCACTAGACTAGCCATGCCCAGTTCCAGCAACCGTTCTTCATATGTTTTAGCGAATTAAGTGTCTTTAGTTTATTTAACACAGTGGTTCTCAACCTTTCTAATGCCGCGACCCCATAATACAGTTCCCCATGTTGTGGTGACCCCCCCACCACTTATACATCACCGGGTGCCAGGGGCGTGGCCAAAGAAAAGGGGGAAAAAATGGCGGACAGCCTTGTTTGGCGACCCCCGTGAAATGGTCGTTCGACCCCAAATGGGGTCCCGACCCACAGGTTGAGAACCACTGATTTAACAGAACAGAATTGGAAGGGACCTTGGAGGTCATCTAGCCCAACCCCCTAGACCATTTGAGACAAAAGGCTGTCCAATTTCTTCTTTAAAACTTCCAGCGATGAAGCACCTACAACCTCTGGAGGCGGAAGTTTTATTTTTTTATTTATTTTTTTGCCGAGCAGATTCACGGCAGACGGGAGTGTGCAAACAGTTCCTTATAAGGCATGCTTTGCTTTCTTTGCCCAAACACCTGCAGTGGCAGGGGCTTTGGAGGCAAGGCCAATATTTTTTTTTTTTTTTAATGCAAAACAGAAAACCCACCCCTTGGCTCTCCTTTCCCTGCTTCTCACTGGCTGGACCCGCTTGTAAAAAGGGGAGGGGATGAGGGATGAGTAAGATATTGGATGAGTAAGATATAAAGTTTTTCTCTGGGAGCGAGTCTTAGCACAGTCCGTCTCCGTGCCTTGTAAAGGGAGGACAAAATCCTGATTTAGCTGCTGGTGGCCCAGCTGGGAAGGTGATGCTCAACAGAGCTTGGGAGAAAAGCTCATTTTTTTCCCTGTATTTTTACAGAGAGGGGGGGATCCCCTTAATGCTGGACAGCTTCTTCCTGGATTCCTGAATTCAATTCCTTCACTCGTGCTTGCATCCCGAATTATCCTTCCCTGAAATTTGAGCCGGATAGCGCCGAACACGACAGGTGAGACATCATCGCTCTGTTGCCGGTTAATTCGGTTGCTTTTTCCGATGAGTTGGGCACTTGCAACCATTATCCAAGTGGTGAAGCCCGGATCTGAAAGTCCCACAGGGATAATTGGAAAAAGCCTTTGGCATTACAGGGAGTCCTCGACTTAACGGCCATAATTGGGGCTGGAATTTCCTTCATTAGGCAAAGGAGTTGTTAAGGGAATCGCAGCCAATTTTACGACCTTTTTGCAGGCGTTTCTTGACCCAGCTAGGTAATATCATCAGTGCTGGAAGGGAGGGGGGATTGGGGAGAGAAGGTGAAAGAAAATGGGAGGAATGGGGGAAGAGGAGGAGGAGGAGGGGGGGGGATTGTGGGGTCCTTGGTGCTCTCTGAGCTTGGTTGTTTTCTTGCAAACATTTCATGACCCAACTAGGGAACTTTATCAGTGCTAGAAGGGAGTGAGGTTTCCAAGGAGGAGGAGGAGGATAAACAGACATTGAGGTCCTTGGTGCTCTCTGAGCTTGGTTGTTTTCTTGCAAACATTTCCTGACCCAACTACAACGATCATAAACCCAAAGCCCTGGCTGACAGCCACTTTAATCAGTGCCGCGGTCACGTCAAACGGTCGCTAAACGAATTGTTGCAAGTAATGCCTGTATATCAACTGTGCCTTTTGTTCCCTCTTTCGTCGTCTTCTCCCTAGGAGCCATGCAAGCTTGGACGCTCTTCCCCATCATGGCTTGTGTCCTCCTGACGCTCTGCCCCCGGGGGTCCACGACCAGCATGGGCCACCCCCTGCCCAAACCCCTCCAAGGCCAATACACCCCTCACCCATCGGGTAGCCATACCCCGCTCTCCGGACCGGAGAAAAGCTCTCCGGCGGCGTCCGACAATTACGAAGACTACTACGATTATTACGACAGCTTTTCAACCACCAAGCCCCCCAGTTCCAGCTCCCCGGGGCCGCTGACCCCCTTTTGTGCCTACGACCGCTGCAAACACCTCCAGGTGCCTTGCGTGGAACTCAGCCAGCTGAGCAGATGTTTGTGTCCTGGCGTCACCGGACCCGACGTGGCCCCGGACCCTCCCCGTTTACGAGCTGTCCACGTCAGCGAGACCAGAGCCAGCGTGCACTGGTGCGCCCCTTCTTCCACGGTCCACGATTACTACCTGAAGTACCAGCTCCTCGGTGAGAACTTCATTTCAGGGTCCCCACTAAACAGCACCGTCCGCTTCACGGTGGTCCCTGGCCTCGTCCCTGGAACCGAATACCTCCTCTGTGTCGTCGCGGCCAACCGAGCTGGGTCCAGCCCGACGGACGAGGGCATTCGAGAACATGGGCCCTGCCGGCGGGTTCAAACCCCGGCTCATCAGAGGACCTACGTCTACATCGTGGTTGGTTTGGCCTCTGCTCTCATCCTCGCGGGTGTCTCTGCCCTGCTTTGGCATTTCTATGTACGGAAATCCAAGCCCGTTCAGCACGGATCCTTGGATAACATCCTGGACGGAGAGGCGAGTTCGGGACACTCCGGAACCACCAACAGCTCGTTCCGGACGGAAGAACAGCTGTGATGGTGTCGCCCCATCGTGTCCTGTTTGGGACAACCGCAGAGTATCTTTCTGCGGAGGGGACACTGAGGCACAATCCTGGACTGGCTGCGCAAAAGGTGGAAGGCAAAAGGGATCCGATGCCGGATGCTCAGAGCAAAGCTGGACGGCCGTTTTCAAAGCAAATCGATCCTCTTTACCCAGGCAGTTCTGGACTTATGACTGTTTGCTGGGCGGCTGTTCAGCGTTGCGGCGGCATTGAAAAGAAGCGACTTATGACCCAGTCCTCACGCTTAATGACCGTCCCAGCATCCTCATGGTCACATGATCAAAATTCGGGCGCTTGGCAACCGGCGTGTATTTAAATGAAGGGGGCAGCATGCGGAGTGACGTGATCGGCACTTGTGAGCTTTGCAGCAGGCTCCCGACCAGCAAAATCAGTGGGGAAAGCTGGATTCACTTAGTGACTGTGTGATTCATTTAGCAACTGTGGCAAAAAAAAGGTTGTAAGATTGGTCTGTTTCACAGCTGCCCTGCTTAGCAATAGAAATTCTGGTCCCAATTGTCATTGTAAGTCGAGGACTGCTTGTGTTCTCCCTTTCCTTCCTTCCTTCCTTCCTTCCTTCCTTCCTTCCTTCCTTCCTTCCTTCCTTCCTTCCTTCCTTCCTTCCTTCCTTCCTTCCCCTCCCTCCTGCTCTTTCTTTCTTTCTTTCTTTCTTTTTCTTTCTTTCCTCCCTCCCTCCCTTCTCCTTCCTTCCTTCCTTCCTTCCTTCCTTCCTTCCTTCCTTCCATCCATCCATCCATCTTCCTTTCTTTTCCTGATGGCTGCTAGTTCTTGGAATGTAGGGGAATTTTCCAATCCAGATGTTATGAATAATGTTTATTTATGTATTTATTAGCTTTTTTTTCTCTGTCGTTCTCTCTCTTTTAATCATGTCAAGGTACAGCTATCCCCACCCTGGTACCCTCCTCACAACAGTGTGAATTGATGACAGGGCCAGATGGGAAGACCACACAAGAAAATGGAATGAGAGAAAAGGGATTGACTGAGGGGGGGGGGAAATCTGTTTGGGGGGGGCAGGGCAGCTATGTCCTGTCTGTTGCAATGATTGAAGGTGCTTTGAAGAAAATTTGCTATGTTTGGGCATCTGTTTTAGTGGCTGGCTAGCATCTTCAGATCTATAAGCGCTCATCCTTGGGGGTTGGACTAGATGATCTCAAGATCCTTTCCAACGGTTAGATTCAGTGACTCCTTAGCAAGGGATATTTTTATTTTCTACCAATTTGGCATTTAGACACTGCCAAATTCTATCCTTCTGGTCTCCAAGTAAGAGGGAAAAACTCCACTTTGAACATCTAAAGAGTTACCACTGGCTAGTCTGGACTTTGGGTGCACATTTCATTGGTCTGTCTCGGTACGAAGCCAGCGGCTTCCTTTCTGCTTATTTAACAAGCCTCTATTTATTTTGCACAATGAGGACTAGACTCTTATTTTTGCTTTTAGGAGAAAAGCCATAGCTCCGTGCGCGGTTTGGAAAAAAATTCCTCTCCAGTGTTTGTCTGTTGTGGAGACATTTGTGGTTCCACTTGTCCTTGAGTGGCTTAATCATTTAGCTGTAAGAAATATTTTTGTGTGTCTCTTGTGTGTGTCTGTGTGTGTGCGCGTGCATGGGGTTGGGCCCCCACAATGCTATTCTCTCCGTTTGGCCTAAAAAGCAACTTTCTGAGCCTAACCAACAACTTTAAGAACCACCCTGTCAACGGATGTTTCATTTTTATTGCTGGGGAGACATGGGGAAGAATAAAATTGGGTTTAAATCTGATGTCTTGGCTTCTTCTACTGTTGCTTTCCTCCTACAGGGCCTCAGAAGAACGAAAAGAAAAGGGGTGGATATTTTTTTGAATCGGGGAGAATAAAATGGGGCTTAAATCTGATATCTTGGGTGTTTTTTTTTTCTGTTGCTGCTTTTCCTCCCTCAGAAAAATGATGAGGAAAAAAAGGTAAATTTCCCCCCAGCCGCCCCCGATCCTTTCCTATCCGTGTCCCAAGACTGCAGTTTTTAACTTGTGGCTGAATTTGGCCAGCTGTTCTGCCTCCTCCAGGAAAATTAAACATTTTCCAGATGAGAGAAGGGACGGCAACAACTGAAGATGCCCACCGTTCAGTCTGTTTGGGACAATTTGTACCCACATTCCTTGGGGTCTGTCTTAAATGCCTCTCTAACTTCAAAACCAGATGTGCAACAGATTTTTTTTTTCCCAGCTTCGTTTCCCACCCTTTCCTTCTCTCCCCCTGACTTTTCCATGTGTTGCCTGTCAGCTTTAAAAACATTGGTCCTGCGGATGTCCAAAAAGAGTCCACACAAAATAACTTCAGAAAGATGATCTTTGCAGAGGGAATCGGATGAGAAGTTCTTTAATCTATATTTACCAGAAAAGGTTAAACAAAAAACATTCCCCTGCAAAATGATTACTTTTAAAGCTGGAGGGTGGCCTTCGGTTCACAGAGCATACCTCAAGAGGCAGAACATTTTAATTTTCCATTCCTTAAGGGTGGGAATGTCTTTAACTTCCTTTTGGAGTTTATGTGGTGCTGAATTTTTAAATCACAAGGGATAGGCTTGGATGGAGAGATAGAGAGATGATAGATAGATAGATAGATAGATAGATAGATAGATAGATAGATAGATAGATATAGAGACAGACAGACAGACACAGAAAGATAAATAAATAGAAGATAGCGATAGATATACAAAGAGAGATGATAGATAATAGATAGTAGATAGATAAACAGAGATAATAGATAGATAAATAGAAGATAGATATACAAAGATGATAAATAGAAGATAGAAGATGATAGATAGATAGATAGATAGATAGATAATAGATAGATAGAACATAGATAGGTAATGATAGATGTAGATAGAGATAGATGATAAATAGATATAGATAGATAATGATCGATAGATAATGATAGATATAGATAGATAATGATAGATAGATAGATAGATAGATAGATAGATAGATAGATAGATAGATAGATAGATAGATAGATAGATAGAAGTTCACAAAAGGGGATCACTTGACTCTGGGACTCTGCACCCGTCATAAATATGGAGTCAGTTGCCCAGTGTCTGAACTCTGATCACGTGACCACGGGGGTGTTGCAATGGTCGTAAGTGTGAAAAATGGTCATCAGTTGCTTTTTCCCCAAGCCGTTGTAACTTCGGTCACTAAACGAATAAGGATTGCTTATAAAAGACCCTAAAATAAAAGGATCACCCAAAGGTGGCTGAGACGGTCTTATCTGAAAATAAGACCCAGTTCTTGTGTACAAAAACATCCCCGACACGACCAAACAACGGCTTCCAAGAGGGACGCTAAGCAGGACATCCCACGCGTGGGTTCTGGGCTCTTGCCAGCTGCAAATGCGTCAACCGGAAAAGGATTATAGGGTTTAATTTTGGCTGCTCCATACAAGCTAACCCTCGGCTGCTTTGCTGCTCTAAAAATAATAAAAACCCTGGCTTGGAAATGAAGACCAGGCATGATGCACAAAAGACGATTGATGGCCTTGCTCAAACCCCTAGGCTTGACCACGGCAGGCACGTCTATGTTCAGGGCGTAATTTTATCTGTGTTGATTCATTCGCTCATTCATTCATTTGATCCTTGCTCTCCCGCTTAGGTAAGCTGAGCTGGAAGGAAGGAAGGAACCAGCCTGGTGCATTGCTGGCATTTTTGCGGTTAGCTCTTGGTAAACAGTCAGGGGACACGCCAGGGATGGGATGGGGCTAGCAGGGGCTGAATGTTGCCCTTGTTCGCTCAGTCTCGTTGCAGTCCGCAGCTCAGCTGAGCAAGCGGCCTTGTTACTCCCCTTTCTTTCAGACCTCTAATTATATATATATATATATATATATATATATATATATATATACATACACATACACGAAGTAAAGGGGAGGGAGGGAGGAAAGAAGAAAATGGAGAAAGAAAGAGAAAGAGAAAGAAGAGGAGAGGAAAGAAAAGGGAGAAAAAAAAGAAGGGGAGAGAAGGGAAGGAAAGAAAAGGAAAGGGAGAAAAAAGAAGAGAAGGGGAGGAAAGGGAAGGAAAGGAAATGAAAGGAAGGAAAGAAAACGAGAAGAAAGAAAGGAAACGAAAGGGAGAAAAGGGAGACAAGAAAAAAGAAGGAAAGGAAAGGAAAGGAGGAAGGAAACGAAAGGAAAGGAAAGGAAAAATGGAAGACAGGAGGGGAGAAGGGGAGAGGAGGAGAAGAGAAGAGAACCAACAATAACATAGCATCAGATGCACACCAGCCCAGATCACTTCTTTAAACATTCATTTATGTTTTCAGGGTCTCAGATTTTAAAATAACCATGAGTTTTAAAAGGTTTAGGTAGCCTTGGGGGGGGTGTCAAATGGCTCTAATCTGTGTTTTGAAGGTCCCATTTGGATTTACTGGTGTGGGTGGCTGTTGAGATGATAAGGGAATAAGTAGAATAATAGAGTTGGAAGGGACCTTGGAGGTCTTCTAGTCCAACCCCCTGCTCAGGCAGGAGACCCGATCCCATTCCAGACAAACGGTTGTCCTATCTCTTCTTAAAAAACCTCCAGTGATGGAGCACCCACATCTTCTGGAGGCAAGTCGTTCCTCTGATTAATTCTTTTCACCGTCAGGAAATTTCTCCTTCGTTCTAGGTTGCTTCACCCCTTAGTGAGTTTCCATCCCTTGCTTCTTGTTCTGCCTTCAGGTGATTGGGGGGGGGAGGTCATAAGCAACTTGGAAAAGCTTGGAATAAAAAAAAAATGCTGAAATGTGCATGGAAAAAATTGTGAGAATTGCACGCTGGGCGGGTGCAGCGCTGTGCAAGCCAGGGGGATAATTATTCATTTTATTTATATGTCTTCTTTCCAAACCATCCATTTCCCTGAAAGTTTTTCTGTTGTTTTAATGATTATTCCACCGACGTTATGTCTTACGGGGTAAAACAAGGCTGTTGGGATGAAGTTGTATGAAACAGGGAGATTTGTGTGTTCAAAGCTGGACGTTTGAGTCTCGTTCCTCCAAATAACCCCTCTGTTTATGTTCGTATGGATGTTTTTCCTTCTCGCCTTTGGATTTCATTCCTTGCCAGGCAATCGTTCATTTTTTTAAAATTTTTAAACAGCTTTGCATTGTGTAATTTCCTTCTCCTCTGCCTAAGTCCAACGTGATGACAGGCAGCAATTAGGGAGTAAAGTTGAGGGATTCAGGAGGGTTGAGAATTTTTAGACATAAACAGTCTAGCCTTGGAGGATGAGCAGGCGGTGATCTCGTGTTCTTGCCTGTGGATCCCTGCTCAGTTGATTGCTTGACAGAATAACACAGTTGGAAGGGACCTTGGAGGTCTTCTAGTCCAACCCCCTGCTCAAGCAACAGACCCTGTGCCCATTTCAGACAAGTGGCTATCCAGTCTCTTCTTAAAAACCTCCTGTGATGGAGCATCCACAACTTCTGGAGGCAGGTTGTTCCACTGGCTAATTGTTCTTGCCGTCAGGAAATTTCTCCTCAGTTCTAGGTTGCTCCTCATAAATGGAGGACTGGATCATAAGTCACCTTTTTCAGTGCTGTCTTGACTTCCAACTGTTGCTCAACACATGTTTGCAAATTCAGGAAACACAACCCCCCCTGAAGGTGGAACTTTCAATGGTCATTAAATGAATGTTTGTAAGCCATTTAGGATGGAAACCGTCTTTACTGGAAATTCCGATGTTATCTTTGCCATATTTTAATCCCCTCCAGCAGTGGAAAAACAAGCAGGGAAAGACAAAGATACAATCACACCCAGGTCAGCAGCTTGCAAGATGCTGACCCTCCAGATTTTGTCAAGAACACGTCAGATTTGGCTCAAAGGTTTCCAGCTCCCGCTTTTCATCTTTCTGGGGAAATGGCTGGAAAACGCCCCAAACTGAGTAAAAACAACACTTGGGAAAAATTCATCAGCCCCTAAAACAGATAGAAGAGAAGAGAAGAGAAGAGAAGAAAGAAAGAAAGAAAGAAAGAAAGAAAAAGAAAGAAAGAAAGAAAGAAAGAAGGAAAGAAAGAAAGAAAGAAAGAAAGAAAGAAAGAAAGAAAGAAAGGAGCAGGAGAGAGGGGAGAGGGAAGGAAGGAAGGACAGGAGGGAGGGGAAAAGAAGGAAGGAAGGAAGGAAAGAGAAGGAGGGAGGGGAAAGAAAGAAAGAAAAAAGGTGGAAGGAAGGAAGGAAAGAAGAAAGAAAGAAAAAAAGAAAGAAAGAACGAAAGAAAGAAAAAGAAAGGAAGAAAGGAAGGAAGGAGCAGGAGAGAGGGGGAAGGAAGGAAGGAAGACAGGAAAGAGCGGGACAGAGGGGAAAGAAAGAAAGGAAGGAAGAAGAAAAGAAAAAAGAAAGAAAGAAAGAAAGAAAGAAAGAAAGAAAGAAAGAAAGAAAGAAAGAAAGAAAGAAAGAAAGAAAGAGGTAGTTCATTTACACCGGTGGGTCCGAATCAAAGCAAAACTGTTGGGAGAACTACGCTAATAAATCATATTTTCCCAAAGATGCAACGGGATTTCCCTGTTTCGCTTCTCCTCCAAGGACCTTCTCCAGCTCTGTGTGTGTGTTTGAACTCAGAACTTTGGGGTGGTTGCTTAGGAACATCAGATCTTCTTCTCCTGAGCTTCAGCCCACAAGGGAGCCTCCATCAAGCTGTCTTCCCCCCACTCTCTTCATTGACCTGCCCCCCCCAAGAAAGCTTCTCTTGTGGGGTGAACCCTTTCAACCGGTCACCCCTTCTCCTTCCGGGACCCTCAGCCGAGCGAGGGACGGCCATGAGCTCTAACTCTTTGCTCGAAGTGAAGATCCTCTTTTGGTGAGATGAGAAGGAGATCCTGGGTGTGTGTGTGTGTGGGGGGGGTTGTCCTCTTCCAGGAGAGACCACTGAAGGGTGGGGAGGGTCACCCCCCCCGCCCCCCGAAAAAACCTTCCGTAAGGGCAGTTTGAACATTTAGAAGGAAGTTAAGGAGAGGCAAAGCTCTCCAAAAGTATGGGAGATGCATGTTTTAAGTTCCTCCTTCTTGGGAAAAAGGTGGGGAGAGGTTTGTGTAGGGGTGTGTGTGTGTGTGTGTGTGTGTGTGTGTGTGTGTGTGTGTTTAAGACTGATGAAGCTGCTTTTAGGGCTGCTAAAATTTGTTTTCCTGTCTTCCTAATTCTGATTTTGAGTAATTGGTGGGAATTTTTTGGATGTTTTCAGTTCCATTCTTATCCTTATCCTGGATCTTTTCTTGACTGACTTCCTTCCTTCCTTCCTTCCTTCCTTCCTTCCTTCCTTCCTTCCTTCCTTCCTTCCTTCCTCCCTCCCTCCCTCCCTCCCTCCCTCCCTTCCTCCTTCCCATCCATCCATCCATCCATCCATCCATCCATCCATCCATCATCTGGTAAATTGATCTTCCATCTTTTTTTCCCATTTTTTTCAGAGGTTCCTGAGGATCCAGGGTTCGGGTAAGTCACCCATCCTGCTATTCTATTATTTCTTATTCTATTCTATTCTAATTTTTCTCTATTCTATTATTTCTTATTCTATTCTATTTTTTCTCTATTCTATTCTATTATTTGCTATCCTATCCTATCCTATCCTATCCTATCCTATCCTATCCTATCCTATTCTATTCTATTCTTTTGTAACTCTATTCTATTCTATTCTATTCTATTCTATTCTATTCTATTCTATTCTATTCTATTCTATTCTATTCTATTTTTTCTCTATTCTATTCTATTTGTAGATTACCCACCCATTATAATTCTGTGTTATAAACATGGATTCTTATTTTTTTTCCCCCCCAGTTCATGCAGCTTAAGCAGCTCTTGGAGAAAAGATTTCCGAACAAACTTGACATTGTGAGTTGTGGTGCAGCCGATCCAGAAGGGCGGGGAAGGGCTGGGTGTAAATCCGTCAGTGGTCTGAACGGACCTCAAACATTTCCTTCCGATCCCAAATCCAGACTGGGAAAATCTGTCTGAAGTTAAACCAGCAGCCCCTTTTTGCTGGTTTCTCGCTTTCCATGTTTGACCTCAAAAATCAGTCTCCTTTTGGCAAACCGCTCCAAAGCCCGTGTTTAAGCCGTCCTAAAAGAATTTTTACAGTCCGAGTGGTCCTCAATTTACGACAGTTTGCTTAGTGACCGTTTGAAGTTATGACGGCACTTTAAAAAAAGGGACTTAGGAACGTTTTTGACACTTTAATGACCGTTGCAGCACCCCCTCAGGATCAGACGCTTGGCGACTGACTCAGATTTATGACGGTCGCAGCGTCCCCGGGGGGGTCACGTGATTCCCCCTTTTGCGACCTTCTGATAAACAATGGGGAAGCAATAATAATAATAATAATAATAATAATAATAATAAAGTTGGAAGGGACCTTGGAAGTCATCTAGTCCAACCCCCCTGCTCAGGTGATTAACAACGAGGCAATTCACTTAACAGAAAGGACTTTGAATGGGGCCAAACTCACTTAACAAGTGTCTCGCTGAGTGGCATAAATGTTGGGCTCCTTTGTGGTCATTAAGTCGAGGACTCCTGTAGCTGGAGAGATGAGTGTCTGGGATTCCCTCCCTTTGCTTCTGCTGACGAGGGCGGCTGACGGACCCTCGCATTTTCACGACAGCCTCTGTCCTCTTTCCCATCACTTTTTTTCCTCTCCAGACTGGCGAAGTTGCTGAGAGTGGAACCTTTGAAGTGGTTCTGCCACAACCCGATATAGTTTTGCATTCCAAGAAGGTGAGAAGGGGACTTGGGGGGGGGCTTTTGAAATGGGACTTTATGGGCCGAACCAACGTTGAACTGTGGGGGTTACTTGGTGCTCCCTGCACTTGGTTTTTTCCTGGCAGACATTTCACGACCCAACTAGGTAACGTCGTCAGTGTTAGATGGGACGGGGTGTGTGAAGAGGAGGAGGACTGTGGGGTCCTTGGTGCTCTCTGCACTTGGTTTCATGACCCAACTAGGTAACATCGTCAATGTTAGAAGGGAGGAGGAGGAGGAGGAGGAACAATGTGAATTCCTTGGTGCTTTCTCAGCTTGGATGTTTGTTGCAGACATTTTATTACCTAATAGGTAATGTCATCAGTATTAGAAGGGAGAGAGAATTAGCAGAGAGGAGGAGGAGAAGGAGAAGCAAGAGGAGAAGCAAGAGGAGGAGGAGGAGGAGGAGGAAGAAGAAGAAGAGGAAAAACAAGAGAATAACAGACTTGGAAGGGATTTTGGAGGTCTTCTAATCCAGTGTTTCTCAACCTTGACAATTTTAAGGCATGTGGACTTCAACTCCCAGAATTCCACAGCCAGCAATGCTGGCTGTGGAATTCTGGGTGTTGAAGTCCACATGCCTTAAAATTGTCATGTTGAGAAGCACTGTATCTAATCCAATCTCCTGCTCAAGCAGAAGACCCTAGTTCAGGGGTAGGCAACCTTGGCTCTTTTATGACTCGTGGACTTCAACTCCCAGAATTCCTGAGCCAGCATGGCTCAGCTTGGAAACCTCTCCCTTTCCCTTCAGCATGGCTGGCTTAGGAATTCTGGGAGTTGAAGTCCACGAGTCATAAAAGAGCCAAGGTTGCCTACCCCTGCCCTAGTTCATAGGTAACACCATCAGTTCTCTCTTTATACCAAAGTATCTCCTAACCAAGGAACTACCAAGAACATCCCAGTCAACACTGAGAAGTTGACCCTGACCGGTCTATAAACTGACTGGAATCTCCCCAAAACTCTACCATCCTGGTTTTCAGAGGAATAGCATGGTTTGTTGAGGGAAGCTTGGCTATTCGCCCAACCCTTCCCAGACGGAAGCCTTGGGACTCGCTCGCCCCTCAAGTCTGGGACCGGCCAATCTCAGAGGCGCCCAGACTTGAGGTGGGAAGGGATGGAGAGCAGACCGTCTTCCTTCTCCCCACCCAGGATGGCGCTGGCTACGTGGACACCGAGGAGAAGATAAAAGCCATCTGCGAAGGCATCAAGAAGCACCTGAAGATCAAGTCCCCCAAGAGCAGCGTGGTGACCAAGAAGCTCCTGCTGAAGAAGGAACAACAGGGTCATGCGAGTCCGAAACCGGAAGCGAGGCCGGAAGTGAAACTGGAAGCGAAACCGGAAGCGAGGCCGGAAATGAAGGTGGAAGCGAAACCGGAAGTGGAGGCAGAACTGACAGAAGGAACCCTGAAAGATTCACCAGATTCTCCAGAAATGGAAAAGAAAGCAGAAGTGCTCCTCTTGACTGAGACCACCAATGATTTAGAGACCCCCGTCCCCAGGTAATAAGGTGGTGCCCCAAGGATTTAAAAAAAGGGGGGGTTCCTGTCCTCCAATGACCCCCACCCCCATCCCAAATTGAAGGGAAATGATGTCTTGTTCCTGCAGCATGTGAAGGACTTGGAGGGCAGATCGTGATGGGGTCATCCGAAAGGAAGAAGACGCCTGGGTGATGCCTGATGTCTCTCTGTCTCCTAATTTCCCATCCTCACTGCGGAGGATGCGCGGTTAAAGAAAAGGGAAAATCCTTTTGCTGTGGTGTCTTCCATGGGTTTTTAATTTTATTTCTTTCAGGGGAGCTGGGGAGGAAGGAAGGAAGGAAGGAAGGAAGGAAGGAAGGAAGGAAGGAAGGAAGGAAAAGGAAGATGGGAGGGAGGGAGAGGGAAGAAGGAAGGTGAAAGGGAGGGAGGTGGAGGAGGATAGGAAGGAAGGATGGAAGGAGAGGGAAAGAGGGAAGGAGGGAAGGAAGATGGGAGGGAGAGAGGGAGGAAGGAAGAGAAGAAAGGAAGGAAACAAGTAAGAGGGAGAGAGAAGGAGGATAAGGAAGGAAGGAAGGAAGGAAAGGAGGAAGGAAGGAAGGAAGGAAGGAAGGAAGGAAGGAAGGAAGGAAGGAAGGAAGGAGAGAGAGAATTAGATCAGCCAAACCAGTTAGACTAGACAGGATTCATAACCAGATGAGCTAAATGTACTTTATTGTAAATCTCTGTTAACACAATTGTGCAAGTCCGCGATTACAACTCTCCCGCCTCCTCCTAAGAAACCAGGCCAGGCCCTTTTTCCTTCACTCACTCCCTTCCTGAGGGCTCAGCTGTCTCTTATCTGACTAGTCCTCTCCCGAGGTCTTTCCCACATAACGCTGCACTTACAGAACTAAACCCGGTTCAAACATGGTTGCCCCCCAGGACAGGAAACCACAGAGAAGACGGACCAACCGGACAGATTTGGGAGCTCAAGAGATTTACAGCCTGGGGTCCTCACTCTGACTGGATGAGAGCATGAAAGACAGCTTGGTGACTTCCTTCCTTCATTCATTCATTCATTCATTCATTCATCAATCAGACTTCTTAACCACCCATTTCCTAAATGGTACAAGATCTCTTCTCTTCTCTTCCCTCCTCTCCTCTCCTCTCCTCTCCCCCTTTCCCCTCCCCACCCCTGCCTTCCCTTCCCTTTCCTTCTTCTATCTTCCTTTCCTTTCCTTCATCTATCTTCCTTTCTTTCATCTATCTTCCTTTCCTTTCCTTCTTCTATCTTCTTCCTTTCCTTTCCTTCATCTATCTTCCTTTCCTTTCCTCTTTCCCTTTCCCTTCCTTCTTTTCCTTTCTTTTCATACCCAGGTCTCAAACTCCAGCATCTCTGCAGCATCTGCACGCAGCTGCCTCTTAGCCGGTCCTTGTCCGGACCCTTCCCGACATTCCTTATTCGGGCACATCCCCAAGTTCGGCTCCACCGTGACGGCGTGGATGCCATGTTCGCAGAACACACCCTTGACCCTCTGAATCACCGGCCCAAAAGCGGCCACGTCAAGACACACCACATGGGCCGTGGCCACCAAACGGCCACAGCCGTCCAGCTGCCAGACGCGGAGCTGCTGCACGGCCACCACCCCCTCCGTGGCCTGGAGGTGTCTCTCCAAGAGCCACAGATCCAGGCCTTCTGGCATGGCTTGGAGGAGAACCAGAGCCGAGGCCCTCAAGGCGGGCCAGATCAGCCACAGGAAGGCTACGGCAACCACCATCGCCAGCCCGGGATCCACGTACAGCAGCCAACAATCCATTGACAGGGCTGGCAAGACCTCAGACGTTACCCAAAGCTGACACGGATCCTTTGGGCAGGGTTCAAGGCACATGGCGTGTCCCGGGCAGGGAGTCCACCAGAGGTAGATCAGGAGAGAATGCAGGAAAACCGCCAGGGGTCCAAAACAAGCCATCATCCATCCGAGATAAAGAGTCCGCCACGGTCCCGTGGCCAATGCAGGATTCCCTTCCTTCTCTCTGACCAACCAGGTTTGTCTGTGGTTTGAGGATCCGTGGCCCAGAAGATCTGTTGGAGGAACAGAAGGAAGACTAAGACCAGCTTAGTTTGAATTTAAGACACAGTTCCACTTGTGGTATAGGTCCTCCTGCTTGAGCAGGGGGCTGGACTAGAAGACCTCCAAGATCCCTTCCAGCTCTATTCTATTCTATTCTATTCTATTCTATTCTATTCTATTCTATTCTATTCTATTCTATTCTATTCTATTTTCTATTCTGTTCTATTCTATTCTATTCTATTCTATTTTCTATTCTATTCTATTCTATTCTATTCTATTCTATTCTATTCTATTCTATTCTGCATTCTATTATCTATTCTATTATATATTCTATTCTATTCTATTCTATTCTATTCTATTCTATTCTATTCTATTCTATTCTATTCTATATTCTTTACTTTTCTATTCTCTATTTTCTTTTCTATTCTTATTGTATTTCTGTTCTATATTCTATTCTGTGCAAATTTACCTTCCATTTCCTGCTTCCCCATTGGCCCAAACCTTTGTTTGCTACAGCAGGCTCCGACGTCCAGCTTAGCGGGCGCTTTGCAGGGCAAAACCTCCCTGACCAGGTGGATGGGGATGGCCAGGGCCCCGATGCCCATCAGTGCCAGCGGGTGCTGGGTCAGCCGGGGCTCCACCATTCTCCGAAGGGCCTCGGCCAGCAGAGCCAGGCACAACGCGCTCAGCAACACGGCGCTGACCAGGGTGCCGACGACGGGGGCTCGCGACCACCCAAATGTGTTCTTCCAGCTGGCGTAAGCACCGGCCGCCGTGCCCAGCCGGGCGTCCATCAAGCAGACCGCCAGGGCCAGCGTGCCTTCCAAGGTGTGGAAGGCGCAAGCCTGCAAAAGCAGCGAGGCCGTCACGCGGCTGGCCACCATCTCCGCCAGGAAGAGAGTGACCAACAGGTAGAGCTGGCCCAAAGTGAAGTCTGGGCTGCCCACCAACCAGGAAGGCAGGCTGGCGAGGGAAAACTCCGGCGTCTTTCTCAGGTGGGCTGCCATCTGCAGCTTCCGGTCAGTTCTTGGTAGACCCCTCGTTCGGTGCCAAGCAGTGCCAGGGTCTCAGCCTTGCAGCCCACCCATTGTGCCTCTCCTGGGTCCTGGCCTCTTCAGATCAACGCCTGTGGGCCTCTTTGCTGCTGTGTGTCTCTTCCCAGCTTCTCATTCCCAGGGGGATTTGGTCAGCAGCTGCTGCGGGGAGTCCTGGCACGCAGCCCTGGCTGGGATTCCAAGAGGCCATTCTCTTGTGATTTCCCCCTCTTTCTCTTGGACCCGTGCCCGGCCATCCACCAGCTGCAGAAAGGCGGCCAACCTTATCAGTATGCATGGGAGTCTTGCTAGGAGAGGAACAGGCAGATCCAACGGGATGTGGAGGGGGGGTTTGAAGTTGATTTTGGTTTTTGTTTATTGCACTTAATGGTTTAGTGTATAGCATTTATGGAGGTTGTGCAATTACTGATATGCAACACTAATAACAGAATCACAGAAGAGATTCGTGGAAGGGACCTTGGAGGTCTTCTAGTCCAGCCCCCTGCTCAAGCAGAATAATCATAGAATAACGGAGATGGAAGGGTCCTTGGAGGTCATCTAGGCCAGCCCCCCTGCTCAAGCAGGATACCCGACACTGTTTCAGACAAATGGCTGTCCAGTCTCTTCTTGAAAACCTCCCGTGTTGGCACACCCAGAGGTTCTGGAGGTGAGCCCTTCCAGGGATTGATTGTTCTCACTGTCAGGGAATTCCTCCTTCATTCTAGGTTGCTTCTCTCCTTGATTAGTTTCCATTTTTTGCTTCTTTGCTTCTTGTCCTGCCTTTGGGGGACCCTCCCCTTTGGAGGGGGAAGCCCCTTAGATATTGGATATCTAATATCTAATAAAACCCATTTATATATAATTTAAATAAACATCAGCATAGATAGATAGATAGATAGATAGATAGATAGATAGATAGATAGATAGATAGATAGATAGATAGATAGATAGATAGAAGATGATAAAGAGATGATAGATAGATAGATAGATAGATAGAGATAGAAAGATGATAGATAGACATAGATGATAGAAAGAAAGATAGAGAGAGATAATAGAAAGATGATAGATAATCTATCTATCAATCTATCGATCATCTTTCTATCATCTCTATCATAGACAGATAGATAGATAGATACATAGACAGAAGATGATAAAGAGATGATAGATAGATACAGAGAGATAGAGAGATGATAGACAGAAGATGATAAAGAGATGATAGATAGATACAGAGAGATAGAGAGATGATAGACATAGATGATAGAAAGAAAAAAAGATAGATGATAGATAGATAGATAGATAGATAGATAGATAGATAGATAGATAGATAGATGATAGATAGACAGACAGATGGACAGATAGATAGAATGTGAGTACAACACATTAAAACTCTGTTCAATAGGACAACCTCTGAAAGTAAAAGCGTCTAAGACAAAGTCAGGACAGCTAAAATGCAAATACATTTTAATTACAATGAATGTAATGAGGGCCAATCAGGGTTCATGGATCTTCTGTGCCAAAAGGCAGCCTGTGTTTGTTTGTGTGTGTACGTTCTGTATGTGTTTGTGTGTGCCAGGCCAGGGAGGAGGACCTGGGCAAAGGGCCAGGGGACCCAAAGAGCTGAGAAAAGCTGGAGTAGCTGAACTGGAAGGATTTGCTGGCCCCGAATTCACCTTTTCACAATCAAAGAGTCTGATTGTTTATTCGGATGAGTCAGATTTGTACCCAGGCTGGACAGAGAATAGCTGAGCGACCTTCACTCAAAGACACAGAAAGCTTTAACTCTTTGCAGGAGCAACACCACAAGCCAGCCTGCCTAAGATGGATAAGTAAACTGGGATTAAACCAATCGGGGTTTAGTGTGTATGCAAACCTAGGCTAGGATGCACGCAATGAGCTGACATTTCGCCAATTGAGGGGAGCGTTTCTCAATCTGAGCAATATGAAGATGGGTGGATTTCAACTCCCAGAATTCCCTTCCAGCATGTTTTAAGATGGGGGGCATAAACTCCCAGAATTCCCCAGCCAGCCTGCTTTAAGATGGATGGACATAAACTGCCAGAATCCCCCAGGCAGCAAGCTTTAAGAGGGGTGGACTCCAACTCCCAGAATGCCCCTCCAGTGTGAGAATTGGGGACTTCTGGGAGTTAAAACCCCACCAATCTTAACCATTGCTGAAGCTGAGAAACACCAGCTTAGCTAGGGCATGTTGCACTCAATAAACCTCTATTTAGCCAATCGTAGTTTGCTTTGGGGGGGGCGTCTTGCAAAAAACCCGAACGCCGCTTTCAATAAACCGCCATTAAGCCAAAAACTGCAGTTTGGGGGCTGTCGTGCGGAAAAAAAAAAAAAAAAAGCGGAAAAAAAGCCAGCGGCCGCGAACGGCCGCGAGAGGGCAGCAAAGAGACGCTTGGCGCGAAGGCGAAGCGCGGAGGCGAAGGCGAAGGCGCGGCGCGTCCCTCCGCGGCCACCGTCGCCTCTTCCGGCATCCCTCCCTCCCACGTGACCCAAACAGCCTCGCGCTTCCGGGGCCTTCCTTGCCGCCGCTTCCCGCTTCTTCGCCGGGGCCGCCGAGCCGGAGCCGCTGGTGAGCGCCTCGCCCCGGTCTTCCCTTCCCGGGCAGGGCAGGCTGGGCTCGCGCGGGCCGGGTGGGGGGAAGAGCGTGGGGTCTCCTCCGGGGCTGCTCCCGAGGCCGGACTACAAGGCCCATCGCCCGCCGCCGCGGCTGGAGGGGGCCCGGCCTAACCCATAATCCCAAGCCAGGCTAATGCGACCTCCCTCCTTCCCTCCCACGTGGGTGGGACGACGGCCTTTTGCATTTCCCTCCCCCGGGGCTGGCATTCCTAAAGTCTGGAGAGACTACAAAGCCCATCACCCCCTCAATCGGCAGCCAGTCCCCCTCCTATCTGCCTACCACCCACCATCCCCGGCCTGGATGGTGGTTTTGCATTGTGGGGCGGGGGAGGCGGCCGTCGTGCCACCAGTTTCCCCCCCCCCTCCGAGGCTTCTGCCTCCCCTCCCCTCCAGTTGGGCTGGATTACAAGACCTATCCTCCCCTGCCAGCCCAGCCATTGGTTTGGGGCTCCAGTCTGTATGGGGAATGCCCCCCCTAGAAATCCCTCCCTCCCCCTTTGCATAATGATGTATACTGGGGTCAGATTGAGAGAAAGGGCCAATTGGGCTGGATCACAAGACCTATCCTCCCCTGCTAGGGCAGCCATTGGTTTGGGGCTCCAGTCTATATGGCGAATGAAACACCCCCCCCATAGAAATCCCTCCCCCCCACTCTTTCCTCTGCATAATGGTGTATACTGGGGCCAGATTAAGAGAGGGCCAAATATTTGATATATAATAAATATGATAATATAGTTAATATTTGGGGAGGGCCAATCAGCCCCTGAGCAGGACAGCCACATAAATAAATAGATTTTATCCTATTCAGCCAAAATCATCTTCCCTCCAGCAACTGAACAAACTAAACTTCAAAGCTATTCCGCCCCTAAATGTCAAAATTTCTCCTAATCATCAAGAATGCAATTCTTGGGTTTTTTTCCATATGGGAAAGAGAGAGAATTAATTCTACTTTCATTTTATCCCGTGAGCAAACAGGGATTTAAATCTAGGTTTCCTCAACAATCCCTGTGGCTTTTGCTGAGGTTCATTCAGCCTTGGTGATTTCCTTCCCCAAATGAAGGATCCGTTTATAGAGAGATCCATCAACCCTTCTGGGTTTTTTTGGGGGGAGGGGTCTCCCCAAATTCTCAGGGCAAAGGCTGAAAGAGTGTTTTGCAGGGTGATTTTTGCTCTTTGCTTGGTGCCTGTTGAAAAGATTCCCTTTGAATAATGAGATGGGTGGCATAGCAATTTAAATAATACATAAAAAGTGGGATCGGGAGCTGGAAATTCAACATTTTTTTTCTCTTCAGGAGCTAATCTTTGTCTTCTGACAGAATTGCCTTCAGGGCAGGAGCTTATATATCTAGTCACAGAAAAAAAAAATCTTTCCAATGAGAGAATGTTAAGTTTTGAATCTTAATATTTCTGAGCCTCAGATAAAGAATCTAACATTGGTGAGGGCAGAATCTGAAGAACACATTATTGTCCTTTTTTTATTATTGTGGGCACATTGGAACACATGAAAAATGAGATTTTGTTGCCTGCTTTCAAAAGCGTGCACATACATGACACACATACAGACATGCTATATATATTTCCAACACTGGAAGTTTTTAAGAAGAGACTGGACAGCCATTTGTCTGAAATGCTACAGGGTTTCCTGCCTGAGCAGGGGGTTGGACTCGATGACCTCCAAGGTCCCTTCCAACTTTATTATTATTATTATTATTATTATTATTATTATTATTATTATTATATACATACCGCAACCAGGGAAGGCTGCGATAAGGACAAACCCATTTTTGCAGTGAAATACAGTCTGACGGATAAAACCCACAGCGTGTCAAAGGCCTAATGTCTTTTTTATTATTATTTTTATTATTATTTTGCAGAATTTGCTGGCAGTGACGGTTGTAAGGCTGGCCTGATGGAGAGCACGGCGTTGGAAAGTTTAATTGAGATGGGCTTCCCGCAGAACCGAGCGTATGTCTCCATCTGGAAAAAGTGTGGGAACGTGTGTGGGAGGACTCCAGAGCTTATTTAAGCAAGCGGGTTGTGAAAATGCACACCTGTAGCTTGGGGGAGGGTTTTGTTTTTGTTTTTGTTTTTAAACAAGGAGCGTAGCTGGATTTTTACGGAGGCTTTTCTGGACTGTGAGGCAGCTGGATGTAGAGAAAACATGGAAAAACAGAACTGTGGGGTCCTTGGTGATCTCTGAGCTGGGTGGTTTTGCTGGAGACGTTTCATGACCCAGCTAGGGAACGTCATCAGTGCTGGAAGGGAGGAGGGTTTTCTCCCTGTTGATACACAGTGGCTTGACCTGTCAGTGTTGCTGGGGGTATTCTTGGTTAGATGGTTGTTTATTGAGTTGTAAAGTGACAACACTAAAGGCAAGCTACTTGTATATAAATAGAAAGTAACCCCCACCACTACTCTTCCAGCACTGATAATGTTCCTTAGTTGGATCTTGAAACATCTCCAAGCCAGCAAGCTTAGAGGGCATTAAGGACCCTACAGTCCTCCTCCTCCTCCCTGCAAACCCCCCTCCTAGTACTGATGGTGTTCCCTAGTTGGGTCTTGAAACATCTGCAAGGAAACCATCCAGCTCAGAGAGCACCAGGGACCCCACAGTTCAACCCCGGGCCGCAAACTGTCGCTTCCATCAGAAACGAAGCATCACCGCATGAATTTTTCCTTGTTGCTTTCCTTGCGACCGTCTTTGTTCCTCAAGGAGCTGTCAGAGCGGCGGAGTCGTCCTTATTTGGGGGAGGGAGAGCGGGAAAACGGGGTGCAAAATCCTGGGCTTTCCATGGGTGTGTGTGTGTGTTGAATTCCACGCTTTCTCTTCCCCAGGGAGAAGGCCCTGGCGTTGACCGGGAACCAGGGGATCGAACAGGCCATGGATTGGTGGGTATGCTCTCCACCCGTCCCTTTCTCTGCAGACGCCCTCCTTCCTCCCCCCCCCTCCCCTTCTGAGCGGCGCCTCTCTCTCTGACCCAGGTTGGTGGAACATGAGAACGACCCCAGTCTGGACGATCCCTACGTGGCTCCGCAAGGCCACGTTCTGGACGCCGAGGAAACCCCTGAAGGAACGACGCCGGATTCGGTGGAGGGTGGATCAGGTCAGAACAAATCTTGTGTGTGTGTATGTGCTGGCTGCCCTCGGCGCAGGTGGTCCTCGACTTACAACAGTTTAGTGACTGTTCAAAGTGACAACACACTAAAAATTACTGTTTTTATTGTGCTTATGATTGTTTTTATTTGCCTGGTCCCTTGAAAAGGCCGTAAAAGAACTCCCCCCCCCCAATAGGTGAGCTGGCTGAAGGAGAGACGCAGCAGCCCCTGACGGAGGAGGAGAAGCAGGAACAGACAAAAAGGTTTGGCCTTCCTTCCCTTCCTCCTTCCTTCTTTCCTTCCTTCTTTCCTTCCTTTTCTCCCTCCCCTCCTTTTCTTTCTCCTCCCTCTTTCCTTTCTTTCCTTCCTCCCCTCTCTTCTCTTTTTCCTTCCCTCCCTCCCTTTTTTCCCTTCCTTCCTTCCTTCCTTCCTTCCTTCCTTCCTTCCTTCCTTCCTTCCTTCCTTCCTTCCTTCTCATTGCTTCCTTCCTTCCCTCCCTTCTTCCCTTTCTTTCTCCTCCCTGCTTCCTTCCTTCCCTCCCTTCTTTCTCCTCCCTCCTTCCTTCCTTTCCTCCCTCCCTCCCCTCCCTTTCTTTCTCCTCCCTCTTTCCTTTCTTTCCTTCCCTCCCTTTCTCCTCCCTGCTTCCTTTCTTCCTCCCTCCCTCCCTCCCTCCCTCCCTCCCTTTCTCCTCCCTGTTTCCTTCCTTCCTTCCTCCCTCCCTCCCCCCCCTTAATCTTTCCTGTCTTTTCTCCCTCCCGGGATAACCCCCCCCCAACGGTTCCTTCCTTTCCCCCCAGGATGATGGAGCTGATTTCCCAGAAGCAGAAGGAGCGCGAAGAGCGGGAGAAGCGGGAGAGCATCGAGCGGGAGAAGCAGCGCCGGAAACAAGGCCAGGAGCTGCTCCTCCTCCGCCAGAAGCTGCAGGAGGACGAGATGAAGAAGCTGGCCGAGGAGCGCCGGAGGGAGAAGCTGGAGGAGAAGCTGGCCAAGTGAGGGGGGGCCTGGGCGGGGGGGGGCGGGTGTCAAAGAGCGTGGGCGTGTACACCAGGAGGAATCCGGGGGCAAATCCCACTCTAAACCTCAACCTTTCTGCCTTTTAGGACTTCAACTCCCAGAATCCCCCGGCCAGCCTCCTTTTAAGGGGGTGTGGGCGGCTGCTGGCTGGCTGGCTGAGGAATCCTGGGAGTTGAAGTCCAGCCATCTCAAAAGTTTTTAAACGCTGCTTAAACAGGAGGGGGAGCTTGGGACTACGCCTCCCAGCATCCCTCAGTCCTGGCCCTGTTGGCCTCTTGGCTGCCGGGAAGCTGCTCAATTGTGGGCCTGGAGGTGGAAGGGGGGGGGCTGAAGCATTGCATTCTGTCCCTCTGCTTTCTCTTCGTCCCACGGTCCGTCCCGTCCCCCCCCCCCCCGACGTTCTTCCCATCCTTCCAAGATCTCCAGCATTGGTGGATGTCATTTCCACCCCCCCCCAACTCTGAAATGAATAGGGATCCTTCCAGCATTGACACACACACACACACACACCTGTTCCTTTTTTCAGGCAGCGAGTGCGAGAGAAGATTGAACGGGATAAGGTGGAGAGAGCCAAGAAGGTGAGGAAAGAAAATGTTTTTTTTTTAAACTTTTATTTAGACTAGTCTTACGGTTTTCTTCCTCTCTCCTTCCTTCCTTCCCTCCCTCTCTCCCTATTCTCTTTCATCCCTTCCTTCCTTTGCCTTTCTTTCTTTCTTTCCTCCTTCCTTCCCTCCCTCTCCTCTCCCTATTCTTCCTTCTCCCTTTTCCTTCCTCCCTTCTTCACTCTCTTCCTATTCCTTCCTCCTCTTCCCTTTCATCTCCCTCCCATTCCTTACTCTTCCTTCCTTCCCTTTCCTCCTTCCTCCTTCCTTCTCCCTGTTCTTCCTTCTTCACTCCCTCTTCCTATTCCTTCCTCCTCTTCCCTCCCACTCCCTATTCTTCCCTTCCTTCCTTCCCTCCTTCCTTCTCCCTATTCTTCCTTCCTTCCTCTTCATGCATTCCTATTCCTTCTTCTCTTTCCTTTCTTCCCTCCCACTCCTTATTTTTCCTTCCTTCCTTCCCCATCTCCCTTTCCTCCTCCGTCCCTCCCTCCCTTCTTTCCTTCCCTCCCTCATCCTAGCTAGGGAATTATGGGAGTTGAAGTCAACTCGTCTCAAAGTTACTGAGGTGGAGAGACTCGGGCTTAGGGATTGCACTGCTTGGCGGGTGACCTTTGCTCCCCTCCCTGGTTCTCGCCCCCCCCCCCTAGTTTGGCTGCAGCAGTGCCACCCAGGCCTCCGCCCTGCCTGAGCAGGTGGACCCGGTGCTCATCTCCTCCCCCAGCCAGGAGCCCCCCGTCAAGCGGGAATACGATCAGTGCAAGATCCAGGTAAGGCGCTGGGAACTTGGGATCCGGATGCCTCTTGTTTTACTCGCAGCAAAGTCTGAAATGGAGATAAAAGGACTCCTTTTTGTACAGGCAGTCCTCGACTCAAAGGGGTTCGTTTAGTGACCGCTCAGAGTTAACGACGGCATTAAGTGACTTGTGGCCGTTTTCCACACTTAAAAATGCCTGTTGTGGCACTCCCAGCGATCCCGTGGCTGAAATTCGGACCCTTGGTCCATGGCTTCTATTTACGACGGTCGCAGTGGCCCGGGGATGTCGCGCAATCCCCTTTCGTGACCGTCCTGACCAGCAAAGTCGATGCTCCCAACAGGTGAGACTCCTGGACGGCACCTCCCTGACCCACACCTTCAAGGCCAGGGAGCAGCTGGCAGCCGTGCGGCTGTACGTGGAGCTGAACCGCCAGGATGGCGGGGAAGACCCTTTTCACCTCCTGACGAGTTTTCCCCGGCGGGTCTTCACCGAGGACGACATGGAGAAGCCCCTGCAGGAGCTGGGTGAGTTTGGGCTCTGATGGAGGCATCCCACGCTTTGCCTCAGAGTCTTCACCCCTTAAGGGCCAGGCAGGACCCCCAAGCATTAAACAGAGAGAGGGGGGGCGGGTGATAGATAGGTAGATAGATAGATAGATAGATAGATAGATAGATAGATAGATAGGCAGACAGACAGACAGACAGACAGACAGACAGACAGACAGATAAGATGTAGGTAGGTAGGTGATAGAGGCAGATACTGGTAAATAGATGACAGTGGTATAGATAGATAGATAGATAGATAGATAGATAGATAGATAGATAGATAGATAGATAGATAGATAGAGGTAAATAGATGATAGATAGTGGTACATAGAGGTACATAGAGATAGATAGATAGTAGATAGATAGTTGTATAGATAGATGATGGATGGATAGTGAGATAGATAGAGGTAAATAGATGATAGTGGTAGATAGATCGATGGATGATGTAGATAGTGATAGATAGATAGATAGATAGTGGTAGATAGATGATAGTGGTAGAGATAGATAGTAGATAGTGGTAAATAGATGATAGTGGTAGATAAGATAGATGATAGAGGTATAGTGGTAAATGATAGATGGATAGAGTGATAGTGATGGATGGATAGTGATAGTGTAGATAGATGATAGTGGTAGAGATAGATGATGGATGGATAGTGGTAGATAGATATAGGTAGGTATATAGTGGTAAGTAGGTAGATAGATTATAGTGGTAGATAGATGATAGATAGATATAGAGATAGGTAGATAGTGGTAGATGGATGGATGGATAGTGATAGATAAACCAACCTTTATTGTCATTTTTTATTGCAGGCACAACGGCATACATTAAAAATGAAATTTAGTTGCTTGCTCTCAAAGCGTACACTTACATAACACACATTTAAACATACTATATACAACATATGTCTAGACCTACACCCTTACATATAAGTAACATAAACATATATTTTTTCCCCCTTCCTCTTTTTCTCCAGGACTGGTGCCTTCCGCCGTGTTGATAGTGGCAAAGAAGGGCAACAGCTGAGTGCCTCTCTTTGCTTGTGACGGTTGCGGCTTTCCTTCCTTCGCACCGATTGACGGAGGCTGACCTAACCTCGTCACCAGGTGCCACCGTAGTGCGCCAGCCCCTCCTCTCCCCAGAGACTCTGAAACAGCAGCCCTTGACCCAGGGACACCGAAACAGACACTGTGTGGGTAGAAGAGTTGTAGAGGACCCAGCGTTTTGCAATTGGATAACCCCCCCCTCGAATAAAACCTCTTCACTCTGGTGTGCCCTTGGTGGTTTCCTTTCTCACTGGATCTAATCTGCCGGCAGGCAGCCCTTCCCAAGTTCGCTCTCTCACACGCACATCCAGTTGTGAGCCCCCAAAATACCTGGCACTGTGAGGTAGACTGCCTCGGAACGAGGAGGCCGGATTGCAGCTGAAAACTCGCACAATCCAGATGTACCTGTTTCCCGTAACAAGTGGGAGCCGAAATTCCAAATTATCCACTGTGACCGTGGGAGTTGAAGTCCACAAGTCATAAAAAGGGCCAAGTTGGAAGACCTTTCCCAGAGTTCCTCAGCCAGGCACACTGGCTGAGGAATTCTGGGAGTTGGAAGTCCACAAGTCATCAAAGGGCCAAGTTTGAAGACCCCCGACGTTGAGGATCAGTTTCACAGGCCAAGCAAAGAGAGAAGACACACAAAACACATGGCAAAATTAGAAGTGTTTTTTTTTCTATTCATCCAAAGAAGCATTTTACTGCAATATAGCAAAATATAGACAATATAGGTTCTTCTGTTTACTGAATGGAATCAGTTCCACATCCTTCTTGAATCGTGACTTGACCGTTTTGACACAGGAAACAAAAAAAAAAAAGCAACTGCAAGCAGCCGTTTTCCATGGAAGATAAAACCCGCAATATTTCTGTCTTATCTTAATGTGGATCCCAGGACATCCCAAATGAAAGATTTCCCTCTTTTAGATCTTGGAAAACCTTTGCTGATGAAGTACGTCTTTCCCGTTTTACTTCGGCTGGATGGGATCCAAGATGACTATGACTGCCCAAGTGGAAAGGCCTGAAAAGACACAAAAATAGTTGTCAGCAAAGGGGGCGCAATCAAGTTGGCGGATTGATCACTTGTGTTCGGCAAAGAATTATTAGCCCCACCCTCCCCAGGAATGGACAGCTATATAAATCCAATGCCATAATCATTGATAATATATTGACACTAAGATAGTAAAAATATTTTGAAAATATTACAGGCCAAGTTGGTCTGTAGTAGTGAAGCTAGAAACCAGGAGACTGGGAATTCTAGTCCCAACTTAGCTACGAGAGACAGCTGGGGGACTTTGGACAAATCACCAAGAGACACTGAGTTCTAGTCCTGCCTTAGGCATGAAAGCCAGCTGGGTGACTTTGCATCAATCACCAGGAGACGGTGAATTCTAGTTCCATCCTAGCCATAAAAGCCGGCTGGGTGATTTTGAGCCGTTTACTACCATCTTAGGCATGAAAAAAAAACCTGCTGGATGATTTTGGGCTAATCCCTCCCTTTCAACCCAGCCCGCCTCACATGGTTGTTATGGTGAAAAAGAGCAGGAGAACGAAGCGTTGTCTACTGCCTGGAGTTACTTATAAAGTAATAAAGGAGGGATGAAAAAAAAAGGAAAAAATCTAATCAATAATAACAGCCTCCTCTTTCTGAATGAAAATCTTATTCCGAAGGCGCTAGTCCTCGTGATTCAGACACTAGACACCACTACAATCCTGGCTAACAAGCTTAATATTAAATTCTTGCGACCTGGTGGCCGAGCCGCGTCATTGCACCCCCTGCAAAAAAAACCCTCCAGCGAGGAATGAGCTCCGTTCTGCAAGCAAGAAGGCGTTGCACGTGTCAACCTTGCACGTCCGAATCTTCCCCACCCCACACCCGGGTTACCGATGGCGAAAACCAGCCGGAAGACGTCGAAGACCTTTCCGGGCCTCCTTTGCCGCAAGGACTGGCGGACGCCCATGTAGACCCAGACCCCGGAGGCCAGCAGCCCCCCGCCCGTCAGCATGCGGCAGCTGAAGCAGGACCAGAAGGCGGATTTCTTGGGGGCCGCCGGGGAAGAACCCGCCACCACGCCGCTCCCGGGCTGGGCCGCCATGAGCCGCTCCAACCGGATACTGGAAGCGCGGAAAGGAAGGTCGCCGGGGAAGGACAAAAACAAGGGACGTCCGACCTCTATAAAACTCCGGTTGGGCAACGGGGCTCCTTGCCGTAGGTTCCCCCTTCTCCCCCTTACTCCCATTTCTTTTCCTTCCTTTCTTCTCCTTTTCTCTCCCTTCCTTTCTCCCATCTTTTCCTTCCTTCCATTTCCTTTTCTCTCTTTTCCTTTCTCCTCCCCTTCTCCCATCTTTTTCTTCTTTCCTTCCTTTTCCTTTTGTCTCCCTTCCTTTCTCCCATCTTTTCCTTCCTTCCTTTTCCTTCTCTCTTCCTTTCTCCTCCCCTTCTCCCATTTTTTCCTTCCTTTCCTCTCCCTTCCTTCCTTCTTCCTTTTCTCTCCCTTCCTTTCTCCTCCCCCTTTCTGCCATCTTTTCCTGCCTTCCTTCTCCTTCCTTTCTTCCTACCTACATATGCATATTAGCAGTATTAGTGATTAAACTGCAGTTAAAATAGTTAACCAGCTTTAACTATATATTTATAAATATATAAATAAGTTATTAAAGCACAGCTATGAAAATTAAGTTGCTAAATGCCTTACATAAAACACTAGTAACTATATATTTACAAATACATAAATGTTAATAAACTGCAGCCATCATATGGCTTCCGCAGTTTTTCTACCGTAAACTCACTTATCAGAAGCATTTCTGTTCTTGAGCATCTCTCTATCAATTTCTAGATTAATATTTCAAAATTTCTATGTTAATATTTTACCTTGTTTCTTTTACTTTGTCACCTCTAGGCAAGATGGGCAGCTTATAAATTTAAATAAAATAAACTTTTCAGGACGAACCAGACACTAAGCTAGCAACAGGCAAAACATTTTTTTTGTTGTTGTTGCAGCTTGATGTGTGAATTCAAAGAGCCAGGCAAAGACAAAAGGATGACCACGCTGGGCCATCCTAAGGACGTGCATTTGTCTAAGGTCCATTTTTTGATTTTGCCAGACATGAAACACACAGAGAATGACACTCCAAGTGCCCTTTTTAATTTATGAAGACAGCTTACCAAGCAAGCCGCAGAAGGACCCCAAGAAATAAACGGGTCGAAGGAAAAATGTGGTTTTTCATTACAGAGTCACAACACTGTGCAGTCAAAGCAGCTCTGTCGAGTCACAGCCGTTGCTACTTCTTCCAAGAGAAAGGTTTCCGGGCCCAATTCTCATCAGTCGATGCAGCCTCTTTAAGGATTTCCATTATCAAGGCGTTCTGTCGTTGTGTGTCCGTAGAGTGCTGGCTGGGCTCCCGGAATTTCTGTGGGGAGAACAAAGATGTGAGGAAGACAAAGCAAGGTTTTTGGACATCCCCGTTGTGTGGATCTGTACATCACCTGAGGTGGACAAACTACTTGTTGTTTGTGAAATAAGCCACATCTCTTCTCCTAAATAGTCAGAAAAGATTCTAGTCCTCATGGTTCTGAATATGATCTTCTTTAAGAGGCTAATCCTTGTGCTTCTGAATAGGATATGTTATTTAAGGTGCTAATCTTCGTGTTTCTGAGTAGAATCTTATTTAAGATGCTAGTCCCTGTGGTGATCTAAAGTGCTAGTTTGGTGTAGGTGTGAAGGTATTGATGAAATGAAATAAGAATTTAATAAGCAAATAAGTTTAATGAATGAAATAAAAAAAGCCTGGTACTTCTGAATGCGATCTTATTTAAGGCACTAGTCCTTCTGATTCAGAACTGGATCTTACACAAGGCACTAGTCATGATTCAGAACAAGGTAACTTTTTTCCTTCAATGTCACGCAAGGCACTAGTCATGATTCAGAATAGGGTCTATATGCAAGGTGCTAGTCCACGTGGGGACTTTATGCAAGGCACTAGTTTTCATGATTCAGGCACTAGTCCTGCTGGGAACTACGCAAGGCGCTAGTCCTCGTGATTCAGAACAGGGTCTTTATGCAAGGTACTAATCTGCATGATTCAGAACAAGGCCTTATGCAAGGCGCTAGTCCTGCTGGGAACTTTACACAAGGCATTAGTCCTCGTGATTCAGAACAGGGTCTTGACGCGAGGCGCTAGTCCTCGTGTTTTAAAGCAGCACCGTAGGCCTCCCCCTATTTCCTGACCTTGCTGAGCTTCGCCGACCGCACCTCGTCGGACGGCCACAGCTGCAAGAGCAAGAGACCCCCACCGAAGATGCCCAACGCGGCGGCCACCGCCTTAACGACGTGCCCCTGGATGGCCATGGCGGCGGGCCGCGGCGCTTCTTCCCGGAAGCCGAAAGGGGGACAGGAAGCGGCGCGGGACCACCATAGAGAGCACAAGGGCGTCCGGCCGGAGCGCCACGCGCGGAGCGTGCAGCTCAAGCACAAAAGAAGAGACGCTTGTTTCTCGGGTATTGACCGCCCTCGTGTGGCGGCCTGAGGAATCTTGCTTTTTTTTTTTTTTTTTCAGCGCCCAAGCCTCACGGCGGAGGATTTGCATTCAGGATGCTGCCGTTTTTGCCCCTCTTTGCAACGGCGTTTCACAACGTGGGCAGCTTGAAGAGGGTTGGGCTTCAACTCCCAGAATTCCCCAGCCAGCATGTCCTCCCACCCTAAAGCATGCTGGCTGGGGGATTCTGGGAGTTGAAATCCACCCATCATAAAATGGCTGACAAGCCCTGCCTTAAGCAACTTTGCGGACCTCTGTGGAGTCCAGAGGCTCCGGCAGTTGGTCCTTTAACCAGGTTTCTCTGAAAGCAGCTGGAGATGGCTCCCAAATAATAGCTATTATCCACACCTCAGGGGGTCAAGGCTTATCTCCTTTTCTCCCGCCCTGCTCGGTGAGATTACTGATATTTCTCTGAGCTCCTTAGCTCTCACTGAAATTTCCATGAGCTCAGAAGGAGATTAAGTCGCCTGGTCCACTTCAGAGGGTGACTCCAGCCCTGATTCTTCTCCAGCCTTCCTTCCTTCTGCTAACTGAGGCCAAAGGATGAGCTGCCGTTAGCTTCCAAAATTTAGACCAGAGCTGTTTTGATGCAAGAAAAGGTAAGCAATATTGGGGGGGGGACATATGGAGATGGGACGCTTGGGGGGTCAAAATTAGTGTCTGCTAAAAGCTGCTGGGATTCATCTCCTTTTCTCTCCTCTGATTTCTCTGATCTTGCAAACTAGAAGAGGGTATGTGCATGGCTCTTGTTGATCTGCCTTTAACCAAGTCTGGGGGTTTGGGTTGTTTTCTTGTAGATGTTTCATTACCCAAATAGGTGATGCCATCAGTGCTAGATGGGAGTGGGGTCTGTGGAGAGGAGGGGGAGGAGGAGAAAGAGGTGTGTTGGGAGGAGGACTGTTTTCTTGCAGGCATTTCCTTATCCAGCTAGATAACATCATCAGTGCTAGAAGGAAGGGGGGGGCTGCAGAGAGGAAGAGGGGGGGAGGAGGAAGAGGATAACTGTGGGATCCTTGCTGCTCTCTGAGCTTACTAGTTTTCTGGCAGACGTTTCATTACCCAACAAGGTAACGTTATCAGTGCTAGGAGGGGTAGGGGTTTATGAGGAGGATTGTGGGCTCCTTGGTGTTCTCTGAGCTCGCTGGTTTTCGTGCAGACATTTCATCACCCAACTAGGTAACATCATCAATGCAAAGAGGGAGAGAGGTTTGCTGTGTTTACATAACAAGCACCTTGCCTTATCAGCACTGTCGGTTTACAACTCAGGGAAAAACAGCCTGATCAAGGAAAAACCCCTCCCACTAATGCTGACAGCACAAACCTCTACAGCAGTATCTGCTTGGGGAATTCTGGGAGTTTGAAGTCCACCCATTTAAACATTACCCACTTTGAAAACAGTGATTTAGCCCCTGGACCTCCCGTTTCTCATGGGCCACACACCAGAGCTGCAGCTTAGCCAAAAACAGATGTGCGTCTTTCAGCTTTGCTGCAAATAACTCCTGCTTGTGTGGGGGGGGGGTTGGACTAGATGACCTACAGGATCCCTCCCAACTCTGTTATTCTAATTCTCACTTTCTGGCAAGCCACAGGCCAGACTGTCTCCTATTAAGGTTGCCCCACGGCAAGATGATCTGAAAAGGGGGGGGTCCTCTTCTGGCTGACCTTCTCCTCTGCCCCAGGATGACCTTGCGAAAAGGCCAAAGGCCTCTTTGAGATATCAATCTGGACATTTATCTCTTGATGGCCACTAATCCTCCTTCAAGCACCCGCCTTGCTTCAACGCTTGGGAGGATGGTTTCCAGGAGCCGCAGCCAAGGAAAGAGAAACGAGATCGATCTAGATGATCGGTGTAGCTTGAAAGGAAGGCACTACGATTCCTATCATCCCCAGCCAGCCGTGGGGTGGGTTGAGAGCCGGTCCGAGTGCAGCTAATCACCCTCGGATGGATTTGCGCTTTTAATGTGGACCGCTAGATGCCAATTCTTCTCCTTTTTGGTTGTACAGTACAGTGGTGTTTTTTTTTTCTCCGCCGCTTTTATTTGTGAGCTGCTAAAACCCGAGAGAGAGGCCGTCCTCATTTAGTGACTGCCTTGTTTCACGACTGGTTGCAGTTGCAATGGTGCTGAAAAAAGTCACTGTGTGACTTGGTCCTCCCGTTGACCACCTTCGCGGGACTGTCCAGCAAAAGGAAAGCGTAACTCAGGTCCTGGGCATGGCTGCGGTTTCTGCTTACTGACCGCTCCACTTTATGACCAAACGGCCAGTTGCATCTAATTGTGGGCGCTAAACGAGGGCTGCTTGCGTTTTTTGCTGCCTCCACAGATGCGAACGTGATGGAAATTGTCCAGAAGTGTCAGAATCCCAGGACTTCGGCTGAGGAACACGGTCCTTATCGGAGTCCGGCGCAGGATTCGAATCCAGTGCCAAGCAGCCAGCCGGATCTAAATGCCAGCCAAGAAATGCAGTGGAGCTTGGCCAAAGAGGATTGCACTTGCTCCTATCCTTCTCTGAACAGGCAGGTAAGGCTCAGTGAGTTCGAGGCCCGCCTTAAGCATGAAAAGCGACTTTGGGCCAGTCACTCAGCCCAAGCTACGTCACAGGATTGTTGTGGTGGAGAACAAGGAGAAAGTGGATATGTTCACCTCCTTAAGTTATTTGCAAAATATAATAAAGCTGGGATACAGATAATAAAAAAATAATTAATAATAGAGAAAAGAATGGAATGGATTAGATTAGAACGGAATGGAATAGAATGGAACAGAATAATAGAAATATATATATAACATAGCATAAAATAAACAGCCCGTCTCTTCTCCGGCTGGTCCCCTTGGTGTTTTTTGTTCCCTCCCCCAGGACTTTCTGACTCCCCCACAAGACCTGGGGTGGGACCTCTCAAGGAGTCCCCCCCTGGACACGGGCCCTCTCTGCGAAGAGATGACCTCCCAGGGTCATCCAGAGCTTCTGGACAAGGCGGAAAGGCTTTCGGAACGGTGGCCTTGTGAGAAGACACCCTACAAAGAAGGTCTGGTGTTCCAGAAGACCCGTCTGCCCTCCATCGTGGTGGAGCCCAGCGATGGGGAGAGTGGGGAGCTGTTGTGGCCCCCCGAGGGCTTCCCATTGATGGAAGGGGCGGAGCAAGAGGAGTTCCTGGCTGAAGAGGAGGAGGAACTGGAGGCTGGTGAGCTCGGGGCTGGGAGAAGGGCTGGCCTCCATGTCATCTTGGACCCTTTGAGTGGCTGGTTGGCCCGCTCTTTTGCTAGGATCCTTAGCAATCTTCTCAGGGTGTTCCTGGGAAGCTCCCCCAGATGTTCCCCGGAATCCCTTCTTGGGAACCTCTTCCAGAGGTTCCTGAACAGCTCCAGGTGTTCTTCAGAAGCGACTTTAGATGTTCCTGGAAACCTCCTCCAGGTGTTCTTGGGAGGCTCCTCCAGATGTTCCTAAGAAGGTCCTCTACATGTTCCCGGGAACCTCTTCTTGGGAAGCTTCCTGGGAACCTCTTCCAGATGTTCCCGAAAAGCTGCAGCTGATCTTCAGAAGCTCCTTTAGATGCTCCTGGAGAACACCTCCAGGTGTTCCTGGAATCTCTTCCAGATGTTGCTAGGAATCTCCTCCAGATGTTCCCGGGAACCTCTTCCAAACGTTCCCGGGAACCTCTTCTTGGGAACCTCCTCCAGATGTTCCTGAGAAGCTCCTCCAGGTGTTCCTGGAAAGTTCTAGGTGTTCTTTAGAAGCTCCTTCCAGGATCACGTGATCAACAAATGCTTCTGGCTTCCAATGAGCCAAGTCAGTGGGGGGGGGGAAGGCTGGATTCGCTTAACGGCCACGGGATTCGCTTAATGGCTGCAACGGTGCCCCCCTCCCAAAAAAGGCGATAAAATCAGGCACGACACATTGATCAACCACCTTGCTTAGCGATGGAAATTCTTGCCCCAACTCTGGCTGTTAAGTTGAGGACTAGTATATACTTTCCACTCACCCCAGTTGTGAGCAAGCACCCCCAATCCCTGAGGCTACGACAAAATTAACAAATAAATAAATAACGAGCTTCTTCAAGGGGATCAAGATATCTTAAAATATATTTCGAATTAAAAAATGCTAAATAGCGCGCAACTTTTTACCGTTTATTTTTTATTTATTTTTTTACCATTTTTAGGGTTCGCCTCTTTTGAAAGTGACGTGGAAGAGCTCTTAGTGTAAAACCCAAAGCTGGCTTCGTTAACCTGCGACCGATGGGACAAGCTGACATTTTCGTAACTTCTTACAAACCAGAACCAGGATGGGAAACCTGGCTAGTTACTGCCGAGTCAACATGAGATTGTGAAGGCCTTCCCCCCCCCCCATTTTGGCCTAGTTCTTATTCCCCAAACTCCTACACCCATCTTACATCGTTAAGCCGAGGACTGGTTCGAAATGAAAGATTTACACCCACACTGCAACATTTCCATGCATTCACCCGAGTTCAAGTTCAGATGGGTTTCCGTTGAAATCCTGCAAGGAATTTAGCTGATCCCGGAATAAAATCACCGTCTCATGTTTTGTGCAACTTATTGTAAAAGTGGGGTTGACTTGAGAATTTGGCACAGCCGTTTTTCCAAGGAAATGGGCACCGTGTTGCAACAGTTAGGAAGTTAGAGATGTGCTATATTCTAAATAATAATAATAATAATTTGTATTGATTGAACATGCTTGTATGTTGCCCAACTCTGAAGGACTCTGGGTGGTTCCTACCAATCCAATAAATAAATTGCAATGAAATCAAGAGATGGCAGGTTTTTTTTTTTAAATATCTCAGGGGCTGCCCCAAAGAGGAGGGAGTCAAGCTGTTCTCCAAAGCAACTGAAAGCAGGACAAGAAGCAATGGATGGAAACTAACCAAAGAGAGAAGCAACCTAGAACTACGGAGAAACTTCCTGTCAGTGAGGACAATTAACCATTGGAACCACCTGCCTCCAGAAGCGGTGAATGCTCCAACACTGGAAGTCTTTAAGAAGAGACCGGACAGCCATTTGTCTGAAATGGTATAGGGTTTCCTGCCTGAGCAGGGGGTTGGACTAGATGACCTCCCAGGTCCCTTCCAACTTTATTATTTTTATTATTATTACTTTGCTTCACAAAGGGGAACTTGGGAGAGTCCAGACTGAGAAAATAAAACAAATTAAATTAACTACCGCTTAAATGACTGGAGTGTATGATAAAACGATAGATGGGTATTACGGCTCTTGTTAGATTTCACTCAAGGCTGCTCGCCGGTTGGATTCCTCGCAGATTTGGCGGGCTGCCCCACCTCTGATGGGTCTGGAGCGTGTAAGCATAATACGCGATGCCGTTAAGATTGGCGATCTCCCCAACTTTGATGTTGGCTCCGCCGGCCGTTTCCAGGAACGGCACCCTGGCATCCGGATCCTCGTCGGAGATCTGGACGAGACACCCCTCCGGGCTCAGGACCCGTAGACACTCGGACACCAATTGTCTCGCCCGCTGGGGGGATCCCCGCAGGGCCGAATCGCAGGTCCCTTTGTCGAGAACCAGGTGGAAAGACCCCAAAGCAAAGAGATGGGACAGTTTGGTGGCATCGCCCAGGTGGCACCGCAGCTCGGAAAGGGGGTGGCACGGTGGGGGGCTATCCTGAAGCATCCGAGTGAGACCCCGGAGGGCCGCGGAGGAAAAATCCAGACAACAGATATGAACCTGGACGGACGAATGTCGGTAGAGTTCCAAGCCCAAGGACGACGTGCTGCAGCCCACGTCTAGGACTCGGGCCTGGCCAGGGGGCAGCCCCCCAAGAATGGAGTCGAGAAACGTTGAGATCTCTTTGTAGCCAAAGAACCAGTCAAACGGATGGGGAGGTCCGTTTTTCTCCCTCCGGGAGTAGAAGCGATCCCAAGCTTCCCGCTGGTCCATGTTGCGAAGCAGATCATCTGCAAAGGGGGTGGGTGGGACGGAGAGAAATTGAAACGTGAGCACCCCACAATGAGACGTGAGGGAAGATTTTTCCGTCCTTTTGCATCAGAGAAGAGCAACAAAAATGATCAGGGGATTGGAGACTAAAACGTACAAGGAACGGTTGCTGGAATTGGGCATGTCTAGTTTAATGAAGAGAAGGACGAGGGGGGACATGATAGCAGTCTTCCAGTATCTCAAGAGCTGCCCCAAAGAAGAGGGAGTCAAGCTATTCTCCAAAGCACCTGAAGGCAGAACAAGAAGCAACGGATGGAAACTCATCAAGGAGAGAAACAACCTAGAACTAAGGAGAAACTTCCTGACACTTACAACAATTAACTTGTGGAACAACCTGCCTCCAGAAGCGGTGAATGCTCCAACCCTGGAAGTTTTAAAGAAGAGCCTGGACAGCCATTTGTCCGAAATCGTATAGGGTTTCCTGCCTGAGCAGGGGGTTGGACTAGAAGACCTCCAAGGTCCCTTCCAACTGTGTTATTCTGATTACAGTAAAGTGGGGGGAGGTAGATTAAAAAAAGGAAGGAAGCAAATTTGCATATAAATGGCTCTCTGCTCCTGCAACTATCCTGCCTTTGAAACTTAATTAATTTCTCTTCCACTTCCATTTGGCCTCCGTCCCCTTGAGGATCAGTGCCACTTTCTGACAGCAAAATCCACCGAATTAATCCAAAGGTACAAAAGCAATAAACAAACAAACAGCTGGCAATTTCTGACAATCCAATTTCTTACATTCAATGAGATCATTAAACCAAGCTAAACCAAGCTAAAAGCTAAACGACACTAAAATAAAATGAAATAAAGCCTGTTTATCTCCTCCACCTGTCCATGCAGAAAAAGGAGCGACCGATGCAGGAAGAGTCTGGATCAGGGATTTCAGCTTTGGGGCAAACGCCGCCTTGGTGGCTGCCATTTTCTCCAGGGCGGATCTGGAGGAAGGACGGCTGAGGAGGAGCCAAGGAAGAAAAGCAGAAAGCAAAAAATGGCTTAGCAAACAGCCCCCCCCCCCTTCTCTCCATCGCTCCCTTTTTTTTTTTCCTTTCCTCTCAAGCAATAGGAAAAGGATCAAAGGTTTTCACTCTCCGCCTGTCAAGCTGGATTGCCACACTCAGAATGATTTATGAGTCAAAGGCTCACTGATTGTCTTACTTGCAAGGTTGCAAGCCAGAGATAATACAGTGTTTTCTTTTTGTTGTTGTTTTTAATTTTGGGAAGTGCAGTGAAAATGCCGGTGTGGGTCTTTAAAAGGAAGAGAAGTGACAAGACGCTGGACTTTGGGGGGACTGGGGTGTAAATTGGGCGGAGCCAGGATAGGAGGTGAAATTCTTGGTGGGTTTTTTAGGGCTGTTTTTTTTTTTAAAAAAAAAAAAAACGGATTGGCGAAAGAGAAATGGCAGATGTGAAAAATAAGAGTTGGGACCGTTATATAATATATCAAAGTGTCATTGTGTGGCTTGAAGCTGGATTCTTTTGTGATGCCGTTAGGCATTTTTAAAAGCCTTTTTAAGCCACTCCTGAGTTTAACACCCCCTTCCTGGCCTAAGACTGGATCCTTTTCTGATCTTATTAGGCATTTTTAAAGCCTTTTTAACCCACTCCTCAATTTAGCAGCCTTTCCTACCCTGAAACTGAATCCTTATTAGGCATTGACAGCCTTTTTAAGCCACTCCTCAATTGAACACCACCTCCTAGCCTGAAACTGGATCTTTTTATGATCTTATTAAGCACTGAAAGCCTTTTTAACCCACTCCTCAATTGAACACCCCCTCCTAGCCTGAAACTGGATCCTTTGATCTATTTAGGTATTGAAAACTTTTTTAACCCATTCCTCAATTTAGCAACCCTTCCTAACCTGAAACTACATCCTCTTCTGATCTTATTAGGCATTTAAAGTCTTTTTATCCCACTCCTCAATTGAAAACCCCCTCCTAGCCTCAAACTGGATCCTCTTCTGATCTATTTAGGTATTGAAAGCCTTTTCTACCTCCTCCATCCACCCATCACAATTTCTGTGCAGATGGTGGCAAGCTGGCCAATACCTTGGTTAGAGAGATAGAGGCTGTGGGCAGATCCCTGAGCAAAGGATCACTCCCATAAGGAGTTCCTGATGCAAGATCTATTTTTTGACCATGAGATTCCTCCCAGGGGGAGGTGCACCGTTCCTGGAGGCACTGCAATACCAGGCCGATGCCTGGAGTGGACGGAGCAAGCCCCTATTCCATCTCCCAGTTCCAAAAATCCATTTAATATGTAGTCCTCAAATAGAGGACATATCAGATATTAAACTGATAAGAACAGATACTACACTTGATCTTAGCCAAAAGGCCGAGAAGCGATACCTGAGACAGGCGGACGGGGCCCGAGACTCCAGTGCGAGGGATTCTCCAGTTTACGGGGAGCATGACCAGGTTGCAAAGGGATCCTAGTTTAAGATCGGTGGATTGATTCTGCTCGGCTCTTTGCCTGGGCTGGACTGCAACGGCATTTCCTGCGGGGCGATTTGGGGGTGAAAATGGGGGTTCTCTCCCCACTGAGCGTTTCCCATCAAGCCACCTGGCTGTCCCGGCGGCCGTTGGTGGAGCATTTGCATAGGGTGAGTCACCCTCTCTGTCACTCTCCTCCCCTGTCATTCCTCAGCTGGCCGAGGGGGGCACTGGCACCCCCCCCTTCTCTGCCTGCACAACAGGCCTGGAGAGCAGAGATGGGCTGGGGGGGGGGGGCTGGGCTGCTTCCTGCCCAGCTCTGCTGGGGCATCTCCCAGACATGTCCCGCCAGCCCAGCCTGATGGACACAGATGTCCTCCCCCCCTTGGCAGCCATGGTTGAGCATCACAAGGGCAATTCAGGCCTGAACATCCATGCCACCTTCCCGGCTCAGTGGGGTCCTGAATTACGGAGGGAGTGTTTGCAGCAGGGTAGAGAAAGAAAGAAAGAAAGAAAGAAAGAAAGAAAGAAAGAAAGAAAGAAAGAAAGAAAGAAAGAAAGAGAAAAGGATGGAAGGAAAGAGGGAGGAAAGAAAGAAAAAAAGAAAGAAAGAAAGAAAGAAAGAAAGAAAGAAAGAAAGAAAGAAAGAGAAAGGAACGATGGAAGGAAGGAAACGGAGGAAAGAAAGAAAGAACAAAGAAAGAGAAAGGAAGGATGAAAGGAAAGAAAGAAGGAAAGGGAGAAAGAAAGAAAGAAAGAAAGAAAGAAAGAAAGAAAGAAAGAAAGGAGGGAAGAAAAAAAGGAAGGAGGGAAGAAAGGAAAAAAGAAAAGGAGGGAGGGGACAGCTGAAGGAAAGAAACAGGAAAAGGAAGGAAGCTAAAAGAGAACAAGGAAAAGAAAGAGAAAAAAGGAAGAGGAAGGAATAGGAAAAAAAGAAAGGCAGGAGAGAGCCAAAGAAACACAGCAGCTCAATTTGGCATCTCTTCCGATATTCAGTTGTTCCATTTTTATTTATTTAAGTGAGGGCTTAAACCTCTTTTATGCCCCAAAGGCAGTTTTAAAGCCCAGATTAACACCCAACATTTCTATCCCAAAACATCTAGAATTGACGGATGCTTTTTATTACAATCAGAGATCTGCAAGAAATTCTCTTGCTTGCTTGCAAACCTCCCAAATGGCCAGTAGGTGGCAGAATTATCTGCCACCATGCTGCCCCCTAGCCACTGTCCAGAGGTTGGCAGCCCAACCTTTCTCATCAAAAGCAGGCAGGCGAAAAAGCAGCTCCCGCAGGGCAACCTGACAGCTTTTAATTATCTCTGCAGATTAACTCTTCCCCGCTTGCTATAAATACCATTTAATTACTGCAGGGGCAGATAAAAAGGCATCTTTGAAAGCTCACTGCGGGGTGGGGAAGATGACTGGAAACAGCAGAGAAGGAGGAGGAGGGTCCCAACATCTGGCAAACATCTGGCAGGAGAAGCAGAAAGAGACATATCTTGAAGGCCCCCCTCCCGCCTGAAAAAGAAAAACAGAATAAACATTAAAACAGGGGTCTTCCAACTTGGCCCTTTGATGACTTGTGGACTTCAACTCCCAGAATCCCTCAGACAGCCTCTATTTTGTTAGATTTAAGACAGGGATCTTCAAACTTGGCCCTTTGATGACTTGTGGACTTCAACTCCCAGAATTCCTCAGCCAGGCACACAAGGAATTCTGGGAGTTGAAGTCCACAAGTCATCAAAGGGCCAAGTTGGAAGACCCCTGAATTAAAAGAATTAATCATTTAAAAAAATTAAATCAACTAAAAACGAGGACAAGGCACTGAAAATTAAAATGCCTGAAGCAACTAAAAAACAATGAAACCAACAGCTAAAATTAAATACCTAAAAAATAAAAACAACAACTCTAAACTAAATACATTGAACATGACATAAATACAAAAATGAAACAGAAACTAAATAAACAAACATTAAACACCCAAACCAAAATGTGACTACGTTTCAGAGGAAAAAAACCAGCCTCGCCACCCCTTACAAGCCATCCTGTTTATACATCTTTGAAACAGCCAAACTCGGCCTGTTTTTTTAATACATTTAATACTTTTTATTTAAATAATAAAAATAAAAGAGGACGGTACTTAAGAGCGAATTCGTCCAATGGGGAAAAACCACGAGGCCCTGCTCCCCCAATTCCCCTCCCACCTTTTTTTTTTCCTTTTCAAGGACAAACCAAGTTACTAGGTCTCAACGAGGACCCGAAGCAACACGGACTGGCCTCTTCGGAAAGCAACGGCGACGCCTGGCGGGCGGAGGCGGAAGGAGGGGGCGTGGCTTAGCTTCCCAGCCCTGCCCCATTGGCTGGAGCCGCTCCTTTGTTCTCAACCCGCCACGCCCACGGTTGCTAGGCGACGGCCCAAACAAAACCCCTGCAAAGCCGGGATGGCAACGCATTTCAGCTCGGGGCAGGTGAGAAAGGGGGGCAGGGGGGCGCCCCCAAACTCCCCCCTCCAAAATCTGGGGGTTTAAATGCATGTTGGGGGGAGGCAAATCTCAAGACGGGGGGGGGTTCCACCCTCCCTGCCCCATAGCACCCTGCAGATATGTTGGACTACAACTCCCACCTCCATGCAGATGGGGAGGAGAGGTGCTTGGGACTACAACTCCCATAAAGGGTGACCTCTTGGAGCGCAGCATGGGGGGAGGGAATTCTGCAGCAGGGATTCCACCCCCCCCAGCCCCTACTCCATTTTCACCTCTCGATCCCAAGTTCCCACAGGAGCCAACGTTTTTTTTTTTGCCAAGACAAAGAGAAAAATAAGATAAAATCTTTCACCCCCCATATCTTTTATTAATTTTTTTTTTTAAAAAAAAACATAAATCACTTAATAGTTGGTAAACGGTGTTTGCTGGATTTATCTTTGTAAAGAAAAATCATTAGCAATTGGTTTCTATAATCCACAATCCACGTAGTACCTTTAGTGGATTTCCCCTTTTCCCCACAATGTCTTCTTTGCAAACCTTGAAATAATACAGTTATTATTTTGATAAATAACGGTTACACATATGATTTTTTTCCCCCAATCTTTTTTATTGGGGGTAAAACTCCCTTTTCCTGCAGCAGGTGTGCCCCCCTACTTTTCCCAACAGGCTCTGCCCCCATTTGCCTCCCCCCGTTCGTCCTGTTTTGGCCTGTTCCCCATTATATACACATTCATATACTGATTTATTATATCTATGTCTATCTACCTATCTCTGTCTCTCTATCTCTATCTCTCTATCTCTCTACCTACCTACCTATATCTATATATCTATATATCTATATCTATATCTATATCTATATCTATCTATCTATCTATCTATCTATCTATCTATCTATCTATCTATCTATCTATCTATCTCAGTATCTCAATACATATACATTGATATACTAATCAGGGAGAGAAGCAACCTAGAGCTAAGGAGAAACTTCCTGACAGTTAGAACAATTAACCAGTGGAACCACCTGCCTCCAGAAGTGGTGAATGCTCCAACACTGGAAGTTTTTAAGAAGAGACTGGACAGCCATTTGTCTGAAATGGTATAGGGTTTCCTGCCTGAGCAGGGGGTTGGACTAGATGACCTCCAGGACCCTTCCAACTTTATTATCATCATCATCATCATCATTATTATTATTATATTACTATATTTTGATATATTGCTTTATATATTTCATTTCCCACCCCCCCACCTCATTTTCCAGTATGAAGATGCCTATAATCCGCGGAATTTGCGAAGCTGGAATCTTCCCAAGGTTACTAAGGCGGTGAGTTGCTTCCAAGACCTCCCCCCCCAAAAAAGGGGGGGAAGCCCTTTTTTAAACAGGAGAAGAAGGCAGGTTCACACGACCGGTTGAATCCCAGACTGTAGCCAACCGGGGTTGTGTGAACACGACTCATGGAGTTTGCTTGCGTTCCGCGTGTCCTGTGGACTCGCAAAATGGTGACAATGCGAATTGTCGCTAACCCTGGGCAACGGGGGTCCTGAAAAATATCAGCGGACCTTCGAAATAGATTGAAATTCAAAATTTGATCCTGGGACTGGGGATGCTATGACGGTCATAAGTGTGAGGACCAGCTCCAGGTCCAAACAGCTGCTAAATGGTGGGTTATAAATTCAATAATTTATAAAACAGAGTTTATAAAATAAATGGGAAACCTCTAAGGAAACATGAACATTTTTTTTTAAAAAAAATGCTGTTCCAGGCCTTTGGTTCCGCTTTGCGGATTTTGTTATATAACGTATTTTAAAAGACTTTTTTTTTTTTAAATCAAAACAAAAATGAGATGTGCTTCTCACCGTCCTCCTGGGAACGGCTCAGATTGGGGCTTTGCTTCTGGATCCTTGTTAATTAATGAATGATGGAGATTAAAAACAGAGCAGGAAAAGTGTTAAATTTGCCAGATTAAGTCTAATGGATGATTGCATTTTGATTTTTTTTTTTTTGAAAAGAATGTAGGCACGGGAGAATAAGGAGGGACAGGAGTGGGAAGTGCTGGTATTGTGTGCATCGAATTATCAGAAGCATCTTAGAGAGCTAATTCTGCTAATGAATAATGCATTTCACATTCCCCATCCTGTCCTCTTCCTATCTTCCTATTGTGTTCTTTTCTATTGCATTCCATTTTGTGTTTTGTATTCTGCACTTATTCCTGTATTTTATTCTGCATTCTGTTCTATTCCATTCTATTATTCTAATCTTTTCTCTTTCTCCATCTCCACCATCTTTTCTTTTCCATTCTTTTTTCTTTTCTCTCCTTCCTCTTCCCTTCCCTTCCCTTTCCTTTCGTTTCGTCCCCTTCCCTTCTATCTTCCTTTCTATTCCTTTCGTTTCCTCCTTCTCTTTCTTTTTCTTCTTTCCATTCCTTCCCTTCCTTTTTCCTTTCCTTTCCTTTCCTTCCCTCCCCTCCTTCTAACTTCCTTCCCTTTCCTTTCCTTCCCTCCTAACTTCCTTTCCTTTCCTCCTTCCCTTTCTTTTTCTTCTTTCCATTCCTTTCCTTCCCTTTCCTTCCCTTCCCTTCTTCTAACTTTTCCTTTTCTTCTCTTTCCTCCTTTCCTTTCCCCTCCCCTCCTCCTAACTTCCTCCCCTTCCCTCCTTTCCTTCCCTCCTTCCCTTTTTCTTCTTCCCATTCCTTTCCTTTTTCCTTTCCTTCTTTCCTTTCCTCCCCTTCTCTTCCCTCCTTCTTCCTTCCCTTCTCTTCTCTTTCCTTCCCTTCCCTCCTTCTAACTTCCTTCCCTTCCCTTTCCTCCTCTTCCCTCCTTCCCTTCCCTTCCCTTTCCTTCCACCCTTCTTTTTCTCCCATCAGCATCCTTCAACCCGGGAGGGGTTCACTCAGTTTGTAGCCAATGACAGAGGCCACCTTCTGCCTTCCATCCCCCGCTCTAAGGTGAGCCTTATTCTCTTTTTTTCCAACCAGGGATTTCATCCCTTAAACGGACCGCCCTAACAGAACCATAAGATCCATGCAGGCAGCCCTCAACTTACAGCCACCATTCAGCCCAAACGTTCGGTCGCTAAGCGAGACATCAGTTAAGGGAGTCTCCCCCCTTTGGCCACCTTTATTCCCACCACGGTTGCACGGTTGTGAAGGGAATCCCTCATGGACTCTGCTTATCACAAGACCGCAAAAGGGGCATCCCTTGACCCCGGGGGGGGGGGAGACACTGCAACTGTCATAAATACGAGTCAGTGGCCAAGCGCCTGGATTTGGATCACGTGACCGCGGGGGACGCTGCAACGGTGTGAAAAACCACCCTGCCCCCCCTTTTTTAAAAGGGCTGTTGCACCTTTGGACGGTCACTAAAACGGTTGTAAGTCGAGGACCTCTTGCAATAACTTAATACGTTGAAGCTGTGGTCGGTTTCCCACAAGACACCCAGGTTGGCTTGCGCATCAGCCAGCAAAGATTTCAAGGAAGGCTGTTTGTTGCAAGCACAGATTGTCCTTGAGTTAGGAACGCACCTGCGTTGCAGTGGTGGGATTCTCCAAACCGGCGTCCTGGACCCTGGCGGGTGAACGGGGCCCGGCTTTTCGCCATGCCTGCAGGGTTGAACCCATGACAGAGAGGGCTCTCTCCCTGTCCTACAGGCTTCTCCTTGGGGTACCTATATGACCACCTGGGACATGCCCTTGAAAATCCCGCCGGCCAAGGTCTCTCTCACCTCCCGGTCGATTGACGCAGCCGCCCGGCTCACCGAATGGATGAATAAATCGGCGGCCTTAAGCAAAGCCTGCAACGGATTGTGCCCAGAAATTGTTGGCAAGGTAAGTGACCGATACTGCCAAGGGGTGGAAAGGAGGGGTCCTTGGGGGTATTCTGCCAGCTTGGGGGGGGGTCTCTTTGCAGACGTTTCGTGACCCCAACTAGGTAACAACATCAGTGTAGGAGAGAGTGGGGTTTGTGGAATAATGGAGGAGGAGGAGGAGAAGGAAGACAATGACTGTAGGGTCCTTGGTGCTCTCTGAGCTTGGCTGTTTTCTTGCAGACGTTTCATGACCCAACTAGGTAACATCATCAGTGCTAGAAGGGGGGAGGAGGAGGAGGAGGAGGAGGAGGAGGAGGAGGAGGAGGAGGAGGAGGAGGAGAAAAGACTGTGGGGTCATTGGTGCTCTCTCAGCTTGGTGGTTTTCTTGCAGACGTTTCATGACCCAACTAGGTCATACCATCAGTGATAGAAGGGAAAGGGGTTTATGGAAAAGAGGAGGGGGAGGAGGAGAAGAAGAGGAGGAGGAAGAGGAGAAGAGGAGGAGGAGGAGGAGGAAGAAGAAGACAACTGTGGGACCCTTGCTGCTCTGAGCTTGATTTCCTTGCAGACGTCCCACGACCCAACTACGTAACATCATCAGTGCTTGAAGGGAGAGGGGTTGGCGAAGAGGAGGAAGAGAAAGAGGGGAGGCTAAAGAGGAGTAAACAAACGGTTGCTAAGTCGAGGACCCCCTATATAGGAAACACCCTTAACGGTTCTCTTCTCCCCCCCCCCCCGCAGCCCTCCGTCCCCGTGACCAAGGAACCCGTCTCTAAGCACAGCCGGACCCCCGGTAAAACCTCCGAGCGACCCCTCTCGAGCGGGAAGATGCCGGCTCGAGAAGAGGTCGGGTCCCGGGTAGGCGCTTCCCCCAATGGCCCGCTGTCCCGCCAGCCCGGCAGCATGGACCTCCGGCTGAGAGACGCCGGCGGGCCGGACGCCTCGGAAGCCCCCGACTTGGAGGCCAAGCCGCCCAAGGAGAGAATGAACGACGACATCCCGCTTTCCCGCCAGCCCGGTTGCATGGATCTGCGTCTGAAGGACACCAGCCCCCAGTTGCCCAGCCCCAACCGGCCCAGCTCGCGGGAGCCCACCCCGAGGAGGACGATCTCCGCCGAGGCCCCTCCGTCCGGAAGACCTCGGTCCCGGGAAGCCAGAGGCAAAGGCTTGGGAGCCCCAGAGCTTTTGTCTCCTTGCCGTCCGGGGTCTCTGGAGGTGAGCCCTCGCCCGGGGTCCCTGGAGGTCAACCCCCGTCCGGGGTCCCTGGAGGTCAACCCCCGGGGTGACCGTTCGCTGGAGGCCCTGCCCTCCGGCCGGCCACTGGCCAAAAGCAGGCAGGGGTTGGAGATGCCGAAGACGGCAGCCGAAAGGAGCGCGTCCAGACCCCTTTCCTCCACATAAATCTTCCCGGGAGATTTAATAAAAGAAAACAAAAAGAAAAAAAAATCAACTACCAATGCTTAAAAAAAAAAGAAGAAGAAGTGGACAGCACCAGTCTTTAAAAGCCTTTTTTTCTGTGTTTTTCCTTTTTTTTTTTTTTTTGGTTGTTTTTCACGCCTCCCGGTTCGGATCCATCCTTCTACCCCCCCTCCCCAATTGTCCGTTTGCGGTCTGAGCAATCTCGGCTAAGCGAGCCCCCAAATTGGGCTGGTTTTGCTGACGCGTGCAGCCCTGGGAAACGACAAGATGGTTGGTGTGTTTGTGTGTGTGTGTGTAAGGTCAACCACCTGTGGGATACCAACACGACTGCAAGGGGCTTGGAAGAAAAACCAAAATCACAGGGGCGGCTCAACCATGGAAGGGGGTCCATTAACACTGGGGGGGTGTTTTGCTAATAATTAATAAAGCGAATTGGCCGTTGAATTTGCAGCTGTTTTTCCCGGCCGGAAATAGGGGGGGGGGTGTCTTCATTTAAGCTACGCTTCAAATTTTGCCTTTGAGGTAGTCTCAGGGCTTTTGACAATGTATCCCGAGCGTTACTTAAGATACAGCTAGTCCTCAAGGTTATGACCACCATGGGCACCAGTTACAACCCTTGTTTTTATCAACCATTCAAAGTCAGGACGCTAAACGAGGTGACTTATGAGCAGTCCTCGCACATATGGCCACCTAATCACATGATCCCCATTCGGCCACTTGGCAACTGGTGTGTATTTACGACGGGGGCAGCGTCCCAGGGTTACGTGATCTCCAGCGAGCAATGGGGGAATTGGATTTACTTCATGACCAAGTGATCCTGCTGCGATCCCCTTAACCGTGGTGAGAAAAGCTTAAAATCGGACGTAAACTCACTTAACAAGCGCCTTGATTAGCGACGGAAATTCTAGTCCCAATTGTGGTGAACTAGTCCCAGCCTTAATGAATTCTCCTGCAACAGCATTAAAATTGGGACATGGAGACAGCAGGCTGGAAACCCGGAGGTGAAGAATTTGAGGCTCCGTGTTTTAGAGTCTCCTCTTTTTTAAAAAACGTGGGGGATTTTATTACAAAAAAGCAATCAGCTGCAGAAATTGGAAGACAGAGGTGGCGATAAACAGCACCCTTGATTAAAAAAAAAGAAAAGAATTATTTAACAAAAGAGGCGGCAGAAACAAGGCAATTAATTTTGGGAGCATCAAGGGAGCCCGTCTGAGTCGTCCCCGGCCTTTCGACTTTGCAAAACACTCTGCGCGCGCCTAGATCAAAAGATTTATAAAACAAGATGCCAAAACAATTGCCTGGTGCAGAATAAGCCGCACCGCCAGCAGCGAAGACACACGCAATTTGCAGAATGGGAGACAAAAGAACCAGCTTGCGCTCCCGGAGAAGCATCTCACACATTTCGACAATCAAAAGGGTTTTGGGTGTTTTTTTTTTTTTTTTTAAATAAAAAGGTTTTAAGAGGGATTGAAGCTAAATCTAGGGCTGGAAGAAAACATTTCAGTGGTGGGGTGGCTAGGAAAAATGATTGGAGGGCACGTAATTCCATTTATTCTGTTTTTAATTGGTGGATAATTAATTGTACAACCGGTAGATTCGCCTCCTCCTCCTCCCCCCCCCGGGAAAAAAATTCTTTTAATTTGATCGTTTTAATTTGATCCTCGGCCACAACTGCTGTTGCTAAGCGAGACACTTGTTATGCAGGTTTTCTTGTCGCAGTAGTTCAGGAAATCACTGCAGTGAAGTTAGTAATACGGTGGAACCAATTTAAAAAAATTGCAGGGATTTCCTGAACAATTGTGACAAGGAGGATTGTCAAATGGGGCAAAAACTGAACTTTAACAAACCTCTTGGTTAGCAACAGAAAATTTTGGCTCAGTTATGGCCCACCTGTATGGTATTTTTTGCAGTATTGTATTTTTTAAAAAAATATTTTTAATACTATAAGCCTGTCCAAGGTTGCCCTATGGTAGGATGGGTGGCCAAGAAATTTAATTAATAAATAAGAGCTGGGAAGAAAGGAAATCGAAGTCCGTATTTTGGGAGGGAGGTGAAATTGGTGTGTTTGGACGGCGAGCTGAGATCTGAACAGGTCGCCTCCCGTTTCAAACCACAACCTGCCCCATAAAAATGAAAAGACACAAGTTTATTTTTCAATGTTTTTATTATTAACCGGATAATCCTCATTGGGGCAAACCAAGAGGGGAAACTTTCACGAATGGAAAACTAAAATAAGACTATATATTTACAGAAGATGGGACAGGTGGGTTTTATTTTTTTGGAAAAGGGGTGGGGAGAGGAAAAGCTCAAAATCTTTCCTTGGCTCACAAGCAGGCGAACAGCCGGCGAACCAGGAGCAATTAATTGGGCAATTAATCCCACCAGGCCAGAAAATTTGGCTTCCCCAAAAGTTTAATGCAAAGGTTGGACTGTTTCTTTCCCCCCTCCTGCAAACGGGAGAGAGAAGATTTTGCAAGCTTTGGGCCTGCCTCCATTTCCCCCCTCCCCATTGGGATCCACAGGCCCACTTGGAAAAGATCAGCCAGACTGGAGGTGTCCACTTTGGCTGTGTGACTCTTAACGCCGGCTTGCTGTCAATGGACGGTGTTGTGTTTTCTGAAATGTGTTGCACCCACGCCCGTGTGCACGCTGCCCTGTGGTTCTTTCAAAGGAAAGGATTGTTCCGGAGAGCGAAGGGGCTGCCTTTCGCCCCGTGGGAGAACGTCGGTTTTTTAAAGCCCGGCCACGTTTCAAAGTGGTGGGATTTTAAGCCTCAGCTGGGGAAGGGACGCCAAGAGTCCCCGGGGCAAAATTGTGGCCTCTCACAAGTGGAAAAAAAAAATAATAAAAGGAGAGAAATCCCTACAAGGATCCAAGGAGAACTGTATCCTTTCTGATGAATAATGTGAATTTTGCCGATTTCAGCCCTTCTGCACCTCAGCTGTTCTTTTCCTAATGAACAAGTGGGGTGGAAGTCCCGACGGAGCCAACTTTGTGGGTGCAGAAGGGCGCAAAAGTTAGAAAGTTGGGGAGTGAGCAGGAGGCGTGCCTTTGATTCTCTTCACATGGCTGCGATCCCAAGGGAAGACAGAACCGTCAGGACGAGGACTAGAGCTCCAGATTGGTACAACTGGGGTATCTTGAAACCTATGCCCAGGTCCCAGGCCTACAAAAGAGGAAGACAAGGAGGACGTCACAACAGGAGGAACTAGAGAGAATATAGACTAGAATAGTCAAGGAATTGTACTCCTTTGGCATCTTTACATTTGGCGGGATTTTCTACGGCACCATTTCCGATGTGGTGTCGGTTCACGATAATGCTCGTCCGCACACCGCTAGACTCACTAAAGAACTTTTGAAGCAGTTTCTTTGGGATAATAATAATAATTGTAAAGTTGGAAGGGACCTTGGAGGTCATCTAGTCCAACCCCTTGCTCAGGCAGGAAGCCCTATACCATTTTGGACAAATGGCTGTCCAGTCTCTTCTTAAAAACTTCCAGTGTTGGAGCATTTACCGCTTCTGGAGACAGGTTGTTTTTGATCACACACACACACACGCACACACACACACACACGCCCCCAGTAGTCAGATTTGACGCCGAGCAACGACCAAGGAATTTCAAATCTTGTAAGACCTTACGACCGGTGCCTCCATGTGAAGGGCGCTTATGTCGAAAAGTAATTTAATATAGTAGCTTTCTAAGGTGTGTAATAAAAGTTCTGTATCTGTGTGTGTCTGTCATCGATAACCCAAACGGAGGTTCCTTTCAGAACTGTCTTTGTACATTCACCCGGGCAAGATTCCATCAATGGAGCATTACCATAAAGGAGAATTAACTCACCTCTCCTCCATGGTTTGCTCTGCAAGGCTGACATACAAGGGGTAATAGTGGCTGCTTAAAAGGCTGCTTACCAGATGCCGAATCCCGTTCCAGGTGTGGTAGGTGACAGGTAGGGACAAAGCGAACTTGGCTGAATAGATCAGAGCGGGCGCCAGGCTGAGTGACTTGATCAGGTCCAGGTAGTCGGAAAACTGTCCGGGAAGAGCCAGGGCACTCAAGGCGAAGAGGGACACACCTGGTGAGGAAATACATCCAGCAGGACACACAATGCAGGTAGTCCTCGAGTTAGGACATTTCAGCCCAAAATTCCATCCATCCATCCATCCATCCATCCATCCATCCATCCATCCATCCATCCATCTATCTATCTATCTATCATCCATATCTATCTATCTAATTTATCTCTATCGAAAATATATGTGGACAATGCAATATAGGAGATAAAATATTAAATTAAGATAAAACCATAATAAAAGCATGATAAAATGAAGGCATAAAATGAATTGCAATGGGACAGATGTTACAATTCAGCATCTAAGGAAGCCAAACCCCTAATTGCTTCTCATGTGGCTGCCATGCGATCCTCCCAGGTGCCCTGTGAGTTATGGTATCACCTAAGACCCATGATGATCTTAGGTGATGCAATAACGCACGGATGTTTCCTGTTCCTTGCGATTCCTTGTCCATCAGGGAAAAGATTGAGAAATTATAACCCACCTAAACTCATTCCCACACCGGTCCCGCGGTGAATGATGGACATTGACATCGGCAGGGTCCACCTAAAAGGAAGGAAAGGGGGACGCTGTAAACGACAGGGCTGACATTCCTTTAGGGAAAAGAAAGGAGTAAAGGAGACCAATTATTTGTCATTAGAACAATTAACCCATTTAACAGTTTGCCTCCAGAAGTTGTGGGTGCTCCAACGCTGGAGTTTCTTAAGAAGAGACTGGACAGCCATTTGTCTGAGATGGTATAGGTTCTCTGCTTGAGCAGGGGGCTGGACTAGATGACCTCAAAGACCCCTTCCAACTCTGCTATTCTGCTATTCTTTTTTCCTTCCTTCCTTCCTTCCTTCCTTCCTTCCTTCCTTCCTTCCTTCCTTCCTTCCTTCCTTCCTTCCTTCCTTCCTTCCTTCCCCAACACTGGGGGTTTTCAAGAAGAGACTGGACATCCTTTTGTCTGAAACGGTACAGGGTCTCCCCGAGCAGGGGGCTGGACTAGATGACCTCCAAGGTCCCTTCCAACTCTGTTATTCTACTATTCTGTGTCCCTGAGCTCAGGCCAGGGCAGGGCAAACTGTTCCAGCTCTTTTGATCTGCTCCCCACTCCGAATTATTTAAGGAATCCCACCAGAGCGAACAAGAGAAGGAACAGTGGAATCTGTGGAGGAGGCTGAGGAATGAGATGACCGGGGAGGGGGGGAATTCTCCTCGATGGGCAGCCGAGGAACCGGTTCTTTAAAGAGAAAAGAGCCCAGATTGTGAGCTTGGCTGTCAAGGGCAAAATCTTGGGGTTGCAATTTTTTCCCCCAGGGAGCAGCTAAGTGCAGGCAAATTGAGGGGCACAAGTACTCCTCGGCTTACGACAGAGAGAGAGAGAGCCTGTTCAGTGTTATGGGTGGCTAGGAGGCGGGTGGGACGTTTCAATCCAGGGGTCTTTCTTTGAGCTGGGTGATTTTCTTGCTAACATTTCAATACCCAACTAAGAAACATCATCAATGGTAGAGGGAGGTGGGGTTGGCAGGAAGGAGGAGGAGGAGGAGGACGACGATTGTGGGGTCCTTGGTGCTCTCTGAGCTTGGTTGTTTTGTTGCAGACGTTTCATGACCCAACTAGGCAACATCATCAGTGCTAGAAGGGAGTGGAATTGAGGGAGGGAGGGAGGGAAGGAAGGAGAAAGAAAAGAAAGGAAGGATGGAAGGAGAGGGAGGAAGGGAAGGAAGATGAGAGGGAGAGGGGGAAGGAAGGAGAAAGAAAAAGGAAGGAAGGAAGGAAGGAAGGAAGGAAGGAAGGAAGGAAGGAAGGAAGGAAGGAAGGAAGGAAGGAAGGAAGGAAGGAAGGACTATGGGTTCCTGGGTGTTCTCTGAGCTTGCTGGTTTTCTTGCAGACATTTCATGACCCAGCTAGGTAACATCATCAGTGCTAGAAGGGAATGGAGTTTGTGGAGGGGAGGGGAAAGAGAAGGGAGAGGGGAAAAGGAAGAGGAGGAGAAATGTGGAGGTCTTTGAATTTGGCACAAAGGCTCTTTGTAGACATTTCATGACCCAGCTTGGTGCTAGAAGGGAGTGGGGTTTGCTCTCTGCTTATATCCAAGTAGCTTGCTTGCTGATGATGTTACCTAGTTGGGTCATGAAACATCTGTAAGAAAACAACGGAACTCAGAGAGCACCAAGGACCCCTCAACATTTCTCCTTTATTGTCCTTTCAATCCAGCCCACCTTGCAGAGGCACCTGTGGGAAATGCAATAATGCAATTCAGTTATAAAATGCGTAATTCAAGATGTGTCTTACTCGTAAATGCTGATATGTGGGGACAAGGGCCGCTGAGATTTGGTGTTCTTCTCCCAAAACTTAGCCATTTCTTCCTTCGCCGTCGTCCCCATGGGGACCACACTGGAACCAAACCACGGAGAATGTGTTAGGAGGCAGGCCCCAAACACCCAATAATGCACACAGTAATCTTACGACCATTTGTTTAGCAACCGTTCAAAATCCTCCCTCCCTCCCTTTAGAGCAGGGGTTTTCAAACCTGGCCCTTTGATGACTTGTGGACTTCAACTCCCAGAATTCCTCAGCCAGGCACATGCTATTTTTTTCTTTTTTTTAAATCCTTCCTTACGTGCAAAGACTTAAGGAAGTGATAACCGATAATTTTTGTTTTTTTCCAGTAGCATCAGAAACTTACTGTGGCATGAAGGACCCCGGGCTGAGGCGTAGGTAGAAGCAGCGCCGGCTTGCTAACCTGAAAGAGCCAAAATTACAGGATTTATAGGCAGGAGTTTGTTCTCTTTTAGGGCAGGGGTCTTCCAACATGGCCTTTTGATGACTTTGTGGACTTCAACTCCCAGAATTCCCCAGCCAGCGTTGCCGCAGTAGAGATTTCTGGGAGTTGAAGTCCACCCATCTGGAATTGCCCCACTCCGAAAACCCTTCTTGATTTAGAACAGGGGTCTTCCAACTTGGCCCTTTGATGACTTGCAGACGTCAACTCCCAGAATTCCTCAGCCAGGCATGTCTGGCTGAGGAATTCTGGGAGTTGAAGTCCACAAGTCATCAAAGGGCCAAGTTGGAAGACCCCTGCTCTGGATATCAGCCGACCTCGCAGGGTTAGGGTCAGGGTTTTTCTTGAAGACCCAGATGACATTTTGAGAACAAGGTTGTTCCTAACAGCCAAGGGGCAGCAAGGCAGCTTCAGCGGCTGAGGGAGGACTCGAACCCAGGTCTCCACAATGCTATTCCGACACTTTCCTTATGCTGGCTTTGTTGATGATGATGATGATAATAATAATAATAATAATAATAATAATAATAATAATAATAATAATAATAATAATAATAATAATAATAATAAAGTTGGAAGGGACCTTGGAGGTCATCTAGTCCCTGCTTCAGACCCAGATTTCAAACCAATCCAGCCAGGCTCTTGCTCAGATATGTCAATACTAGCCATCACCAATAGAGGGCGGCTATGTTTGCGGGGCACTCAGACGTGCGCATAGACACGTGTATTTTTTTTTTTAGATACCGAGTCTGACTCGCTCCCTTTCTCGAGGCACAGCTCTGGAAGGGTCGGGTTACGGTGCCCATCATCCCCGGCTTGCACGGGAGGTGTGGTCCAGCCCGCTTCGGGAGCCAGCCGGGGATGATGGGTTGTGCAGTCCGACGCCTTCCCGCCCCAGTAGGGAGGGGGAAGGATGGGGCCGGGCAGGGCGAGACACGTGTCTTTGCGTAGGAGGGAAACCGTCCCCCGCAGCCAGGGCGCTCTCGAGGTCAACCCGCAGCGCGTCGGGATCCGCTTTCCCAGCCCCGAACACGCGTGTTTCTCCACTCCGGGGATGCGGAGAGCCCTTCCACACGAGCCGGGCCCACCGCGGGGCTCCCCCCTCCCCCTTTTTTTCTCCGCCCGTCCGCTGTCACCTCAAGACGGAGGCCGCCATCTTGGCCGGGAAGTGCTGCGAACGGGACGCAGCGCGCGGTGACGTCACTGCCCGACTTCCGTCGCCGGAGGCCGGAAGCCGGAAGGAGCCGGCCTTCAGCACGTGCGCTTGGTAGGAGCCCTGCGAGCAGGTTGCCCTTCCACACTACAGCACCCATCTCTCCTAGCCGGGGATGAGGGGGAGTGTAGTCCGAAAGGCTCGGCTGGCAACCTGCCGGGTTGCGTGCCGCGTGCCCCTCTGCTGCCTCCTGCTTGTTGAGCATGTGCAGAGAGCCATTCGTCTGAAATGGGATAGGGTTTCCTGCCTGAGCAGGGGGTTCGACTACATGACCTCCAAGGTACGTTCCAACATTATTATTATTATTATTGTTATTGTGGTGGTGGTGGTTGTGGTTATGGTGGTTGTTGTTTGTTGTTGGTTGTTATGAGCAGCTAGTGTTTTCATAAGGTAGCTTGTTGTTATTGGTTGTTGTTATAAACAGCTAGTGTTTTCATAAGGTAGTTGTTGGTTGTTGTTATGAGCAGCTAGTGTTTTCATAAGGTAGCTTGTTGTTGTTGTTGGTTGTTATGAGCAGCTAGTGTTTTCATAAGGTAGCTTGTTGTTGTTGGTTGTTATGAGCAGCTAGTGTTTTCATAAGGTAGCTTGTTGTTGTTGGTTGTTGTTATGAGCAGTAGTGTTTTCATAAGGTAGCCCTTGCATTACTGCTCGTCCTCTCCGTCCACAACATTTCTGTGGTTAAGTGAGACATTTGTTCAGCGCGTTTTGCCCCGTTTTATGACCTGGCTTGCTGCAGCTGTTAAGTGAACCATCCCAGTTGATAAGTTACTACCCTGGTTGTTCAGTTGTGAAGCTGGCTGCCCCATTGATTTTGGCTCGTCAGAAGGTGGCCAAAGGGGATCCCGTGACCCGGGGACGCTGCAACCATCATAAATATGATCCAGTTGATCCCGTGACCCTGGGACACAGCAATGCTCATAAGTAACGAACCAGTTGCCGAGCGTTTGAATTTTGATCGCCTGATCTTGGGGTTGCTGCAAAGGTGGTTATTCTGAAAAACGGACATAAGTCCCTTTTTTAAGTGCGGTCATAACTTTCTTGCAGACAGTTCATGACCCAACTAGACAACATCATCAGGGTTAGGAGGAGAGGCGATTGCTCTCTGTTCATGTAAAATCAGCTGGCTTGCAGAGACAGCAAACCCTACTTCCTTCTAGCACTGATGATGTTGCCTAGTAGGGTCATGAAATGTCTGCAAGAAAACCACCCAGCTCAGAGAGCACCAAGGATCCCCCACAGGCTACAGATATTCTCTAAATAAATAAATAAACAGCAGTTTGCAAACCCAACATCTTCCAACTGCCCACTTCGGACTTGGCAAAGACCAAAGAGAGCACAACACATGCCTGTGTGTTTTCTGGAATGTGTGACGCCTACTAAAAACTGCAATTGTACTGAAATAGTGGCCCGAGAGGAAGATTTTAAAAAAGATTTGCAGGAAGATGCCAGGGTCTGTTTGTGACCTTTTGATTTTTCTTCTGCCTTAGAGTTTTATCTTATTCACTAATTTTCGGCCCCACGATGAACAAAATCTGAAAGCTCTTTTGGGTGTGTGCATTTGTCTAGCATTCACGTTTTTGAACCCAGGTCAGTTGAGGTTTTTCCCCAGACTGCCAACTGCAATGGGTTTCCCAAAATAGGGCACTTTTTAATTCTGCAAAAGAAGTTCTGCTGTTCTCTTAAGAGAGAAAATCCTCTTTCCACTTTCCTCTTGCAGCATTGTAGGGCAAGGAAAATTGTAATTGATTAAGCTGATTTTTTTTCCCCCTACTGGCTCAGTAAAGAATCTCTTTGCAGTGGTCAGGTCCAGGGGATGTGCAAAACGGCCGAGCAAAATTGACGGGATGACCCCAGTGCAGCAGGAATTTAACTTGGGTGCTTGATGCTCTGTGAGCATGGTTGTTTTCTTAAAGACGTTTTGTGAACCAGCTAGGTAACATCATGAGTGCTAGAAAGTGGTGAGGTTTGCTGGGGTGAGGGGTGAGGGGAGGAGGAGGAGGAAGAGAAGGAGGAGGCAGACTTCTGGGCTCCTTGATGCTGTCTGAGTTAGATGCTTTTCTTGCAGACGTTTCATGACCCAGCTAGGTAACATCATCAGTGCTTCCACCCTAAGCTACCCATCTTCTCTGCTCTTGGAATTTACCCTGCCAGCCATGGATTCCGTGTCAAGAAATTTCCTTAAAAAAGGCTTAAAACTGAAATTACAGGACCACCCCCCCTCTCCTGGCCCTGGCCGAAGGCTTTGCCTGTTGGGAGGCGAAAAAAATGACATTGTTCAGAGGCTGTGCCCTCACCCACAGTTTGCTAAGAATGCAGCTTCTTTGCCCAGCTATGCTCGCATGCTGTTCAACAATAGCCACTATAAATGCAAGCTTTTATGTTTTGTTCTCTTTGGGGGGGGGGACCGGTTCATCTTTGCACACACACCCCTCTGTTTTTTTCTCCCCAAACGCCACCTTCTCATTGGTTCCAGATTTCTGCAGAGATGGCATCCTTCGGGGCAGGCGGGTTCTTAAACCAAGGGTGCCCCCCTCTCCGGCATTCGACAGGAAGGCATCCTCGTCGTTGCTACCAGCTCTTCTCCTCCATGTGGCTGGGATTCGGACACTAACCCAAAAAAATGGGGGGTCCAGTCGACGCTGCAAAGGGCCAAGCCTTCCTGTGGTCGCTCCTCGTGTGCACCGTGGGTAAGTTGCATGACGCTCAAGGGAAAGATTTCCCAAATTTAGAAAAAGGGATCACTGGAGGGGCCAAAGTCGTAAGTATCCAAAGGCAGAAGATCAGAGTCGAAAGGGACCCTGGAGGTCTTATAGTCCAACCCCCTGCTCATAGCAGGAGACCGTAGACATTTCAGGCAAATGGTTGTCTTCAAAAGTGAAGACCATGGAGAAGGAACTAATTAAGGAGATTTTAGGTTGTGCAGAAATGGGCAAATTGACATGGAAAGGAAAAGAGAAAGAAGATTCAGTATATTTTAGAACACGGGGCCATTTTTATCAGTGGCAAGAGAGAAAGGAACGTGATACAACTAAGATACTGATTATGAAAATATAGAAACTAATCATTACCGATTGTTTTTTAAACCCATGAATCCAGACAACAACATCCTGTTTGCTAAATACTAAAGAATGTTATCTCATAAAATTAATTTTCGAAACTCAGAAGGGTAGGGCTAGCAGCTGATGAGAGCTAAATAGCTCGAAATAGCCATACTAGTCTCCCTTTAACTCTTTGTCGGCAAAAATCTAAACTTAAATAGTTTATCGCAGTAGCGAATTTAGCCTGTAAACGCTTCTAGATTTGGGGATGAAAGGCCAAAGCAATATTTGAGTAGATCAGGTGTTCTATTTATTGGTGTTTGTTTTTTCAACCCTCTCTGATCGTGGGGTCCTTTACGGGTAGACTGCCTCTGAAGCCGGAGGCTCTACCCTGGGCGTAGATTGTTGAGAACCAGCCCCGAGCATCTTCTCTTGAGGTCTCCAGCTTTCCTAACATGATTTCCACAGCATTGTGGCTTTGGGATCTGAGCTTCAGGTTTTTCTCTCCGGTGCTGCAGCATGGGCTATGTAGTTCTTCCGCCCTCTGCAAGTCTGCTAAGTCCTAAGAGGACTGAAGCAGAAGCCATTGCTTCATTGGCCGTTCTGCATACCTGTTCAGCTTCAGATTTCTGGGTGTGGCTTGGTTAATGATGGTTTAGATCGTGGTTTAGTTCAAGGGAGGGCTAACAGAGGCTGGTTCGAAGGCAATTCTAGGAAAATTCTAGGGAAAAATTAGATTACTGACGATTTATTTCTCAAGGCCTCAAAACGTTTCTATCATATATTCAATTTTCTCCAAAAATGGTGTGTCTGAATAAAATCCTCAATAAAATCTGGGGCACTTTTTGCGTTCCAAGCTTTCTGATGTTGGGATTTGGGGAGAATTAAGAGGAAGGATCAATTTAAGGAGATTTGGTGGGGGGAAAAGACATGATGATGGTGATGAATGTGTAAACGATGGGGCCATTAAGGAGAGCCGAGTAGCCAGCAGTTAACAGAAGTTAACAGAAGTCAAAATTTCCAGCTATATTGCAAGCTACTTCTGACTTTTATTAACATGCATAAATCCCAAAAGTGCCTCCAATTTAAAGCAAGGGAAAGCAGTGACTCTACCTTGCTTAGTTGAATAATTAACAATCATGATACCTCATCGTTTTGAGAAACAACTGGGTCTTGTCACGCCTTAAAACCTGAGTAATGGGGTTCACACAACACAGAGACTTTGATAGATTGTGGTTTGTTGGGGGGGAAAAACATCTTGGGTTGAGTTCTCCTCTTGTGGTTACCCCCAAACTGGACAAAACATGGTTTGTAGGATGAGTGAAACTGGGGGAACTACCGCCTGCCTTGAAAGTTCACGGATGGCTTTAATCTAGAAAACAATTGATTTATTAAACTTGTACAGCTTTAATCTAGAAAACGATTGATTTATTAAACGTGTACGCCATCTCAGTGTGTGGAAAACACAACCCTGTTTTTCTGTTGTTTAGGATGCCGTGAAGTTCTTATTTTTTCCAACTCGGAAGAAAAAAAATTGCACCCATTACGGTGCCAGACAGATTAAATTGGTTCCTGTTCAGCCGAAAAGCAAAGCGCATTAGCAGAACAAAGCAATATATTTTATAGTGCTCTGAAATCTATTCCTATTATCTTCAGAGGAGTTCATATGGGGACCGGGCGTGGGAGAGGAAACCCAAGTAAGAATTGTGTTTTACTAGACACAGGTTTGACCTGACAAATTAAATTTATCTCTGATTATAACTGCCCCAGCATCTGCCGTTGCTAATCCTGGCAGAACGTGCTTTTACAGTGATTATTTTCTAGGTAATTTTTGCTTTGCAAAGGTTTGCAGGACCTTCATTCTCAGAAATAGATGCTGTTTTTAAAATTTGGGAATTCCAGAAAGGTTTCTTGTTCCGAAAAGCGACAATAATCATAAGATTATGATCGTAAGATTGAAGAGAAAGAAAAAGAAGGAATTGAGAAAGGAAGGGATAATGCAAAGATCCGAAGATTTTTGTTTGGTTCAGAATTGATCCTTCCAAATCTGGGTTGACAGATCGCACTAAGCCACAAGGTAGCCAGGATTCTTGGCTTAGTGCAATGCGTATGAACCCATATAGGACTGAAGCCTGCGGTGGTTTTTTTTTTTTTTTTTTTAGGATAATGTAATTTTCCTTGCTTTTCATAATAGAATGGAAATAGATTTCAATTGGTCCTGAGTTCAGATTTAAATTAGATCATCTCATCCTGTTGAACTGACCAGATCAGCGGGATGGGCTGATCTAATTTAAATCTGATATGATTTTGAATCCAGGAGCAATTGTCCCTTTTTCTGGGTCAGTTGAATGGGTTTGGTTAATCTAATTTAAATCTGATATGATTTTGATCTCAGGACCCAATAAAATCTATTTTCCCTTTGCGCCCCCATTGGCAGATGTCAGCTTCACCCAGATCTTTGCTTTTTTAAAATGTGACATTTAATTATGACTGATATTTATATTACTCCAGACCTCAGCCTGGCACATCAATCTTCCCCACAATTTTCTTAATTGCAGCCCGAAGGTTAAATAAAAGAGAATTTTTAAACAATGTGATAAATCTCTAGGTAGATTTTTCTTATATCTCCATCTTAAACTCTTCCTGCTTATGAATTCTCGAAAATGTATTTTGGAGCAGGAGATGTTCCCAAGAAAGGGACTCCCCCCACCCCCCGTTTGAAAATTGGGTTTGGGAAATAGGAAAGGAGCTCGGTGAAGATATAAGACGCAAATATTCTTAATTTTTCTGAACGTATTTTTCACAGTCTGAGTATCTACACAATGCAATAAAAAAATACTGCCAGTTTATTTCCATCCAGTACCAAAGGTTGAACGAGCCGGGTTATTTTTACTGTGTTCCTTAGTCAGATGCCCTGAGCCCTGGAGAGACAGACTACAGCACTGCAAACAATGTAATTTCCTGGTTTATTTAAGACGGGCAAAGGGGATCGAGGTTTATGAACCGTGCAAATCTCAGCTGACATGTTTCACCCGGCTGTTCCTTGCCAAAATGGGTGAAAAGAAGCAGAAATGCCAGTTCTGTTTGCTTTCAAAAACCCCAGTGACCGGGAAGCCAAAAGGAGCATTTGATTTATGTTTATTTTAGAGGTTTTTATATCCTGTGTTTATTACTTTTATAAATAAGTCAAGATGATGAAGCTACTTAATGCTTAAGGCGAACTACTTTTAAAAAAATTAAAGTCAAAGTTACAGTGACGGTGGAGATTAGAAATGAGGAGTGGGTGAACCCTGGAATGCAGTGTGACTTTTAAATCCGGGGAGGCAGTCCTTGACTTAGAAGAAAAGAAAAGAAAAGAGGAAAGGAAAGGAAAACGAGAAGGAAGGAAGGAGAGAGAGAGAGAGAGAAAGGGAAGGAAGGAAGGAGAAAGAGAAAAGGGAGGAAGGAAAAGAGAAATGGAAGGAAAGAAGGAAGGAAGGAAGAAAACAAAGGGAAGGAAGGAAAGAAGAGAGAAAAGGGAGGAAGGAAGGAAAGAAGAAGAGAGAGAAAGGGAAGGAAGGAAGGAGAAAAAGAAAAGGAAGGGAGGAAGGAAGGAAGGAAAAGAGAAATGGAAGGAAATGAAGAAAACAGAGAAGGAAGGAAAGATGAAGAGAGAGAAAAGGAAGGATGGAAGGAAGGAGAAAAAGAAAGGGAAGGAAGTAAGCAAGGAGAGAGGAAGGAAGGAAGGAAGGAAGGAAGGAAGGAAGGAAGGAAGGAAGGAAGGAAGGAAGGAAGGGAGAACGGGAAGAAAGGTCACAATTTGATTTGATAGCAAACTCTTTCAGTACACCAGGTTAGAAGGTGCTAATCAAACGCCGTGATTAAAATTTTTAATTTATTTTCTTTTACGGTTGCCACAGGCACCCACCGCTCTCTCTTGCCACCCCTGAACAGATAATATTTTTTTCCTCTCCTCTCTCCGTTTCAAAATCCCTATTGTTCCACTTGCTCTTCTGCCTGCTTAATCTTCTATTATCCCTCGGCTTCTGTGCAAATTCGGCGAGCGAAAAGCCTGGGGGTTAAGGTCCGATCCACCCCACCCCGAATCACGTCACCTTCCTGCTTTGTCTGCAGAAGGAATCTTCCACCCTCCCCAGCTTTCCAGAGGGGACTACATAAACCGTGAGGAGGATGAGCCGTTTAGGAAAAGCAAAGCTTATTTGCACAGAAAGAGTCTCAAGTGTCTCCACCCATAAATTAAAAACCCCTCCGTTTGAAACGGCAAACTGAGGCATGGTGAATATTTCAGGAGTGTCTTCCGCTCTGTTCCGTTTAGAATCATGAGGACTAGACTCTTTAAGAGAGGCTTAAAGATCAGGCTGCAAGTCAGAGCACTTTCTTCACATAGTTTTAATCCCAATTGCTAAAGCAGAGCTAAGGAAAAGCTCAATTAAAAACCTTGAAGGAGTTGTTGCAAAACAAGGCCTGGGACGAAACATCATCTCAGGCCTTCAATTAACCATGGTTAAACCAGCTTGGAAAGGCTGCACCAAAGCCTTACGTATAGAGGAATGTCTGAAACAGCTTACTTTTCCCCTCCTAATCCCTTCCTCAAAGCAATTTTTTATTATTTGCTAAAGCAGATAAAGAAATATCTTTATCCTTCGGTAAAGGGCGGAATTTCAAATTTAATCAATGTCGTTCTGGACCCCCCCCCCAAAATTTTTTAAAAAACTTTACAGCCGTTACAGAGGGCTTATTTCAATTTATTTTGTCCTTTAAAGGGCAAGCCTAGCTAGCTAAAAAGATGGAGGAATGTCTCTTGTGCTATCCAGAGAGCAAAAATCCTGCCCATCGCTTTAAGTCACCTTAAGCCAAATGTTGGTTGTTGATTGGGCTGAGAGAAGTGGTATATCCAAATATATTTTGTTCTTTGGACCGTTTGCATCTTCCCTTAAAATAGGAACAGAATCCACAATGGTCTGAGAATCAGGGTCTCCAAGTTAATCCAGGTAGGTAATAGTAGTAAAGTTGGAAGGGACCTTGGAGGTCATCTAGTCCAACCCCCTGCTCAGGCAGGAAACCCTACAAATGGCTGTCCAGTCTCTTCTTAAAAACTTCCAGTGTCGGAGCATTCACCGCTTCTGGAGGCAGGCTGTTCCACTGGTTAATTGTTCTCACTGTCAGGAAGTTTCTCCTTAGTTCTAGGTTGCTTCTCTCCTTGATTAGTTTCCAGTTAGTAAACTTCCTCAAACAAGTTCCCCAGGCCTAATCCACATATCAAAGGAGAAGGTCTGCAAACACAAGAGTTAATTAAAAATTACGTCTCCCAGCAGAACTGTATGTTCACAAGAACAGATACATGTAGGGATGCCATAGATGTAAGAGTGAGGACTTTTCGTAAGTGACTTTTTTCAACGCCTTCGTAACCCCGAACGGTTGCTAAATGAACAGATGTCAAACGAGGACGCTCTGGGCTCTATATCTGCCATCAGTCTGGTTCCCAAAAACCAGACCTTTCCAGACTCATTTAAACAATGGCAACCTGGGGTTTGTAACAGTTCCAGCTTGTCATTTTTGTGTAGATGGGCACAAAATCGTGCCGAAAAAAGGAGGGGGAATAGCGAGGGTTACGGTTTTTTTTCCAGCCAAAAATCAGGAGGGAAAATTCCCACTCAATCCGACGGCCTCAGCAGTTTGGAATTTGCACCCCAAAGGCGATAGAGAAGAGGAGGATTGTTCGGCTACACAAAAGGGTCCTTTGATTGCAAATGTCGCAATTTTGAGATCACTCAGCAATGTCCTGCCGTGTGCTTCAAGCAGCGACCGAGGATCACAAGGGGTTTTTATATGGAAGGAACTTCCCACTTCTCAAATGGAGGGGTGGGAAGGCAGAAAAGGGGGAGAGAAATCCACAAAAAAAAAAAAAAAAACCCAAACGCCTTGTGGGTTTTCGTATCACAACAATGAGATGGTGTCTCTCTCTCTCTCTCTTTCTCCTTCCCTTCGTTTTATTGATTTGACTTTGATTATTCGTCAGGTTTTTATCCCACCTTCATTAGTTTTATCAATAAATCAAGGTCGTGAGCAGACCTCATGCTGGCTCAAAGGGACTAGCCCAAAATCAGTCAATCAGTCAATCAATCAATCAGTGAAACCATGGTTTCCGGATGTGGCAACTGTCAACGGATCTACTTTTGGGCTTTGAAATTTCATTTAACCTGTTTGTTGCTAAGTGGTGTTGCCTTTTGGGGATCTGGGCAAAAGCCTTAGGAAAGTGATCAGGGATTTACCCATTCATTAATTTACCGATTAATTTCACCTCTGTCTGCTTTTTTTTTTCTTTTTCTGCAGTGCTGTCTCCAACCTTGGCCATCAAAGTTTACACGGCAAACGAGATCCACGGCACGGTGGGATCTAAAATTAAGCTGTCTTGCTCTTTCTGGTCCAACGAGTGGATCTCCGACGACATTTCCATCACTTGGCACTTTCAGCCGGAACGTGGAAAGGACAGCATTTCGGTAAAAAAAAATTATATTTTTGTATCTATTGATACAATAGAACTTGCTAGAAGAGGAGAAACTTCAGCGTTGTAGTAGGAGAACTACATATAATATTTTGGCTGTAAAACTTCAGATGTCCACCCGAGGGCCAGAGCAAAAACAGAGTGTTAGCCTCTGCCGCCCTCTTGTGGTTCCATTTATATTGCAGCCCTGATCTGATTCTTCTCGTGCAGGTGCTAATTTTCGTCCCACCAGTTGTTCTGTTCTTATTCAACCCCAGATATTTCACTACGCCAAAGGCCAGCACTACATTGACAACGTTGGGTCCTTCAAGGAGCGCATCGAGTGGATCGGGGACCCTCGCTGGAAAGACGGTTCCATTATCATCCATGACCTGGAATACACCGACAACGGGACCTACACTTGCGATGTCAAAAACCCGCCGGACATTGTGGGGAGAACATCACAAGTCACCCTCTACGTCTTTGAGAACGGTAATGCTCGTTGACCGGCGAGAAATTGTTTGTGGTGTTACTATGATCTTCCCGTTTTTAATAAGTGTCCATCTTCTCCATCTCTTCCTTTTCCATCTTCTTCTCCATCACCTCTTCCTCCTCCTCCTTCTCCTTTTCCATCTTCTCCATCACCACCACCTCCTCCTCCTCCTCTTCCATCTTGTCCTTCTCCATCTTCTCTTTCTGCTTCTCCTTTTCTTTGTCCATCTCCATCTTCTCCTTTTCCTCCTCCATCTCCTCCTCCTCCTTCTCATCTTTTCCTCACCTTTGTCCATCTTCTCCCTCCCTCCCTCCCTTCCTCTCTCTCTCTCTCTCTCTCTCGCTCTGTCTCTCTCTCCTTTCCTTCTTCTCCAGTTCCTACCAGATACGGTGAGGTCCTGGGTGGCATCATCGGAGGCGTCTTGGCTGTGGTCTTAGTGGTCCTGCTGATAGCTTACCTCATCAGATACTGCTGGCTGAGGAGACAAGCCACCCTACAGAGGCGGCTCAGGTAAAACCAGAAATCACCCCACCCCCCCGCACGCGGTTCCTCTACCGCTATCCTTCTCTCGCTAAAGTTGCAGGAAATCCTTCTTTCGAGATCCCTTTGCCAGCTTTCCAGCCTCAGGCCAGGCTGGGGGATGATGGGAATTGTAGTCCTGCCTCACCGGTGGGCCTCTGATTCGCTTTCGGCTCTCTTAGCCTTGCCTGGAGTTGCAGCAAAGAAGCAACCGGGGAGGGGTGGGGGGGAGGGCTATGCTAATCCCACCACAAAGTCTTGTCCTTCCCACTCCCTTTTAAACACAAAGCACGCACCCCCCCACACACACATGCATGTACTGCAACAAGAGAGGGAGCAAAGAAAGGGCAATTTCCCCACGTGTGTGTGTGTGTGTGTGTGTGTGTGTGTTTTAAATCCTTTAATTGCCAGGCTTTGGGTGCAGGATTTGAGCATAATTGGTTTAGGCTTCCTTGCTCGGAAAACGGCTCCCCCGTTTTCATCATTGTACCTCAACGCGCATCTCTGCTTTTGTCTCCGATTAGCGCGATGGAGAAAGGGAAACTGAGGCTGGGGAAGGATTCTTCTAAACGGCGTCATCAGGTGAGCCTTTGGGGGCGCGAGAGGAAAACAACCCCCCCCCCCAAGTAAGGATCTGTTAGACTTACAGGAAGTCCTCAACGTACGGCCGTAATTAGTTTGTCTGAAATGGTATAGGCCCTATTCTATTCTATTCTATTCTATTCTATTCTATTCTATTTCCTGGCCAACCTTCTCTTCTTTTCTCTCCCCTCTTGATAGACCCCCGTCCTGTACGCCATGCTGGATCACAGCCGCCTAACCAAGAGCGACAAGAAATCCAGGGGAGGCTTTGGAGACTCGCGCAAAGATAAGAAATAGCGGTTAGCCGGCAGAGAAGGTATCGAGAAGAAGGCGGCCAAGAGGCAGGTGGTCATGACCATCGAGATGGAACCGAAGAAGGACCACCTCGAGGCCGAAGGCCTCAAGCCCGCCGTCAAGTCCCCCAGCAAGAACAGCCTCAAAAACGCGCTCATGAATATCATTAAAAGCGATTCGGCCTTATAATTTGAACGCGGGGCCTTTCCTGGCCTTCCTCTTCTCAGGGGGGGAAGCCAGGAGGCCCCTTTCTCCTCCACCCAGTCCTCTTGGCTTTGCTAGGACCACCAGATCGGGGGTGCAGTACCTCTGACTGCCAGCTGGAGGCAGCAAGGAGTGGGTTTGCGGGTCCCTGCTGCCACCTGCTGGCCCCTTGGAAGTTTGCAGCCCACCAACAGTGCTTTAATGCACGTTTCCCAATCTTACCATCGTTTAAAAGGCATGGACTACAACTCCCAGGTTTCTGGCTGGCAAATTCTGGGCGTTGTAGTCCACCCATCTTAAAGCCGAGAAACAGAAGCGTAGGCGAGTTATGTGGTCATCTGTACTGCTGCGATAATCTTGACTTCAATCTGCTACAATCCAACATTTTGTGTTAGCGTTTTTGTACCCTCCCAATGTCCCCCAAACTCACCAACTCGGGTACACACGCGCGTAAATAACTCACAAAAACCTGCAGGAGATTTGCTTATAATTTTCACTCAAGGGAGATTTTCATCAGCCCCTGGACCCCCGTTCATCGCCATGAGGATAAAGCAGACTGGGTGCCCCGTCCTTTTAACCCTTCCGAATTCTTATAAATTGGCCCGAAAGATGCTAAATTGTTGTCCCCAAACGGTGCCTTCTTCTGCTCTAACCACTGTGGATCTCTTCCGCTCCGTGATTCGAGCACAGATGTAATTTTCTTTCCTGCGGTTTTTTTTTCCTTTTTTTCTTTCTAATCCAAGGATCAGATTTTAGCATCTCACAAACTCACAAAGGGAGTTTAATTTCCTTCAGGCAGGGATTCTGCCCAGGAGAAACAAAAACATCTCATTTGCGAAAATTCTCAGTTGAAACGAAAGAAGAAAAAGCGATTTTTATTTTTGAAAAAAATGCCCCAAGGACTTCTATCGCACGCGCGCTCTCTCACTCTCTCTCAGATCCTAAGAGTAGTGATCCTAAAGAGAGATTTCATTTTAGGCCAAATTCGGAGCCTCCTGCTTGAGCAAAGCATCAGAGACATTTCAGGGCAGGTAAAAAAAATTATTAATCATTAAAAATAACCCACTAAGACGATCCCTAAAATTTCTCAAGGAGGGGGGTTTTGCTCATTTTAAAAGAGGCAGCCCAATTTGGTCTGTTGGGAAATTCTCGCCCCGTTGCAAAAAGTTGGTGCAAACCAGCTAAACCAATTTTTTTCCCCCTACAATAGAGAGAGAGAGAGAGAGAGAAGAAAAAATGCAGATTATTTTCTGCCAGTTTCCTCCAAAGTCTGTCGAAGCAGACGAATTTATATTTCTCTTCTGACTTGTTTGACATTTTCGGAGCGTCCCCCGAGAGGGAAATTAAACCATCGTCTTGACAGCCGCAAAACCTTGCCATACGATCTGCAAAAGGGAGGTTGGGAGGAAGTTTATGATTAACCTGCGGAGATATTCTATTGATTTTTTTTCCTTCTTCTTCCTTGCTGTGCTCTGCCCGGTGACCGAACTCTGCATGACGTTAAGTGGGTAGGCAAAGATCAAGGGTTGCATTTTCCTCCCCCCACCCCGTTTATTCTGCTTCTGTTTTGGTGTTGTTGGTTTTTTTTTTTAATTAATCTGTTCAGATTAACTATTAGGACAACATGTTCCAGCAGCAACAAAACAGCCAAAAAGACAGGATGTCCCAGATCATTTTGTTAGCAAACACACACAACAGCTTCGGTTCGTGAAAGGGACCTTGGAGGTCATCTAGTCCAACCCACTTCTCCAGCAGGAATTCTTTTTTTCAGACAATTTTACATCCCTTTCTCGCCAGTGTCCTTTGGCATGTTTCTTGCCTCTTCAAATCACGCAACATCGAATGACGGTGCTAAATCCATGTATATAAGCAGACAATTCCCACAGAACCTCAACAGGACAGTTCTGTGTAGCACATGTTGTCACAAGTAGGCCTAGAAAACTAAACTGGGTTTTGTTTTTTTTAAAAAAAATCCCAACATGTACAATTTCCTCGGGGTTTTCCCGACCCCATGGATGTCTTTCCAAAAAAAAAAAAACAGCCGTCGCCAAAAACAAACAGACATCATTAAAATGACAAAGAATTAATTAAAAAGACTGACATTTCTATACCAAGCTGGCTTCCTTGTGGTCTGTGATCCTGATAGTAAACTTGAAGTAAAAAAAGGTAGGGGAATCCCCGCGGATTTTACTCCTCGAGTTGTGGTTGATTATACGAGGCGCTGGTCGTCTCCGTTTCAAGGCCATTTGAGCCAGTGCTGTCCGTAGACATTTTCCACAGTTGTGGTCAACGCGACGCCACGGAGCACCGATACCTTTGCACCGATGTGGTACCTATTTATCTACTCACATTTGCCTGCTTTTGAACTACAAGGTTGGCAGGAGCTGAGATGAGACAGACAGACAGACAGACAGCAAGATAGAAGCTAAGGATGATGGAGGGAGATAGACAGACAGAGATAGAGTGATAGATATCTGTCTCATCTAATCTATATTACTCTATTTGTCTCTATATCGATCTATATATATCTATATATCTCTATACCTATCTATATCCATCTAATCTATCATCTGTATATATTTAAATCTATATATCTATATATCTAATCTACATCTACGTACCTACCCATCTATATCTCTATACCTATCTATATCCATCTATCTTATCTAATCTATATCTACATATATATATATATATATACATCTACCTATCTATCTCAAACCAGAACATTGAAATCTGCAAATAGGAGCTGTGCCAAAAGTTCAGACAGAAAGAAGAAAAAAGACAAAAGACTAAAACCAGGTTTTTCCCGATTATTTTATTAACATGCTAAACATGTCAGTCTTCAAAGCAGGTCAGTCAGTGCCCAGGATGACAGCTTTTATTCATTCTTGACAATGTTTCATTGCCCGTCACGAATTTCGCAAACACCACTGGCCCAGAAGTGGAATGGCTGTGAGGCAGCTAAGGGGGGCAGGGGGGCGGAATGTGTGCATGCCCTTGGTGGATAGATCTAGGCTTGTTTTTGTTCTTTCTTGGCTCGTAATAAGCTGGCCCCTGAGGAGGGAAGCATGGCTTTGTAGCTAGCAGCCCTTTTTTGTGGGTGAACGGACAGAGAATTCGGGGTGCTGAGATCTGATGGCCCCATAGGACGGACACTGAGTTTGCTAACAATGCTCGGATGCTCTTTTACTGGAGAATGGCTTAAGGACGTTGAAGCTGACTTCGTAAAAAGCATTTTGGACACTCAAAAATATCGTGGGAGGGAGCTCCCAATTTTGCTCGCGGTTTCACTCTTATTGGTGCAAAAGACAGGTGCCTCTAGTGCAAAATATTCCTTTGGGCACAGGGTGAAAAGAGACTCTTCTCTCTTTTCAACACGTTGTCCAGGTTGGCATCGAGTCTCGGGACTTGATTTCCTGTTTTGAAAATAGGCTCATTTTAGAATATTAAACTAATAATTTTCCCTGCATCGGGCTTATGGCTCTTTGAATGAATTTGCCGGGTTTTTCATAATGTCTCGGTCAGTGGAATGGAACAACTCATCATGGCCAACGTGCTGCGGGACGAACTCGCCATAAAACAATCCAACAAATGCAAAAGTTAAATTTAATTTCGATGGGACCGTGGCCAACAATAATAAAATAAGGGAAGTCAACCCAGAAAGAATTGTGTTAATTTCAAATGAAAACATGGTCACCAGTGATAAAAGTAACTGAATGAAATAATTTTATGTGTTGAATTGTCCCACATTGAGTTGACAAGTTGGCAGCGGCAAGTTGTCCTAGCTCAGGGGTAGGCAACCTCGGCTCTTTTATGACTCGTGGACTTCAACTCCCAGAATTCCTGAGCCCGCATGGCTCAGCTTGGAAACCTCTCCCTTTCCCCTCAGTACGGCTGGCTCAGGAATTCTGGGAGGGGGGGGGAATAATTTCCCGTCAATATGGCATCTTCACTATAAATGTTTTTAGAAATAGGCATCAAGGGGGGAATTGCATTCCCAATCTCCTAAAAAAGGAGACTAAAATCTTGGAAAACCCCCCCCCCACATTTATGGAGTAACAATCCCCCCTTGATGATAGATGGGAGGAAAAAAGGATGAAGAACTTGGTTCAAATCGACCCAACGGCTATTCTAATCATCCTAGCCTAGGTTTCCTACCTATATCTTGTCCTCAACTTACGGCCACAGCAGAACCTCAAATTTCAGTCATTGTGGTCGTACGTTGAGGCATAACCGGCCTCAATTTCACAACTGTTCTTAGAAAAGTTATAAAGCGAGTCACACAGTAGTCATCCAACAAATCACGTCGTTCTTCCGAATGGCTGTTTTTTTGGAGCAGGAAGCAGCAAAAAAAGGTCACAAACAGCGACCGTGGGACAACGCAACCATCACAAATGTGAGCTGGTTGCCGAGTTCCTCAACTGCTAATCTCTGCCGACAGAGGCACGGCAGTCGTAACTTTGAGGATGAGTCAGAAGTAGATTTTTTTTTAAGCTCGTTGTAACCTCGACCCGCTGGTTAGACAACTGGTCGTAAGTCGAGGATGTAGCGACATCTCTCGCTCTGCCAGCTTCCGGCGAAGCAGAGTGGAAGGCGCGTGTGTGCTCAGAGGCCCCTTCCACCCACCCCACCCCATCCCCTCCCTTCCTCTGCTTTGAACATTTTTCCAGGACGTGCAAAAATTAAATTAAATGAAGATCAGAGGACCCCCCCTTCCTCGGGGTGGGAAGACAAGAGAGGAAATGGAATTGCGGCGGGTTTGGGGGACAGGAAAAGGAAAAGCGCGTCAAGGCGAGGCGGGAAGACTTCGGAAAGGCTCAGGAACTGGGGTCCTGTTTCCGTTTTTGGAAACGCCGGAATTTTCCTTGGATGGCAAGAGCAGCTTTCTCCGTTTCCGGGGCATTTAAATCAATATCAATTTCTTCCTCTTCGGGCTCCGTTTTCTTGGGGGTTTCGGCTTTGTCTGCAGGGAGAAAGCAGTCAGTGGAGTTTTTCAGCCTGGTTGCAAACGAGACCCTCGTTAGACCAAACAACGGCCCCCTCCGGCCTCCAAAATAAGTTGAATATTTTAGATATTTTTCCCGCCCAGTTCCCAGTTCCTCCCCCCCCCCGCCCCAGAAAGTCACTTGCTTTTGGCAATATTTTACTTACCAAATGCCACAGTCCAAATGCAGTTAAACCCCCCCCCCACACACACACACAGTTGTGCACCCCTCATCATTAAAACACACCCAGATTTTAAACATTTTTAATCCTTGGACAGTGGATGAAAAATTTAGCAAAGGAAACCAGGGTATCTGGGCATTGCGTTAACTTACAAGCGGACAGGGTAACCTAGCAACCAGAAGCGGACAACCACCTATAATGGAACATAGACAAGAGAGCATCACTGCTTCCACGTTGCCTAGCAACTGCTATCCAATAAGATGAGAGAGCATCCCTGCCTCTTTACCTTTATCCTTTTCTTGCAAAAGATACTGGGAAAGGTACCAGATAAGGTGCTGGGTTCAAGTTCTCAGCAACAGATGGCTCCTCCCTCTCCACCTAGCCTACCTCACAGGGTTATTGTTTTTTGGGGGGGAGGGCGAGGTGGTAATACTACCATGAGTTCAAGTCCTGCCTTAGCCAGGAAAGCCAGAGGGAGACTTTGGGCCAATCACCAGGAGATGGTAAGTTCTAGTCCTGCCTTAGCCAGGAAAGCCAGCTGGATGACTCTAGGCCAATCACCAGGAGACGGTGAGTTCTAGTCCTGCCTTAGGCACAAAAACCAATGGTTGACTTTGCACCAATCACCAGGAGATGGTGAGTTCTAGTTCTGACTTAGGCACGAAAACCAGCTGGGTGACTCTGGGCCAATCACCAGGAGACGGTGAGTTCTAGTCTCGCCTTAGATACGGAAAACAGCTGGGTGACTTTGGGCCGATCACCAGGCGTTGGTGAATTCTAGTTCTGCCATAAGTCGCGAAAGCCAGCTGGGTGACTCTGGGCCAATCCTCCCACCTACCTCACAGGGTTGTTTTTGTGGGGAAAACAGGAGGAAAGTGCATTGGATATGTTCACTGCCTCGAGTTATTGGTAAAAACAATAAAGGCGGGATACCAATAAATGAAATAATCCACAAAGAAAGGCACTTAAAAAGGAGTTTTTGACCACCTATCCCAGAAGTAAAGGCACAATTTACAGCCTCTGTGGCCTCCTCCATGTGCCTAGATAACATTCCTGGTTAATTGATTGGCATAAGTATATATATTCCCCCCTTCCCCCCCCCGTTTGACAGCCAAATCTTTGAGAATACCTCCAGGATCTCTCTCACCTTTTTCTTCCTGCCTGGGGACTTCTCTGGAGATGGGTGATTCATTGGAGGTCAGCTGCGGAGAAGAAAAGAGAATAAATTGCTGGGGAAAGAGAGAGAGAGACAGAGAGAGAAGGCGGTCACCAGGATTCGGATCCCCGCGGGGGTCCTCCCAGAGGGAGCAGCTTTGGAACAGAAGGCTGGCCTCGTGACCTATTATTATTATCCTGAACACCTTGTGGAATTGGTTTTGCGGGAGCTCCATGGTTTTTTTTTTGTCTTGCTTTTTTTATCCTTGCAAAAAGAAGCTTTTGTTTTTCGGAATTCTTTCTTTCTTCTGTGCATCCTTCCCAACACGAAGGCTGCATCAGTTTCCAAAGGTGTTTCACAAAAATTTATATGCCACAAATTAATCTGTTTGTCTATTCCTTTCCTCCCTCCCTCCCTCCTTCCCTCCCTCCCTTCCTTCCTTCTTTCTCCCATCCCTTCTATCTATCTATCTATCTATCTATCTATCTATCTATCTATCTATCTATCTATCTATCTATCTATCCATCTTTATATGTATTATTTATCTATCATCCATCTATCCATCCATCTCTGTCTATATTCCCTATTCTATCTATCTATCTATCTATCTATCTATCTATCTATCTATCTATGTATTATCTATCTATCTCTATATGTATTATCTATCTATCATCCATCTGTCTATATTCCTTATTATATCTATCTATCCATCTCTATATTATCTACCTACCTACCTACCTACCTATCATCTATCTATCCATCCATCCATCGCTATCATCTATCTCTATTATCTTTGTCTCTCTATTTCTCTGCCTTATCTATTTATCATCCATCCATCCATCTCTGCCTATCCTCTAACCCAATTATCCCTCTCTTTCTCATTTTCTTTCTCATTTTCCGTTTTAGACGCTTAAGACAAATATAACAATAATATGCTCTCCACGAATAGCATCACATAATAATACATAAAACGGTGAACAATACGCAACAATTCGGTGCCAGGTAGGTCGGGAGGTCTCTCTCTCTCTCTCTCTCTCTCTCTCTCTCTCTCTCTCTCTCTCTCTCTTAACATGTTATGGCATGCAATCCGTGTCCCGTACATTTCCACGCGACTCTGCCAGCCGCTTCAGAGTCAGACAGTTGAAGACAAACACGAGCCATAAATAATTCATTTAATAGGTGGACCAACGGCTGCGCCAAGAAGGAGAAAAGGGAGGTCACAAAAGGAGAAGCCAGTGTGTGTGTGTGTGTGTGTGTGTGTGTGTGTGTGTGTGTGTAGATGACACTAATGGACCTAGGGGTAGTGACCCTTCCCAAAGAGCTGGTGCGGCCCAGACTAGGTGCAGTAAGGAAGCAGGACCAGCTTGATTTTAAGGGAAGGTCACCTGGAGAAGAGTCTTATGCCAGGAAAGAGATTTAAACAGGTGTCTCTCTGGGTTGTGGTGCCCGCAAAGGTTGCTTGCTCGCAGCCTGGCTGGGAAAGTAGAAAGCAAAACAGCAGATTCCCCGGAGCAGCGCGCAGAGTGTGGCCAGCCGCAGCCTGTGCACGCAGAGGAAGCCATCTGATCTTTATTAGACCCCGGTGGGCAATTAAGCTGGAAAAGAGCAATTAAACTCTCTTTTTCTTTCCTTCCAATTTCTGAATCCATCCTGGTCACCCCGGAATTATTTATTATTATTTTTTTATATGCAGCTAGTCCTCAACGTATGACCACAACTGTTGAAAAGTGAGACACACACAGGAGCTTGTTTCCCAAGCTAAGCCTCCAAAACTTTTGAATTTACTTATTTATTGGGTTTTTAAAGCGGTCAACTCTTGTGACCCTGGGGCATGTGCCGAAATTAAAAACATCCATAACAGAGCAATATAAACTGGGATGGTTGCTACCCTGCCTCTCTTTCTCTGGGACTACCCCTCCCATCATCCTGACCCTCCGGATGGGACCCCCACCCTCGCAGAATTTGGAGGTGGGGATGCTGCAACTCAGCCCCTGTGCCCAAATTCTCACCCCCCCCCTTCCCTGGAATTTTGGAAGGCAGATTGTTCTTTTTTTAAGCCTTTCTCCTTGAGAAGAGGTCTCTCCTCTCCTTTCTCTGTTGCTGAGGCAACTGCAAATGCATCCCATAATGAGCACACCATTGCAGACAGGGAGAGACTAGAAAAGAGACAGGAGAAACAGCAGCATATGTTCCGAAGATCACCCAGGAAGAAACAAGAGCAGAGAAAAAAAAAAAGGCATTTTGGGGGGAAGATGAGAATAGGGGAAAATCCAGATGGAATTTGCTTCCATAAATGGATCTCTCTCTCTCTCTCTCTCTCTCTCTCTCTCTCTCTCTCTCTCTCTCTCATCTTTCTCTTTATCTATCTTTCTATCTATCTCTTTCTCTAACTCTCTAACTTTCTCTCTAACACACACTCTCCCTCTCTCTCTCTCTTTCTCTCTAACTCTCTTTCTCTAACTTTCTCTTTCTCTCTAACTCTGTCCCTCCCTATTTATCTCTCTCTCCCTATTTCTCTCTCTTCCTATTTATCTCTCTCTCCCTATTTCTCTCTCTCTTCCTATTTCTCTCTCTCTCCCTATTTCTCTCTCTCTTCCTATTTCTCTCTCTCCCTATTTCTCTCTCTCTTCCTATTTCTCTCTCTCCCTATTTCTCTCTCTCTCCCTATTTCTCTCTCTCTCCCTATTTCTCTCTCTCTAATGCTCTCTTTCATCTATCTATCTATCTATCTATCTATCTATCTATCTCTATCTCTCTTTCTCTTTATCTCTCTCTCTCTAACTAACACACACACTCTCTCTCTCTTTCTCTTTCCATCCATCCATGTTTTTAACGGGCTAAATCTTAATATGTGTGATATGCCATACGTTAAGTAAATCAATAAATGGAAAATACCAGCTCTTAAAAGTTCCCCACATCTCAGACAAGGGATATCAATCTTCAAACAAAGCCAAGCTAAATCAGCAGAGTCTTTGCATGCCATCTCCTGGGAGAGAAATCGAGCATAAGTAATTAAAATCAATTTTAGGAATTGTCAGAATTAAGGAGAAGGAAGAAGGGGGGGGTCGTCAATGCAGTCAGCCCGATTCATGTCCTTAGATGAGGATAGAGTCCCTCAGATGCAAAATAATAATAAAATAAAATAATAAAATAAATAATCAATAATCAATAAAATAATATAAAAAATAAAATAATAAAATAAATAATCAATAAAATAAAGTAAAATAAAGAATTAAAATAAACAAAATAAAACGAATAAAAAAATAAGGGTTTATTAAAAAAAAAGGAATATATTTTGTTCTGAAGGCTCTGCATTGTTTTGAATTATCATCCAAAATCCTTCCATTAATCTGAGTTGAATCCTGAATGTTGGAGTGCTTTGAAAGGCCGCCCACACCATACATTAAGAGATGGAAATTTGGCAATTCGGTTTGGCACTAAGTGGCAATAATTGCTATTGGCTTGGTAATTTTTCTATTAAAAATAATTTGATGTCTGGTTTGCTGCTAAACGGGAGAAGCAAGCAAGGATCTTGCTAAACCTGGCTGGGAGGCCAGAAGGAAAATCCATGGTTTGGAGGCTAAATTGGGAATTTTTTTAAAAAAGGCAGTCCTTGTTTCATGACCAAAATAGGACTGGCAAATCGGTTGTTAAGTGAATCGGTCACTAAATGGAACCATGACTATGCATATAGTCTTCCTTCGGCTTGGCTTTGCTTTAAAGTCTCACAAAGATTGTTAAGGGTGGGTTGCAACTTAAACAAACAAACAAACAATGGAGGTAGTTCTTATTTAACGACCGTATTTGCGACTGGCAACTCAAGTCATTAAACGAAGGGGTCACTACGTGAAGCCACAATTGTGCTTACAGTCTTACTTCAAAGCTTCCCTTTGCTTTACAGAGTCACAAAGGTGGTTAAGCGTGTTCAGTTGTTATATTTTTTTAAAATCACTGTCCTAACAGGGAACGGGCACTAAACAAGGCGGCCGCTAAACGAGGTGGCAAACTCCCTTCGTGCTCTTGCAAGAAAATCAAGTGAAACTCTTTCACGTTTTATTGCACCTTGATAAAGAGCTGAATAAAATTTGTGCAGTTTTTTGGATCAGCCCCAGGACTGTCTATCTAACCATGGGGAGGGGGGGACAGGGGCGCTGCAGAGACACCCCAATGGGACATGGAGGCGGGGAGGGGGAGAAAAGAGGAGACAAGCCCCTGAGGCATCCAGAAACTCTCAAGTTGTGTTAATTAAGTGTCCCCTTGTGTAACATTGCAGTCTTAAATTAGCCCGGTGCCAACTGGCTTTAGTTTTGCAAATCAATACCTTTCTCGGTTCTGCAACTTTAGCACAATCCCGACTCTTTTTATCCATTTTTCTTTTTTATTAATTTACATCGAGGTGCTCTTCACGAATCCTTCCTCTAATATCTCAGGGGCTGCCCCAAAGAAGAGGGAGTCAAGCTCTTCTCAAAAAGCGCCTGAAGGCAGGACAAGAAGCAACAGATGGAAACTGCACAGGTAGTCCTCCGCTTACAACTATATTCACTGAAAGACCGAAGTCACAACGGCATTGAAAAAAGGGACTTACAACCGTTTTTCACACTTAGGACCATTGCGGCATTCTCATGCTCGGGGGTCAAAATTCAGACGCTTGCCAACTGACTCACATTTATGACGGTGGCAGTGTCCTGGGGTCAAATTTTCCTTCCATCAGGGATGTCCTACAGCGGGCACAACCTCGAACCCAGATTAACAAACCAAGTTAGGGTATTCTCGCAAGAGGTGACGCTGCCCAAATGAAGCCACACGCACCCTTGACCGATGGAGCAGGGGGTTGGACTAGATGACCTACAAGGGCCCCTTCCACCTCTGTTCTTCTATTTCTATTTCTATTGACTTGCTTCCCCCAGCTTGCTGGGACACTGACTGAATTCTCCCAGGATGCTAGACTCCCAAAGGTTTTGTCTTGTGCCACGTGTCAATTAAGCCAACTATGATAGGTTGTCCTGACCAAACTAGGGGGAAAAAAAGGATGGATTTCCATTCCTGGCTTTCTCTGAATTTCGAAATTTTGTTCCCCTGGACTTTGGGGATGAGAGGAAGTCGGGAAGTTGGTTTAATCTGTTGATTAAATTGATTTATTCCACTGTCTTTGGAGGTCTCCTGGCAGATTGCAATTAAAACCCAACATCAGATAGGAAACTCGGGGCATTACAAATAATTAAACAGTTATCAACAAGGGCTGGCTTGAAAGGGCTGGCTTTCCAGCAAATTGTATGCCTTCGTTTATTTATTGACAAGGCTTATACATCACTCCCGTTGGATAGCTTTATGACATAACGGTGGGGGAAAAAAAAGGGCAGAGTTGAAAATGGCAAAACCCAGTGCCAGAGACGGATTAAAACTCTAGATTTGTCAAATTGCGGATTAATTGCGGAGGGGAAACAGCTCACAAATTTCTCCTCTGCAAAAGCCAGATTTTGGAAAAAAAAAAAAAAAAAGCAGAGTAAACACCTCTCAGCTTTGAGGACAATGTTATTTAACATCTATTTTCTGGGCTGCCTGTTTGATTTCAACGTTTTGAGCTCTGTTGATGCTAGTTTTGTCTGCCGCCCAGGTTTCTAATTGGAGTTCGGAGGCCGATAACATTCGGGTAAATAAATATAAATGTTTGAAAACACAGATGGGGGTTGAATCGGAGAAAGATAGCTCTGCACAGGCAGTCCTTGACTTACAGCTGTCCGTTTAGCAGCCGTTGGAAGTGACGACGCCACTGAAAAAGTTAGGGCCGTAAAAATAGGACCCCAAATTCATTAATGTATTGCACGCTCCCAAGGTGACTCGGTTCCAAAAAGGGACAGGACGCTGTTAAAAAAAAAAAAAGATAGAAAACCGTGCCTGCAGCGCTCCCAAGTTGAAAATATTATTTCATCTGCATCCCGCTCTCTCTCTCTCTGATTGCTCAATTAAAAAAAGAAAGTTTATTTAAATTTATTAGCGCTCGTGGCTTTATTGGCACAAGAATATGTCAGATTTGCAAAAAACGAGAGAGAGAGAGAGAGAGAGAGAGAGGGAGGGAAGGAGGGGGAGAGAGAGAGAGACCATTGACTTTCTGTCAAGTATGAGAAATGAATTATTAATTCCATATTTGGCTAGAATATATATGTATGGAAATTTGCACCGGAGCCATGCAGAAAAGCTAAATTTCCTCTGGCTTTATATAGGTTAGATGAGGGGGATTAACGTGCTTCGAAAACTCTTTGCTGTGCCCAGTTAACAAATTAATGAATGTTGTCAAAGTGACAACATTCCGGCGTTTCGGGGGATCTGGAGCTAATGGGGTAGAAAGACGGCCCCGATTTGAGTTCTTTCAAGAAAGTGAAACTTTGGCCAAAGTTACTGAGGTTAGGATTTAACGGACGATTCGAGAGGTATCGATGTGCATGTTTGTGCATGGAGTCGGCATCGAAAGGCAAATGTAAATGGTAAAAGAGGGGTTTCCCATAATAGCTCCCCTTCTGTGTTTTAAGTGTGTGTGAGGAAGACCTGGGGAGACTGGGCCGAAAGACGTTGCCAAGAGAACAGAAAGAGATAAGAGACAGCTCGGCCCTCGGAAGGGCTGGGAGCGTGGAAAACATCTCTCAACTTTGACAACTTGAAGATGTGGGGACTTCAACTCTTAAAATTCCCCTCCTTGTTCATCTCCTCCTCTTCCTTCTCGTCTATCCTTCTCCTTCACTGTCTCCTCCTCCTCCATCTTCTCCTTGTCTATCTTCTCCTTCACCTTGTTTATTTTCTCCTTCTCCTCCTTGTCTATCTTCCCCTTCTCCTTCTCCAGTCCTCCTCCTCCTCCCTGTCTATCTTCTCCTTCTTCTCCATCTTCTCCTTGTTTATCTCCTCCTCCTCATCTATCTTCTTTTCTCCTGCTCCTTCTCATCCTCTTCTCTTCTCCTGCTCTCCTCTTCTCCTGCTCCTCCTCCTTGTCTATCTTCTCCTTCTCCATCTTCTCCTTGTTTATCTCCTCCTCCTCTTCATCTATCTTCCTTCTCCTGCTCCTCATCCTCTTCTCTTCTCCTGCTCCTCCTCATCTATCTTCTCTTCTGCTCCTCATCCTCTTCTCCTGCTCCTCCTCATTTCTTCTCCTGCTCCTCCTCCTTGTCTATCTTCTCCTTCTCCTTCTTTCCATCTTCTCCTTGTTTATCTCCTCCTTCTCCTCCTTGTCTATCTTCTCTTCTGCTCTTCCTGCTCCTCTTTGTCTACTCCTCCTCCTCCTTCTTCTTGTCCTCCTTGTCTATTTTCCTCTTCCCCTTCTCTCCTCCTCCTCCTCCTCTCTGTGAATTTCCTGGGCTTAGAACCTCTTCTTTGGCAGATTACCTTCTTTGGGCCACTTCTAGTTCTCCTGCCAATGGATTTTATCAGGAGGCTCCAGAGTTTTTACATAATAGACGCACATCTCCCTATGCCTGGCCGAATCTCAGCCACTCTCCCCCCCACCCTCTCTCCTCTTTTGCAAAAAGTGGGTCTCCCTATTCCCCTTTGGCATTTGCACACTAGCAGATGCGTTGCCAGTGCTTCAGAGTTCCTGACATCTGCATTCGGATCCGAGCACACTCAGAGACACATAACGCACACATGCACATCGCCCAAGACAGCGGGATTTCGCTTCCCAGAAATGAATCTTCCGGATTAAGGGACTGAGTTTCCAAATAATACTAATAACACTAATAATAATAATAATAATAACAAAAACCTTCTGTTTCGCACGCACATCACGGAATTAATTTTGGGCACATCGCTTTGCTTTGAGGCAGCCTTTTTTGACTCTCTGCTCTCTCTGCCACTGATGCTCACAAATGCACCCTTAGTGGGATGAATGAATATAGCCAAAAAACACCCCCAGGCAGCCCACTGAAGCTATGGCAGAGAAGAGAATTTCCCCTCCTTGTAACCCCCCACCTCAAATCCCAGCATTTTTTTTTTTTACAGGATAGGGAACGTTCTTTTTTTCTTTTTTTTTAAATCCATTTATTCCCATCTCTCTTTGCAAGCAGGGTATAGCAAAGAGGCTTAAGGGGGTGAAAAACCAAGAACAGGAGAAGCCCAGAAATGTCCGTGAACAGAGGCAAAGAAAGGCGACCCTCGCAAAACAGGCGTGCAAATGGCACACTCAGCCCTGGTACAGTTCTCCAATTCCTCCCAGCCTTTTTTTAAGGCGCCCCGTCCATCTGAGCTGAGTCTCGTAGACGCCATGCTCAAGTTATCCCACTCTTTTTCCAGATTATGGTTGTTATTATTCTTAGTATTATTTTTTCTCTCCTCCTCAGTTGTCTTTCCTTCTTTTTTTTTGCTCACCCACCGTGCCCGGGGTGCCTACAGGTGCAGTGCGTGCCCTGCCAGCTTAGCCGTAAAAAAAAAAAAAACCAACCGGCGCTTGCAATTAAATTGATAGCGTGCAATTCAAAACATCCCCCCCCCCGTTGCAATCTAAGCTGAGTCTTTTCATTTGCAGGGGGGGGGTCTAAAATGGCTTGTCCTGGGATCACCTTTGGGGTCTTCTTTGCTCAACCAGGAAAGGCTGCCAAGCTTTTATTTTTTACAAAAGGGAAATCCGTTAGCCAAGCAGGAAGCTTCAAGCTGGTATATCCCCTTTGCCATCCTCCACATTTCCTCCTTCCGAATTCTTGCATTCTTCCCTTCCTTCTTTATCTTCTCCTTCTCCTTGTCTATTTTCCCCTTCCTCTCCTCCTCCTCCTCCTCCTCCTCCTCCTCCTCCTCCTCCTCCCCCTCCCCGTACCTTACTCATAGTGCCTGCAGTCAGATGCTCAGGATATGCTCCAAGGAAGATGCTATATATCCCTTCTTCTCTCTCTCTTTCTCTCTGCTGGGTTTTCATTCATGCACACAGCTTCTGCTTGAATTCCCAGCTCACTGGCACACTTAGCCTGCACTCAAGGTACCCGGCACTTTGATTGACGGGGCCGGGCAGCCAATGAGAGAAGCCAGGGCTTTCTACAAGCCCCTTTGCCAAACTGGAGCATAAACCAGCTTGGTGGTAGTAAACAAACTGTCTCTCTCTTTTTTTTTTCCCTTCCCTGTTTTTATTTTTTTAATTTAATTTAATTTTATTTTTTTTTTAGAAAAAGAGAGGAGCCTCAGTGAGATTGCACAATTCAGCAATTCTCTCTCGGAAACCCACAACGTCAGGCTGAGCCGTCGCTGATGGGCAGTGGATGCTAATGTGTGTAAAAAAACCCAAAAACTATCTCGTGCCAGTTTCTGCTGATTTCAGAAGAAATCCTAATTAAAGTTTGGTCAGTTTAGATCGCAGGGGGGGGGGTGTTTGAGATTTGGGAGGGGGTTTCCCAAGAGCACTGCCAAGATTTTTTTTTTTTTTTATAGAGAAGGGGCAAACATTGTGTGTTTGCAAGGCTATGGCTAGAGCAGTGTTTCTCAATCTTGCCAAGGTTCAGGTGGGTGGACTTCAACTCCCAGAATTCCTTGGCCCACCTGCTTTGAGATGGGTCCCAGAATTCCCCAGCTGGCGTATTTTGAGATCAGTGGACGTCAACTCCCAGAATCCCCTAGCCAGCCTGCTTGAAGACAGGTGGACGTCAACTCCCAGAATCCCCTAACCAGCCTGCTTGAAGACAGGTGGACTTCAACTCCCAGGATCCCCTAGCTAGCCTGCTTTAAGATGGATGAATTACCAGGAGACTGTGAGTTCTAGTCCCACCTTAGGCATAAAAGCCGTCTAGGTGACTTTGGGCCAGTCACCAGGAGATGGTGAGTTCTAGTCCCACCTCAGACATGAAAATCAGCTGGGTGACTTTGGGTCAAGCCTCACTGTTGTGGGAAAAATAGGAGAAGGGAGGTATGTTGGCTACATTTTCCACCTGGAGTTATTTTAAAAATAATTCAGGCCGGGTACAAACAAAGAAGGACGCGTCAGTCCGACCTGAGCAGGGGGTTGGACTAGAAGACCTCCAAGGTCCCTTCCAACTTTGTTATTCTATTAAATACAGCAACCATATTTCATTGTCCTCTTCTGCACCCAGGATACATCTAAATTCTCCCCACCCCACCCCAAATCCATTTAAACCTGATTAAAACCTTGTGTTTTTGTCTGCTTGGCCCTCTTTGCTCAATTTTTCCCATCATATTTAATTTAAAGCTCAAAGAGCAGAAGATAAAAAATTCATGGGGCACAGACCAGCCTGGGGGGGGGAGGGAGAAGAAAGAGGGAGCAGGTTGAGCGATGACTTAGGGCTGTCTTGGCTCTTTTCTTTCCTAAAACCCCCACATATCTGGGGGCCCAAACAGGAAACCATTAATCAAAGTGGAAAGATCAAATTTGATTTCATCAAAAAAAAAAAAAGGCACAGCAGGACTTCAGGCTACGCGAGGGCCAGGCTGATGCTAGTGCTGGGCAATTTATATTCCATTTTTTCCACTCTTTTTCTCTCTCTCTTTTTGGCAACTAACCGCCATGTGAAACTGCCTTTGGATATCAGTTTATTACTTCTAGCTTGTTTAAAAATCTTTTTTTCCCCTCGGCTGGAAAGCCTGCCTTATTCTGTTTGTCATTTTAGTATTTATTTATTTATTGGGGGGGGGGGAATTCAACAGATGCTCAGCTGATCCGACAAGATGATTCTAGCCTTCTTGAACAAACCACGATCCAGACGGATCCTGCATCCAACTGGGGAGAGAGATTGTAAAACTGGGGTTTTGCTAATCCGGGCAAAGATTTACTCCGATGTAGAAATCAAGAAGTCTATTTGGGAAGCCCCCAAAGGTCCTCAACGTTTTTCATACTTATGACCGCCGCAGCCTCCCCAGGGTCACGTGATCCAACTTCAGACGCTGGGCAGACGACTCACATTTATGACGGTTGCCTTGTCCCGGGGTCACATGATCCGCTTTTCAAAGTCGATGGGGCCAGCCAGATCCACTTAACAACGGTCTTAACTAACTTTAGGAGCTGCGGCAAGGAAAGTCGTAAAACGGGACCAAACGCGATTAACAAACGTCTCGCCTTAGCAACAATTGGGGGCTCAGTTGTGGACGTAAGTCAAGGACCCCCTGTGTACATTCAACCCTCCTGTAAACCCAGTTCAAACGGAACAAGCTGACTTCTTGTCCACATGCCTCAGCCACTCGCAGACAATCGGGCTGTGAGTTGTGAGTGTTCTCATTTGCCTGTCAGGAACCAAACGGGTTTAACTTCATTCCAGGAGGATTGCAACAAACATTACCTGGACTCGGGGCCCCGCGAGGCACATGGGTACCTGCCGGTGACCCTGGACAGACATGGGGGACCCCCAGAGGTTGCAAAGCAGGCTCCCAAAAATTTGTTACTCGTCTTTGGGCTAACGGCAGCCTGGCCCCAGAACTGCAGTGGGACACCAGCAACCGGCCCCAGTTACAGAAATGTTGCTCAAGACATCCAGGTAACAGGTAAGTTACTGTGAATAAAAACACTAGGTGTGACAACTTGTCTCTGTGTTTGTGTGTATGAGAGAGAGAGAGAGAGAGAGAGAGAGAGAGAGAGAGAGAGAGAGAGAGAGAGAGAGAAAGAAAGAAGAGAAAGAAAGAGAGAAGAGAGAAAGAGAAAGAGAAAGAAGAGAGAGAGAGAGGAGAAAGAGAGGAGAGAGAAAGAGAGACAGAGAAAGAGAGAGAGAGAAAGAAAGAGAAAGAGAAAGAAAGAAAGGGGAAAGGAGAAGAGAGCTAGAGAGAAAAAGAGAGAAAGGGAGAGGAGAGAAAAAAAAGAAAGAAAGAAAGAGAGAGAGGAGAAAGAGAGAGAGGAGAGAGAGACAAAGAGAGAAAGAGAGAGAGAGAAAGAGAAAGAGAAAGAAAGGGGGGGGGAAAGAGAAGAGAGATAGAGAGGAGAAAGAGAGAGAGACCAAAAATTATTTAATTTTCACACTATTATGTTGACTCGGTCAAAAAGGAACCACCGATAGTCCTTGAGTTACCATCGTTCGTTTAGTGACTGTTCGAAGTTACAACGGCACTGAAAAAAGGGACTCCTTGCATGTCCCTGTCCAAAATCTCGAATTTAAATTCTACCTCGCAGGACTGTTGATCTCTAGGCAGAATTCAAACAACAAGGAACCTATCAATCTATCTAGAGCCGACCAGCACCCCTTTTCACGCTTTAACGACCGCGGCAGCCTCCCCAGGATCATGTGATCAGAATTCAGACACTCGGCAACTGACTCCTATTTACGACGGTCGCAGCGTCCCGGGGATCACGCGATCCCCTTTGGCGACCTTCACTTAACGACCGTGTTACTCACTTAACAAAGGCAGCGATCCACTTAACAACCGTGGCCAGGAAAGTCGCAAACTGGGGCAAAAACCCGCAGAACCCATTTCTCGCTTGACCCCCCCCTAAATTTGGGGCACCATTGCGGTCGCAAGCTGAGGACCTCCTGTGCTTTCTTTCAGTGCCGTTCGTAACTCGAAACACATGGTCGTAAAACGAGGAGCGGCTGCAATCTTGTTCGAAGGAAGTTTGGCATTGGCGCTGTTGGTGTTTGGGCACTTCTAGCCCTTCTTCCATCTCTCCAGCTGGGTATTTTCCCCTTCCCTTCTTCCCTCCCTCACCCACAGGGCCAGCTGGCACTTTCTCTCCTGCTTGCTCATGGGTTCAAAGTACAACCTGTCTCCTCTCTTAATCAAGGAAAATTAGTCTGGATCTTTCCCCCCACCTGCGCGTCAGAGATCCCCAAATCCGTGGGGAAAATTAATCAAGAGGGTTTTCAAGCGTCGGGAAGAGCGGGAACGTCACTCCGCAAATAAAAGCAGGTAAAGACGGGCACGAGATGGAGGATCACCGGGTGGCCCACGACGGTTCACGGGTGGCTGGAGAAAGCAAGACAGATCCTGGCTGGATTTCACAAAACGGCGATCCAAATTTCCTGCATTTAATTGGGGAGAGCGAGGGTGTTAAAGGATCGGCGCTGAGTTCTCACGTTAGACTTGATTTTTATTTATTTATTTATTTTTAAATCGGTGGTCTTCCCACTTGGCAATAATTTCATCCTTGTAAGCAACCGATTCACCTTTTTGAAAAGCAAACAAACAAACCAGAACTATCTTTCTGGTCAAAAACAAACTTCATGGACACACAAATGAGTCCAAAATGTCTGTTTCCTAAGCCACCGTCATTCTCTTTACGGTCTTTTTCATGTCTGAGCTACAGAACTTACGACGGTCCTTTTAGTGACCGTTCCAAGTTGCGACGGTGCTGAAAAAAGGACTTAGGGCCGTTTTTCATAGTGATGACAGTTGCAGCGTTCCCCCGAGCTCAGCTGATGAAAATGAAAACACTTAATGACTGACTCATATTTACGACGGGCATACTAGCCCGGGGTCACGCCATCCCCTTTTGCGACCTTCTGACAAAGCCACTTAACAACTTGGTTACTAACTTCACAATTGCAGTGATCCACCTAACCGCTGCAGCAAGGAAAGTTGTAAAGCGGGACAAAATTCGTTTAACAACCATCTCGCTTAGCGACACAAATTTCGGGACTGTACGTCGAGGGCCTGCGTAATGTGTTAATCATTGTAAATATGGAAGAGGATGTCCTATGCAACAGGGTTGAAACCACAGCTGCCAGTTCTTCAGCTGGGGTTGACCTTCATTTGTGTCGCTTCGTTTCCAGGAACATTTGGTGTCGCAATTTATTGGCGTAGTTGTGGTTGCGTGGCTTGGAACAACTTGGCTTTTTGATAATTGACTGATGAAAAAACAGGATAAAGCGAGCGTGATAGTCATTACGGCTGGTTGACCGGTCAGCCAGATGTTTGTGTGCTTGTTTGTTTTAAAAATGGCGTTTTTATCCACCCACTAAGTCCTTCTTGAGGACCTGGGCCAGACAGATGTTGAAAGGTTGTAAAGGTTTTGTGGCAAGATTGTCAGTTCTTCCAAGCAAAGCTGCCTTTTGCAATTGACCGATTGGGATTTTGTCAATAGCGATGGTGTTCTCTTATTATTATTGTGGTGGGTGCACATTGTGCACATTTCAGCCAGATGTTTCGAGTCCTTCCCAAGGACCTGCGATAGGCAGATGGGGATGCTTGACGGTGTGGAAGTGATTGTTGCAAGATGTGCCAGGGAGAGCTGCTTTTTTTGCAATGAAAGGGATTTTGTGGATGTGGTGATTATTATCCTCATTATTATTATTATTATTGTCATCGTCATCATCTTTGGCTCAAAGAGACTTTTTTTTCTCTCCTTCTTTTCTAGGAGAACCATGTTGGTCTGTGATAGTACTGTAAAAAAAAAAAAAATCAGGATTTTGGTAGCATCTTTTCCAGCTTTTTTTTTTTTTTTAAAGCATCAGCTGCAGCTGCGGCTGATGGATGCATTGTAGTCTGTACATTTCGTACTGTAAGTTGCAATCCCCCAAAGCAGTTTCCTCTGGTTAGTTAGAAAAAGTGCCATTAAAATATTTCTGGTATTTTTTGCTTTCTTTCTTTCTTTCTTTCTTTCTTTCTTTCTTTCTTTCTTTCTTTCTTTCTTTTTTTCTCTCTCTTTTTCTGTTTCCTTCCGTCTCTTTCTCTTTCCTTCCTTCCTTTTTCTTTTTCTTTCTTTGTCTCTGTCTTTTTTTCTCTCTCTCTCCCTCTTTCTGTCTCTTTCTTTTTCTCTGTCTGTTTCTCTGTTTCTCTCTTTTTCTTTCTGTCGCTTTGTTTTGCTCTCTCATACTTTCTCTCGTTTCTCTGTGTCATATAATATATGTGGGTATATGCATAATTCTGTATTTGTTTATTGTCATGTTTATGTAGTGTGTATTGGAGGTGGTGACCCTTTGACAGCTGTATGGAACGAAATTTCATTTTAACGTATGCCGATTAGTGTACATTCAAAGTGACAATAAAGTTATTATTCTATTCTATTCTATTCTATTCTATTCTATTCTATTCTATTCTATTCTATTTTATTCTATTAATTTTACTCTGCTCTGCTCTATTCTATTCCTCTGTCTTTCTATTTCTTTTTCTTTCTCACTCTTTCTCTCTCCTTTCTGTTTCTTTTTCTCTTACTCTTTCTCTCATCTCTTTCTTTTCTGTCTCTTTCTCCTGCTCTGTCTCTTTCTGTCTCTTTCTCTCTCCCCCCCCCCAGCCTTTGCTTTGTTTTTTTCTTCCCTACCAGATTGCATAACTCTTGTCCTTTTACACACCCACGAATGAGCAACCAAAAGGAGGAGTTGAACCATTTACCCAGGTGCTAAGAGCCTTAAGCACAACACTGTGCATGCTCGGCTTGGCTAAAAGAGGGCTGGGTAGTTTGGTACTTTTCTTTCAGCTTTATTTTTAGTTAAACCTTTTCCTGCCAGCAAGCAGGTCCTGCCTTGGAGCTGAAAGGTGGCTTGTGGGGGGAACCTAACATGGACCTAACATGGAAAGGGAGGCAGGAAGTAGGTTTGGCTAAGCAAGGATTAACCCAGGGTGTGTGTCCATTATTGGTAAAGCTGCTGCTGCTGCTGGCGGGACTGGATTTTTCTGTGTTTGGACTGGATCAGCCCTTATGTGATGAGCCCTCCAGAGTCACTTAGCTGAGATGGGTGACCATATAAATCAAATTAATATTAAATATTGAATGGAATAGAATAGAATAGAATAGAATAGAATAGAATAGAATAGAATAGTGGAATGGAATGGAATGGAATGGAATGGAATAGAATAGAATAATGGAATGGAATAGAATGGAATAGACTAGACTAGACTAGACTAGACTAGAATAGAATAGAATAGAATAGAATAGAATAATGGAATGGAATTGAATGGAATGGAATGGAATAGAATAGAATAGAATATAGGATAGAATTAGAATAGAAATAGGGAATAGAATTAGAATAGAATAGAATAGAATAGAATAGAATAGAATAGAATAGAATAGAATAGAATAGGAATAGGAATAAAAATGGAATGAAATGGAATAGAATAGACAATAGGGATAGAATAGAATAGAATAGAAATAAAATAATAACATATAGTATAATATGATAATATAACAAATATAATAATATAGTATAATGTAACATAGTGTAATGTAATATAATGTAATGTAAAATATTACATAACCTTCAAAAGTCAGGATGGCCCAATGATAAAGACCTCACCTCCAGATTGGGGGGACCTGGGTTCAAGATCCGCTTTAGCCAGAGAAGCTCCCTAAGCAGACTGTGAGTTAGTTTTTTTTTTTCCCTCTCAGCCAGCCTACCTTGCAGGCTTGTCGTTGGGAAAAAAAATTAAGGAGCCCTGGGCATTTCCTTCCTCAGCCAGCCAGCGACTCCCTTTAAATGACAACGAAAGGAGGCAGGTGAGTCTGTGACATTTCTCCCTACGGAGCCGGCGCCTGGCAACATGCAGAGTTCCTCGGACGGTGAAGGCAGAAGCCTGTGGGGTGAGCCGGACCTGGAAGCCGAGGAGAAGACCTGTGGCGTCTGCGGAGACCGAGCCAGCGGCTACCACTTCCACGTCATGACCTGTGAAGGCTGCAAAGGGTTTTTCCGGTAGGCCTGGATGGATGCGGGCGCACACAGGTTACTAGTCCTCATGACTCCCACTCAAGCTTCTTCCCCTTGCCTTGCAGGAGGACGGTGCTGAAGGGCATCCAGTTCACTTGTCCTTTTACTCAGAGCTGCCTGGTCACCAAAGCCAAGCGGCGACAGTGCCAGGCCTGCCGGTACAAAAAATGCCTGGCGGTGGGGATGAGGAAGGACAGTAAGTGTCTGGGAGCCAGGATCTTCTTATTTCTCTTTCCTTTCCTTTCCTTTCCTTTCTTTCTTTCTCTTTTTCTTTCTCTGCCTCCCTCCTGCCCTATCTGTACTCCTTCTTTCCTCCCTCTTTCTCTTTTCTCTTCCTTTTCTTTCCCCATCCTTTTTTTTCTTTTTCTTTCTCTGCTTACCTCCCTCCCTATCTGTACTCCGTCTTTTCTCCTTTTCTTTTTCTCTTTATCTCTTCCTTTCCTTTCCCTCTCTTTTTCTTTCTTTCTTTCTTTCTTTCTTTCTTTCTTTCTTTCTCTTTCTTTTTTCTTTTTCTTCCTTTCTCTCCCTCCATTCCTTCCTATCTATAGTCCGTCTTCTTTCTTCCTCTTTCTCTTTCTTTCATCTCTTCCTGTCCTTCATCTTTCTTCTTTTTCTTTTTTCTCCCTCCTCCCTCCCTCATCTTTCTCTCTTTCTCTCTTCCTTTCCTTTCTCTGTCTTTTTCTTCCTTCCATCGCTTCCCCCTCCTTCCCTCCCCTTCCCCTTCACATCCATTCCTTCTTTACTCCTTCCCCTCCTTCCTTCCTTCCTTCCTCCCTTCTTTCTTTCCCTTCCTTCCTCCTTTCGCCAAACTGAATTTGTTTTCAGTTTCCTTCAGTGAAGAGCATTACTTCCTGGCCGGTTTGCTAAACCATGGTTAGCCCAACAGAGCTGAGTACTACGTGTAAATCCATGATTCAACTGGTGGGGATGGACTGTAGCTTATCCAGGCACATAGGAAGCAGGGCTACCGGGTGGGCGGGCTTCCTTCAATCCTCCCAAAGTGGATGATGGGAACCGGAGTCAAGTTCCCAGCTCCCACCCCCAGCTTGGCCTGCTGTCCTTCTGCTATTCCAGCTCTGCCAATGGTTTCCTGGCCAGAGGGTTGTGAGAATAAAATCACAAGGGATCCCTTGTAGCAGCTCTTAAACGCAAAGCCAGGAGGAATAAATTGCATTTCTCTGCCTTGCCAGTGGTTGGAATTGTAACGAGCCCTGGCAGCCTTTGGGGCCAAAGGGCTGCTTTCTCCAGGGAGAACTTGTGGGAGATTCCCCCCCCCGTGGGGGGAAACCCCCAGAGCCTCTGCAATAGCTAGGAGGGGGAAGCCGCCTCAGACCCCCCCCCCCAGAGTCAGTGGGGCTGGGAAAGCCAGATAGAGGCGCATGCCCAGCAGGCTTTGCCTCTCCATCGATCAGCTGGATTATCTTTTATGGAGGAAGGGAAGGGAATTGGAAAGCAAGTGAAAAGAGAAAACAGAAAAGAGAAAAAAGAGAAGTGAGGGAGGAAGGGGGGAGATGGAATGAGGAAGGAAGGAAGGAAGGAAGGAAAAGACAGGGAAAGGAAGAGAGAGAGCAAAAAAAGAGAAAGAAGAGAGGGAGGAAAGAAAGAAAGAGGGGAAAAAGAAAGAAAGAAGATGGAATGTGGAAGAAAGAAAGAAAGAGAAAGAAAAAAGAAAGAAAAGATGGAATGTGGAAGGAAGGAAGGAGGGATGGAAGGAAAAGACAAGGAAAGGAAGAGAGAAGGGAAAGAGAGGACAAAGAAAGGAGAGGAGGAAAGAAGGAAGGAAAAGACAAGGAAAGAAAGAGAGAAGGGAAAGAGAGAGGACAAAGAAAGGAGAGGGAGAAAAGAAAGGAAGGAAAGAAGGAAGGAAGGAAAAGACAGAAGGAAAAGAAGAGAGAAAGGGAAAGACAGAGAGACAGAGAAAGAAGAGACAGGGAGAAAAGAAAGAAAAAAAAATAAAGGAAGGAAGAAAGGAAAGATCAGCCTGGGCCCCAGATCCAGCAAGGCGCTTTGGAGCCGCCACTGATCCAATCGAGGTGAAATCAGGATCCAGCAAAATGCTGGATTTCTCCCCCCCCCCAGGGCATGCATGGGGGGGCGGGGGGAGCACAGAAACCCGGAGCGCAAGATGGCAGCTGCAGCCACTGCAGGCGGGCGAGGCGTGATGCATTGCAGTCTTGCCTTCTGACCCGCAGTCCCCATCCCGTGCAGGGAAACGGGCAGATAATAGACACTGCAGCTGTCCTTGCCTGCGGGGGCAGGGGGTGGGAGTCCAGGGGGGCCTCTGAATAACCTTTTGGGGTGGGGGGGGCAGAGAGAGGCTTGAACACCCCCCCCCCCAACCAAGACAGAGGCTGGCAGGGCAAAGGAATTTGAGACCAGCCAGCTGCAGGGTTTTTTGGCAAGCCGGAAAAAAGCAAGCAAAGTTGGAAACTAACATGCTAAAAAAAACAGAAGCGGAAGGAAGGAAGGAAGGAAGGAAGGAAGGAAGGAAGGAAGGAAGGAAGGGAGGGAGGGAGGGAGGGACAGGGAAAGAAAGAGAAATAGTGACAGAGAGAAAGAAGAGAGAGAAAAGGAAGGAAGGAAGGAGAGGGAGGGAAGGAGGGAAAGACAGGGAAAGGAAGAAAGAGAAATAGTGACAGAGAGAAAAGGAAGGAAGGAAAGAAGGAAGGAAGGAAGAAGGAAGGAAGGGAAAGGCAGAAAGATAAAGAGTGACAGAGAGAAGAGGCAGAGAGAACAGGAAGGAAAGAAGGAAGGAGGGAGGGAGGGAAGGAAAGACAGAGAAAGGAAGAAAGATAGAGAAAAAGTACAGGAAGGAAAGAAAGAAGGAAGGACAAGGATTAATCATAAGTCCCTTTTTTCAGTGCCATTGTAAATCCGCACAGTCGCTCAACAAACAGTCATAACCTGAGGACTACCTGCACACCAGAATCTGAACTCCGATTCCCTTTTTTCCCGCAGTGATCATGTCAGAGGAGGCCCTGTACGCCCGCCGGGCGCTGCGGAAGCGGAAGCTGCAGAAGAGCCCCCCGATTCTCCCAGTCGAGCCCCTGGAGGATCATGGCCTGTCTCCGGAGCAAGAACAGCTGATTGAGATCCTCACGGAAGCCCACAAGAAACATTTTGATTCCAGTTTCTCCCCGTTCATCCACTACCAAGTGAGCAATTAAGAAGGATGGATCTCCTATTTTATTTTTATTTTTTTTCCCCTGCAAAAGCCTCTCTCTCTTCCAAGTCAGCATTCCGGGGCTCCATTCTCACAACTCTCTTAACCCGGGTCAGTTGTAACCCGGGTTCATTTGGGTTGGAAGGCAGTCCCAGAGTCGGGTGTCGAAACCGACGTCGGGCTCGCTCGTAACCGACAGTCCTCGGCTTTACGAACACAGAACTGAGTCCCAAATTTGACTTTTTGCCCCCTTTTACAACTTTACCGGCCACGGTCGTTAAGCGAATCGCTGCAGTTGTTAAGTTAGCCAAGAAGGGTGTGAAGTGAATCTGGGCTTCCCCGTGGACTTGGCTGCTCAGAAGGGAGCCAAAGGGGATCGGATAACCCTGGGCTATTGCAACCGTCAGAGGTACACGCCAGTTGCCGAGCCTTTGAATTTTGATCACGTGACCCTGGGGATGCTGCAACGGTCGTAGGTGTGAGAACTGGTCCTAAGTCCCTTTTCTTAGTGCCATGGGTAACTTCCACCGCTCACTAAACGAATGCTTAAGTTGAGGACTGCCTGTAATAGCGGACGGGGCCGTCTCGCTCCTGGGAAAAGGGGTCGCGCACAACGTCCCCGGTGAAGGCATCTCACCCAGCTTCTCTCTGCAGCCGCCGGTCCGTCTCCACGTCCACAATCCAGAGGCTCAGGGTTCTCCGGAAAGCGCCTTCCCTTCGCTGTATCTTCTGCCCTCCCACGAGGACAACGCCGAGGAGGTCCTTCCGGATGTCTTCTCCATCCTGCCGTTGCTTGCCGACCTCAGCACCTTCATGATCCAGCAGGTCATCCAGTTCGCCAAGGCCATCCCGGCTTTCAGGTGAGGGGTGTTGGGGGGGGACAGACCCCTGTTCTCTTGGTCCTCTCTGTCCTCCCTGGGGTTGGGGTCTCGTTCGCTTCGGATCCTCCCTGTGGTGAGTCCGGCAAGAACAGACCCCATCCGTGGCTGAATGGTTGCTGGAATTGGGCATGTCTAGTTTAACGAAGAGAAGGACGAAGGGGGACAGGAGAGCAGAGTTCCCACGTCTCAGGGGCTGCCCCAAAGAAGAGGGAGTCAAGCTCTTCTCCAAAGCGCCTGAAGGCAGGACAAGAAGCAACGGATGGAAACTGATCAAGGAGAGAAGCAACCTAGAACTAAGGAGAAACTTCCTGACAGTGAGAACAATTAACCAGTGGAACAGCTCGTCACCAGAAGCGGTGAACGCTCCAATACTGGACATTTTTAAGAAGAGCCTGGACAGCATTTGTCTGAAATGGTATAGGGTTTCCTGCCTGAGTGGGGAGTTGGACTAGATGACCTCCAAGGTCCCTTCCAACTCTTGTTTATTCTATTCTATTCCTATTATTATTCTATTCTATTCCTATTATTCTATTCCTATTATTATTCTATTCTATTCTATTCTATTCTATTCTATTCTATTCTATTCTATTCTATTCTAATCAAACAAAGCCATTCATCAAAAGGTGGAACAAATCAAGCCGGGATCCAGTTGGATCTTCTTAAGAGCATCACCCAGCTTCTGTCTAACCTTGATCCTTCTTCCTACTCAGAAATCTACCCATGGACGACCAGATCTCCCTTCTGAAAGGAGCCACGCTGGAGATCTGCCAGATCCAGTTCAACATGGTCTTCAATGAGGAAACGAATACTTGGAAATGTGGTCCACATGGCTACACCATCCAAGATGCCGCCCTGGGTAGGTCGGTGGGGGGGGGGGTGTTGGGAAGAGATTGTGTGCCTCTTGTAAATTCACAGGTTTGTATATCACACCAGACACTTCCATGGGCAGGGAGGAGCTGTCCTGAGCTGCCTCTACATCCACCTTATGTCAGAATGCTAGGGAATTCTGGGAATGGAAGTCCATCCTCTTAAAGCATGCTGGCTGGGGCATTCTGGGAATGGAAGTCCATCCTCTTAAAGCATGCTGGCTGGGGGATTCTGGGAATGGAAGTCCATCCTCTTAAAGCATGCTGGCTGGGGCATTCTGGGAATGGAAGTCCATCTTCTTAAAGCATGCTGGCTGGGGAATTCTGGGAGTCGAAGTCCGTTTGTCTTAAAGCAGGCTAGATGAGGAATTCTGGAAGTTGAAGTCCATCCCTTTTAAAGTTGCAGAGACTGAGAAGCAGACCCTATGCAATAACAAAACTATTTTTAATTTCTTTTTCCGAGAAACAGAACGGACTCGGCAACAGGTGACGGGAAAGACAAACCAAACAGCCAAGTGCGAATGCATATTTCATTATCTGCGAGAAAATATTCGCTCCCTTTTTAAAACACCCGAGAGAACTTTGCTTGCATAAAACCGTATCGACCCTTTCTCCAGTCCCCAGATCGAAGACCGAGCCATCATCCCCAGCCAAACACACAGCAACGATTCTAAATTATAAATATTGTGATTATTTAGGCTGCCGCTCGGTTCTATACCTCCATAATGTTTAATCTCTAAATTTGGGGTGTGTGTGTGTGTGTCTGTAATGCAGAATGACACAGTATATTAAGCAATGTACAGATTGCAGACAAAAAAAGAGCACTGATTAATTTATACGCTGCAGTATAGAATGTGGCTCACCCCGACTGGCGCCGTGATTAAAAGAGGCTTGGCTAGCTTGTGGTTCCCCGAAGGTTGCACACACAGCCTTTGAGCTGCAAAACAAGCTAACTATGATTGGTGGCTAGGCTAGGAGAACCCTCTACCCCCATCCGGCCACTGAAAAATTAATTCTCAATTAATTAAATTGAGAAACCTGCTTTGAGTTTGTTCAAACCGGTGGGAGCGGATCTAATGGGCAAATTAGTGCTATCAAACAAAGATGTGGAAGGAAAAGCTTGAGAGGTGGTCCTCGGCTTACGACAGTCCGCTTAGTGACTGTCGTAAGTACGACTCCCAAGAGCCTTCACTGCCAACGAGGCTGCTGGGAATTGTAGTTCAACCACCGCCTGGAGGGCTACAGGGGGTGCCCCAACTACAGGGGTGTCCCATCCATTTCACACAGCCACTTCTTATTCTCCCCCCTCGTCATTGAGACCCCCATGGGGAGGATTTAATATTATTAAGACCCTGGATAAACCATCCTGGACATCTGGACGGGTGGTTTTTGTTTGTTTGTTTGTTTTTCCTCCAGCCCAAATTGAACAAACAGTAATTAATCTCGGGGGAAGAGATTAAACAGCCATGAAGCCAAGCATGGAAAAGAGATTATGGAAGGGAGGGCGGTTCACAAGGGCGTCCAATTGCAGTGGCCTCTGGACTCAATTTTTAACACTGCCAGGGTTGTGCGAAAGCACCCTCCCGTGGCCAAACAAAGTATTATTTTATCCAAGCCAGGACAGAAAACCAGGTTGGCTTTAAGAATGTGACACCCCTCTCCAATTCCCCCCTACACCTTTTTTTTTTCTCTTTTTCCCCAAGCTGGCCTTCAGCAGGTTTATTTAGACGCGCTGCTTAAATTCCACACCAATTTGCGGAAACTGAGGCTGCATGAAGCCGAGTACGTTTTGCTGCAAGCCCTGGTGTTGTTCTACCCAGGTAAGACCCCCATTTCCGAGGGGGGGCAGGCTCTATCTCACACACACACACACACACACACACACACACACACACACTCAGGGGAGATGAGGATTCCTGCCCTGGATGAGGGGGGGTTGGACTAGATGACCTCTAGGGTCCTTTCCAGGATCATCCTGTACTAGGATCCTATCCCATTGAACTCCTGCCCTAGTCAGGGGGTTGGACTAGATGACCTCTTAAGGTGATTTCCAGCTTTTCTGTTCAAGGGTTCTATGTCCTGGATTCCCACCCTGGCTAGGGGTTGGGCTAGATGACCTCTAGGGTCCCTTCCGGCCTATTCGTTCTAGGATCCCATTCGTCGAATTCCGGCCCTGGTCTGTGTGTATGTGTGTGTGTGTGTTGTTGGACTAAATGACCTCTAAGATCATATCCTGCTTTTTTTTCTGTTTCCAATACACTGAATCCTGCCCGAGCCAAGGGGTTGGACTGGATGACCTCTTAAGGCCCCCTTCCAAAGCTTTGCATTCTGAAGCTGAATTCCCAACAAGCCTAGGATGGCTTCAGCAGCCCCTTTCCTTTTCCTTGTCCCGTTTCGCTTCATCGGGGACCACCCCAGCCTTCCTCCTCCTCCTCCTCTTCCTTCGTAGATCACATAGAGGTGACTCAACGGGAGGAGATCGACCAGACCCAGGAGAAGATTGCCCTGACCTTAAAGAAATACATCGACCGCTGGCACCCCTGGCCCGAAGGCAGGTGAGACGGAAGAGCGTTGTTAAATTAGACACACGGTTGTTAAGTGAATCTGGCTTTGATCTCCCAGCCTGCTTCGAAAGTGCTGAAAATTGAGCTTTTCCCGTTTTCTTTGCTCTTCTCTGCCAGGTAAGCAAATATTTAAAGCACAGCTCAAACTGCTTTATAGTTTCCTTTCTTCTTCTTTTTTTAAGAATTAGCTTTCCGCAACCTCCAAATGAAAACGGCTTTGGGTGAACGGCCTAGAAATTATTTCAAAAGGGATGCCTGAATTATAGGGAGTCCTCACTTTACAACCACGGTGGAGAGCGGAATTTCTGGCAGTTGATAAGCAAGTCAACGCCGGATTTTTGCTTTTTGGCCTTCTTCTGCTACAGATCTTAAGCGAATCACTGCCGGTTTCAGTCCATGGGCAAAGGCAGATTCGCTTAACGACCGTGGCAGCGATTCCCTTAACAACTGTGATGGAAAAGGTGGCCAAAATGGGGCAATATTCACTTAACAACCGTCCGGGCTTGGAAAATATTGGCCTAGGCCAGGGGTAGGCAACCTTGGCTCTGTTATGACTCGTGGACTTCAACGTCCAGAATTCCTGAGCCAGCACGGAACAAATGGAGCTGATGGTTTTTTAAAAAAAAACTTTTTTTTTTCCTTCAGGTTTCTCTACGCCAAACTCCTGCTGCTGTTGACCGAACTCCGGTCGCTGAAAGTGGAAAACACCCGTCAAATCCATCATATCGATGACAGACAGAATCTCTCCTCCATGACGCCTCTGCTCTCCGAAATTATCAGCTAAAAAAAAAAAAAACCCCGGATTGGGACAATCTCTGCTTGGCAAAAATCCTAAAGGGCCGAGTCAGGTGGTCCTCGAATTACAGACTGTTCATTTAGCAACCGCTTCAAAGTGACGATGCCGGCGGGAAAAAGGGACTCGGGGCCGTTTCCCAGCCTCGTCACCGTCGCGGCAGCCCCAGGGACAGGCCATCAAAATTCAGACGCTTGGCACAACCGACTCGCATTTATGACGGTTTGCCTATCACAGGACCCGCCAGCCAGCCAGCCAAGTGAATTTTGCCCCATTTTTGCCACGGTCATTAAGGGAATCTGCCTTTTCCCATTGACTGGACAGCCACTGTCTGAAATGGTATAGGGTTTCCTGCCTGAGCAGGGGGGTTGAACTAAATGACCTCCAAGGTCCCTTCCAACTTTATTATTACTGAAACCGGCTGACAAAGAAAAGTGGATGGAAGTCGGATTCGTTTAACGACCTTGTGATTCGCTTAGCAAAAGAAGGGAAGGCAGATTCGCTTAACGACTGTGGTGAGAAAGGTCGTAAAAAGGGGCAAGTTTCACTTAAGGACTAACCACAGAAACAATGGACTCAATTGTGGTCGTAAGTAGAGGACTACCTGTACAGCCAGAAAAAAAAACCCACCCCAAAATCTGTGCTCAGTTCTAGCCAGCAACTTCCTAAAGCTTCCCCTTGCCTGCAAATATATATATTTGTGATTCATTTAACAACTGTGGCAAGAGACTGTCGTAAAATGGGACAAAGCTCCTTAAGAAATGTCTCACTTAGCAAGGTAGTTTGGGCTCCATTGTGGAGCTTTCTGAAATGCTATTTTGCTAGTTTCTAGCTAGCACTACCAGGAAAGAGACTTTTTCCCCCTGCTTTTTCAGTAGCACTTTAATGGTAGCATTACTTAAATAAAAACATGGTTTATTTTTCCATATTGTTTTTTCCCTCTTTTGTGGGTTCGCTCAAAAGCTTTCGCTGCAGCTTTATCAATCAATATTTTCTTTTTATCCATCATCTTTCTGTTCATCTGTTCATCTATTTAACTATTTTATTTTTATCTTTCATCTATTTCATCCATTTTATTTTTATGTATTTCTTATCTTTGTATCTATTTATCTATTTTTAGCTAACCTCTTTTCTACCATTTTCCTTTTCATCTATCCTTTCCTTTTTAATCTTTCATCTTTTCTTCGCATCTTTCTTTTTGAGTTTATCTGTTTTATTTATTTATTTATTTATTTATTTATGAGACTTATATATCACTTTAAGTGCAGGCACTCTCTAAGCGGTGTACACCAGTAAGCAATGTATATATATATTTACATTGCCCCCAACAATCTGGGTCCTCATTTTACCTACCCCGGAAGGATGGAAGGCTGAGTCAACCTTGAGCCGGTGAGATTTGAACCGCTGACCTGCTGAACACAGTCAGCTAAAGTGGCCTGCAGTATTTTTATCATTTCTTTCTTTCTTTCCGTCAATTGTATCTATTTAGCTGATTTATTTTAGTTTTAGATTCCTTTTCTACCATCTTCATCGATCCTACGTTTTATTTTCATCTATCATCTTTCTTTTCATACATTTTTTACCTAATTTTATCTATTTGATTTTTATTTTTCTTCTTTTTTTTTTTACCCAATTTTTCTTTAGGTCGCTTTTATCTCTTTCATTTTCATCTGCCATCTTTCCCTGGTTTATCTATTTTCTTTTTAATCTATTGTATCTATTTCTCTCTTTTACTTTTTTTTTAACATATTGTCCATTCTTAGCATCTGTCGGTTTTCTTCCCCATGCTCAAAAATGGCAGGAAAGGCATCACTAAAGGACAGCCATTGGTCCGAAATGGTATAGGGTTTCCTGCTTGAGCACGGGGTTGGACTAGATGACCTCCAAGGTCCCTTCCAACTTTATTATTATTATTATTATAAAGGGATGGTCTATCCGTAAAGTTTGAGAAAAGGAAGGTGGTTTCCCCTCTATGAACTATCAAACAAAGGAACTAAAGAACCAGACCGAGATACACCCAGCCTCATCATGATTTTAATCGTATTTAGACTCATCATTGCACAGAAGTCGTAATTCAGCTTTTTGGTCTCTGCCCTGAAGTAGCCGGATAGCACAAACACACCCGAGACACAGCAGCTGAGTTGGGGGGGGGTCTTCTGAATTTCAGGACCCGCTATGTCACTCAGACAAAATGGCGCCGATTCCTCGCTGGGGAATCCAGTGATCAGAAGTCTCGAACAAAGAAAGCTGTGCGACCACCCAACCCAAAATCCTGTGCCCGGCTTGAACTTTGCCCTAAGCCGACCGAAATCGGGAGTTCCAGGGAAGAAACTGGGCACCCTGGCACCAGGGACGTGGTTTTCTTTCCGGGCAGGAATTGTGCACGGACCCACGGAGGCGGTCGTGGCATCGCCACGCACCTGCCCTGCACGGGCACCCATACCCTCGCGCCCACCATCCAGGGGTGCAACGCTCAAACCGAGCGATCCTCCCACTTTGCAAGCCCAACCGCCCCTCCTTTGTTAACGGAGCCAGGCTGGTGTGCAGGCCCTCAACCCACAATGATGCTGAACCCACAATGGAACCGGTGTTTCCAATGGTTGAGGAAGGCGCCCAGCGCTAAGGTCACGGGCAAGGGGGGGATTTTCTTCTCCAGAACTGCCCCCACGTGCCAGTTACTGTCCAGAAGCCCTGAAGGAAGAAGAGTAAAGAGCCATTAGGAGCAGTTTGGTCTAGTGGTTAAGGCCCTGGGTTAGGAATTAGGAGATGGCGAGTTCTAGTCTTGCTTTAGGCAGGAAAGCTGACTGGGTGACTTTGGGCCAATCGCCAGGAGACTGGGACTTCTAATCCTGCCTTAGGCATGAAAGCCAAATGGTTGACTTTGGGCCAGTCACCAGGAGACAGCGAGTTCTAGTCCCACCTCAGACATGAAAGATGGCTGGGTGACTTAGGGCAAATCACCAGGAGACGGGGAGTTCTAGTCCCACCTTAAAGTGAAAGCCGACTGATTGACTTTGGGCCCATCGTGAGTAATTTGGGCGTTCTAGTCCTGCCTTAGACAAGGAAACTTTTGGCAAGCAAAAGGATAAAGAACTCCTGTCCCTTAAACGGCGAAGGACAGCTGGAGAGCTGGATCTGTTAGTGGTTTAATGTCACTCACCCTTGAAGGTCATGTTGGCTTCGGGCAGGTTGAGCTGATAGCCAAAAGCAAAGCTTGTGTCCTGAAGCCGGGTGTTAGCCTCAAATTCCACTCCCAGCTGAATCTGCCAACGAAAGGGGAAAAAAAAAATCGAAGTCAAACTGAAAGGTTATTGGGACCCAGGAAAAGGAGGAGAAGGAAGAGGGAAGAAGAAGTGAAAGAGAGATGAAGAGAGAGGAGGCGGCGACGGAGAAAGAGAAGGCGGAGAAGAAAGACAGGAAGGGGGAAGAATAAAAGGAGAGAGGAGGAGAAGAAAGATAGAGGAAGAGGAGAAGGAAAGGAAAAAACGAAGAACGCGAGGAATATTAGAAAGAGAAAGAGAAGGAGAAATGAGGATTGGGAGGTGGAGGAAGAAGAAGAGAAGAAAAAGAAAGGTGGAAACTAGCAGGAGAAAGAGGAGGGGAGAAAAGGAAGATCAAGATTCGAAGGAGGACGACTAGAAGGAGAAAGAGGAGAAGTGAAGAAGAAAAGAAAGATGAAAACTAGAAGGAGAAAGACGAGAAGGAAAAAGAGAGGACGACTAGAAGGAGAAAGAGAAGTGAAGAAGAAAAGAAAGATGAAAATTAGAAGGAGAAAGACGAGAAGGAAAAAGAGAGGACGACTAGAAGGAGAAAGAGGAGAAGTGAAGAAGAAAAGAAAGATGAAAATTAGAAGGAGAAAGACGAGAAGGAGAACGAGGAGAAGACAAGAAGAGAACGTGAAGATCAGGAGGAGAAAGAGAAGGATGAAAAGAGGAAGGAAGAGAAGACAGAGGAGGGAACAAAGAAAACAAGCAGAAAATGAAGAACAAGAAGATGGAGGAGAAGGAAGAAGGTTAATCTCACCTGGTCATTTGCCCGGTGGTAGTAACTAGCATGGGCTCCTCCGAATCCTAAATTTAGGGTGGCTATCCATTTCAGAGCTAAAACAAGGCAAAAAACCAGGATTAAACATACTGCATTTCTAACGGTTGGCAAATAAATGAAATATTAGGAACACGAAGCAACGGGAGAAACCACGAACATCTCTCCTTGGTAAATTATTTTTCCCTGACTCCGTCCTGACTGAGCAGATCCCAGATGCCAGACGGGATTCCCAGCCACCCAGAGATGTATTTTCTCTCACCAAACAAGACAATTTGGCCCTCTCAGCTAATTCCGATACCTCCACCAGCCATTCCCAACGTGGCTTATTATTGATGGAGCAAGAACGGAGCTTCTGCTGATCCATCCAAAGTCCAACTCAGCAGAACTTCAGTCTTTGATTTTGGAGGATGCTGCTGTTTCAGCGTAAGAGAGTCACAAGTTCTGTCTTTTCCTCTTTTCTTCGTTTCTTTCCTTTTTTCTTCCTCCCTCCCTCCCTCATCTGTTCTCTTTTACTTTCCCTTCCCTCCCTTTTAACTTCCTTTCATTTCCCTTCCTTCCTTTCCTTCCTTCCTTCTTCTCTCCCTCCCTCCTTCCTCTGTCTCTGTCTTTTCCTTTCCTTTCTCTCTCTCTTTTCCCTTCCCTTCTTTCTACTATTTTTTTTCCTGGCTTCCCCGCTCATCCTTCCCCTGAAAAAATTATGTATTGTTCTTTCTAGAACAATCTTTGGACAAAGGTAGAAGAAAACAAGGCCTGACATTTACACTGCAGTTTAGGCTTGTTGGTGTTTCTTGCTGTTCTTGTTATCCCCCCATTTCTGAAAGTGGTGGGGCACATAAGATTTTGCAAACCAGCTCTACCAGCTAGAAGATCCAGGAATTCTTGCTCCGATGGCATCTGGAGACCCCTAAATTGGGGATAATCTGATTCTCCCTCCAAGGAACTTACCGGTGTACTTGCCAGCCAGAGTGATGATGGTTCCTTCTTCTCCAGCACGTCGGTGATACACTAATTCACCCCCTAGGACCAACCGTGACGTCATGCTCTGGAGGAAGTGTGCAACAACAATAACTGTATGGAATAAAACATGGCCAAGGATCAATTAGCAGTGGCAGGGACAGCCCTTTGGCCCCATCACTTAAAAAGTGACCCCTGTATTAGCCATTCCCAGGTTGCAAATGCACAAGCAGCCATTCAGTTGTATAGTTTACCACAATGTTTCTGAAAGCCAGTCTCAGGAAGGAAGGGAGGAAGGAAGGAAGGAAGGAAGGGAGGGAGGGAGGGAGGGAGGGAGGGAGGAAGGAAGGAAGGAAGGAAGGAAGGAAGGAAGGAAGGAAGGAGGGAAGGAAGGAAGGAAGGAAGGAAGGCTGAGAAAGAAAGACACAAAGAGAGAGAGAGGGAAGGAGGGAGGGAGACAAAGAAAGAAAGGAAGGAAGATTGAGAAAGAGACAAAAGAGAGAGGGAAAGAGGGAGAGAAAGAGAAAGGAAAAAAGATTGAAAGAAAGGGAGAGAGAAAGACAAAGAAAGAGAAGGAGGGAAAGAAAGAAAGAGGGAGGAAGGAAGGAGAGAGGAAAGAAGGAAAGAAGAAGGAAAGGGAAGGGAAGATAAAAGAAGGTAAGGGAAGGAACAAAGGAAAAGAAAATAAAGGGGGAAAGGAAAATAAAAGACGAGAAAGGAAGGGAGAAAGGAAAGGAAGATAGAAGGAAAGGAAAGGAAGATGGAAGAAGGAAAGGAAAGGAAAAATGGATGAGGGAAAGGAAGGGATATGAATACCTGCCAAGGATTATCCGTACAGCACACTCACCCGATTCGCTGATCAAATCGGGGTTCCCCAGAGTCAAGGTGGCGGTGTAGTCCCCCCCACGATATTCAGCATCAAATTGCCAAGTTGTGAATTTGGCCTGTTGAGTCTGGAACAGGATGAATCAGTCAGGAATTGGCCTTTTTAACAAAGATTTTGGGCATATAAATAAAAAAAAATAAAAGGAGGCAATGACGGTTTAAATTCAACTGGAAAAGTTAATTAAAAGTTAATTAAAAGTCGTGTGTGTGTTTATATTTACTTCCAATCTGTGTCTCTATTTGCTTTAAAGAGCCTTTAAAAAAAAAAATCCTGCCATTTGTTTCAGGCTGCAAACTGCAACTTTGGGTATTAAAATACTCCGCCATCTTTACAACGGTACTGCGAGGCAGGCCAAGATGGCTAGAGGGAGGCAAAGAAAGAGTATCCTATTTAGGGCGGATTGAGAACAATCAAAATCCTGGTTTGAATTCAGACAGACGCGGAGGGAGAAATGCTTTACCTGGAAAATTGCTTTGGTCCGTATCCGCTCTGTTATAAGATGGAGAATTTGAGCACTGAGGCTCCCAACATTGCTAATATCGCCAATAAGGGTGGGAAAAATCTAGGAAAGAACCAGGAAAAAAAGAAACTGGATGAATTAAAAAAAAAAAAGTCTGGGGAAAAAAAACTCTCTTTCAAACTTATAGTTTTGTTCCAAATTTCACGGCTGTTCCAAGAAAAATTTTCAATGATTAATGGTTCCATGGACTGTATTTGTTGACTTCTGTTAAAAGGAAAATAACGATTTCCCATGCTAGGAAAATGGGCTGAGGTTTGTCTGCTTTGAAGGGGCCCAAAGTAAGCCTTTTTCAAAAAGGTTGCATTTTAATTTAATTTTAGAACAATTAACCAGTGGAACAACCTTCCTCCAGAAGCGGTGAATGCTTCAACACTGGAGGTTTTTAAGAAGAGAATCCATTTTCACTCACCTCTGTGGGACTAAGCTGCTGATCCCCCACATAGGTCGTGTTCAGATGGTAACCTGAGTGTCCGATGGTGCTCAGGTGAACGGTGTGGGATACCTGAAGGGAAGCCACCAATAGCAGCTTTAAAATCAGACAGTCCTCAACTTACGACCACAGTCAAGTCCAACATTTCTGTCACTAAGCAAGACATTTGTCGAGTTTTATCCCATTTTACCACCTTGCTTGCTGCAGTTGTTCAGTTAGTGACACGGTTGTGATCCGCAAAAGAGGGATCGTGTGATCCCGGGACACTGCAACCGTCATAAATACGAGTCAGTTGCCAAGCGGCTGAATTTTGATCACATGACCATGGGGATGCTGCAACGGTCGGTCGTAAGTGTGAAAACCGGTCCAAAGTCCCTTTTTCCGGTGCCGTTGTAACTTTGAACAGTCACTAAATGAACAACTGTAAGACGAGGACTGTCTGCCCAAGACAACTTAGTCTAATGTTTGTTTGCTGGCTGGATAGGGGAGAAGAAAGCACTCCCTCTTTCCTTAACTCCACTCAACAATCACCCTGCGAGGTAGGTTAATGTGTTACAGACACACACACAAACACACATCAACTACAGACTCCTAGAATCAAGGACACCCACCTGAAAATGGCTACTCAGAGATTTATTAATGATCAGCTTGACGCCTTCCATTTGTTGAGGAAAAACATCTGAAAAGGAAGCAGGGAGAAAAAAGAAGAGTGTGAAGCACATTTCAGTTTATTTTTATTTATTTATGAAACGCCACCCCCCGTCTGGCTATCGACTTACAACAGAATAAAAAGGACGGTATAAAAATTATTGCCAATGCCTCTTCTAGCACTGAGGATGTTAGCTTGCTGGGTTACGAAACGTCTGCAAGGAAACCACCCAAATCACGAGAGTAACATGGACGCCACCGTCCTCCTGCTGCCTGCAAGCTCCACTCCCTTCTATCCCTGATGATGTTAGCTAGCTGGGTCACGAAACGTCTGCAAGGAAACCACCCAACTCATGGGAGTAACATGGACGCCACCATCCTCCTCTCCTCCTGCCTGCAAGCTCCACTCCCTTCCATCCCTGACGATGTTAGCTAGCTGGGTCACGAAACGTCTGCAAAGCCGTATAAAATGTATATTTTTTAAAAAGTGTGTTTACCTTTGCATTTGCGGTGAAGTTCATCAAAGCTACCCGGGTTGGCCAGTCCTTCGGCCCGGCGAGCCCCTTTCCGTGGGGCAGGGAAGGGGCTGAATATATTCCCCATGTCCCCCCCCAGTCACCTCTTTAAGCCAGGCTACGTGGCCATGGCTTGTGGCCCATCGGCTTCACTTTGAGCATCCTTGAGCCAAAGAATGAAAAGGGTTGTGTGGTTTCACACCGTGGAACCGCACCTTAGTGGCTCACCGGGAATCTGGGGCGGGGGTGGGGGGTGGGAGAAGAAAAATAACCTTTCTGCAGAAAAACAAAATAAAATAAATTTAAAAAAGGTGATGCTTCCTCTTGCTTTGAGAAAGGTGGTGGGGGGGCGCAGGCTGGGGATCCAGCAAGAACTAATGCTTGAGGGGTGAGGTGGGAAAACAGACCCCCCCTTTTCCAAAGGAGAAAGCCACAGGGTGGGAATTGGCTGGAAAGGGGGGGGGAGATGGGACTGGGGGGGTCAGAAAGAGCTCAGACAAGAGCCCCTCCGCTCTTCCTCCTCCTCCTCTTCCTCCTCCCTGATCTTGATGGGGGCGGCCATCTTCCCCGCCCCGGGTTCTCCTCTCTTGCGCCCCACCCCCGCCGCCCTCCTTCAGGAAGCGATTGGTCGCCGTCAGGCTCCAAAGCCCGCCCCTCCTCGGAGGAGCGGAAGCCGAGCCGGGCTGTGATTGGATGACGATGTAGCCAACCGCTTCCTTTCTCCCGCCGGCCCTTTGATCTCTCGCGCTTTGATCAAGGAGCCGCGCTGGGTCAGGACGGCTGGCGGGGCGATGGAGGTGCCGGGCGGGTCTCTGTGAAGGTGTGAAAGGGAATCCGGATGAAGCGCGAGGCCGCCATCCCTGTCTCTGTATCATATATCGTCATCTTTCCATCTTCTGTAATACCTCTGTCTATCATCTAGCTATCCATCTCTGTCTAATCCATCCAGCCAGCCATCTTCCTAATACCTCTATCATCCATCTAGCTATCCATCTAATTAATCTCTCTCCCTCTATTTGTCTGTCTATTTATCTTCTCTAATACTATCATCTGTCTTATCTGTCTTATCTATCTGTCTTATCTTTCTATCTATCTATCTATCTATCTATCTATCTATATCTTATATCTATCTCTGTCTGTCTATCTATCTATCTATCTATCTATCTATGTACCTATCTCTATCTATCTTCTCTAATACCTCTATCATCCCCCTAGCTATCCATCTCTCTAATACTTCCATCCATCCATCCATCTTCCTAATACCTCTATCATCCATCTATCTATCTCTTACCTATCATCTATCTATCTATCTATCTATCTATCTATCTATCTATCTATCTATCTATCTATCTATATCTTATATCTATATCTATCTATCTATCTATCTATCTATCTATCTATCTATCTATCTATCTATCTCTATCTTCTCTATCTCTATCATCCCCCTAGCTATCCATCTAATACATCCATCCATCTTCCTAATACCTCTATCATCCATCTAGCTATCTGTCTTATCTATCTATCTATCTATCTATCTATCTATCTATCTATCTATCTATGTACCTATCTCTATCTATCTTCTCTAATACCTCTATCATCCCCCTAGCTATCCATCTCTCTAATACTTCCATCCATCCATCCATCTTCCTAATACCTCTATCATCCATCTATCTATCTCTTATCTATCTATCTATCTATCTATCTATCTATCTATCTATCTATCTATCTATCTATCTATCTACTCTAATACCTCTATCATCCCCCTAGCTATCCATCTCTCTAATACTTCCATCCATCCATCCATCCATCTATCTTCTACACCACGTATCTCACCTAAGGGAGATAACCTGTCCTGCAGGTGTCAAATCCCTCCAATTTTGGAAAATGCCCTTAAAAGTCTTCCCTCTCTCTGATCCCTGGAAGACCCTTATTTGAGGCCATTAGCACACAAAAGCTGTTTAATTTGTATTCTAAAACCCACAAGAAGAGAACAGGGTGTTCCCTAATGATTAATCTTGTATGATTAATGATTATTCCCAGATCTTGAAATTCAGCGAAGGCCTTCAAAATTAGGTTGACTGTCCACTGTGTTTATCACCCGCCAGCCACAAGCCAACAACACACGTACACACACACCCCCGTCCCATGACGATCAAAGTTTTCCAGAACTTTGGAATTTGAAAACAAACATTGGAACTAATCCCTCTTCCCTGTCTTCCCTCTCTTGTACACCCCTTCAGTTAAATTTGTTACCCGACGGATTGTGAGAATAAGGACGGGCATTTGGGTAGTTACAAGGAAGGCTTTGGCGGGTGGCAGAAGAGATGCTGGCTTGTTCAGGATATCTGGGTCAATCAATCACCTGCTCTTTAACTCAGGGGTTAATCTGTCACTTGCCTTGAGCTCCTTTTCACAATTGTTGGGAGATCAAAACAATGCAAGGAAGTGTAGGATTAAATCCAATCTTTGACGTGTTCAGGATTCTTCTATTCACGGGGATCTCTGTGGTCTTTTGGCTGGCACTGACACCCAGAAATGAACCATCTCTGACTGTGGTCCTTCTGCACACAGATAGTCCTCGACTTACAACAGTTCACTTAGTGACTGTTCAAAGTTACAACAGCAATGAAAAAAGGGACTTATGGACCCTTTTTCACACGGCTGTTGCAGCATCCCCCAGGCCACGCGATCAAAATTCAGACCCTTGACAATGGAGTCATATTTATGATGGCCGCGGTGTCTAAATTAATTTTACTCTACTCTGCTCTATATATACTATATTTTGTTCTGTTCTGTTCTATTCTATTCTATTGTTTTCTATTCTATTCCGTTTTCTATTCTATTCTCTCCTATTCTCTTCTCCTATTTTCTTCTCTTCTCTTCTCTTCTATCCTATCCTATCCTATCCTATCCTATCCTATCCTATTCTATTATTCTATATTCTATTCTATTCTATTCTACTCTGATTTGGGGGCCAGCTGGATCAGGAGGTGCCCTTCGGATGTTTCTCTGCCCATCATGGATTTTTTTAAAAATAATTCTCTTAGCTCTGTTTGCTTTTTTTCTCTCCCACCTTGACATGTTGGAGGTTAATGTCCAGCAGATAAGAGATAACTCAGACATTGTCCTTTCCCTGCTGGTATGAGCTGGCAAAAACAGGTCTTTGAGGGTGGCCATCCCTCCCTCCTGCTCCAGCCAAACACAGCGAGTCCTCAACTTAGAACTATTCATTGAGTGACCGAAGTTACAATAGCACTGATAAAAGGGACTTACACCCATTTTTCACACTTACGACCGCTGCAGCCTCCTTAGGGCCCCGCCTTCAACATTCAGATGCTTCGCAACAGACTCGTGTTTATGACGGTTGTGGTGTCCTGTGTGTGTGTGTGTGTGTGTGTGTGTGTGTGTGTGTGTGTGGTGCGATCCCCTTTTGCGACCCTTTTGCGGCCATGCCAAGTCAAAAAACTGTTGCTAAGCCAGATTTGCTCCATTTTACAACCTCTCTTGCCGCAGCTGTTAAGGGGATCAACAGGGCGGTTCAATTAGCCACACGGTTGTTAAGTGAATCTGGCTGTCCCATACAGCTTGAGGGTCAGAAGGTCACAAAAGGGGACAGTGCAACCGTCATAAATGCGGGTCAGTTGCCAAGCGTTTTGAGTTTTGATCACGTGACCGTGGGGGGGGGGGAAGATGCTGCAGTGGTCGTAAGTGTGAAAAACAGCCTTACATCACATTTTCCACTAAATGAATTGTAAATTGAGCGCTTTGAGGAGGCTCGACTAGAAGACCTCCGAGGTCCCTTCCAATTTTGTTATTCTGGGGACAACCTGTAATTTTCCTCAGAGTGTTTTTTTTTTCCCCTGAGTTCTCCCATAGTACTTTGACGGTGTGTTTGGTTTTCGAAACAGGACAGTCTAGATGTCCCTTAGGAGACACACATATTCAGCAAAGTCAAAAACAAGAGAATTAGGATTTCAGCTTGGGCTTTGCCCCCTAGTAAAGCTTCTGGCCAGAATTGAACGTTATCATGAAAGTTTGTGCCTATGGGGAAAGAAGATAATTCTTTACACACGCACACAGACACACAAATCTGTTTACATAAGAATTACACAAGCCCCATTCCCAAGAGAATTGATGGGGCTGGCTGGCCGGTTTAGACAGAGGGAGGGGAAGGGGACATAAGCGCCAATCATTGTCAGAAAAGATCAGGCAAGGGGGCCTGTGCTCTTGGGAGAGGGTATAAAACACCCAGCCTCTGCTTAAAACACAGATATTCTCCAAATATTCTCTTTTAAATTCTTCACACAGGTAAGGATCAAAGGCTTTTCTTTAAAAAAATGAAAAGAAGTGATAGTAATCTGTCTGTCTGTCTGTCTGTCTGTCTCTCTCTCTCTATCTATCTATCTATTTATATGTATCTATCTATCTTTACCTCTGTCTATCTATCTTTATCTATCTATCATCTATCTTTATTTATATCTATCTATCTATCTCTACCTCTATCTGTCTATCTATCTATCTATCTATCTATCTATCTATCTATCTATCTATCTATGTCAATCATCTATTATTTATATTTTATCTATCTGCCTGCCTGCCTGCATGCCTATCTATCTATCTATCTATCTATCTATCTATCTATCTATCTATCTATCTATCTATCTATCTATCTATCTATCTTTATATCTATCTATCTCTACTGTCTATCTATTTTTATCTATCTATATCATCTATCTATCTGTCTATCTATGTATGTATCTCAGTCATCTATTATCTATATTTTATCTGTCTGTCTGTCTATCTGTCTGGCTGAGTCATACATTTGCAAGAGAAGGACAGCTGGACGAGCTTGGCAAGGAATGACATTTAATGATATTTTTTTTCCTTTCTCTGTCTGTTTCCCTTTCTTCGTCCCCCTTTCTCTCCCAAAGGCTGAACTCAAAGCGTGTGAGAAAATGAAAGCTTTTGCCTTGATTCTCCTGCTGATCAGCATTTACCATGTAAAAGGTACGTAAAAGTAGAGGGTGTATTTTTTAACAAGCAGCCAACTTGGTGCTATTGACTTCTGAGTAAATATTACGCCTGAACAGAGACGTGGACAGTTGGAAGGTTTGGGAAAGGCCAGCTTTCCACCAATGAAAAGAGAATATTTGGAAGGATCCCAATCTATCAGCTGATATTTACAAAACGGGGTTAATTATTATTCACCGAACAAAATCAATCATAGTTTTTCCCCTTTGTGGGTCACAGCCCTGTCCTTTTCTGGCATAATTTATATCTTTATATATCTTTATATATGCTCATATTCTACTTAAACCTATATTTGTGTTTGTATTCATAATGTGCTATATTAGAATTGTGTATCAGTGATTGCATGAGTGCTGTAGAAATATTATTATTATTATTAATGAAGTTTAATGAAGAGAAGGACGAGGGGGGACACGATACAGTGTTCCAATATCTCAGGGGCTGCCCCAAAGAAGAGGGAGTCAAGCTATTCTCCAAAGCGCCTGAAGGCAGGACAAGAAGCAACGGATGGAAACTAATCAAGGAGAGAAGCAACCTGGAACTAAGGAGAAACTTCCTGACATTCAGAACAATTAACCAGTGGAACAACCTACCTCCAGAAGCTCTGAATGCACCAACACTGGAAGTTTTTAAGAAGAGACCGGACAGCCATTTGTCCGAAATGGTATAGGGTTTCCTGCCTGAGCAGGGGGTTGGACTAGATGACCCCCAAGGTCCCTTTCAACTTTATTATTATTGTTATAATAATAACAACAATAATAGATGACCTCCAAGGTCCCTTCCAACTTTACTATTATTATTATTATTATTAATGACTCGATAGGTAGACAAAAATGCCAAACCCAGTCTGAACATCTGGCTGACTGTGCAATGATTAATAATAATAATAATAAATAGTACTAGTAGTAGTAGTAGTAATCACTCAAGGTGGTGAACTGACCTAACATGAGCCAGTTGACAAATGCCGAAATTTTGATCACGTGACCCTGGGGCTGCTGAGCTCTTGATTCTCATCCATGTTTTCTGTGTATTTTACACAGGTAGTTTAGTGAAACGTCAAGCTGAGGAAGAACCACAAGTTCCAGTCTCAAACACCTTCACTGAATTGATCCAGAGGCTGCAACAGCAAACCGAAGGATTCACTTCCTCCATCGACAGATTTGGGCAAACGACGGTAGAAGACATAAGAAGCCAAATACAGTAAGCGCTGTTCTTTCGCTAAGTCCCTTCTTCCGTTCTGGTCCTCGACTTACGACCGCAATTCAGCCCAAAATGTATGTCGCTAAGTGAGACACTGCCCCCTCCCTCTTACGACCTTTCCTGCCACAGCTGTTAAGTCAGTCGCTGCCGTTGTGAAGTGAGTGAACCCGGTCGTTAAGCGAATCCGGCTTCCCCATTGACTTTGCTGGTCAGAAGGTCGCCAAAGGGACATTGCAACCGTCGTAAATGCGAGCCGGTTGCCAAGCGTCCGAATGTTGATCCCGTGGCACGGAGACGCTGCAACGGTCGTAAGTGGGGAGAAAAAAGGGTCATAAAAAGGGTTGTAACTTTGAAGGGTCCCTAAAGGACCTGTTGGAACTCGAGGACTTATATTCAGATAATGCCTGGAATTTCGGCGCAGGCGTAATTGATTTTATTAAACGTGAAACCTTCACGTTTGGCGGCAGTCTGCCTTGCAGCGGAAGGGCCCTGAGTTAAAAGCGGCTTGAGGTGCTTCTGTGGAGTAGAAAAAGGAGTAAGCTTCTCCTGTTTGATTTCCCCCCCCTTTTTTTTTTCCTTTTCCCCCCTCCGTGCAGGTCGGTGTATCAGCAATTGCAAGACAGCTTTACTCCTCTCACCGAGCAGATGAAGCAAACAGTGGCCCAATTGTTCAACCTCCCTGTTCAGGCCCAGCAACCCGCCGAAGAAGGAGCGTGAAGTGGACTCTCTCAAAATTGAGTTCTCCGTTGTTTATGAAGACCTATTAAGATATGTCTAAGTTGATAAGTGTAATCATGAAGTTTTTATTGAATTCGATGCAATCAGAAATGTACTAGTTCAAATACGACATAGTAAATTTTAAGGGCAAAAAGAGAAGAAATAGTTGATGATGTAACCCGAGATTGGTACCCAAAATTTCTGTTACTGAACAGTTGATTAACCCAGTCACCACGTTGCTTTTCATGTACTCAAATGTAAAACTGGAAAACCAATAAAATATTATATATATATATATATAAAAAAAATGAGTTCTCCGTTTCCTTCTGTCCAGGGTATATATTTAGCAAAATCCTGGCACTTTTCCCTGAATCGAAACTGTTGAGATCCTAACGCTGGTAGATAAATAAAGACAAATTGGTTCTCCTTTCTGTATCTGTGTGTCTAATCTGACTGAAAACTCGGGGTGTTAAGGGGTGCCCAGTGGTGTCCCAGTTTTGCATCCTGGACACCTACTTCCGGTCTGGTTTCCTGCTTTTTGGGGTGCCTGGCTTCCTGGAATCCCGGCCTGGCTTCACCCAGCCATCTAAGTCATCAGCTTCGGGAACCCCCTGCCAGGCTTTTGGTTCTAAGGAACTCGAATCTCATTTAGCACCATGAGGACTAGAGTCTTTGAATTGTAGGAGAAGCTCCAGGTAACAGAGCAGGTCATCTGCATACAGATGTAGGGGAAATAGGAGGAAGGAATATTAGGTATGTTCACCACCTTTATAAATATTTAACAACAACAACAATAATATATCTACAGAGGTCATGATTCAATGATACACAATACTATATACATGAACATTTTTCACATTTACGACCATTGCAGCATCCCTGTGGTCATGTGATCAAAATCCAGACACTTGGCATGTGAACGCTTGACAAGTGGCTCCTATTTATGACGGTTGCCATGTCCCGGGGTCACGTGATCCCCTTTTGCGAACTTCTGACACGCAAAGTCAATGGGGAAGCCGGATTCACTTAACAAACCGTGTTACTACTGATTCACTTAACAACTGTGGCAAGAAACATCGTAACGTGGGGTAATATTCACTTAACAACTGTTCCACTTAGCAACAGAAATTTTGGACTGAATTGTGGTCGTAGGTTACCTGTATATATCTATATCTATCTCTCTATGTCTATCTGTCTATCTCTATCTGTCTGTCTATTTATCTCTCTATAGTTCTCTATCTCTATCTATGTCTATCTATCTATATTTCTCTATCTCTATCTATGTCTATCTGTCTATCTCTGTCTGTCTATTTATCTCTCTATATTTCTCTATCTCTATCTATGTCTATCAATATATATGTCTATCTATCTATCTATATGTCTATATGTCTGTCTCTCTATATCTATGTTTGTTTATCTCTCTCTCTCTTTCTCTCTGTTTATCTATCTATATCTATGTGTCTGTCTATCTATCTCTATCTTCATATCTGTTTTTCTATCTACCTACTTACCTATAATATAATATAATTTAAATACACATACACACAATATGTGGCAAGCGCAAAACAACCAGGTTAGTCTTAGCGCGATGCGTCACTCGCATCCCATCACGACCTTCCTTCTACCCGCAACTCATTCGTTTTACACATAAGATATAGTAGTGCAATCTCTCCTTGCATAGAACTTCCGCCAGCAGTCATCATGGCGGCTCCAGTTCTTTCCCTATTTTCCTCACGCATTTCCGGTTGAAGCCCTTCGGCCTTGATAAGGAGGCTGACTGTGGCTGCTTTGCTCTTAGGTTAGTGAAGCCACTTCCGGTCCAGCCTTCCTCTTTCTCCCTGAGTAAAGATGGCGGACGAGGCGACCCGGCGGGTAGTGGCTGCGTTGCCGCTGCTGAAAACCAACGCCGGGCCGCGGGATCGGGAGCTATGGATCCAGCGGTTGAAGGAGGAGTACCAAGCGCTCATTAAGGTCCGTACTTTGTCTACTTAAAGGCAGGGGAAATTATATTCCGGCGGCTACCGTGGCTTTTTTCAACGGTTCGCGTTGCCGACGGTGGCTCCAGAGGGCCAAAACTAAGCCAGGACGCAAGAACGCGTCTGTTCCTTCCCCTCTAGTGATGCCACTTAATACGGTCGTGGGGAAGACGGTCAAGGGAGACAGCAGCCTCAAACGTAAAAGTTGGACTTGCAAAAGTTGAGGCAGGACCGTGCCTGCCTGAAGCATCCCTCGTTGCTTTGCAAAATGCCTTTTTTGTTTGTTTGTTCCTGTAGTACGTGGAGAACAATAAGAACGCTGACAATGACTGGTTCAGGTTAGAATCCAACAAGGAAGGTACCAGGTAAGGGAGATAAAGAAAAAAATATATATTTATTGAGGGAATGCATGCTGCATCTGTTGAGACTCTAGAAAGAGTACAGAGAAGAGCAACAAAGATGATTAGGGGACTGGAGGCTAAAGCATATAAGGAACGGTTGCTGGAATTGGGTATGTCTAGTTTAATGCAGAGAAGGATGAGGGGGAACATGATAGCAGTGTTCCAGTATCTCAGGGGCTGCCCCAAAGAAGAGGGAGTCAAGCTATTCTCCAAAGCACCCAAAGGCAGGACAAGAAGCAACAGATGAAAACTAATCAAGGAGAGAAGCAACCTAGAACTAAGGAGAAACTTCTGGACAGAACAATTAACCAATTAACAATTAACCAGGGAAACTGCAACCGTCATAAGTATGAATCAATTGCCATGCATCTGAATTTTGATTACGTGACCACAGGGATGCTGCAACGGTCGTAAATGTGAAAAACGGTCACTATTTTCAGTGCGTTGTAATTTTGAATAGTCATCAAAACAACGTTTGTAAGTTGATAGCTACCTTAGTTCTTTTTTCCCTTTCTGTTTTTCTCTCTGTAGGTGGTTTGGGAAGTGTTGGTATGTCCACAACCTCTTAAAATACGAATTTGCTGTCGAGTTTGATGTGAGTTTTACCCAATCTATTATTTGATGTTTTCTTATTCCTTTTTCCCCTTTACTATTTCTGAATTAATTTGTATTCGTGGTCTCTTCTCCATCCTGATGTGACTTCTTTCCTAAGAATTGCCTGCCACTCCTAGTCTGCTTCATTTTCAGATTCCAGTTACTTATCCATCTACTGCACCAGAAATCGCCGTTCCAGAACTGGATGGCAAAACAGCCAAAATGTACAGGTCAGTTGTGCTTAAAATTCACACTTGTTCGAGGGAAATTGATCTGATGCCGACGATATCTCCTGTATTGTGTCAATTGCACTTTCTTAAAATCTGACACTCTCTCTTTTTTCTTGTAGGGGAGGCAAGATATGCCTGACAGACCACTTCAAGCCCTTGTGGGCTCGGAACGTACCAAAGTTTGGACTAGCCCACCTCATGGCCTTGGGGGTGAGTTTCTGACATGTTGGGGAGCATTTGGCTGGAAGGAGAAGAATTTCAAAAAAAAAAGGAGAAAAAATTGGGTTAGGTTGGATGCAGATACCACAGTGACAGATTTCACTATTTTTTTTTTTGTAACACTTGATTTACGATCATTTGTTTAGTGATTATTTGAAATTACGACAATGCTGGGAAAAGTGACTTACGACCTGGTTTTTTGCAAGTTACGACTATTACGGTGACCCCTGTTGTCACGTGATCAAAATTAGAGTGCTTGATAACCAACAGGTGTTATTTAACATTGGGTGCAGCATCCTGGAGTTGTGTGATCACCATTTGCGTCCTTCCCAGCTGGGCTTCTGACAAGGGAAGTTTGTGAAGGGACGTAGCTTTGTTTAATGACCGTGTCATTCACTTAAAAACTGCAGTGATTCATTTAACGGTGGCAAAAAAAGCTGTAAAATCAGCTGCAATCTTCTGACCAGATTCCCTTAATGACTATGGCAAAAAAAAAAAAAAAAGTTATAAACTTGGGTTGGTCATGTGATGTCTTGTTTATTGACAAGCTGCAATTATGGGCTCAGTGATGGTTATAAGTCTAGTTCTGTTTTTTGTCTAGTCTTGCGTGTCGTACAAAAACTCACTTTGTCCATTTTTGGTTATTTCCTTTGTCTTACAGCTGGGACCATGGCTGGCTGTAGAGATTCCTGATCTGATATTCAAAGGGCTAATCGAACACAAAGACAAATGAAGCCCCCACCTCACTAATTCTGCCAGGACCCTCCGGCACTCGGATCCTTGATACTGACTGTCATATATTTCTGTGTCTAATTTCTTCTTGTGGATTGCTAGCCAGTCTGTGCATTGTGTCTCTCTAGCAAAAAACAAATTAAAAATAATCCTTCTGGTCTGTAACCGTAACTTGGAGTCCACCAAGACGTATATGACCTAATTTATTTATTTAAGAAAAATACCAGCATGCCAATTTTTCAGAACATTGGACACCCATTGCAATTTGCATGCTGCTTTTTTAAAAAGTGGTTTAAAAGGTTATTGAAAACATAGAATGCGAACAACTTGAAACAAGACCAGACAGATTGACCTCTTGAAGAGCACGACTTGAGGTTTTCTGCCAATTTATGCTATAAAATTGGTCCCGCTGGATTGTGCAAAATACCCGTGAAGCTCATTTCTGATTTGCAAATAAATTCTTTAGCTTGTGCTCGGGGGGGGGGGGTCTATTCAAAAATTTAGACACTTGGCAACTGGCATATATTTGTGTATCTTGTTGGGGCAAATCCACTTAGGGTTAGGTGTCCACAAATTCGGACAGCAAGATGGACATTTCCAATGGATTTACAGAGCATTGTTATGCTTAGGAAGGGGCTGACCTTTTGAGCCCACCCTATTGAGGCAATTTTTGTATTGAGGAATAAAGGGATCCTATATAATTATTTTTTTCCCAGGAATCCCACTGGAGAAAGGCTGATCATAAACATTGCAAAGCAGCAACTTCTGAAAAACAGGCTGTGGCCTCTTTAAGGCCTTGCTGGAAAGCGGCTCCCCGTTGCCGTGGCAACCAGAGGAGCGCGTGGCTTCTGCCCGGCCGGGAGGAAAACAAGAAGCGCTTCCTGGAGGACGTTCCACAAAAAAACCAACAACCCGAGAACGAGACGGAGTTGCGCATGCGCCACGCTCGACCGCCGTCTCTCTTGGCGGCGGCGCGTTCCGGAGCCGGCCGTCGCCAGCCTGCGCCTGCGCAGAAGCCGTCGGCGAAGCCGGCCGTGCTCGGGGCAACGCGCGACGCGGCGCGGGAGGGCAAGGAGAAACAAAGATGGCGGCCGGAGCGGCAGGAGTCGTTGCCATGGCGTCGCGCCGGCGGTGAGGCCCCCCCCACGCTTGACGGCCTTCGCGGCTCGGGGTTGTGTTTGGGGGGTGCGGGGACAGCGGAGGGGGCGTCGGGGCCGCTGAGGGGGCCTGGGCGAGCGGCCCACCGACCGGGGGTCTCGAGAACGCCGTTGTAACCGAGGTGCCCCGGCGCTGTGGGAATGCGGAGAGGCCCTTGGGGGGCGGGAGGGGGGGGGAAAGGGCGCTGCCTATACATTATATAGGTGTCACACGGGGGGGGAAGGGGCGTGGAGAGGGAGGGCATTATTATGTAACCTGCAGGCGGGGGGGGGAGAGGTGGGTGAGTCTCGGCCTCAGGGGAGGGGTCCTTGGGGGGGTAGGCGCCCCCATTTCTGGGGGGCAGGTGACCCCCCCTGCGCCGGGTCGAAGATGGGGAGGGGTCCCCGCCATCTCAGGAGGCGCTGCCCCCGAGGCTGGGGGACCCCCGAGACCCTCCCCAGCCTGCCAGAAGCGGAGGACTACAACTCCCATCGTGGCTGCAAGGCTTTGGGCCCATCTGTGGGCCGGAGAGATGGGAAAGGTAGTCTCCAGCGCAAAGGAGCCCGCGGGGAAGGACGGGTGAGGAAAGACCCCGGCCCAGCCCCGGGTGGGGGGCGGGGAAGAGCCAAAATGAATTATTCTTATGGGTTTTCTCCCCATCCCTTCCAATAAGGGGTGGTTTATAGATGTGCAGGACTCCGATTCCCATTATCCCCCCCAGCAGAAGTGGTTTCTGGAGGGCTCCAGTTGCAGATGTTGCCTCTGCTGGCTAGGATAAATTAATGGCAGAATGTGTGTGTGTGTGTGTGTGTGTGTGTGTGTGTGTGTGTGTAAATATGTATGTATGTGTTAAATTTGGATTGCTAACAAAGAGTTACAGGCAAAAGATTTCTTCTTCCCAAATTTAGGCTGACCAGATGCATCATAAAAATATATGTGTGTGTGTGTATGTGTGTGTGTGTATTTTCTGAGGTTATATATATGTATATATATTCTCCCTTTCTCTCTTCTTCTCCCTCTCCCCTTTCCTCTCCCTCCCTCCCTCTGTCCTTCCTTCCTTCCCTCCTTTCTGTCTCTCTCTCTCTCTCTCCCCCCCCTTCCTTCCTTCCTCCCTCCCTCCCTCCCTCTATTTTTCCTTCCCTCCCTTCCTTCCCATCTTCCCTCTCCCTCCCAGACACACCAATAAGCCTCCCTTCAGTGTGGTCCTTTTTAGATGCCAGGAACTACAATTCCTATTGTTCCCAGCTATGTTAATTACAGTAGTTCCACATCCCTGCACCCCTACTAAAAGTGTCCTTCCCAGACTTAGTATTTCAGCAAGAGCATGTAAACTCAAAAGTTTTGGTTTTTTTTTAAAAAAAGAATCTCTGCGCTAACAGTATCTTACACTCAATATTCCCGATTTCTAGTTGATTATCTGCTTGCTAATAAGCAGCCTTGGAGCTGTTTACTGTACGGCTCCACTGTTCATTTAGGGAGTTTCCAGTTAGATCTGATCACTTATATTCAGATTTTGATTACTGTATTTAGGGAGTGGGATTCAGATGGGAAATTGATTCCTCTTCTTATCCCTTTTTCCTTCCTGGCTCTGTTCGGTGTATTTTTCAGGGGAAAAAAAAAAAGTCTGTTAATTGTCATAATTTGTCGCAATATTGATTGCTGATGGTGTGGTTTCCTATCCAGTGCGCCTCTATGGTTGCTGTTGCAAATTAACTCTTTTTAAGGCTCATCCTAAAAGGATAGGTCTAAGGACAGTTTATTGGCACTGAAGCTAAAAACAGCATTTATTTCTGGGCTGATATCTAGAGAAAAAAACGCCTCTATTCTTGAAGCGCATGTTGCTGTCCATTTCTACAGCTCTACTCATGGGCTGATGTAGCTCACATTTTGAATTTCCCATTTTTATAATGTAGCTTTACTCATCTGCTCATTCGGGAGAGTGCTTGATTTTAAAAAGGCAGCGAGCAGATTTTTTAAAATAATTCTAGGATTATTTTTTTTTTGCTTCAGTTAATTTACACGTGCAGTTTTCTCTGTGTTGCCTACCTTTAAGCTAGAACTTGTTTTTCCCTTAGAAGGGTGTTATTTATCAGCCAGCGGGCTAGGTCAGGAACACACTCTGCAAGTTTGTGTGGAATTCTTCTTTGTTGCTATAGCCTCTAGTAACAGAATTTGCAAAGCAAAGGCTGGACTTTCCCGTTTTCTCTCTGAACACCCCCGTGAGATAGGGTGGAGCTGAACTAGAGTTGCTTCCCAACCTGCTCCACGGTTCCCCAGGCTTAAAACCTGCGTCTGTTTTTGTAACCCATCTCTGCGTCGTTCCTCCAAGTCTCTGTGCCTCTTCATTTTTCCATGAAACAAGAGCCCTGTGTGAGCCTTGCGTCCTGTTTAATAATAATAATAATAATAATAATAATAATAATAGAGTTGGAAGGGACCTTGGAGGTCATCTAGTCCAACCCCCTGCCCAGGCAGGAAACCCTATCCCATTTCAGACAAATAGCTGCCCAGTCTCTTCTTAAAAACTTCCAGTGTTGGAGCATTCACCGCTTCTGGAGGCAGGTTGTTCCACCGGTTAATTGTTCTCACTGTCTTTTGCAGGGCCACAGCCAAGGGGAAGCCCAGTGCAGTCAGCCACCTCTGTGAGGTGTGAACGAGGGGCCAGCAGAGTTGAGGGACTCTCCACTTGCCAGAGGTGTGTATTGTGTAAATTTCACACACACAAACACACACACACACGCACACACACTCGGTTGAGCCTCTGCGTTCAAAGAGAGTTGTATGAAAGGCTGAGCTTTCACCACCCTATTAGTATCATTTAATTCCCGCACATTCATGAAAAATCAAAACAGAGCTGAAAGCAGCACAGAATTTTTTTAAAAAATAGTAAAATTCTACTCCTTGAAAAAAAAGGTTACTTGCCTCTCCTTTACATCTGTTCTAAAATGGAGTCTAGAAACAACTACGAAAGAGAAGGGCTGGGATGTCAGAAGCTGCAGCGATGCTGCTTTCCTAAAATCCATTTTTTTTAAAAAAAAGAAGTGTACATATGTACGTGTGTCAATAAATAAGGGGCAAGAGGTCTGGGTAGGTTTTAAAAAAATCCGAATCGGGGACACCTCCCCAAGATGAGATCCTTTGCATCGTGGCTTACCACCTTGCTTTTTCCTTCTCTCCTTTTTTTTTTCTTTTTTCATTTCAGGGCTCTTCACATCCTTCTCTCCACGATGCCCCAAGCTTCGGAACATCGCCTGAGCCGGGCCCGAGAACAAGCCGCCATCACCTCCCAGCCCAGAGCCACCAGCAAGCTTCTCAACGGGCCACGGGCCCCCAGCCAAGAGCACCGTGCCTGCTGCCCCTCTTCCGCCCTCTCCAATGGGCTCTCCACCACCGCAGCCGTCACCACCGCCTCCAAACTCCGGCCTTTGCCGCCCCGGCCAGGCAACCTGGAGGACCGGAGCAAGAAAATGGAACTGGAGCGAGGCAGGAGCTCCAAACGCAGCGAGGCGCCTCGGCCCTCGGCCTCCCGCCGGGGTCCCATCAAAGCCGACCACGCCCTCCGCGTGCCCAGCTGCCCGCAAGCCGGCACGGTCTCCGGCAGCGTCTCTTTCAGCATGCCTCCCGGGGTCCTCCTGGGCGGGCCGGACTCCGAGTGCCGGCAGAGCAACCTGCTGCGGTCCAAGTCCATCAGCATCGGCGACTTGAGCCACCCCGGCAGCCGCGGTGAAGAGCAGCTGAGCGCAATGCTGAGCCGGCTCACCCTGCAGGACCACAACCCTTCTTGCGGTCACAAGCTTGGCCTGGGCGCCTTTGCCTTGAAGAGGAGCTCTTCGCTCCGGAGGGTCAACATGAGCTCCGGCCTCGACGGGAGACCCGCTGCTCCGCTCCTGTCCGTCCGCACGGAGAGCTACCTGAGGACTTGCAACATAGACCCGCTGGCCACGGAGTATGGGCGTTCCCAAGATATCCTGATGTCGGCGAGCCCGCCTCCGAGCAAGACGCCGCTGCTGAGCAGGCTGGAAGACAAGGCCACCGTAAGGGGCTGTTTCTGTTTGCGGGAACCCGGCGACAAATGTCACACGGGGGGGGGGGGGGAATTGTAATCCCTGGTTTGCAAACTGCTTGGAAAAATTACTTTGGGGCACTTGGCCAGACTCTAACCCAGTGGTTCTCAACCTTTTCAATGCCGCGACCCCCCAACCGGTCGTAGGTCGAGGATTACTCAACTGGTGCAGCACCGTTTGCAGACTGGGGCTTTTGGCGGGCTCAGCAGGGCAGAGACAGCCTGTACAATTCCTTTTGGCTTTTGAAAGCCAATAGAATTAGACTCTATTCAAGAGAGTCTCTTCTATAGGCTTTCAAAAGCCAATAGAATAAAAGGGAGTAGCACAGCTAAGGAAAAGGGAAAAAATGGCAGACTGCGTTGTTTGGCGACCCCCGTGAAATGGTCGTTCGACCCCAAATGGGGTCCCGACCCACAGGTTGAGAACCACTGCTCTAACCTTAGGAGAGGGTTGACCCAGGTAGCCCTTGGCTTAACGACCACAGTCGAGCCCAAAAGCTATGTTTGCTAAGCAAGACGGCAGTGAAGTGCGTTTGGCCCCATTTAGTGACCTTTCCTGCCATGGTTGTTAAGGGAATCACTGCAGCGGATAGGGGAATCTGGCTTCCCCAGTGTCAGAAGGATGTTAAGTGTCAGAGGGTCGCAAAAGGGGATCTTGTGACCCCGGGTCACTGCAGCCGTCCTAAACATGAGTTCCCAGGCGTTCTTAAATTTTGATCGCGTGTGACCGCGGGGGTGCTGCAACGGTTGTAAGTGTGGAAAACGGCCATAAGTCCCTTTTTTCAGCGCTGTTCAGTAACTGAACGGTCACTAAAACTGTTGTTAAGTTGAGGACTACCTGTAATTGGTCTGGTTTTCCCTCTGTCAGTGGGAGTCTCCCTTTCTTAGGGGTGTGTCGTTTTATATATATATTTGCCTCAGATTTTATTTGGCAGCCAATCCCACTAGTCCTGATGATGTTGCTTGTTTGGGTTATGAAACGTCTGCAAGAAAACCACCAAGCTTGGAGAGCACCAAGGAACCCACCATCCTCCTCCTCCTCCTCCTCCCTCTCCCTGCAAACCGCACTCCCCTCTAGCCCTGATGATGTTGTTTGTTTGGGTCATGAAACGTCTGCAAGAAAACTACCAAGCTCGAAGGACCCCTGATTTCAACCCTGAGCTACAAATATTCTCCTTTATTGATTCCATTCTTTCTGTTTGAATATCTCTCTCTCTCTCTCTCTCTCTCTCTCTCTCTCTCTCTCTCTCTCTCTCTCTCTCTCTCTCTCTCTCTCTCCCCCCCACCCCCTTAGTTGCTTGTGCAGTCGATCCAAATTCAAGAGTATGGAATTGCTCCGTTTTTTGTTGTTGGGGTTTTTTTTCCACATTTTTGTTTTTGTTTTTGAAGATTTGGGGATTGGCAGGAAGGGAAGGTATGGTTGCTAATCACACATAAGAAAAAAAAGTGGATTGTTTCCATAGAAACACGCATAAGATATCGCAAATCTCTCCCCCCCCCCCAAAAAAATCTTTTTCGATGCAGGCTCCGTCTTTTCCCGATTGACGAGGCAGCTAAGTTGCCTTCTCCGATGTCTCCTGTTTAATCTGTTGTACATCTTTAGTTTGTTTACCCCCCCCCTTGGGGGCATCTGAAGGGAGACTGCGTCCCTATTTTTACTCGGTTGTGTAGCCACAATCCCCTGCTGAAAAGCCTTGCCCCTCCTCCCCACCAAGCTATTTGTCCCATCTCATTTGAGAGTCCAGTGCTGGCAAAAAGGTGGTAACCATTCATTAATTCCCCCCAGAGGGGTGTGTGTGTGGGGGGGGGAGAGATACTTCCTTCGCCATTTCTGCCAACTTGTGTAGCTGTACAGGAAGTCCATTGCTAAAAGCCTTGCTTTGACTCCTCTCTCCCAAAGTTGGGCAGCTGGTGGCTGTGGCCCTTCCAGGCTCATTTTAGCTCTTTTGTGGATTCTCCAGAATTGGCAATCCTGGTTGCCATCATCGCCTTCCCGGTGTTTGTTTGTGCTGATTTGTTTTGATTTGATTTTATTTTCTCCCCTTCGGCTCTGCCGTTCCCTCTGCCTCACCGGGTCCCTAAAGTAGCACGCTTGGCTAATTAATCCCAGGGCGGCGAGCCTCCAGGATTGCCAAGAATAGCTGGGCGAAAGGGGATTGGCTCATGAGCTGATGGCTTAGAGAGACAGCGGGGAGGGCTCGGCGGTCCTTTCGCACTCGGCACCGAGCAGGGCGAGGCACAGCAGCAGCTTCAGCCGGCTTCTGGGAGCCAACTGGAGCCATGCCGGAGGTCCAGGGTGCCACCTTGGTGGAACTGCCTCAGAAACTGCACCGCACCCTCTGCGCCAAGAGCAAGGTGAATGGCCGAGGGACGGACATCTCCGAGTCGGTCGTCCATACGGCGATGATGGGGCTTCTGCTGATGACCAGCAAGGTAACACTAGGACTGCCCCTAGAAGAAACTCTTTGTAGCTCAGGATTCAACCGTGGGGTCCTTGGTGCTCTCTGAGCTTAGCTGTTTGCTTGCAGGCGTCTCATGACCCAACTAGGTAGCATCATCAGTGCTAGAAGGAAAGGGATTTGTGAGGAGGACTGTGGGGTCCTTGGTGCTCTCTGAGCTGGGTGGTTTTCTTGGAGAGGTCTCATGACCCAGCTAGGGAACATCATCAATGCTAGAAGGAAGGAGGAGGAGGAGGACTGGGGGCTCCTTGGTGCTGTCTGAGCTGGGTGGTTTTCTCGCAGACATTTCATGACCCAACTAGGTAACCTCATCAGTGATAGAAGGGAGTGGGGTTCCTGGAGAGGAGGAGGAGATTTGTGGGGTCCTTGGTGCTCTCTGAGCTTGGTTGTGTGAAGTGCCGTTGTCACCTTGAACTTGAAGCTGCTGCTGTTTGCTTGATGGCTTTTAGGGTGGGTGGGTGGAGAGTTGCAACAGGATGCTGCAGGGACAGGTGTCTAGTTTAATGAAGAAAAGGATTAGGGAGGACATGGTAGCTGTCTTCCAATATTTGAGGGGCTGCCCCAAAGAAAAAGGGGTCAACTTATTATCCAAAGCCCAGGACAGGACAAGAAGCAACAATGGATGGAAACGAATCAAGGAGAGAAGCGACCTGGAACTAAGGAGAAACTTCCTGACAGTGAGGACAATTAACCTGTGGAACAGCTTTGCCTCCAGAAGTTGTGGGTGCTCCAACACTGGAGGTTTTTAAGAAATGGGACAATAATTTGTACAGAATAGTATAGAGTCTCCTCCCTGAGCAGGGGTTGAACTAGAAGACCTCAAAAGCCCCTTCCAACTCTGTGATCCATCCTTCCTTCCTTCCTTCCTTCCTTCCTTCCTTCCTTCCTTCCTTCCTTCCTTCCTTCCTTCCTTCCTTCCTTCCTTCCTCCCTCCCTCCCTCCCTCCCTCCCTCCCTCCCTCCCTCCCTCACTGGAGGTTTTCATGAAGAGATTGGAGAACCATGAAATGGGATAGGGTTTCTTGCTCGAGCAGGGGGTTGGACTAGAAGACCTCCCAAGGTCCCTTCCAACTCTGATATTCTGTTACTCTGGCAAGGGGTGAGCATCCCAGAGTCTGATGGAGGGCATCTTCAAACAAGCCACATTCACCTGTCGTGGGCCGTCCTCTTTGTCTGTTCATACATAGGAATTTAGTTCACGTAATACGGGGACGTGGTGACTCAAACTGCCTCGTTATCCAAGCTGTCACAACAAACCTTCATTTTTCTCTTGTTTTTGTTTCCTTTAGACACATCACACACTCCTGCTGGGCTCTGGGCACATAGGTCTACGCAACCTTGGCAATACGGTAAGCAATATGTGAGAAGTGTGTTCCCCCCCCCCCAGCTCCATCTTCCTAGCTTAACAAGCGCAGCGGTTCCTTTTCACAGCCGCTGCCAGAAAGGCGCCAAGGCCGGGGCAAAGCTGGCTTAAAGACCGTCTCGCTTAGCAACAGAAACCTTGGGGTCGTTAAGCCGAGGACCACCTGCAAAGCAGCCTCCTTAACCAATTCTCCCATCCTGGCCTGTGGATGGTGGCTTGGCATTCAGGGCTCGTCTCCTTCCCCCTTTTCAGAGCGGCCGAGAGCACTTTTCCCACCGTTTGTTGTGTTGTTGTTGTTAGTTGCGAAGTCGTGTCCGACCCATCGCGACCCCACGGACCATGTTCCTCCAGGCCTTCCGGTCCTTAATCATCTTCTGGAATCCATTTAAGCTCACACCTCCTGCTTCAGTGACTCCCTCCAGCCACCTTCTTCTCTGTTGTCCCCTTCTTCTCTTGCCCTCCATCTTTCCCAGCATTAGGCCCTTCTCCAGGGAGTCCTTCCTTCTCATTAGGTGGCCAAAGTACTGGAGTTTCAACTTCAGGATCCGGCCTTCTAAAGAGCAGTTGGGGTTGATCTCCAGGACCGACCGGTTGGATCGCCTCGCAGTCCAGGGGACTCGCAGGCGTCTTCTCCAGCTCCAGAGTTCAGAGGCCTCCATTCTTTGGCGCTCGGCCTTTCTTAGGGTCCAACTTTCACCGCCACACATTGCGACTGGGAAAACCTTGACCATACGCACTTTTGTTGGCAGGGTGGCATCTCTGCTTTTGAGTATGCCGTCTAGATTGGCCGTAGCTTTCCAGTCCAATTGGGCTGCAGTTGGAGGCCTCACCTGGCCCTCTCTTTCCTTCCTAGTGCTTCATGAACGCGGTGCTACAATGCCTGAGCAGCACCAAGCCCTTACGGGACTACTGCCTCCGTCGGGAATTTCGGCAAGAGCAGCCCTGCACGCTCCGGACCCAGCAGGAACTGACAGAAGGTAAAGAAGGGAGAGTGGCGAAGAGAATCCCCCCCCCCGCCCTCTTTCTTAACTAGCTCGCCTCTACCCACAGAGCTTAATTGGTCTCCTGAGAAGCCTAATCCGAGCCTTGCAGGTCACGATTATATAAGCACTCCGGTCTTAAGGGTATAATTAGTGGCCTTAATGCCAGGGCAGTCCTGTCCCTCAGTCACCTGGAGGCTGTTTTTAGCCTCCCGGTTGCAAATTGGGAGAGCCACCTCCCCACCAAGCACCCAAACAGAGAGAAGCTTCGCAGCTCGGGATTTGAGGGCGTGGCTCTCTGCGTGTGCTTGCCCAGCCGCGTTTGCGCGCAGAGGGTCACCGAGCCCGTGAGTCTGCTCGTGGGGACGATTTATCTCCTTTGCTTACGGCATTTCTCTGCCACCCAGTTCACTGATACAACAGCCGCTCTGTTGGAAGGCCACAGCGAAAGGAAAACCCCCAGAATGTCTCAGCCATGAATTAAACCATTTGGGTGGAGGGAGGGGGGGAATATTATATTTCTTGATACAGAATATTTTCAGGCTGCCTCGGTGCTCTCTGAGCTGGGTGGTTTTCTTGTAGATATTTCGTGACCCAACTAGGTAACATCTTCAGTGCTAGAAGGGAGGAGGAGGAGGACTGGGGGGGTCCTGGGTGCTCTCTGAGCTTGGTGGTTTTCTTGCAGACGTCTCATGACCCAACTAGGTAACGTCTTCAGTGCTAGAAGGGAGTGGGGTTTGCTCTCTGTTTATATATAATATAACCCTACTCCCTTCTAGCACTGATGACGTTACCTAGTTGGGTCATGAAACGTCTGCAAGAAAATAGACCAGCTCAGAGAGCACCAAGGACCCCTCAATAATCCTCCTTCTCCTCCTCCTCCTCCTCCTCCTCCTCCTCCTCCTCCTCCTCCTCCTCCTCCTCCTCCTCCTCTTCCTCCTCTCTGCAAACTGCAGAGGCTTTAGGAATTAATCCTCAACAGGATGTATAGAATAGACTTAGTCTATTAACTTATTGACCCAGTGAATTGTGCATCAAAATAGAAAAATCCATGCTGTGAGCTTTTGGGCAAGATGCTGATAGTCGGAGTAAGAGGGAAACTGACCGGTGTATGGGTGTCTGTGTCCCCTTCTTCTTTCCAGCCTTGGCGGACGTCATCGCCACACTGTGGCATCCCGATACCAGCGAGGCTGCCAACCCTAGCCGCTTTAAGTCCGTCTTTCAGAAATACGTCCCATCTTTTACAGGATACAGGTGAGACGTGCCCGATCGCCTCCACTTGTGTATAACAGCCCACCTGTTTTTCCTCGTGCTCACTAGAAGCAAAAGTTGTACTCTTACACACTCTGCAGTACTGTGTTTCACAAGCTTAGCCATTTTGAGAAGGGGAGAAGTTCAGTTCCCAGAATTCCCCAGCCAATGTGTTTTAAGATGGGTGGACTTCAACTCCCAGAATTCTTCAACCAGCATTTACTAAAGTGGATGGACTTCAACTCCCAGAATTCCGCAGGCAACTTTATTTAAAATAGGTGGAGTTCAGCTCCCAGCATTCCCCAGCCAGCATGCTTTAAGATGGGTGGAGTTCAGCTCCCAGAATTCCCCAGCCAGCATGCTTTAAGATGTCTGAACTTCAACTCCCAGAATTCCCTAGCTGGCTTGATTGAAGATAAATGGATTTCAACTCCCAGAATTCCCCAGCCAGCCTGCTTTAAGCTGGGTCGATTCCAACTTCCAGAATGCCCTAACCAGCATGCTTTCAGAGGGGTGGACTTCAATTCCCAGAATTCCCTAATCAGCTTAAAATTGGTAAGATGTGGGAAACAGTGCTGTCGTATATTAGAGGCCAGGTCATGTACTGCCTAGCTATATCTGCCTATCTATAAAAAATATTTGAATTTTTAAAAAGGATTTACGCTGAATCTCTTTTGTCTTGGGGTGTGTTTTATCTCACACTTTGGAAAATAACCCCAGCTTGTGATCCTTCGTCCCCTTTTCCTTCTAGCCAGCAAGACGCCCAGGAGTTTTTGAAGTTCCTCATGGATCGGCTCCACGTGGAGATCAACCGGAAGGGCCGTAAAAGTCCCTGCATTCTCTCGGATGCTAAGTGGCCCTCGGTACTAGAGGACTCCGAAACTTTGAGGTGAGCCAGGGCCAAAAAAAAAAAAGGATATTTCATTGTGTATTCAAACTCTTTTAATTTATTGCTTGGTGTCACCATTGCACAGATTTTGTGACATTTTACAACAGTAAAGGAGGCTTTTTTCCTTTTTTTAATCAGACATGGGTTACCATCAATGCTTTTTTAAATATCTTTTTCTTTTCTGTCTTGTTGTGGATTATTAATTTCTTTTATTTTGTTTTTTAAACTTCCTTTCGCTTGGTTTTGACATTTTTTTTCCTGTGAAATTTTCTTTGTATCTGCTTGCCTTTTTGTATCAGCTTCATATATTTGATACGGTCTGTTGACTTCATCGTAAAGTGTTTTTTTTTTCCCTTGTTCTGTTTTTGGAAGTGAGCTGGCTGTTCCTTTTTGTATCATTTTCTATTTTTTTTTAAACTTGTCCTAAAATAAACAAAGTACTATTTTTTTAAAAAAGTAAAAATAAATGAATCGCCTTTTGTTTTCTTGTTTTCAAAACCTGAACGCCAAGGAAACTAGTTTTTCTTTGCTTAAAAAATGTGGGTGCATTAGTTGACACACAATAATAACTCTATTTTGGCCCCAATCTCCCTCCCTCCCTCCCTCTCTCCCTCCCTCCCTCCCTCCCTCCCTCCCTCCCTTCCTTCCTTCCTTCCTTCCCACTCTCTCTCTCCCTCTCTTCCCTTCCATCCACCCACCTTCCTTCCTTCCTTCCTTCCTTCCTTCCTTCCTTCCTTCCTTCCTTCCTTCCTTCCTTCCTTCCTTCCTTCCTTCCTTCCCACTCTCTCTCTCCCTCTCTTCCCTTCCATCCACCTTCCTTCCTTCCTTCCTCTCTCTCAATTTCTTTCCCCCCCCCCCTCTCCTTGGGTTTCTGCTCTCCTTCCAGTGACGACGAACAAGCTAACCAGATGTGGAAACGCTACTTAGAAAGAGAAGACAGTAAAATAGTAGGTGAGTAGGCCCTCACTTTGCCACTAAGAGAGCAGTCATTAAGCAAGGACTGACGGTACCGTTGCTTTGGGTCTAACAGGCAAACTGTTTTGATCCCAAGATTCCACCCTGATCCTTGTAGTAACAGAACCTCGTTTCCTATCTTCTCTCTCCTCCTCCTCCTCTCTCTCTTTCCCCCAGACCTCTTTGTCGGCCAGCTGAAGAGTTGCCTCAAGTGTCAGGTTTGCGGCTACCGGTCAACCACCTTTGAAGTTTTCTGCGACCTCTCCCTGCCTATCCCCAAGGTGAGTCTCCAAGGGATCATCCAGGGCGGCAGCCAAGCGACAGCCTACCTCAGACACGTTTCCCCGAGGATAAAATGGGAGCAGGCAAGAACTGTGTCTGCCAGTTTGAAACTTTTTTTTGGGGGGGGGGAAAGACGGGATAAAATGGTGATTATCAGCAGCACATACAATACTACGTGCTGACAAAGATGTTGAGACTCTGGAAAGAGTGCAGAGAAAAGCAACAAAGATGATTAGAGGACTGGAGGCTAAAACATACAAGGAACGGTTGCTGGAATTGGGGATGTCTAGTTTAACGAAGAGAAGGACGAGGGGGGACACGATAGCAGCCTTCCAGTATCTGAGGGGCTGCCCCAAAGAAGAGGCAATTAAGCTATTTTCCAAAGTGCCTGAAGGCAGGACAAGAAGCAACAGATGAAAACTAACCAAAGAGAGAAGCAACCTAGAACTAAGGAGAAATTTCCTGACAGTGAGAACAATTAATCAGTGGAACCACCTGCCTCCAGAAGCGGTGGATGCTCCAACACTGGAAGTTTTTAAGAAGAGACTGGACAGCCATTTGGCTGTAATGTTATAGGGTTTCCTGCCTGAGCAGGGGGTCGGATTAGATGACCTCCAAGATCCCTTCCAACTCCATTATTCTGCTATTCTGTTTTCCTTCCTTCCTTCCTTCCTTCCTTCCTTCCTTCCTTCCTTACTTACTTACTTACTTACTTACTTACTTACTTACTTACTTACTTACTCACTCATCACTGGAGGTTCTTAAGAAGAGATTGGGCAGCCATTTGCCCCAACTGGGCACAGGGTCTCCTGCCTGAGCAGGGGGTTGGACCAGACGACCTCCAAGGTCCCTTCCAACTCTATGATTATTATTATTAACTTGTATTCGGGCTTCCTCCTGGCAAACGGCGAGGCTGGGGGTATTTTTTCCCCCCCAACCCAACGCTTTGTTTGCGTTTCGCAGAAAGGATTCGCCGGCGGGAAAGTCTCGCTGCTCGACTGTTTCAACCTTTTCACCAAGGAAGAGGAGCTGGATTCTGAAAACGCCCCAGTAAGATTTTTTCTTTTTTCCCCTCCCGTTCTTGGGGGGGGGATTCCTCTTCTGGGTGCAGAAGACATTTCAGCCCAGGAGATTAAGGACTGTAGTCGTGCTGGCTTGCTTTGATTGCGACCTCTGGCTTCCATTCGGTCGTTGTGGGTAGGGGGGTGAAATTGGTCAACGATGCAGGGAAGGAAGCAGAGGCCGCACCAGCAATACACAGCAAAGGAATGAAGTGAGCAGATCTCTGTCTGGATGTAGATAGTCCTCGACTTACAACAGTTCATTTAGTGACCAAGCCAAACTCACTCTTTTCTCTCTCTTTCTCTCTCTCTCTCTTTGGCCAAGGTATGTGACAAATGCCGACAGAGGACCCGAAGCACCAAGAAACTGACCATCCAGCGCTTCCCCCGTATTCTCGTGCTACGTATCCTTTCCCGTTATTTGCTTCTGTGTTTCTCCTGGTTTTTTTGGGGGGGGTGGGTGGGTGAGTGGGTGGGTGGGTGGGTGGGAGAAGTGCAGGAGAAAGAGGGAGAAAGGCGACGTGTTGTAAGCCCCTTCCCCCCCTCCCCGGAGTCACCTAACAGCAAGAATGGGCTGCCTATAAATGTAACAAAAGGAATTAAAGAAATGAAAGCTCTAAGCGCGGCTTCGGAAGCAGCCCAGCCTGAGTTGAGTCTTGGAGAAAAAACGACATTGGCAAAAGCCGTCACTTGCTCCTTAACCCCCGGTGGTCTCAGATCTCAACCGTTTTTCCACCACCCGCTATTCCATTAAGAAATGTTCTGTATATGTGGATTTCCCCCTCCAGCAGCTCAACCTGAAGGAGTTTGCCAGCGAAAAGGCCGGTCAGTCATTTTCTGAATTGGGGATGATTCTTTTGGGGTGTCTTTTTAAAGAATAGAATAGAATAGAATTCTTTATTAGCCAAATGTGATTGGACACACACAAGGAATGCAGAAGCTCTCAGGGTACAGACAAGCAACAAGAATAGAATGGAGTGGAGTGGAGTGGACCAGAAAATGGAAAGAATAGAATAGAATAGAATAGAATAGAATAGAATAGAATAGAATAGAATAGAATAGAATAGAATAGAATAGAATAGAATAGAGGGTTGGACTCGATGACCTCCAAGGTCCCTTCCAACTTTATTATTATTAATAGAATAGAATATAGAATAGAATAGAATAGAATATAAATAAGAAGAAATAAAAAGTAAGAATAGAATAAGAAATAGGAATAGAATAGAATAGAATAGAATAGAATAGAATAGAATAGAATAGAATAGAATAGAATAGGAAATAAATAAGAAATAAGAACAGAATAAGAAATAGGAATAGAATAAAAAATAGGAATAGAATAAAATAGAATAGAATAAGAAATTAGAATAGAATGGAATGGAATGGAATGGACTAGAATAGAATAGAATACTTTATTAGCCAAGTGTGATTGGACACAAAAGGAATTTGTCTCTGGTGCAGAATCTCTCAGTGTACAGACAAGCAACAAGTGATAAATCATGATCATAACCGTAAATCATCATAAATCATAAATACAAACACCAAGTGATTAGTCCCTAAGATGCTTAAGGAATAGGTATTAAGAAAGAGGAGGAGGATTGAATAGTAGCATCCAACCTGCGTTTTTAAACATGGCCTAAGGATCCAGGAAGCAGAGGAGGGTATTCCAGCATAGCTGACATGCCCTTTTCTCTCTTTTCAAGGCACCCCAGTATACAACCTCTACGCCTTGTGCAATCACTCCGGAAGCGTCCACTACGGTCATTACACAGCCTTCTGCAAGGATCAGTCTGGCTGGCGAGTTTTTAACGATTCCCGGTAAGTGTGCGCGGGTGCCTTTAAATGGTGCACACCATTGAAATGTCCGTGGACGTTCTCAGCGGTGTGTGGAGAAACGAAAGACAGAAAACAACATCCAGTTGTGTCATACAGGCAGCCCTTGACACACAGCCCCTTGTTTAATGACTGTTCCACGTGACAATCCCCCAGAAAAAAAAAGGGACTCGGGGCTTAGTTTTTCCACCCTTAACGGCCGTCGCAGCATTCCCTGTGGCTCACGGGATCAAAATTCCAACTGCTTGGAAACTTACCTTACTACAGCTAGTCCTTGACTTGACAACGTGTCATTTAGTGACCGTTTGAAGTTACAATGGCACGGGAAAAAAAGGGACTTTTTCACACTTTAAACCATCCTGGCGTCCCCCAGGGTCACGGGATTCAAAATTCAGACGCTTGGCGACTGACTCCTATTTATGACGGTCACAGCGTCTCGGGGGGTCACACGATCCCCTCTTTGTGCCCTGTCAAGCCGAGGGGCGAAGCCAGATTCACTTAACAATGGCGTTACTAACTTAGCCGCCGCAGTGACTCGTTTAACAACGGTGGCAAGAAAAGCCGTGAAACGGGGCTGGATTCACAGCTTGACTCGCCCAGGGATGGGAAATTTGAGTTCCCTTGCGGTACGTAAGTTGAGGACTAATATGCATCCAGGCATATTAACTCTCTCCTTCCCCCCCCTCGCCCCTTCCCTAATTTCACCCCTCTTTTTGCAGGGTGTCGCCGATCAGCGAGAATCAGATCCCCTCCAGCGAAGGTTACGTACTTTTTTACGAGCTGGATGACTTCCACTGGAAGAAACAGTAAAAAAAAAAAAAAATTTAAAGTATTGACTGGCAGCCCCTCTTTGACCTACAGGCCCCTCAAGACACGCACACCTGGGTCTTTTTAATCTTCAGAGAAAAAGGGGGTGGTGGGGAGGGGGGGGGAAGCAGTGGCGAGGGGGTAAAAAAATTGTAATAAAACCAACAAGCGATATCCGCGTGTGATTTGTTTCTCCAAAGCCCCCCCTCCCCCCGGGGTTTCTGTTTCCTACAACTTTATCCAGGTTTATTTTTGGCTTTTTAAAACTTTTTTTTTTTTGCCTCTGGGGGGGGGGGGTTGTTCCTGAATTGTCCAGAATTTTTAAGATAAAGGGGGAGAAATTTCCTGATAATTAGAACAATTAATCAGTGGAACAACCTGCCACCAGAAGCTGTGAACGCTCCAACACTGGAAGTTTTTAAGAAGAGACTAGACAGCCATTTATTTGTCTGAAACGGTCTAGGGTTTCCTGCCCGGGCAGGGGGTTGGACTAGGTGACCTCCAAGGTCCCTCATGATGTTATGATGATGATGATGATGATGATGATGATGACTAAAAATGGTAGGAAAATGAGGATTGGAGGATTGAAACCTCAGAATGGGATGCAGCATTATCCTCGCCTGCGCATCCGTGTTTTTTTTCCCCCTTTCTTCGCCTCTTTCCCTTCCTTTCCCAGCTTCTCCCTAAAACCCTCAGGGCCAAAATAAGGTGTGCTATGACACACACACACACGTATACACCTCGGTCAGAGACTGGGGCATTGTGCTTGGTTTTAACAACTTTCTACACAACGAAGGCTTTGTTTGACATGTGCAGTAGACGATTGAGAGAAAATGAAGAGATTTTTGTGAATAAATTTATTTAACAAAAGAAAAAAGAAAAAAAAACGAAACATCCCACGTTGTCTTGGTTCTTTTGGGGAGGGGGATATACGAGTCTCGAAAGGGCCGGCGTTTTGAAAAGGGTCTTCAGTTGTGGGATCCCTGGAGAATTTGGGGGAGGGGACTGAGAATGTCTATGTTTAACTGATCTAATAGTCTGATGCTTACAGAGGGGGAAAAAAAACCACGTCCTAATTGATAGGGACATCTTGACGAGGACGAACTATTCCCGTCAGATGCGAAACGCACAAACTCTCTTTGCTTTGCTGGAGTTAATGAAGTGAGATAGACTGCGTCTCAATGTGGAGGTTCCATTAAGGCATCCAGTCTCAACAGCCGACGAGAATTGCCATTTTCCATCAGTTATCAATGTCTGGAACTGAATTGTCTACACAACCTGAATTTCTTTCCCTTGGGGTCAAAGTGGTAGAAAGCAAAAATACCGGCGGTTTGGTGATGCAGGCTTATATGTCTTAATTTAAGGTCTGTCGCTGCCTCTATAACTTGTTTTTCTTTGCAAATTTGCAATTTCCTCTAGGCTAATAGGCTGTGTGTGTGTGTGTGTCTGGTGTTTCTTTGTGTGCACGGCTATGTGTGTCTGTGTGGGGGGGGGGGTTGTAGTAATTCCTGCACAATTCTGAAACTGGATTAGCGAGACAGGAGGCACATAAAGTTAATAAAACTAATTTTTAATGTCATTTCATTGATAATAAGGAATACAAATTTAGCCCTCGGGACCCATGTGGAACTGCCTCATGGGGACAAAATTAGCACAAAGAGGATGTAGAACCTCCAGCGACAGAGAGTCTATAGGCCTGAGCTCCCCAGAGTATTTTTTTTAAAAATAGCATTCAGTGAATAGGGACGGCAGGCGTTTCATTGTGAGTCAAAATGTAACTTAAATCATTACTAGACACTGAGATGATTAATAATTGCAGTAATCTATACTGCCTCATTCTAAAGCCCACAACAGCCCTGCAGAGTGGTGCAATCACGTCCAAAGTGGCTTTTATCTCCCTGTCTTATATCAAAAGAAATGAAAATCCTAGTCCTCATGAATTTATCCTTATTAGATCCGATCGATTTGCTTTCAAAGGTAATTTAGGCACCATTTTGAGAAGAAAAGCTATTCATTGCGCAATCCCGCGCCACGCCACTTCCGTCAACAATCCGGAGTCTCCTCCCACACCTGGGCTACGCCCCCTCGGCCTCCGATTGGAGGCGATCGGCCCAATCGGCGGGCGTGATGTCATCGCCTGTTTCGACCAATCCCGGCGGGGGGAGGAGCTTGCGTCGCAACTGCATTGGGGGGGGGATTGAAAGCCCGAGTTCGTTCGGCAGGTAAATTGGCCGCTGCGACTCGCGGGTCATCGCTGTTCGTGTGAATGCACCCGGGAGTTAGAGAAGGTGTGATTTGGACGCAGGAGGGATTCTTTCTTGCAAAATAGAAGTCAGGACAGGGGAAAAAAAAGCGGGGCGGAGAGAAAAGCTTGCAGAAGATGGCTATCGAAGCGTGGGGCGAATTGACAGGCAGATTAAAAAGGCGTTTTACCTACGATTAGGGAGGAGAGGAATAAATCCAGGATCGGTGCAACCCAAAGCTTCACACCCTGCAAGATGTAGGAAGGAAAAGATCCGTGAAAAGAGAGTTAAGACTCTGTGTGTGTGTGTGTGTGTGTGTGTGTGTGTGTGTGAGAGAGAGAGAGAGAGAGAGAGAGAGAGAGAAATGGACTCCTAGCAGAAGGAGGGACAGGCGGGGGAGACCCTAAGATGGAAATCATAGTATAGTAAATAAAGCAATGCCGGAAGAGGAGCCTAATGCTGCATGTGGATCAGCTTCCTGTTTTACTACTTTTCCTTCCTTCCTTCCTTCCTTCCTTCCTTCCTTCCTTCCTTCCTTCCTTCCTTCCTTCCTTCCTTCCTTCCTTCCTTCCTTCCTTCCTTCCTTCCTTCCCAAGGGGACCTCAGAGGTTTTCTAGTCCAACCCCCTGCTCAACCAGCACACCTTATACCATTTCAGACAAATGGCTGTCCAGTCTCTTCTGAAAAAAATCTTCCGGGTTGGAACACCCACAACTCCTGGAGGCAATGTAATTAATTACAGTTAAATTCATGCTCCCTGCTCTGATTGGGTCACGGGTTCGTGTGCCGTCACCCGAAGAAAAACCCCTTCTACCGAATTGGGGGGAATTAATTCATCCAGCTTTTGGACACCCGGCATTATCACATCCTCTCTCCCATCAGATTCCCAATGCAGCTGAGGGTAGCTGTCCTGGGCGGAGGGGTGAGTGGTCTCGCCGCTTGCTACTACCTGGCCAGGAGCTCGCTAGCATCTAAGGTGAGAACTTGCCCGTCCAATCCATCAATTTGATTTATTGCTGTCGAAGAGCGCGTGTGATTTATAGACCGATCAAATTTAGGACAGAATTCAGATACGTTTGTAAAACGACGACCCTGGTTTAGATTCCAGCAACTCAAATCTGTGTAGTGGTATATTTTTTATTCTGCTTGCAGACATTTCATGACCCAACTAGGCAACATCATCAGTGTTAGAAAGGAATGGGGATTGTGGAATGATGGAGGAGGAGGAGAAGGATGGTGGGGTCCGTAGTGCTCTCTGAGCTTGGTTGTTTTCTTGCAGACGTTTCACGACCCAACTAGGTAACATCATCAGGGCTAGAAGTCTAGTTGTATTATCTTTTTTTTTTTCATTCTTTTTTCCTGGCTTTCCCCCCTCCATATAGATCATCCTTTTGGAGGGCAGCCATCGGTTGGGGGGCTGGATTCATTCCACCCGGACGGAAGGTGGGGCTGTTTTTGAACACGGCCCCAGAGGGATCCGGCCTGCCGGGATTGTAGGAAAAAACACCCTCCTGATGGTAGGTGGTTTAGGCGAAGAGCAAAATCTTCTAGTTCTTGCCTTACAAGCAAGTGCCGTCAAAATGTGATTTTTTTTTTCTCTCTCTAGGTTTCAGAACTTGGATTGGAAGCCGAGGTTCTTCCCGTTCCAGGAGACCATCCAGCCTCGAAAAATCGCTACCTCTACGTTGGGGGCAGCCTTCACAAACTCCCTTCTGGCATAAAGTATATTCATCGTTCCACAAAATCCAATCATTTTGTTTTGCATGGGGGAAAAATGCATCCTTTTTCATTTGCATATGCTAACAGTAATATTTCCATGGGGTCCTTGGTGGCCTCTGAGCTTGGTGGTTTTCTTGCTGACGTTTTTTATGACCCAGCTAGGTCACCTCATCAGTGCTAGAAGCCTCCCAGCACAAGCGTTCTAGCACTGAGGATGTTACCTAGTTGGGTCATGAAATGTCTGTAAGAAAACAAGCAAGCACCAAGCACCCCACAGTTGTTGATTTTCTTCTTCTTCTTCTTCTTCTTCTTCTTCTTCTTCTTCTTCTTCTTCTTCTTCTTCTTCTTCTTCTTCTTCTTCTTCTTCTTCTTCTTCTTCTTCTTCTTCTTCTTCTTCTTCTTCTTCTTCTTCTTCTTCTTCTTCTTCTTCTTCTTCTTCTTCTTCTTCTTTTCTTCTTCTTCTTCTTCTTCTTCTTCTTCTTCTTCTTCTTCTTCTTCTTCATCTTCTTCTTTCTTCTTCTCCTTCTCCTCCTCCCCCTTTTTGCACTGATAGTGTTACCCAGTTGGGTCACGAAACATATCAATATTTCTTCTGTTTCAGGAGCATTTTGCAGGCAGTGCCTCCGTTCTCCAGTCCTCTTGTCTGGAGTGGGTTGAAGGAACTGTTGGCCACCCGTGGAACGGAACCTGATGAGACCATCCATGGCTTTGTGGCCCGTCGTTTTGGCCAGGAGGTATTTCCACGAGCTACGAAACCCTTCTTAATTCTCAACCCAAAATCTCTTTGTTTTAGAGATCATCCTGTTTTCCACCGACTCTTAGCTCAGCCCTTCTACCTTTCAACCTCTGCTCTATGTGAAAAAATAAGTCATTTTTTTTTTTTTTTGCCCAGGAGAAAATTCACTTGCTAAGTCTCAAAAACGTAGGAAAAAAAATAAAAAAAATAAAAAAAACTGGGAAGTTCGTTTTCCAAACACAGGAAAACGTAGAAAATAAACTGGGAAGCTCATTTTCCAAAGACAGGGAAGAACTTTTTTCTAAAAAAACCCCAAACAAACTAGGAAGCTTTGTCCCCTGGATGGTCTACGATATCTTCCTTTTGTGCTGCTTTGGGAAAACCATCCCTGCATGCAGAAATCTAAGGTCTCAGGGTTTTGGGGGTCAAGGCTAAATGGGCAGCCTTGTGCAAAGCAGAAGAGAATTGTGGAAGAATTGTAACAAAGCTTCAAGCCGAGAAGAAAAAAAAAATCTTTTTAAAAAAAGGATATTTTTTTATATTCTGTTAAGGCTGGTCTTTTGAAAGGTGAGGCCAAGGGGGAGAAGAACAGGGTGGGAACCCTTGTGCCTTATCAGCTGGATGCAGGGAAGGCTGTGCTTCTCTTAAAATAATCTTTCCTTTTGTACAGGATGATTTGAGACAGAAATGTGGAATAACTTATAGGCAGCTTCAGCCTATAAGGCAGCTTTGCCAATATAATATAATCATTATTTATTAAGTTTGACTGTATATATTGCCCAAATCCTTATTTGTATCCTGGACGCCTTTTCTCTCTCATGCACAAATTCCAGCCCTAGAAATTGAAGCTTAAATTCATTTCCTAAAAACAGGAATCGCCGTTAGGAGCAGCTTATGAACCCCGCTGCATTTTTGGGTTTTTTTTCTGAAAAAAACTCTTGAAAAGCTTTATATAAGGCATAAAACCCGCAGTCCAGGGAACTGTAATGATTGGGCGATGGAAACGGTGAAATGCACTGCTGCGCCGGTCGTAAGGGTGAGGACCCAATTGTAAGTCCATAAGTTGCTTTTGTTCCCCTGCACCATCGTAACTTGGAACGGTTGCTAAATGAACGATCGTAAATCAAGGACTATCTATAAAATAATAATAATAATAATAATAATAATAATAAGTTGGAAGGGACCTTGTAGGTCATCTAATCCAACCTCCTGCTCAGGCAGGAAACCCTACACCATTTCAGACAAATGGCTATCCAGTCTCTTCTTAAAAACTTCCAGTGTTGGAGCATTAACAGCTCCTGGAGGCAAGGAGTTCCACCGGTTAATTGTTCTGTCAGGAAGTTTCTCCTTAGTTCCAGGTTGCTTCTCTCCTTGATTAGTTTCCATCTGTTGCTTCTTGTCCTGCCTTCAGGCGCTTTTGAGAATAGCTTGACTCCCTCTTCTTTGGGGCAGCCCCTGAAGGCTGCTATCTTGTCCCCCCTCGTCCTTCTCTTCATTTGTAATTTGGAGGTGTTTTCTCTTTTTTTTTCAGATGGCTGATATAGCTGTGGATAGTCTTTGTCGTGGCGTCTTTGCTGGGGATTGCCGAGCGTTGAGCATCCGTTCCTGTTTCCCAGCGTTATTCCTGGCTGAGCAGAAATACGGTTCCGTTATATTGGGCATGGCCCTTGCGAAAAGTGAGTTTTTAAGGGAGGGAAAAATAAATAAATCATCAAATCCATCCTTTTAACACAGAAGAACACCCCAATTTTAAAAATAAAACCGATCGCGTCCTGGGATCATGCCATTCCCATTTGCAACCTTCCCAGACAAGCCAAATCAATGGGGGGGAAGCCATTGATTCGTTTAACGACCCTGTGATTCATTTAACAACCTGGGTGGCTGAACTTAACCACCTGGGCCCCCAAAAAATGTCGCAAAATTGGGTGCGGTTCGTTAAACAAACCGCCTCTCGTAACGACCAAAATGCCGGTCTGTTACACCTGTTAAGTCGGGAATTTAACTGTGTGCTAAAATTCAGCAGCTAGTATTGGGCGCTTTGGGTGCTGAAAGAGAAGCCAGGTGGTTACCTGTTGAATTTCTGCCTGCTGCACAAGTGTACAGGCTCATCTTACAAATATTAAACATACTGGAGGAGAGAAAGGAGGAAGGTGGTTGAGGGAGACCCTGTAACCAGGTTTGGGCAACTGAGGCAGCGTTTCCAGATTCTCCTCTTTCCTTCCAGCAGAAACTTCTCCGGTGGATTGCCGCCTGATCCGCCAGGCCCAGGAAGGACGCTGGAGCCAGTGGTCCCTGCGCGACGGACTGGAGACCCTCCCCCAAAGTTTAGCTTCCTTCTCCAGAGAACGAGGGGTCGAAATCCACTGCAATGCCCCGGTGAAGCGGCTGGACAGAACAACCTCGGGGTCCTGGCAGGTGGGGGAAAAGACTCAAGGGGAATTGGGGGGGGTCCCCCAGTTTGCCCCCCCCCACCTTCCACTCTTCCATCTTAGGGAGTGTCCAGGCTGAGATTTTCAGCTGGAGAATTGCAAAGATGGGTCTGGTTTTTCTCCCGACTTCGGGGTCTCTCTCCATGTAATGAATTTTGTGTATAGAAGCAGTGTGGTTTCCTCCAGACACTAGCAAGAAGGAACGTCCTTCTGTGTCGATTAAAAAAACAAAATAAATAAAACCAAAACCCGGTTCTTAGAAATGTAGCTTCTCAGGCCCAGTTGATGACAGGCTAGATTTCTAGCTGCAGGGAACAGCATGTAAGTAGAGTGACTCGACTAGAGAATGTTAGAGCTGATGGTGGGTTGTTTTTTGTCCCCCCCACACCCCATAGATTGCCTTGCAGGATGGCACCGTGGAGGCCGATCACGTGATCAGCGCTTTGCCCGCCAGAGGTAGGAGAAATGGCTCCTGGTTGTCGTTGCAGTTCCGAAGTGTGGGTCTCTCTCTCACACACACACAGGCACAAATACACATTTTCAGGAAATGACCTCCCCCCCCCCCCCGGACGAAGCAATGTTAGGTGGTTGGTTTCTTTGGTGCAGCCTTGAGGACTGGAAACTTGCGAGGGCCAATCTGAAAAAAATTCTAAAATTGCTTTTATTTTTTTTTCCTCCTTCCAGCTCTGGCTGACTTGCTCCCCACTGGATTAGAACCCCTTACCCAAGAGCTACAGGCTATCGAAGCCGTTTCCGTGGCGGTGGTGAATCTACAATACGAAAACGTGCAGCTTCCTGTTACGGTAATCTTTTGGCTGGTGTGATTCAAAGAAAGGAGGAAGCAGAGAGAGAGAAAGACCTAAATCTCACCCAAGCAAAATCAAACGGGTGAAGAATCTAAATTCGCATTAACCGCTATGGTGATTTGCTTAAGGACCGTGTCAAAAAACATCCTATGAATTGTATTTGCTCAATATTGGAAAAATGAAAATTTACCAACTGAAGGATTAATTAAGAAAATTTTAAAGTGTGCAGAAATGGATAGATTGACTTTAAAGATGAAAGAGGAAGAAGACTTCAGTGTATTTTAGAACATGGGGTAATTGTTATCGAGGACTTTGAATATATATTAGCCAGAAAAAGACCATCGAGCAATTAACATATTTATGATAATTAACTCTTACTCATTGGGTTGTTTTTTTCTTTTAAACACATGAACCCAGACATTATGCTGTTTGCTAAATATTGAGAATGTTATTTGAAAAAACCCCAACCCCACCTTATTCCTACTCCTATAAAAACTAATAATATACTAAAAAAAAAATCCTGACTTGTTTAACAACCACCTTGCTTAGTGACGGATGTTCTGCTCCCGATCAAGGTCGTAAATCAAGGACCACCTATATTACTTTTAGGATCTATTGGGTAAGGCTTCCAAACCACATATAAGGTGCGGTGATTTTTTTTTTAATAAAATCTCATTTTAAACATTTTTCCAGGGATTTGGCCATTTGGTGCCTTCGTTTGAGGATCGTCCGCTATTGGGCATCGTCTACGACTCGGTGGCGTTTCCCGAACAAAATGGTCACAAGGACTCCATCACTCGACTGACGGTACGAAGCAAAGGGATGGCGGTGGGGTTGTTTAATTCTTCGCTCCGTCTTGTCTTGTCTTGAAGGGGTGGACTTCAACTCCCAGAATCCCCCAGCCAGCATGCTTTAAGAGGGGTGGACTTCAACTCCCAGAATCCCCCAGTCAGCATCCTTTAAGTTAGGTAGACTTCCCGAAAAGCTGTTTTTATGTTTCCAATGAGCAGGTGATGCTCGGTGGCGCCTGGTTTACATCACACCTTGGTGATCCGGACACAATTCCGCACAGTGAGTTGTTAAGCAGAGCTGAGGAGGCTGTGAAGAAGCACCTGGGAATCTCCACGGAGCCCTCTTACTCCATCGTTAAAGTACACAAGGTTGGTTCTTCAAAGCCTGGAACGATTTATTTGCCTCGATCGATAACACAATTCTTCTCTTAATTCAAGATTTCCCCTCTGGCTGTAATTTCAACCATCAGCTGTTATTAGCCCCAGACAACTGCCTCTTCCATGCCTTCCATCCAGGAAATTAGAATTAATTAATAATGAAATGTATAATGGAATCCTAGAATTCTAGCGCTGGAAAGGGACCTCGGAGGTTTTCTAGTCCAGCCCCCTGCTCAAGCAGGAGACCCTCTACCATTCTAGACCTAATGGTGGTCCAATCTCTTCTTTAAAACCTCCAGGGTTGGGAGCATTCACAACTTCTGGTGGCAAGCTGTTCCACTGGTTCATTTTTCTCCCTGTCAGGAAATTTCTCCTTAGTTCTAGGTCGTTTCTCTCCTGGGTTAATTTCCCTCCGTTGCTTCTTATCCTATCTTCTGGAATTTAGAATCACAGAATAAAAGAGTTGGGAGGGACCTTACAGTTGTAAGTCGAGGATCGCCTGTATAAAGCTTCCAGTCTTTTTTTTAGAAATTCTGTATTTTTTTTTTCCTCCCCCTATCCGAAAGCAGCTAACTTTGTGAATTTTCTCTTTCTTGTTTAGTCCTGCATTCCCCAGTACACCCTCGGCCACTGGAAACACATCGGTAAGTATAATAATAATAATAATAATAATAATAATAATAATAATAATAATAATAATAATAGGATCAGCCTGTTCTCCAAAGCACCTGAAGGCAGGACAAGAAGCAACGGATGGAAACTAATCAAGGAGAGAAGCAACTAAGCAACTGGAACTAAGGAGGAATTTCCTGACAGTGACAACAATAATATAACAATAACAACAATAATGGAGTTGGAAGGGACCTTGGAGGTCATCTAGTCCAACCCCCTGCTCAGGCAGGAAGCCCTATCCCATTTCAGACAAATGGCTGTCCAGTCTCTTCTTAAAACTTCCAGTGTTGGAACATTCACCGCTTCTTCGTTCCAGGTTGCTTCTCTCCTTGATTAGTTTCCATCCGTTGCTTCTTCAGGTGCAGCCATGAAACTATTGCTTCAATTTTCTTCATAAGGCGAGGACTTATTTCCATGGATTTATTTAAATGTTATTTAAATATTAAATATTTAAATACGATTTACATTATATTTACACGGGTTGCACCATCCCGGGCTTGCGCCATCGCCATTTACGACGTCCCAGCTGGCTCCCGAGAACGTCAGTGTGGAAGCTGGATTTGCTTAAGAGAAGAGAGTAGACCTGGAAGGGACCTTGGAGGTCCTCTAGTCCAGCCCCCTGCCCAAGCAGGATGTCCCATTCAAAAGCCACAGGGATTAGCTTAACAACCAAGGCAAAGCAGGCCGTAAAACCAACGGCGACTCGCCTAATGACCGCCTCGCTCAGCGACGGAAAACCCCGATCGTAAGTTGAGGACTGCTTTGTGTTTCCTTCCTTCAGAAAGCACTACTTCTCAACTGAAGCAGCAGAATCTGCCCCTCAGCCTGGTGGGGGCTTCCTACGCCGGGGTCTCCGTCAACGACTGCATCTTCAGCGCCCAGACGGCGGTGGCTCGGATGGCGGGCAGCGTCTCCTGAGCATGAGCCGAGTGTCGAGTTCTGGATTCGCGGGATTTGAGCCGCATTTGGATGCTGGACTTTATGAGGAAGGGGACTGGAGGAAATATATTGTGTTGCTTTGGGAAGTGGGTGGATGGGAGGCCAAGTGGGAAAGACCACCGGTTTTGAGGTAAATGTGTTGCGTTTAAAATAAAACCAAACCATGATTAACTTGGCCAGCCGTCGGTAGAGGAAAGAACAGCTCACTCTTTCGCTGGGTGGGGGAATATTTATTTTTGTAAAAAAAAAAAATCCAAATATATCTATATATCTCAAAACCAAGGTGGAAAGGGCACCACTACCGCAAAGGGGGGATTGACGGCTACATAAATAGAATAAATAAAATGACACGTCATTGGCAGTATCTAGAGACTGTGAGGTGCCTAACCGGTGGGGAGTCGGACCCTAATTGGGGATGGAGGGAACAGGCTGGGATCAGCCCAAAAGGAAAGAAGAAAAAAACCCAAAATATCAGGGAAGGCAAGTTGGGTAAAGGAACGATAATTGTTCGTGTGGCGATTTTTTTTTTTAAAAAAAAAATTCTGATTTTTCGTTTCTGGGTGGCTGGGTGCAGGGAACCTACAAAACAGTCCAGCTGCTAAAACAGTAATAAACGTCGGTCCGGTGGGGAGAAGGACTTCTCTTTCCAAGCCTCTGGAATGGGCAGTTGAGCAGATCTGATGGCTGTCTTTTGAGAGAACGCCTCTAAAAGCTTTCACGTTGGATTGTACTCTTAAAAAGAGAATTTTGATCGATTTGAGACTTTACGACTCGACTTCCATAGCTTATTGAAAGAGTTTAAAATTTCCTCTGGAGGAGGAAGGGAGCGGAGGAAAGAAAGAGACGGGAAAGATGAAGAAAAAGGGAGAGGCAGAAGGAGGAGAAAAGAGGGGAAAAATGGTGAAGAAGAGAGGGAGAAGAAAAAAGATGAAAAAGGAGGATGAAAAGAAGAAAGAAGGAGGAGAGACGAAAAAGGGAAAAGGAGAAAAGATGAAGGAAGCAGGAGAAAAGAAATGGAAAAAGAAGAAGGAAAATGGAGAGAAAAATGAAGGAATGAAAAAAAGAAAGAAGGAGAAAAAATGGAGAAGAGGTGAAAGGGAAAAGGAGAAGAGATGAAGAGGAAGAAGAAAAAATGGAGAAGAAACGAAAAAGGGAAAAGGAGACAACAGGGAGGGGATGGAAAAATAAAGGGAGAAAAGGAGAGAAAGAAAAAAGATGAGATGGAGAGGAAGGAGAAGACAAGAAATGGAGAGAAAAAAGATGGAGAAGAGGTGAGGAAGAAAAAGAAGAGATGAAGAAGAAGAAATAGTTTAGTGACAAAGATTGTACAAGCGAACGGCTCAGACAGCAGCATAGCTTTGACGCTGTTTAAATGTCTAGTCTGTTTCTCTTTCAATCCAGGGGGGAGGGGACAGATTTTTTTGCACCTGAGAAGAGGCTGAGGGTCGGGGGGGGGGAGTGTCCTTCCATCACAAAATCTCCCCCCTCTGTTCCTTGATCCTAGCTGGCTCGCATTTGTGGGAGGGAGGGCACCGCTAGGGTGGGAGTAGATTTCTCCCCCCAAAGAAGAAAAAAATTGAGCAAAGCCAGTTATGCTTTCCTGGTGCTTGGAGGGGGGGGGCACAAGCTTCAGCCCTCCCCCCCTTTTAAGAAGGGTGCAAAGTGGACGGCGAGGGCTTGATCGGACTGCTATTCACGGAAACTGCAGAGTTCTCCCCCCCCCCCCAAAAAATAATTCATCCACAGAAAACTTGGAGACGAGAAGTACCCTCTCCTTCCCCCCCCCCTCCAGTTGATCATTCCTGTTCTTCCAGTCACCTCCGAGCGGGATCCAGTCCTGCGAAGCATGAGATAGAAAAAGGGACCCTTGGTTGATTACCTGCATCTGGGAAGGAAGAATCGGCCGGCATTCACAGATTACGGGAACCAAATTCTCGAGGGATTCCCGTGGCCGTCCTACCTCTTCCCCGTTCACCTGCCCCTTTCTCCGTCCACTTCACCTCCATCCAGTCCTTTGGCTCCGTTGGCCTGGGGAGAAACTACGACGGATCCTCCCCAAACTCCGAGCAGGGAACGAAAGAATAATTCTAAATTTCGACCTCTCGTTGACCATCGACCTGTCATCGTTTTTTTTTAATCTGCGGTTCTGGCATCTGTGTGGTTTGTAGAGTCGGGTCGGGGAGCCGAGCGCTGGGCGGTGTGTCGGATCGAGGGTTGCGGCGAAGCTGGGCCTGCTCCTTCGGGTCGGACGGTCTCCGTGCTATCCTCGAAAACTCGTTTGGCGACTTCCGGGCTGTGGACGGTCTCACTGAACGTTTCGAGCGTAGCGTCCATGTCGCTGTAGGTCGAAGCAGCAGATCCTTTCCCCCACTTTTGGGCTCCGGGGCTCGGTTTGGGGTTTGCTGAGATTGGGGATGGCCTCTCCCCCTTTTTTTCCGTCACCGCAGGGGGCTCCTTCCATCCCATGGCTTGGGAGAGTTTGGCGAAGGGGGTCTTACGGAGCATCTCCTGACGGAAATTGTGATTGCTGTCTCGCGGATAGCCCCTCTCGACAAAATCAGACAAGGAGCCCTTTCCGATCTTGATGGCCTTGGGATTGGTACCAATATCGGCGGTGATGTTGGTGTAAAGGGGCAGCAACTCTTTGGACAGGAGCTTGTAGGAGAGAGAATTCATGCCGTCCTGGGACCATGTCCGGTATGTCCGGATCAGCAGATCGAACCTGGGAAGACAAAGAGATGGAGAGCGATCAGCACTTGTACCCTACAGGCTGGAAAAAAATCGTGCTGAAAATCTTGCGGGTGCTTAAACGTGATCTCTGACGGGGATTCACACACCAAACTAAGCTTAGAAGGGTGTTAGCCATGGTTTGTTGCATCAGTTGCAACTGAAATGTAGATAAACCTCCCGAGTGGACAATCTTGTAAGGACTTCCTGCGACATCTGAAATGAGTGGATTCTGGATTTTGCATAACACGCCTTTTCCCTTTGTGTAGTTCACTAGCTCAGAGGGCTGGGTTCCACAACCGAATAACGGAGCTGGAAGAGACCCTGGTGGTCTTCTAGTCCAGCCCTCTGCTCAAACAGGAAACTTATCCCATTTCAGCCAGATGGCTGTCTTCTTCAAATCTTCCAGTGTTGAAACACTCACAGCTTCTGAACGTCATCTAATACAACCCCCTGCTCAAGCAGGAGACCCTAACCCATTTCAGACCAATGTTGTCCAATCTATTCTTAAAAACCTCCTGTGTTGGAGTACCTACAACTTCTGGAGGCAGCTAGTTGTACTGGTTAATTGTTCTCATTGTCAGGAAGTTTCTCCTTAGTTTTAGGTTGCTTCTCTCCTTGGTTAGTTACTATCCGTTGCTTCTTGTCCTGCCTTCAGGCGCTTTGGAGAATAGCTTGACTCCCTTTTCTTTGGGGCAGCCCCTGAGATACTGGAAGACTGCTATTATGTCACCCGTGGTCCTTCATTAAACTAGACATGCCCAATTCCAGCAACTGTTCCTTATATGTTTTGGCCTCCAGTCTCCTAATCATCTTTGTTACTCTTCTCTGCACTCTATCCAAAGATTTTTTATATCATGGTGACAAAAACAAACCAGCCATTTGTTCAAAGCTCTCCTCATCAGCCTGCACATTGTTGTGTTTATCACAAAAGGGCAGGATCTTTTGTCGTGGCTCGGACTACGTCCCCACCTTATACTGACCTGTGTGGATTCTGCTCGTTGCCTTGATCGCCTTCGTGTTTCACCATTTTATAATGGCCGACCGACACCGGAGGCCGTAAAATCTTCATCCCTCGGAAGCGCACCCTGGAAAAGTGGGATCGGACCAGAAGGGCTGTTCTTCAACCTTGACAACTTTAAGATGGGTGGACTTCCGTTCCCAGAATCCCCCAGCCAGCCTGCTTTAAGATGGGTGGACTTCATCTCCCAGAATCCTCCAGCCAGCAAGCTTTAAGATACGTGGATTTTAATTCGAAAAATTCCCCAATGAACATGCTTTAAGAGGGGTGGACTTCGGCTCCCAGAATCCCCCAGCCAGCCTGCTTTAAGAGGGGTGGACTTCGACTCCCAGAATCCCCCAGCCAGCCTGCTTTAAGAGAGGTGGACTTCAACTCCCAGAATCCCCCAGCCGGCATCCACCCATTTGAAAAGAACTACATAGGGAAGCTAAATGATTCACAACAGGCCTCCTAAATCAAGCAAACAAACCATGAATCTAAGGTAGCATCAATCCAAGAGGCTGTGGATTAGATCTTTAGAGATCTTTAGATTTTTTAAAAACAGTCGGTCTTAAACTGATTGGCTCAATTTTCCCTGTTCCAAGCCTTGGGTGAAATTAGAGCCTCCATAAAAAACCAAAAACAAAATACAGATTCTGTATTTTGACAATAGCCTGGACTTCCAAAAAAGCAATTAGCAATCCCAAATGGCTTTTCTCCCCCGGGGGAGGCCTGGCTTAGCTTCCACTGGAGTCACTGTTTTAAATAAATGTCCTCTTGATTACGAATATATTTTTTTTCCTGAGCTCAAAATGCAAAACCATTTCGACTGAAAGCCTTGAGAGGTTTCTCACCTCGCCTTTTCCAATTTAAAACCTCAAAAGGTGCCAAAGTACAGACATTTAGCCTAGCCTGCTCGGGAACTGAGAATGTTTCTGAAGTTTTCCCGTCACGGGGGGCTCAAATCAGTGAGCGAATGCAGGGCAAGGAGAGAGTGAAGGATGATCTGCCTTGGAGGGTTGCTGAGATATCTCTCTTTTTGTTTTGTTTTTTTTTTTAAAAAAAAAAACACAAAATCTTACCTGACTGCCTCAGCCTCTAATTGTTACATGGTGTGAAGGAAAATGAGCATGCAGGGCTTCACAAGAGAGAGAAAAGAAGGTGAAGAAGGAAAGAGAGGAAAGGAAAGGAAGATAGAAGAAGGGAAGGGAATACAGGAAGGAAAGGAAAGGAGAGAAGGAAGGGAGGGAGGGAGAGAAGAGAGGGAAGGACTGGAAGGAAGGAATTGATATAAAGGAGAGAAAAAATGAAGGAAGGAAACAATTGACAGAAAGGAGAGGAAGGGAGGAATCGATATATAGAAGGAGAAAAATTGACAGGAGGGAAGGAAAGAGGAAGGAAGGAAGGAAGGAAAAATGGAAGAGGGAGGGAGAGAGGGAGGGGAGGAAGGAGGAAGAGAGAAAGAAGGAAGGAAAGCCGAGAAAAGAAATGACGATATGGTGGACAGGCGAAGACAGGTGCCACTCAAGTTGCAAAACTGGAAATGGAAGAACGGGAAAAAAAAATGCTGGACGCACAAAGTGAAAAGAAAGCACAGGTTACATGCAAGGCGAGAGTCAACTGGACAACGGGGGGGACGTAGAAACAGGACACAGAAACCATAAAGTTATTTTAAAAAAAAAGACAGACACACAGGCTGACAGGTGCTGTTCCCAATCATCACGTGACCCTGGGACGCTGCAAGCGTCATAAATATGAGTCAGTTGCCAATTTTGATCACGTCACCAGGGGGATGCTGCAACATTCATGAAGTGTGAAAAATGGTCCTAAGTCCCTTTTTTCAGGGGTGTAGTAAGTCTTAAACGGTCATAATTCGAGGGCTACCTGTAAGAGGCAGTAGGGGAAGAAGGTCAACCAGGAACTCACCTCATGGCGATGTCATCGTCCTCCCCACCCCAGCCCCAGTACTGGTTGGGGAAACCATTAATCTTCAGATACTGGTCTGGGGTCAAGGCTGAGACCCCACCGAAATACTGGAAATACGGGAGCCTGGAAACAGAGAGTAACAGGGTTTACTTAAGGCCAGGGGTCTTCAAACTTGGCCCTCTTATGACTCGTGGACTTCAACTCCCAAAATTCCTCGGCCAGCATGGGGGAACTATGGCCTCTTCATGACTTGTGGACTACAACTCCCAGAGTTCCTCAGCCAGCGTGCCTGTCATAAGCCGAGGACTCCCTGTAGATCAAAGGAGTGGCAGGTAAATCCCACCCCCTTTTCATCTTTTCTCATTTGGCGGAACGAGGAAAAAGGAAGGGGAAGTATTGTATGCACGCACGCATGCACATATATTAATGGGGCCGCGAGCATGCATGATGCATATGGGGCGATGCTAGTGCTCGCGTGACCCTCGCTAGCACTGCCCGGTTTTTGCCACATGGCGAGCCATTTTCACCATGCGGTGCCCCATTTTCGCCACACGGCGCCGTTTTTGCCATGCGGAGCCCCATTTGCGCAACGTCAGCGGCACTACTGCGAGTGGGGCTGAGCGCGCGCAAACATGTATGCGCCCTAGCCAGCCTGTACCGCGGCCCGCTGGTTGGGGACCCTTGCTCTCTAGACTTCCCCGCTCTCTTCCCTCACTTGTATTTGAATTTATTCATGGCGACGGAGACGTGTTTGGGGTTCCAACGATCGCACACGTAGAGGTTGTGGTCGTTCTCCGGGATCAGATCCACGTCGTGAAGGAAAAGGCAGTTCCATTCTTCGTCCTTCAGAGCTTCCTTCACGCCCACGTTGAGAAGCTTGGCCCGGTTGAAAGTGGCGTTCCCGGCCTGCAGGAAAAGAGGCAACCTTGATCATTTGAATTACCTGCAACAACAGACACCTGAAACCAAATTACAGGTGGTCCTCGACTTAACGACCGCAGCTGAGGCCAAAATTTCCGTCGCTAAGTGACAAATTTGTTAAGGAAGCCAGATTTCACTTAACGACCGTGGTCCTAACTTAACAACGGCAGGGATTCCCTTAACCCAGGGGTCTTCAAACGTGGCCCTTTTTATGACTGGTGGACTTCAACTCCCAGAATTCCTCAGCCAGCATGGGGGAACTATGGCTCCTTCATGACTTATGGACTTCAACTCCCAGAATTCCTCAGCCAGTGTGCCTGGTTGAGGAATTCTGGGAGCTGATGTCCACAAGTCCTAAAAGGGCCAGGTTTGAAGCCCCCTGCCTCAACAGCTGCAGCAAGAAACATCACAGAATGCGGCAAAACTCATTTAACAACTGTCTTGCTTAGCAACAGAAGTTTGGGGCTCAACCGGGGTCATACGTCACATCTAAATCAAATAAATAAGGGCGGAAACTGTCCATTGTCAGCCTAGGAGAGCTTAAGTTGCCTCTTCCATATAAAACCTGAGGTTCAGAAGTGTCTCAATTTCCACCAATGAGGAGCTGACTCTGATGCCTGCGCCCCCATTGGTCTCTTGTCTGTGCTTAAGGGCCAATGAAAGAGCCAGTCTAAGAGCCAATGAAAAGTCCAGCTGCCAAGCCCTGCAGCCAATCGGGTGGAGAATTGCTTTGGAGGGAAAGTATAAAAGGAGGCAGAGGGGACAGGGCTGAGTCAGACTGCAGGAAGACTCAGAAGAGAAGGGAAGGAAGAAAGGAAGGAAAGAAGAAAAGAAAGACAAAGAAGGAAGGAAAAGAGAGAGAGAAGCTCCTAAGGGGAAAAAGGATGAAGTCACCAACTTTGGAGCAATTGAAGTCCTGGTATTTCCTTCAGGAAGGAGAAACAGATCAGAAAAGCTGCTGGAGGACCAGACAGAAGACTGAGAAGCCCTGTTTGATTGGCATTTCCTGAGCAGGAAGACAAAAACTGTCTGAATTCTGCTGAGGATACCAAGGGGGGAAAAAAAAATCTCTTCCCATATTTGAGAAACTTCTTGAAAGTTTTACAATATTTGCCCAATTAGTGTGTAGCTGTTCATGCCAAACAGATGACTCTGGATAGCATGCAATGAATAAATAAAGAATAAAAAAAGTAATAAAGGGAATGTGTGCATAAAGGAGATAAATTATTTCCTTTTCCTTATGCAGATTTATTTCCCTTTCATTCCATGAAGGAGCTTAATCATGCATGAATCTAGCACACAATGAACACAGGAAATCTTTAATTTATGGCCACAAGTTGACCCCAAAACTTATGTTAAGTGAGTTTTGCCTTGTTTCATCTTTCTGGCCACATTTCTTAAGCGAATCGGTTTCGTTGTTAAATTATTGCGTTCATTTGCCACCCGCCTCGTCATAAAATGACTGTTCCGTGCTAAACCACGTTTCCTCCATGTTTCCATCACATACCTGGTGCACGATATAAATTCCGTAATGTAGCTGTTGGCGCTGGAGGAAAGGGTGTAGGTAGTACAACAGGTGTCGGAGGTGAGTCTCCCGGTTGCGGTGGGGGATGATGATGGCCGTCCGTGAGCGGGACTCACAGCTGAAAGGACGGTATCTGCCTCCTAATTCGACGGCCGGGTTTTTCTCCTGAATCTTCTCCAGTGTGGGCACCTGGCTGAAACTCACCATCAAAGGGCCAACTAAAAGGAACCAACAGGATAGATAGATAGATAGATAGATAGATAGATAGATAGATAGATAGATAGATAGATAGATAGACAAAGAGATAGACAAAGAGATAGACGATAGATAGTAGACAGACAGACAGACAGACAGACAGATAGATAGATATAGATAGATAGACATAGATAGATAGACAAAGAGATTATATATTCATAGATGGATAGACAGGTGGATAGATAAAGAATTTATAGATTGATAAAGAGATGATAAAGATAGATGATAAAGAGATAGATGATAAATAAAGAGATGATAGATTGATAAAGATAGATGATTGATAGACAGACGAATAGATAGATGGATAGATAGACGGATAGATAAAGAGATGATAGATTGATAGATAGATAAAGATAGATGATAGATGATAGACAGAGAGAGAGAGATAGCCTTCAAGTTGGAGATCCTCGCCAGTGACTTTTGGGGACACCGAGGCAGGAAGGTCCATCCTACTCACTCAGGTGCGGGGACCGATCCGGGCAGTAGGGCAAGGGTCTGTTGGTGCTGGGCCGAGGGGGCAGCTGGAAGACCAGGCTGAAGTTGGTGTAGACGTCGTGCGTGCGGGAATAGTCGAAGGAGGGGCTGGTGTCCCGGCCGAAGATGGAGGCCAGGTTGCGGAAGCCGCCAAAGGAAAAGTAGGCCATGAAGAGGAACTGGAATCCAATCAGGAGCGCCAGGGTGCAAGGCCGGTCCAGGAATCGGCGGAGCATGGCGCTGGAGCATTGGATCAGCCGGGGGCACGGGTTCTGTCGCGGGGAGAGGAAGGGTGAGAGACGGCCCGTCGCAAAAAGCAGATTTTTTTTCCTCCGATTTCCATCCTGCTTTTTCCTTCTCTCCTACTTTTCCCCCACAACATCCCTGCCAGGTGGTCCCCCTTTTGCCACCTCCGGCAAAGTCGATGGGGGAAGGCTGATTCGCTTAACGACTGCACGATTCACGTAACATCCGCTTAACAATTGTGGCCAAAAAAAGTTGTACAAGGGGGCAAAACTCACTGAACGACTGCCTCGCTTAGCAACAGAAATTTGGGGGTTCCCTTGTGGTCATAAGTGAGGGACGACCTGTTAAAGGATTTATATTTACGCCTTTTCCACAAGCCTGCAGGGTAGGCTGAGAGAACACAACATCCCAAAAGTCACATTGTGAAGAGAGAGACTATTTTACACACACACAAACACCCCCCCCCAAAAAAGTCACATTTGTGGCTTTGCACAGACTTTGCCAACCAAGATCAGACTGTAAGAAGAGAGACTGGCCTGCATTACAAAGGAGATATACCAGTGTTTGAGTCAACCCTCGGGAATGTTGGAGGCCAGCAACTCCTGTTTGGTGTGTGGGCTTGTTAAGTTTCTAGTCCTCAACCCCAAAGTTTTCTGACTCTGCTTCCTTCTGATTTCCCGATACGCAGCAAATATCCAAAACACACGGATTGGCCCTCTCGCAAAAAGGCCGTCATTTCGTATCCTACTTTTTAAGCATCATTAATTTACAAAGCCTGCCACGATATCGTGACAGCAATCTTTCCGCCCCATCCCACAAGCAAAATGCACCCTGTAAACTGGCAAAAACCGGTTTGCGTTTTCTCTCCTCCAACTAGCAAATTCTGAATTTCCCATTTCAAATTTCCCATTTCATAACCTGACCTGCACCCAGCGCTTACCTACCACCTGCTGATCTCCAAAGAATGTCACCCTGCACGGGGTCGTGTGAATGCAGCCAGGAAGGGGGGAAAAAAACCCGTGTCCAGATTCCCCCTTCCCCCTAAATCCTTTGCACGGGAGTAAGGATGCCTAACTCGGGTGGGAAAGTCCGTATCCCCCACCCACCCACCCAGCTATAGGCTTTGGCTTCCTGGCCCGGCTGGCTGATTGCAGCTTCTCCCCCTCCAGGGACTGGGGATCGCATTTCCCATCATCCCCTACCAGCCCGTTGCAAGAAAGGTTGCAGAGCTGGAGGTTTTGCAAGCAGGCAGGGCCGGGGAGGCCGCTGCGGAGGCGGCGGTGGGGGACCCAGGGCTGCACTCCAAGATGCTCCAGACCCGACACGGGTACCTGAACGTGTGAAAGAGCCCCGGAACTCAGCCTCGCCCCGGGACCTGCATCTCCGCCGCCGTCACCACCATCATCACCTTCCCCAGGTACAGCTTCCCCGGAGGGGCGGGGAGAGAGCGGGGCTTGTGACGTCAGACAAAGGGGGCGGGGCGGTTCTCCTCTCGTCCCCGCCCCTTAAAGGGCACTTCATGCACCAGGAAGGGGATTTATTTATTTATTTGTTTGGCAAGGAGTTAGGCTGGTTGTTTTTTTTTTTTAATTTAATTTTATTTTTATTTTAGAATAGAATAAGAGTTCTTGATTGGCCCAGTGTGATTGGACACGCGAGGAATTTGTCTCCGGTGCAGAAGCTCTCAACGTACTGACAAGCAACAAGAATGGAATGGAATGGCATAAGAATTGAAATGGAAATAATAGAAAGAGAAATGGGAACGAGAATAGAATAGAAGTAGAATAGAATAGAAATAGAATAAAAATAGAAATAATAGAAATAGAAACAGGAATGAGACTAGAATAGAATAGAAATAGAGCAGAAGTAGAAGTAGAGTTAGAACAGAACAGAACAGAAATAAGAATAGAATAGCGTAGAAATAGAATAGAAATAGAAGTAGAATAGAATAGAATTAGAATAAAAATAGAAATAATAGAAATAGAAACAGGAATGAGACTAGAATAGAAATAGTAGAAGTAGAGGTAGAACAGAACAGAATAGAAATAAGAATAGAAATAGAATTGAATTAGAAGTAGAATAGAATAGAATAAGGAATGGAATAGAATAAGGAACAGAACAGAGTAGAGTAGAACAGAATAGAATAGAATAAGAATTGGAATAGAAATAATAGAAACAGAAACGGGAATGAGAATAGAAGAGAATAGAAACAGAAGTAGAAGTAGTAGAGGTAGAACAGAACAGAACAGAAAAGAATTCCTTACTGGCGAATTGTGATTGGACCCACAAGGAATTTGTCTCCGGTGCAGAAGCTCTCAGCGTTCACACAAACACAAGTGGCGCTTTCAGATGTCCTGCATTGAAAATGCGGATTTTGCTACAGAATTCTTTATTATTATTATTATTACTATTTTGCTTTCCTTTGGGTTGCTGGTGGATTTCCTTAATGCCAGGCAAGATGATAGAGGGAATGAATGAATGGCTAGGAAAAGCCCAGCCCATCCAATGGAAAAGGAGGGAGGGAAACATCTGCCCTCCCTCCAGATGTTGCCCCTCTCCTTGCCACCCAGGACTGTTCTTTATTTTGAGTGTTTGGCAATCCAGGGCTGCTGACTGAGCCTTAGTTATAAGAAAGGTGGTGCTTCCTGAGCCTCCAATTAGGGCCTCACAACAGCCCTGCCAGGCAGGCTCGCCTGGGAGGAGAGAGAAAGGGCGGGGCGGGGAGGGCGGCGCGGCAGGCAGTCCCCGTCGCCATGGCGACGGGAGAGCCTCCTTCCTTTTTCCCCCCCCTCCCCTCCGCCCGCGTCTCGCGCGCCGATTGGCCGAGCGGCGGGGCGAGGGCGGGAGCGGAAGCGGCGGCCGGGGTTGCCATGGGGGCGGCGGCGGCGGCGAGCGGGGCCCGGTGCCGGTGCGGCGGGAAGGGGCGGGCCCGGCTGGACCCCTGCGGGGGGCTCTGCCTGCTGCTCACCTACCTGAGCGTGGGCTACGCCGATTACGTCATCCTGGAGCACGTCCTGCTCCAGCCGGGCTTCCGGGACAGGTAGGCCCGCCCCCCCCGGCGCTCTGCACATGCTCAGGAACGCCGGGCTTGGCGGTTGGGTTGCTTTCCAAACGGGGCGGGAAGGGATTTCCAGCCCTCTGCACACGCCCCGTGTTCGAGGAGGAGGAAGGAGCCCTCTGCGCATGCTCGGGAGCTCGGTGGCTCAGGAGGGAGATAATGAGCCTGATGCTCTCTGCACGTGGTCAGAAACTCCGTGGCCTAAAAGGAAGAGGCTCTCTGCACATGCTCAGGGGCTCGGTGTTCTAAGAGGAGGAAGGAGCCCTCTGCGCATGCTCAGGAGCTCGGAGGCTCAGGAGGAAGTGATGAGCCTGATGATCTCTGCACGTGGTCAGAAACTCCGTGCAGGAAGAGGCTCTCTGCACATGCTCAGGGGCTCTGTGTTCGAGGAGCCCTCTGCGCATGCTCAGGAGCTCGGAGGCTCAGGAGGAAGATATGAGCCTGATGCTGTCTGCACGTGGTCAGAAACTCAGTGGCCTAAAAGGAAGAGGCTCTCTGCACATGCTCAGGGGCTCAGCGACCTATCAGGAGGGAGGAGCTCTCTGTACATGCTCAAGGGTTCACTTAACAAATGTCTCACTTAGCAATGGAAGTTTTGGGCTCCATTGTGGTTGTAAGTCAAGGACTACCTGTAGTTGCAATTTTTTTAAAATAAAAAAAAATGAGGACTGACGCGCCTTTTCATCTCCATACCTTCTGGCCTCCCATAGCCTTAATTCTTACCAATAAATCACCAGGTTTTTTTTCTCTTTTAACTCACCCAAACACCATTAAAAAAAAGACATTTATTCAAAGAAACTCAAATCAGCCGAGTTGGTCAAAGTATCCTAGTGTCCAATCTGCAACTGGATAATAAGAGATTGGAGGATTATTTTAACATTTAACATCTGTTCAAAGAAGATATTGACCGGATGGGTGGGGGGGCTGCTAAAGAGCTTGCAATAGGTGCACAATCTTATAATATTAATTTTAATAACCGCTCTATTTATTTCCAGCTTTTGGTGTCCTTTCCATGCTGTAGCTTTTAACCTTGTCATTCTGATGCTCCTGATCTCTCACACGAGGGCTGTCTTTGCTGACCCAGGTGACTCCTCCATTTCCTTTGGCTTCCCAGTTTCAAGCATGGCAGGAAAGCTTGCAAAATGGGGCAAAACTCACTTAACAACTGGCTCAGCAATAGAAGTTTTCGGCTCCATTGTGGTCGTAAGCCGAGGACTACCTTTATATGGTCTAAAACTCAGCAGTGGTCACTTTTCTTCCAGTCCATAGCTTAAGGCGGTCTTTTCCAAACTCAGTAACTTTTTTAAAATACATGGACTTCAACTCCCAGAATTCCCCAGCCTGCATGCAAATATATTAATTCAAGCATGCCAACTGAGGAATCCTGGGAGTTGAAGTCCACCCATCTTAGCACTGTCAGTGTCAAGATGCACTAAATAATGTAAGATGCACTAAGTCCAGGGGTCTTCAAACTTGGCCCTTTGGTGACTTCTGGACTTCAGTTCCCAGAATTCCTCAGCCAGGCATGCCTGGCTGAGTGATCCTGGGAGTTGAATCCACCCATCTTAACAACGTCAATGTTAAGATGCATTGTCAGGGGTCTTCAAACTTGGCCCTTTGGTGACTTGTGGACTTCAATTCCCAGAATTCTGGGAGCTGAAGTCCACAAGTCATCAAAGGGCCATGTTTGAAGACCCCTGCACTAAGAAAATAAAATTTGCATTGCAATATATATATATATATATATATATATATATATATATATATATATATATATATATATATATATATACTGCTCAAAAAAATAAAGGGAACACAAACGTCTAGGATCCTATACGTTTGTGTTCCCTTTATTTTTTTTTGACCAGTATATATATTGCTTCTCTTTTGCTGCTCTTCCAGGGATCCAGTTGAAGCTGGTGTCCCTTCTGAGGAGCTTCACTTATGGATTTATTGTCGTTTGGGCAACTTGACTTCAGTTTACGCATCTCTTTATAAAATGTTTATTTTAAAAAAAAATAAATAAAAATAAATCTACAGTCCAAACAAGCTGTTCCATTAGCTTGGACTGCCGAGATTGATTTATGGAAATCTCAGCCTCTTTTGTCTTCTGTGGAACTCAAATCAAAATATTTATCAAGCCGAAATTCTTCAGCTGCGTCACTGCCAGGAGTACATCTCGGTTGAGTAATCCTCCACCGTCAGAAGTTTGTTCTGTTCCTGTTTTTGGGAGAGAGGCTTTTGCAAGGAATGAACGGAAAGGGGGGGGGGAGATTATGAGTCTATCTCTGCTCCCCCCCCCTCTTCTCCACCGAGAGCTGGCTTGCTTACTTCAGAGATGTAGTAATGGCCTCGCTGGATGGGATCTGAGATCGAAACTAGAACGCTGGCCAAACATATGCTGCCGAACAGAATAAGAACAGGCCCCTGACGTAAAAGCCACCTCTTTCTCCATATTTTGTGTCCTCTTAAAGATGTCCTTGGATTTAGAAAAGTTCAGTGTCGGCCCTTCCAGGAAGCATTAGGAAAATAAAGGAGGGAGTAGAGGGGGGGGTGTAATTGATAGAGACCCCTCCCTTGATATATTGGCAGATCTGGCCCAAATCCAGACAGAGAGAGATTCATCTGGAAGACATTATTATTTTTATTAGAGAAGGAAGAAGTTGCTTTTTTTTTTTTAAAGGGGAAATAATGGATCTTGGAACCTTTTTTTTTTTCCCCAGGTGTGGTCCCGCTGCCCGACACCGCCCTGGATTTCTCTGATCTCAGGAGCAGCAACAGCAACAATGCCGCACAGCAGAACGGCCGGGTGAGTTGTGAAATCAGTAGGTCTATGGATAGCCATGAATCTCCAGCCAAGGGGGGGGGGAGAGAGAAATGGGTATTTCTTTATTGATATGGTTGTGTATCCGCCTAGACCGGGATTTCCCAATCTTGACAATTTTATGATAGGTGGACATCAAACTCCCAGAATTCCCCAGCCAGCTGGCTTTCGTGCCTAAGGTGGGACTACTGAATAGGGAATTCTTGGAGTTGAAGTCCACTGAACTCAATGAACTTGGAGGAGTATTCCCTATGCAGGTGTCCTTTTGTTCCTTCCAGCCTTCTATTTTGATTTTATTTTGATTGATTGATTGATTTTTAGAATAACGACGACTGGACCGTATGCAACCGTTGCGAGACCTACCGGCCACCCCGGGCCCATCACTGTCGCATTTGTCACCGTTGCGTCCGCCGGATGGATCATCACTGCCCTTGGTGAGGTTCAAGGTTTGAGTGGCTTGGGAAGAGACAAGGACCCCTTGGCCCTCAGCTGCTCAGCCTGATGGGTTCTGTGGCACGGCTAGGCCGTGTGACCCACTTAGCTGCAGCGATTCACTGACCCACTGGGGCAAGACAAGTCGTAAGGGGGCAAAGCTCACTTAGCAGATGTCTCCCTTGGCAGCCTAAATTCTGGGCTCAGCGGTGGCCGTAAATGGAGGACTGCTTGTCGTGGATTTTTGACATTGCTGTGAATTTCTTTTCAAGCAATATTGGTTCTTTCCACAGGATCAACAACTGTGTGGGAGAACTTAACCAGAAATACTTCATCCAGTTCCTCTTCTACACAGGTACTGTTTCCTCAGCTGCAGTGGGGAAGGAAGGAAGGAAGGAAGGAAGATAGGAAAGAAGGAAGTGGGAGGGAAGGGAGGGAGGAAAGAGGAAAAGAAGAAAGAAAGAAAAAAAGAAAGAAGGAATGGAAGAATGAAAGAAAGAAAAAAGAAAGAAAAGAAAGAAAGAAAAGAGGGGAGGGAGGAAGGAAGGGAAGGGAAGGAGGAAGGGAAGGAAGGAATTGGTACACAGGAAAGAAGGAGAGAGAAAAATGAAGGAAGAGAACAATGGACAGAAAGGAGGGGGATGGGAGGGAGGAAGGAAGGAAGGAGAAATGGAGGGAAGAAGGAAGGAATCGATACATAGAAGGAATGAGAAAAAATAAAGGAAAAATTGACCAAAGGGAGGGTGGGAGGGAGGGAGGAAGGAAGGAAAAATGGAAGGGAGGAAGTGATACATAGAAGGAAGGAGAAAAAAATGAAAATGTTGATAGAAGGCAGGGTGGAAGGAAGGAAGGAAGGAAGGAAGGAAGGAAGGAAGGAAGGAAGGAAGGAAGGAAGGAAGGAAGGAAGGAAGGAAGGAAGGAAGTTTAATCCAAAGTGGGAGAGTTGCTTTTTGGAATTGGAGGTGCACTTGTGGCCTTCCTCCACTAGAGGCCGCTCTAGCCCCACTTGTCTTCCCTTACCTCTCCACCTCCTCCAAAACCTACAATCGGTTTACACTCTGTAGTGCAGGTACTCTTCGACGTGACCACCAGTCACAGTGGCACTGAAAAAAAGGTGTCTTTTTCGCACCTACGACGACTGTTGCAGCATCCCCTGCGGTCACGGGATCAAAATCCGGACGTTTGGCAACCGACTCATATTTTTGACGGCGGCAACGTCTCCTGGGGTCACGGGCTCCTCTTTTGACAAGCAGAGTCAATGGGGAAGCTTGGTTCATTTAATGACCGTGTGACTGACTTCACAACCCTGGCGTTTCACTTAATGGCTGTGACCGGAAAAGTCATAAAATGGGGGGGAAGCCTCACTTTAACTGTCCTGCTTATCTGCAGAAATTTTAGCCTCCGTTGCAGTCCTATTGTCAAAGATTACCTGTACAGAAAAACAGAGCTGGAAGGGACCTTGGAGGTCATCTAGTCCAACCCCCTGCTCAAGCAGGAGACCCTAGACCGTCCCAGATACAACCTCTTCTTAAAAATCTCCAGCGAAGGAGGCAAACCGTTCCGCTGATTCCACCGATTTTCCCAGGAGGGCTAGAAAACCTCCTGAAACATTAGACCCAGCCCCCCCCCAAAGACTGCATGGGGAACCCTTTCCCACCCCCATCCCACCCCCCCACCCCGCCCATCAGCGGTGGGAACGGACGAGAAGGAGCCTGCAGGATTAACGAGGGGTGCAGGGAAAGACTTGGCTTGCGGACTTCCTTCCCTCTCTTCAATTTTCCTGGCGTCGGGCTGACCTAATTCTCTCGGCCTCAGGCTTGGCGAGCCTCTACGCCATGGGGCTGGTCTTGACCACCTGGGTGTGGCCCCTGGAGAGGACCTCGGCCAGCAGACCCGAAGGATACCAAGACGGCGTTCCGGGCAGCCCGGTCCAAATGTAAGTCCTCCCGCTTTCTTTTCTCCCAGTGGGGTTTTTAAAAATAATTAAAAAAAAATCTTATTTTTTTTTCTTATCCCCCTTCCTCCAGAAATGGGGAGGTGGGGCCATTGCAGACGCCTTTTCTGCTTTTCTTCACTGGGCCTTAAAAAAAAAGAAATATAGTCAGAGAAAATTGCCATGTCACCGAGTCCTTGCCAAGAACAACTGGAGCGCCAGAATTTTGGCCGGGATTCGGGAGAGAAAGATCAGCCAAGCTGGCCTTGAGGGAACAGCCGCTCTCTCTCTCTCTTTCTCTGGGCTGTTGGGAGCACAAGAAAAGTTTTCAGTTCTTCTCCTCCTGCGCTTGGTGGGGCTGGGAATGTGGACGGAAGCGGAAGTTGCTTCTGCTTTTAACAGAATAAACAAAAAATTGGAAGGGACCTTGGAGGTCTTCTAGTCCAGCCCCCTGCTCAGGCAGGAAACCTTATCCCATTCCAGACAAGCGGTGGTCCAGCCTCTTCTGGTAGCAAGTCGTCCCCCTGGTTAATTGAAGAGAATCCCCCAGCCAGCACTCGTTAGGACGGATGGACTTCAAGTCCCAGAATCCCCCAGCCAGCATGCTTTAAGATGGATGGACTTCAAGTCCCAGAATCCCCCAGCCAGCATGCTTTAAGACGGATGGACTTCAAGTCCCAGAATCCCCCAGCCAGCATGCTTTAAGACGGATGGACTTCAAGTCCCAGAATCCCCCAGCCAGCAGCTTTAAGAGGTGTGGAGTTCAACTCCCAGAATCCCCCAGCCAGCATGCTTTAAGATGGATGGACTTCAAGTCCCAGAATCCCTCAGCCAACAGGTTTTAAGAGGGGTGGCCTTCATCTCCCAGAATCCCCCAGCCAACGTCGGAAATGCAGGGCAGACTGGGGAACTCTGGGAACTGAAGTTGCAGAAGGAACTGCCGTGTCTACAAATGCTTGCCTCGGCTTTGTGTGCCCCACTTCCACAGTGGCCCTTGCTTGGGTCCCCTTCAGCTACAGGAGGGTCTCCCCCCTCCCCGCCCAGGGATTTGGGCCTGCAGGACCTGCGAAGTAAAGGGTGAAGACCCCACAGGGTCTGCTTCAGGCCCCCCCCTCTCCTAAAGCCCCCCCATCTCTTCCGCCTCCGAATACGTCGAATGGATTCCCCCCTCCGTCTCCATAACTCTTCAACCGATCCCTGATGCTCTGCTTTTTCCCTCCCCCCCCCAACCCTTCCAGTGCTCACCGGATCATCTTACTGGTGGAGTCGATCCTCTTCGGCCTCTTCGTCACGGTGATATTTTACGACCAGGTGAGGTTGTAAAGCGGGGCAGAGGCCGGTTGGGGAAGCTCCTCGCCGGAGACCCGCCCCTCAAACCTTCTCCCCCCTCCCTCCGAAACCCCGTCTGCCTCCCAGGTGGTCTCCATCATCACCGACGAGACCCCCGTCGAGCAGCTACGCAGCCGGCTGCAGAAAGAGGGTCCGCGGGCGGGGAGTCACACGCGCAAGCCCAAGATCGCCCTCCTGCGCGAGGTCTTCGGCCGAGGTGGGTCTGCACTGCAGCTTAGGGGAGCTTCCTTTGCCTCCTCTTCCTCTTTTCTCCTTCTCCCCTTCCTCTTCCTCTTCCTTTCCTCCTCTTCCTGCTTTCCTTCTCTTCTCCTTCTCTTCCTTTCCTTCTCTTCTCCTCCTCCTCTTTTTCCTCTTCCTCTTTCCTTTCTTCTCCTCTCTTTCTTCCTCCTCTTCCTCTTCCTTCCCTTCCTTCTCCTTCTCCTCTTTGTCTTCTTTCTCTTCTTTTCTCTCCTCCTCTTGCTTTCCTTCTCCCTTTCCTTCACTTCTTCTTCCTTTTTCCTCCTTCTCCTCTTTCCTTTCTTCTCCATTTCCTCCTCCTCTGCTCCTTTTTCCTCCTCCTCTTCCTCTCCTTCTCCTCTTCTCCTCCTCTTTCCTTTCTCCTCCTCCTGCTTCTCCTCTTCTTCCTCTCCTTTTTCATCTTCATTTCCTTCTCCTTTTTCCTTCTTCTCCTCTCCTCTTTTTCCTCTTCCCCTTCTTTCTCTCCTTCTTCCCTTTCCTCCTCCTCCTCTCCTTCCTCCTCCCCCTTTATGCTGGGGTGTGGAGGGAGAGGCGAAATCTGCGCCCCCACCCAAGACCTCTCCTCTGCTCTTTTCCCCTCCCAGGTTTTGTCCTCTGCTGGTTCTTCCCGTGCAACCTCACCTCGCCGTCGGCCAGCGGGCCCTCCTACAGCTACTTGCCCAACTACGACGTCTGACTGCTCTCTGGCCCGTCCCTCTCCGCTTGCTTCTCTTTCCCTCTTGGGGGGGGGCTTCAGCCCTCACCCACCCCCGGGCCGAAGAAGTCAACGCGGACCAGGCGAGGTGACCCTAGCTGGAACGGCTCGGGCCCAAGGCGGAAGGGGTGCGGCCGACGGGCTGGCATTCGAATCTCGGCACCTTCTCGCCTCTTCTTGGTGGTGCGTTTCTCCGGACGGCATCCAGGCTTCACCGCCAGCCCTGCACGGCGGTCTTGTTTAGGAACCGCTTTGGACCGCAAAGCAGAACTAGGGCTGGGAGGAGGCTCCCGTCTCTTTTGAGCCGATCCCTTCATCCCGTCCACCCTCCCGAGAGGCCGGATCTCCTGACCTCCAGGAACAAGGGATCCCAGGATCATTCGGGTCCTCCCGATTCCTCTTAACGGGGACCTTGTCCTGCTAAGTTGCTGCCTGGCCCCAGACAGGCGATCCAACAGGTAGGGAAGGCCAAAATTATTTCTCTTTTTCGCTCGCCACCCCGGCCCGATTTCGGCACAGCTACTCCTCGGCGTGCTTTGGATTCCTGGGGATGCTGCAACGGTCGTAAGTGTGAAAAAAAACGGTCCTCAGTCCCTTTATCCAGTGCCGTTGTAACTGTGAGCGGTCACTAAATGAGCTGTCGTAAGTCAAAAACTCCCTGTCGTCAAAACAAGGAGCGGGATTCATTTTGCTTCCTTTAGCCAGAATTTTCCCTCCTGCCTCCTCCAGACTCATCCCCCCCCCCGTATACCTGTAAATAGACTTATTTATTAACTTTATTTATTGAGGCTGCCTCCTTGGCAGTTAAAAGAAAAAAGGCAAACGGGTTAACAGTCCATCAGCAGATTTGTCTGAAGCTAAGTCTCCCAGGAATAAACCATCATTGCTTGAATCAGGCGACTGTTGCTCCTTCCTTCTCTGATCTGGATTCCGGGGGTTGATAGAACCTGGGATTCATTAGAGCTAGATCAGTGTTTTGTCAGCCTTGGCCATTTTAAAAGGGGTGGGCTTCAGCTCCCAGAATCCCCCAGCCAGCCAGCTTTAAGAGGGGTGGACTTCAGCTCCCAGAATCCCCCAGCTAGCATGCTTTAAGAGGGGTGGACTTCAGCTCCCAGAATCCCCCAGCCAGCATGCTTTAAGAGGGGTGGACTTCAACTCCCAGAATCCCCCAGCCAGTAACACTGAACCGAGATGCTTGCAATGCAAGGGAGCTGGGATGAAAAGCGTCCCTCTTTATCCTGTTGCATGGCACAAAGACGCAACCCAGCCTTTTTGAAATGCCCACATGGGATTTCTCCGGAGTAGCAAGGCTGAGCTTTGAGCAAATACACGTCAAAATAAAAGATAATAACCATTAAGTATCCGGACCCACCAATTCCACTCAAATTTCACAATGCCCTCACCCAATTGCATCCAGAACGACCCTCCATGTGCAAAGTTGTGCAACAGACAATTTGTGAAAAGGAACAACCCCCCCCCCCAGCAACCCACAAAATTGCGGACTTTAGTTGTGCAAACTACACACGCTTTACTCCTCCGAGCGAACATCTGACATCAAGATACGTCCCGAGTCAGAATCTCACCCATTGTATTTTATTTTATTTTATTTTTAAAAGGCAGGGAGAGCTCAGATGGAAAAGATTTTGGAGAACAGGGAGTTCGTTGTGTCTCTGTGTTTTTTTATTTTATTTATTAAAGTGGGCTTATCCAGTTTGCATGTTGCGAAAGCACCTCTAAGCTTGCGGGAACATCTGTCGGAAGCAACAGCTGCATCGGTTGGTTGGGGCTACTAGGGCTGTTTAGCCGGTTGTGTAAGCTTCCCCTGTTTCGTTAACTTCCTGCCTTTTGGAAAACCTCAGAAAATGAATGAATTCAGCATCTCCGATGCAACAACCGGTAGCTCAGATGCTTCCCAAAGGGAGCCAGAAATTCAGTATGCAGCTAAGTCCTCAATTTAACGACCGAGGCCCAAATTGCAGATGTAAGTTAAGTGAATTGGGCTTTCCCGTTGACGTTGCTTGTCACATGAACCTGGGATGCTGGAACCATCAGTTGCCGAGTGTCCGAATTTTGATCACGCGACCCTTGGGATCATAAGCGTGAAAAACGTTTTCCCAAGTCGCTTTTTTCCAGCGCCGTTGTGACTTCCAAACGGTCGCTAAACGAAATGTATTTGCCTCTCGCTGGCCCTACTCATCCGCCCCGTCCTTTGTGTTCGAATCGTGCCTTTGGACGAATTGGGGAGACCCTCCGAAAATGGGTGCCTGGCTTACATTTTGGTGTGGGTTCATTTGGGAAGCCAGAAGTGTTTTTCCAAAAGGCAACTATAATAATAATAATAATAAAGTTGGAAGGGACCTTGGAGGTCATCTAGTCCAACCCTCTGCTCAGGCAGGAAATCCTATACCATTTCAGACAAATGGCTGTCCAATCTCTTCTCAAAAACATCCAGTGTTGTAGCATTCACTACTTCTGGAGGCAGGTTGTTAATATAATAATAATAATAATAATAAAGTTGGAAGGGGCCTTGGAGGTCATCTAGTCCAACCCTCTGCTCAGGCAGGAAATCCTATACCATTTCAGACAAATGGCTGTCCAATCTCTTCTCAAAAACATCCAGTGTTGTAGCATTCACTACTTCTGGAGGCAGGTTGTTAATATAATAATAATAATAATAATAATAATAATAATAATAATAATAATAATAATAATAAAGTTGGAAGGGACCTTGGAGGTCATCTAGTCCAACCCTCTGCTCAGGCAGGAAATCCTATACCATTTCAGACAAATGGCTGTCCAGTCTCTTCTTAAAAACTTCCAGTGTTGGAGCATTCACTACTTCTGGAGGTAGGTTGTTAATAATAATAATAATAAAGTTGGAAGGGACCTTGGAGGTCATCTAGTCCAACCCCCTGCTCAGGCAGGAAACCCTATCCTATTTCAGACAAATGGCTGTCCAGTCTTTTCTCAAAAACTTCCAGTGTTGGAGCATTCACCACTTCGGGAGGCAGGTTGTTCCACCGGTTAATTGTTCTAATTAGACTTTCTTGTTTTTTGGTTTTTTTTCCTTTGAAAATGTTTCGCTTCTCATCCAAGGGAGCTTCTTCAGTTCGTTCCTTAAGAGAAGAAATGAAACGTTTTCAGGGGGGGGGAAACCCCAGAAAGTTCAGTTGCCTTTTGTGGGGGCGGGGAGAGAAAACACTTTTGGAACAGCCATGACCTGGATGATAGGGAATCTCCAGCGCCACGTAATTTGGGAATGTTTTACTCCAGGTGTGTTTTCTCGGCTTGGGCCGCGATGGGTGGAGGTGCAAAATACACCCCTATAAACATCTCAGCACCTGTGTATAGCAAGAGACATTCAGGAAAAGCTAGAATTGGGCAATTTTGCATAAATAACGCCTGCTGTAACTATCAGGAAGACAAGAGAAGGAGAAGAGGGAAGTTTTGATTTCTGCAATCAGATAATGTGAGAATTGGATCGCTTCCAGGCCTCACTCCGTAGCCTTAAAGCATCGGAGTCGGAATAGAGCTGGAAGGGACCTTGGAGGTCTTCTAGTCCAGCCCCCTGCTCAAGCAGGAGACCCTAAGACCATCTCAGACAAGTGACTGTCCAGTCGCTTCTTAAAAACCTCCCAGATATTGTGGGAAAAGGGAAAAGGGCGGATGCCCGCCGTCCCGCTTGGATTGAGGAAGGAGGTGGGTGGGGATCTGAAGAAGCCATAAAGCAGGCAGCTTATTTCCCCCACTTCTCCCCCCCCCCCGCTGCAGAGACCAGCTGTCAATCCCATCAATCTCTTTTTCCAAGCATCCTTCCTGCCCAACAGCTGTTTTTGTGACTTATCACGGCTCGGTTCCTTGAACGTCCCAAAAATGAAATTCCAGACTGGGCTGGACAGAAGATCCTTAAAAATCGAGGCTCCCCCATGGAAGGAAGATTATGCTGTTCCCTCTTCCGTGGGTCTCTGCTTCCCCCCCCCCATCAGTGTTTCTCAACAACTTTAAGGCGTGTGGACTTCCACTCCCAGAATTCCCCAGCCAGCACGCTTTAAAATGGGTGGACTTTACACTTTAAGGTGGGTGGACTAACACCCCAAATTCCCCAGCCAGCACGCTTTAAGGTGTGTGGACTTCACACCTTAAGGTGTGTGGACTTCCACTCCCAGAATTCCCTAGCCAGCACGCTTTAAGGTGGATGAATTTCAACTCCCAGAATTCCCCAGCCACCAGACCAAGTGACATTTTCTGCTAACAATCCCCCCACTTCCTGCCTCAACCTGGCTTTTACCCCCATAAAGAACCATGCGGCACCAGGAGTGACTTTATAAATAGCCTTAAATAAATAAAACCAGCAGCATTTTATTGCTTTTTAGAAAAACAACAACAAACCATTAATAAACCATCATTAATAATATTAACATAATGCTTATTAACCCAATGGATACACAGGCCCTGCCTCCTGGCCCGGGGAACTTGCCTCGGAGCTTCAGGCGACGTTCGGCTGCTGCCCGTTAAATTATAACTTAATTAAATTAACTTCGGTCAGCGATCCCTTTGGCCACGGGAGAAAACTGGAGGGTCCCATTGAAAAGGTTCCCCTCTGATTCTACAGAGGGTTTAAATAGATCCACCCCTCCAGGGGGGAAATTTTGGGGAGATTTTCTGGGATAGGGACCACCGCGAGAAGATCAAGTCAGGCTGAAGAGCGGTTAGCAAAGAAGAACTTGGAAAGGTATCGTGTCCTGCCTTATCGCTCCCCCCCCCAAAAAAAAATGGGGAGAAGAGACCCTCCTTTTTTGAAAGCATCAGACTCTCCTAGGAAGAAGTTCTAGCTGGTGCTTAGGTGGGACAATGTCTTGGAGAAGGAGGTGAGAAATAGGTAAGGCATGGTCAGCTGCCAAGATTGATTTGTGGACTTCAACTGCCAGAATTGGCCCTCCACCTCCACCTTCTTTTAGTCTAATGTGAGCAGAGGACGTTGGCCTGCAAAGCTAATTCACTCCATTGGAGGTCTTCTTCTCCAGATGTTCCACTGCTTTGCTCTCCTACAATTTGGAGGTCCTCCCAAGACCCAACCCCTTGGATCAATGGTGCAAAGGATCTCCGCCTAGCCCCCTGGATCCGTCTTCCTCAGCCTTGGCCATCTTGAAGAAGGGCAGGACGTCAACTCCCAGAATTTCCCAGGAGGACGTCAATGAGGTCGAGCCAGAATGGAGCTTGACCCAAGCTGACCTCCAAAGTGGGCTCCCAGGTCAACAGGCACAGCTGGTTATGAGACCCAGAAGAGGACACAGGTTGGCTGGGGAATTCTGGGAGGTGAAGTCTTCAAGGTACCAAGGTTGAGAAACCAGGTCTGGAGAGCACGGTAGGGTTGAAGGACCTCCATTCATGGCGCGATTGAAACCCTTGCTCCTCAAAGGGATGGGACGGGATGTCCTACCCCAGGTCTGCAATTTGTCTGGAGAAGTTAGATGTAGGCCGGACTTTGGAAAGATGGGCGCCCACCGGCCGAGGACAGAATAACATTCTTAGAAGCAGGAGAAGAGATGAAAAGAGGAGGAATTACTCCCAAGAATGAGGTAGACAAAGTGATTGAGACGCCTTTGCTGGCCGTCCCAAGAAACGGGTGGGTGTAAAGTACAGGTGGTCCTTGGCTTACAACGATCCATTTAACGACCGTCCCAAGTTACAACATCACGGCGAAAGAAGTGACTTATAACCAGTCCTTGCGCTTCATAACGAATGTCGCGGCATCTCCACGATCAAAATTGGGGTGCTTTTGGCAACCGGTATATATTTACGACGGTCGCAGCATCCCGGGATCCCGTGAGCGCCATCAGCCGGCTTCTAACGAGCAAAGTCCGTGCGGGAAGCGGGATTTGCTTCACGACCGCCTGATTCACTTTAAGAACCACAGGGATCTGCTTATCCACCCTGGCCGAAAAGACCATAAAATAGTATGCCGCTCGTCAGATGTTGCTTAGACCCGTGGAGATGCTGGTCTCAATTGCGCTCGTAAGTCGAGGACCACCGAGCAAGTCGTGCGAGCGCGAAGGAACCTGCTTGATTCTCAAAAATGTGTGTGGCCAATCGCCTCTCCCCTTTCCCCAGATCTCCTCTCTGCTTCCCCAAAAGGACAAATAAATAGATGAAATAATAAATATACTACAGGAACAGCCGGAGACGAACCATCAAAACGTCCACGGAATTGATCCACGACAGAGCTCGGATACGACTTTGCAAGTCCGGTCTCCGTTTTCTTCGGCTTCTTGATATTTTTGTTCCACCAAATCCCAAAGTGGTTTTTCCTCTCCTTCCCACCCCCCTTTTTTTTTTGGCTTTTGAAAAGTTTTTTTTCCCATTCATCTTTTCCGTCCATTCTTCCCACGTTCTTCCCCACAAATCTCTCCGGAGGGAATTATTTCAGCCTAAGAAATCAGTGCTAAAAATTTTAGCCCCATCGCCACAATTCCTGGCCGGTTCATAGTCTTTCCTTTCCCTGTTCCCTGGTCCCAGATCTGACTCCTGCTTCGCTTAACGTCCAAACTAATTGTCCGTGGCAAGCCGAGAAAACAGGAAGACCCCCCCCCTCTTAATTCCAGCCTTTGCCGAGCAGTCTGAGTTTTTCGGCCCTGGGTCCCTTGCAACGGGAGGGAGGGGTCCTCTTGGCAAATAGAGGCAGGGGCAAACTTCTTCCCCCTTTCCCACAAGGTGGGGAGGGGGAACGGGAAGAGTCTGAGACCCCCTGCCCCACATCCTCCTGCCAAGGCGTCCTATTTGCGTCCTCGCCGACTCTGTAGCACCTCCAAAATTCGGGCTTTCTGCTTCAGCCACTGATTGGAGAGGCGTTTGGTGGGCTTGGGGACGAAGAAGGTGTATTTAAGGCGAGGGGTCTTCTGATCGGACACCACCAACGCTTGCAAGGTGAGCGGCTCTTTCAGGGGTCCCAGGCCAGTGATCATCTCCATCGGCTTGGTGGCCCCGCTGTAGCGCAAGGTGACGCCGCCGCGGAGGTGAACGTCCTGCTCGGAGGGGATCAGGATGTAGTTGCCGTTCAGGGCGTAGGAGCCGTCTCGCCGGCGGAGGGCCAGGTAGATGCCGTCGCTGGCCGTCGCCGAGCTGCTGATCTGGCGGATCAGGAGGCTGGTGGCTCCGGCAGGGATGGTGACCACGTCGTTGTAGCCGTACCTGTGGGTTGGAGAGACAAGATGCGGAAAGGTGAAAGGCTGGCCGTGAAAGGGACCAAGGTTCAGTTAGGTGTTTTGTTCTCTTGTCATGCGAGATGGTGAACGTGCTAAATAGGCCTTCCTCCTCCTGTTTTCCCCACCACATCCACCCTGCGAGGTGGGCTGGGCTAAGGAAGAGGGCGTGGCTCCATGTCTGTCATTTGGCTTTCATGAACGCAGGACTAGAATTCACCCTCTCCTGGTGATTGGTCCAGAGTCACTCAAATTGGCTTTGCTGTCTAAGCAGGACTAGAACTCACAGTCTCCTAGTGATTGGTCCAAAGTCACCCAATTGGCTTTGCTGTCTGAGGTGGGATTAGAACTCACTCTCTCCTGGTGATTGGCCCAAAGTCACCCAACTGGCTTTCCTTTTTCTAAGGCGGTACTAGAACTCACCATCTCCTCATGATTGGCCCAAAGTTACACAGTCAGCTTTCACGTCTAAGGCAGGACTAGAACTCCTGGTTTTTAAGCCAGCACCTTCACCAAGCCACTAAAGTGGCATTCCTGTCTCTAAACTAAATTTAGCGAGATGGGGCGGTGCAGAAATTGGAAATAAATCAATAAATAAAACCATCAGCTTTCCCGTTCAGTCTGTTTATTTTCTCACGCTTACAGCCTACCTACCCCAATCCTTGAGGACTTTCAGCCCTGTGTCACAAAAGCCAGAGTCAGCAACAATTGCAAAATTAAAACAGTGTTGTAAAAAAGTCGACATTTAGCCCCCATTGGCCCCCTTTTTAACTATTGGAAGTCGTAATTTGGGGGGAACCATCGATCTTTCAACGTGCCCCGCTATTCTGGAGTCACTAAGACCTGCCACAGTTTCAATCGCTCAAGCTCCTTGTACACGTGGCATCGAGTTTTATAAAAAAAATAAGTATACAGAAGGAGTGGTTAGCTTGGCAGCTGGGCAAGCTAACTTGCTGGACACACACACACACAAAAAAACCCCACCAAAAAACCCTCGGCAGGATAGGAGAGGGTGACTCACAATTTGCAATTTGCAGGAGATTTTGGGGGGAGAACCAAAGAGAAAGAGCTTTGAAATCACAGGAGATCCAAGTGTCTTACATCTGGAAAATCCAGATGTTTCAGCCTGGTTTTTTTCTCGGGCTGCTGGAAAGCTCCAGCTATTTGCTTTTTAAAACTTGATTAATCCTCTCGGAGGGAAACGGGCTTGAATAAATTACCCGGGTCAAAAGCGGAGGAAACGTGGACCCGCTTTGGTGTTTCAGCGTGGCTGCAAAATGCTAGGGTTGGAATGATGCACAAGGAGCATCTTAGGGCTACCTTACAGCTGTTGGGGTCAACCCTGCGAATGCAGGCAGTCCTCGATTTACGACTACAATTGGGATGGGAATTTCTGTGGCTAAGCCAGGCGGTTGTTAAGAGAACAGCGCCCGATTCTACGAGCTTTTTTTTTACAAACTTTTTTTCCTACGGTGGTTAAATGAAACACGGCCGTTCTTAAGTGAATCTCGCAGTTGTTAAGCGAATCTGGCTTCCCCCGTTGATTTTGCTTATCGGAAGCCAGCTGGGAATGTCGCAAATGGGGATCACGCGACCCCAGGATGCTGCAGCTTTCTAAATTACACCCCGGTTGTCGAGCGGCCAAATTTGGATCGCGTGACCGTGGGGATGCTGCGACAGTGGTAAAGGCGAGGCTCTTTCTAAGTCACTTTTTTCAGCCTTGTTGTAACTGGGAATGGTCGCTAAACGAGTGATTGTAAGCCAATGACGACATGTAGATTAAGACATTGAAAGGATGACTAGTATGTCAGTTTGCAATTCAGAGCAGTCCCGCTAACCACAGTTGGAATGGTTACTAAATGGTTGTAACTCAGGGACTCCCTGCAGGATGAAAGTTGCCCATGGCAAGCTCAGCTTTTAACAGAATAACAGTCGTAAGGGGCCATGGAGGTCATCTAGTCCTACCCCCAGCTAAGCAGGGAACCCTATCCCATTTCAGACAAATGGTTGTCCAATCTCTTCTTGAAAACCTCCAGTGGAAGGAGGGAGGGAGGAAGTAAGGAAAGAAAAAAAGAAAAAAGAAAAGAAAAGAAAAGAAAGAAAGAAAGAAAGAAAGAAAGAAAGAAAGAAAGAAAGAAAGAAAGAAAGAAAGAAAGAAAGAAAATAGCAGAATAACAGAGTTGGAAGGGACCTTGGAGGTCATCTAGTCCAACCCCCAGCTAAGCAGGGAACCCTATCCCATTTCAGACGAATGGTTCTCCAATCTTTCTTTAAACCACCTTTTCAAGATCTCAAGCCAAAAGGCCACTTACTGAGGCTTGGTGAAGGAGCGATAGACTTTGGTGCATTGCGAGTTGTCTCCACCGCACACCATGCATTTGTCAAACTTTTTCTTGGATCCGATGACGCGATCACAGCCGGCATGGATGCAGCGTCCCTGGACACAGACCGAGGTAGATTCTGGTGAGCAGGGCGTCCCATCAGCCACCTAGAACAAAGGAGGGATCCCGTTTTAGTCCTTGATCTGCCACTTTTTAGACGTTGCAGCCGCCGGCTGATAAGTTAGCGACCACCGAAGCACGTCTGAAGGAAGACACTCAAATGCTCGTCTCTGGTCAGGACCGAAGTCGCGGTTTCCTGGCTTACAACTTACCCTTGGCTCCAGCACGTAGTAGTAGCCCAAAGCATGGGATTGACAAGTCAGCTTGCATTGATCGCGCTTGGCCACACCGCTGTAACGAGGGACCCAGTCCATGGGCGCGGGATAATCTTTGAACATGTCCGTTCGGTGGTTGTACACGGCGCACTGTTGCTCACGGAAGGTCAGAGCTGGATGGGAGTTAAAAGAAAAAAAATCCCACCTTAGAATCAATTTTGAGAAGGGAAAAACAGGTGGGAAAAAAATGCCCCGTCGTAAGTCGACGATTACTTTTATGGGTAGTCCTCAACCTACGACCTCGATTAAACCCAAAATTTTTGTTACTAAGCAAGACATTTCCTTGCCTCACTTGAATCCCTGCAGATGTTAAGTTAGTTACATGGCTAGTAACTTTGATTATCAGAAGGTTGTAAAAGGAGATCACTGCAACTGTCATAAATATGAGTCAGTTGCCGAGCACCTGAATTTGCATCACACGACCGTGGGGGATGCTGAACGGTCGTAAGTGTGAAAACAGTTGTAAGTCCCTTTTTTCAGTGCCGTTGTAACTCCGAACAGCCACTAAACGAACCGTCGTAGGTCAAGGACTACCTGTATTTTGTTTTAGATCTCTCCCCCTGCAATTCGAGATTACTAACTAGAATAGAAATCTGTTTTTTTCACTCTAGCGAGCCAAGCATGTTTCGTTCTGGAGTCTCGCTCTGAAATTCCTTCCCGGCTTGGCGCAAACATCTATTGCCAGATGTTGCCAGAGCATATCTTGGCTCCGGTCTCCGCATTCATGGCTGGTCATAAATCAGAAAAAACAGGACCCTCCCTTCCGCTGACCCTTTGCGCTTCGGGATTGTTTTCCCTGGCTCACACCCCTTCCATTGTTCACATTTTTTTGATGAGCTGTTGTGTCCATCAAAAAAAGGTGAAGGTGGATCACAGATCCCCTTGGAGATCTGTTTTTTTTTAGGTGAAATAAACAAAGCACCTCGGCTACAAATAAAAATAGGAATATATATATTTGTTTTCTGAGGTTTTTGCGGGTGTTTGTATGTAGGTCTTTGGTTGTTTGGGTTTTCTCCCGCGTAAAATTGGAAGTGTCTTGGCGACGTTTCGACGAAGTCCCATTCGTCATCTTCAGGCTGGTGTTTTCAGCTTCGTGCTTCTTCAGGCTGGTGTTTTCAGCTTCGTGCTGCTCGAAGTACGAAGCTGAAAACACCAGCCTGAAGATGACGAATGGGACTTCGTCGAAACGTCGCCAAGACACTTCCAATTTTACGCAGGACAAAACCCGAACAACCAAAGACCTACATTTTATATATATATATATATATATATCTGAGCTTACCGTTTCCATCTGGGCACTCCCGGACATTGCAAGAACGAAACTGAGTCCGTTTCCCCTCGCAATATTTGCCCCCATTCCGGGGAACTGGCTTGTTGCATTCCCGGGTCGAGTACTGGACCCCACCGCCGCAACTGCGGGAACAGTCACCCCACGGCCCCCAGGAGCCCCAACCTCCGTGGGTCGGAATCTGCAAGGATAAAGAAGGGAATTGAGTGAAGATAACGGGGCCTAATATACCAGAAGATTTAAAAAAAAAAAAAAAAACCAGCCATCTCGGATCCTGCATTCTAAATCCGAATTGCAGAGTGGCGATACAGGTAGGCCTCGGGTTAGCGACCGTAAAGCAGCCTGTCCATTACAGTTGTTAGGTTGCGGCGGTCATAAAATGGGCTGGTGATGTGACTGAGCTGATTTCTACAACCGTTTTGCAATTATTTAAGTTATGCGACCGTTTTGCTATCATCGTTAAGTGAACGTCACAGTTGCAAAGCAATTTAGAATAGAATTTACAATTATAAAGAATAGAATAGAATAATAGAATAGAACAATAACAGAATAGAGTAAGAAATAGTAGAATAGAATAGAGAAAATATGGAATAGAATAGAATAGAATTTACAATTTAGTATTTAGAATAGAATAGAATTTACAATTATAAAGAATAGAATAGAATAATAGAATAGAGTAGAAATAGAATAGAATACGAAATAATAAAATAGAATAGAGAAAATATGGAATTATAATATAGAACACAGAATAGAATAATAATAGAATAGAATAGAATAAGAAATAATAGAATAGAATAGAGAAAATACGGAATAGAATAGGATAGATAGAATAGGATAGGATAGAATAGAATAGAATTTACAATTTAATATTTAGAATAGAATAGAATTTACAATTACAAATAGAATAGTATAGAATAATAGAATAGAATAATAATAGAATACAATAAGAAAGAATAGAATAAAATAGAGAAAATATGGAATTATAATATAGAATAGAATAATAATAGAGTAGAGTAGAGTAGAACAGAATTGAATCAATCTTACACACTTACATTGTAGGCCTTCAGCTGCGTGTGACTGATGCATTCCCCGCTCATACAGCTCTTCCCTTCCCCGCAGGGAGTCCCGTCTGCCCAGGGAAAATATTTGGTCTGGCACATGAACTGCCCATTGATCTGGCCAGTGCACCAGAGTGAGGAGCAGGGTGAGTGCATATTGGGACAGTGGCGGGATTCGGTGCCGAAGCTGAGCTGGCATTGCTGGTCCACGTTGTAATTGCTGCCAGGGAAGACGGCGGGCAGCTTCAGCGGTTCGTGGGGCTTGTCTAAAAGGCAGGAACCTGAAGGGAGAAGCAAAACAAGAATGTTTATAAAGGTTGGCCAGATTTCCTGGGCATGAAAAATTCCATTTTTCAAACTGAAGCTCTTTTTCTGGTGCACGTTATTTAGAAAGTTCTCCACTTACAACCGTTCGTTTAGCAACCAGCACTGAAAAAAGGACCATTTTTCACACTTACGACCGTTGCAGCCTCCCTACAGCCACGTGATCAAAATTCAGATGCTCGGCAACTGGCATGTACTTGTGACGGTTGCAGTGTCTCCTGGGGGGGGGTCACGTGATCCCCTTTAGCGACCTTCTGACAAGCCCGGTTAGTAAGAGAGGCAGATTCGCTGAACCGCCATGTGACTAACAACTGCAGCAGGGCAAGGCTCGCCGAACGAGCGTCTCGCTTAGCAGCGGACATTGTGGGTCTTAAGTGGAGGGATTCCTGTATTTTATTTTTATTTTTTAAAAATCTCCTCTAAAGGAAAAGGCAGGTTAAGGAGGACTATCGGCCAGGAATGAACGTGAGAAGACGAGAAGAAAGAGAGACAGAATCGTACCGTGTCCGTTGTCCAAGAAATCGGTGATGAAGCGGCTACTACATGGGGACCACATCTCGTCGGGATTCACGGGAGACATGACGGAGGCCATCATGTGGCGGGTGCTGCTGTGACGGTTCAGCTCCTTGCAGTGTTTGTCGTCATCATGCAGCATGTTGAAGACGTGGCCTGCGAGTCGAGAAGGATGGTTTTAGTTTTGCGCCCTCCAGATCTCTCTGCCTGGGTGATCACAACCAGGGTGAACTTCCCTACTTTGCATTAGTTGACTTGGCCAAGGATATGGATATGGAAACTCGGCCCTTTTTTGGTTTGTTTCTTTCTTTACGTTTGATTTAAGCTGCTTAGTTGATTCAGATTGTTCAGACCCACTTACCCAATTCGTGGGCCGCAGTGAAGGCTGACTGGAGCCCATCATCCTCAACAATGGAACAACTGCGGGCCGGATCACAGACTGTGCCCACATCTGCCATGCCAAGGGTCCCACAGCTGGAGCGTCCACAGAGATCCTGCCAGCAAAGAGATAAACGTGTATTGTAAGAATTGTTTTCTCCTCTCTCCGTTAATGAGGCTAAGTTCCTAACATTTGTGCCATCTGGTTTCTGGTCAGCTCTGATGAAAGAAACCTACTTTTCGTAAAAAAATAAGAATTCAGCGGGAGGCTGACATTCTTTCAAAACTCAGGGCATAACAAAACTGTTTCCAAAGCTGGATTTTGGGATTTGTAATTGCAGGAATTCTAGAGAATTAAAAATGGCAAATTGCTGCCACCCAGAGTTTGGAAGGACCTTTTTTTATTAAAGCCATTGAAGTTGGCCAAGAATATCCTAGAGCGGCGTTTCTCAGCCTCGACTTCAACTCCCAGAATTCCCCAGCTAGCTTGACTTCAGCTCCCAGAATTCACCAGAGGCATGCTAGGAGTTGAAGTCCACTTGTCTGAAAAGTCGCCAGGGTGGAGAAACACCATCCTCGAAGGAACTTAAGGGAGATTTTCTTCCAATTTCCTTCTAGGAAATCGTTTTTTTCCACCTGGCCATTCCTGTTCCCCATTTTGTGAAAGCGCCTACAAGATGCTCTTTAAATCCCCCCCCTTCCAGGTTTCTGCCAACCTGTTTTTAGCCAACTCAGACGCCTGCGAGATGGGACAGGTGTCGCTTCTCACCTGTCTGGTGAAGAGAATGGCCGTGTCGAAATGCTCGGGGTCTTTATCGCTGGCCTTGTTCAGCCCTTTCTGCCAGCTGCAAAAATTGCGCAGGGTCTCGGCCGCATTGGAGGTGACCCTCAGCCCGTCCTCGGCTTCTCCAATCACCACCAGCCTGGTCACCACCAGGTTGACGGGATTCCGGACGCTCGGGTGGCGGAAGAACTTGGCAGCGGCTGCCATGATGGTGAGAAGGTACGGTTTGAGCCCGGCGCCGTGAAAGCGCATCATTTCTTCGTCCGCCACCACCAAGGTTTCCACGTAGCGTGGGATGGACGCAAAGCGCTGTGGGGAGAAAGGAAGGCACAGAAGGTTGAGGATAGGCTCTTTGGCCTGGGGGCTAAGGCACCATCTCACCAGGAGATGGTGAGTTCTAGTTCTGCCTTAGCCACCAAAGCCATCTGGGTGACTTTGAGCCAATCGTTAGCTGATGGTGACTTCTAGTTTTGCCTTAGCCACGAAAGCCAGCAGGGTGACTTTGGGCCAAGCACCAGGAGAGGGTGAGTTCTAGTTCCACCTTAGCCATTAAAGCCAGCTGGGGGACCTTCAAATCCCCCTCTCTCGCCCTGCCCACCTGACATGGGGAACATAGGAGGAGGAAAGTCTGTTGGACCTTGGGGTTGTTGTTGTTATTATTATTATTAGTTCCCGGGAAAGACCAAGAAAACAGGCAGGCAGGGAAGTCACCAAATTGGGGTCATCATTTCTTAAAAAATTCTTAACTCCCAGAATCCCCCAGCCAGCATGTTTTAAGATGGGTGGACTTGAGGAGGAGGAGGAGGAGGAAGGGAGGGAGGGAGGGAGGAGGAGGAAAAGAAGGAAGGGAGGGAGGGAGGGAGGAGGAGGAGGAGGAAAAGAAGGAAGGAAGGAGAAGGAGAAAGAGGAAGACAATAACTGTGGAGTCCTTGGTGCTCCCTGATTCTTTTCTTGCAGACGTCTTATTACCCAGCTAGGTAATATCATCAGTGCAAGAAGGGAGGAGATCTTTTTAGCTTCAGACCTTTTCCAGGGTTATTTCAAGAACAGGGACACTTTGAGGATGAGGCGACGGTTTCCAACCCACGTCAGAATCCCCACAAGTTGACTTGATTCGTCTCCCAGCCCGAACCTATCTCCCGTTTAGCCGTTTCTCCGGCTCCCTGAACATGACCCAGCCTTGCGAGAGTTAAATCTAAATTGCTGCTTTCAAGGCAGCCAAAGTTGGCTGCCTGGTCTGGCTTTCCCCAGCCAAGACAGGGCGCGGGGCGGTCTCTGTGGCTGGCACAAAGCCCCCAAATCCTCAAAACTGCGCGAGGACAGGCATGGGAGATGCTCAACAGAAGGCCCGGCGTGGGGCTAAGATCCCCATAGCATTGTGAGCCCGGCCACAGCTGCATTGCCAGGGGAGCTGGCTGTGTTGTGTGAACGCCACCCAATGCCTGGGCTGCCAATCCACCAAATATCCCCCAAACGTGGAGTTCACCCCCAGATTTTGTCCCCCCAAGCTTCTGCAGCCCTCTCTTAACGGCGCATTTAACCCCAGATCCAAATTCCCACGCTGGAGTTTAAAAACATTGTTTTAAACCAGTCGGGCGTCGTGAAAAACCTAATTCCACCCCGTTTGTTTTTTTCCCCCTCTTCTCCCCCTTCCAGATGCCTCTGGCTCGCTTGGGAGGAGAGAAATTCCTTCCATGGGAAAAAATTTGTTCTGCTTTAAAGAGCCGGGCGTAGCTGGGGCCAGGGCCAGACTAAGCAAAACCCCAGAGCGAGGGTTCACACAACCGTTCAAAGCAGAGGCCAGCTGTTCCTGCTTCCAGGCAAAAATGAGGGTCCCCCCCCCCCGACAGGCTACGAGAAAAGGTACAGCTGCATTTGCCAGTCCAACGTGTTTTTTGGGGGGTGGGGGGCGGAGGTTGGGGGTTCAGAGGGAGAGCCCGAACCCCCAAATGGAACAAAAGTTTCAAGCTGTTGGGGTTCAGGGCTGTAGGATCGTGGCTGGATTAGACAGTTGAGGTCGTGCATGGCCTGGAAAAGAGCGTTCCCCCCCCCTTTGTGCATCTTTATTTTTTTATTTTAATTGTTTGTATTGTGCCTTTGTTAGGTTTTATAATCATTTCGAGGCAGCGGACTTGGCTTATGTTCCTTCCCTCTCCTATTTTCCGTGGAACAATAATCCTGTGAAGAGGGTTGGACTGGAGATGAGAGGGAGGGACTGGCTCAAAGTCGCCCAGCTGGCTTTCATAGCTATTATAGAGCTAGAACTCACCGTCTCCTGGTGACTGGCCCAGAGTCACCCAGCCGGCTTTCATTCCTAAGGTAGGACTAGAACTCACCGTCTCCTGGTGATCGGCCCAAAGTCACCCAGCTGGCTTTCATGCCTATGCTAGAACTAGAACTCACCGTCTCCTGGTGATTGGCCCAAAGTCGCCCAGCTGGCTTTCATGTCCAAGGCAGGTCTAGAACTCACCGTCTCCTGGTTTCTAACCTGGCATCTCAACCATTAGACCAAGCTGACTCTTTTATATTAACCACTGGCCTAATAAATCTGAGGACCTCGTCTTCCGCTTCAGATCTCCAACTTGCTAGTAAACATAATTTCCAATTTCTTTTCCAAGTCATCCATGACTACAAATCTTGGTTTGGGCTACCCTGGTTTGGTCTGTCCCACCTCTGTTCTGGAAACTCAAGTCAGTGTTAAGAATTCGCCTTCTGTCTTTGCTGCTTTCCAGAGATGAGAGATTTGCTAGTCTGGGGTCCTGGGGGGCTCTCTGAGCTTGGTGGTTTTCTGGCAGACATTTCATGACTCAACTAAGTAACATCATCAGTGCTAGAGGGACAGAGGTTTGCTGGGAGGAGGAGAAGAAAGAAGAATAAAGGAGGAGGAGGAGGAGGAGGAGGAGGAGGAGGAGGAGGAGGAGGAGGAGGAGGAGGAGGAGGAGGAGGAGGAGGAAAGACTGTAGGGTCCTAGGGGCTCTCTGAGCTTGGTGGTTTTCTTGCAGACATCTGGTGACCCAACTAGCTAATGTCATCAGTGCAAACCCCTTCCTCTCAATGTTACCTAATTGGGTGATGAGAAGTCAACCTCAGTCTTCCTTTCAGCCTTATATTGTTTTAGTCCTTTAGTTATCTCTAGCTATCATAGGTTTTTATCTCCTCCTTAAGTCCATAGCTGGCTTTCCAAATTGACAGCCTTCTGGGACAGGACTCTGCTCCTGCTGGATCTGAGGGAGAACCTTAGCACCAGCCATGGGCCACCAGATCTGACAATGACACTGGTGCTCTGTTGAAGGAACACCCAGTAAACTGGGTCCATGAGATGGAGGAGACCCCAAGAAACCTTTTTACACCCCAAATGTGGGACTCCACACCAGAGAAAACTCTGAGAATGAATGTTCCTTCAGAAGACCCAGCCGAGACCCCAACACACCTGAGGAACCTTGAGCATCCTCACCAACCACCCCTTAATGAAGCTGGTGGACTTATCTACCTACCTTGGTTCTCCTGGGAGATGCATCCATTTTCTTCCATAGCTTTCCTTCTTCGCTGGACGCGCCCTCCGGCGCCTGCGCACCAACCCCACACATGGGCCCATCCCCTTTGTCCAACATCTTCTTCCTCACCACGTGGGCCTCGGTTCCTCCCTCCATGTTTGGGGTCCCCCCTCTCAGAGGCTGGATGTGATACTCGGTACCCCCATACTGCAGCACCCCAATCAAAGAGGCCCCGTCAAAACTGATTGCCACGATCGATTCCGGATCCGAATTGATTGTCCCGGTGTAGTAGTTGCCACGTTCGGTTGGAGTGTCCACCTCCGGCCTCAATCTGCCCAAATATTGGACGGTCAAGTCCTTGGAGAAAAAACTGGGGTCTTTCTCTAAATGGAGGGTCAGCTCTTCCCCAAACATCTGCAGTCGAAAGGACAGATGTTGGTCCAGATCCATGTGATAATCGAGGGAATTTTCATTGTCAAACGTGCCAGCTGGGTCTTGACCCCCCAAAATTGAAGTGGCATTCAGTTTTTCAGGATAAACGACTTCTTCATCGTATCTGGTCAAAGGACCCCTTTGGGTTGCTGACCGAGCTGGATTAAAACAGAGGATGAGCAGCAGAAGAAACATGGATATTTTTTTTTTTTAAAAAAAGTCAACTTCAGAAGAAAGGAAGGGATACCCCCCAAATTTCTCTCCTTTGTCAGAGAAAAACCAGGATTAAATCAAGAGATCCCCGATCGTATTAAAATTGCCCCAGGGACAAATGCAAAATAAAATTCAGAATCAAGGTCACCGTAATCCTGTCTTCTCTTTGCTGTTTGCCAACCCGAAGTTGATAAAACTTAACCCAAATTAAGAGGAGGAGGAGAAGAAAAAAAATCAGATCAAACGAGAAGAGATTTTGAGTTGAGTTGCCGAGAGAAATAATTGAAAAATAGAATTTTTTTCCCCCTTTATATATTTTTTTTTCTTCCACTCTTTGGATTTTCTGCAGGATGCAAACGAAGTTTTTCTTGCTGGCTGCTTCTATTCTTCCTTCCAGATCTTAGAAAGCAACAGGAAAAATCCTTATTGTCACCCTTCAACTTGCTTCCCTTTTGAAACGAAGAGTGTAGAATTAGTCCCTGGATAGAAAATAAAGGAATCAACTCAATTCCCGGTTAGTTTTCTCTCCCTTTTTCCCTTTCTGTTTTTTAATCCTCGGGAACTTTCTGAGTTTTGAGACGTGGGGATGTATACATGTCCATATATATATATAATGTGTGTGTGTGTGTGTGTGTGTGTACACTGATTGAATTACTCTGCAATTAGCTCCGCCTTCTTTTCTCTTTCCGTTTTCATTGGCTGCAGGGCTTAGTCAAAAAAAGGATGATGCTGAAAGACGTAAGGCTATGAATAAGAGTTTAAAAGGAGGGGTTTTCCCCTCCTTTTTTTTTTTTTTTAAAAATAATCTTTTCCTCTTTTTGTTTTAAAAAATAAATAAATAAGCGGAGTTGCTGTCCAGCTGTAAGATGATTTAAGGATGGGAACTGCAGATGAGCTGACGGAGATGAGACATACTTTGGGGAAGGGGTGGTGGTGGTGGTGGTGATGGTGTGTCTGTGTGTGTGTGTGTGTGTGTGTGTGTGTGTGTGTGTGTGTGTAAATTGGGATTTTCCTTTTCTCCAGATGCCTTGCAGTTTTGTTTTTTTTCCTGGCTGGACAAAATGTTTGATCTCCCATCTCTAAGGAGAGAGAAATCTTGGAATCGTGGCCTGATGACCTGACCTCTGTCCATCCACGTTTTAAGGGTTCTTGATGGTCAAAAGAGAGGCAATATTTTGGGAATTAAATCCTCCCTCCGTGCATGGATCTGCTCCCCAGTGGAGAATGCAAAACTCTCAACGCTTCTTAAGTTGCTAGTCCACAAGGGTCCGCCTGGAAAGCTTTCAAATTACGCCATAAGTCATTTGACTCCTGGACACCCACCCAGCTCTTTTCCTTATCTAAGTTTTAACAAAAAGATGTTTTTAATTTAAAGACCGATAGCTGGAAATTGCATCTGGCAAAGCCAAGCATCGCCTTGAACCTTATTCTTTATGTAGGCGTCGGCAGCTGGGTGACTTTGGGCCCATCACCAGGAGGCCGTGAGTTCTAGTTCTGACTTAGGTATGAAAGCCAGCTGGGTGACCTTAGGCTAATCACCAGGAGATTGTGACTTCTAGTTCTGGTTTAGGCATGAAAGGCAGCTGAGTGACCTTAGGGCCTAGGCCAGTCACCAGGAGACTGTGAGTTCTAGTTCTGGTTTAGGTATGAAAGGTAGCTGGGTGATTTTGGGCCCATTACCAGGAGGCCGTGAGTTCTAGTTCTGGCTTAGGAATGAAAGCCAGTTGAGTGACCTTAGAGCCTAGGCCAGTCACCAGGAGACTGTGAGTTCTAGTTCTGGTTTAGGCTTTTCTCCCCTAAAAGAAAAAGAAGTGAGCTCAGAGACCCCAAAACTCGTAAAAGCTTTTGAAATCAAGGCATCCCTCTTGGAGATACAGCCATCGTTCCAAAATCAGGAGAACTTCTAGTCCTAGACATTCCCACTCTTTGGGTCATCATCAAAATTAATGTCATTTTTCTTGCCTAGGGAAAAATTGTGAGAATCCTTTTCCAGGCTTCTTTTTTGTTTTTGTTTTTTCGGTGTTGTGCTTTCGCGGTTCTGGGTGACGTGGTCCCCCGGTGACGTGGGGGGTGACGTGTCTTGTGGAACATCGGCTCGTCATTGGGGATGCTGACCCATCCCAGACGGTTCTGGTCAGATGTGGGAATGGGAGGGATGCGTCTCCTCCTTCGACAGCTCTTCCCTACCTTGCCCAGAACCAGGATGGATCTGCTGGGAACAGAGTGTCCCACTTTCTCCCAATTCCCAGGGCTTTCCCAAGCAAACTGGGAAGGAGGCCAGGATCCCAGGGCAGCTGTTTCCAGAGGTTAAGACCCTTGGAAGAAGGAGGAGGAGGAGCAGGCTGAGCTCCAGGGAAAAGTCTGTCTTGAGCTTTGACAGCTGTCTTTTTCTTTCTTTCTTTCTTTCTTTCTTTCTTTCTTTCTTTCTTTCTTTCTTTCTTTCTTTCTTTTTCTTCCTTCCTTCCTTCCTTTTCTCATTCTTTCTCTTTTTTCTTTGTGTCTCTTTCTCTCTTTCTTCCCTCCTTTTTTCTCTTTCCCTCCTCCTCCTTTCTTTCTTTCTCCCCTCCTTTTTCTCTTTCTCCTATTTTTCTTTCTTTTTCTTTCTTTCTTTTTCTCGTTCTTTCTCTTTCTTCTTACTTTGTCTTTCTTTCTCTCTTTCTTCCCTCTTTTTTCTCCTTCCCTCCTCCTCCTATTCTTTCTTTCTTTCTTTCTTTCTTTCTTTCTTCCCTCCATTTTCTCCTTTCCTTCTCCTACTTTTCTTTCTTTCTTTCTTTCTCTTTCTTTCTTTCTTTCTTTCTTTCTTTCTTCCCTCCATTTTCTCCTTTCCTTCTCCTACTTTTCTTTCTTTCTTTCTTTCTCTTTCTTTCTTTCTTTCTTTCTTTCTTTCTTCCCTCCATTTTCTCCTTTCCTTCTCCTACTTTTCTTTCTTTCTTTCTTTCTCTTTCTTTCTTTCTTTCTTTCTTTCTTTCTTTCTTTCTTTCTGTCTTTCCTTCCTTCTTTTTTTCTGTCTGTCTGTCTCTGTCTTTCTTTCTTTCTTCCTCTCTCCTCTTCTTTCCTTCTTCCTCTTACCCCTCTTCACCTTCCCCCCTCCTCTCCTTCTTCTTCCTTTTCTCTCCTCCTCCTCTTCCTTTTCCTTCCTTTTTTCCTTCCTTCCTTTTTTCCTTCCTTCCTTCCTTTAACAACCGTGTTACTAACTTTACAGCTATGGCCAAAAAGATTGTAAAACGGGGCCAAACTCACTTAACAAATGTCTCTAGAAACTTGGGGCTCACTTGTGGTCGTACGTCGAGGACCACCTGTAGATCCTTCTGTGTGGAGAAGAGACCCACTTTTGGAGGGTGGATCCTTTCCAAGCCACCCCTCCCTCCGAGATTCCAGCCCCCAAACAGCTGAAACCGCAGCCCGGCATTCACGAGACCCTGTTGCCGTGAGGTTGGGCCGATGCTTCAGCAATGACTCACATACTCAACAAAGTTCCTATCACAATAGATCCGTGTGGTGCAGCTCTTCGCTGGGCTGCTGTCTCCTCTCGCCTTTGTTTCTCCCTCGTTGTCCTCCGCTGACCCCTGACACATCCCCTCTTTCTCTTCCAGCTGGGTTCCGACTGGGCTCTCGGGGTTGAGAGGGCCTCCCTTGCAGGGCTGTTGGAGACCACGACTAGGGTTGGTCCTCTGAACTGGGCCTTTTGTATACCCCTCTGAGCAGGCCCTGTTACAAAAACCGCATCAAGGATCTGCATAATTTTCTCATCAATGTCCAGTGCGGTGGTCTCATCTTCTTTGCCCATGTTCCACCCTTTTCTCCTTCTTCCGATCCTCTTTGTCCTCCTCCTCCATCTCCATCTTGTCCTTCCCCTTTTTTTCCTCTTCCTCCTCCTCCTGCATGTCCATTTTTCTCCTTCTCCTTCCCCATCTCCATCTTCACCTTCACTTTCTCTTCTGCCTCCTTCTCCATCTTCTCATCTTCTTCATCTTCTCTTCTCCCCCTCCTGCATTTTCTCCTTTTCCATTTCCTTCTCCTCCTTCTCTTGCATGTTCTCCTTGTTCATCTTCTCCTTCTCTTCCTTCTCCTTTCCCATCTTGTCCTTCTCCATCTTCTCCATGTTCTCCTTGTCCATCTTCTCCTTTCCCATCTTGTCCTTGTCCATCTTCTCCTTCTCCTACTTTCCCATCTTCTCCTTCTCCATGTTCTCCTTCCCCATCTTCTCCTTCTCCTTTCCCATCTTCTCCTTCTCCATCTTCTCCATGTTCTCCTTGACCATCTTCTCTTTCTCCTTTCCCATCTTCTCCTTCTCCATCTTCTCCATGTTCTCCTTGACCATCTTCTCCTTCTCCTTCTCCATCTTCACCTCCTCCTCCTCCCTCTTCTCTGCTACTTCATTTCCCCACCCCCCACCCTCCCCGATCTATCAACCTCATGGCTAATTGTTTCAGAAGTGTTTCCTTTGGCTCCTCAGTGTGCCACCCACCCCATCTGTTCCCACAGCCCAGAGGTCCTCTCCTTCCCCTCCCTCAACCTTTTTGAATTTATTTCTTGCTCAGCTGGACCTACAGGAACGAAGAGAGGGATCCTGTTGCAATCTGGATCCCAAAGCAAACTCTTTCTCCGGTGGGGGACGGAAATGCTTTGGCACTTGGGCTGCCAATCTCATTATCGCAGCTTTTGCCCAATTCTCCTTTCTTGGAAATTCACAACCCTCCTGCTTCTCCTTTTTCTTTCCAGCTGAATTAGATCCACTTTTGCATCAGGCAAATCGATGCCCCTGATTTTGCATGGTCCCGAATCCAACTTTCCACCTCTTAGACCGGTAATATAAGTGCCATTTGAAGCCGAGCCAAAGATTGAGGCCCTTTTGAATAGCTCTAGATATCCAGAAGCAAACTGGAATATCTAAGGGGTTGCCCCAAAAGAAGAGGGGGGTCCACCTCTTCTCCAAAGCCCCTGAAGGCAGGACAAAAAGCAATGGATGGAGATTAATCAAGGAGAGAAGCAACCTGGAATTAAGGAGGAATTTCCTGACAGTTAGAACAATTAATCAGTGGAACAACCTGCCTCCAGAAGTTGTGAATGCTTCAACACTGGAAGTTTTGAAGAAGAGACTGGACAGCCACTTGTCTGGAATGGTGGAGGGTCTCCTGCTTGAGCAGGGGGTTGGACTAGAAGACCTCGAAGATCCCTCCCAGCTCTGTTATTCTGTGATTCTAACTCCAGAAAGCAAGACAAGAAGCAACGGATGGAAACGGGTCAAGGAGAGAAGCTTTCTCGCTTAACAAACGCAGGGATTCGCTGAACAACGGCGGCAGGAAAAATGGCAAAACGGGGCAAAACTCCCTTCGCAAAGGTTTCGCTTAGCGACGGACATTTCCGTGGCCGTAACTCAAGGATGACCTGCATGGTTTCGGCCCTGAACTAAACACTCTCAACTGTGGTGCTCGCTATTGTCCTGTCTATTTATTGGCCTATATTTGGAACAGAATCTGGGCCTGGAAAAGTGGATCTGGAAGGATCATCTTAGTCGGCTTTTCCCCCCGGGCCTTGCAAAGGAAGCAGAGAGGGTGGTGTGGGGGGAATCTGATTATTCACGCAGCTGCGAAAGGAAGCCCTCGCCATCCGTTCCAGAACCAAACTTCACTTCCGCCCATTCCGCACACAGAGCTTGTTCCATTTTTGAACCCAAAAAAGAGCGGTGATTCACAGCCTTACAGAACGAACGAAATCCTGCAGAGAAAAAACCGTGCCTTAAAACGGACCAGCAAACTCACAATCTTTATGTTAGACGCTTCGCTTCGTTCCTGGAAGGAGGAAAACCGACTTGACCTAAGCTGGTGTTGTTGTTGTTTTTTTTAACAAAATCAGTTTGGGTCACCGACGGAGCGAAAATTAGGGAAATAAAAAAACCCCGGGGAAATTTATTTTCCAGATACGATGGTGGAATTGCACTTTGGGTGTGAGACAGAACGTGAGGTTCTGAAAATCTGAGTTTGATGATTAGAAGAGATAGTAAATTGTACAAGGGCGGGATGTCGAAAGTCATCCGTTCAGCTTTCGGGTCTAAGGTGGGACTAGAACTCACCGTCTCTTGGTGATTGGCCCAAAGTCACCCTGCTGGCTTTCAGGCCTAAAATGAGACTAGAACTCCCAGTCTCCTGCCCAAAGTCACCCAGTCAGCTTTGGTACCTAAAGTGAGACTAGAACTCACTATCTCCTGGTGATTGGCCCAAAGTCACCCAGCTAAGGTAGGACTAGAACTCACTGTCTCCTGGTGATTGGTCTAAAGCCATCCAGCTGGCTTTCATGCCTAAAGTGAGACTAGAACTCATCATCTCCTGGTGATCCACCCAAGTCACCCAGTCAGTTTTGATGCCTAAAGTGAGACTAGAATTCACAGTTTCCTGGCAATTGGCCCAAAATCACCCAGCCAGCTTTCACACCTCAGGCAGGACTAGAACTCCCAATCTGCAGGTTTTTAACCTGTTGCTTTAACCCCTAGCCCAATCTGTTTCATTCATTCCCTATCCTCGTTTCATCGGTCGCTGTCTGAGAACCCCTACTCTTCCATCTTCTCTCCGTCTTTTCGTACGTCTGCCAAACACAGGCGTTGGTACCCAGTCAGTTTCACAACCGTCCCTTGGAGGGGGGAAGACTCCCAGCTGTTTTAATTCCTAGCAGAATGAGAATTCAGGTCATTTATTGGAAGCAGGAGTGGAAGGGACCGGTTGAAAGGAGGGTCAACTTTCCCACTGTGACCCAGCACAGCAATTCCCGGAGAAACTGGTCAGTCACATCACGCTAGGAAGCCAGCCGGTCATTTTGTGCCCGCCAAATAGGTGAAACATCTTGCCGGGTAGGAAATTAACACACATTTATAACAGCAGGAGATTTTTTCCAGTTCTTCCTGTCCCAGCTCAGACCTCTTCCTCTTGGGCCGGGCTGATGATGCGGAAATGGCTTATCAAGGGTGGGCAGGAAAGGACAAGCAGAGATTTGGGGCGTGGGGGGTGGGCAAGATTCACTGATTTCGGACGAGGGAAGGTAGAGGGAAAAGAGAAATTCCTTGTGTGTCTAACCACATTTGGCCAAAGAAATTTCTCTTCTCTTCTCTTCTGTTCTTTTCTCTTCTTCTCTTCTCTTCTCTTCTCTTCTCTTCTCTTCTCCTCTTCCCTTCATTTCTATTTTGTATTCCATTCTATTCTCTTATTATTTCTATTTCTGTTCTCTTGTGTTGTATTCTATTCCTATTCCAATTCTATTCTATTCTATTCTATTTTCTGTTCTATATTCTATTCTATATTCCTATTCTATTCTATTTTCTATTTTCTATTCTATTCTATTTTCTGTTCTATATTCTATTCTATATTCCTATTCTATTCTATATTCCTATTCTATTCTATTCTATTCTATTCTATTCTATTCTATTCTATTCTATTCTATTCTATTCTATTCTGCATTCTGTTCTGTTCTATTGCAATGGAGGTCTAAAGCAAGGTGCAGCCTCCATGTCTTCAAAAGTCCACCCCGTAGAACATTCTTTTCTCAATTCTTCTCCTTTCCTGCCGCAGAAGACAACATCACACACATACACACACACACACACACACACACACACACACAGAGTGGTATCCTGAGCAAAGGCCGTACACAGAGGAGACATCACTCAGTAGGCAAATTCGCACCCATGAAAAAAGAACCTTTTTGGACTCCTTGGGAAGTAAACAAAAGAGGTGGTGACACCATCCCACAACGCAACCGGTGCCAGCCGGTGACCGGCTATGAAGCCAACAATGGTTCTTTCACTCCATTGTTGGCAGTGACAACTTGGCCATCTCTGACTCCACCGAACGAGGCCGGTTGTCCGTGGTAGCCCCACTTCCCACTCCATACAGGATGAGATGAAGCCCTTTAGCGCAGCTGCTTAGGAGATAACGGTCAAATTTTTCAGGAGCTGGCATCCTACAACGTGGTCCATTCACGGTTGGGCAGGTGTTCTCTTTGGATGTCATAATTTCGCACTATAAGTCTCCCTTTAGGTGGGATCCTCAGCCAGAGAGGAAAAGACAGTGGTGGGATTCAGCCGGTTGTGCACCACTTCAGCAGAACCGGTAGCTAATTTTTTGTGGCCCATGCCCAAATGGACTTCCGGAAGCAGCATCCACACAGAGAATCGGTTGTTCCCGTATTTGAAGCCCATCACTGGGAGAAGAGGCTGAGTTTGCTGATGGTCAGGAACAACAACAACAACAACAACAGCGGGAAGAAGAAGAAGAAGAAGAAGAAGAAGAAGAAGAAGAAGAAGAAGAAGAAGAAGAAGAAGAAGAAGAAGAAGAAGAAGAAGAAGAAGAAGAAGAAGAAGAAGACAACAGGAAGAAGAAGAAAAAGAGGAAGAAGAAGAAGAAGAAGAAGAAGAAGAAGAAGAAGAAGAAGAAGAAGAAGAAGAAGAAGAAGAAGAAGAAGAAGAAACAAAACAACAACACAACAAGAACAATAATATAATTATAATAATAATAATGTCAAATACATGGAGAGAAGCAAGGAGAGAAGCAACCTAGAACTAAGGAGAAATTTCCTGACAGTGAGAACAATTAACCAGTGGAACTGCCTGCCTCCAGAAGTTGTGGGTGCTCCAACACTGGAAGTTTTTAAAGAAAAGATGGAACAGTCATTTGTCCGAAATGAGATAGTGTCTCCTGCCTGAGCAGGGGGTTGGACTAGATGACCTCCAAGGTCCCTTCCAGCTCTGTTATTTTGTATTCTGTATGGTCCCCTCCCATTGCTTACTTCTCTGGGCAAAATGATTGCAGGAACTGGGTATAATATCTAGTCTAGTAAAAAGAAGGACTTGGGGTGACCTGATAGCAGCCTTCCAACATTTGATGGGCTGCCACAAAGAGGAGGGGGGGGTCAACCTCTTCTCCAAAGCCCCTGAAGGCAGGAGAAGAAGCAACGGATGGAAACTCATCAAGGAGAGAAGCAACCTAGAACTAAGGACAAACTTTCTGACAGTGAGAACAATAATATAACAATAATAATAATAAAATTGGAAGGGACCTTGGAGATCTTCTAGTCCAACCCCCTGCTCAGGCAGGAAACCCTATACCATTTCAGACAAATGGCTGTCCAGTCTCTTCTTTAAAACTTCCAGTGTCGGAGCATTCACAGCTTCTGGTGGCAGGTTGTTCCATTGATTAATTGTTCTAACTGTCAGGAAGTTTCTCCTTAGTTCTAGGTTGCTTCTCTCCTTGCTTAGTTTCTGTCCGTTGCTTCTTGTCCTGCCTTCCGGCGCTTTGGAGAATAGCTTGACTCCCTCTCCATTGTGGCCAGAACTAAATATATATTATATATATTCCTTCTCTTTTGTTTTTTTACACGAAAAGAGGATTAGATGAATATCTGACAGGGATGCTCTGGTGCGTGTAAGGCTGATCTGTACACATTTTTTTGGGTGGTTTCTTTCTTTTTTGAGTGTGCCTGTTCCAAACCACTGGCCTACTTCTCCTTATATGGTGAGTTAGGAAATCGGAGTAGAAACAGCTCACCATAACTGGGGCTGAAGGAAGCATCTCCTGCATGATGCCTTCTGCAGCTTGGATGAGGTTACGGTGACGGCACCTCTTCCTCTGAAACAAAAAGGAAGTTGAGAAGAGTCACGATTGCAGGCAACCGCACACATCAGTCACTCCTGGAGATGAAAGGGATCAAAGGACGGAGTCACTGGGTTGGAGAATCTGCAAGCTTGCATCACGCGATCGGAAAAACACAAGAGTGACATCAACAAGGGGATGAGGACATCAACAAGGGGATGAGGAACCAAAGCGCGAGGAGATCCACCAAGGTGGATCTCCAGGGTGGGTTCCCAAGTCAACGGGCGCGGATGGTGGAGAGACCGAGAAGAGAAGGAGAAGGATTGACTGGCGAATTCTGGGCCTTGAAGTCCACACAGGGTTAGAGGACCACGTTTGAGAAGCCCTGGTGTAGGAGAAGCAGAATCAGGGCACAGCTAGCTGTCCAAGGTGGACAGCCTGAAAATCTCCTTTTTTGGAGAAGGCCAAATTGCTTTTCAGAGGATGTTCAAACTTTGCATGTTAATGTAAGGGTGGGGCTAGAACCTAGTTCTGGGGGGGGGAATGATTAGTATGAATGTGCATAATTATTCTGTGGAATTCCCTATTGCAAGAGTTCCTCCTCCTCCTCCTCTTCCTTCTCCTTCTTCTTCTTCTTCTCCTCCTTCTCCTTCTTCTTTTCTCCTCCTTCTCCTCCATATTTTTCTCCATCTCCTCCTCCTTCTTCCTTCTTCTTCTTCTCCTCCTCCTCCTTGTCCATCTTCTCCTCCTCTTTCTCCTTCTTTTCTCCTCCTCCTCCTCTTTCTTCTTTTTTCTTCTTTCTTCTTCTTCTTCCCTCTTCCTTCTTCTTCTTCTCCTCCTTCTTCTTCCTTCCTTTCTTCTTCTTCTTCTCCTTCTCCTCCTTTTCTCCTCCTCCTCCTCCTCCATATTTTTCTCCATCTTCTCCTTCTCCTCCTCCTCCTTCATTCTTCTTTCTTCTCCTTCTCCTTGTCCATCTTCTCCTCCTTCTCCTTCTTCTTTTCTCCTCCTCCTCCCCTTCTTCTTCTTCTTCTTCTTCTTCTTCTTCTTCTTCTTCTTCTTCTTCTTCTTCTTCTTCTTCTTCTTCTTCTCCTCCTCCTCCTCCTCCTCCATCATCATATTTTTCTGCATCTTCTTCTCCTCCTCGTCCATCTTCTCCTCCTCTTCCTTCTGGTTCTCTAAGGAATTATCTTTGGGTTTGGCAGTCAGAATAGAGATGCTTGGGGCACAACGTAGGCACACTATCATCCTAACTTCCGTGCCGGCTGGATTTCATGGAAATTGGGGCAAGAATGGAAGAAAACCCTGCTCATAAATTCTGGAATTTCCACCGTTCCGTTCCTCCTTTCCTTCTGAAGACGTGGCAAAGCTCCATTTTTTATTTTTATTTTATTTTTTATTTGCCCAACCAGTGGCGTGGATTAATTAGCCTCCCCCCCCCAAAATGACTTTGCTAAACGGGGGCAGGCGAAAATTTGCCGATTCTTCCCCTCCTGCTGTTCCCCTCAGTAAAGCATAATAGGTATATTTCCACTCACGTGGAAAGGACAGGGGGGGGTTCCTTTCCGTCCTCCTCTGTTTCTCTCTCTTTCTTTCTTTTCTTTTTTTTTTTTTTCCATCTCACCAAGATCCAAAAATTCCTTGTTTGCAGAAGCCGAGGCCCGGGAAAGCGTCCAGTTCAGGCTAGTTTTTCCACCCCCTCCGAAGAAGTGAAGGCCTTCTCAAAGTCGAAAGGGCTTTAGCAGGTCATTTACAGAGGCTGGGATAGGATAGGATAGGATAGGATAGGATAGGATAGGATAGGATAGGATAGGATAGGATAGGATAGGATCTCTTCCAACTCGGTTATTCTGCAATTCAGTTGTAAGGTTTTCCACTTAGCCTCACAATGGCCCCAGCATTACTCAGGAATTTAAAAGAGTAAAGCCGAAGTTTCAGCAAGCAAACAACTTTTACTTTGATCAAAATAAGAGTTGGGTGACCCCCATCTCTCTTCGTGGCTGGTAGAGAGATGAAGGCAACAACCAGAAAAGATGTCTTCCACCTTTCCAGAACAAAAAGACCAGGTCTTGGTACCAGGCATAAGATGGCACAAAAAAAATAATTCCTAGATGATGACTCATGCACAGCAACCCAGGCTCCATCCGTAACGCCTTTCCCCCCTCCCCTTACCGTGCTCTTTTCATATAAGCAATCACCTATACCTAAAACATAAAACAGTGGTGGTGAACCTATGGCACGGGTGCCAGAGGCGGCACTCAGAGCCCTCTCTGTGGGCACAGGCGCCGTTGCCCCAGTCCTAGGCCTTCAGCTGGGTTTTATAAAACCTTTTCGCTTTAGGCCTCCGCCACCATGTGCAAAAAAAAAAACAAAACAAAGGTTCAATCAATCCGTCAATTTCAATTTCTCGCAGGAAAAAAAATCTTGCAAAGTTGGAATTGATGGATTGAACTTTTTAGTCCCACCCAGTCTGCCGTTACCACCGCAGCCACGCCCACTCAATGGGCCACACCCACCCAGCACCCGACGATGCATAAGTGGGTTTTGGGTTGCAGTTTGGGCACTCGGTCTCTAAAAGGTTCGCCCTCACTGGCATAAAACATTTGCTTCTATATAACTAATTTCCCAATCTAACGCATCTACAAAGCTGCTTGCACATAAACAAAGATATATATATATATATATATATAATAGTTACAAAATATCACTACTAATATCAATATTACTAATATCAACCCCAAGCATAATGAAATCCCTTCACTGTAAATGAACAGGCATAGCTGGACAATGCAAGGCTCCAGACATTTGCACCCTCATCCCTCAAGACTGCAAAGGCAACGGTCCAAACACCCCGAAGCCTTGGAAAGTCTGCTCTCAGCATCCTCTGCTTTGTCAGCACTTTTGGGGCGCGTGATTGGGGTGGAGAGGATGGAGGAGCTGTAAATGGGGTGCTGGGGGGGGCTGGTCTGTGGCCTGCAGGTCTTGGTTTGGCTCCGGGTGAATAATTGAGGAGTGGAGAAGCCACTGACGGTAACCTCAGCCTGGGAAGGCCTTCTCTCGTTCTGTTTAATGACCGTGATCAGAGGCTTAATGGCCATCTGGAGCTGCTTAGAGAGGAGGGATTCCTGACACATCTCCAAACAGCTTCTGAAACCCCCACACGGATGGGGAAGGGAGCAGGCCGCCGTCTCTCCGAAACGGCCTGACAGGCGGAAATATTTTGCTTAAATCGGGCCAAGGAGCTTTTCTGCCCCACCTCTCGTTTGGAGGGTATGCGTGTGTGTGTGTGTGGGGGGGTTGTCCCTCAAAGGCTTTGATGGGAACCTGCTGGGTTCTGCGGTCGTGAACAGGACTGCTGCGGATTTGGGATTTGTAACGCCCGAACAGGTGAGCTCTCTGGGTTTAGATGGTTGGCTGGCTGGCTGGCTGGCTGACTGCCTAGATAAAAGAGAGAGAGAGAGAGGGTGTGTGTGTGTGTGATACATATAGGTAAGATAGATAGATAGACATAGATAGATAAAAAGAGAAGGAGGAATTTCAGACAACCACTTATCTGAAATGGTGTAGGTTTTCCTGCTAGAAGAAAGAGTTGGTTTAAAAAACCTGCTGTATGAGAGAGAGAGAGAGAGAGAGAGAGAGAGAGAGGGAGGGAGGTAGACAGACTGAGATAATAAAAAGACGATAAATGATTGGTAGATAAATAGGTAGATAGATAAATAGGTAGGTAGGTAGGTAAATAGATTAGATAGATAGGTAAGTAGAGAGATAGATATGTATGGATAGAGATATTAGATGATAGAGATAGGCAGAGATAGATAGACAGATAAATAGATATTAGACAATAGACGAGATAGATAGATAGATAGATAGATAGATAGATAGATAGATAGATAGATAGATAGATAGATAGATGAGAGATGGATAGACAGATGATAGAAAATAGACAGACAGAGAAGAGAGAGAGAGATGATAGAGGTTTCCATTCCTTAATTACACCATGATAGGCAAATCACAGCCTACTACAGTCACTTCCATTGGCAAACCAGGAGAAAAGGTCCCGGGAGATCCCAATCAGACTCGGAGGCTGCCTGGATCCCTTTGGACCCGCCGTTCTGAGCCCCGGCCGGCTGGAAAAATGGGCTGGCCCCATCCTGAACAATGAGACGCATCCAGAGGAAACGGCACGTTTTGTTCAAGGTCTGTTTATCCATCCCGGTGACTAGCCAGCGTCTGGCTGCCTCTTTTCCTTGGGCGGCTCCCAGGCGAACGAAAAGAAGCCCAAAGAAGGAGGCCACCATTTTGTCAGACCGACATTCCTCTGTGCAGCCTGAGCAACAGAAGAGGATGGATGGTGGTTTGAATGGAGCTTGAGGCCTGAGCGTTAAAATGATCTTTTGCCTTTGCCTCAAGCGGCCGGCTAGAGTCGTATATTTCAATGTGACAGAAAGCGGGGAGGCTGTGGAAGAAGCGTGGAGCCAGGATAATTGAATGGAAATAAAACCTTAATTAATCCTGTCCTTGCCTCCTGCAAACCCCTCTTTGCTGTTTTCCTTCTCTCTCTTTCTGATTTTTTCCTTCTCTCTCTCTGCTTTCTTCCTTCTCTCTCTCTTTTTGCTTTTTTCCTTCTCTCTCTCTGCTTTTTTCCTTCTCTCTCTCTCTCTCTCTCTCTCTCTCTCTCTGTCTCTCTCTCTTTCTGCTTTTTTCCTTCTCTCTCTCTCTCTGCTTTTTTCCTCCCCCCCCCTCCTTCTGTCTGTCCTCGGCTGCTTTGGCACAAATCCAGGCAGATTCGGGGCTCGTAGGTCAGAGCTAGACCCAGCAGTGACGTCTCTGGAGGCCTGGCCAAAAACTTGACATGAGAATTTCTCGGAAAAACAGTTGTAAAAGCTCTCGGAGCTCAGCCTTGGGAAGAGAGGGAAGAAGAAGAAGAAGAAAAAGAAAGGGAGGGGGGACAAAAAAAAAAGAGGAATTGAGTTTCAACTTGGAGTGCTGGGCCATCTGAATCACTGCCTCCTGAATCAGGCGCCTGGACTGCCGTTCTCACATTCTTCGGGCCCAACGTGATGCATCCCCATCCCCATGATAAGTTGTCCAGGAAGAAATCCTGAATCCTTCAGCATCTTCTTGACTCATTTGGCCTGTTCTGAGCGACCAGGACATTGACCAGGCGTTCCCCAAAGGTCGGAGCCAAGGTGGAAAAGAGACTGAGGTGATGCCTCCTGGATGTCCAGCTGAGGTCCTGCAGAGATCGTCCAGGTCTCCTTGCACTCTGCCTGGGTGGACTTGGGGGGATTCTGACCAGGGTGGTGTTCCTGGAGATGTTTTGGGACCAGGCTAGGTAATAGCATCAATGTATGGGGAGGGGGTGAAGTGGTTTGGTTGTTTAGATGCAATAGTTGTCTTTGGCAGTCTTGGTTGGGGTGTTCCTTCCTTCCTTCCTTCCTTCCTTCCTTCCTTCCTTCCTTCCTTCCTTCCTTCCTTCCTTCTTCCTTTCCTACGTCTCCTTCCCCTCTTCTCTCCTTCCTTATTTCTCTCTCTCTTATTCTTTCTCCCTCCATCTCCTTTTCTCTCTCCTTCTTCCTTCCCTCCTTCCTTCCCTACCTCTCCTTCCCCTCTCTCTCCTTCCTTTGTTCTCTCTCTCCCTTATGCTTCCTCCCTCCCTCCTTCTCCTTCCTTCCTTCCTTCCTTCCTTCCTTCCTTCCTTCCTTCCTTCCTTCCTTCCTTCCTTCCTTCCTTCCTTCCTCTCTAATTCCTATTCCCCCATTGTTTTCTACTTTCCGTCAGGCAAGTAACCGCCCTTGAACCAAGATGGGCAGAGCAAGCTGGTAGACAACAACCCACCCCTTCCACCCTCCGTGATGACGCAACCTAGCCCGGTCACGAAATGTCTGCAGAAGTCAACCGGCCCCTGAAAAGCCCACCGACGCAACAGTTGAACCCAGAGCTCCATCTGTTCTCTAGTTGTGGCAGTTTTCTGAAATCCAGCTGTGTTGCTGAGTAAACACATCCTGGTGGAATGGCAGGAGTCTTCCTCTGCTTATAACACAAACACAAGGAATGCAGAAGGAGGAGCGTCCAAAAGAGCCAACTATTTGTGGGACTAAACCCCAGAAGTTGTTGACTTTGTTGAACTAAAAGAGGAATTTCCTGACTGCGAAAGCCGATGAAACAATACAGCTGTTACCATCCGAAAGTTGTGGGTCTTCCATTGCTGGAGATTTTTTTTTTTTTTTTAGAAAAAAAAAAAGACTCTAGAGAGCCCTTGTTCCAGAATGGTTTAACCATTCCTGCACCAGGCAGAGGCTGGACTAGAGGACCTCTATGATCATTTTTGCTGACCTTCCTGCTGCCTTTAGCCCCATGTTCTGCAGGCAAACATCTCAAATTTCCTTGCTTATTAACCTTTTCTTTAAAACAAACCAAACCAAACACTATTTTTTCTTCCTTTTGAGGTGCCTGGACAAATACGCGTTAAACCAGCCATCCTGTAAACGGAATCCTTTTACAAAATGCAAAACTCCTATTTTTTATTAGTTTTTTGTTTTTTAAAAAACAGCACACGTGAGATTACAATCCCTGGCTTAATGGTGAGGCCAGCCACGCTCCAAAGAACAAGCGCTGAATAATAATAATAATAATAATAATAATAATAGTAATGAACAACTGGAGCACCACTTGAACACCATTGGCATTGACAAATTCGCTATTAGTCAATTGCAGAAGGCAGCCTTACTAGGAACTGCTTCCATCCTGCGACGATATCTGTCATACCATCAAACATCCACATCTGCCTATCCCAGGTCCTGGGTAAGGACTCGATAGGTAGACAAAATGCCAAATCCAGTCTGAACATCTGGCTGACTGTGTGATGATCCATAATAATAATAATAATAATAAAGTTGGAAGGGATCTTGGAGGTCATCTAGTCCAACCCCCTGCTCAGGCAGGAACCCTATGCCATTTCGGATAACGGGCTGTCCAGTCTCTTCTTAAAAACCTCCAGTGATGAGGAAGGAAGGAAGGAAGGAAGGAAGGAAGGAAGGAAGGAAGGAAGGAAGGAAGGAAGGAAAACAGAATAACAGAATCACAGAGTTGGAAGGGACCTTGGAGGTCATCTAATCTAGCCCCCTGCTCAGGCAGGAAACCCTATATCATTTCAGACAAGTGGCTGTCCAGTCTCTTCTTAAAGACCTCCAGTGTCGTCAAGAGATTGTGTGGCTTTTCGCCACGTCCTAAAAACAGTCTCAAAACCTGGGAAGAAAGGACAAAAAAAAAAAAAAAACCAACAAAAAACAACAACGAAACGCACAGATAAATGGCATCATCAATTCAGCGTCCCGGGACACCGAAGAGAAATTCTTTTCTTTAGCTGCAATGCGGCCTGAACGATGGGATGCTGGAGAAATCCCGGATCTTTTCCATCTTGACTCCATATGGATCGTAAGCCCTTTCACCCAGAGTGACAGTTGCAGATTGCCTCAAAGAAAAAAGTCCTTTATTTTATTTCTCTGATGCAATTTTTCACCCTGTCTGCTAAGGCGACTGCTCTTAATCAAACGGAGCGCCAGGGGCTTGGAAAACACCATTGGGCAAGGGTGCCAATGTGGGAATTTTCCACATCCGGTCGTTACAACTTCACACTTGCAATTATTACGGAAAACCGGATTCAGTGCCCCTTGGCTAAACCAGCTTCCTGTGGGAAAAAACCATAGTAGCTTCTGGTTTTTCTGAGCAGCTGTTCCTCTGCTCCACCCAATTCCTGGAAAAAATTTGGGTGTGTGGGGTGCTCCACCCCTGGAGGTTTTTAAGAAGAGATTGGCCAACCGTTTGTCTGAAAGGTTAATAGGGTCTCCTGTTTGACTGAAAGGTAAAACATATCTAATCAAAGAGAGAAGCAACCTAGAACTAAGGAGAAATTTCCTGACAGTTAGAACAATTAACCAGTGGAACAGCTTTGCCTCCAGAAGTTGTGAATGCTCCAACACTGGAAGTTTTTAAGACGAGATTGGAAAAGCCATTTGTCTGAAATGGTATAGAGTCTCCTGCCTGAGCAGGGGGCTGGACTAGATGACCTCCAAGGTCTCTTCCAGCTTCTATTCTATTCTATTCTATTCTATTCTATTCTATTCTATTCTATTCTATTCTATTCTATTCTATTCTACGTTCTATTCTATTCTACATGAAGAACGGTTGCAGGAATTGGATACGTCTAGTTTAATGGAAAGAAGGACTTCCAATATTTGAAGGGCTGCCCCAAAGAAGAGGGGGTCAATCTCTTCTCCAAAGCACCTGAAGGCCGGACAAGAAGCAATGGATGGAAACTCATCAAGGAGAGAAGCAACTTAGAACTAAGGAGGAATTTCCTGACCGTGGAAACAATGAATCAGTGGAACAACTTGCCTCCAGAAGCTGTGGGTGCTCCAATACTGTGGAGTTTTCCGAGAAGGGATTGCACAATCATTTCTCTGTAGTGGGATAAAGTCTCCTGCTTGAGCAGGGGGTTGGACTAGATGACCTTCAGAAGCCGTGGGTGTTCCATCACTGGAGGTTTTTAAGAAAAAAAGATTGTACAACCACTTGTCTGAAATGGTAGAGGGTTTCCTGCTTGAGCAGGGGGTTGGACTAGATGACCTCCAAGGTCCCTCACAGCTCTGTTCTTCCATTCTCTTCTGTTTTGGTTCAAACCATATGAGTCGTAGCCCCCTTTTTTCCTCCACCCCCCTCCCAAAAGCTTCAATACCCTACTCTCAGCTTCCGGAGGTTAGATGATAGCAAATTATGGTGACCTAGGAAGTTCCTGATTCGTTTTTCCCCCCCTTGTTTTCCATCTTTCCTGTGTCCAGTGAGGTGGGATGGAAGACCCTTGTCCTCTGCTGAAGATCGAGGGTGTTGGAGAAAAAAAGTAGTCCGGTTTGATGACTGCAGAAGAAGGTTGAACAACTCCATCACCCAGTGGACGGCCTCCAAGGAAGGCTGAGGTTGGTCGAACATTGATTCTGAAGTCCAGCAACGGTGAACATTTCATTTCATTTCTTTGCCTGTCTCCTCGCCCCACCCCACGTCAAGTTGGAGAGAAATGGTGGATCTCAAATCTCTTCCTGGTTTCCGTTGCCCTCAAAAGCCTCTCTTGAAAGGCAGAGATGGTCAAGAATTCCGTGGGATCTTCTTCCCAATAATTGCCGCTTTCTCCATCTGGAGTTCCCTCAGCCTTTCCCATCTTGGGACGGTCTTCAGAGACCCAAGATTACAGCTTTCCTCACTTCCCACCAGTCTGACCACGGGGGCTGGGGATGATGGGGTTTCCTTCCAAGCCACTGGAAGGCGGTTGCATTGGGGGAAGCCCGAATTGCAGGCTTTGCAAAATTTACCCTTTGAACTTTCAAATTCTTACTGGACTCCAAAACCCTGGGTTTTGTGTGTGTGTGTGTGTGTGTTGTGTGTGTGTGTCTCTGTTTTTCCTTATGGTGGCAATGAACAATCTCCAAGACAGATTTTCCGTTGCTTGTTTTGGCAAAAGGTCCCATTTGGCAGCTTCTAAAGGAAAGTGACAGGACTTCAATATATATATGTGTGTGTGTGTGTGTGTGTGTGTGTGTGTGTGTGTGTGTGCGCGCGCGCGCGCGTGCGCAAAATTAATACATTCGAACACCAGGATAATATCAAACTAAAAGCTGTTTAATATTATCCTGGTGTTTGAATTAATTTGTTTTTATTGTACAGCTTTACCCAGGATTCACATTTTTAACATAATTAGACACACACACAAACATATATACATCTCCCAAAATAAATCAATTACAATCACCAGGAGAATCCAAATAGGAATTTTTTTTTAAATAATATATATATGTTATTAGAAGCACGAAGCTGAAAACACCAGCCTGAAGATGACGAATGGGACTTCGTCGAAACGTCGCCAAGACACTTCCAATTTGACGCGGGAGAAAACCCAAATAACCAAAGACCTACATACAAACACCCGCGAAAACCTCAGAAAACATATATATGTATGTATGTATGTATGTATTTCTTCCCCCTCCATGGGTGTTTCTGCTGAGGAACTCATCATCTCGAAAAGATGCTCTCCTGGAAAAGATGGGGGCGTTCGTAGCTACTCTTGGAATTGCAAATTATTTTTGAGACTGGATCGTCTCCCTTTCTCCTGCAGACACTGAAATCCAGGGAGTGTTTGAAACTCGGTTTTGAGGAACGGATTTTTTTGGGGGGGGGGTCTTGTGAGACTGCCCCCCCCAATTTTACAGCACCTGAAGGCTTCAGAAGGAGACAGTGGGGATGGTCTCTCCAAAGGTGACTTTGTACTTTTCAGGCATGGACAAAGATGCCTGTCCTGGAGCCATCAGAACTGACCTTATGGGAACCAAAATTTCTTGACCTAAGCAGGAAGGGGTGAAAGTGCCTAATGGCATCAAAACTTCACTGTCATCAAGGTTTTTCTGCATTGGGCTTTTCACACAAGACTTTTCTAGCACACAGTAGACAAGTTGAGTGCTGGAGGAATATTAAATTGGTCCTTCCTTCCTTCCTTCCTTTCTTCCTTCCTTCCTTCCTTCCACCCATCCCTCCTCTCTCCCTCTCTCATCATTTCTGTTTCTTTCTCTATCTACCTATATCTATCTATTTATCTAATCTATCTATCATCTATCTATCTTTCTATCTAGAGAGAGTATCTATCTATTCCTTCTCCCTCTTCCTATCTACCTTGTCTTCTCTTTCTCCTTCTTCTTTTTCATTGTTTTATTGTTCTTTATTGTCCTTCCTTCTTTCCCTCCTCCCTCCATCTTTTTTCCATTCCTTTCCTCTTTTTTCACACAAATTTTCTACCTTCCTTCCTTCTGTCATTCATTCATTCATTCATTCTCCTTCCTTCCTTCCTTCCTTCCTTCCTTCCTTCCTTCCTTCCTTCCTTCCTTCCTTCCTTCCTTCCTTCCTTCCTTCCTTTCCTCTTATCCACCCTGAAGATCCTTGCCATTCTGAGATGGGAAACACCAACACACTCTATTCGCAGTGCCCCAAGTGGGAAACATGACTTGGCCTAAGCCCTCTGAGTTCCCCCATCCCTTCATAAATGACCATCCCACCACTGTTCAACATTCAGGAAAGCTTTGTGGCAGAGAGGCTGTTGGAGGTGGCCTTGAAAGCAAAGCAATTCCCCAGAATAAGGCTGGAGGCTCCGTGCTGGCTCCAGTCACCTCCTGCATCTCTACAGGGGCCAAGTTGCACGTTAGAGAAATCAGATTTTTTTTTCCCCCCAGCCTAGATGCTAGGGAAGCCAGAAATCCTACCGTTGGACCGTTGCTTTGAAGGGCCTTGACAATTTCTCAGAAATTCCTGCCCACATTTCAATTTTGCACTGTTGAGGTTTGCAGCTGGCAGGATTAAATTTGGCCTCGCCACTCCGATTCTCTCGGCCTCAGGCTGTCAAGCAAATATTGCTAAATTGCAAGGTTCCCCCCCCCCTTCTTTTTCTCTTAAACAGGCTGGTTCCTGACGGCCGATGGAATTCCAAAGCTTTATTACTGGGTGCTCCGAGGGATGATAAAAGATATGGCCGAGGGCGGAACTGAAGTTCCTGGAAAGCTCAGCTTTTAAACAATAAAAACAACGCTCTAGTCCTCATGATCCCCCCAAAGCCATGCTCTGCGCAAGTCCCGGTTAAACTTCCTGACAGGGAGGACGATCAACCAGTGGAACAGCTTACCCCCAGAAATCGTGGGTGCTCCATTGCGGGAGGTTTTTAAAAAGAGACATCTGTCTGAGATGGGATAGGATTTCCTGCTTGAGCAGGGGGCTGGACTAGATGACCTCCAAGGTCCCTTCTATTCTATTCTATTCTATTCTATTCTATTCTATTCTAAATTCCTATTCTAATTCCTATTCTATTCTATTCTACATTCTATCCTATTCCTATTCTATTCTGTTCATTCCTATTCTAATTCCTATTCTATTCTACATTCTATCCTATCCTATTCTATTCTATTCTACTCTCTGTTCTGTCTATTCTATATCCTATTGCTTATTCTATTCTATTCTATTCTATTCTATTCTATTCTATTCTATTCATTCCTATTCTAATTCCTATTCTATTCTATTCTATTCTATTCTACATTCTATCCTATTCCTATTCCTATTCCTATTCTATTCTATTCATTCCTATTCTAATTCCTACTCTATTCTACATTCTATCCTATTCTATTCTACTCTGTTCTGTCTATTCTATATCCTATTGCTTATTCTATTCTGTTCTATTCTATTCTATTCTATTCTATTCTATTCTATTCTATTCTATTCTATTAATTTTACTCTACTCTGCTCAATATATATTATATTCTATTCTACTCTACTCTAATTAATTTTACTCTACTCTGCTCTCTCTCTATATTCTATTCTATTCTATTCTATTCTATTCTATTCTATTCTATTCTATTCTATTCTATTCTATTCTATTCTATTCTATTCTATCCTATTCCTATTTCTTTTCTATTTCTATTCCTCTATTTCTATTTCTATTATTTCACCATGACCCTCTCCTGACCTTCCCTTGGGCCTTCCCATAAGGCTCTCTCTCTCCCAGGAGTTTTTTTTCTCCTAGCTGGTCAGCAACCCTATAAGTTGGCTCACCTAGCTCTTTGTCAGCCCATTCCTTGTGGCGTTGTGAGTCACAACCAGGGTTTCTTGACTGGAAAGCACCCTTCTCAGATGCCGTTGGTGACCCCCTGGCCTCAGCATAAAAGGCCCCATCTGATCTTCCTAGTCTTTCGTGACTCAACCTTTCACCCAAGCCTGCAAGACGTTCCTTGGGTCCCCGTGGGAGGATGAGTGGGGGGTGTGTGTGAACAGTTGGTGGGACAATTCATGAGAGATCCTTCAAGGCTGCTCCAGAGAAAGCCTTCTGTTCTCCTCCAAGGGGTTGGGATGCCAGCCCAACATCCCCCCCCCATGAGTCAAAGGACTTGGGTGCCCGTCCAACTCTTCTTGAGCAACTGAAGACGAGGAGAACATTTCTGCGGTTGAATGACATTCAAATCTGAGATTCTCTTTGAATGGGTGCCTTTGTGAATGAGAAGGGAGGGGGAGAGGATGGGATGGGATGGGGGGGCTCAACCGTAGAGACTCAGCTGACCAGGCTCCATCCCTGGAGGTGTTCAAGATTTGGACAGCCACTGGTCTGAAATGGGCGTAGGGTCTCGTGCTTGAGCAGAGGGTGGGTCTAGAACAGTGGTTCTCAACCTTTTTAATGCCGCGACCCCCCAACTGGTCGTAAGTCGAGGGCTACTCAACCAGTTGTAAGTCGAGGACTACTCAACTGGTGCAGCACCGTTTGCAGAATGGGACTTTTGGCGGGCGGCAGGGCAGAGACAGCCTGGACAATTCCTATTGGCTTTTGAAAGCCAATAGAATTAGACTCTAGTCAAGAGAGTCTATTCCATTGGCTTTCAAAAGCCAATAGAATAAAAGGGAGTAGCACAGCTAAGGAAAAGGGGAAAAAAAATGGCGGACTGCGTTGTTTGGCGACCCCCGTGAAATGGTCGTTCAACCCCAAATGAGGTCCCGACCCACAGGTTGAGAACCACTGGTCTAGAAGACCTGCAAGGTCCCATCCACCTCTGTCAATGTGGAAGTCACATTCCCTGAATAACCCTGTTGCTAACTGAGCAACTGCTGCGATTCCCTTCACAACCCGCGGCAAGCACAGTCACCCAACGGGGCAAAAGCTCGCTTCACAAAGGTCTCGCTTAGCGACGGAAATGTTGGACATAAGTCAAGGACTGCGCATTCATTCCACACCTCCAATGGCCAAGTCTGATTTCGCTCCAGGGAGATTCCCCAATGGACGAATCATGGATTTGTCATTTTGTGTGTGTGTGTCTGCGCATGCCTGCTCAGTGGAATGTGTGATCAGCCGGGGAGGGGGGAAGGGGGTGGGTGGGATTAGCCCCCCACCCCCTGCACGAGCCTGGCCGTGGAGGTTGTGGTGCCTTTGCAGATTGACACAAAATCCCCCCCCCCCGCCAGCCACAATCCAGAACTGCAGACACACACACAAAAAAGAGACAAGGGGTGTTGGGGGGGGGCGGGAAACACAATTTTTCCGCTGTGTCAGGGAATAGTTGTCTGCTGCGTGGGTCCCCCCCAGCCCCCCCTCCTGTCTGTCCCACGCTGGGTTTTTGGCAGAGGGGGTTGAAAGTGGAAAGGGTCACAGTGAAGAAGTGTGTGTGTGTGTGTGTGTGTGTGTGTAGGGAGGGGGAGATGGTTTGACCGAGTCAGCAGAAGAAGAATGTGACTTTATTTTTATATGATGCTTTGGGGGAGGGTAGGTGGGATGACAAGCAAAGCTCCCCCCCCCAGTAGTGGGGAGTGGGAGTTTCTTCCCTTAGAGGGTGTGTTTGTGTGTGTGTGTGTGTGTGTGTTTGTGTGCCTTCAAATCAGTTTTTGGATGGCTGGGAACTTGGCAAGATTACACAAAATGGTTGTTGTTGCTTCCTTCTTGGGGTGGAGAGAAAGGATGACCAAGAGTGCCCAGCGGGCTTTGTGTCTAGTGCCGGAATTCCCAGGCTCCTGGTGATTGGCCCAAAGTCACCCAGCTGGCTTTTGTGCCTAAGGTGGGACTAGAACTCACCATCTCCTGGTGATTGGCCCAAAAACACCTAGACAGCTTTCATGCCTAAAGCGGGACTAGAACTCACCATCTCCTGGTGATTGGTGCAAAGTCACCCAACTTGCTTTCTTGGCTAAACTAGAGCTAGAACTCACCATCTCCTGGCGATTCTCTTCCCCCCCCCCCATTCTTCTTTCTTTTGAAAGTTTTGCTTTCCGTCTGGAACGTTTTCAAACAAGGTCACGCCACGCTGTGGTCCGATTCTCGGACGCCCTTCGTATTCCTACTGTGACGTGGGCGCTTAGTGACCTTCACATTTTGTGCTCGTCGGCCAGGACTGCCCAGATCCCTCGGGGTGACTGGACACGAGACGGATGGAATAATTCTGGCCGTTAAAATCCAGAGGGACTGGAGATTTTCGAGAAGCGAAACCAAACCACTGGAACAGCTTGCAAATTACAAATCATAAATCAGATAGGCAGGGGAGAAAAAAAAAACAGATTTCTTATTTTCCTCCAAGGTCTGGGCCAAGTTGAACGGCCCTTCGCTGGCCTTTTAAGCTGGCAAATATATATATACAGTTAGTCCTCAATTTAACGGCCATAACCCGGGAGACACTGTGACCGTCATATGAGCCCATTGCCAAGTGTCTGCATTTTGACCACGGGGGAGGCTGCGACGGTTGTAAGTGTGAAACACAGTCCTAAGTCACTTTTTTCTGTGCAGTTGTAACTTTGAACGGTCACTAAATGATTGGACGTAAATCGAGGACTCCTTGTCGGTCTGATCCATCTGGCTTCGTTTTCTTAGTTTGACCGATCATGAAGGACTAACGGTCTAGTTGGGGGTGAACAGAGTTTGATTGCTAATCTAGATCTCCTTTCCAGGAGCTGATAAGATCTGGGGTCAGCTGTTAACTGGGTTCTCTTGAGCCCATTCGCTAAACCAGGATCAACGGTCAGCGTGGGTTTATCCTTCTTCTAGAAGAATCCTAAAGCTGGCTGAACCACGCAGTTGGAGAATTGACCATAAAGCAGCCGAGAAGGAAATGGCCTCCACTGCCGGTCAGCTCCTGTCCAAACTGATAACATAATTGGAAGGGACCTTGGAGGTCTTCTAGTCCAACCCTTGGCTCAGGGATCCAAGCGGATAGATGGTGCCAAAAAAGACCTGGTGGGCTGAAGCAGCAGCAGGTGGCTATCAGAAGATCTAAAAGAGGACCTTTAAGCATCTTTAGAGGAAGGGAGTAGCCAAGTAGCCATCATCGACAAGATGGCTTGCCAGGGTGTGTGTTCACGCTGCAGTGAGTTGCAATTCTGGAAAAGCGTTTGGCCTTTTCTACGGGAAGTTGGGTTGGGAAAGGCCCTTGGTCTTTTCTGTGGGTGTTTTTGAGGCTGTTGTGTAGCTCATAGAGGGACTTCAAATCCCATACTGCTCATCCCAAACCCACAATGGGCTGTTAACATTTGTCGGTGTCTCTTTTGGCCCGCCTCAAGCTGATGGACGCTGAATCAGAGTCTGGATTTCCAGAATGGACAAGGAGGTGTAGCACGCAGGCTTTATGGTGGTGGGGGGTGAGTAGGACCCCCTTCCCAGAAGGGTCTTCTAGCATCCTTCCATCCCGTCCTTTTTCAGATCCCGAGGGAATCTACTCGGCTTTTTGCACGATGACGTGCTCGGCTTCTGGCGGAGGGAGGAATCCAAGCGAATCGCCACGAAGGTCAACGGGAGTCTTTTCCAGACGCCCAGGGCCAACCCCATTCCTGGGAGAGCAACTGAGCTGGGATGCAGCCAACTTTCTTGCTACAGAGATCCAGTAACCGCCTTCCAGAAATGTCTGCAAGGGCAGGGATCGATCTGTCCATTTTTAATCTTTGCATTACCTCCGGTCATTCCCCATCCTTGATCTCACTCGTTCATCGTACAATATCTCTCTCTCTCCCCCTCTCTCCTTCCATTGTTCTTCACCCTTCTTAATTCCTCTTTTGTTTTTTTCTTTTGGGGGGTCAGACTTGATTTCCTTCCTATTCTTCCACACACCCAGGGACCAGATGAATTCGTTCTCTCTTTCTCGCTGGCTCGGCTCTTTTGCTGACACCAAACCTGGGCTGGCTGGACATCTGGAAGCCATCAGCACCGTAAACAGAGCCTACTTCCAAATTCTCCACCAAAAAAAAATAATTTTAAAAAAATCCATGTTGTGGCAGGCAAGAAAGGGCTGTGCTTCTCCCCACACCTCCCCCTTTAACCTTTGAGAAAAAGGGTCTGAGTTTTATTATAATAATGCTTTTATTTCTGCCTGGAAACCACTTCTGGACTTTGTGCTTGAGGTGTAAAAAATAATAATAATAATAATGAAATATTGATTTTGGGTTTTACCGATTAGCTAGACCTGTGGTTATCGAAATGGCTAGTTTATGCTATTGTGTAAAAGTAAAAAGTTGAGGTTTGTTATTAATGTTTTATTCTATTGCACCAAAGGGAATCAGAAGTCAATTCATTTTTTTCCCCCTTTTCCTCCTTGCTTCCCCCCCCCCACACTTTTCTCTCCTATGTACTTTTGCATTTTCTTTGTATGCTGTATTATAAACTAATAATAAAAAAATTCACACCCCCCCCAAAAAAGAAACAGGTCAGTCTTTTGTTCTTCTCTCTCCTGCCCCCCCCCTTCTCCCTGTGCTCTCTGTTCTTCCTGTGGAAATCAGCAGAAAAGAGGGGGAAACACAATTACAAAAAGGAGAAAAATGATTCTCCAACACTTGCAAGCCATGTCTCTTCCCCTCCCAGCTGACTTTGCAAGGATTGAAGTCCCTGGAGACGGTGCCCGAAGGAACACATCTGCAATACGTCACTCCTGGCAGCTGAGATCCCGGTCAGATGGGGCCTATCTCAGATTGCGGGTGACAGGCTAGGCAAGAATCGGGGTTTCTAGAATTGCAAAGTAGAGGTTGTTTAAAAGCCTCAGGGGACGCTCCAGCTGGGACAGAGGGCAGAGGAGACAGCTGGGTGAAATCAGAGACTTTGCGGGGCTGGAAAAATGCTGAGTTGGAGAGGCGAGCGGAGATAAAGAAGCCACGGACAGAGGCTGGAGGGATGCCTGGCTGGCCTTCTCCGCTCTTGGGAAGATGCATATTTTCCTGGGCGGAGAGCCACTGGCTGTGGAGGCTCTGCGTTGCCTGAACGAGCCAAGGGAGGCAGGCCGAAAAACAGCCTTTGAATTTTTTGCAGGATCCTTGCTGTTCTCCGAACTTGGTGGTTTTTCTTGCAGACGTTTCGTGACCCAACTAGGGAACGTCATCAGTGCTCGGAGGGAGGAGGAGGAGGAGGAGAATGACTGTGGGGTCCTTGGTGCTCCACATGGACTCCACAGTCCTCTTCCTCCTCTCTGTAAACCCCAGTCCCTTCTAGCATTGATGATGTTCCCTAGTTGGGTCACGAAACGTCTGCCAGAAAACCACCAGTCCTCACATTTACAACCACTGCTGCATCTTGGGGTCAAAATGCATGTGATCCACACCTGCAACCTTTCCAGCTGGCTTCCCGCAAGGAAAGTCAGTGAGGGAAGCCATCTTTCTTTAACAACCATGGGGTTGTTAATACGTGCTACGGAAGAGCGGCAGTGATTCGTTGAACAACCGTAACAAAGAGGTGACAAAATGGAGCATGACTTCCTTAACAGCCGTCTTGCGTGGCCACGGAAATTCAGGTCCCAGCTGTGATCAGAACCCAGAGATGGTCACGAATATCTTGCGTGGCTTTCTCTAAATCTTTTAAGACTCACTGTATCTTCGGTGGCCTCTTGAAGCTACGGAGGAATTTTTTTTCCTTAGGAGGTGAAGCTGTCCCCACAACGGATTTTCTCTCCTGGCACCTGGGTCCGTTCTGGCCTGAGATTGCACAAGGTGGTTTGATGATTTATTCTGAGATTTGGGGCATTCAAGTCTGGGTTAAGTAAGGGTCACCATCAAGTACGATGTCCAGGGCTCCGAAAGGTGCAGTGGGAACTTTATATCACTAGAGGGCGCTCACGGGCTTTCCATCAATCTTCCTTTTTTCCAAGGAAAAAAAATAATCCAGAGATCTTTGTGTCTCTTTGTGTGTGCATTTGTGTGTTGTAGGATACAACAGGCAAGCCTGGGCTCAGGTACACAAACGGCCCTCTCAAATATTCCAATGGGGGCTGCAGTCTGTGTCCAGGCTTATGATTGGCCCAAAGGCTTTGATGTCTAAGGCAGAACTAGAACTCACCATCTCCTGGTGATTGGCCCAAAGAAACTTTTTTTTTTCCACATTGACTTTTGATCAGAAGTAGAAGTTAGTTCCTCGCTGGCAGGAGGAGCCATCCTGGTTAGCAGACGGTTCCAGGGGGAATGTTATTCCCACGGTCAAAGATTTTAAGGCTGGACTGAAAGGATGAAAAGGCCACGGATGGAGGGAAGGAGAGAGGAGACAGAAGAAAAAGTTATAGATGAATGACAGAGAGGAGGAAGGAAGGAAGGAAGGAAGGAAGGAAGACAGATGATAGAGGGACAGACAGGAGTTGATAGATAAGGAAGGAAAGAAGAAAAAGATATAGACAGATGACAGACAAGGGAGGGAGGAAGGAAGGAGACAGATGATAGACAGGAATTGATAGGTAGATAAAGAAGAAGAAAAATATATAGACAGATGACAAGGAAGGAAGGAAGGAAGGAAGGAAGGAAGGAAGGAAGGAAGGAAGGAAGGAAGGAAGGAAGGAAGGAGACAGATGATAGACAGACAGGAATTGATAGGTAGATAAGGAAGAAGGAAAGAAGAAAAAGATATAGACAGATGACAGAAGGAAGGAAAGGAAGGAAGGAAGAAGACAGATGATAGACAGACAGGAGTTGGTAGGTAGGTAGGTAGATAAGGAAGGAAAAAGGAAAGAAGATATGGACAGATGAAAGAGGGGGAAGGAAGGAAGGAGACAGATGATAGGCAGACAGAGAAAGACAGACAGCAGTTGATAGGTAGGTAGATAAGGGAGAACGGAAGGAAAGAAGGAAGAAAAAGGTATAGACAGATGACAGAAAAGGGGAAGGAAGGAAGGAATATAGATACATACTCAAATTTAGACATTGCCCCTCTTGCTATCCAATATACAGCAGCAGCTCAGCGGATGAGAAAATTTAGAAACCAAGCTTCATTTCAATTTCCATTCTGATCTCCTCTCACCTTCTGTATTATCCCCAAGAGATTATCTCAGCACGCTAATCCTCTTGCTAAAGCTTTTAGCATAAGGATATCATCTGCATTTTTTTTCCCAGAAGAGACCAATCCCATCCCCTTTGTGAGGTGGACCCTTGGTGTGTCTTCATTACTCACCTCCACTTACTATTCTGCAGGAGTAACGCAAGAAGCCCCCTGGGAGCGGAGACTTTTTTTTTAAAAAAAAATTGTGAAATTCACGTTCCTCCGTATTCATTTCAGCCTGGATTTATAGCATCATCGCGGCTGATGTTGAAAGGGGAAAAAAAAAAAGTTAAGCAGGGCCAGGCCGGGCCGATTTTTGGATGGGAGACCCCAGAAAATTATAAAGCATCCTGGAGACAAGTTCAGCCATGGTTTCAGAGGACTTGAAATGGCCAGGAATTGGACTTTCCTGAAAGGAGGATGCTAAGACACCAAGCTTGGTCCCCACTGCCTCCTGGTTGCTTTGCAACCATCGCCATGGGAACCCCCGGGGGGGGGGAGGATGCTCAGAGGCCACAGAGGATCACAGCATCAGCTCCCCGGTAGCCACTACCATTTGAGGGAAAATGACTTATTTCCAAATAACTGGACCCATCTGTTCGTCCTCCGGCTACGGTGAGAATCAATTACAGAGCAAACGCTGATTTTTTTCTTTCTTCCATTATGAATAATTAAGGGATTGAGCATCGTGCATTGTTTAAAAGCCATATTCTTTGCACTTTTTTTTTTTGGCACGCTGTCTCCTTGCACACCCTTCTATCCACAATTAGAACTGGGGGGGGGGAAGCCCAAGTCTCCCTCTCCTCTTGCCAGATTTGGAGAACTGCCCTCCAATTAAAATTTGGTGCAAAACTGACCGGACTAATAATTTCAGAATAGAATAGAGCTGAAAGAGACCTCGGAGGTCTTCCAGTCCAGCCCCCTGGAAAGAAGTCAGACAAGTGACTTCTGTTCATTAAATCCCAATTTGAACCGTAAGTATTTGCTGGGCGATATTGGGATTACCGATAAAAGCACCATTTGCTTTATAATATAAGCCACCCAGGCTCACCTTGTAGAGTAGACAGGCTATTATTATTATTAATTTCAGACAGACACCTGGCCCACAAAATGCCTGAGATCACTATTGTGGAAAAATAAAAAAGTCTGGTTCATTGGTGTAGGGTCTCCTGCTTAGGTGGGGGGCTGGGCTAGATGACCTAGGTCCCTTCCAACTTGGTTATTCTATTCTATTCTATTCTATTTTCTCTTTATTCTATTCTATTCTACTCTATATTCTATTCTTCTAATTCAATTTCTATTCTATTCTATATTCTATTCTACTTCTAATTCAATTTCCATTCTATTCTATTCTATTCCCATTCTGTTCTATTCTATTTTCTTTATTCTATTCTATTCTACTTCTAATTCAATTTCTATTCTATTCTTCTAATTCAATTTCTATTCTATTCTACTTCTAATTCAATTTCTATTCTATTCCCATTCTGTTCTATTTTATTTTATTCTACTCTATATTCTATTCTATTCTTCTAATTCAATTTCTATTCTATTCTATATTCTATTCTACTTCTAATTCAATTTCTATTCTATTCTATTCCCATTCTGTTCTATTCTTTCTTTATTCTATTCTATTCTACTCTATATTCTATTCTACTTCTAATTCAATTTCTATTCAATTTCTGTTCAATTTCTATTCTATTCTATTCTTCAACCCACGCAAAGGCACACCAAGTAACCAGCCAAGTCAGGGATTTGAAATCCTTTTATTTCGACAATGGTGGGTGGGCTACGGCGCTCATCATCCCCACTTCGTTTTTTTTGTTTTTTTGTTTGTCCTGCGGTTTGGTCACCGAGAGACCGTCTCCACGAAATGGCACCCAAAACATTTGCAAAAGGAGGAAACTGAAGTTATCTTTCCTTCTTTTCTTGTTTAGCAGAACATCCCTCTCGTCCCTTTCAAGCCGCACAAAGGAAATCAAATCCAAGTAGTCCTCAACTTACAACTGTTCGTTTAGTGACCGGCACTGAAAAAAGTAACCGAGGACCCGTTTTTTCACCCTTGTAGCATCCCCCATGGGTCAGGTTGATTTACATTCGGACATTTGGCAACTGGCTCACATTGATGATGGCTGTAGCGTCCCGAGAGGTCATGTAATCCACTTTTGCGACCTTCTGACTCACTTAACAACCGGGTTCCTGATTTAAGAACTGCAGCGATTCGCTTAGGAAACGTGGCAAGGAAAGTTGAAAGCAGGGCAAAACAAATTTAATAATAATAAGAGTCGGAAGGGACCTTGGAGGTCTTCTAGTCCAGCCCCTTGCTCAGGCAGGAAACCTTAATCCATTCCAGACAAATTTCTCTCTTAGCCACATAAATGTTCGGCTCAATTGTGTCATAAGTTGAGGACTACTTGTAGTATTTTGCACCAAGGTTACACCAATGTGGGACGGTGCAGGACACCCCCCCCCTCCACGCCATCAGCAAGCAGACCTCCCCTCCCCCAAAGCCTCGGAAGGGCAGTTGATATCAACTTCTCCCAAGATGGGAAATTGTCAAGACTGAAAAAAAACAGATTAGCTGAAAAATCCAGAGCAAATTCTGCTTCTTTTTTGTTTTTTTTCCAGAGCGAAAGCGGGACGAAATCGCCTCCTCCCTTCGGAGGCAACTCGTGGGGGGATCTGCCAGCAGTTCTGAACGGAAGAAGGGATCCTGGGATTACCCAGATCACCAGTCTTTCTGTCGGCGGGGCCCGATGTGCTTCCGAACCAATTTACACACGACACCTTTGGGTGCCAATCAATCCCTTTTGCTGGCTTCACGCAGGAGATGTGACAGTGTCTGAAAAGATGGGAGTCCTATTCCACACTTAAGACCCTAAAAGGAAAACTGGACCGTTCTGTGAATGTAGCGATTCGGTCGCTCGCCGACAGGGTTGTGCATGTCACTTTGTTGTCTCCTCTTCCATTCTTGGGGTTCGGCACACGAGATTAGGATGAAACCCTGCTTAGCCCTTATTTCGAGAACTGAGAGTCCCTAGAGGACTTAGTGGACTTGCTTAGTGACCGTTCAAGGTTACGACGGCACTGAAAAAAGTGACTTATGACCGTTTTTCACCCTTACGGCCGTTGCAGCATCGGTCATGTGAGTTACATTCAGATGCTTGGCATCTGACTCTTATTTATGACTGTTGCAGCGTCCAGGGGTCACGTGATCCCCTTTTGCGACCGTCTGACGAGCGAAGTCAATGGGGAAGCCTGATTGAGATTGACAGACAGACTCTGGATAGCGTGACAGACAGCCTATAAATGTAATAAATAATGAGTAAAACAATTTCAACTTAAGTTGCCGCTTGGCTTAAAGACTGAATTGCTGGTCCCGGTTTTGGTCGCTAAAGGAGGACTGTACTCTATTCTACTCTGTGTTCCTCATCCACCCTCCTTGCTCCCTTCCCTGCTCGGACGGACATTTAGGCATCCATGTTTTTGCAATGCTCGTTCATTCAAATGTCAGCTCCTTTTTCAGTTCATGGATCCGGTATGAAAATTCTTCATTCATTCATTATTATTATTTTGGGGATATTTAAAGCAGCCTCAAACAAAGCTGGCCCCGCTTTGCCAGTGCAGAACTTAATTTGGAAAAAACCAATCTCAATATTAGGAATTGTAAAGAGAAAGCTTGGAGGAGGCCGGCAATATAAACCTCACCCTGCCCCCCTCGCATGGCCCTAGGGTTCAAGGTAGACTGCTCCTAGGCAGGGAGGTTCAATCGATTCATGTTGGCACCCGATAGCTACCCATACGCTTCTTTCTCTAAGAACCCACATTACTGGGGAGGGAAGTGAGGCTGGCTAGGGTGAAAAAATTTGGGGGGGGGGGGTTTTCTGCCAGCGTTGGGGATTAAAAATGTCATCTCTCCAATTCGAGCTTTGCTGTGTGGTCTCCCCTCCTCGTGTGTCTTACAAGCCCAAGTGGGATGGCTTCGATCCCTCCTTAGTGCAAGCGCCTGGCACGGGATCCAACTTTCTGAGTACACGTTTCCTTGAGGTGACTGCTGCCCCAGGGTGAGCGGGACTAAAGGAACAATGGAGAAGCTGTGGGTTGGACTAGAAGACCTCCAAGGTCCCTTCCAATTTGGTTGTTCTGTGGTCCATTGGGCTGAGCCTCTGATCTTTCCTCCCCCGGTTAAATGCCGTTTCTGTTCTTTTTTTGTTTTGTTTATGTTCCTGAGCACTTGTGGGAAACTGTCTCACATTTTCCGGGATTTATTTCCTTCTTTCCTTCCTTCCTTCCTTCTTTCTTTCTTTTTCTTTCTTTCTTTCTCTTTCTTTCTTTCTTTCCTTCCTTCCTTCCTTCCTTCCCTAGTGAAGAGCTCAGCAAAAGAATTCTGAATAAGAATACTGACTTGAAAACTCTTGTTTTTAGAACACTGCTTTGAAAATTCACATTTTTCTGAAAGTTTGGGATGTTTTCCCTTCCTGCTCTGTTCCTTCCTTCCTTCCCTCTGTTCCTTTTTCTTCCCTCCATTTCTCCCTTCCTTCTCCCTCCCTTTTTTCCTTCCTTTATTTTCTTCCCTTTTTTTTGCTTTTTTCCTACCTTCCCTCTAATCCTTCCTTCCTCTACCAAAGAGTTGGGCAAAAGAAACCCCATACCTGAACCATATTGGCTAAATGGGCTCCTCTCTCCCCAAAGAAGCTACCTTAGAAGGCTGTAATGTCGGCCAAAGAGCCTTGCAGTTGGGTTAATGGGTTCGATCTTGGCTCAGGGAAACAAGCCAGAGACGTCTTGTACTGCCTTTCTCCCAGGGAACTTAGTTTCCACCATCCCTCCCCCCCTACCAGTTCACAGGGGGGTCCCTTGCCCTCTGCCTGCTAACCCCGGCCGGTGCCCGTTGCGCTCGCAGCCCTCGCCTCCGTGCACAATCAGCACAGGAAAGTACAACGCATCCTGGTAGCACGGGGGGCTTTCCAACGGCTCCGTCTCGGTGTTGCTTCCCACATGGCTCCCGCTGAGGCTGCGCAGGATCCCACCGCACCGCCGGGCGCCGCTCAGCGAGAAGCGGCTGCAGCTGAACGGCAGGCGGGCGTAGAGGGCTCGGGTGCCCCGCGAGGGCAGGGAGTTGCTGCTGACAGTCCGGCGGCAACTTTGGCAGCTGCGGAGGTACGCTGCGCCCGCCACCGTCGTGGTGTCCATCAACACGGCCTCGGAGTAGCTGGGCACCAGCTGCTGGTTGGAACGGATGTGCCATTCCAGTTCGGTCATGTCCACTGTGTTGACACGCGAGATGCGCCGCCCGTAGCTCCCCGCGGCATCCAGCGGGCTGGGCCCGTCGTCTGCCCCAAAGAGTTTCTCCACGTGATAATGTACGTTCGCCGTACGGTATTCAGACAAAACTCTCAGCGGCCAGGACAGCAGGAGGAAAGAGGCCAGCCAGAAGACACTCCGGCGCGTGTACCAAGGTGGGCGCCCCGGATCCGGGAAGACCAACATGTGCTCCTTAAAGTCCACGTTTTTGAGGTGCATCCCTTCGCGGGCCTCCATGTAGTCGTCCAAGCCCTCGTTCTCGCCGAAGAACCGGGCCCTCTGCGTCAGGTAGGCGGCTTCTGCCTCGCCCGTGGCGAAGCTGAAGCATTTCGTAAAGCGGAGTTTGGTCACGGGGTAATCCGAGAGGCCCAGCAGCTCCTTAGAGACGTCCTTCACCCCGTGGCCCGAGTAGTCAAACTCCGTCTCCGAGACGTGGGTGTTGACCCGCTCGTGGTAAACCTGGGTGGTCGTATAAGCGTCCCCGTTGCGATAACGCGTGACTTGCCTCGTACGACGGATGTAGTGGTAGCTGACGGCTTTCCACCAGATGCAGGGCGTGGCCTGCTGCATGCGCTGCACCTTGTCGTAGACGCTCGCCGTGTCCACCCGATACTGACTCTGTCCCTTGGCGAACCGGTGCCAGCACTCCACCAGATACACCACGTACAACATGCTCAAGAAGGCCAGCGGGATGTAGATGTATCCGTTGGAGCACGGGCTGTCGTGGTACACCAGCGAGGCCCCTCGGTAGGAGCTGTCGTAGTTCAGGCGGGTCACCGTCGAGAGGCGGCACCAGGCCATGACGCCGAAGCAGCCGAACATCAGGAGGGTGAGCACTAAGCATTTCCAGTGGGACTCGCGGCACAGCGAGCTGCTGAGAGACTGCTTCAGAGGACGTTGCTGAGGGTCGAGGGAGAGACAGGCAAGGAGGGAAGAGAAGAAGAACGGGTTACAGAGCTGCCCCTTTCCACAAAGATCTGAGACCCCTCATTCCATTTCACAGCTGCCCCTGTGTTTCTAACCCAGAGGACGAAAAAAAAACCAGCACGCCAAAGTTGAACCCTTGAAAGGGTGCCAATGTCTTCGGCCTTTCCGCGTTCCAGGATCACAGCAGGCAGGGGGGTGGGGTGGGTGACTTAACAACCAGCTTGGGGTTGACGTGCCAGACACCCTGCAATTGTGTTTTCAGACACACATCACGCCGTTCACATTGGGGGCGTTGAGGCCAGATGCTAACACGGCCACTTTCAGGGATATAAACAGGATGTCGAAGCCAGACAAAATAAAGCCGAGTGTGTTTCCCCCCCAAAAGCCAAAATGCATAACCAGGAAGCCTACAGTTCTCTGGTTGGCTTCCTTACACTAGGATAGATTGCTCCTGTATAGGGGAGGTTCCATTTTGTTGTGACCCCCAGCCATTGAACGTATCTAGCCATAAGCCAAGTTGGATGAAACGGTTAGGGATACGCTGTTATTGAACTGTTCCTGGAAGTTGTCTCACCTCTAGCTGAGAGAAAGAAAGAAAGACAGAGAGAAAGAAAGTCAGAGAGACAGAAAAAGAGAAAGAGAGACAAGAAACACAGACAGAAAGAGAGAAAGAGGGGAGAGAGAGTCCAAGGGAATTCCGACTATTTAATTCTTTTTTTTTAAATTCTATTTAATTCTTTGTTTGAGGATGCTTTTACTGTTTTTTTTTAAATGGCTTTAGAATTTTAGAATGGTTAGCCACATAGGGTTGCTTACAGCTGAGTTGGATGGCTCTAGAAATGGATCAATAATAAATAATAAAATAAACTAAGCCGGGACAACTTCAAGGTGGATCAGCCCTCTGGGGCGGGATGGGGGGGGGAAGAGGGGTCAGCTGGGAATTCCATCACTTTTCCACGGACCTCTTCCATCATCCCCTGCCTTTTATGTCTCCCTGAGAACTGCAAAGGGGTTAGGCAACTGGAATTTTGGGGAGGCTGCCAACAGCAAATGGCTTTTAAGATGGTTGGGGGGGGGGGGGAAAAGAGGATGAGTTTTTAATTTTTTTTAAAAGCATGGGGGGGTGTCAATCTCACACCCTCTTCCCTTTGCTTTGATGCACTCCAGGAAGAACGCACGCAACATGACCAAAGATGCTTTATTCATTAAACGCATCTTGCTGGCATTTGTCTATCAAAATTTGTGTGCGTAGGTGTGTTTATGTGTGCTTCTCAACCGTGGCAACTCCCAGCTTCTTGGGTGCCAACTCCCCCCCCTCCAAAAAAAATACTTCCCCAATCTTAATTCTTCAAAAGTGAGGAAGGACGGCTCAGCCTTTGTCCCAGAGGCTTTTTCTATCCCCAACCTGGCGTCCCGCCCCCCCAAGAAGGGCTGAATTACATCCCCTTCATCCCCAGCCAGGCAGGCTGCAGAAAGGCGTGCAAAAGAAGGGGGAGGGAGAGACTCCCCTTATTCCTAAGGCTTTTTCGGGGGAGGGATAAAATTATCCTTTGTTTTTTTCCTGCAGGAAAATGCAGCTTTTTTAAAAAAATAAAAAAAAATGCTAGACGTGGAGAAGAGAGGGGGGGCGAGTCCCAATCAGCGTCGGAATGATTTCCAACCCCCCCCCTTTACCCCCACCCACCCAAACCCCTTCGCCCCCTTCCCAGGTCCTGCTGGCTTTGTTCCTCCATTGACACCGAGCGGTGTCGCTCGCCGCAAGTAGCATCCAAGCGGAGAGGCGAAGGACGCGGCCGGGCGGACTGTGGTGCAATGCAGAACTTCACGGCGTGCCTCCCCCCCCCCACTCTCTCTCTCTCTCACACACACACAAACACACACCAGCTGGTCGCAAAACGCGCCGCTTCCCTGCAGCTCCCCTCTCTCTTTCCTTCCTCTGCTCTGGGAATCCCGAGAAAACCGGGGCGCCTCGTTTTACGCACGGCGGGCGCCTTCTTGCAAAACGCTCCGAATGCTCCAAAGCGTTGAAAGTCCTGGTTGGGGAGGGAGGGAGGAGGCGGCGAGGATGCAAGGGGGCCCAAGAAGCCACCTTTCCCCCCCCTCGTCTTCGACCCCCCCCCAGCGCAGAAACCCAGGTTTATTTTTAACCCCCCGTAGAGCTATGAATAATGCACAAAGGGACACGTGTTCCCTGCAGCAAAATCGCTCCTGCGCTTCTCCCATGTTCACGCCCCGCCTCCCCCGTTTTGGGAAAAGAAAAAAAAGGGGGGGCCTGGCGAAGGACCGAAAAGCAGAGGCCCGAACCCCGGGTTTCAAAGCCCGAAAGCCCCCGCTAACCCCGGATTTTGGAGGCGCCGCTTGGAAAGGGGGACTCGTCTCCAAGCGGTGCGCCCAGGGCGCAGCGTAAAAGCGGTTCGGGCTTTTTAAATTCCTCCTCTCTTTCTTTCCTTCCTTTCTTCCTTCCTTTCTTCCTGGCAGCCTTTTCTTCTTTCCCTTCCCTTCCTTCTTCCCTTCCCTTCCTTCTTTCTGTTCTTTCTTTCCTTTCCCATCTTCCTTTCCTTTCTCTTTCCCCATCTTCCTTTCCTTTCTCCTGCTCTTTCTTCCCTTTCTTTGACTGTCTCCCCATCCTCCCCTACCCCCACCGCCCCGCAGCTTGGACTTACCTCTTCCCGAGGGGGTCCCCCAGCCGGGGTGAGCGTGGGCAGCTCCCCGGCGCCCGGCTGCTGCGCTCCGTCTTCTCCCCCGACGCCAGGCATAGTTCACGCGTGGCGCCGCCGAGCAGGCGGCCCGGCCGCATCTTAGGCTCGGGCGAGGGGCTGGCCGGCCCCGCAGTCCCCGCAGCGGAGCATGGGAGGCAGAGTCGCCGGCGCGCCCTGCCTGGCGCCCACCTGCCCGGACGCCCGGGCACTTTGGCGGCGGCCGAGGCTCCGCCCTCCGCGGCGGGGCTGGAAAGCAGCCCGCGCACAAAGCCCGGGCCCGGTTGCCCCCCGAGGGTCCGCCGCCCAGAGCTTCGTCTCCCTTGCTTTGTCCCGCTAAGCTGCACCGCTCGTCTCCCCCGCCCGCCCGCCCGCCTGCCTGCCTCCTTCGCCCGCTTGTTTTTCGGCCCTGATGACTCGGCAGGCTGCTTCCCCACGTGTCCCTCCCTCCTCTTCCCCCTGAGCACGAAAGCGGCGCCTCTGCACGTCGGAATGCAAACCCGGGTCAAAGAGACTCGCCTTTCTGCCCTCCCCACCCCCCATAAGGATGTTAGTTCTCATAACCCCGAAGTCAAGATTGCTTCAAGGCTTGCAGCGAGGGACAGATGCGACTGCACGTGGGGAATGCAAACCCGGGTTAAAGAGACTCGCCTTTCTGCCCTCCCCACCCACCCCCCATAAGGATGTTAGTTCTAATAACCCCGAAGTCAAGATTGCTTCAAAGCTTGCAGCGAGGGACAGATGCGGCTGCCCTGAATAAACCTGGTTTATATTGGGCTACCACCAGATTAAGTTTGGTCAGGGTCTCTGGAATGGGAGGGTCCCTGAAATTCTCCCATTCCAAAGCCTTTTATGTCATCTTCAGAGGTCGCCATCAGCAGATAACATCACCTCTGCCAGATCTGTAATAGCCCCATAGCCAGATAAAGCTTGGCCCTGCTAATTAGGTTCTGACACAGATCTAGCCAAACCACAGGTAGAATGAACCAGGGCTTTTTTTTTGTCATAGAACGCCCAGAATGGAATTCGGGCACCTTTTTTGGATAGAACCTTGTAGGGTAGGCAAGGTGAGTTGTATTATGTGTGAGTTCTGGCACTTTTTTTTAACAAAAAAAGCACTCTATAGATATATGTATATATCTATACGTTGGATGAAGCACCCGGTCTGATAAATCAGTCTGAAATAGAGCTTGAAATAGCTATACTAGTCTCCCTTTAACACTGTCAACCACAAAATTTTGAACATATACAAATTAACCAGTGGAACAACCTGCCTCCAGAAACGGTGAATTGCTCCAACACTGGAAGTTTTTAAGAAGAGACTGGACAGCCATTTGTCTGAAATGGTATAGGGCTTCCTGCCTGAACAGGGGGTTGGTCTAGATGACCTCCAAGGTCTCTTCCAACATTATTATTATTATTATGGATCATCACACAGTCAGCCAGATGTTCAGACTGGATTTATCATCATCATCATCATCATCATTATTATTTACATACACATATACATATGGTCACATCACAAAAAAAGATGTTGAGAGTTTGGAAAAAATTCAGAGAAGAGCAACTAAGATGACCCAAGTCCTGGAGGCCAAAACAGACGAAGAACGGCTGCAGGACTTGGGTTTGACTAGTCTAAAGAAAAGAAGAAATAGGGGAGACATGATAGGAGTCTTCTAGAATCTGAGGGGCTGCCCCAAAGAAGAGGAGGGGGTCAAACTATTCTCCAAAGCACTAGAGGACAGGAAAAGAAACAACAGTTGGAAACTGACCAAAGAGAGAAGCAACCTGGAATTAAGGAGAAACTTAATGACAGGGAGGACAATTAACCAGCGGAACAGCCTGCCTCCAGAAATCGTGGGTGCTTCATCACGGGAGAAGAGGCTGGACAGCCATTTTGTCTGAAATGGTATAAGGTTTTCTGCCTGAGCAGGGGGTTGGACTAGATGACCTCTAAGGTCCCTTCCAACTTTACTATTATTATTATTGTTGTTGTTGTTATTAAATGGTATAGGTTATAATCAAGTGGGTTTTTTGTAAAAAAAAAAAAGAAGTGCCAGAACTCACACGTGTCATACAACCCGCCTTGCCTACTCTACAAGGTTCCATCCAAAAAAGATGCCAGAACTCCGTTTTGGGCGTTCAATGAGAAAAAAAAAAAGCCCTGTGTATATCTATATGTATATATGGGAGTTGAAGTTCACGAGTCTTACAAGTTTCCAAGTTTGGGGCTAGCTGGTCTTACAAATAAGGCTTAGGGAACTGTGGGCCACTAGATGTCTTATTGAACTACAACTCCCAGCACCGCTCGGGATCGGCCATCTTTCCCAGACCCAGCCAATCAGAAGGAACCTCTGTAAGGAAAAAAAAAAAAAACCACAGGCAATTTCCTCAACAACAACAACAGCAACAACAAAAAGCCGCCTTTGCATCTCGCCACTTCTTCCTACCAGTCGCCAGCTCGGCTAGACCCCAACTCCCATCATCCCCTGCCGCCGCCTGGCACCCCAAACCTCGGTTGCCGCCCAAACTCCCGGGAACGCCTTTCTCCCCCCCCCCGCATCTTCCCTCCTGCGCGTGCGCGGAAGGGCTTCGGAAATGCCGAGTGAGCAAACCCCGCCCCTTTGGAACCTCCGCCGGGCGAAATGGATACATTCTCCGCCAATCGGCGCGCGGCGCCTGCGAAAGGATACAAGCGGCAGCCAATGGGAGCGGCCGCCTGGGCCGCGCCGGCGCCTTTGAGGACGTGGCTTAGAACCTCGCTCTTTTCCTCTTTTTTTTTTTTTTGGCGATCTCTTCGCAACTTTGCTGCTCGGCTTCTATTTTTTTCAATTAATTAATTTTTTTTTGGTTTAATTTAATTAACGACCGTCGATCCGTTTCCGCGCGGGGCGGAGTGGATCGAGGGGCGCCATGGCTTATCCCCCTGGTTATGGGGGGCCAGGTAGGTAGGAGGGGGGAGGGAAGAGGAGGGGGACAGGCCGGGTGGATCCAATGGGGGGGAGAATCGGGGAGGGCTTTTTTGGGGGGGATCTTAGCCCGGGAGGGGATCCACCATTAACAGCTCCCCCCTTCCCCGCCTGTTGCTTTTGGAGAGGCCCACTGGATCCCAGTGGATCCCTAGCTTGGCTCCGGATCCACCAGATCCTCCGGGATCCCTACATCCGGCTGGCCGGTCGGGGCCCTTCCGGGGTGCATTTTTGATTTAACCCCGGGCTTGAATCAAATCACCCCAGCACCCACTAGAGCTAGTTGGGCAATTCACCCCAATTTTTGACTTTGCACCCCCACATTTTGGGGCAAGGCAGAGCTTGGAGGGGGGGGTCGATCCCGAGATCCCGTTCTGGGGGGGTGCCAAACTAGCTATTTTCTATGTTGCTGGGGGTTGCTTGGCGGGCTTAGAAGCGGAGTAAATCAAATGCACATCTAAATTAAATATTATTTATGATGTGAATTATTTAGGATATAAATAAATATTAAAGTCTGGTTTCTCCTCCCTTGGAAGCCACCCCAGGTGTCCCTTCGGAGAGGGTGATCAATTGAAGGATGAATAAACTTTAAAACGGGAGGGCAGATTTAGTAAAGCACACGTAGGCGTGTTCAGTCCTGTGCTGAGTGCGAATTCTGGATTGTATCCTATTAATTGAGGGCTGCTGGCTGTGGGGTTCCCCTCTTCTCCTCCTTCTCCCTAATTTTTTTCCCCCTCGCAGGCTCCAAACACAGGGCCAGGATCCCCCCTGTGCCACAATCTACGGACGCCCCCCAGCTCTTTGATGACACCAGCTCAGGCTACGGTCCACCCCAGGCGGGCTACCCCACGCCAGGGATCGACATGAGTTTCAACCAGATTTTTGCTGACCCAGTTGCTAACGTCGCCGTGGCTTACGGCACCTCCATTGCTTCCCAGGGTAAAGACATTGTCCATAAAGAGGTAAAGGAAAAAAATTGAGAATCCTCTTTTTAAAAAAATATATATAGATAGATAGATATAGATATAGATATAGATAGATGATAGATTGATAGATAGATAGACAGACAGACAGACAGATAGATATTCTGATTCAAATGCAATGCAGTGCAACGTAACATAATATATAGGATTAAAACTAAAAGTCATTTAGTTTTATTGGTGTCAGAAGCACCTACAAACTACAGACCTATAACATTCAACACTGAGCAAGTAAAATAGGCATAAAAAATGATTCAGCACGTTTAAAAGCACGTGAACTAAAAGAGGATTAAAACTAAATGTCATTTAAACTAATTAACCTAAACATTTAGTTTTAATCCTACAGATTTTGTTATATTCCATTGCATTGCATTCTAGTCCATTGTAAAGATAATCATACCATTTATTTTGTATTTTCTGGCCCTGCGCACTCATGTGTGAAAAACAGGGCTGTTGACTTTTTAAAATAAAATGAGGTGCACTCTTCACTGTTTTTTTTAAAAAACAGGTAGTTTTTGTAAACATTGTCTGGGACTTCATCCCGAAAGCAAAGTTATGCACATAAAAATGAAATCTATATAAGTTTCATTGTTTATGTGTATAACTTTGCTTTCGAGGCCAAGCCCCAGATAATGTTTACAAAAACACCTGTTTAAAAAAATGCTTAAGAAAGAACCATTTATATATATACATATATAAAATTCTTAAGGGCCTTTTCTGATCTGCCCCTTTTCCAGATCTGCATTTTAGTTTTTTGCAAGAAAATAAGTCACACTGTGGGTCGAATACAAATAGCAAATTTATTTGATCGCCGGTTCTATAAAATTGAAGCTAGCAGCCATCAACCATCAAACCATCTTGTCAATGAAATGCCCCTTCGCAAATAATCTTGAAGCCTCTTTTCAACCGGACACTATACAAATCAAACCCCAAACTCTTAGGGGGATGACTTGATCCCCCGGTGAGACGGCCGGCCTTGTACATGGAATAAATCTCTCTTTTTTTCTTGCAGATTCACAGATTTGTTTCTATCAACAAGCTTAAGTACTTCTTTGCGGTGGACACGACGTACGTGATGAAAAAATTAGGCGTATTAGCCTTCCCTTACATGCACCAGGTAAAGAAAACAAGGTGGTCCTTAAGCGAGTCATGAGCCTGATTTTTATTGGCATGGTGGTGGAAAAAAAAAATCACTGCAGTTCTTAAGTGAATTGTGTGGTCATTAAGCGAATCCAGCTTTCCCTATAGCTTGTTGGAAGCTGGTGGGAAAGTTGCAGAGGGCACTCACATGACCCTGGGATGCTGTAACCATCATAAATATATGCCGGTTGCCAAGCAACGGAATTTGGATCCCATGACTGATACCCTGCAACGGTCATAAGGGTGAAGACTGGTTAGAAGCTACTTTTTCCAGCGTAATAATTTGGAAAGGTTGCTAAATGAGTGATTATAAGTCGGGGGATGTGTGCATATAGCAGGCATGTTAGGAATTAAAAGGGATCTGCCTTCATTGCAGAGTTCGGGTCTTGTCAGATTCCAGCAGCCAAGACGTATTTCTTCACTTAGCTCGGTTAGCCTGTGGAACTCATTGCCACTGGAAATAGAAAACACATTGGGGAACGCGTTGGGAGGCTAAATCGAATATCAGAAGAAAGATTCCTTTTAGGGAAGACTTTTGAGGCTCTCTCTGCAGCTGAAAAATTGAACTAGACCAGTGGTTCTCAACCTGTGGGTTGGGACCCCATTTGGGGGTCGAACGACCATTTCACGGCGGTTGCCAAACAACGCATTCTGCCATTTTTTCCCCCTTTTCCTTAGCTGTGCTTACTCTCTTTTATTCTATTGGCTTTTGAAAGCCAATAGAATAGACTCTCTTGAATAGAGTCTAATTCTACTGGCTTTCCAAAGCCAATAGGAATTGTCCAGGCTGTCTCTGCCCTGCTGAGCCCGCCAAAAGTCCCAGTCTGCAAACGGTGCTGCACCTGTTGAGTAGTCCTCGACTTACGACCGGTTGAGTAGTCCTCGACTTACAACCGGTTGGGGGGTCGCGGCATTAAAAAGGTTGAGAACCACTGAACTAGACACTTTTTAAATTTAGTGAAAAAATAAAGATTTTTTTTTTTTTTTTTAGTTATTTTGGAAGGGGATGGAAGCTGTGGATTGATGATAGGCAAACGCATAAATTGGTGGGGTTTTTTTTGTAGAATTGGGAAGTTCGGTACCATCGTGATGTTCCTCTCACTCCCCGCCAAGATGTCAACGCTCCCGATCTCTATATTCCTAGTGAGTCGTTTTATTTTATATTTTTTTATTCTGAGGCTGTCATAACTCTGAGCAGTTATTAAACCACCGAATCAAGGACCACGTACTTATTAGGCTTTTACGATTCTTAGATTTATATATTGTATATCCAAATGTGTGAGTTTTGCTTTTTTGACATTTTTGAGTTATTGTTTTTTTTTTTTTAAAGGATAAACTCTGCACGTGTTTTGAGTTGGGTAGCCCGAACCATCTCAAACAGACATGCATAAAAGCAGTTAGTTTAATAATCCGATTAAATCGATCAGATAAGTGATGTTCAACCAGCCAAAGGTAGAATTGCTAGTTTAGGTTTGCTAGGAGCAATTTTATTTTATTTTTTTTAAAAAAAAAAAACCTAGACTCTTGTCATTTTATGGGACAAAGAGGTAATCGCAAGACATTATCTAACCACGGACTTTGATTTTGTACTTTTAATTACGGAAGGGCTGGAGAAATCCATCTGGTAGAATACATTCCTGTTGGACCTTGCTCTTTAAAAAAAATAAAATCACAATATTGTAGTTCTGCTATTGAAAACAAAAACGCTTTCCAACTCCAAAATCTGGAGGCTTTTTTTTTTAAATAATATTTTCTCCTCCACAGGTATGGCCTTCATTACGTATATTTTGCTGGCAGGGATGGCCCTGGGGATACAGAAAAGGTACGGAAAAATTCTTTTATTGCTTCCCAGTTTTGCATCTTACCAAAAGCGGGGGAGGTTAGGAAGTGAGTTTGGGTTGTGGGTGGAAGATTTGAGGCCGGGCATAATGTAGAATTCGGCAAGGAGCAGATTGTAAGTGGACCTCGATTTACATGAGTTTAAATGGGTTTTCATCCCATTTTACGACCTGTGTTTTGGCCACCCTGCAACCGTCATAAGTGTGAACCAGGGGCCCAAGCGTCCGAATTTTGATCAGATGAGTGTTGGGGATGTGGCTTCCCCCATTGACTTGACTTGTCAGGCTGGGATGGTTGTGAGTTGTCTCTTGTGGACACCTGCTGGCCTGTTGGAAGCCAGACCGTGAATCATTCGGGCGTCACTTTTTCCACCCGCCCAGGTTTTCCCCGGAGGTCCTCGGGATGTGCGCCAGCACGGCCTTCGTGTGGATGGTGATCGAAGTTCTCGCCCTTCTCCTGGGTCTCTACCTTGCCACGGTCCAAAGTGATCTGGGCACGTTTGATCTTCTGGCTTATTGCGGCTACAAATATGTTGGGTGAGTTAGGAAGGACCTCTCTGCTTCGCGGATTAGAGTCTGTTTCCCAGAAGCCCCCACTGACACAAGCTCCTTGAATTCGACGCTGTTTCCTATAGCTGTCCAACCAATTTGAGGCTGGGTGAGTAGCGGCAAATTCCTGACTTAACAAATTGGGAGAGAAAGTCTGTTAAATCCCAAAGAAGCTGTTGGCAAACTGCGAAGAACCTCAACAGCATGTCTTGAGTATTGAGGAGGATGTGAATAGAACAGAAATTAACTTTGTTCAATTCAAAATTAAATTTAAGCACCGCTTAAGAGTGTTATGGATACAGTGGAGCTGTCCGTTATTTCAGAAGGATTTGTCCGTTGCATCAGACGTCTGTTAAATGAAGATCCTTTGCTGTGATTCAGCATTGGGAGAACGGCTCGTTCTTTGCTCTTGGGTGTAAAGTTTGCCCAGTTTGGAAGGATGTGTTAAGTGCACACACAAAACACACACAATTCTTTATTTCTCCTCTCCAGAATGATCCTCAGTCTGGTCGGGGGCTTAATTTTTGGGCTGAATGGCTACTACATTACTCTGGCATGGGCGTCCTGTTCTCTTATGTATTTCATGGTGAGTCCGACTGTGTTCAGGGTGGTACGAATGATTTGGTGACTTTGGGGGCCAGTCCCTCCCTCTCTCAGCCCAACCCACCTCAAAGGGTTGTGGTGCAGGGGAGCAAGGAGGAGGAAGGAAGGGGGGGGAAGAAAGAAGGAAGGAAGATTAGGTAAGTCCGTCACCTTGAGCTATTTAAAAATTATAAAAGCAAAGTTAAACTCAAGCCAAGGTAGATTTCATATCCCCTCCCTTTGGTGCATGATGGACATAGGAACTCCACCCTCAAGCCAGCTAGGCGCTGAGAGATTTAGTTGACAAACAAGGTGCCCATCTAAACATGCTTCTGATGCCCGTCTCTGCCCACCCAGGTGCGTTCCTTACGGATGAAGATCCTCACTTCGGTGGTACAAGATGGACTGAGCCGGACCACCGGACGGGCGCAGATGTATGTCACGCTAGGCGCCGCTGTCTTTCAGCCTTTGGTTTTGTACTGGTTGACGGCCCAGTTGGTGCATTAAACGGAGGAGACTTTGGGGTGCACTTCCTCCTTTTTCTGTTTCAGTTCACCCCTAATTTCGCCGCTCCCCTAGTTCTCTTCCTGGGCCCCCCTCCCCAAAAATTCAAGCATGGGGCTCCACGGAGGACAAGCGGGGGATCCATCCCCTTGAAGAATGACGCTAAAGGCAGCGGGTCATTCGCACTCGTGACTCTTCTCAACCAGGAGCAGCGGAAGCTGTCCCGCTGTCCCAGTTGACGCTTGTCCACAACTCCAAAATTGAAGTCCCCTTTTTGTTGTGTTTTTTTTTTTAAAAAATGGGGTAGATTCGGCGGTCTTACTTATAGAGGCAGTTCAGGATTTACTTGAGTTGGATGAATTTTGAGCCTTTCTAGCACAAAAATATGGATTTTCTGTTTTTGCTGTCTCCACTGGTGGTCTTCTCGCCAGGATTGTGGGTGTAGAAATGGTGTTTCTCCACCGTGAAGATGGGTGGGCTTCAAGTCCCAGCATTCCATGCTGGCTGAGGAATTCTGGGAGTTGAAGTCCACCTATTTTCCGAGGGGCTGAGACTGAGAAGCACCGATCTAGAACTAATCCAGTATGGTTCTTCATTGCCGAGAAGTGAAAAAAGATGCAAAGGCAGAGATGAAAAAAATAAAATAAAATAAAATTTGAAGTGTGAAGAGTTTGGGTTGGACTCGCCTGTGGGGTGAGGAGAGGAATCTCTGTTTGATTTTCTACCGTCGTTCCCTTGACGGATTTTTTTGGTTTTCTTGCACGTGTGATAAAAGTTTATAAAACTCTGCAGTGGGCAGAACAAAACTGGCGAAGGTGTGTCCTGTATGTATTTTATTTTGAAGACGTTTCCTCTGCAAGCGGCTGGATTTTTCCCAGCATTCCCAAAACAGGATTCCTGTTTTCCCAGGGTTGATCACCAGGAAGGGATCTGAGTACAGGTAGTCCTCGACGTACGACCGCAATGGAGCCATTTGTTTTGTCCCGTTTTGCAATCTTCCTTCCGCAGTCCTTAAGCGAATCGCTCACTTGATAAGTTAGTAACTTATGGCTGTTAAGCGAATCGGGCTCCTGCTTTTCCGAAGGTCGCAAAGGGGGATCACGTGACTCCGGGACACTGCGACAACCGTCATAAATACGAGTCAGTTGCCAAGGGTCCGGATTTTTGATCCCATGATGCTGCAACGGTCCTAAGTGCGAAAAAGGACCATAAGTCACGTTTTCCCACTGGTGTCGTGACTTCAAATGGTCATTAAATAAAAGTCAACGTTTCAAAAGGCGAGTTAAAGTGAGGCTGTCCTCGGCTTAACGGCCGTTCCGCTTAATGGCCGTTTGAAGCTGGAAAAAAAAGCGACTTGCAATCGGTCCTCCAACATATGTCCGTTGCAGCATCAACACAGTCAAAGTTTTGAACCGTCCACACACCCCCGGCGTGAATTTACGACCGTCGCGTGGATCGCCATTTACAACCCCCCCCAGGAGCGAAATGAGCGGAAGGAAGCCACCTGGGGCTTAATGGCCATGCGATTCGCTTAAGGACCCCCGTGAAAGGTGAAACTGCAATTCGTTGAACGCTGACCACGTGGCTTAGCAACAAAAGCGCCAGTCCCGATCCTGTCACCCTGGAACAGTTTGAGGAATCCAGCTCTCCACATCCCCGTCCTCTGGGCCAGGATGATGGGAGCTGCAGTCCAAAATGAGGAGGAGGAGGAGATTATTCTTCTCGGCATCCGTTGCTAGTTTGCAGCAGAGAGCAAAGATCCGTTGCGAAGAAAGAAAAACAACAGGTTAAATTGAAGGTTTGAGGCTTTACAGTATTTTGGCATTTTAAAACCTTTTCTTCCCGGCTGTTAATTCCAAAAAAGCCCCCTCTCCATTCCCCAATTCTTGGGGTACCTCCTATTTTCACGGAAAATAGAAATTTTAAGGTTTCTCCCGGCACCTGCTCAGCGCTGGAGGGAAGAGCCTGTAGATAAGAAGGAAAAATAATTCCATTTTTCCTGAGCTAGGTGGCAACCTCCGCTGGCATTTGAAAAGAACATTTTGCAAAAAAAAAAAAAAAAAAAACCAATGGGGGGGGGAACACGTCGCTTGGCAAGGGAACACAAAAGAAATCCTGATGTGTCTTTTTGTTGGGTTTAGGAAATGGTGTTTTCTCCAACCATCATTTTCAAATCCTCATTTCTTTTTATTTTTTATTTTCCCTCTGCTCTGGATTATCTTTAATGTCCCGTTTTGGGGGAGCAGAGCTGGCCTTCCTAGCCCCCCCAAAATGGCTGGCGATTTGCAAATGTAGAGAAGGAGGGTTATTCTCGTTCTTCTTGCAGGTAGTCCTCGGCTTTACGACTGCCCAAGAGCTCAGGTTTTCAGTCACTAAGTGAGACTGAGCTTTGCTCCTACTTTTGTGACTTTTCTCCGCCACTGTGGTTAAAGTGGATCCTTGTGGTGTTAAGTTAGTAACCCGGTCGTTAAGCGGATCTGGCTTCCCCATTGCTGATCAGAAAGCCGCAAAAGGGGATCACATCACACACACACACACACGGGACGCTGCGACCGTCGTAAATACGAGTCAGTTGCCAGGCATCTTGACTTTGGATCATGTGGGGTTGCAACGGTCGTTCAGTGGGGGAAAACGGTCCCAAGTCCCTTTTTTTCCCAGTGCCGTTACGGTCACTAAATGAACCGTTGCAAAGTGAGGACTTGCGGTATGTCGCATCGGAAGCCTTCGCTACCTAAGCTGGGAATCCAGGCGCCTTAAAATAATTTTCATGCTTACGGCGGTCGGTCCTGCAGGCAAGTGCATGCAAAGGGGGGGCAGGCCTCAGTTTCCTCCAGCGTGTTTGGGGTGTCACTAATACAAAAAAGGGGGGGGGACGAGGAGGAGGAAAGGAAAACTAGCTGTTCTAGGCCTGGGGACAGAAAGCCCTCCCCCATGTGCTTTGTGTGTGTGTGTGTGTGTGTGTGTGTGTGTGTGTGTGTATGTCAGGATGGTTGCAGTGTTTCCAAGAGCATCATAGCTGGGGGAGAGAGAAAGACAACTCAATGCTGTGGGGGTGGCTGGATGGAAATACAATACCGTGACACGGCTCTCTTGTGCTCTTTGCACGTGTGTGCACGCACACAGCACCCACATTTCCTTTCCCCCCCCCCTGCAGTGGCTGCTTGGATTTTTTTTTGGGGGGGGGACACCCAGCAATAACCCACCAGGTTTGAGGAAAGCCCCCCCCCCCCATCTGGATATCCGGTTTTGCACCCAAGGTGCCTTCCTTCCTCTCCTTCGTTATTTACTGACGTCTCTCCCTCTCCTTTTTTCCTTCCTTTCTTTCCTCACTGCTTTCCTTTCTTCCTTCTCCTCCCTCGCTCCTTTTTGGAATTCCCTTCCTCTTCCTTCCATGCCTTTCCTCCTTCACCCGTCTCTTTCTCTCCTTCCTGCTTTCCTTCCCACCTCCATCTTCTTTCCTTCCTTTTGTATTTCTTCCTTCCCCCTCTATATCCCTTCCTTTGCTGCTTCCCTCTTCCTCCTTTCCTTTCTTTCACCATGTTTATCACTCCCTTCCCCTCCTTCTATCCTCATTTCTCCTTTCTTCCTTCCCCTCTAAATCTTCCTTTCCTTCCTTCCTTCATCTAATCCTTTCTTCCTTCCCCCTCTAATCCTTCCTTCCTTTTCCTTCCTTCTTCCTCTAATCCTTCCTTCTTTAATCCTTTCTCCCCTCTAATCTTCCTTCCTTCCTTCCTTCCTTCTTTCCTTCCTTCCTTCTCTAATCCTTTCTTCCTTCCCCACTCTAATCAATCCTTCCTTATTTCTCTCCTTCCTTCCTTCTGCCATCCCCCCGTTTCCTTCCATAAACCCCTGCCAATTCCCAAGCACCCAAATCCTGACAACGTAATCACGTGGATGCTGCGACAGTCATAAGGGCGAGGACCGGTCGTAAGTCACCTTTTCTGGTGCTCTTGTAACTCCAGTCGCTACGTCGAGAACTATCAAGGTGGCACCCCCACTCCAGGTGTCCAGACGCCTTCCAGGTGAGCCAGCAAATTTCCGAAGGAAATCCACCTTCTTTTCGTTCACACAAGACAGCGGAACTCCTGGCCACAATCAAATCATCGTCTTTATTTCCAACAGGACTTTGTTTTATACAGTGGCCCCCAGGAGGGGTAGAAGTGGGGTCCAGCAGTCTCCCCCTCCCTCACCCCAAAATCCAGAGTTTCAGCTCCTGCCTGCTCCGTTTGGTCAGCCCGTCGCAAGCTGGGTGCTTTGCCGAACAAGCCACCCCAAATGCAAGGATGGAGAGGGAAAAAAAAGAGAACTAGATGGAAAAATATATGGGAAAAAGAAAGAAATTGGGGGCGGGAGGGGGGAGACAATCTTTTGGGTGGTTTGTGCTAATTTGGGTTAAGGCTGGGTCTCCAAATGTGGCAAATTTAAGACTTGTGGGCTTCGAGTCCCAGAATTCCCCAGCCAGCAAATTACATAGTTTATTGTTTTTAAATGAATGATTTAAAAAACTTGATTATCGCAGGGGGGAAGGTCTTTCTAATATGAAAATGCACTCCCCTCCCCAAAGAATAGAATAGAATAACAGAGTTGGAAGGGATCTTGGAGGTCATCTAGTCCAACCCCCTGCCCAAGCAGGAGACCCTACATAATTTCTGACAGATGGTGGTCTAATCTCAGACAAGACGCTGGCTTTCCTCAATGGAGATGCTCGTAATTTTGAGGGAAAACGGGATGAAAACGACAGAGCGCGTGAAAAGGAAAAGAAAGAAAAGCGGAGGGAGGGGAGAGAGAGAGAGGCTGATCTATTGCCATAGCAACAGATGCTGGACTCGGCATCACTTTGCTGGAGGAGAGCATCCGGAATAAAAAAAGAGGGAAAGAAAACAGCCCATTTGGGGGGGGGGGCATCCCAGCCCACCCCCCCAAATCCTACAGGACATTCTCCAGAGGGAAGAGGGGAGAAGGCTACCCCCCCCAAAAAAATATTTCTCCCTCCGGGACCCCGAGCACAAAATCAATTAAATAGCTGCCAAATTTTGGGCTTTTCCTTGTGGTGGGTTTTCCCTTCCTCGTTTGTTTTGTTGGAGAAATGGATTTTTGGCCCCCAGATCACCACCACCCCCCAAAAAAGGGGGGGAAGAGAAGAAACTCGAAGCTGAGCCGATAAGCTGGGCGAAGATGGAAGGGGGGGGAGATAAGGGGATCTTCTGCACCCCAAATCCATTTGCAGACTTTCCCCAAAAAGTTCAGTGGGGACGCAGCTGGAAGCGTCCAGCCGTGAGGAGGATGCTGGCTTCTTTCTCCAAATCATAACGGGGGTGGGGGGGTGTTTTCTGGATCACGGGGGGGCGGCGGGGGGGGGAACAGAAATACGCTCCACCCCTCTGGAAAAAAAAAAGGCGGTGGTGGCTTGATCGGCTTCAGGCACGGGTGAGTCCGTCTTGGCTTTGCGTTTCAAAGTCCAGAAGGAAAGGGGGGGTCTCCATTCATCCCGGAGGGTCCAAAGGGGGGGTGTCGATTGGAGGGTCCTGCCCCTTTGGTTGGCTAGGTTAGAAACTCACCAGCGTATAAACCATACTGGACGGCGAGAGGCGGAAAGGAGAAAGAGGAAGGGGCTGTTAATCCGAGCAACCTGACGTACAAATCCTCCCTCCCTCCTTCCCCTCCCTCCCTCCCTTCCTTCTTTCCTTCCTTTCCTCCCTCCCTCCCATCCTTTCCTCCCTCCCCTCCTTCCTCCCTTCTTTCCATCCCTTCCTTCCTTTCCTCCCTTTCTTCCTTCTTTCCTTCCTTTCTTCCCTTTTCTTTCCTCCCTCTCTCCCTTCCATCCATCCTTTCCTTCCTTTCCTTCCTTCCTTTCTTTCCTTTTCTTTCCTCCCTCCCTCTCTCCCTTCCATCCATCCTTTCCTTCCTTCCTTCCTTCCTTTCTCTCCCTTCTTTCCTTCCTGTCATTAAGTCGAGAACTATCTTATTTGTGGCAATGTTTCTAGTGACTTTTGGATAACCAGTGAGAGAAAAGCGGGGCAAAATCTAAACAGCTGTGGAGAGCTGTAAAAATAGGGACTCACCTGTACAGGTAATAGAAGAAAGACAACAGATAAAAAGCCAGTTTGCACCATGATTCTTTCTGGCAATAATTTAAGATGTCAGCATTCATGATAGAGACGGCATCGTACATGACTTCAGAACCATCTGCCGGGCGGTGAAAGTACCTGGGAGAAGAAAGGCAGACAAGAATAAAGAAAAAGAAAAAAAAATCAGAGGCTTGTAAAATGTCCAATTCTGACCAATGGTGGCCTCAACCTGGCTAACTCGGATCTGAAAAGGGCCAATTTTTTTTACCTCAAAATGGCTAACTGAACTCAGCGTGGCCGATTTTGATCTCAGAATGACCAATTTTGACCTCAAAATGACCAATTGTGTCCTCAGAATGACCAATTCTGATCTCAGAATGACCAACTGTGGCCTCAGACTGACCAATTTTGACCTCAAAATGACCAACTGTGGTCTCAGACTGATCAATTGTGTCCTCAGAATGACCAATTTTGACCTCAAAATGACCAACTGTGGTCTCAGACTGATCAATTGTGTCCTCAGAATGACCAATTCCAACCTCAAAATTAGCAATTCTGACCTCAGATTGACCAACTGTGGCCTCAGAATGACCAGTTGTGACCTCACAATGGCCTAGCGCAACCTCAAAATGACCCTTTTTGACCCCGACATGACCAACTTCAACCACAGTTCTGAGGTTTTGCACCGCAGAAGAAAGCCCATCACACACGGAGTGGGTTGCTCCAAATTAAAACAAAGCAGCGAGAATTTATTAGGATGGACCTTCATGAGATCTCGTGATGAGTTCATCATCACGAGATCAAATCTCACCAACTCAACACTCAGACAGAAGGAAAAAAAATAATTGAGTTTTGGGGACTTTTTTAAAATTTGGGATTTAATTGGATTCCTGCTACTTTCTATTTGATAACGCCAAGCTTTTTCTCTTCCACACCCTGGAATCTAATTTCCAAAACAGAATCAGGAGGATGTCCCATCTGTTGTTTTTTTAGAACCAAAACTAGCTATTTCGATATATAGAAAATATATACGCATATTTGCCCCGCTAAGGTCTATTTTTGCACACTGCCACAAACAAGGACGTACACATTGCCTAATGACGTATAAACGACAAAATAGCATCTGTTCAAAAGAAAACTTCCCAACTTTTTTCTCATTTTCAGTACAGGAAGAAGTTTCTACAGGTTTAAGTCCTCGAATTTATTTATCTTCGCTTAGGGACTGTTCAAAGTGGCCATGGCATTGAAAAAAGTGACTTACAACTGGTTCTCTACTTATGACCATGATCACAGGTTTATGATTCAGGTGCTTGGCAACCAGAACATATTTATTGAGTGATTTGATTTTTATTTATTAAATTTATTTGTGATGGGGGAAGCATCCTGGGGTCACTTGAGGGAGGGAGGGAGGGAGGGAGGGAGGGAGGAAGGAAGGAAGGAAGGAAGGAAGGAAGGAAGGAAGGAAGGAAAAGAGACTGAGAAAGGAGAGAGGGAGGAAGGAAAGAAGGATTAGAGGGGAAAGAAGGGAGGGAGGGAGGAGAGAGAGAAAGAAGGAAGGAAAAGAGTGAGAAAGGAGAGGGAGGAAGGAAAGAAGGATTAGAGGGGAATGGGAAAGGAAGGAGGGAGGGAGGAAGGAGGGAAGGAAAAGAGATTGAGAAAGGAGAGAGGAAGGAAGGAAGGAAGGAAGGAAGGAAGGAAGGAAGGAAGGAAGGAAGGAAGGAAAAGAAGCAAAATCCTTCTTTAAACACAAAAATTAAAAAAAATACTTTTTTAAAAATTTGCAACTGTGCCTGGCCAGCTGCCCCCTGATGCTGCTTGCTGGTGTCTTCTGGGAAGCCCCCCCTGGTGAAGGAGGCCACCGGGAGGGATAAAAGGGTGGGGGGGGGTTACCTCCACAAATGGTAGAACAAGAGAGGGATATTGAGGCCCAGAGTCACCCATTCAGCTGCACAGAGGAACATCAGACAGAAAAGTCCGTGGATCGAATATTCCGGAACCACAAGCTGTCGGAAAAGAAACATCAAATTCCCCCATCAGATGGAAAGAGCTGAGATTTTTGTGGCGGTTGTTTCGTTCTGTTCCTACGGTTGGTTCGCAACCCCTTGGATGCACAACCATTATCCTCAGAAAATCCCCCACAGCACAAATTACCCAGCAATACGTTTCTTTCTCTGCCCAAAATCCTTTCTGATATAAACGGATTTATCTGATGCTCCCTTTTCTAATCGGAGCGATTGCCAACGTTATCAAAAGGGATTTTTGCAGAGATGCCACGTCTGCCTCCCAAAAAAAAAAATAATGATTTTTTTTCTCCCCTCGTTTTATTTATTTGGGGCTTGCATCATTAACAAGGCAACCTTTAATCTTATAAAATAAAATAAAAACTCAGATGGAAAAGATGAGAAAGAAAAAAAAATCAAGCTTAGGTTTTACGCTTATTAATAATCCCTGGCTGACTAATGAATTCGCGACAGTCGTGTGAACAGCCTAACGTTTTATTGTCAGGTGTCACAACATCCCTGTCATAAACCTAAGATTGGACGGGCTTGCGATGGAAACGCTACCAAACGTCGCTCGATCAGAAATGGCAGTCTGAACTAGCTGACATTTGGTTTCTAAGCCAGATATGCTTTTGCAAAAATAAATGATAATGTTAAGAACAATGCAGGGTAATAATGCAAGAATAATATGGCAATAATGCAGTATAAAATGGCGTAAATATGTAGTAAAATAAGGCAGCGTAAGAGTGCAATATGAGGATATAATGATACAGTCTATTAATGCAATATAAGAATGCAGCATAATGTATTGTAATGCAATAATACAATATAGTAATGCAGCATAATAATGCATAACAACGCAATATAAAGCAATGTAAGAATGCAATATAAGAATGCAGCATAATGTATAATGCAATAATGTAATATAGTAATGCAGCATAATGTATTATAATAATGCAACAATATAATGCAATATATTGTGATTATTGTGTTGATTTCAAGATAGAAGGAGGGTCAAATTAAGGCTTTTCTTACACCAGGCTGAACTAATCTCTTTTGGATAATTTTGCCCAAACTGAACCTCTGAGCAGAGATGACAGTCTTCCCCATCACTAACCCCAATGCATAAACCACTTCCTTCATTTCAGTTTAATTTAGACTGACAGGAACAAACTGCAACAGATTTGAGAGGAACAGACCTCCCTTTGTAGTGTGTGTGTGTATGTGCGTGCGTCTATTTGTACATAGCCACACTTCCAGACAAGAATAACCCTTGGCGGTGAGCGCCCCCAAATACCCTGGGTTGGTTTACAGCCCATTTTAGAAAGTCAGAACTTTGTTAAGAACAAGAGAGAGAAGCTGGATCTTACTGATACCTGTACTTGCATTTCAGAGATGGCGAGGGAGGAAGGGAAGGAGGAAGGGAGGGAGAAAAAGGTACAAGATGGATGGATGGATGGCTAGACACACACACACACACACACACACACACACACACAGAGAGAGAGAGAGAGAGATAAAAATAGGAGATGGATGGGTAGATGGATGGATGGCTAGAATAGATGGATAGGAAGGAAGGAAGGAAGGAAGGAAGGAAGGAAGGGGAAGGGAAGGAGGGAAGGAAGGAAGGGAAGGATGGAAAGAAGGGGAAGGAAGGAAGGAAGGAAGGAAGGAAGGAAGGAAGGAAGGAAGGAAGGAAGGAAGGAAGGGGAAGAAAAGGAGGGAAAGAGGGAAGGACAGAAGGAAGGAGAATGGAAGGAGGAAGAGGGAGGGAAGGAGGGAGGGAAGGAGGAAAAGAGGGAAAGAAGAAGGAAGGGGAAAGAAGGGAAGGAGGGAGAGGGAAAGAAGAAAGGAAGGGGAAGGGGAGGGAGGGAAGGAGGGAGGGGAAGGAGGGAAGGAAAGAAGAAAGAAAAGGGAAGGAGGGAAGGAAGGAAGGAAGGAAGGAGGGAAGGAAGATATTCTGTCAGGAAATTTCTCCTTATTTCTAGATTACTTCTTGTTTAGTTTCCATCCGTTGCTTCTTGTCCTGCCTCTTCTTTGGGGCAGCCCCTCAAATATTGGAAGGCTCCTATCATGTTCCCCCTGGTCCTTCTTTTCATTAAACAAATCAAACCCAATTCTAGCAACCATTCTTTCTCTGTTTTAGCCTCCTGTCCCCCAATCATCTTTGCTGCTCTTCTCTGCCCTCTTTCCAGACGCTCAGCATCTTTTTTTAATATTGTGAAAACCAAAACTGGAGGCCACATTCCAGGTGTGGCCTTACTAAGGCATTAGAAAGCAATATTAACACTTCGGCTCCTTCAGCTTTGGACAAACAGAGCAAGAAACTGGCGCTCCTTAGAGAGGAATCTTTGGGGGGGGGGGAAAGAAAGTTAAATGCAGTGGAAAAAGGCGCCATACTCACTTTTCTCAAAAGACAACAGATCCGTTCCACATTTTTCAACCTCTCTCTCTGCAGGGAAATATAAAACAGGTTGAAACCATCGCTTAGGGCAGGGATGAGTACAATGGAGGAAAGAGAAGGGTTGGGTGACTTAAGTTGGGGGGGGCTGCAAAAAAAAAAAGATTTTCCCCCTTTTTGCAAAACCCACCGAAAAAGACACTCAATCCGCCAAGTTAGTCCTAACCTCGACGTTTTTATTTTTTATTTTAATTTTTCAGACATTTGAGGGAGAAAAAAAGCCACATGCCTCTGAAGAACGGGCCTTTGTGGTACGGTCGCTCGGGCATCGCGAAAAAAACACCCCATGTCTGAAGCCCATTTTACAGATGGGGAAGACTGAGGGAAGCGATGCGTGCAAGAACGGGCGGGGCAAGGCTGCTGAGCTGCAAAATCACGGAAAAGGGAGCTGACGGCTTCCAGATGGAAGCTGAGAACTAAAGTTCCCCGTTCTCGTGACACAGCCCAGGTTGTGGAGTTGTGAAGTGGGCGCCCCGTCACGTTTGGCAGGTCCAACTTCTAACTGAATTCGGGAACTGAAAGTCCTAAGCTTTGTTTGTTATCAACAGGAGTAGACTGTTTCTGACTCAGGGCTGAACTGTGGCGTCCTTGGTGCTCCCCGAGCTTGGCTGTCTGCTTGCAGACATTTTGTTAGCCAAGTAATTAATTAACATCAGTGCTGGAAGGAAGTGGATTTGCTCTCTGTTTATGTGCAAGTCGCTTGTTTGCAGAGAGCAAGCCCCACTCTCCTTAGCACTGATGACGTTACCTAGTTTGGTGATGAAATGTCTGCAAGAAAACCTCCAAGCTCAGACAGCCTAAAGACCCCACAGTCCTCCTCCTCCTCTCTGCAAACCCCACTCCCTTCTAGCACTGATGATGTTCCCTAGTTGGGTCGTGAAACGTCTGCAAGAAAACCACCAAGTTCAGAGAGCATCAAGGACCCCACATCATCATCTCCTCCTCCTCCTCTTCCTCCCACTCCTCCTCCTCCTCTCCAAAAACCCCACTCTCTTCTAGCACTGATGATGTTCCCTAGTTGGGTCGTGAAACGTCTGCAAGAAAACCACCAAGTTCAGAGAGCATCAAGGATCCCACATCATCTCCTCCTCCTCCTCCTCCTCGCAAACCCTTCTCCCTTCTAGCACTGATGAGGTTATCTAGTTTGGCAATGCAATGCCTGCAAGAAAATCACGAAGCACAGAGAGACCAAGGACGCCATATAGTTGTTGTTCTCCTCCTACTCCCAATGTAGTCGTAAGCTGAGAACTCCCAAGTGTGGCCTTAGTAAGGCATTATAAAGTGGTATTAACCCTTCACGTGATCTTGACTCTCTCCCTCTCTTAATTCAACCCAGGCTTTCAAGGGACCGTCTGCGCTCCTTAGCTCAAAAGGGCAGGAAATCCCTCTTCCTTTGGAGTTCAAATCTCTGCCTAATTTTTCTTCGCCTTGGCATGCAAAACTTTCCAGGGCTATTATTTTTTTTTTCGTGCAAAGACAGTGAGAAAAGCACGGCGACAGCCTTCGATTTTTCCACCTGCGCGCTCCGGAGCATGCAATGTTTTTTAGATCCAGGGCATCCACCTCGCTCTGCGCCCGGCGGGATTGGAAGGAAATAAAAAATAAAAAAAAAAATCGAGGTCAGACCGCACTATTTATACCCTGAGGAAGCCGATGGGCCAGCCGAGAGACATCACAATTTCGAGGCGTTTGCAAAGATCTGGGACTTGTCAAAAGTGCCTTTTGCTAACCTTGCAATGTTCTCCTTTTAGCTCACAGGGGCTTCCTCGCCTGCAGGAAACCGTTTAAGCAAATCCGCCTGGGATGAGAATCTGGATTCTGAATTATTATTTTTTTAAAGGGGCTTCGCCTTTTCTCAAGAAATTCAGAGCCTTCGTCTAGCGAAAAGCTGATGAAAACAGCTCCTTTCCCCCTCCTGCCTCAAAACTCCCCTGGAAAATTGCAAACTACACCAAAAAAGAGAGAAAAGACCCAAGTATTGCAGTCCTCGACTTAAAACTGTCCACTTAGTGACTGAAGTCATGCATTTTCTGCAGCCCTAAAAGAACCTTCAGACACGGTGATTGAAATTGGCAATTTCCCGATGAATTATAGGCTGGGAAGCCAAATAAAAATAAAATAAAATAAAATATAAAATAAGACATTCACACCTCTAGGAAAGACAGACTCCCAGCAAGAGAGGAATAAAAACAGAGATATTACAGGGAGCCCTTGACTGACAATGTTTCGTTTAGTGACCGTTCGGAATTACGACGGCACTGAAAAAGGAGACCTGGGACCGTTTTTCAGTTTTACGACTGTTGCAGCTCCAAATTCAGACCGTCGGCAACTGACTCAGTATTTATGACGGTTGCAACATCCCGGAGTCACGCAATCCCTTTTGGCGACCGTCTGGCCAGCCAAGTCAACGGGGGAAGAAAGATTCGTTTAACGACCGTGTTCTTCACTTAACAAATTGCAGTGATCCAGTGAACAATGCACGCAGCACGCAAGTTCGGTGCTACGCCACAACTCCACCCCACCCCCGAGTTGCCGTTTGAAAGATGGGCGGCTGCATGAATTGGCTTAATTAACAAATCCTTTCCTCCAGTTCAAAGCTTATCCCGCCACACACACAAAACCACACACGCACACTTAACAGCAGGAGCAGTGTCTTCCAGGACTTGACAGCCCCTCCAATTTGCCAATTTCCGTGCAACAGATGGAGCAGCAAAATTACAAATCCCGCTTGTAAGCCGTTGGAGCTTATGTTAATTTTCCACCGAAACGATATTAAATTAAATTTAAATGCTGCTTGGGCCTCACCCACCCTGGGATGAGGTGGTGGGGAAAAGCCCCTCTGTGTTCAAAGGGGTTCCTTATCCGAATCAAATGGGATATTTTCTCGTAGTTAAGAGGCCATGGTGCAAATTCAGCTGCTAGGACTTCTTCTTTTTTCTCCTTGTTTTGTTTGCAACTTCCGGGTCGCAACGTAGCTCGCAAAAGGAATCCAGAGATTCTTCTCCTGTGTCTGACGTCGCCCGATGCATTTGCTGGTTCCTTCTCGTGACCTTTTGGCTAATTCCCACTTTTAACTCGGATTTAAATGGCTTTAAAAGAAACAGGCCCCAATATAGGTAGAGACCTTACCGGAGTCCTGGATTTATAACAGTTTGTTTAGAGACCGTTCAAAGTTAGGGACTTAAGCCTGTTTTTCACACTGACGACCGTCGCAGCCTCCCGCGCGGTCACGTGATTTACATTCGGACGCTTGGCACCTGACTCACGTTTATGACGGTCCTCTTTTGCGACCGTCTGACAAGCAAAGTCCAGGGGGAAGACAGATTCATTTAACAACCGTGCTATATAGTATGTTTAAATGTGTGTTATGTATGTGTATACTTTGAGAGCAAGCAACTAAATTTCATGTTTAAGGTGTGCCATTGTGCCCACAGTAAAAAAATGACAATAAAGGTGATCTGTCTGTCTATGTATCATCTATCATCTGTCTATGATCTATCTCTATCTATCCAACATCTATCTTTCTATCATCATCTGTCTGTCTATCTATCATCTGTCTATCTATCCAACATCTTTCTATCTTTATTTATTCAACATCTTTCTATCTTTATCTATCCAACATCTTTCTATCTTTCTATCATCTATCTATCTATCATCTATCTACCTACCTACCTATCTACTGTATCTATCTATCATCTATCATCTCTCTATCATCTATCATCTCTCTATCTGTCCAACATATCTATCTATCTATCATCTGTCTATCTATCATCTGTCTGTCTCTCTCTCTCTCTCTCTCTCTCTCTCTCTCTCTCTATCAATCATGTCTACCTACCTATCTATCTACCTATCACTAAATGAACTGTTTTAAACCGAGGATTGCCTATGTTACAGAATACGGAATAACAGTTGGAAGGGACCCTGGAGATCCTCTAGTCCACCCCCTCTTTGAGCTGTCAGCCGTTCCTGACAAATGGCTGTGCAATCAATCTCTTCCTAAATTATTTCAGCAATTCACTCGAGGAACCTCTGTATATCTCTACAGAAATTACAGCAGAACCGCGGTGCAAACCCTCTTGAATGCATTTGGGTCGATATAAAAGGGAAAATTTAAAAAAAAAAAAGGACTTTGCCATAGGTGTATCCTACAGGCCATCCAACCAAACGGAGGAAATAAATAAATTTTTTTTCTGCTATTTTTTTTCTTTTTTGACCAGCGGGGAAGGAGAACCTGGAAGAGAAAAGCAGGAAAGGAGAGGGAAAAGACAAACAAATGGAGACAGAGACAGACACACCTCGGACATGATATGTTTAGACTTACTGCCCTGGCTGGATTGCCCTGGTCGATGGGATTCTTAAAATCTATGTGCAATTCGTCAAAGGCGATTATCTAGAGAAAGGGAGAGAGAGAGAGAGAGAGAGAGAGAGAGAGAGAGAAAGGAATTCAGAAAATATCCTTGTTTGCGGGGGGGGGGGGGATAAAAAAATCACGCAGCAGATCCACCCATTATAACCAACAACCGTCATTCCCGAGCATCGTGAAACGTATGTGGACGTTCCGTAAGGGAAGGATGAAAAAGTAAATAAAACAGGGTGCAGAATTTGCACCCAGACCTGCCTGCGCCCTGAAAGCACAGGGGAGTCCGTGCCTCATGTTTTATCCACACCCTTAAACTGAGAGCAGCACATTTGGGAGTTTAGACGTTAGCCCTGGAGGTTGTTGAACCCCAATTCCCATCGGCCCCTGCAGATAAGGATGATAGGTGTTGGGGTTTCCAGCGACACCTGGGAAGTTTGCAGATTGCTGGACTCAGTTAATCTCATGTACAAGTAAAACAATGAATACATTTGTATGTATGTATATCTATGTATCTATATGCATATATCTATATCTATCTGTCTGTCTAATCTATCTATCTATCTATCTATCTATCTATCTATCTATCTATCTATCTATCTATCTATCTATCTATCATATCTATTCGATATTCTATTCTATATTCTATATTCTAGTCTAGTCTAGTCTAAATTTCATAACTTTGGCATTTGCCCCTCTTTGCCTGCATTAGCCACCATGCTGCGTACACACGTACACACACACACACGTACACACACACACAAACACACAGGCTGATCCTCAGCTCCATCTGCCACTCTCCACTGTGGCATCTTCTCAGGAACATCACAGCCTGCAAAATCCTGCCAAGCTGGATCGCTTTTCTGGTGGCATGTCTCTGGAGCAGAAAAGATGCTTTAATTCTCTTTTCTCTCTCTCTCTCTCTCTCTCTCTCTATTCCCCCCCCCCCAAAAGAAGTCTATGGAAGCCCAGCATGGCTGACGACGTTGCCAGAACCACCCACGTCTCCCCAGGTCCCTTGTCCTCTGCTGGTAGAGAAGTTGAACTTTTGCTGCTTCCCAATCCTTTCATTGGAAGGGATCTTTCTACTCCAGCCCATAATAGGCGCTTCCCTGCCCACGCAACGTCGCCTGCTGCTGTTAACGACGAGGAGAGACTTTCCAGGGGCGAGAAAAGGACAGCGGAGACGGCTCGCGAGGGCAAGCGGGTCTTCCGGGAGGAAAGGACACCACTGGGGGATCTTTCCGAGCAGGGAGCCAAGACAGGAAAAGAGAGATGAGAAAGCGGTGTGTGGGGGTGTGTGTGTGTGTGTGTGTGCGTGTGTAAAGAAAACCCACACGCTGTGGGAAGACAAAGATGGGGTTCTCAAATTAGAGGGTGGGGGGAAAATCCAGGGCCGGTTGAAGGAAGAACTGTGCAGAATGGGGAGGGTGAAACTTCGGAACTCGCTGCCACTAGACAGAGGGGTATTTTGGGGCTGGGTTTTGGAAAAGAATTAGGCAAATGTGTAGAGAATCTAGACAATATTAGAGAGTGAAAACAATAAAGGAGAACTAGGTAACATCATCAGGGCTAGATGGGATAGGATGGGATGGGATGGGATGAGATAGAATAGAATAGAATGGAATAGAATAATAAAATGGAATGAAATGGAATAGATCAGAATAATAGAACAGAATAGGGAATAGAATAGAATAGAAACAGAATCGGAACTGGAAGGGACCTTGGAAGTCATCTAGTCCATCCCCCTGCTCAGGCAGGAAATCCTATCCCATTTCAGACACACGGTTGTCCAATCTCCTCTTAAAAACTTCCAGTGTTGGAGCATTCACAACTTCTGGAGCACGTGTTTGCTGTTATGGATCCGGAGCTCTAACCCCCCCCTCCCCGCTTTGAAAATTCATCCTTTTTTTTTTTTTTTGCTCCAGTGACAGTCAAAGCACGAATTACATCCATCACCTGTCAAAAGCCTGCTGAGTCCCACTGAAGCCCAGGAAAAAATGCCTAGCAACGCCGACACCCTCACTTCCGTGTGCCCAGCCGGAGCAATTTTCACACCACGGGTGTCTTTCTCCTTCCTGAACCCGCCTGCACTTACTTTCTGCTCCCCCCCCGTCCTCCCCGTCTACCAAGTACCAGATTTTTTTGGGTTCCCAAAAAAAAAAGAGATGAATATTTTTTTTACAAAGAAGAACTGTTTCCCGAAGGCTCAACAGGAGGGTTGCAATTAAAAAGGAGCATGTAGGTGGCAAGAAAAATAAATATATATATATCACCCTAATCTGCACATTTTGGGTTATCTACAAATGGAAAAATGGAAAAGATTTTTCGGAGGCTTGTTGGTGCAAAGGCCTCAATGCCGTGGTGGGATTCAGCCGGTTGCGCACCAGTTCGGTAGAACCGGTAGCTAATTTTTTGTGGCCCAGGTCCAGAATGGACTTCCGGAAGCAGCATCGACGCAGAGAACTGATTGTTCCCATATGTGAATCCCACCCCTGCCTCAGTGCAGTGCTTAAACCTGGTTTAAGGAGATGCCGGTGTTGGATTCGTTTAAATAGGTTATGCGCCCCCACAAGGAAACAGATTCTGTCTTCAGATGACATCTTATTTTTTTTAAAAAAGGACAGGTTTCTAGACCTCATGAACCTGATTTTTTTTCCCTTTTCCCTTTCCATCTTTTCTCATTCCCATCTCCTTCCTTCCTTCTTTCCTTCCTGTGTTTCTCAACCTTGGCAGCTTGATGCATGGAATTCAACTCCCAGAATTCTCCCCCAATGCTCTTTCCTTCCTTCTTTCCTACGCTCCACCATTTCCTTACTTCCCTCCCTCTGATGTTCCACCCGTTCCTCCCTTCTCTCCTCCCTCCCTCCCTCCCCCTCTCTTCCTTCCCACATTCCATTCTTTTCTTCCTTCCTTCCTACCTATGCTCCATTTCCTTCCTTCCCTCCCTCCCACATTCCACCTCTTCCTTTCTTCCTTCCTCCCTTCTCTCCTTCCTTCCTCCCTTCTCTCCTCCCTCCCTCCCTCCCTCCCTCCCTCCTTCCTTCCTTCTTTCCCTTCCTTCCTTCCTTCCTTCCTTCCCTCCCTCCCTTCTTTCCTTTCCTCAACTTCACGGGAGCATCTGGGCCACTTTTCCAGGACTGATTCTCAATAGCAGATCCTCTGATGCCATCTCCTTTTTCCAATTACAGATCAAAGAAACCGCACAGCTTTGGCTGATCCGATCTAGTCTCAGGGCTTCAACAGATGATCCAGGACCCCGGAGAGCTCCATTAAAGAGGCAGGCAGAAAATGCACACGGGCATCCAAGGATCGGAAGGCTAAGAAAACAGGGGAAAGTAACCCCATCTCACCAACTCTGACCCCAAAAGCCATCGTGGAGAATTGCAAAATTGGATCCTCCCAAAATACACTTTTCTAGAAATGTTCTCCTGATCAGAAACCAAGATTCATGGCGCCCGTTCGCTCCCAAGCTTGGAGCGAACAGCTTTTCCCCACCTGAACGAGACATTCCTGTTGCCTTTTCCTGCATATCTAAAAATCACATATTTTTTCCCAGCCAATACTGAATTCGAAACACAGCCGCACGGAAAAACCTTAGGGAGAATTTCTTAGGGAAAGAATTGCACGTTGCATTAAAACTTTCTCGGACCTTGGATGGAAAACAGAGCCAAATTCTGCAAATACAGGGGGTCCCCAACTTACGGCCACAATGGAGCCCAACATCTCATGTCGCTAAGTGAGAGAAATGTGTTAAGTGGGTTTGGCCCCGTTGGACAGCTTTTCTTGCCACCCCTGGTTAGGCGAAGCCCTGCCGTTGTTAAATGAATAACACGGCTGTTAAGCGAGACTTGGCTGCTCAGAAGGGGAACGCTGCAACCGTCGTAAATACGAGTCAGTTGCCGAGCGGCGGAATTTTGGGATCCCGTGACCGTGGAGGAGGATGCAAGGGTCGTTAAGGGTGAAAAACGGTCCTAGGTCCCTGTTTCCAGTGGCGTTGTGACTCTGAACGGTCACTAAATGAACCTCGTTGTAAGTGGAGGACTATTTGCGTCCAAAGAGCAGCCTGTAAAAACACCTCTTTCTCTCCCTCCCTTTCCCAGCACGGTTCACATGTTAAAGAACCGTGCAAATCGCACAGGCGTTTTTTTCCTAGACGTGCTTCTCTCTCTCTCTCCAGGATCCATCCGGCATCGGGAGAAACAATTCAGAACAATTGTTTCTGCTCTGCCTTCGGAATGGCAGTTGCCATTGTCAGCCCTGATAGCTGTGAAACTGGGATTCGGCAATGTGGCTTGAAAGAAAAAAGGAGAGAGAGAGAAAAAAGCTCTTTTTAAACTTTTAAGACCCTCCCGGCTTCCAGCCTTAACCAGTTTCCCTGCAGTAAGGAAACGACATCAACCCCAACAGTGGAAGTCCTGCAAACGCCGAGCTGATGTAAACGTCGCGTTCGATTATTCTTATTCGGACGTGGAACCGTTAGCCGGGTTTGCAAGGTCTGGGGTTAAGGAACTGCCTGCCTGAAAGCCGAGATTTAAGATTTTACGTTTTGAGAGTTTTCTTTTGAACAAAGATGGGGAGGGGGAGGGTCTCTCCTACCTCTTGATTAAAAAAAAAAGTGGGTTAAGCATGGAATCAAACCAGCATCCTCAACTTACAATGGTACGTTTAATGACCGTTCAAAGTTGCAGCGGCGCTGGAAACAAGGATCTTGGGACCAGTTTTCACGCTTTTATGACCGTGGCGGCGTTCCCCCCCCCCGTGGTCACGTGATCAAAGTTCAGAGGCTTGGCAACTGACTCGTATTAACGACGGTCACAGCCTCCCAGGGTCCAGGCGATCCGCTTCCGAAAAGCAAAGTCAACAGGATTCGCTTAACGACAATCTGCCCGTAAAGGTCGTAAAATGGAGCAAAACTCAGTTGATGTCTGCCTCCCTTAGAAGCAGAAACTTGGGGGATCTGTTTTGGTCGTTAACGTCAAGGACTGCCTGTATTAGTCATCCCGTTTCTTGAGAATTCAGCCTAGCTTTTTTAAAAATAAATCAATAAATAAATCAATAAAAAGGTCCCATTGGTTCTGGAGAAGAGAAAAACAACGTTCTCTAAATTGCCTCATCTATTAGGGTCATGCGAAAATTAGATCAGCCTTTGAACTGACCCAAATCTTGGATCAGGGAGGGAATTCTCAATCCTCGCTTTATAACCGGAGTGAAAACCAGCAAGTCAGCCTGCTAAATTTTCCAAACCGCGACGGCAAAAGCATACGAAGAATGGTTGCGGGAACTGGGTATGGCCAATCTAGAGAAAAGAAGGACTGGGGGGGGGAGGGACAGGAAAGCAGTCGTCCAGTATTTGAAGGGCTGCCAAAAAGAAGAGGGGAGGGGGGGGAGGTCCACCTATTTTCCAAAGCAGCTGCAGGCAGACAAGGAAGAATGGAGGGAAACTCATCCAGGAGAGAAGCAACCTGGAATTAAGGAGAAACTTCCTGACAGGGAGGACAATTAACCAGTGGAACAGCTTGCCACCAGAAGTTGTGGGTGCTCCATCACTTTTAAGAGGAGACTGGACAGCTATTTGTCTGAAATGGCATGGGGGTCTCCTGCTTGAGCAGGGGGTTGGACTAGAAGACCTCCAGTGTCCCTTCCAACTCTTGTTATTCTGTTATTTTCCTACTTGAGCAAGGGGTTGGTCTAGAAGACCTCCAAGGCCCCTCTCAACTCAGTTATTCTGTTATTATTCTGCTCGAGCAGGGGGGTTGGACTAGAAGACCTCCAAGGTCCCTTCCCTTCAAATTCTGATTGATGGACTCTTTTTTTATTTTATTTTAATCCCCATCCTGTTAAGCCTTCTGCCTTCCACTTAGCCAGCGGGGCTAATCTCTTGTATCCTTTTCTCTGCAAAATGCTTGGAGGGTTTTGTTTTGTTTTTTGGCACACCTTCGATCTGTATTTGCGTCTGAAGCCTGCCAAGCCGAATCACGGCAGCCGTGCCAGGAAGTGGGGGCGACGTTTGCTTCCCGCGGTCTTGATTTCTCGCACCCCCCCTTTTTTTTCTTCCTTCCCATCCTGGTGGGGGCCCAAAAGTTTGGACATTTGGAAGCTGGGCTAATGCCAGTTGTTGCCCCCTGCCTAATATCCTGGGGGCTCGCTGGTGTGTGTGTGTGTGTGGGGGGGTCCTTGAGAATACCCTGGAATGACAGAGACGCGGGGGAAGAGAAGAGGAGAAATAATATACGGGAGAGCAACGAACTCTCTTTTTATTCTTGTTTTCACCTTGAAAGTACTGTCGGTTGCTAGGGCAACCGGAGCTGTCAATTTTGGGGTGCTTGTGTGTTAAATTTGCACCTAGCAGACAAGGAGAGGGGGGGAACTGGGATCCATTGAGGGTCTCTGCCCCCCTCTAGATAATCCACAAATTATCTCTTTGATTCTTGGGTCCCAATTCAGACGTGTTGAATCCCCTGCCCAGCCCAGCCCGTGATAGCCAGAGACTACATCTCCCATCCTTCCCATCCAGCTAGTCCTTTCCACCCAGAGGACCTGCAACTTGTCACCTCTGGAAGGATGCATGAAATCCTTCCCTCTGTAGGAGGCAGCAATGGGTGAAAACTAAGTGGCTAGTCCCTGGTGTCAGCCCAAGTCCGTTGATTCAAAAACTCTAACAGAATAACAGAGCTGGGAGGGACTTTGAAGGTCTTCTAGTCCAGCCCCCTGCTCAGGCAGGAAACCCTATACCATGTCAGACCAATGGTTGCTTAATTAAGCTCGATGAAGGTTAAGTTTGTTTGATCTTTAGCTAAGATTATACAACTCTGGTGCTGACTGGGCTATTGGCTCGCAGACATCTCGTTACCCGACTAGGGAACACCATCAGGGCTGGTGAAGGCGGAGGGGGGGGTGTTTGATGCCTGTTTACAAGGTTTTTCCAAGATTTCCGTCCCTCAGCCAGGGATGCCTTTGAAAAAAGAAATACAGTGTTGTAACCCCTGGAAAAATAAAAATATCCGTTCCTCGATGGCTTTTCTTAAATTAATTTTGGCATCCAGTGCTTTGCCAGCCCTGCTGGCAGAGACTTATTTTGGATCGCGGACTATTTCTCAAACAGAGGTGCCAATGGAGAAATTAAAAAAAAAAAAAAAACAGAGGTCAGAAAAGGGGGGATCCTGCAACTCAGAAGTCGCTCGTAAATCCTAAAAGATAATCAATTTCCCCCAAAATGGAAACTGGAATCCCCCCCCCCAAAAAAAACCCACCTAGGTTTTTGCCTCTAATTGTTGAGCCTGTTTTCAATGTCTGGCAAGCTTTGCCCTGTCTGGTGATATTTTGGAGAAGGCCGGCTGCCAAGCTCAGCGTGCTAACCCTCCCTTCTCTTCATGAGGACTAGAAACTCAGGAGCTGTCTGTGCCGCGCGCACGTGGCAAGGTGCCACAGCGGGCCAAGGAGGGGGAGAAAAGCCTTGTCGCCTAAAACCGATTTGAAGCTGCCCGCGCACGAGGCACGGTCGTGAGAATCTCCTCGAGGCGAGGTTTTGCGCAGCATTTGAACTCAGTCCCAAGAAACGCAGGGGGGGGGCGGCATCCTCAACCCTGGCTGGTTTTCTTGCAAAAGCGTGTTTCGGTTGGGAACGATTTCTTGCCAAGAGCGGGGAAAAAAACCAGCCGAAGAAAAAAAAGGCTAAGCATGGATTCTGGTCTTCGTTTTTGGTTGCGGGAATGAAAACTGTATTTCCCACACCCAGCCGCTGAGATTTAAGGTCAGGAAGGTCTTCAGATTTAAGACCCTCCCTTGCTTCCGGCGAGATCACGAAGCAGAGGAGACTGCATTCCATCGCCCGAAACTTTGGAGCCTGCAAATGTCGAATCAATATTGAATTCCTTGTGTTTTTAATTATAGTTTTATGTATTTATCTGTTGGTGCCCTGAGCTTTTCAAAAATAGATGGGACAGCCCTTTGACTGACATGAGCAGGGGGGTCAGACTAGGAGACCTCCAAGGTCCCTTCTAGCCTTAGGATTTTATATACAAATAACTCAAGGCGGAAAACATACCCGATGAAGAGGGAGAGAGGGAGAGAGAGAGACTAGAACTCCCAGCCGCCTGGTGATTGGCCCAAAGTCACCCAACCGGCTTTCATGCGTAAGGCGGGACTAGAACTCACCTCTCCTAGTGATTGGCCCAAAGCCACCCAACTGGCTTGCACGCCTAAGGCAAAACTAGAACTCACATCTCCTGGTGATTGGCCCAAGTCACCCAGCCGGCTTTAATGCCTAAGGCAAAACTAGAACTCACGTCTCCTGGTGATTGGCCCAAGTCACCCAACTGGCTTTCATGCCTAAGGCGGGACTAGAACTCACCGTCTCCTAGTGATTGGCCCAAGTCACCCAGCCGGCTTTAATGCCTAAGGCAAAACTAGAACTCACCATCTCCTGCTTTCTTGCTTGAGGCCTTAACCTCTAAACCAAATGGGCTCTCCAGAGTGCATCTATAGAGAAACTATAACTCCCAAGAGCACCCACTTGAGCCACTGGCAAGTTGCCTAGAAGTGGCCTTCTCCAGCTCCTGGAAATCCACAGGTCCCCCTCCGCTGTTTCAACGGGGGGGGGGCTTTTTGAAGCTAGATGACGGGTCCCCAAATAATCCCCCCTACTAAGAAATAGCACATACACCTTAAACAGAGGCACACCTAGCATGTGTGTGTGTGTGTGTATTTGTTTTCGTAGATTTTCACGGGTACAGGTATGCAGGTCTTGGCGTATTCGGGTCTTTTCCCGTGTAAGATTGAGAGTATCTTGGCGACACATAGCCAGCACCTCAGCTACTCAGGATGTTACGAAACAGCCAAACAATCCACAAACAATAACTCCAACACAGCCAACCAACCCACCTACAGCAACTAAGCCAGCACTCCACACACACCCCCACCAATATTTATAGAGAGACGGCAGCTCCAATCACACTTTGCTCGCACAAGCACGAAGCCGAAGACCCCAGCCTGAAGATGACGAGTGGGACCTCGTCGAAACGTCGCCAAGACACTCTCAATCTTACACGGGAAAAGACCCGAATGTGGGTCTTTTTATTTATATATATATATATATATATATATATATATATATATATATATATATATATATATATAAAACCAACTTTACAAAGACTTTCCTATTTCAAAAATAAAAGCTGGAAAATCACCCTAGGAAATTGAAACTATCCCAGATCCATTGAACCCACATCCCCAAATCCTGAATGATATCTAGGGGAGCTTTTTAAAGAAACACCCAAGATCTGGGCAGGAAACCTGGGATAACATTCCTGAAAATTTGCAATATTCATAGTCGCTATGAATTCCTGAATATTGCAATGGGGACCCAGCCTTATTTTACACCGAGGCTTCAAAATCCTGCGGGATTTTTGGCAGCCAAAACCTGGTTAAAGCTTAGAGAGAGAGAGAGAGAGAAGCAAACATTGGATGTTCTTGCTTTGACAACCGATGTTCCAATCTTATGTTGGTTTGTTTCCTTTAAATCAAGGAAACAATCTTTGGATTGTTCTCCGCATGGCTGTGTGTCAGAACCATTATTATTATTTTTTTTAAAAAAAGAAGCAAGGATTCCAAGCTTTTTTTAACACTCAAATCAGATCTAGGGGGCTTTATTTCCTTCACATCCTGTCCCCCCACCCCACAAACACACACACAGAGGAGACCCCCCCCTGCAGGGAAGGAGTTAAATTGATGCCAGCATCCCATTTATTAGCAAAGGGCTCTCTCTTTTGTAAACATATGTAGTTCCCATGGCAACCGGAGTCAGGTTCCTTGGTTACAGAAGGAGGAGAGAAAATTGGGGAGGGGGCAGAGAGGTGGATGGCAGAAAATGGAGGAACAGGAGGAGTTCTTTTTAAATTATATATATAATATATATAAATTTTAAAAAAAAATCCTTTCCTGGGATTCCTGAGCACGTCACCAGAATGGAAGAAGAGGGGGGGGGAACCCCTCTTATTTTGTTTTTGTTTTTTTAATAGCCCCCTAAAAGAGGTAGGGGATAGCTGGAAAGTTGCAAGGGAGGGGGTGGCTTTTTCTGAATTTGGGGAGGGGGCTTCCCCACCCCCAAGACCCCTTTTAGGGGCTCTTTGATATAGATGGATGGCTTAAGCATGGATAGATGGTTTTCCTTCTGGTTAGGCTAGTGACTCCCAGTCGATCCAAATTTCTCTGCGACCCCCCCCTCAAAAAGACCCACGACCCCCCCATTTTCCCCCAGACAGAAATAAGACGGGCTTTGCACCCCCAGACCCAAATTGCAGGGCTTTCCTCTCTGCTAGGACCGAAGGCATCTCTGCTTGTTTGAGGGACTCATGGGGGGGGGCTTTCTCACCCCTCCCAAATTGCTCAGATTTGCCCCCCCCCCTGCCGAAAGACCCTCTCCTTAAAACAAGAGGGCTGAAGATTGAGATAGATGATGCTAGGGGCTGGACTGCTCCCCTCCACCCCAGTTGGAGTTTGGCAGAGAGAGCCCACCTACCCTTGCTAGGGAGCCTGGACCGGTGCTGATCCCCCCCCCAAAAAAATTCCAGTTCTTTCCTAGCCCTTCCTCAGCCCTTGAACCCCCAGCCCTCCCTTCTTTGGCCCCTGAGCCCCCTCCCCTCTTTTCTCTGGCCCTTGATCCACCTCCCCTCCCTTCCCCAACTAAGGAGCCCCCTGCCCACCATTCCTCAGCCCTTGAACCCTCTCCCCTCGCTTCTCTGGCCCCTGAGCCCCCTGCCCTCCCTTCTTTGGCCCTTGAAGCCCCCTCCCTTTCCCGGCCTGAGCCCCTTCCCCTCCTTTCTCTGGCCCTTGATCCTCCTCCCCTCCCCAGCTAAGGAGCCCCCTGCCCTCCCTTCCCCGGCCCCTGAGCCCCCTCCTCTCCTGTCTCTGGCCCTTGAGCCCCCTGCCCTCCCCTTCCCCATCCTTCCGCCCCCTCCCCCCGCCCTCCTCCGGCCCCCCATCCCGAAAGGGGGGGCAGAGCGCGAGAGGGCGCGCGAGAGACCCCCACTCACATGCCAGATGACGAAGAAGATGAGCGAGGCGCAGAGGACCAGCGTGAGCATGTAGCAGAAGGCGGCGAAGGTGAAGGCCATGGCGGGGGGGGGGCTGGCTGGCGGGGCGGCCCGGGGCGACCTCCTCCCTGGGCGGGGGGCTACTCGGCCATGGGAGGCAGGCAGGCAGGCGCCGGGCCGGGGGCCGCACAGCCGCGGCAGCCGCTACCAGACCGGCGGGAGCAGCCGCGACGCCCCCCGCATCCTCCCGGCTCCGCCGCCGTCTGCCGCCGCGGAGAGACGGGGGGGGAGGAGCCAGAGGCCGGGGGCGGGGCCGCGCCGCACAGGTGAGCGCGCAGGAGCCAGCCCCGGCTGGGAACCAGGGGCTGCGGAGTGCCAGCCGGCCGCTGAGGCTCCTGGGTGGTGGGGAAAGAGAGTCGGGGTCGCTTTTGGGGGGACCCCCCCCTCTGCAGCAACCGCAGCAGGTGGGCAGGAGGGGCTGCTTTCCTGGGGCAGGTGGGTTTTTGGAAGGGTGGGGGGAGGACGGAGAAGGGCTGTCCGCTGGACGCTGACTCCCATCCTTCCCCGACTCCCATCCTTCCCCGCCCAAAGAGGCACCTGGGACGACCAGACCCATCAATGCTGACTGCAGATCTTACTTAGCCTTCTTTGCTCGGGCAGCAAGGAGGATGGGGTTTGTAGTCCAGGCCCAGATCTTAGGATCTGCGCCTGGACTACAAATTCCACCCTCCCCCAGGGGGCTCTCTGCTGGACCCCGACTCCCATCCTTCCCTGCCCAAAGAGGCACCTGGGATGACCAGACCCATCAATGCTGACCGCAGATCTTACTTCCTAGGATCTGCACCTGGACTACAAATTCCATCCTCCTTGCTGCCTGAGCAAGGCTTTATAGGTCAGTGCTCAACCTTGGCCAGTGGAAGATGGGAGGGGGGGACTTTGACTCCGAGAATTCAGGCGAGGCCTGCCAGTGCCGACTGGGGGGGATTCTGGGAGTTGGAAGTCCAGTTCAGAAGCTCCCGGCTGATTTGGGATCAGCCCAACCTTCCCAGTTGCAATGTAGGGCTGTGAAAGTTGGACCCTAAGAAAGGCCGAGCGCCAAAGAATGGAGGCCTTTGAACTCTGGTGCTGGAGAAGACTCCTGCGAGTCTGCAAGGCGATCCAACTGGTCAGTCCTAGAGGAGATCAACCTCGACTGCTCTTTAGAAGGCCAGATCCTGAGGTTGAAACTCAAGTCCTTTGGCCACCTAATGAGAAGGACTCACTGGAGAAGAGTCTGATGCTGGGAAAGATGGAGGGCAAGAGAAGGGGACGACAGAGAAGGAGGTGGCTGGATGGAGTCCCTGAAGCAGCAGGCATGAGTTTCAATGGACTCCAGAAGATGGTAGAGGACAGGAAAGCCTGGAGGAACGTTGTCCATGGGGTCACGATGGGTCGGACACGACTTCGCAATTAACAACCTACCTCACAGGGCTGTCGTGTGGCCAAAAAGAGCAGCAAGGAAAAAGCTGCATATAAATTTGATATATAGGTGAAAGCTTCACCCAGACAGCAGTCCAAGATTCTAGGTTTTTTTCCCCTTCCTTTCCAATATCGAGATCTTTTGTACAAAGTTCGAAAGTTGATGCAGCCCACAATTCTAAACTATGGCTAATTCCTGGTTTGTCCTCCCAGTCTGTTTCCTAAATAAACCCCGTTTCTAGCCGAGATGACTGAGAGTGTAGTTTTGCGCTTTGGTACAAAACCCCGAAGCCGTCAATTACCAAATAGGCTGAGCCGGAAATCGCCCTCCTCCTTGCGCAAAGCTAATCCTGGTTAAATCTAAGCTAGCTTGGCAGCGGGAAGACCTTTCAGAAGAAACTGGTTAAGGGGGATTGTGTGAAATCTGAGCGTTTCCTAAAATCGAACTGGCTCTGTAGCAATTGATGGTAGCCCCTGGGCACCAGGTTGCAGACCCAGGGAAGCGGCGGGCTAGCCAGGCAATGAGAGAGCGCCCCCTGCTGTCCCCCTCGATTTTTTTTGGGCAGGATGGAAAAGATTCATCAACAGGAGATGGCGAGGCATTTAGGCAGATTAAATAAATCATTTAATGTTTTAAATGTATTGAAATCAAATCTGCCGAACGGATGTTCTGCTGAGGTTGAAATATCCCACCCCCCCGGTTTAACAGCAGCCAATCCACCTCGCAGGGTTGTCGTTGCGGGGGAAAAAAAGAGGAGTTAATATTATGTTCATTGCCTTGCGCTGTTGATAAATAAAGGCAGGATATAAATTAAATCCATGCATAAATTAATCGCCAGCCTGAGTCAATGGCAGGGCTGTCACTGGGATCCTTTCCCACAGTTTGGGTGCTTTTCTCTTGTGTACCACCAGAGGGCAGTGTTCGACTTTCCTACAGCAATGGCCGTTCCCAGCCAGCTGGGGAATCCTGGGAGTTGAAGTCTCCCCCTTAAAAGTTACCAAGATTGAAAAACCCAATTCTTAGTCGAGTTGAAATGAGCGTCACCAATTCAACCACGATGCACCGAATTGTTAAAAGTTTGCGAGCCACCGTTGTTTGTGCAGGACGAGAAAAAAATAACAAAAACACGAAACAAAACAAAAAAACCACACACGCAACCGAGCCTGGAAAACCCTCATTTTGCAGAGGCTGGTTATGTTTTTATTCATTTTCTCCCCCCCTCCCCTCTTTTTCTCTCTCTTCCTCTCATCTTGTGTTTTGTAATGTCACTGGTGGAAAAACAAAACGGACGGATGAATCGAGAGCCGACGAAACTTTCCACCCGGGGCGGGGTCCCTGACGTTCCTTAAATAGAGTGGGGGGGGGGGTGTCGGGCGAGCGAGCAAGCGGGAGGGGGAGGATGAGAAGAAGAGAGACCACCGGGGCAGACAAGTTGCTGGGGAAGGAAAGAACTTCCTACTGCTAAAAAAAAGGGGGGGGGAGGAAGGAGCAGCTTTGGCAGGGGCTGGGCCCAGCAGCATGGGACAAGGGATCCCCGGAGCTCCCTTTGGTCGTCGATATACAGAGGGGCGGGGAGGGTGGGTGAGAGAAAGTGGGGAGCCCAGGGGGGACGGGAGACCCTACAAAATTATTCACAAGCTTGGGGGGAGCCCAGCAGAGTTACATTCATTCATTGACTGTGGAATGCAGAAGCTGGGAGAGACCACCCACCCCCTCAAATCTCCCTCTTCCTCCCCCCCCCATTTTGAGGAAGGGTTACAGAATTCAATAGGTCCGTTCTAGTCCAGGGGAGGGGTTTTTTTTTACAGGGGGCTGGTGAAGGAACAGAGCATGGATTTGTACAAGGTGGGCTGGGATACAGGGGGAGGATGGGAAGAGGGGGTGGCTGGGAGGGAGGGAGGAGGGAGGGGTTGAAAGAAGGTGTCCTGAAGGAAGAGGAGAAGAAGAAAGAAGAAAGAAGAGGAAGAATAAGAAGGGAGGAGGAGGAGGAAGAAGAAAAGAAGAAAGAAGGAGGGAAGAGGAAGGATGAGAAGAGAGGAGAAAAAGGAAGAAAGAAGAGGAAGGAGGAGGAGGAGGAGTAGTGGTGGTGGTGGTGGTGGTGCTTCAGGAAGGGCCAGGGAAGGAATGACGTGACACTTGGGAAAAAAAAAGAAATCCGGGTGGAATAAAAAGGAAACACGAAGGAAGGAAGGAAGGAAGGAAGGAAGGAAGGAAGGAAGGAAGGAAGGAAGGAAGGAAGGAAGGAAGGAAGGAAGGAAGGGGTGGATGGGAAACAGCCTCAACAGCCTTGATGGGGAGGGGCCTCCTACTTAAAGGGGGAGGAGGAGGAAGAGGAGGAAGAGGGGAGGAAGCAGGCAGACCGAAGGGCGGAGATGGGAACACTCGACCTTGGGCTACCAAACAGCAGTAGAGAGATCTGAGCTGGGGAGAGAAGAGGGGGAGGCAGGGAGCCGAGACCCCCCCTTACAGTAAAAGAAAATGCCGCCCAGATCCCGCCAAAGGGAGTGGGAGCGCCCCCCCCCGTCTCCCCTATCCATCAGAGATGTGTTCCCCCACCCCAAAAAACCAGGGGCAGGGAAAGCCTGGCCTGGTGAGAGACCACCAGCCTCTCCCGCCTCCCTGTCCAGAGTTAAAAGGGGAAGGGGGGGGGACAAACAGCTCAAGACCCCCAACTCGGAGTAGCAGCTGCGCTGGAAGGGAGGAAGGCCCCGTCCCCTCCAGCACGGAGGTATCATCCGGAAAGCCCCCTTCAGAGAATGAAAAAAAAAAAAAAAAAAACAACCAGGAAGAGGAGGGGGAGGGGGCTGGACGGTGGGGAGGGGGCAGGACCCCGCTGCCCCGCCTGTCCCAGGCGCCCCCCCAGCCCTCCTTTCCTCCCCCCTCCCCACAAAGCCATCGTGTCCCGTTCAGCAACAGCCACCGCCTCCTTGTTTCACCGGAGTGCTGTCGATTTTCAAGTTGGGCCGGTCCCCGCCGGCCGTGGCCCCGGGGCCCATCCGCTTCTTGATCTCGGCCGCCATCGTCATGAAGGACTGCTCCACGTTGGTGGCGTTCTTGGCGCTCGTCTCCAGGAAGGGGATGCTGAGTGAATCGGCAAACTCCTGGGGGGGGGGAGGAGAGAGAGGAGGGGAGGGGAAGGGTGAGAAGAGCGAGAAACAAGAAACGGGATTCGGCCCGTTGGCGGGGCGCCCTCGACTCGCGACCGGGATCAGAATTTGCGGTGGTTTAAGTGGGTCTGTGGTGGTGAAACCGGCCGTGCCCGATTTTATTTCATTTTTGATCAATATTTTTGATCTGATGACCTTTTTTTCCCCTCTCCCACCCCCCAGCTGGGTGGTTGCGTAAACGCTACGGTCGTACAGCGAGCAATGTGGCTGTTAAGCGAATCCAGCTTTTTTTGCTTGCGGGAAGGAAGCAAGTGGTGGTTGGGGGGGTGCTGCAACCGTCGTAAATGCAGGCCGGTTACCAAGCAACCTGATTTCTGATGCCGTGAGCGCGCTGTGAAGTGCAAGCATCGGGCATAAGGCACGCCGTAAGTTCGAATGGTCACTAAATGAACGGTTGGGAGTCGAGGATGACCTGCAACATGGGGATACACCCCACAGAGATGCTTCCCCCCACTGGACCGCCCCAGGCTGCAGATCTTGACCTGTGCTTCCCGCAGCTGGAGACTCACCTTGGCGGTTGTGTAGTCCACCACTTTCTTTGTGGTTAAGTCGCACTTGTTGCCGACGAGCAGCTTGTTGACGTTCTCGCTGGCGTAGCGCTCAATCTCCTGCAGCCACTGCTTGACGTTGTTGTATGATTCCTGGGCAGAAGCCAGAGGGAGGAAGAGGCAAGGTGAGGCCTGGAGGGGGCGCCGGGCGCTACTCCAAGGCCCATAACCCTTGAAGAGGATCCAGAAGGCCAAGCTGGCATTTCCCAGCCATGATTTCCAGGTGGAACTTCAACTCCCAGAATCCTAGAGCCGGCACAGAAGGACTTCAAGTCCCATAATCCCAGAGCCAGCACAGAAGGACTTCAAGTCCCATAATCCCAGAGCCAGCATGGACTTCAATTCCCAGAGCCGGCCCGGGAGGACTTCAACTCCCAGAATCCCATAGTCAACATGGCCAAAAAGAGAAAAAACAGCCTTGGGAAAACAGCTGCAGACAAGCCAAGTTTTGTTGGTCTCTGCTTTGCAGAGTTTTGTGTCGGGCCCAGAAGGTGTGTTAAAAGCCTCCATGGTCCTGCTCCTCTGTGGCTGGAACCGCCCCCCTACCTGATCCGTTACGTCGTAAACCACGATGATGCCGTGGGCCCCTCGGTAGTAGCTGGACGTGATGGTCCGGAACCGTTCCTGCCCAGCTGTGTCCCACTGGAGAAAGCAGAGAGAGAGGTTAGCAGCTTCGTCGGACAGAACTTCAACTCCCATAATCCCCATAATGAACGCTGCTAACATTGAATGTTTTGGCACTGACAGATGTAAATGTAGCCATCTTTTCCTTTTAGAGCAGTGTTTCTCAACCTTGACAGTTTTAAGGCATGTGGACTTGAACTCCCAGAATTCCACAGCCAGCAATGCTGGCTGTAGAATTCTGGGAGTTGAAGTCCACATGCCTTAAAATTGTCAAGGCTGAGAAACACTGCTTTAGAGTTAGATGATGCTGGGGGAAGGATGTGAATGAGAGTCCAGCTAGACACAACACTAAACTTAGTGTGAGAATCAAGGTTATTGTAACCAGAGCTGATAAGGAATTGGCCAGGGCTGGAGAGCTGGAGAGGAGGCCTGCGTTTCAAGCTAATTGGGGAATGTGATTTATGACTGTTAATTGGAAGAGGGAATTGTGCTTTGATACTAGGTGCCCAGGGGAGGGGAATTCAATTTTTGGCTTTGATTATGTAAGTGCCGGTATGATGCTACCTGAATAAAAGATCCTTTAAGGTAAACAATGCCTCGAAGTTCTTTTGAAGAGTTTCATCTGTCGGAACCAGGAACTGACCACCTGGTGATTTTTCCAAGCTGAATCCCCCTAGCCAGCATAGCTGGATCTCAAAGCTTCATCCAATTTAGTCAAGGGTTCAGAAAAAAAAAAGGGAAATGAATTTTGGATTTTTAATCAAGAGGCTCCTTCTGGGAAAGGGAATAAAAACCAGGCGGTGGTGGCTATCCTGCCCTTCGGGACAGCCCGTCCAAAAACTTACAATCTGCAGCTTAATGGTTTTGCCATCCAGTTCAATAGTTCGGATCTTGAAGTCTACCCCGATGGTGCTGATGTAGCTCTCTGTGTAGGTGTCATCCTGGCCCGGAGAGCGGGGAGGGGAGAAAAAAAGAAAAATAACTAACCACAGAGAAAATGACACCTTCAGTCAAAATCCTGGCCCTTGATCCCTGTTAATTAGCTCAAGCCACGATTCTAACCGCCCAACCCTCCAAAACAATTGCAAAAGGTGAAATCACACGATTTAAATCAATGCCAGTGGAATTTAGGACGAGAACTAATCCGTGGCCAAAACAGTTAAAAGACGTTTCATGAAAAAAAAAAACCTCTTTCCCCCCCCCAAATAAAGGGGATGTAAAGATCTGAAGGTGGGGCAGATAAGAAATTCCAGAAATTTTTTTTAATGCATTTCCCCCCCACTCCCTTGACCTCAGCTTCCCTTGAAACATTCCTAAATTAGCAGCAGGAACGAATGGCTGTTTTTGCGTTGGAAAGATGGAATAGTTGTTTTGGGGGAATCGCAGATACTCACGGCAAACCGTAGCAACAAGCAGGATTTCCCCACACCGGAATCTCCAATCAGAAGCAGCTTGAACAGGTAATCACTGGGGGGGGGGAGAAAAAAAAGCACACAATTTGTACACACAAAGAGATCAAAGGGGCAGGAAGTTTGAACGTGTTTCTTAATCTCTGGGGAGAACTGGGCGTACAGGCAGTCCTCAACTTACAACAATTGAGCCCAAAACTTCTGCGGTTCAGTGAGGCAGTTGCTAAGTGAGCTTTGCCCCATTTTATGACGCCTCCCCCCCTGTTGATTCATTCACTGGCAGCTGATAAGGTAGCTTCACTCTTGATTTTGCTGGTCAGACTGTCGCGTGACCTTGGGACGCTGCAACCGTCACGAGTCGTTTGCCAGGCGTCTGAGGTTTGATCCCGTGACCCCTGGGATCAACTTCACAGGTCACTTTTTTCAGGTCACTAGATGAACTGCTGCCGAGGACTGCCTGTGCTTTATCTCAAGACTTGGCTCTTGGGAACGAGAGTTTTGGCCGTGCTTAATGGCCACATCAGGCCGGCTAACTCAGGGGTCTTCAAACTTGGCCCTTCTATGACTTGTGGACTTCAACTCCCAGAATTCCTCAGCCAGCAGGCACGCTGGCTGAGGACTTCTGGGAACTGAAGTCCACAAGTCATCAGAGGGCCAAGTTTGAAGAGCCCTGGGCTAACGCAACCTTTCCCATCCAGATGTTTTTGTCGACGGGCTGGACTTCAAGTCCCAGGATCCTCCTGTTGCGTGACCTTTGCCCTGACGGGCAGAACCCGGGGCACATCTGGACCAGGGACCCAGCCCCCCGATATGGCTTTTCCCCTCCCCAAGATGGAACCACGCATAAAGTCAAAGGCCGGAGGAGGTTTCTTAAGGGAACTTTTGAGTGACAGGCAGAGAGGTGACGGGAAGCTGGCGAGTCACCAGATGGGTGAGTTGGCACTTTTCCTGACTTAAAAAGGAGGGAGGGAGGAACGCCAAAGGGACGCCTTTGTTCCACTGGCCAGGTGGAAACGGAGGAGGCTGGTGACGTGTGGACCTGGATTCAGGCTCCAGGACCAGGCCGGAACACACCAGGAAGGCCAAGAAAGGAGAACTGTGTGTAGCTCAGGGTGGAAATGAGGTGTAGCCCTGAGGATGTTACCTAGTTGGGTCATGAGATGCCTGCAAGAAAACCACCCAGCTCAGAGAGCACCAAGGACCCCACAGTCCTCCTCCTTTTCCCTTTTCCCTTCTCCTTCCCTCCACAAACTCCACTCCCTTCCAGCACTGATGATGTTCCCTAGTTGGGTAATGAAATGTCTGCAAGAAAACAGCCAAGCTCAGAGAGCACCAAGGATTCCTCAGTGCTCCTATTCTCCTCTCCAAACACCACTCCCTTCTAGCACTGATATTGTTCCCTAGTTGGATCATGAGATGCCTGCAAGAAAACCACCAAGCTCAGAGATCAACAAGGACCCCATAGTCCTCCTCCTCTTTCACTCCACAAACCCCACACCCTTCTAGCCCTGATGATGTTCCTTGGTTGGGTCCTGAGATGTCTGCAAGAAAACCACCAAGCTCAGAGAGCACCAAGGACCCCCCAGTCCTTGTTGACAGGAAAAATAAAATAAAATGGTCCTTTTAAGCCACTGGCTAAACTCCATAATGCTTCCAAGCCGCCACGCCAGCTTTTCGGAGGCCACTTGAGGAAGCAACCGTCCGTAACCGCAAAACGACACTTCCTAACACGCCAACAGAAAATGCTCTTTCTTGCCCCACTCCTAGTTGAAGACCACATCCTTTCTCCTCGGGGCTAGAGGCAGAGTTAGGAGAAAAAAGGGCTTTTAGGCTAGAAACATCCCCCAAACTTTTGAAGATGCAGGACTGCGCAGAGCTGAGAGCATCGCTGCAGCTCTTCGACATGAAATATTTAAGGCTCCCCAGATCCAAGGATGGGCTTCTTGCGATTCTCCACAAACACACAAATGTCGCACAGAGATACCTTTCCCCCCCCCTCATGGGATGCACACCTCACCCCCTGGAAGGTAGGTGGGGGCCACAATTCCACCACCACAATTTCAAGGAGCACCACAAGGCAGGTAGGAAGTGAGTCGTACTACTTAATGGAATGGAAAACGGCTGAATGAGACACTTCCTGATGACACAGCTGAAAATCCTGCTCCGGATCAGCAAGGCAACCGGGATTGACAGCTGTCAAGAGACTACAGACAGCGTCTATGTTGCTGGGAATCATAAGGCAGGGGTCTTCAAACTGGGCCCTTTGAGGACTTGTGGACTTCAACTCCCAGAATTCTGCTGGGTCGTTGCGCCCGTCATAAGTATGAGTCAGTTGCCAAGTGGGATGGATTTTGTTTGCGTGACCATCCGGATGTGGCAACAGTCTAAGTCGCTTTTCTTTCAGCACCGTTGTAACTTCAAGCAGTCACTAAGCGGACTGTTGTGACGTCAAGGGCAATCTATCCTGAATTTTGACCTTCTCGGAAGCGCCTCTTGAATCCCTAAGGGGCCCGAGTCCTCCCTCCCCACCTCCAAATCAGCCTAGTGTGCCTCTGAGCGCCTGCAGAGTGCTCACTCCGCCTCTTCCACCCAGTGAGCAAAGTCCAGCTTCCTGTCACTTGGCGTTAAGCAACCAGGAGGGTGAGTCAGACTACTACAGGCCCCGGATGGGATTTGCAACATCCGAGTAACCTTCACACCTCCAGCTGAAGGCCTCAACGGATTGAGCAACTGGATCTCCTCCAGTGCCTGACCAGAGGCAGGTAGTTCTCTCGGCTTACGACCACCGTTGAGCCCAAAACCTCCGTGGCTAAGTGAGACGTCTGCGAAGTGAATTTTTCCCCCATTTTACCACCTTTCTTTCACTGGTTAAAGTGAATTCACTGCGGTTGTTAAGTCACAAGGCACTTTTTTTTTACAATGCCTTGTAACTTAGAACGGTCCCTAAATGAATGGTTGTAAGTCAAGGACTACCTGTAGCAGAGTGACAGAATCGGAAGGGACCCTGGAGGTCTGCTAGACCAACCCCCTGCTCAGCCAGCAAACCCTATTCCACATGGCTGTCCAGTCATTTCTTGAAAACCTCCAGTGATGGAGAAGGGAGGGAAAGAAGGAAGGAATAGCAGAATAACAGAGCTGGAAGGGACGCTAGAGGTCTTCTAGATCAACCCCCTGTTTCAAGCAGGAGACCCTATACCATTTCAGTCACTTTTGGTCAGTGCTGTTGTAACTCTGAACGGTCACTAAACGGAACTGTTCATAAGTCGAGGACGGCCCGTACATAACCACGGACACCTCTTCTACATTCCAGCCGCTGGCCTTGCCTCTGATAACAACAGGTAAAATATAACATTATAAATAATAATTATCATCTAGTCTGCAGCCGTTCCTGTTTGCTTGGCAGCCTTAAGAAATTAAGAAATAGATCCCAAGGAGAAAAAAAATGTTTTGTAGGTCGGCAGTTGTAAAAAATAATAATAATAAAAAAATCACTCATTCAACTGTTTCGTTTTCATTATTAATGCTGGCTTGCGACGTTCAGAATTCATATAAAGATTGTGGGGCTTGGAAGAGCCTGGTGTTCACCCCCACAGGCAGTCCTCAACTCACAACTGTTCATTTAATGACCATCCCAAGTTACGACTGGCTTAAAAAGGCGACTTACACCCCATCCTCGAATTTACAACTTGCCTTGAAGTTTTGACTGCCACACACATACACAAACACACAGGACCATCCATGCCTGATTCCATTTGCGGCACCTGGCAACTGGCTCACATTTATGACCGGTTGTGGGGGGGATCCTGTAGTCATGTCACTGTGACTTCAGGGGAAAGGGATTACTTTTGGCGATCATGGTTTTACGACCATCGTAAAAAGGGTCATACAATCAAGGCATCCAGACTGGGGACCCATCACACACCTCGTTGACTACCTGAAGGCAAAAACAGGGCCATAGGGCTTACAGGTCTCTACTGCTAATACGCAAGGGATTTACACGGAGGAAATGTTGCAAGGAATAGCTCTGGATAATCCCATCCTGTGGCACGATTTTTAGAAGGAAACAGAGACCGAATTGTTTAATTTCGGTTTGGCCTGCATGAACTCAGTCCCCGTGGTTTGCAAAAATTAAACTCTATGGCTTATAAAGTGATGTGTCAACACCCCCCGGAGCTCAGCAGAGAAGCAAATTAAGCCCCACAGAAGCTTTCAAAGATGGGATGGTGTTTATTTTGTCACAACAAAACTCTTTAGGCGTCCTGTGGCACCTTAGGTGAACTTTGTAGCTCATCCTTTCCTAAACCAGAGTGGGAGGAGGACCAAATAATGTTAAGGGCAAGCAAACCCTGTAAAAAAAAAAAAAAACCCTCTAATAATAGTGTGTTAAATAACTATGCGCTCCATACATGAGGAGGGTTTTCCCTCTGAAAAAGCCACATGAAGGGCAGCCCTTAACAAAAATGCAAGATATTTCACAGAAAGCACAGCAAGATCAAGGATTCCACAATCTGGTTTTCCACATCTCGGGACTGACAGTGACGGATTCCTGATTTTTGCAAGAGGCACAAAAGAGAACAGAAAAGTTTGACCAACGTGCTTTTGCATTGGAGAAATTTTAAGATCCGTAATAGAGGAAGGGACTTCCTTGGGGGGAGGTGGAAATAGCAGCTGGGAAGTTGGAAAAAGATAAAGACTCCACAGTACAGAATAACAGAAGGGGACCTTAAAGGTCTTGTAGTCCACCCCCTGCTCAGGCAGGAGGCCTTGAAGCAGTCTAATGGAAGGGAGAAGTGAAAATGGCTTAGCTAAAAGAGCAAGGGGCTTCGGGGCGTTCCCACCTTATTTACTAGAGGCGGGGGTCTCCAAATCTGGCAACTTTAAGACTTGTGGACTTCAACTCCCAGAATTCCCCACGGTTGTTAAGGAAAATCTGGCTAGCCCCATTGACTTTGGTTGTCAGAAGGTGGCAAATATGTACTGTCAAAAAACATGAGTCAGTTGCCAAGCTCCTGATTTTTTTGATCACGTGACCGTAGGGATGCTGCCACGGTCGTAAGTATGAAAAAAAAAGGTCCTAAGTCACTTTTTTCAGTGCTGTTGTAACTTGGAACAGTCACAATATGAACCGTTGTAAGTCGAGGACTACCTGGTTTTACATAGGCCGGCATGAGAATGGTGGGCTACAAGCCGTTACTCATTTTAAACGCTAAAACATTAAAAAATACACATTTTAAAAAGCTAAAAAAAATATAAAAACAGCTTTTCTCACAATATTCAGAGTCTCTAAAAACATTTGTCTTGGCCATTTTTTGCCATCACTGAAGAGGATTCAGATATTCCAGCATGAGTAATAAGCTGTTTACACCAAGGGGTTGAGTTGGACTATAAATCCATAAGGCTGTGTCAGCTGGGAATTATGGTTTTTTTTTTTGTGTGTGTGTGTGGTTTTTTTTTTTTTTTAAAGCCTTTTGGGGGGGGGGAAGCAACAAAGAGCAATGTTGGAGAGAAAATTGGCCTTGCTGTGGATGATGGGGCGGCAATCCCTCCTTGTCTGAAGGGGGGAGCCAGCCATAGGGGAAGTTTACCCAGTTGGGGATTATGGGGTTATAATTCCATGGCAGGAAAGGAGGAAAGATGATGAGTTTAGTATTTTTAATGGAAATGTATTGGCTGCCCAACTCCAGGGGAGAGGGGGCTGCAGTTGTGGATGATGGGGTTGCAAGCCCCTTCTCCCAGCAGGAACCACCCTAGGGAGATACTGGCCTTGCTGGGGACGATGGGCCACCACATCCTCTCAACAGGAAACACCCTGGGGAGAAACTAGCTGTGCTGTGAATGATGGGGCCACTACCCCATCCTCCCAACAGGAAACAAGCCCTGCTATGGATGATAGGTCCACAAATCTATTCTCCCAACAGGAAACACCCTGGGGGAGGGTGGGGGAAATGAGCCCTGCTGTGGATGATGGGGCCACCACCACACACTCCCAACAAGAAACACCCTGGGGGGTGGGGAGAGGAGAAAACTAGCCTTGCTGTGGATGATGGGGCCACCATCCCACTCCCCCAAAAGTAAACACCCTGGGGGGAGGGAACTGTCCCTGCCGTGGAGCATGGGTGACAATTCCACCATTCAGAAGGCCCCCAACTTTGGAGAGGGGGTGTGTCACTCCCCCAGCCGTGGACGATGGGGCCGCAACCCCACCTCCTCCCCCCCCGCGCATGAAGGGGTTACAAAGCCGCCCTCCAAGCAACACCCAGGCTGGGGATGATGGGAAACGCGGCCCATCCCCCTACCCCCACAGGAACCTCAAGCCCCGGCCCGGGGGTGGGGGCTGATGGGGCGTGTAGTCCGCCCCCTCAGGAGACCCCCAACCCCGGGCGGGGACGATGGGGCTTGTAGTCCGGCTGTCCACCAGCCAGGCGAGGCAGGAGGGCGTCCTTCCCGGCCTGGCTGAGGGAGGCTGAGGTCGCCGCTTCCCTCCCTCCCTCCCGGAGCCACCCCCGGCGGCGAGTGACACTCACTACTCGGGGTTCATGGCGGCGGCGGCGGCGGCTCCTCCGCGGCGGGCGGGCGGCTCTGCTCGCGGCTTCTTCTCCCTGCCTTCCTTCCTGCTTTCTTTCCTGCCTTCTTTCCTTCCTTTCTTCCTTCCTCCGGCCTCCTTCAGGGCTTCCTGCCTGGCGCCTCCGGTCGCTTCTCGCACAAGATGGCCGCCTCTCCCCCGCCCTCACCCCGCAGGGGCCACTTTAACACCGCGCACGCGCGGCCCGCGCGGGGCACGCCGGGAGGCGTAGTCTTCGCGCTGACTTTTTTTTTTTTTTAAAGGAGGAGAGCGCCTTTCTCTCTCTCGCTCGCTCGTTCGTTCTTTTTTTTCCTCCCCGGCCGCGCGGCCTGACGGGAAATGAAGATTCCGGCTTCCTTGTTTTGACGTCAATCCTTGCCTCGCCCCGCCCCCTGGAGTTGTCTTGCTCGTCATGGCCGCTGCCCAGAGGCACTCTGGGAAATTGAGTCCTCGCCGCTTGGGCCTCAGGGCTGTTAATTATAGGGTGCCATTCTACAGCAGTATAATCATGTATTTAATTAGATATTAAAGAACCTGATTGGATATTATTGAAATAGGATCAAATGATATGGCCATTTACACCCAGTTTATATGCAAAATATTGAAATAAATAAGGTGTAACAATGACCATTTAGACCCAGTTTATTATGCAAAATATTGAAATTAGATATTTAACTTAGATCTAGTGATATGACCATTTAGATCTTTTGTATGCAAAATATTGAAATAGTTAGATATTTAAATAAGATGTCATGACTATTTAGACCTAGTTTATATGTGAAATATTGAAATAGATATTATTTAAATTAGATCTAATGATATCCCCATTTAGATGCAGTCTATATGTGAAACATTTAAATAGATGTTAAATATCTAAATTTTAATATTTTGCATCTACCAACTGGGTCTAGTCAAACCTGTTTATCATTTGCATATACAAACTTACATGTACTATTTATTTGTCGTATTTATTATACAGTATTGTAAAATACGTTCTCTAGATACTGGGTAATCCTTGACTTACATTCATTTAGTGACCATTCAAAGTTACGACAGCACATTTATGACGGTTGCAGCGTCTGGGATCAAACCAGCCATCTTTTATTCTCTCCACAATAGCGTGGGTGTGTTCCTAGGGCGCGTACACGTCTAAAAACACAACCACACATTTAAGGAGGGACTGCCTTGCTGTGGGGAACGTGAGAGCTGAGGAGATCATCTAGTCAGCTCCCTAAAAACAGCCTTGGAGATTCATATGACTTTTGATTTTCTAATTAAAGGACTCCAGTCGGACATGACTGAACAGAAGGCAAAATAAATAAAGCGAAGGGTGAAGAAGGAGAAGGAAGAGCCGAAGAAGGAAGAAGGGAAGAAGGAGGAGGAGGAGGAGAAGAAGAAGAGGAGGAGGAGGAGGACGGGGGGAGGAAAGGAGAAGAAGGAAGGAAGAAGAGGAACGGAGGAGGAGGAAGAAGAAGAAGAGGAGGAGGAGGAGAAGGAGGAAGAAGACCAACCACAAAGTATATTCCTCTCATTTTATTTCTACAGCAACATAATACAAAGCACAATTCTTTTCCTCTCATTTCACCTGGACGCAACCATTAAACCTTTTCTCCACACACAAACCCCACCCCCACCCCCTGCCCGCAAACACACAAACACGCGCGCAAGATGTATGTGATATAAGTTACCGGGGCCCTGCCCGCTGTCCTGGGAAGAGGAAGGAGGGGGAAAAAAAATAAAAATAAAAAATAAACTGAAAAATTAACTGGACTGTCCCCTCTACGGGCTACAAGGGAGAGGGAGAGAGAGAGAGTCTTAAGCTGAGTGACTTTCTCCCTGCCTCTGATTAGAGTCTTCCGTCTCTAGAAGCAGCGGAAGGAAGGAAGGAAAAAAAAAAAGGACGCAGCACTTGCAGTGAAGAGGCAAGAATATGGAGAGAAGAGCGATCGGAAAATGGATCGGATCTTCTGCTTAGCCCAATTTTCTACCCCTTTAGCTTAAATTCTTAGCTACTATTTATTATTATTTTTACGGAATGGACGCCCAAGCGACGCAGGTAGAGAGGAGAAAGGGGCTGTTTATTGGGGGTGCACAGCATCCTGGCTGGAAAGACTGTCCGGTAAACAGGCTGACATTAGCGGGCGTCGGACGTGACGGGATTCCCGAGCATTTGGGCAAGGAAGGAAGGCGGCAAAGAGTATACATCTTCTCCTTAAAATGGGAGCCAGCGGGAGTGGGATTAATAATCCTCCCCAAAGCTCAGGCAGTTGGGAAAAAAAAAAAAAGCAACCAAAGGTGGAAGGGAGAAAGGAGAGGAGTAGGGAAGAACGAGAGAGGAATATTTGCACGGACACAGGGTATTCCGTCAGTAAGCGAGCCCTGGAATGAAGGGGCTGCAGAAGCTATATATATGGTAATCCAGGCGGTCCCCGCTCAAAATAAATAAAAAAATCCAGTGCCGATGGAGGAGAAGAGGGAAGGGATTTAGAGAGAAGAGGGAGGATGGGCTGGGTGGGGGTCTCCCTGAGGCCGGGCACAATTGATCCTCAAACAGAAAGGATCCACTCATTGCGGAAGGCGAGAAGCGAGCCATGAAAAGGATCCTTAAGCGAGATTATTCTGCCTTTGCAGAAGGACACATTAAGGTGGGTGGGTTGCGCCCCGTTTTTGCAACACGCGAGCGCAAAACCTTGAAAAACCATGCAGCTTCGGGGGGGGGGTGTCCCTCGCCCCCCCCCCCAACAGGACGCGATCCGTGGTGCCTTGCCACGAATCGAGGCATCCTGCGTTAATATGGAATTAGAGGAGGGGTTGGCCCTCGGTGGCCGGGGCCGAGGAGGAGGGCCGTGGAGGCAACATGCTGGGGAGGGGGAGAGGGAGATGTTGGGTTGGTGGGTGTGCTTGTGGGGCGCCCAGGGCACACCCGTGAAGGGGGGAGAGAGAGAGACTTGGGCCCACCGCTGTGTCTGAACCGAAATGGCGGGAGCCCTAGGTCAACGAGGGTCGGGAATTCTCCAGGGATGAGGGTCCAGGCGGAAGCTCGAAGCGGTCCGGATTTCCGCCGCTCGACCCAGCCTGAGCCGTGGAGGACGTCACGCCATCAGGGACCTTCGGTGGGGCAGGTCGACGTTGCTGGCGCTTAAGCCTCGGCTGTCACAGAGGCTGCCGGAGCCCTGCAGTGAGAAAGAGCAGAAGAGGGAAGAGGGAGGGATGGCGGCTGTGCATCTCAACAGTTTGAGGGGGGGGGGGTTGTCACCCCTTTCATTTCACTTCTCCTCCTTCCTTCCTTCATCCCTTCTTTCCTTCCTCTTCCCTTCCTTCCTCTTCTACTGCTCCCTTTCTCCTTCCTTCTTCCCTCCTTTTCTTCCCACCCATTTCCTTTCTTCCCTCCCTCCTTTTCTCTTTTTCTCTTTTTTCGTTCTTTCCTTTTTTTCCTTTCCTTTCTCTCTTTCCTTCCTTCTCACCCATTTTCCTTCCTTCCCACCTATCTTCCTTTCTCCCTCCCTCCCTCTCTCTTTCTTTCTCTTTCTTTTCTTTCTTCCTTCCTTCCTTCTCTTTCTTTCCTTTCTCTCTTTCTTTCCTTTCTCTTTCTTTCTTCTTTTTCTTTATTTCTCCTTCCTTCCTTCCTTCCTTTTTTCTTTCACTTTCTCTCCTTCCTTCCCACCCATTTTCCCTCCAGTCCAAAATAGAAAGTTGGGCAGCTTCCCACAGGTGTGTTACCTGGCTGGGCTCTTCTTCTAGGCTCTTGTTCAGGAAGTTGAGCGAACTGGCCCTTTTAATCCTGCGGCGAGAGAAACCAGAAAGGGATCCACTTTGGGCGATCAGCATTTGAAGACTGAAATCTCTTGGCCACTTCATTTCGGCCACCAACACTTGCACGATCTTTTACTAAACCCACATATACACCAATCGCTTACTAAACCACGTCCTCGACTTACCCCACTTCGTTTAGTGACCGTTCAACGTTACAACGGCACCGGAAAAAGGGACCTAGGACCGTGTTTCACACTTAATGACACCTACAGCATCCCTTTGGTCACGTGATTAAAACTCAAGACAGCTTGGCAATGGGCTCGTATTTATGTCGCAGCATCCCCGGGTCACGTGATCCCTTTTACGACCTTCTGGCAAGCAACGTCAACGACGGAAGCCGGTTGCACTTAGCAACCGCCTGCATGGATTCCCTTAAGAACAAGCAAGCGAGGTCATAAAATGGATCAAGACTCCCTTAACAGCTGCCTTGCTTAGCCATAGAAATTTGGGCCTCCCTTTTTGCTCGTAGACAAAGTAAGACGATCGGGACGACATGAGGATCAGATAGCAAAATAACCTCTCGTTCCAAACTTTTCAAAAAATAAAAAAAAATAAAGGAGACGCAGTCTGGGGGCTTCCTGGATTCCCCCCAAACGGAAACTCACCCTGGATTCCTCGGTTCCTGTGGGCCATTGCCTTGAAGCTTCTTGACCAGCATCTCGCTGCTCCGTCGCAGGGCGTCCCGCAGTTTCCCGAAAGAGCCGCTACGCCGCAGAGCTCCAGAGCCCACCTGGGAGAGCGAAAGACCCACAGCTTGACTCCATCTTTCAGGCGGCAAGGAAGCCGGGATGCTGCAAATGGCGACACTGGCCTTCGAGGGTGTTGGGACAAGGGCTCCCAAAATTCCCAGCCAGATAGCAAAGGATTTGAGGAGGTGTAGTCCCTGCCTGGGAGCTGGGGGTACGTTTGGGGAACAGGTCAAGGTTGGTTTTTCGTGTATTCTTCATGCTAAGCCAATATTTTTCAACCGTGGCTGCTTTAAGAGTGGACATCAGCTCCCAGAATCCCCCAGTCAGCATGCTTTAAGAGGGGTGGACTTCAACTCCCAGAATCCCCCAGCCAGCCTGCTTTAAGTTGGGTAGACATCAACTTCCAGAATCCCCCAGCCAGTATACTTTAAGAGGGGTGGACTTCCACTCCCAGAATTCCCCAGCCAGCATGCTTTAAGAGAGGTGGACTTCAACTCCCAGAATCCTCCAGCCAGCAAGTTTTAAAATATGTGGATTTTAACTTGAAAAATTCCCCAATGAATATGCTGGACTTCAACTCCCAGAATTCTCTACCCAGCATACTTTAAAATATGTGGACTTCAACTCCCAAAATTCCCCAGCCAACCACTTCTTCAAGGAAATCTGTAATGTGGTTCGAATCACTTGGGGCTTAACCCAGTCTACGGTTTTAGTGGCTTCTGGAACTCCAGGCCACAGTATTTTAAGCAAACCTGGGTTTTTTCACACTGTGTGAACCCGGCCACCATCTACACAAAACCCTCAATTCTACATTTGTTGGTTTTTCTCCTCATTTTATGAGGCATATTCTGTAGCTTAGGATGGGTCCAGTTTTCGCTCTTCCTCACCCCAGACCACTCGGCTACTCCTTCTTCTGATTCGGTTTCGTTCTCGCACTTCCTGGCGCCGGGAGTGCCGTCCCGGCTCGGCTGCTGTTCGGCCCGGTTCCCGTCCTTGAGGAGCTCCACGATTTTGCTCTGGTTGAAGGCGTCCATGCCCTGGAAAACACAGGAAAGGGGTAGAAACAGGAATATTAATCCGTGTCCAATGAAGATGGACAGGTGCCTGTGCAGTGACGGAGATTCCTCGGCTTATGGCCCATGGAAAGAAAGGGAAAAAAAACACGCTTGCCTGCTTGCGCGACTTGTGGGCACATTCTTCCAGCGTCTCGGCGGCTTCCACCTTGCCCTGGCGCCTATACAGAGCCCCCAAACTCTTCAAAGTGGCGTTGACGGTGAGGCTGGGGGGGGGGGAGAGACAAGCAAAGCTGGGGATCAGGTCATTGAGCGAATCACAGCCTGCAGCTCTTTTTTCAATGCAAGCCGGTTGCCAAGGGCCCAGGTTGTACGCCCACTACAACGGCCAGCACGAATAATAATAATAATAATAATAATAGTAGTAGTAGTAGTAGTAATAATAATAATCTGCGACGATATCTGTAATACCATCAAACATCCACATCTGCCTATCCCAGGTAAGGACTCTATAGGTAGACAAAATGCCATATCCAGTCGGAACATCTGACTGACTGTGTGATGATCAATAATAATAATAATAATAAAAAGTTGGAAGAGACCTTGCAGGTCATCTAGTCCAACCCCCTGCTCAAGGCAGAAGACCCCATAAACTTGGCCACTTTAAGATTCTCCAGCCAGCATGTCTTAAAAGTTGCCAAGTTTGCTGGCTGAGGAATTCTGGGAGTTGAAGTCCACCAGTCTTAAAGTGGCCAGCTTTGGAGAACCCTGCCCTATATACTTTTCTGGACAAATGACGGTCCAACCTCTTCTTGAGAAGCAAATTCCCTCCCATCCGATTAAACGGTCAGCTTCTTCTCACCGATGGCCTCTTACCTGTCCATCTTACAGGCTTTGTACCAGCTGCCATATTCTCTGTACGGCGCGCTGTTTTCTCGATACTTATCCTGAAGGGGAAAACAAGATTAAAAAAATAATAATAGTTAAAGGGAAGGAATCGTTTGGATATGGTTCCTGTATCTTGGGCAAAAGCAAGCTAGCCTTTGAATCTCTGCCAAGCCCCCCCGAAATACCTTACATTCTTCTCGTTCTTCGGCATGCATCCAAATTGGTTTATTGTCACCTGCAGAGAAATGAAGAAATTGTTGAGAAAATTCGAGGCACCAACAGTGTGATGGTTCAGCTGCGCAACAGGCCTGCCTCGTGGATATTGTTTGACTTTTAACTAGAATAGAATAGAATAGAATAGAATAATAATAATAATAGAATAGAATAGAATAGAATAGAATCATAGGAATAGAATAGAATAGAATCATAGGAATAGAATAGAATAGAATAATAATAATAATAGAATAGAATAGAATAATAGGAATAGAATAGAATAGAATCATAGGAATAGAATAGAATAGAATAGAATAGAATAGAATAGAATAGAATAGAATAGAATAGAATAACAGAGCTGGAAGGGACCTTGGAGGTCTTCTAGTCCAACCCCCTGCTCAGGAAGGAAACCCTGTAACATATCATGGTATCCACTTTTAACCGGGATTACCAATGTCGGATAGGCGTGTTGCTCAGAGCAGGCTCAGCAGAGAGAGAGAGTAATACATTTATTTATCTAGTTTTTATACAACTGCTCCTTGGTCGGTTGTGTGAATCCGGATGTGAAGCTGAACGGGGCCGTGAACCCAGCCTGCGGCTTAAATTCAGGTTGTGCCACATTCCCTTTGCACTGAGCTCACCCAAGTTTGCAGATTTGCACACCGGGACAAGCACACCGAAGACAGGAAAATGACTAAGCGAAAGAAGAGCAGGCAGGACACAGATGTGTGAGTCATCCTGGCTGGAAAGGAGGAATTTGAGTTGGGAATATGCACAATTATGTTGTTTTGTGAAGCACAGCCCCTTGCAGGAGAGGGTGAAGGGAAATGGGACAGAGAGAGAGAGAGAGAGAGACAGACAGGAGAGAGAGAGAGAGAAAGAAAAAGAGAAAGAAAGAGAGAGAGGAAAGGGGGGAGAGAGTGGGAAAGGGAGAAGGAGAGAAAAGAAAGAAGGGGGAGAGAGAGAAGCAGTGGGAAAGAGAGAAAGAGAAAGGAGAAAGAGAAAGAAACAAAGAGAGACAGAGAAAGGATGGAAAAGGGACAATGAGAAAGAGAAAGGGGGAAGAGAGAAAGAGAAAGAGAGAAAGAGAAACAAGTGAGAAAAAGAAAGAAAGAGAAAGAGAAAAAGAGAGGGAGAAATAGGAAGAGAAAGAGGGAAGGGAGGGCCCTTCCAGAATTAAAATTTAAGCTAATTTAAGCTAAATGTTAAACCAAATTTTCCAGAGCTAAAAGAGGGAGGAAAAAAAATCAGTGTTTTTTTTTTTTTTAAAAGGGAGTGCATTCTTGACATGGTTAGGAAAGGTCTTTGCCAGGGAAAGACTGAATAGCTGTATGTATCGGGGACATGACTGTCTTACTTTATTTCAAATCCTGGCTTTATTATTTTGACAAACAAATCAAGGCCGCAAAAACGTATCTAATAGTCCTTCCTCCTCCTATATTCCCTGCAACAACAGCCCTGTGGGGTGGGCAGGGCTGAGAAGGAGGGACTGGCTCCAAGTCACCCAGCCGGCTTCCCTGTCTAAGGTGGGACTAGAATTCACCGTCTCCTGGCAATTGGGCCCAAAGTCTCCCAGCGGTTTTCAGATCTCGAGGCAAGGACTAGCACTCACCACCTCCTGGGGTTTAGCTTGGGGCCTTAACCACTAGGCCAAACTGTCTCCCCAAAGTTAGCCAGTTGTGCCTCTTCGCCCTCTTTCCACACTTAAAAACACAAGACACACACACACACACAATCCCTTGCATGCCACCCTAGCTATTTTTCCAGTCTTCCAAGAAGTTCTAAGCCAGGCTCTTTTTGGAAGATTGTGCCCTCCCCGCCCCCAAATGATGGGAAGATTCGATCCCGGGCTCACCGTTGACCGATCCAAACTCCCTTTCGTGCGCCTGAGTCAGGATCTCCTTGTAGAGAGCCTCAGCCTCTTTGTACTTCCCTTGCTTGATGTAAGAAGAGGCCTGTGAGGAGATAAATCCAGAGGTCAGAGGGGGGGAAAAAAAACAAGCCAGGTTTCAGGTGATTCTTTAAACCAACTTGGTTTGTCTAGCTTTTTCTTTTGGGTGGGGGGGGAGGGCTGCCCCTTCCTTCCCCCCCAAAAAAAACCCCCCAACTTTGCCAATTTGCCAGGTTGGCTTTCCAAAGGGCATGTCACGAGAGGAGAGAGCGATGGGGAGGGAGGAGGAAAAAGAAAAAAAAAAGATGAGGATAACCTGGAGTTAAGGAGAAATTTCCTGACGGGGAGAACAATTCACCAGTGGAACGACCTGCCTCCAGAAGCTGTGAATGCTCCAAAGGTGGAAGTTTTCAAGAAGAGACTGGACAGTCATTTGTCCAGGGTTTGGGCAGGGGGTTGGACTAGATGACCTCCAAGGTCCCTTCTATTCTATTCTATTCTATTCTATTCTATTCTATTCTATTCTATTCTATTCTTTCATTATTCTATTCTTCATTCTCTTATCTATTCTATTCTATTCTATTCTATTCTATTCTATTCTATTCTATTCTATTCTATTCTATTCTATTCTATTCTATTCTATTCTATTCTATTCTACTCTACTCTACTCTACTTTACTCGCCTGCAGAAGCGGTGAATGCTCCAACACTGTAAGTTTTTAAGAAGAGACTGGATAGCCATTTGTCTGAAATGGAGTAGGGTTTTTTGTCTGAGCAGGGGGTTGGGCTAGATGACCTCCAAGGTCCCTTCCAACTCTGTGATTCTGCTATTCTTTTTTCCTTCCTTCCTTCCTTCCTTCCTTCCTTCCTTCCTTCCTTCCTTCCTTCCTTCCTCCCTCCCTCCCTCCCTCCCTCCCTCCCTTCTTCATCACTGGAGGTTTTCAAGAAGAGACTGGACAGCCATTTGTCTGAAATGGTGTAGGGTTTCCTGCCTGGGCAGGGGGTTGGGCTAGATGACCTCCAAGGTCCCTTCCAACTTTTTATTGTTGTTATTTTTTATTTTTATTATTATTATTATTGCCATTACTATTACTATTATTAAAGGTCCAACTCACCAGGTTGTTCTTGGTCTTGGCTACGTTTGGATTGTCGGGGCCCAGGCGAGATTCGTAGATCTCGAGGGCCCGCTGGTAATAGTACTGGACCTCCTCATACTTGCCCTGGTTTTGGCAAAGGAGGGCCAGGTTGTTCAGCTGCTTTGCTACGTCCGGGTGGTATTTTCCGAGCACCTGGATGGAGGAAGAGGCAGCCACATTCAGACATTTTAAAGAAGGAACACACACACACACACACACACACACACACACCGCAAGGGGAGGCTGCAACGGTCGTAATTGTGAAAAACTTTGTCCCTTTTTGTAACTTTAAACGGTCACTAAAAGGAGTGTCGTACGCCGAGGACTAGCTTTTTTTGGGTAACAGTCCTAAACCAGCCTGAGAAGGGCGGGCCACAAGTCATTGCTGATTTTAAAGGCTAAAAGGCTTTTTTTTCAGTGACACTGCAACTTTGAAACGTCACTAAACGAACCATCGCAAGTCGAGGCGAAATACGCAAGTACCTTCTCGCGAATCTCCAGGGCTCTCTTACACAAAGGTTCGGCCTCTTTATATTTCCCTCGTTTCCCGTACAGGACGGCCAGGTTGTTGAGTGTAGCAGCCACCTGTGGGAAAAGAAACAGCCTGCGTCAAAAACCCAAAGGCAGGGGGTCTTCCAACTTGGCCCTTTTATGACTGGTGGACTTCAGCTCCCAGAATTCCTCAGCCAGGCACGAGGAATTCTGGGAGTTGAAGTCCGCCAGTCATCAAAGGGCCACGTTGGAAGACCCCGTGCCCAAAGGGATGTTGGTTACTTTCCCTGGACCCGCTTCGCAAGAAAAGGACCATGGGAAACCTTAGCAGATCTGAATGAATGAATGAATGAATGAATGAATGAAAGAAAATGAGGGAGGCAGGGAGGGAGGAAAGGAAGGAGGGAAGGAAGGAAGGAAAAAAGGAAGGGAAGAAAGAAAGAGGGAGGTAGGGAGGGAGGGTGGGGGAGGAAGGAAATAGGAAGGAATAAAGGAAGGAAATAGGAATGAGGGAAGGAAGGAAGGAGGGAGGGAGGAAGGAAGGAAAAAAGGAAGGGAAGGGAAGAAAGAAAGAGGTAGGTAAGTAGGTAGGGAAGGAAGGAACAGAGGGAGGGAGGGAGGAAGGAAGAGGGAGGAAGGAAATAAGAAGGAATAAAGGAAGGAAATAGGAATGAGGGAAGGGAGGAAGGAAGGAGGGAGGAAGGAAGGAAAGGAAAGAGAGAAAGTGAGGGGAAGATAAAGGAAAGGAAAGGAAAGGAAAGGGAAGGGAAGGGAAGGGAAAGGGATGTATAAAATAAACAGAAGATTATACAGTCTTTAAATCCTTCCATCAGAGCCGAGAGGGAAGGTCGGTTCCAGCCTGCACTTACAGCTGGGTGGTCTTTTCCCAGCGTCTTTTCCCGGATAGCCAAAGCATCATTCAGAAGGTGGGCAGCTTCCTTGTATTTATTTTGGTCTCTGGCGAGAAGGAAAAAAAAACCACACATATTTAGTTTCTTAGATTCAAGTAGTGACGAAGTTCTGGGCGTTGAAGTCCACCAGTCTTCAAAGTGGCCCCGTTTGCTGGCTGGGGAATTCTGGGCGTTGCCAGTCCACCAGTCTCCAACGTGGCCCAGGGTGGAGAGCCCTGGGTTCAAGTAAAAGCAAGGCCATTTGGTGTCCCCCACCCCCCCCAAGCGCCACCCCTGAGCCCCCCACCTGTACACCAGGGCAAGGATATTCAGCATGGTCGCCACATCGGGGTGATCGTGACCGGACGTTTTCTCCAGGTCCTCCAGAGCCTGCTTGCAGAGCGGGACGGCCACTTCATAGCGCCCCTGGGAAGCGTACTGGATCACCAGATTGTGTAACGTCCGGAGACGGGCCGGGATCTCGTAGCCCCCCTGCTGGGCCGCCGACTCGCCGCTGGGGTGAGTTTGCCCTGCAGAGACAGACCTGCCCAATCAGCTGGAAAGAGCCCATGAGGATATTCCCCCTGGGAGTAAAGGCAGTCCTCAGCTTGTAACAGCACAAAGTAATAGAACGATACAGTGGGGAGGGACCTTGGAGGTCGTCTAGTCCAGCCCCCTGCTCAAGCAGAATAGCAGAATAATAGAGAGGGGAGGGACCTTGGAGGTCGTCTAGTCCAGCCCCTGCTCAAGCAGAATAACAGAATAATAGAGAGAGGGGAGGGACCTTGGAGGTCGTCTAGTCCAGCCCCCTGCTCAAGCAGGAGAGCCTATCCCATTCCAGACAAAGGGCTGTCCAATCTTTTCTTAAAAACCTCCAGTGTTGGAGCAGCCACAACTTCTGGTGGCAAGCTGTTCCACTGGTTAATTGCCCTCACTGTTAGGAAGTTTCTCCTTAGTTCCAGGTTGCTTCTCTCCTTGTTTAGCTTCCATCCGTTGCTTCTTGTCCTGCCTTCAGGCGCTTTGGAGAACAGGTTGACCCCCCCTTCTTCTTTGGGGCTGCCCCTCATATGTTGGAAGGCTGCTATCATCTCCCCCCAGTCCCTCTTTTCATTAGATTATACCCAATTCCTACAAGCATTGTTCACATGCGTTAGCCTCCCCTCATCATCTTTCTTGTGCCACTTAACAACAACACAATGCACTGCTTAAGAATGAATCCGGGACCTTCCGTAGCTTACCTTGAACCTGGTCATCGTCGTTAGGAAAGAGATCATCCAATGTGTCTTTTGCTGCCTCCCCATTTTTCTCATCCTGGGCAAAAAAAGGAAGCAATCAAAGGAAGGAAGGAGAAAGAGGGAGGGAGGGAAGGAAAAAGAGGGAGGGAGGAAGAAAGAAAGAAGGGAAGATTAGAGGGAGGGAGGGAAGGAAGGAGAAAGAGGGAGGGAGGGAGGGAAGGAAAAAGAGGGAGGGAGGGAGGAAGGAAGAAAGAAGGGAAGATTAGAGGGAGGGAGGGAAGGAGGGAAGGAAGGAAGGAGAAAGAGGGAGGGAAGGAGGGAGGAAGAAAGAAGGGAAGATTAGAAGGAGAGAGGGAAGGAAGGAAGGAGAAAGAGGGAGGGAGGGAAGGAGGGAGGGAGGAAGGAAGAAAGAAGGGAAGATTAGAGGGAGGGAGGGAGAGAGGGAAGGAAAGAAGGAGGAGGGAGGGAGGGAAGGAGGGAGGAAAAACAGGGAGGGAGGAAAAAAGAATAGCAGAATAACAGAATTGGAAGAGACCTTAGAGGTCATCTAGCCCACCCCTACTCAAGCAGGAGACCTATATCATTATGAACAAATGGGTGACTAGTCCCTTTTTGTAAACCTCCAATATTGGAGCACCCACAACTTCTGGTGGCAAGCTGTTCCTCTGGTTAATTGTCCTCACCCTCAGGAAATTCCTCCTTCGTTCCAGCTTGCTTCTCTCCTTCATTAGCTTCCAGCCGTTGCTTCTTCTCCTGCCTTCGGGGGCTTTGGAGAAGAGCTGGACCCCTCCACCCCTTCTTCTTTGGGGCAGCCCCTCAAACACTGGAAGGCTGCTATCCTGTCCCCCCCGGTGCTTCTTTTCTTTAGACTAGAAAGGACTAGGGGGTGATACGGTAGCCGCTCAACCCAACGTTTTGGCCCCTGGACCTGGGTTCAAGGCTCCCCTAACCGAGCCGGACACCAACTTCTCTGAACAGGGAGAACAACAACAACAAAACACCACCTACCGACGGGGAGACGTCCTCGTCCAACTTTTTGATCTGGTTCATGAACTCCAGATGTTTCTTCTCCTCCTCCAGCTGGGCCACCGACTGCTCGCTCCTCTGCAGCTTCTGCTGGGTGGCGGCCAGCTCGTCCCGCAGCCACTGGTTCTCCTGCACCAGGCGCCGGACCTGAGCCCGCAGTTTCTGCTTCTCCGACTCCACGGCGCTCAGGTGGCTGGACAGGGCGATGATCACCTGGTGATGCCGGGCCGGGGAGACAAAAAAAAAAAAAGCGGGACTTGTCGGCCTTTGATCCAGGATTCCGATCGCAGCTGCCCGACGGCACGCAAGGGGTCAGACCTACCTGGGCCTCGCCGAGGCCCAGCTCGATGGCCTCAAGGGACTTCCTCAGCAGCAGGGCCTTCTCCTGGGCGGCGCTGGCCTCGTGCGGCGGCTCCAGGCGGCTGACGGTGCCCAGCAGCGCGGCCAGGAGGGAGTGGTGCTCGCTGCGCAGCGTCTCCAGGCCTTGCACCACGGCCTTGGTGCCCAGCACGATCTCGTCCTGGCTGAGCTTCTCCAGCTTCTCCTCCCGCGGGTACAACATGGTGGCCATCGCCCGGCCCTGCGGGGGGGGGGAAAGGAGCAGAGCTGGGCAAAAGGTTTGCGTTGTGTGTGTGTGAGAGAGATTCTTTCCTCCTCCCCTCCTTCTTTTCCTTCCTTCCCTCTCTATCCCTTTCTTCCTTAATTCTTTCCTCCCTCCCTCCTTCCTTATTCCTTCCCTCCCTTTCTCCCTTCCTTTATTCTTTCCTTCCTTAGTTCCTCTCTCCCTTCGTTCCTTTCTCCCTTCCTCCTTCTAAAAATCAGAGTCAAAACTTCAGAAATGTCCCCATCGTTAAGATTTGATTGTCGGTAGAGCAGAGGCGATAAGACTGCCCCTCTCTGGAAGGACCCCTTGCAAAGACAGGGGTCCAGCTAGATGACCTCCGAGGCCCCAACTCAGTCACTCAATCACCCTACGTCCAGCCTTTTCAGTCCTTGAACCCTGCGCCGAGGGTTCATCTGACCCACCAACCCGAGGACCGTTTCGGATCCGGCAAGCTCCACAAACAGCCGTGATTTTAATCCACAAACAGTCCCTCCTTTTAATTCACAAAGTGTCCATAACTTTAATTCCCAAACAGCCGTGAATTTTAATTTCTCATCTTTCCCCCTGCCAGTCAGAAAGGATAATCCAAATCCGTCACGGACACGCCGTCCCAAGCTCCCGCCCTCAAAAGCAAGCAGCCTGCTTTGCCAGCAAACCCAACTGCTCCCGGTTCCCATAACCCAGCCACGACCCGGGTCAATCCTTGATTCCAAGCCGAGTCCCGATCTCTATAGTCTGGGCTACTTTTAGATCACAACCTAGGAAGGGGATAATTCTCCACCTGTCTCCCTCCCCCCACCTCCAGCTTTATCTGGAATTACGGCTAGGACTGGCCGGGAATGTTGCTTCTCATGTGCCCCCCAACCCCCCCCTTTTTCCCCCTCTCCTGTCCAGCTTTTAATGCAATTCTTGGTGTGTCCAGGAGGGGGCCGATTCCAGTCCCGGACATTACCGACGCAATGCGGCGTTGAGTGAGTCCTTTTGGCCAACTCTTCTTCACCTCCCCCCCCCCCTCCAGCATCTCATGTCCTTTCTGCAAAGACTCTCATTTCTCCAAGCCTCTTCCCCAAAATTTGAACAGCCTTGCAAGGAGCAGCCAACTAAATCAAACTGTGCTTCACGTAGCATCTTTCCCCCCGCCCCCCCCCCGGGCTTCCCTTTTTCATTTTTCTTTTTTTGGGGGCAAAATCTAAAAAAAAATGAAAATAAAAATGCAACAGCTGGAAAAGGAGACCCTCCGTGTTTTTTCCCCACCCACCCCCTCCCCAAACTCTGCAGGGAGGATTGTTGGGAGCCCAACTTCCAAGTTAAAAAAAAAAAAAAAAAAGATTCGCCGAGTTTGTCTTTCACCTGCAAGGTTAAAAGGAATGGGATTTCTTTGGCCGGCTGTTTTTCTGCCCGAGAAATTTCATTTCGCTCCACCGGCTGGATGACTGCCTGTCATCATCAGGAAAATCGAGTTTTGTTTTTGTTTTTCTTTCTGACAAAGCTTGCAGGAAGGAGGAAGAAGCAAAGTGATCCTCAAATGCAACAGCCGAGAATTTCCAAAAATAGGCCACACCATCATGTCACGCGGGTGGAGGCAATGTTAATCCAGGTGTGGTCCTTTTGGTCAATAAACCAGAATTAATCCGACCGGTTGAGAGGGCCTAATGAACCCAGATGGCACTTGGTTTGATTTGTGCATTTTCCAGCTCTTTGGCAGAAAGTAATTGGAAACACACCCACCGAAAAATCTAATCAGCGGGGCAAGGGAGATATTTATCATCCCAGAATATCTAGGAAAATAAAAATCAGCTTCATGGGTGATTCAGCTTAAAATTTGTAAGATTTTTTTCCAAGGGGTGGGAGGGGAAATGTTCCTTTTTTTAAAAAATTATTATTATTAGCTTCTTCCTCTTTTTAACAGCTTTCCTGGTGTTTTTTTAATAGCAAAAGTTAAAGCAAGCTCCCTCTGTTGGTGTTGGGGATCTCAGTTCCCATAAGGCTTTGCCGCAGGGCCGGTGGCTGGGGACGATGGGCCCACGGAGAGCCCGAAGTTCCTAATTTTAATTCGGCACGGGAAGAAAGGACTCTGAATCTACTTTTATCCCTTTCCACAATCTATCAGATCCGGAGGGGAAGATTTGTGCAACCTTTGCCCAGGGCCTCATAAAACTCCTATTTTATTTGGGGGGGGGCAATCTTTGCTTTTTGCCTCCATCCCCTTTGCTTTTTCTTACGCTCAGTGGCCCCCTCCGCCAATTCACCCCCCCCCCAAAGCAGGCTACATGTGGGACAAATGCAGCCGAGATGGAAAGCATGCTGTGCAAAGTCAGGAAACTGAGTTTGTGGAGCAAACCCCGGCTTGTTTAGTTGTAGGGAAAGGAATTTTTTTTGGGGGGGGGAGTGGGACCCGAGGAAAAGATAAAGATAAAGCGATAAAGTCCTCCTATTGTAATATATATTGTATAGGCCTTGCTTGACCCTCAAAGCATTGCTAAAATTGTAAAAGGATGGATGGATGGATAGATAGACAAAGATATAGAGAGATAGATAGAGGTATAGATAGATAGTTATAGAGATAGAGTTATATAGAGATAAGAGATAAGGAGATAGATAGATAAGATAGATAGATAGGACAAACAGATATAGATAGATGGATAAACAGAATAAATAGATATAGAGATAAAGCTATAGATATATAGAGATAAAGATAGATATAGAGATATGCAGAGATAGATAGATAGATAGATAGATAGATAGATAGATAGATAGATAGATAGATAGATAGATAGATAGATGGATGGATAGAGGCCCTTTGCATTTGGGGGTTACATCTGGGTAGCTTCCCCTTTTTGGGGGGTGGGATCACCCCTCCAGGACTAAGGCTGCCCCCTTTTTCAAGACATAGGACCCTGAGTTTCCCAGGCTTTCGGCTGAAGGACTAGGTGACCTCTAGGCTCACTTTCAGGGATTTAAGACCCGCCCAAGAAAATCCCCCAGGACCCCATTCCTTTCTGGGAAGACTCCCCCTCCCCACCCAGCTTCATCGGTATGTGTGGGGGGGTGAAATTCCTTGTCATTTTCTTTGAGTCAGGGTCTCTCCCCTCCCCATTTTATCCACATCTTGGAACTAACTAGCTGGGCTTTTGGGGGGCTGGTCTCCCTCCCTTACCCCTCTCGCCCCTCCCATTCCAGGTGACCCTGGATGGTGGAGCCCCCCCATCCTCTGCCCCACAGGAGAGGGGCTAAGAAGGGGGGGCTGTCAAGAGCTACCTACCCCCCCCCTTATCTGGGCTTCTCTGAAGGGGGAGATACCCTTGCCAAGCACCCCCCTCCAATTGGGGAGGGGGCTGCCTCCACCCCCTTCCTGAGCCCCACTTCCCTTGGGGAGAGTGAGGGGGCTGGGGAGGGGTCTTTCACCCTCCCACCTAAGCCCCCCACCCCTTTTGGGACACTCACCCACCCCCCACCCCAAAGGAAGACCCCCCCTCTTTTAAGTGGGGGGGGTTCAGCCTGATGGGGGGGCAAGAGAAGCCCTTTCTCAGTATGGGGGGGAGAGAGAGGGGTGGGGGGGAGAGGGAGAAAGAGACCCCCCCCGCCTCGCCCTCCTACCTGCGCGCGCAGCCCTGGCTCGACCGGTGCGGCTCCCAACCGCCGCCGCTCCCTCCAGCCGGCGGCCTGCCTGCCTTCCTTCCTTCCCGGCAGGCCTTGCGGCACCGGCGAGCGGCGCGGCCCCGCCCCCAAACAACCTCTTTAAAGGGGAGGCGGGAAGAGGAGGGAAAAAAAGCGCGTCGGAGGACAAATAACCCCGCAGCCTTGGCTCCGCCTCCTCGGCTCTTCACTCCCGCCCCGCCCGCGCCGCTTCTTAAAGGGGAAGAGATGCTCAAATTGGGCAAAAATAAATAAATGAATAAAAATGGGAGGGGGGGTTGCTGCAGAAGGGGCCACCCACCCCCCAATTGTACCTTGTTCCCCGTTGGGTATTCCCTGGGGAAATATGGGGGCGAGATCGCCACGTCGGAGAAGGCGAGGGGCCCGATGAGGACTAGAATCTTGGCTTTAATTAGGAAAAGGAGAGTGCTCGCGGTCAAAAAAAAATAAAAGTGCCTGATTTGCACCTGGAGGGTGGGTGAGGGGAGGTTGGGTTTTTTTTCCCCCCAAATCTTTCCCCAACCTCTCCCACTCTTCTAAGGTCTGATTTAATTTTAATTCGTTTTTATTGCTTGGCTAGTTCAGGGAGTCAATGTCCCTATGGATCCATTAGGCCAGGGGTAGGCAACCTTGGCTCTTTTATGACTCGTGGACTTCAACTCCCAGAATTCCTGAGCCAGCAACACTGAGGGGAAAGGGACAGGTTTCCAGCTAAGCCATTATTATTATTATCTTTTATTCATTAGACATGAACCTCAGTCAACTGAACATTCAAATTGGCTGGTGCTACCAGCATCCTAGGTGTCAACCAGGTATCTCCTTAAAATGTAAGATGTTCTGAGTAGCAGTTTTTTGTAACATTGCTGGAGTTATTGCAGGAAGCTGCAGTTTCTTGATGTATTTTGCAAAGTTTTTGGACATAGTTCCCAGTGCCCTGATGATGATGATGATTATATCTCAACTGAGTTTTTCTTGCATTCTTCCTCCTTTCTGGATCGTTCACAACCGACCTCAATCAATCCATCCATCAATCACAACCCACCTCAATCAAATTAATCACGAGCCACAATTGATCTATTCAATCCATCACAACCCACCTCTATCCAATCAATCAATAACAGCCCATGTCAATCAATCAATCCATCAATCACAACCCACCTCAATCACGACCCACAATTGATCTATTCAATCCATCACAAGCCACCTCTATCCAATCAATCAATAACAGCCCATGTCAATCAATCCATCAATCCCAACCCACAATTGATCAATTCAATCCCAACCCACCTCTATCCAATCAATCAATCCCATGTCAATCAACCAGTCCAATAAATCGCAACCCCCATCTCAGTCCAAAAAGCCCAACTCAAATCAATCCAATCAATCAGTGTTTGAAGCACTTTTAAGAAAGGAATCCAACTGGAGATGAGTTTTTTTTTTTTTTTTTTTAAAAACACAATTTATTTAATGAAAAAAAGGAAAAAAAAACTCACGAGGAAGTGGTTAAGAGACGACGTGAACCGCAAAGAATAAAATGCATAAAACTCATACGAACCCGGAAAAATCTGAATATGGATCGTTCGGAGGGGGGGAACTGGGGCGATGGGGAGGAAGATTCTTGAGGCTTGCATTCCAAACGAAGGGGGAGAACCAGCAGTTACAAAAAGAAGAAAAAAAGAAAGAAAAATTATATACAAAAACTCATGTTTATGTACAGTAGCCAAGATAACAGACCACGTGGAAAAATTCCGACCATCAAATCAAGGATGTGCAAATTCTACACAGCGTATATGAGAAACACACCCACGGGTTCTTCCATGGAGTCACTGTAACAGTCAAGACTGGGGGGGGGGGCTTGGCGTGGCGGCGAGGAAGCAAAGGGGGGAACATTTTCGTGGTGGGCAACCAGGAGCTAGCCGCACCCCAAAAACAGGGGTCTTTTCGGGGAGGGTCCCCAATTTTTTTTGAGCTTCTTTTGCAGAAAAAGAAAAAAGAGGCCTGGAGCTCCGTCGTGCTCACCTGTAGAACCAGATCCCACCCGTGACCTGCGTTCCAGAGCACAGCAGGAGATCTCCACCTTTCTCATGTTCAGATGGTCTTGAGGATCCAGCTTGGGGGTGATCCATGGCTCAGGAGCATGGGTCTTTGGACTCCATCAGGGTCTTCTTCCCACACTCCCAAACCCTGGGATATTTTGGATCAGGCGAGGGGTCAGACTTGATGACCTCTCTGGTGCCTGCTTTGGAGGCCCTCAGAGACGGGCAGCTTTTGGCAAGGGGGTAGGCTTCTCTTTCCGAAAGGAAGCAGTGAGTCACCCCGGTTTTTCTCTGGAACGGCAGGAATATTCAGAATTGTGCTTAATTATTACGTCCTCCGCTCTGGACGGAGGGGTTGTCACTGTCCCTTGGGTGGCACGGGGGCATCACCCTCTTGGAACTGAAAGTCCACACTGCAGGGATGTTGGGGGAGACAGGTGTGAAAACTCTCCACTCAAGGAGCCAAAATCAGGGAGAGAAAAAAAAAAAAATAATTCAGAGCTATAAGACTTAAACCAGAAAAATGAGATCCTCTCTGAGCTGGCTGACCCCTTCAAGATTGAAAGGGGATCTTGCTAACTGGACTTAAAAGTCTTGTGGCTGGTTGCCTTTTATTCTCAATTATTTTTCCTTTTAATCCGAAACTGAACTCGGGGATTGTCTCGTAAGGGCAGGAACAAAAAATAAGGGGAAGGTGGGAAAGATGGACAACAAACTGCACCCTCCGTTTTGGGGCAAAGCCCACCTGGTATGGGGGGGTTGAAGCGCTCCCCCTAAAGAGGAACAATTTGTTTTATTGCTGATTAAACTGGGATGAAGAGGTCTGAGCTTGCCAAAAGAGGGGGAAAAGGAGGGGGGAGTTAAGATAGCATCTGTTTATCCCCTGGAATTCCAGCTTCTCCTTTTTCCGATCGAGGTCATGAAGACGTCCCACCGGATCGGTTCAGGTTTACCCCAGAGAAGGAGCTCTGCTTTTAAAGTTTGTTGAGTGATCTCTTATTTTTAATTTGCGGGGCTGGTGTGCCACATTCTCGCTTCGAAAATCCGTTCTTCTCCTTTCCAAAATCAAGGACTTCAAACGAAGGAAATCCAGCAGGCTTCGGGACCGCGTGAATCCTGCCCGGAGTTTGTTTGGGGTTTTGTTTTGTTTTTGCAAATCCTCAATTGATGGTGTTTCTTTCATTGGGGGAAAAAAATAATAATTCTCAATTGATGTTTTCTTTTGTTGAAAAAAAAAACGGGAACGAGTGCAGATGCTGGGATGGCTTTCCCAGCGAGACCACGTTTACAACAGTGCAGGAGAAGACGTTAGGTTGGGTTTGGGGGCCTTTGCACTTTGTATTATGGGATGCCCTGGGGACACTCTTAAGAGATGGTGGGCTAGCAGGCTGAGCCAAATAGCGGAAGAATCCTTCTCGTCCCACCTTCCATGGGGAGGCTGATCATCGCCACCACTTTCCGTGGTTGAAGAGTAAAGTTACAACGATGAGGAGGGTTGGACGTGCGGAGCTAGTCCAGGAAGAGGAGGGTTCACACAAGAGGGAATTTTCCTCCTGTTCCCCGTGACCTGGTGGAGTGACAGAGAAGGGTGTCCCCTGCTAACAGCCGGGCTTGAAGCAGCCCCCGGGCAGCTTCGCCACGTTGTGCTTCTAGAAAAGCCAGAACGACGAGACGCAAATTTGCAAAGCACCTCCGGATTGTCGAATGGCTCAGCCGGAGACTGGGACAAGCAGATTTCCACGGACTGCGAGTTGGCTGACAGGCTCTTTCGGAAGACTCTGGCACTGTGCCGGTGCCAAGCCAGCTCAAGGAAGAAGCGGGTGGGGGGGGGACATCCCGGTCCGATGGGGCTGGCCGGGAGACCTGGAGTGATCAGAAGAATCGGTTCTCGACTGGCACGGATGAGAGGCTGGAGACCCACGGCACGATGTGGCGGTATGCGTCGTGAAAGCAGTCAAGGGGGCCAGGTCCTTGGCTGGATGAAACCCCCCTCCCTCTATTGGGGGGTTTGGACCCCCTCCCTAACCCTCCCTCCCACCCTCCCCTCTCCAGCAAAGCCCGATCAAGACACAGGAACGCGACACGGGTGAAGTTGAGCGCAGCGCAGCTCTCGGCTGGCGGATGCTTCGGATGGAAGGGGGTGCCACCATGCCACGGCGGGGCTGGGAGGGCACGGGAAAGCGTCTGGCCGCCCCTCTTTTTTTTTTTTCTTTCTTTCTTCAGGCTGGCTTGGTGCCAAAAAGTCCCACGGGGAAGTGCTTGACGTGGGTGGGCCACTGGGCGGCCAGCTGAAAGAACTTGATGTCGCTCCATTCCACACCATCGATGGAAACTAGGAAAAGGAGGGGGGGATTGGTCAGCAGACCTCTCTGGAACTGAACTCATATGGAGAGGACCAGTTTTGTCGGGGGGGGGGAGTTCTAGTCTCGCCCTAGGCATGAAAGCCGACTTTGGGCCAATCACCAGGAGACAGTGAGTTCTAGTCCCGCCTTAGATAGGAAAGCCGGCTGGGTGACTTTGGACCAATCACCAGGAGATGGTGAGTTCTAGTCCCACCTTAGCCATGAAATCTGGCTGGCCAACTTTGGGCCAATCACCAGGAGACGGTGAGTTCCCCGCCTTAGGTAGGAAAGCCCTGGGTGACTTTGGACCAATCACCAGGAGATGGTGAGTTCTAGTCCCACCTTAGCCATGAAATCTGGCTGGCCAACTTTGGGCCAATCACCAGGAGACGGTGAGTTCCAGTCCCGCCTTAGATAGGAAAGCCAGCTGGGTGACTTTGGACCAATCACCAGGAGATGGTGAGTTCTAGTCCCGCCCTAGACGGGAAAGCTGGCTGGTTGACTTTAGACTAATCACTTGGAGGATGAGGAGGTACGTTCACTACCTTAAGTGCTCCTTGCTCTGCTCGGGGTCTCCTCTCCCCGGAAGTCCTTCTCCAGGGGACTGTCACGAGTCCCACTCTTCCCCCCCCCCCGTGAAAAGCCCCCCCCCCAACCCCAGGCCTTACCTTTTAACATGGTCTGCTGCTGTTTGGCCGAGCAGATGAGCCGGCTGATGCCGTCAATCATTTGACTCTTGGAATCGACCTCCCTCTCTTTGGGTTTCTTGCTCAGGAAAATGGTGGGCACTAGAAGGAGAAAGAGAAGACCCCCCCAGTTGGGGACAACTCAGTCCTGCTGGAAAGCAACGCAGGAGACGGTTCCTTTGGACCAAGCGCCGCAGGGGGCTAGTTCTCCAGGGGGACTAAGCAGCTGCAGCTGGGGAGATCCCGCCCGATCTCTCCGTCCCGCTACTCCCGGCGGGGAGGGAGCTTCCCTTCGCCGTCCCCTACCCTTCTTATTCTTCTCCTTGGTTACCACCGTCATGGCCATGGTCCCCGAGGGCTGGGTCTCCCCGCTGTTGGGCAGCCGCGAGACCTGGACCGAGCGGAAGACGCTCTTCAGGGTGTTTTTGGAGCTGCTGTCCTTCTTCTCCCCGTCCTTCCTCTTCTCCGTGGCCTGAGCCAGCCAGTAATCCACCTGCAGGCCAATCACATCGCTGTAAGGGCTGCTGGGAGACCTGGGATCCAGAAGAAGGAAAAAGAAGGAAGGAAGGAAGAAAGAGCGGGGCCAGTGAGTCGATCCGGCACGGCCAGGAGCCCCCCTAACCATCCCGGAAAAAAAAAACACCCAACAGCAAGCCCACAAGCGGAAGAGAAATGGAGAAGGAAGCCTCAAGCCGGGCGGGCAGTGGGGTGGGGTGGGATGGAAACCTCCAGAAGCCCCAAGGAAGGCCAAGCGTGGGAGTTAGCAACTTGAGAGAGTGACTTCCTGCCGGGAACAGGAAGCGGTTCGCCAAGCGCTTCCCGGGTGTGGCACTGACCTTGGGAGGTGGGGGGATAGGATGCTGCCTAGGGAAGGATCGGATAAGAGGGAGCCTAGCCCACAGCTGTATAACGGGCAGAGAAAGAGATTCACAAAGGAACCGCCGTAACTTCTCAGGCTGGAAAAGAGACAGCGGGAGATTGGTCCGTTCAGAGGTGTTGAGTTTCGCTCAAGGTAGCCTTACAATAAAGTAGAACTAAGCCTGTCTGGTCGGGTTTTGCCCGCCAGTCCACGGTCCAGGGGGCAGGGGACCCCCTGAGTGAGGGGGTTGTTTTAATATCCACCCTAGACTATTGGGAGATCTATGGGGCAGTACAGGAAGGTTGATCCCTGCTCTGCAGCTTTGGGGAGGGGGGAAAATGTCTTTCACAAAGATCCCGGAGAAAAGAACACCACCGCGCCAAAAACCTTTTGTGTCTCCCTACTTACCCCACCACAGCCAAGCCGCTGGTCATTGAGGGGGAGGACGGGGGGGTGGCACAGACGTCCTTGGTTAGGCCCGAGGTTGAAGGCGGAGAGGTGGAGGGGACGGTCAGGCTGATGACGGGCGAATCGTCCCCCTCACCTGCAGAGGAAGGAAGGAAGGGATGAAGATTCTGTCCCAGGGAGGCTGGGGGGGGGGAGGAGGGACAGAATTCCCTGCTATCTGCCCCATCGGTCTTTCTCAGGCCTGTCAGCTTGGAAGGGGTGTGGGCTTCAATTCCCAGAATTCCCCAGCTAGCATGAGCCGTCTTTATATTCCAGAAAGCATAAAATGTTATAAAGGTGTCACGTTTCCCCCATTAGCAAGACGGGGCCGGCTGTTTTCTAGGAAACAATGGACGTCGTCACAAGAAAATGGAGATTGGTGAAGCCAAGGAAGTTTGGATACAAGGGGTGCTTGGGTGAGGCCAGTTTTATAAAAATAATAAAGGTAGGACAAAAACTAAAAGTAATAAAAGAATAGAGAACAGAGAAATGGAATGGAATGGAATAGAATAGAATAGGAATTAGAATAGGAATTAGTATAGAATAGAATAGAATAGAATAGAATAGAATAGAATAGAATAGAATAGAATAGAATAGAATAGAATAGAATAGAATAGAGAAATAAGAACAGAAAGAATAGAATATATAAATGAGAACAGAATATAGAAGTAAGAACAGAATAAAGAAAGAATAGAATAGAATAGAGAAATAAGAACAGAAAAAATAGAATAGAATAGAATAGAATAGAATAAGAACAGAAAGAATAGAGAAATAAGAATAGAATTGAAAAATAAGAACAGAAAGAATAGAATAGAATAGAATGGAGAGGGTAGAGGTGGGGGGAGAGGGGGAGAGGAGAGGAGGGAGAGAAGAGAAGATAAGATTTAAATAAAATACCTGCTGCTGCGGGGGAATCTTCAATAAGTCCCACCTTAACCACCTGGAAGAGGAAGAGAGAAAGCAGAGGTTGTGAATCCTTCCCAAAGCAAAACTCAACCGGTGATGGGCTTGCTGGTGGGAGCAAAACCTCCCTAAGGGAGGACACTTGTACAAAAACGAAAAACAAAAAACCCATCTATACAATTGGGGTATTATGGATGGATGGATGGGAGGAAGGGAGAGAGGAAGGAAGGAAGGAACGCTGGTCTTCTGCAGCTATTAGCCTGGTCCTCCATTGCTCAGACAGACAATTTAGTGCGGTTCTCTTTTATTACTCCAATCTTCTGCTCCCCTATGCAAACTACAAGCTTGAGAAAAGTGCACGTTGGGGAGGGGGGGTATCCGGGACAGCCCCTATTCTTATGGACTTATTAAAATTAAAAATTATTACAAAGCTTCTGGGACTTGAGGGCTGCAGAGCCCTCAGCGCCAGAAATGTTAGATCAATTTTATTTTTATTTTTTTTTGTAATTATATATAGCTCTTTGGTTATTATTCTTACGGCATTGACTGCGGCTGGGGCGTTCGGAAAGAGCTACCTGACCTTGGCTGGACTCACATGCTTTATGTGTTCATCAATCAATAACTATAAATAACAATGAATAAGTGGTGAAGCTGGCGGGAGACGGGGAGTTCTAGTCCCGCCTAAGGCCTGAAAGACGGATGGGTGACCTTGGGCCAATCACTAGGAGACGGTGAGTTCTAGTCCCGCCTAAGGCCCAAAAGCCGGCTGAATCACTCAGCAATGGAACATTTGGAACTCAATTTTGGTCATAAACTGAGGACTTCCTGCAGCCCAGGATCGTAAGATTTCCTTACCCCGATGAAAGGGATGAACTTCTGATAGGAATCTTCATCTTGGCTGCAAACGGAGGAAAAAGACATGATGTTGATGTTGCTTCTCATCTCTTCCCCTGTTTTAGGGGTCCCCAACCCCCCCCCCCGTCCGTGGACCGATAGCATGCCAGCAACCTGTCTGCACAAGCAAGCAAAGCCCCGTCCGCGGGATGCAGGCAGCACACAAAACCATGCACTCTCCGGTCCGTGGAAAAACCTCTGTCTACGGAACCAGTCCCTGGTGTCCCAAAGATTGGAGGCCTCTGCCCTACTTGACGTTTTTCAACCATACACTATTATTATTTGAGATATGTTGGCCATTCAAGGATATATAGTATTTCTTAAATTGGAGGATGGCGATCTCTTGCTATCCATTTTTATATCTTCCCTTGCGCTTGTAGTGCTTTGCCTTTTACGCTCCCCCTGAAAACAGGAAAGGAAAGGAAGATAGACGAAGGAAAGGAAGGAAAAGGAAAGGAAAGGAAGATAGAATAAGGGAAGGGAAGGAAGATAGATGAAGAAAAGGAAAGAAAGATAGAAGAAGGAAAGGAAGATAGATGAAGGAAAGGAAAGAAAGATAGAAGGAAAGGAAAGGAAGATAGACGAAGGGAAGGGAAGGGAAGAAAGAGAGATGAAGGAAAGGAAAGAAAGATAGAAGAAGGAAAGGGAAGGGAAGAGAAGGAAGATAGATGAAGGAAAGGAAAGGAAGATAGAAGAAGGAAAGGAAAGGAAAGGCAAGGAAAGGAAAGGCGTGCCTGGCTGAGGAATTCTGGGAGTTGAAGTCCACAAGTCATAAAAGGGCCAAGTTGGAAGACCCCTGGTCTAGGAGACCACCCTCCTCTTAAGTTTCCAGGAGTTGCAGCGAGAAGCAATCGCAAAGAGCTGCCGGTTCAAAAGCGTGTCATGATCTGATTGACCGACTTGGCAAACCGGTCCTGGTTCATCACACCGGATACCTTTGCTCCCCTTTTTTTATTTATTCCCCTTCTTGAAACCAGCCTCTCGCCAGAACCGTCCTGAAGCTTTGATCGGGAACTTACAATTTGTGTTTGCAGGTCAACATGGCCTCTGCCACAGGCAGCTGGTGAGTGACGTTGGCTCCGTTCACGTACTGGGTGATCCGGCCCACCACATCCAGGGGGTCTGGGGAAAAAGATCGGGGTCAGGCTGATGGAAGAGGAAACCTGGAGCCTCCCAGGTTCCTGCAAAGGTTGATGGGATGGGATGTAGCGAGGGGAGGGATTCTCCAGGAAGGGGGGGGGAACCCCAGAAGAATAAGAGGCAACTCAGCCTGGACTCAGGGAGGCAACCAAATCATTTTGGGGCCTCCTACGCTGAATTTGACTCAGATGTTCCCGGAACAAGAATCCAAGTGGGGTGAGACTGGAGCGAAAGGGACGAAAAAGAGATTTCGGCCAAGAGAAGCTCATTAGAGCATCTTCTTACCTATTGCAGGTGGTTCAGGTTTGCTGAAGAGATCACGCCAAGAGGTGTCTAAAAACATATTGCTGTATCTGCTGTCCACGGAGCCCATGTATTTAGCGACCGGGTGAGATCCTGGTGGAGAAACGCAAGGAGGTTTATCAACCAAAGGGTGGGCAGAGACGGAGAAAAAACGAAAATCGCAAGAGTGTTTCTTGATCGAAAAAAAAAATATATTTCTTGATGGAAGTGGAGAGCTGAAGCAGAATGCCCATTTGGCATTCAGTCCTCGTTTAGCGACCACCTGGTTTGGCAACGATTCGCCGTTACGGCAGGGGATGAAAAAGTCATCTTGGCCACTGACCCTTGCATTTGATAACCTTCGCGGGTCGGTAAAGCAAAGGAAACCGCGACTCGGATTGTAAGTGCAACTGCTTTGCTTAACGGCCAAGCTGTGGTCACTAAATGAGGACTACCTGCAATCGGAGAAAAATCGGGGAAATTTTCCAAGTTGGGGCTGATGGAACCGTCTCCTCTTGTTGACGGTACTTATTTGGGGATAAGCAACAGATCCAAGATCCCAGATCGAATCTTTTTGTCATCACCCTGATCTCCAACCCTGATCTGAGCAGCCGCCGGCCGTGATTCTGTTAGTACCTAGAGGGATGATGAGGAACCTCATGTGGTTCAGCCAATCCGACGTCTTGTTTGCCAGCTGCTTCACGAAAAACCTCAAAATGGCGCTGAGATAGCTTTGGCCTCCGACCGATACCACCTTCACTGGACGGGGCATGGAGGAATTACAATTGCAACTGGACAGAGAGAGAGAGAGAGAAAGGGAAAAAAAGTGTGTGTGTGTGTGTGTGTGTGTGTGTGTGACGAGACTGGGTGCCTGGCTTGGCTTCTGGGGAGCTTAACAAGAGCTGGCAGACTCTTGATTTAAAGACCCTCCTGTAGGGGGGGGAACCCAACGTGACGGGTCTGTGCAAGGGACTGCATCAGTGTGCCTGCCACTTTGAGAGACGCGGTGCTCTTTTTTGCATTTTTAGAGTCACAATGGAGAGGCAGGAACCCCCCCCCCCAATTTGAAATGGGAGAAGCTGGGGGTCCCTGGCGCCCCGTAAGCCACCTCCGGGTTCTTTTCCTTCTTTCACTTATTCAAGGCAGCTAAATAATGATCTGGAAAACAGATTCCGTCAAAGCTTCCAGGTGGGTGTCTTAAGCGGGCGACGGTGGAGTTTATGAGGAATGGCCACTAGAGGGCGCTCCAGAGCTGGAAGAAGGTATCCAAATCTCAAGGTTGATAGATAAGGTAAGGTAAGGTAAGAGATAAGATATAAGATAAGATAAAAGATATAAAATAAGACATAAGATAAAAGATATAAGATAGATATAAGAGATAAGATAAGGTAAGATAAAATTTAAAATATAAGATAAGATATAAAATAAGACATAAGATAAAAGATATAAGATAAATATAAGAGATAAGATAAGATAAGATTTAAGATAAAATATAAGATAAGATAAGGCATAAGATAAAAGATAGATAAGATAAGAAAAGATGATAAGGTAAGGTAAGATAAGATAAGATAAGATAACCTTCATTGTCATTTTTTCTACTGTGGGCACAACAACACACATCAAAAAGGAAATTTAGTTGCCCGCTCTCAAAGTGAAACACATACATGACACACACCTAAACATACTATATACAACATATGGCAGCATCCTAGTGGATCTGCAAACCTGGCATCAAAACAAAACTCGGGGAGTCCTCAAATTACAGAGGTCGGTTTAGCAAATGATCGAAAGGGCTGTTGTGAACTCACTATCTCTGGATTCTGGTGAGGAGCGCAGAGAGGACAGCTTGCACTTCCACCGTGGAGCAGGTACAAACCACGGGCTTCTTCTGATCCTGCAGGAGATCGGCGACGTACTAGAAATAAAAGCAAGGATGCAGTCAGGCCAGGATGGGATGTGGCTTTGGGCTGATTGCACACATGGCCTGTACACAGCAACAGACTTCCAGGTCTTTGTATCTGAGAAGCAGAACTGCGTTTTCCCAAACGTCATGAAATAATAATTTGCCAAACCACGGTCAACATTTGTTGGCTGGAAACTGGGTTGTTGTCAAGAGATACAGGGAGAACCAGCAGCTTACCTGGCCTTGCCAGTCCACGGCATTCACCAGGATCACGTTTTCGGGCAGCGCAGCATCCGATATGAGGATCTGATTCAACTGGTCGTAAACCACCTTTCGAGGAATCTGGTGGAGACAAGCGAGCAGGTTTTGAAGGCAACTCAACTCAATGCAAGGCAAGTTAAGCCATTCAGCTCAACTCAACACAATGAAAGGCAAGGCAACTCAACTCAACTAGTCAACTCAACTCAACACAAAGCAAGTTAAGCCATTCAACTCAACTGAACTCAACTCAACACAATGAAAGGCAAGGCAACTCAACTCGTCAACTCAACTCAATGCAAGTTAAGCCATTCAACTCAACTGAACTCAACTCAACACAATGAAAGGCAAGGCAACTCAACTCAACAAGTCAACTAAACGCAAGGCAAGTTAAGCCAACTCAACTCAACACAATGAAAAGGCAACTTAACTCAACTCAAGCAGTCAACTCTACGCAAGGCAAGTTAAGCCAATTCAACTCAACTCAAGACAACTCAACTCAGCCACTGATCAGATCCCGAAGAACATTTTGTCATTCCAAGATGAAACCAGGGGTATTCAGCCCAGCGAAGCATATTTCCCCCTCCCCATTCATACTCCAACTGAAGATTACATCCCACAATTCAGAAGAGGAAGTTAATTCTGTTCCTACCACCATCATCCTTTCTCCCAAAATCCGCCAAAGGGGGACTAAGCCACAGCAAGGGAGATTGTAGTCGTAACTCACCTGCGTACTGTGACCTAAGTCTGGGGACCTTTCACTGTCAGAACTGTTGGTCCTTTCGCTCAGTGGCTTGGAAAGCTGACGTTCCTTGAGCGGGGTGCTGCGTTTCTGACGAGGGGTGTGCGCGGCGCTGTCCATTTTGCTGTCACCGGGACAAGAAAGATGGTAATTAATAAATTTAATTCTGTAATTAAATTCGTAGTGCTTGGGTATGGTTAGGAGGGCACAGACTTTTCCAGCCTGCCCTATCTATGTTTTCTGGTAAAATACATGGGAAAATCCCATTGGAGGAAAATTCCACTTAGGGTTAGGGTTAGCTCACCAGGAACTCACAGAGCAAAATGGACATTGCCAACAAACTCGGAGTGCTTGGGTATGGTTAGGAGGGCACAGACTTTTCTAGGCTGCCCTATCTATGTTTCCAGGTAAAATACATGGGAAAATCCCATTGGACAAAAATTCCACTTAGGGTTAGGGTTAGGTCACCATGAACTCACAGAGCAAAATGGAGATCGCCAACAAATTCGTAGTGCTTGGGTATGGTTAGGAAGACACAGACTTTTCCAGCCTGCCCTATCTATGTTTTCTGGTAAAATACATGGGAAAATCCCATTGGAGGAAAATTCCACTTAGGGTTAGGGTTAGCTCACCATGAACTCACAGAGAAAAATGGACATCGCCAACAAACTCGGAGTGCTTGGGTATGGTTAGGAGGGCACAGACTTTTCTAGGCTGCCCTATCTATGTTTCCAGGTAAAATACATGGGAAAATCCCATTGGAGAAAAATTCCACTTAGGGTTAGGGTTAGGTCACCATGAACTCACAGAGCAAAATGGAGATCGCCAACAAATTCGTAGTGCTTGGGTATGGTTAGGAAGACACAGACTTTTCCAGCCTGCCCTATCTATGTTTTCTGGTAAAATACATGGGAAAATCCCATTGGAGGAAAATTCCACTTAGGGTTAGGGTTAGCTCACCATGAACTCACAGAGAAAAATGGACATCGCCAACAAACTCGGAGTGCTTGGGTATGGTTAGGAGGGCACAGACTTTTCTAGGCTGCCCTATCTATGTTTCCAGGTAAAATACATGGGAAAATCCCATTGGACAAAAATTCCACTTAGGGTTAGGGTTAGGTCACCATGAACTCACAGAGCAAAATGGAGATCGCCAACAAATTCGTAGTGCTTGGGTATGGTTAGGAAGACACAGACTTTTCCAGCCTGCCCTATCTATGTTTTCTGGTAAAATACATGGGAAAATCCCATTGGAGGAAAATTCCACTTAGGGTTAGGGTTAGCTCACCATGAACTCACAGAGAAAAATGGACATCGCCAACAAACTCGGAGTGCTTGGGTATGGTTAGGAGGGCACCGACTTTTCTAGGCTGCCCTATCTATGTTTCCAGGTAAAATACATGGGAAAATCCCATTGGACAAAAATTCCACTTAGGGTTAGGGTTAGGTCACCATGAACTCACAGAGCAAAATGGAGATCGCCAACAAATTCGTAGTGCTTGGGTATGGTTAGGAGGACACAGACTTTTCCAACCTGCCCTATCTATGTTTTCTGGTAAAATACATGGGAAAATCCCATTGGACAAAAATTCCACTTAGGGTTAGGGTTAGCTCACCAGGAACTCACAGAGCAAAATGGACATCGCCAACAAACTCGGAGTGCTTGGGTATGGTTAGGAGGGCACCGACTTTTCTAGGCTGCCCTATCTATGTTTCCAGATAAAATACATGGGAAAATCCCATTGGAGGAAAGTTCTCCTGTTTGAGCAGGGGGCTGGACTAAAAGATCACCAAGGTCCCTTCCAGATTCTCTTCTCTTCTCTTCTCTTCTTCTATTCCATTCCATCCCATCCCATCCTATCCGCAGCCCTTAGCAATCCAGGACAAAAAAGCTCTTTAAAACCGGGCATGACTCACTTTCTAGCTACCCTGCTTAGCGACGGAAATTTTCATCCCAACGCTGGCGGTAGAGCCGAGGACAACCTGTCGTGCCGCAGATTAAAAATTGGCAAAGGAATCCAATCTGGTGTTTCCTTACCTAGGCGAGGCTATGTTTTGAAGGTCCCCCTTGCTGGTTTTCATCGGCGTCTTGACTTTCTCTGGGATAAGCAAGGTGGTGGATAGGTCCCCGTAAGCCTCCTGCTCGTTCCCCTCCTAGAGAAACGGGGAAAAAGACGCATTCAGGGCTGATTTTTCTCTTCCCCCCCCCCCCAACAAAAGGGAATCTGCTACATCCTAGCACTCACCTGCATGTCTGTTTCATTCACGCTGTCATCGGTTTTGGTCCGATTCGGTTTGAGTTTGTCTCCAGAAGAGGCTTCGATCTGGATTGGCCGTGGAAGGGGGGGGGAAAGGGGGATGGTATGAAAATACAAGCAAACCACATATCCAGAAAAGGGCAATTAATAATAATAATAAAGTTGGAAGGGACCTTGGGGGTCATCTAGTCTGAACCCCTGCTCAGGCAGGAAACCCTATCCCATTTCAGACACATGGCTGTCCAGTCTCTTCTTAAAAACCTCCAGTGTTGCAGCATTCACCTCTTCTGGAGGCAGGTTGTTCCACTGGTTAATTGTTCTCACTGTCAGGAAGTTTCTCCGTAGTTCCGGGTTGCTTCTCTCCTTGCTTAGTTTCCATCCGTTGCTACTGGAATTGGGTATGTCTAGTTTAATGAAGAGAAGGACGAGGGGGGACAGGATAGCAGCCCTCCAGTATCTCAGGGGCTGCCCCAGAGAAGAGGGAGTCAAGCTCTTCTCCAAAGCGCTTGAAGGCAGGACAAGAAGCAACGGATGGAAACTAACCAAAGAGAGAAGTAACTCAGAACTAAGGAGAAACTTCCTGACAGTTAGAACAATTAACCAGTGGAACTCTTTGCCTCCAGAAGCAGTGAATGCTCCAACACTGGAAGTTTTCAAGAAGAGACCGGACAGCCATTTGTCTGAAATGGTATAGGGTTTCCTGCCTGAGCAGGGGGTTGAACTAGATGACCTCCAAGGTCCCTTTCAACTTTATTATTACTATTATAAGTCTCTTTTTCCAGTGTCGCCGTAACTTCGAACCATCAGTAAATATAGTCGTAAGTTGAGGAGTGCCTGTATAATCTTATACTGTGCTGTGTTGTCAGGACAGGAAAATGTATTTCGTTCTCCTGCTGGAATTGTAATTCACTGTCGTTTCTAAAGCTTGGAGGGCTGTTTTTCTGCAATATTTTTTTTTTCTTATGACTTACCGGACTGCTGGCGTCTTTACCAAGACTTCCTTTACTATTGAGGCTTCCGATTTCCGTCTGGGAGCTTGACTGGGACATTCCTTCAAAGAAAGGCCTGGAAAACGACAATGCGGGATCATTATTAGGATTAAATCAATTTATAATAGCTGCCCAGCTGATACACTGGGCGCCTTTGGGAGGTTCCCAACTATTTATGGTTTTCTACCAGCCGTTTTATATTTATTTTACTTGTTCGGTGTTGAAGGCTATATCTCTAAAATTGAAAGGGGCTTCTGGACAAGAATAAATGTTTATAAACGTATTAAAAAGGGAGGAGGGAGAAGTGAACTGGGAAAGGGTACTGGGTGAGGGTCTTGGGTCAGGAATGGAAGGTTTCGGGGTCCTTCAGATTCCTGCCCCTATTCCATGCGAACCCAGATTTGGACCCCAAACTTCACACTGGGAAAATGAAATCCTCATCAATCTCAAGAGATTTTTCCAAGGAAAAGTTTGGAAGGGTTAAAAAAAAAATCTCCCTAGAAATTCTAGAACGGGGGTCTTCCAACTTAGCCCTTTGATGACTTGTGGACTTCAACTCCCAGAATTCCTCCGCCCTGCTCTAGTGTGCATCCTGTTAGTTCCTCTCCGAGTGGGATTCTCTTCATTTCCTGGAATATTTCATGAAACGCTTCCTCCCTTCGCCCCCCCCCCCCGTGATCTAACCAGCTGTCCTTCCCACCCTTACTTGAGTTTCGGTTTTGGGGTGCTCAGGATGCTCTCCGTGTCCTCCATCTCAGGCCCGCTGTCGCTGGGATTGTACATCTCCAGGCTGTCGTAAAGCTCATCCAGGTCTTCCTCGACCTCCCGGATCTGCTCCCGGGAAACGTGCTCTAACCCAAAGCCAACCTGGGGGAGAAGACGCTTCGCAGTCAGGAAGGGGGCCCTCGCTCGCCAAGGAAGCGTTTCCAGGCCTTCGTTCCGGGAGGGATGGGGGGGGGGTCCTGGACTTAGGAAGGAGCAGAATTTCCGATACTAAGCGAGGCCATTGTGGAGCGAGTTGCACCCAATTCTCCTTTTTTTTTGATGTGGTTATTAAGCAAATGATTGCGGGAAAGAAGGAAGGAAGGAAGGAAGGAAGGAAGGAAGGAAGGAAGGAAGGAAGGAAGGAAGGAAGGAAGGAAGGAAGGAAGAAGATTAGAGGGAGGGAGGGAAGGAAAGAAGGAAGGAAGGAGAAAGAGGGAGGGGGAAAGATTAGAGGGAGGGAAGGAAGGAAGATTAGATGGAGGGAAGGAAGGAAGATTAGAGGGAGGGAGGGAAGAAAGGAAGGAAGGAAGATTAGAGGGAGGGAGGGAAGAAAGGAAGGAAGGAAGGAAAATTAGAGGGAGGGAAGGAAGGAAGGAAGGAAGATTAGAGGGAGGGAGGGAGGGAGGGAGGGAGGGAAGGAAGGAAGATTAGAGGGAGAGGAAAGAAAGAAGGAAGATTAGAGGGATGGAGGGAGGAAAGAAGGAGAAAGAGGGAGGGAAGGAGGGAAGGAGGGAAGATTGGAGGGAGGGAGGGAGGGAGGGAAGGAAGGAAGGAAGAAAGGAAGGGTGGAAAATTAGAGGGAGGGAGGGAGGGAAGGAAGGAAGGAGAAAGAGGGAGGGGGAAGATTAAAGGGAGGGAAGGAAGGAAGGAAGGAAGATTAGAGGGAGGGAAGGAAGGAAGGAGAAAGAGGGAGGGAAGATTAGAGGGAGGGAAGGAGAAAGAGGGAGGGAGGGGGGAAAGAGGGGAAGGGAAAGAGAGAAGGAGGGAGCGAAGTCCTTCCCAAGTGGATGAGGAGATATTAAGAACTAAACTTGTCATTTTTTTTTCCTCCCCACCCCCAGGACCGAAAGGCACACAACAGCGTTTCGTACGGATTCTAGAATCCTGAGTTCACTTGCAGCAATGCCGCCCTATAAATATCGCCATGCTTACCTCATCTGAGACTTTGAACCTCTTCAATAAAGCCACAAACTTCTGCTTAATATTTGGCTGCTGTGAAAAAGAGGGAAGGTTTGCTTGTTAGGAAAAAGGGTCAATCCAGTGGCAAAGGTAAGCCAAAGCTTTGCAATGCACACGGCCGATGCTTTTTTCTGCAAAGAGTGAGGCGCGAAGCAGAGGATCCACCAAAGCCAGTGTAATAATTTGTATAGGACGTAGCATTCCTGTCTAGCTGAATTTTTGCTAGAACAGAACAGAGCTGGAAGGCAAATGACTAGCAGTCTGCAATAAATCCTTCCACTCCCCACCCTCCAGTCAGGGCTGAAGAAGCTTCCTGGATGAGAAGGATTTATACTCCTTGCAGACTGCTGGTCATTTGCATCCTTTTAGAGAGTCGTTGAGGCCACCTGGAGGTTTGTCTGTGTCCTCAGGGTCACCTGAGTGGTGCAGATGGGTGTGGAGCCTTCTTGGAACTGCTGAAAGGACTGTGTTCCACACCCATTTGCACCATTCAGGTGATTCTGAGGACACAGACAAACCTCCAGGTGGCCTCAACGATCCTCTAAAAAGGATTCAAATGACCAGTTTTCTGCAAGGAGTATAAATCCTTCCCTTCCCCACCATCCAGTCAGAGCTGAAGAAGCTTCCTGGAGGAGAAGCGAAAGCTCTTCAAAGTAACAACAAGAAAGTCCAGTTGCCTCTTGAAAAAGCACCTTTGAGACACCAGAGCTCGTGATTATTGATGATTAAAAGGACCTATGTAAGTTGGACGTGGGACACCACGCCCAACACCACTCACCCGAGTAATTGCAGAAGTTGAGGTCAATTTCCTTCTGGCCTTCTTCACCTTCCTAAGATCGTCGTCTTCGTAGAACAAATCCTATCGGGGGGGGGGGGGGAAGATGGAGAAGCCGTTGCAGAACTCAAGTAACATCCCGTCCCAGAGTTCCTTAAAACGAGGCAAGCGCTAAAAAGGATGAGATGTCTACAGGTCGTCCTCCAGTTATGACAACTGGGGTTAGAATGTTCATGGCTAAAGCAAGGCGGTTTGGGAAGGGAACCCCTTCTGGTTTTGCGACCTCTTTGGCCACAGCAAATCGCTGCAGCCGTGAAGGGGATCACACGGCCGTTAAGCGAATCAGGCTCCTCCTAATGACTTCGCTTGCAATCGTGTGACTCTGGGACGCTGCCCCCAGCAGGAGCCCCTCGGGACCAATTCCGCGACGAGCCGCGTTTGCCGAAGGGAACCGGTCGAGTCAGAAAGAGCTGAGCAGAATAACAGAGTTGGAAGGGGCCTTTGGAGGTCTTCTAGTCCAACCCCCCGCTCAAGCAGGAGACCCTATTCCACATGGCTGTCCAGTCTCTTCTTGAAAACTTCCAGTGATGGAGAAGGGAGGGAGGGGAAGAAGAAAGAAAGAAAGAAAGAAAGAAAGAAAGAAAGAAAGAAAGAAAGAAAGAAAGAAAGAGAAAGAAAGAGAGAAAAAGAAGAAAGAAAGAAAGAAAGAAAGAAAGGAAAAGAAGAAAGAAAGAAAGAAAGAAAGGAGGGAGGGAGGGAGGGAGGGAGGGAGGGAGGAAGGAAAGAAAGAAAGAAAGAAAAAGAAAGGAGGGAGGGAGGGAGGGAGGGAGGAAGGAAGGAAGGAAAGAAAGAAAGAAAGAAAGAAAGAAAGAAAGAAAGAAAGAAAGAAAGAAAGAAAGAAAGAGTAAGAATAGCATAATAACAGAGTTGGAAGGGACCAATCCCCTGCTTGACCAGGAGACCCTATCCCATTTCAGACCAATGGTTGTCCGCTCTCTTCTTAAAAACCTCCAGTCTTGGAACAGTGCCAGCTTCTGAAGGCCAGCCGTTCCACCATTGATGGTTCTCAATGGTGAGGAAATTCCTCTCAAGTTCTAAATTGTTTCTCTCCTGGCTAGAAGGACGCCCGGCTTACCTGTCCGTGCAATGGATCGTCGCTGCCTTCTTGTTCGGACGAAAAGCTCTCCTCTTCTTCCTCTGAGTAGTTATCGATGTCCGGGGAGCGATCTAGGAAGCAATCCGGATGATCAGCACAACTCTACATCCCAAAACAGGGCGGTCCAGGTTTGGCCCAGGCGGGATGCTAACTCAAAAGGAGACCATGGGGAGGGGTGTGTGTGTGCGACTTCAGGAACGCAGCCAGGCCAAATCAGATTTCATTTCAGATTATTTTTTTTTTAATACTTCAGCGTCCCTGTCTGCGCTCTCCTCAACGCCGAAAGGACCCCAGAGGACTTCATAGCTCAGATCCTGCCTTCTCTCTGATCGTTCTGTCACTCTGCTGGGAAATGAACCCAAATATCGGATTAAATGCAGCCCCGGGCTCTAGATTTTTTTTGCCTCCGTATCCTTAGCAACTCCATCACTGCCTAGGTGGTCATCTGCAAAAAGGGTCCAGGGAAAAATAGACAGGATTTCCCAAGCCAGAGGCTAAATAGAGCCACGTTTGTAAGAATTAAATTAAGATGGTTTTGACAAGCCCCAGCAACCGAGCGGACGCCGGACGCTGTCGGGGTTGGTCTCCTGCAACCACGAAGAAGCAACTCTACAGGCTGTCAAGCAGCAGTGGTGCAACTGTCTTTTGTGGCTCTCCTCAATACATGAATTTTGATCACACGCTCACGGGGGGGCACTGCGACGGTTGTAAGTGTGAGGACTGATCGTAAGGCATGACGTTTGGTGCCGTTGCAGCTTCAGTCGCTAAATGAATGAACGGCTGTCGAGCCGAGGACCGTCCCGCACCTGATAACTTCGACTTGAGTCCTTCGTGGTCAATGGGCTGGCTGGACAGGGAGTAGATTTTGATTTCGGCCACCGGAACGGAGACGTCTTTGACGTTGCTGTGCAGTCCCAGGACCAGGGCCCCCTCGCTCGGATGCTGCATCACCTGCCGAGGAGAAACGGAACGCCAAATTGCCGTGAGAGGGTCCCAAAAGCTCAAAAAATGTCAAGCAAAATGATAGGAGAGAGAGGAGAGGGGGGGAGAGAGAGAAAAGAGAAGAGAGAGGAGAGAGAAGAGAGAGAGAGGAGAGAGGGGGGAGAGAGAAGAGAGAGAGAAAAGAGAAGAGAGAAGAGAGGAGAGAGAAGAGAGTGGAGAGAAAAGAGAGGAGAGAGAAGAGAGTGGAGAGAAAAGAGAGGAGAGAGAAGAGAGAGGAGAGAGAAGAGAGAGGAGAGAGAAGAGAGTGGAGAGAAAAGAGAGGAGAGAGAAAGGAGAGGGGGGAGAGAGAAGAGAGAAAGAGAGGAGAGGGGGAGAGAGAGAGAGAGAGGGACAGAGACAGACAAAGGAAGGAAGGAAGGAAGGAAGGAAGGAAGGAAGGAAGGAAGGAAGGAAAGAAAGAAAGAAAGAAAGAAAGAAAGAAAGAAAGAAAGAAAGAAAGAAAGAAAGAAAGAAAGAAAGAAAGAAAGAAAGAGTCTCGGTGGTCACTTGCCCTCTGGACCTTCCCCTCGGTCTTACCTCAGCCATGTTGATCAGGCCCACAGCCAAGGTTTTGTAGCCGAGGAAAGTCCGGTTCTTGTACCGCTTCCTTCTCTGTAGCATGATCTGCAATTTGTTGGCGTCCCGCTTCAGGAAGTGAGGGTACTGTGGGAAAGAAAGGCAGGGGAAGAAAAGATTAAAAAAAAGAAAAGAAGAGAACAGAACAGAGGATGCTGGAAGAAGAAGAAAACCGTGGAGTCCTTCGTGCTCTCTGAGCTGGGTGGTTTTCTTGCACACATTTCATTTCCCAACTAGGTAACCTCATCAGTGCAAGAAGAGAGTGGAGTTTGCTGCACATATCCTTACTAGCACTGATGATGTTACCTAGTTGGGTCATGAAACGTCTGCAAGAAAACCACCCAGCTCAGAGAGCACCAAGGACCCCACAGTCCTCCTCCTCCCTTCTAGCACTGATGATGTTACCTAGTTGGGTCATGAAACGTCTGCAAGGGAACCAGCCAGCTCAGAGAGCACCAGGGCGCCCTCCTTTCACCTGAGCTATGCGTGTCCTTCTTGATTGGTGCGTTTTAGGCCCCCCGTGTTTTGCAAAACGCCGGAATCCCGCTCAAGCACCCTTACCTGTAAGGAGAAAGTCAACTGAAGTTCCGTTTCGACGAGTCCGCTGACGGGCAGAAGGATCTCGTTGGACCTCAAGATCCGCTTTGAACCCTGCAAGAGGCATGGATGGGTCAGTTGGTCCACTGCTGGGAGAGGCGGAGGGATCCGAGCTGGGATCTCAGCCCACAAAGAGCGGATGGCGGGGAGCGTCATGGCGGACTCGCTACTCAGCCCCGCTTGCAAGCAGACAACTTGCGGGGAGGGAAGGCACGGGAAAGTAAGGGAGGTTTGGGAGGGAAATTTGGGGTGCCTGGAAGCCTGAGACAGACCCGATCCCTTAAGGTCATCGGCTGAGGAAGTCCGAGGTAGACCGATGATTGGCGGACAAATGGACAGTGGCAGGTCCAGGGGGAGAAAAAAGGGGGATTTTTCCTATGCTGTTTTCACGCTAAATAATTCGAACTGGTATATAAGTCTAAGTGCTGTTGCTATTTGCCCTTTCCCTCTTTGCAGAAGATGGGTCTTACAGTTGTAGCCAAAATTGTGGAAATCTTTTGGGAAAAGTGTACAGTAGATATGCCACCTTTGGTTAAGTTTCCACCCAGTTTTCTTCTAATTTCTTTATAACTGTAGCCTTTTTTCACTAAACAATACTATTTTACATCGCTTGCTGGGCGACCAGTCAACTCTTTTGCACCATGGCTTTAATTTTATTAATGTTTTGCAAGCTCGCTAAAAGAACACACACAAAAAAAACCCCAACCAACTTGATGACGATCACACAATACAGGACATCAATAACTGAATCCTACTGTGATCTGATTGGCTCATTGGCTCATGGCCAAAACAAGAGGACACCTGATTGGCTCTCTAAGCACTCATTGGCTCATATCAGATGGAGGAAAGCTACCTGAGATCCACCTAATCAAGTTGTGCTTCCTTTTTCTGGTTATTTGGCTATGTTGCATTACGTTCGTGATTAAATTATCTTTCCACTGACATCTAATTCTATGGTACTGCTCCCCCCCAAAAAAGAGAGGGTGTTATTAGCCATCAAACCTCAAAAATACACTTCCCCCCCAAAGGTTTCCACCATTTGGGCCACTGCTGTAAGTGACACAGAGCAAGTCACTCTTGTGGCTGTGAGAGGCCACGGTGTGGTTGCCACGTCCTCGCTCCTCCGCGTGACCTACCTGCAGCTTGACAGCGATCACCACAGAGCTGAGATCCTTATCCATCTCTTTCAGCATGATGAGTTTCTTCAAGGTCAGACTGAACAGCCTAGAGAGAGAGAGAGAGAGAGAGAGAGAGAGAGAGAAGGGAGGGGAGAGAAAAAAAAATCCATCAAAAATCCAGATAGAAAAATCCCTTGATACTGAATGTCAAAAAAACCCCCCACAAAACTGCTTTATATGACATTTGCCTAGACTAGAGCGGTGATTCTCAACTTTTAAGAGCGGTGGACTACCAGAATTCCCCAGCAGGCTAAGTTCAGCAGGCTAAATTCAGACAGGTGAAATTCAACAAGCTGATAACAGAATAACCAATCTGGAAGGGCCCCTTGAGGTCTTCTAGTCCAACCCCCTGCTCAAGCACAATTCAGATGGGCTAAATTCCTACAAGCTCATAACAGAATAACCAAGCTGGAAGGGACCCTTGAGGTCTTCTAGTCCAACCCCCTGCTCAAGCTAAATTCAGACAAGCTAATCAATTCAACAGGTAGGCCCAGAAGCGCCATTCAACCTGGATGAAAATGGCTTTTTAGCTGCAGGGATGCTAAGGAGCTGCTTCAAAGGGGCTTTGGTAGACCCCTCCCAACGATCAGTGCTTTGCCGTTTCGTTCATCCTATATTCTCCGGATAGAAAATCAATTCTTTGACACGGTCTTCAAAGAAAAGCCAATTCCCGGCCCGAAATAAGACCGTTCCCTAACAAACCGAGATTCTAAAAATAATATCAGCCGTGTAAGAAAGGCCAAGATAATCCGGGAGAAGATCAGTTCCTGCTAAGGGCTGGCATTTGAATTACGAGAACTCCTTTTTTGAATTTAGCTTTGTTTACTGTACCCGATTGGAGAGCTATGGAACAGGCGCCGTTCTGTTTCAAACAATGTACAATATTTATTCTGGATCTGCCCTGCCTGAGGAATTTATTTTATTTTATTTTATTTTTATTTTTTTTTTGAGCCGAAGATGCTATCTGGTTTGGCCGCTTCAAAACCCAGATGGAAAATGAGCAAATGGATTTGCCTGGAGTTAGCTGGCTGGTTTTTTTTGTTGTTGTTTTTTTTAACAAAAGCAACTTTTCTTTCTTTTTGGCTGAAAATTTTCAAGGGAATTTTTTTTTTCTGCCTTGAAGGTCTGAATAGTGATAAGAATCAGGAAACAACCAATAAGCCTTCTGGAATGAATGAAATATGATGATGCCAACAGCTACTTAATCTGAGCACTGGAAAATTCATCTTCATCCAATCCGATTATTTCTATCTAAACCTACCTTCCTTCCTTCCTTCCTTCCTTCCTTCCTTCCTTCCTTCCTTCCTTCCTTCCTTCCTTCCTTCCTTCCTTCCTTCCCTCCCTCCCTCCCTCCTTCCTTTTCTTTCTGTTATTCTGCTATTCTTTCTTTCTTCCTTCCTTTCTTTTCTTTTCTTTCCTTCCTCCCCTTCTTCCTTCCCACTTTTCTTTCTCTTTCTGTTTTTTTATTCTTTCTTTCTCTTTCTTTCTTTCTTTCTTTTCTCTTTCTTTCTCCTTCCTTCCGTCTTTCCTTCCCTCCTTCCTTCCCCCCTTTCTTTCTTTCTTTCTTTCTTTCTTTCTTTCTTTCTTTCTTTCCTTCCTTCCTTTCTTTCCAGAAGGCAACATATAGAGCCTTTAGTACAGCTAGTTTTTCCTTTCATGGTTCATTAAACTAACAGATCAAAACTGATTGTTTCTGATTATTTGAGACAGAGAGAGAGAGAGAGAGAGAGAGAGAGAGGGAGAGAGGGAGGGAGAGAGAGAGAGAGAGAGAGAGAGAGAGAGAGAGAGAGAACTGAGTTTGTCAAACCACAATTTTAGGAAGGGGGGGAAAAAGGCACTTCTTAAGAAGCAATGAACACAAGTTGCAAAAAGTTATTTACCTGGTCCTCTGCTGCTACAAAACACTGACATAAGGCTATCTTTTATTTTAAGCCACAAATAGCTACCACCCGGGGTGGATTGCTTTATTTATCGAATTTCTACATTATCACCTAACCTAAAGGTGGTTTGCAAACAAGATTAAGAAAACAATATAAAAAAGACGTGACTGAAAGCACGCTTAAAAATGAAATTAAAAAAAAAAAGCAGGTTAAAATTTGCAACTTCAAATGGTTTTTTTTCCCCTCCTCCAGTCTGTTAACGTGGAACCTGCAACGAAGAGCATTTTTTTTTTTTTTGCAAAGACTCGCAAACATGAATGGTCTAGAATGGGGATTCTAAAAAACAGTCTAGTGGTTTTTCGAATTAAAATCAAATTAAAGAATTAAGGAAAGTCAAAACTGTCCATCCCCCCCCCCCCAAGAGTTCCAGTGCCAGGGAAGGAAAAGGCCTCTAATGTCACAGGAAGGCTTGCTCAGCTTCCTGAAACACACACACACACACATGCACAACAACAGTAAGAACAACCACCCAAGGTTGGATTTGCCACCCTCTACTTTTTGCAAAATGCAAAGCTAGACTCCTTGCATCAATTTCTAGAATGCCACCTAAAAAAAAAAAGCATCGAGATTCGCTTTCGTGCTACACACACATGCACACATACACAAACACAAAAGGACAAGGAACTCTCCCCTTCCGTGCCACATTGCAGCTGAGCTAACCAACGACGCTGGAAGATATTCTGTTATTCTGTTCTTGAAGATATTCTGTTGCGCTTATTCCGAGACTCACTTTAATGCCACAAACACAAATACACACATTACACAAACACACAAAGGGACTGGAGAAGGGACCTTCTGTGCAGCTGAGCTAATAGAGGCTTTTAAAGGGTGTCTGAACAGCAAAATGTGACAATGAAGGAAAATGTTGATTGGGAAGGCTGGTTTTTTCCCCCTCCCCTCCACCCTTAATTACACTCTAATTATCTTTTTAACGTCTAAATGCCTTTTTTTTTTTTTTTGCTGGAGTACAGCAAGAGAAATTGCTTCCCCCCCCCCACCTTTTAAAAAAGGGAGCCATTTTAACAGCTGCATTTTATTCCAGCAGGGTGGTGAGGGGAGAAAACAAAAAGCATAATATCTAATCAAAATTTATTTCTTCTGGGCTTCCAAACAGGCCACCCTGTAGGGAACTGATCTTATCCTTTCAAATGAAGAGGAGAGTGTGTGTGTGTGTGTGTGTGTGTGTGTGTGTGTGTGTGTGTGTGTGTAGAAAGGAGATTACATTTTTCATCTGGTTATTACAAAGTTGCCTATTTAAGACACTACCATTATTTTTTTTAAAAAAATAAACAATATTTGCATGGTTATGAGCCGACAGGGTAACAATTTGCAACCGCTTCCTTCTTCCTTACTGCAATGTTTCTAAAATATTTTAGGTGATTAAAAAAAAAAATGCAGCCACTCGACATCTCACTCGGGGTACAGAAATAACACTGACACTTAGGCAGGAAAAATGAAAGACACAAGTACAGATTGGGCGAGACCTGGCTCAAAAACAGCAACTGTTGAGATAGACCTTGGAGTCCTAGTGGACGATCACTTAACCCTGAGCCAGCATTGTGCAGTAGCAGCCAAAAATGCTAACACAATGCTGGGTTGTATACACAGAGGCGCAGAATCAAGAACACACGAAGTCTTAGTACTGCTTTATAAAGCCCTAGTGCAGTGGTTCTCAACCTGTGGGTCGGGACCCCATTTGGGGTCGAACGACCATTTCACGGGGGTCGCCAAACAACGCAGTCCGCCATTTTTTTCCCCCTTTTCCTTAGCTGTGCTACTCCCTTTTATTCTATTGGCTTTGAAAGCCAATAGAATAGACTCTCTTGAATAGAGTCTAATTCTATTGGCTTTCAAAAGCCAATAGGAATTGTCCAGGCTGTCTCTGCCCTGCTGAGCCCGCCAAAAGTCCCGGTCTGCTGCACCAGTTGAGTAGTCCTCGACTTATGACCGGCTGAGTAGTCCTAAACTTACGACCGGTTGGGGGTCGCGGCATTAAAAAGGTTGAGAACCACTGGACTAGTGAGACCACACCTGGAACACCGCAGCCAATTTTGGTCACCACATCACAAAAAAGAGGTTGAGAGTTTGGAAAAAGATCAGAGAAGAGCAACTAAGATGATCCAAGGCCGGGAGACCAAAACGTACGAAGGACGGCTGTGGGACTTGGGTTTGGCTAGTCTAAAGAAAAGAAGAAATAGAGGAGACAGGATAGCAGTGTCCCAGTATTTAAGGGGCTGCCCCAAAGAAGAGGGAGCCAAATTATTCTCCAAAGCACCCGAAGGCAGGACGAGAAGCAACGGATGAATTAAACGGCCGTACTGGATTCTCATTTCATTTCAAAAATGTATTTTCATCCCAACTTCATTTCAAGTTGCATTTCGTTCCTCTTTTAGCCTAAATTATATTTTAACTCGTTCCATTCTCAAATTGTTTTCGTTGCATTTTTAGTGTAATGTGTGTTTGGAACTCTGAAACCTGGATATGGCCCACGGCCTAATCAATAAAGATGATTCTTATTATTATCTGCTTAACGATGGAGACGCTGGTCCCCATGGCTGTCGTTAAGTACGGCCCGTAAGTCGGTCAACCCACTTCCATATGCTACCAAGGTCACGGCAAGGATCCTTCTTCTCCAAGTTGCACGTCAGGAGACAGCTGCCAATCTATGACAAATCCAATTAGCAGCCTGCCAACCGCCGGGCAAGCTGTCAACCAGGAAATTCCGTAATTCTGAACAGGAGCTTTGTGGCGACTCGAATATTCTGAGGTCAGAAGACAAGGTTGCGGAGTCACACATTCTCCCTTGGCCAGCTTTCCACAAGCAAAGTCAACGGGCAAAGCCGCATTCACACAACCGTATGACTCATTTAACAAATAGGGCAAGAGAAGTCATCAAATGGGGACAAACTCAACCCATTTCTTACTTGGCCCCATGAACTTTGGGCTCCACCGTGGTGGTAAGTTGAGGACTGGTCTGTAATGATGTAAAATCCAGGGCTCTTCAAACTTGGCCCTGGCTGAGGAATTCTGGGAGTTGAAGTCCACAAGTCCTCAAAGGGCCAAGTTTGAAGAGCCCTGGTCCAGACGGAAGATTGGAAGGAGATGGAAGGTTTGGAGGGAAAAAGCCTGGTGTGAAACGTGCCACAACAGACACACTGCATCCAGCTTCCTGTTTGGACACGGGGATGGCACCAGGCCAGCCAGGTATAAATACCTGGCCTAACTGGCAAAATATGCACACACACACACACTGGAGTGTCTTTCCAGGAAGGAATACAAGTGGATTAATTCATAGACAGATGTGCTCTCTGCATCTGAACTCAGCCGGGCAGAAGAGGTTTAAGGACCCCCGACTGTCAATCACTCGTATACCCCAAGCCAGGTTATTTGTTCTTGATGCTCAGAATAATCTCAAGTCACCAGGAGCTCAGCAGCACGGGGGAAAAACAAACCCACCTCGGATCGAGGCGTTGACTCTGCCAGCCAATGGTGTTAAAAAAAAACAAACAGAGGTGGTTAATGAGAAATCAAATGCAAATATTAGACAGGGCGACGGTGAGAGGAAATAAAACTTACACTCTAGGCCCCCAAACGCCTTGCTATGACGCCTCAGCTCTTGAAATAACTTCATTTCCCAAAGCAGCGGCAGGGAAAAACCCCACCTAGCATCACTTTGAATCATGAGTTAGGGCTTAAACAGTCTGGTGAAAGCTGACCAGACTTCAACGTTTGTACGGTGACCCCACCAGCTGCAAGCAGCCAGATGTTTGGGTCACGAAATGTCTGCAAGAAAAGCAGCCAGCTCAGAGAGCACCAAGGACCCCACCGTCCTCCTCCTCCCTTCTAGCACTGATGCTGTTACCTAGTTGGGTCATGAAATGTTTGCAAGAAAAGCAGCCAGCTCAGACAGCACCAAGGACCCCACCGTCCTCCTCTCTCTCTCTCTCTCTCTCTCTCTCTCTCTCTCTCTCTCTCTCTCTCCCTTCTAGCTCTCTCTCTTCTTTCTCCCTCCCTCTCTGTCTCCCTCCCTTCTCTCTCCTCTCTCTCTCTCCCTTCTTTCTCTCTCTCTCCTCTCTCCCTTTCTCTCTCTCTCTCCCCCCTCTCTCTCTCACACACACACATTTACCAGTCTTAGGAAGCGACACCTGAGCAGGTGCCCCAAACATACAGAATGCAGCATAAACAGAGTTGGAAAAGGGACCTCGGAGGTCTTTCGTCCAACTTTCAACAAAACTTTATCCGCGGCTGGAAAGACCGTCTGGAGCACGGTACCTGCTTCCACCTGCCGCGGCCATAATTCCAAAATTCCCATCGCCTCCGCCAAGCGTTACGAGGACATCCAACTGTCTGCTGGAGGGAAGAAGAAGAGCCGTGGAAAAAAGCTCCTTGGGAAAGAAAACTCTTGGGAAAAAACCGAAGCGTTTTCCCGACACCGGAGGCCCAGCCTCTTACAAGAGGATTCCTATGACTAACCAGGGCAGGCTCTGGACGAAACTGTACAGCTCTCTCTCTCTCTCTCTCTCTCTCTCTCTCTCTCTCTCTCTCTCTCTCTCTCACTCACTCACACACACACACACACACTGCTGGCTGGCAAGCAGCCCAATGACTGAGGACTCCAGGAATCTGTAAACTTACCTGTGCTTGCAAACCATCGCTGTAATTGGAGGCGGTTCAAGTATCCCATTTGAATTGGCTCCAACTAGGGAAGGGCAGGGACTTTTCCAAACAGCCAATGCTCAGGGGGTTTGTTGCCTTTTCAAAAAAAAAAAAAAAAAAATGCCTTGCCTAGCAGACCAAAATAGGGATAGCCACAACCACCCCCCAAAAATAATAATAATTGCATGTTAAATTAAATAGCAAATCAATAGGAACCTCCTGCTCCAAACAAATTGAGGTCAATGTTTAAAGGGAAGGGGCAGAGCGGAACACAGATGGTTCCCTGATAAGGCTAATCGTTCCCGATACGGACCTCCGTTATATAGTTGTGGTGAAGGGACTCCTGGAAGCCGGATTTCAGTCCTCTACATTAGGATGGGGACAGGGGGTACGCAAAGAGTACGGTTAGGTAGCAGGAGAGGAGAATGTTTCTAGCTCAGGGGTGAAATGAGGGGTCCTGGGGGGGCTCTCTGAGCTTGGCGGTTTCTTTGCAGACGTCTCGTGACCCAACTAGGGAACGTCATCAGTGCTAGAAGGGAAAGGGGTTTTCTGGGAGGAGGGAGGAGGAGGAGGAGGAGGAGGACTGTGGGGTCCTTGATGCTCTCTGAGCTTGGTGGTTTCCTTGCAGACATTTCATTACCCAACTAGGTAACATCATCAGCCCTAGAAGGGAGTGGTGAGGACTATGGGGTCCTTGGTGCTCTCTGAGCTGGGTGGTTTCCTTGCAGACATTTCATTACCCAACTAGGTAACATCATCAGTCCGAGGAGGAGGAGGAGGAGGAGGAGGACTGTGGGGTCCTTGATGCTCTCTGAGCTTGGTGGTTTCCTTGCAGACGTTTCATTACCCAACTAGGTAACATCATCAGCCCTACAAGGGAGTGGTGAGGACTGTGGGGTCCTTGGTGCTCTCTGAGCTTGGTGGTTTCCTTGCAGACGTTTCACGACCCAACTTTACCCAACTGCCTTAGAGACATCCTAAGAAGGACTGCTCAGCCTTGCAAGAACTCGCAAACATTGCTCCTGCCTTCTCCTCGCCACTTTCAGCTTTGGACTCAAGCTCTGGGAGCCCTGAGGAAAAAGAGTGAGCACCCCTGAAGCCCTCTCGACAGGACCACCCCTTACAAACGCGCATTTATTTCAACAATTATCCCAGACACACATCTCCTAGCAACTTTGGATCACGCTCCTCCTTTCCACTCCAGCTATTGTGTCGCCGGATTAATGCAACCAGCACGCTAAGTCTGCACGCCAAGTCTGAATCGCTTGCAGTTGCAACAAAAGGGCTTTATCCGGGCTCGCCACGCTCTCACCCACAAAAGAACGGCGATGGGCTGCGGTTAGGCGCGCGTGAGACGACGTTCAAGCTGCTTATTGCTTGTTAACGCAATCACAGCTAATCGTTCCCTACGGTTTCATCATTCCAGATAGGTTGAGGCATGTCCCTTGATAATTAAAGAAGGAAAGGCAGGAAGGAACCAAGCAAAAGGGGGAAATATATATATATATATATATATATATATATATATATATATATATATATATATATATATATATATATATATCTGCGTCATGTTTTACTCAGTGGAGGAAAACGCCGTGCAGCTCGTGCTTGACTTTACGGCGGCAGATGGGCCCCAAAATTCCTGTCCTTTTGCTAAGCGGGACGGTTGTTAAATGGGTTTTGCGCCACGGTTGTTATCCCTGCGGTTGTTAAATTCATAACACGTTGTGAAGTGAACCCGGCTTCCCCATTGTCTCTGCTTGTCAGACAGTCACAAAAGGGGATCGCGTGATCCCGGGACACTGCCACCACCGTCGTAAATACGAGTCAGTGGCTGAATGTACAAATTCTGATCCACACGACTGTGGGGATGCTGCGACGGTTGTCGGTGTGAAAAACAGTCCTAAGTCCCTTTTTTCAACGGCGTCATAACTTCGAACAGGCACTAAACAAGCTGTTGTAAGTTAAAGACGGCCTGCAGGTTTAAAAAATGAAACGGAAACCTGATTTTATTTTATTTTTTGCTTCCCTGTCTGCCTTTTTGCTCGCCGCTAATATAGCACAAAACGTTTCGCTAAACTGTGGTTCTGTAAGTCGAGATGCATTAAGGATGGCCGAAGAACCGCGCTATCATTTATTCATGCCCAGATAGTTATTTAAAAACACACACACACACACACACACACACAGCCTATATACAAATGAAAATCTGCGAGGCGCGGAACGTGAGAACCAAAAAAAAAAAAAAAAAAAATTGAACAGGAAATCTACAGAACAGCAGTCAGCAAATTTTAGTTGACGAAGTTGCAGATGAGCAGAAAACCGAATTGTGAATTGGAAGCTGCGGCGGAAAATGGTTAATTGTTCTCACCATCAGGAAATTTCTCCTTAGTTCTGGATTGTTTCTCTCCTTGATGAGTTTCCATCCTTTGCTTCTTGTCCGGCCTTCTGGTGGCTTTGGAGAAGAGGTTGTGATAACAACTACGTAACTAGTAGTTGTTTCCTGCCTGAGCAGCAGGTTGGACTAGATGACCTCCAAGGTCCCTTCCAACTCTATTATTATTATTATAACTATTGTGATGATTTTTTTTGTGATATTATGTAACTATTATATTACAGGTGGTCCTTGATTTACAACAGTTCCTTTAGTGACCGAAGTTACAACGGCATGGAAAAAAGTGGCTTACGACCGTTTTTTCACACTTAACGATTGTCACGTCATCAAAATTCAGACCCTTGGCAACTGACTCAGATTTATGACCGTCACAGTGTCACGCATCCACTTTCGTGAGCTTTTGAAGAGTAAAGTCCACAGGGAAGCCGTTTTACTAATTTAAGAACCTTAACACTTAGCCACCGCGGCGGGAAAAGACGTAAAACGGGGCAAAACCCACTTAACAAACCCCTCACCGAGCACTGTGAATTTTGGCTTCAATTGTCGTCATAAGCTTGAGGACCACCTGTACGAACCTTTGGTGAATGCTACGGAATCAATCGACAATTTAACACGGGCCAATCCGGAAAGGAATTTGCGACGGTCTCGGAACGCCTGGCGGTTTTTTTATGAGTTTCATTTTTTTTTATGACCTTCAACTGTTATAAATCAACTCGGAGTTTGTGGAGCCGGTAATAAACAGGAGCATAAAAATTTGTTATCAAATTAGTTTGTGCTTTTTTTCAGGGACGCTTCCCTAGGGGTGGGAAGATAAGAGCTTTTAATTCCTGAGATCAAAGTACTTCCGACATACAATTAAAGAGTTGTGAGTAGCCCTTCAGGTATGGCTTTTCGTGGGAACCATAGACTGGAAGCACGTGCCTCTTTTATTGTCACCCAGCAGCACAACGACAAACAGAAGCCAGCTGGTTAAGACGGTGTCGCCAGATCCCTTGTTGAGCGACTCAACGTGGTTCCAGGGAAGAGTAATTTTTTAAAATTTCTTTTAAGATTAAAAAAACACCGTGGCTGCCTCCTTCCTGCTCACCATCTCCAGGTAGTCAGTTGCCAAAAGTGTCTGAATTCAGATCATGGGACCACGGGGGAGGCTGCCATGGTCGCGAGTTCGAAAAACGGTCGCAAGTCGCTGTTTTCGGTGCCGTTGTAACTTTGAGCAGTCCCTGAGCAAACTGTCGTACGTTGAGGACTAGGTGCAAAATCTTGAGCTTGAGGCCTCGAATCCAAAGGCCCTCCTTTCAATTCATTATCCTGATTTTTGTTGTTGTTTTTTTTTTTTTAAAAAGATCACTTAATGTTAGCTAGCCAGCTAAAATGGCCAGTTTGCTTGCCAATTGCCAATTGTGCTGTTGTTTGATTTTTTTTTTCCCCTTCTTTTTTCCCCTCTCCTGTCACTCACGGAAACCTTCAGGATAAGCACAATGTGCTGCTAATCACAACATTTGCTAATATTCCTGCAAGTGACACAAGGGAAGGAATCCGGGCAGATGTCTCCATCTGAGCCATCCCCCTCGTTTGCTGCAAAGCGTTGCCGTTTTTTCCCCCCCTCTCCCCTACGCAACTCACACGAACACGGAAGGGTGTCACGAAGGGTGTCACGGGACACACAACCCCTACTGACATCACAAACAAGCCGGAAATGGCTCTATTACGGGAAACAATTCAAGCACGGTTCTCTTATGACAGTGGTGGTGAACCTATGGCACGGGTGCCAGAAGCGGCACTCAGAGCCCTCTCTGTGGGCACGTGCGTGCGCCATCGCCCCAGTCCTAGGCCTTCAGCTGGGTTGCCGATTCTAGTCACGTAACTCCGGAGATGGTACAAAGGTTGTAAGGGCGAGGACCAGCCCTGAGTTATTATTTTTTTTTTCAACTTCAAAGGGTTGTTAAACAAAGGAGTGGCCAGTCGAGAAGTAGCTATGATCCGTTCCAAATTGCCAAATTTAAAATTCAAAACTCAGCTGCAAGTAGAGGACCAGTTCCTAAGGGGCAGGCAGCGGGGTTTTCTTCTCCAGAGAGTTGCCCGATCCTGCCTGACCTCCGGCTTCCGAAACTGTCTGGCCAAACCAAATTGTTTAAGCCGTTTTAATTAAAAACCCGGAGGCTCCAGGGCAGAGGCAATGGGGCTAAAGCTTTAAAGGATTTATTGTAGGTGGCAAAAAGGCGTTTATTTTTAACGGCCGGCATGAAAAAACAACAGATGGAGCTGAGAATTAAAGGATGGAATGGGGCGGGGGGGGGGGTTGGAGGGAGGGAGCTATTTTAGCTATGCATTCTTTTTTTGGAGAAGGGAAAGGAAAGTGTTCAAGACTTGGAAATTATTTTCGCCGGTTAGGCTGCACGCATCTCCCAAAAGAAAGGAAAAAAAAAAAAAAAGATAGGGAATTGGACAAAAAGGGGCCGAGCAGTGCTGGAGCAAGCGTCCCATCGGTGGCCTTTTCCTTATGTTCCCAGCGGAAATCTCATTTTGGTTCACGGCAGGGTGTCCCACAAAGAGGAGGACCGCCCCCCCCCCTCTCCAGATGGGACTTCTTCCTGAGACACAACCTGGCTAGCAGATGCTAAGAAAAGTCTAAATTTGGAAAAGGAATGGTGAGAAAATTTGTCTGAAGCTGGAAAGGCCTGATAATGAGGATATTTTTTTTCCCCTTTTTCCTGCAAAATTGTTTCACTGGGAAAGGCTTCCTAGAAGGCCCATTTAAACAGAATTCCTTTGCAAATGCACCGACGGTTAGTGAGCTCACCATCCGACGCGGATTCAACCGAGTGACGATCCTACTGTTATTACAAAGATAAAGCTTTCTGCTGTCCAGTCATGTCTGACTCTAGGGTACGGTGCTATTTCCATTTTTGGGCTCTGGTGCAGGGGTCTTCCAGCTGGGCCCTTTGATGACTTTTGCCTGGCTGAGGAATTCTGGGAGTTGAAGTCCACCAGTCATCAAAGGGCCCAGTTGGAAGACCCCTTGCCCTACTCAAAAGTGTTCGGAAGATAACTAAGAACTGTTGCTTTACATCCCACTCAAAAAAAAAAAAAACATGTTTAATTCTCCCAAGTAAACATGGCACTAATGTGGCTTTGATCACGCTCTTAAAACCAATATTTTCTGTTCAACGGAAGATAGAGTCTCACCCACCCCGTTTATATAAACCATCTCATAATAAGGATCATTTTGACTGCAGAAATCACGTTCCTGTTTTTCACCCGGGATGCACCCATTCTCCATACAAAAAAAATTGAAATAATCCACTGATCATTTGATCTTTTCAAAAGTCATGCTAGCAACAGCCAAGGGCATCTTAAGAAACAGCCCCCCCCCCATGCTACTCAAGGCAGCTTGTCAATTTAAAAGCTTGGCAGAAACGGTAAAGATATATATTTTTTATTAAAATAAACTGCAAATACAGGATTCTCGCCCCCCCCATCTAATTGTACAAGAAGGAAACATGATAGAGTCCTAATGTCCAAGCTCTTGTTTTTTATTTTCCTGAAGGAGGAGGCCCTCCCACTTAAAATGGATTTCGGCTAAAGTCCGGCTAAGATTTAGCTTTCAAAAAGCTATTTGAATTACATTCTGTAGTTAAAAGCTCTCTCCCGGATGGTGCAGGGCGAAGAAACAAGTGCAAAGTCTTGAATTCAAACTGAGTGAACATTTCAGTCCCCCGCAAAAAAAATCAAAAGTAAAATTAGCTTTTTCACTAGTGAAACTGATCTTCAGAAGCGGGAAAAAAAAGAAAAGAAAGAAAGAAAGCCTTATCTAATAAACAGCCCCAGACCTATGCCACTCAGGAGAAACAAGTGAGGACCTGAAAACACTGATAACACAACACAACAAAACACACTAGGGATATTAGAAAGCCACTGGGAGGCGTGCTTGTTAGCAGGAAAATATTGATTTGATAAGACGAGGGGGGTCTGGCTTAAGGGTTAAAACAGCTCTTTTCCAACTCCCTCTCTCAACAAATGGGAAAAAATTCAGGGAAATATTTATACTTTCACGGAAAGGAGAGGAAAACATCCTCCTTGCAAGAGGACAGGAAAGGCGATGCTACTTTTGCATTGATCAAAACACAGGTGGCCCGTGACATACGACCAGAATGGGCCCAGAATATCTGCTGCTAAACAGTGGTTAATATTTATATATGTTACTTACATGTAAGGGTGTGGGTCTATACATAGGTTGTATGCAGCATGCTTAAATATGTGTTATGTATGTGTACACTCTGAGAGCAAGCAGCTAAATTTCATTTTTAAGGGGTGCCATTGTGCCCACAGTAAAAAATGACAATAAAGGCTATCTATCTATCTACCTCCCTTATCTTTAACTTCTGTCTGTTTGTCTGTCTCTCTCTCTATCTCCATCATCTTTAAATTCTGTCTGTGTCTGTCTGTCTGTCTGTCTGTCTGTCTTTCTAGCTAGCTAGCTCCCTCCATCATCCTTAGCTTCGGTCTTTCTTGCTATCTGTCTGTCTGTCTGTCTGTCTCTCTCTATCTATCATCTTTAGCTTCTGTCTATCTCTGTCTATCAATCTTCCTTCCATCCATCCATCCATCCATCCATCCATCCATCCATCCATCCATCTATCTAAACAAGGCAATTGTTAAGTCAGTTGAGCCTGATCTTACGACCCTTTTTGTTAAGCAAATCACTGCAGCTCTTAAGTGAATCACCTGGTCAGTAAGCAAATCTGGCTTCACCCCCCCCCCCCACTTTGCTTTTTGGAAGCCAGCGGGAAGGCCCCAGGATGTAAATAAATACATGCCGGTTGCTAGGCACCCACATTTTGACCAAATGCTTGTGAGGATGCTGAGATGGTCCTAAGTGCCATGACCAGTCCCCAAGTCATCTTTTTTCCAGTGCTTATATAACTACCTCTGTATCCAGCTATCCAAAACTGGGCTGGGTGATACCTGGAGACAGGTTTGCTTAGGTAAAATAAGATTTATGAAGAGTTTTAACGAAACGCTGGTCTCAGAAGTCTCTTTTATTTGGAAACGACTTTGTCTCATCTTGCCCAAACAAACCTGAATCAGCTCCTCCTTGAAGAAAAGCAGATCTAGTCAGCCCTCCCAAGAATTTACAATAAAAAACTGATTAAAAATGCCATCCTCTAAGTGTGCCGGCACTTGCAAAAGCACCTTTCTCTTTTCAGATAACGTGCCAGTTAAAAAGGGCATCCTTCTACTGTAGCAAATTTCTGATTTTTGCACAAAAGGTCAGGAAAATTTATTTGGAGCAAGCAGACCAGCTGGATAAAGTAGCTCGCCAACTGCCTATGTTGGTCAGAAGGAGGTTTAAGCAAGAGAGGAACATCTCAGTAGCCTATTGGCACAAAGGACCTTCAATTTGAAGAAGTGGTCGTAATCACTTTGCACGCGGGGGAGTATATAGTAACTTCAGCGCATTATCTGAGATGTAAATGCACCAACCTGCAACTCAGATCATATTTTGACAAGGAGGAAGATTCTCCAGGAACCCCGGTTGGCCTCGCACTAAGCACAGGGAGACCGCCTATTGGATGTAAGACTTCAGACAGTCCTCACTTTATGACTTACTGCTAAGCAAGGCAGTTCCTAAATGAACTGTGTCCAATTTTACCACCTTTTTTTTTTTCCCCAGCCAGGGTTGAGCAAATACACTGCAGTTGTTAAATGAATCGCAAGCTTGTTAAGCGAATCCGGCTGGGAAAAATGGGGACCGCCCTGGGACACGGCAACGGTTGTAAATATACGTCAGATAGCAGGTTGGTCGTAACGGCGAGGACTGCCGTCTGTCCCTTTTTTCAGCGCAGTTGTAACTTCGGGTCCCCAAGACAAATAGTTGTAAGATGAGAGTGACCATCTCCAATGAATTAACAAGCCAGCATTCCTTCCCCCCAATGGCCACAGAAGAGGCAAACCATCCACACAACCACATTGGTAGAAGAAACACATCCAGCCTGAAAAGGGGTCCTGTCCCACCGTGGCTTCCCAAAGGGAGGGAGCCTTCTTATCCCACCCCCCCAACCAAGAACATGTCACCTTCGTTGCTTTCCCCATTTCCTGTGGCTTTGAGAATGGGTCCATATCCCGACAGAGCAAAACTCCATGTCCCATCAACCCCCCCCTTTTCAAATCTTCCTACCCTCCTCATCTCCTCCCCCCAATCTATGGGAAGTCTGCTTCAAAGGCGGGGGGGGGGATAATCAACTGGACAGCTCCCCATCCAACCCCTTTACTTAAAGGAGGAGATGGGGGTCGCCAAGGAAAGAGGAACCAGGACTAGAACTATGAAGGGGGGGGTCTTTTACTATAAAGAAACATACCAGTGAGAGGGGAGGGGGGAGAGGGAGGGAGAGGGGAACCCAGGACGAAGAGGGGGGGTTGAGTTGCATCACTGCTTCTTCATCCCAGGGGCTGGGGATGATGGGAAGTAGTCCATCACTCCAGGGGCCTTTGGACGGATGGAGAGGATGGGATGCCCACGGTAGGATTCTTTGGGGGCTAGGGATGATGGGAAGTGGGAAGTCTTTGGGTGGCTGGGGATGGGGGGGGGTGAGCCACCAGCTCAGAGGTCCTTGAGTGGCTGGGGAAGATGGGAGGTGGGCTGCCCTCTTAGGGGGTCTTTGGGTGGGTGGTAGATATTTTTGACATCTGAGGATGATGGGAGGGGGTCCTTGGGCAGGTGGGGATGATGGAAGGTGGGCCCTCACCCCTTGGGCAGCTGGGGATGATGGGAGCGGAGCTGCCACCCCAGGAGTCTTTGGACGGCTGGGGATGAGGGGAGCCCCCAATCCAGAGGTCTTTTAGCAGCTGCGGATGATGGGAAGTGTCCCCCAGGGGCCCCTAGCTGGCTGGGGAGGCAGGTCCAGAAGCTGGGAAGGATGTGGGCCTCCAACCCAGAGGTCTTTGGACAGCTGGGGATGATGGGAGCTGAGCTGCCACCTGGGCGTCTTTGGGCGGCTGGGGATGATGGGAGGGGAGCCCCCACCCCAGAGAACTTTTAACAGCTGGGGATGATGGGAAGTGGGACCCACTCGAGAGGTCTTTTAACAGCTGGGGATGATGGGAGCTGAGCTGCCACCCCGGGAGTCTTTGAGCGGCTGGGGATGATGGGAGGGGAGCCCCCAATCCAGAGGACTTTTAACAGCTGGGGATGATGGGAAGTGACCCCCACCCCAACCCCCGCGCCGCTTACCTGGGCACGCAGCTGGGCGAGCTCCGGTCCACCTCCCAGGTGGCGTAGAGGTTCATCTGCACCGGGCGACCCCCGGCCGCCGAGCCCGACCCCGACGGGGCCTGAGCCAGGGGCGCCCCGCCGCCGCATCCTCCTCCTCCTCCTCCGGGGGCCGAAGCCCCCAGGCCAGCGGCGGGCAGAGCGGCCGACGCCGAGGGCTGCTGCGGCGGAGGCACCGCCGGCGGGGCCAGCAGTTGGGACGTCCCCGCCGCCGCCGCCGTCAGGGCCGGGGATCCCGCGGAGGGCTGCGGCATCGACGGCGGGGCGCCGGGCGCCGGCTGGAGCAGCGAAGGGCCGGCCGCGGAGCCCCGGGGGCCGCCCACGACGGACGACCCTCGCTCCGCCATGGCGCCGCCGAGCGCGCGGAGCTGACCGCCTTCCCTCAGCCGTGCCGCGGCCGGACTGACAGACGGGCGCGCGGACCGCAGAAGGACCCCGCCCCTCCTCGCGCCCGGCGTCGCGTGGCGTGGCGTCGCCCCCGCGTCGGCTCGCGCCGCTTTCCCTCACCGCCCCCCCCGCCTCCTCTCCTGTGCGCGTGCGCGCTCGCTCACTCCCTCCCTCGAGGAGGGGAGGCGGGGGCGGAGCGAGGCAAACTTGAAAGCCGAACGAGAGGAGCAAAGAGGGAATTAAAAAGGGCGGAGCTTCTCTCCTCACCCAATCCCACCCACCCCGCCATGCCCGGCGTTCGATTGGTCCGGCGGGACGCCCGTCACTCCCACTTTCTCTATTCACCATTTTTAAATCCCCGCCCACGAAGGCGTGTCCTCCCGCCTTACCCGCCTTTCCAGCCGAGCCTGTTTTTTGGTTTTGGTTTCCTTGTTCTCTTTTGCGTCCGACCCTGAGGTCCCAAAATACAATAAAATAAAAGAAAGTTACGATTTCTCGGTCGCCGCCGCGGGAGAGGCGATTTCATATCAATTTCATAGATGGATGGATGGATGGAAAGAGAATGGCTAGAAAATAGAAGATAGGTAGATAAATAGATGGATCGATAGATGGAAAATAGGTAGGTAATAGAAGGTAGAAAATAGTAGAAAACAGAAGGTAGGTAATAAAAGAGAAATAGAAAAACGCTAGATAGAAAATAGCAGACACAGATAGATTAAAAAATATGTGGATAGAAAACAAGTGGATGATATATAGAAAATAGAAGCTAGAACGTAGATGGTAGATAAATAGATGGGTAGAAAATAGATGATAGATGGATAGATAGAAATTAGGTAGATAATAGAGGACAGATAAACGTCATGCAGACGTTTCATCACCCAACTAGGTAACATCAGTGCTAGAAAGGAGGAGGACTGTGGGGTCCTTGGTGCTCTCTGAACTTGGTGGCTTTCTTGCAGACCTTTCATGACCCAACTAGGTAATATCATCAGTGCTAGAAGGGAGGAGGAGGAGGAGGAGGAGAAAGATTGGGGTCCTTGGTGCTCTCAGAGCTTGGTGGTTCTCTTGCAGACATTTCATTTACCCAACTAGGTAACCTCATCAGTGCTAGTGTTTCAACCGAGCTACAAATATTCTTTGTTGGTGGAATAATTTAAACTTTGGTGCTGCGAGGAAAGACCCCCTCCCCAGGTTCGGTTCAGCCCACAATGATATTTTAATATTCTTTCTGAAGTTACCCATCCCTGAAAAAAGCTCAAAGAATGACACCCGAGGGTGGAACACAAAAGAGGTTTATTGGATCAGAGGGTTCTTACAACGATGTGTCGGAGCTTCAGAACCGGGAAAAAAGCTGAAAGACATTTTCTTCTCCAACGACTCTTCTTACACATCGTTTTCGTAGTCAGCTGGGTTTTTCCTTTTCAATTTTTTATTGTAGTCGTTTGCCCAGGAATAAATCATGTACCCAATGACAAACTCTTAAAAACACAAAAGAGAAGGAAAGTTTAGACTTGCAGAAAGGACCAAACACAGTTTTTCACCCTTACTTAGGCATAAATTACACTAATCAAAACAATACCAAACCTGAAGCTTTTAATGCACATTATAATATCTGGATTACAGTAATTGCCTTACAGTTGGAAGGCACCCTGGAGGTCATCTAGTCCAGCCCCCTGCCAGGCAGGAAACCCTATACCATTTCAGACAAATGGCTGTCCAGTCTCTTCTTAAAAAGCGTCCCAGCTGTTGTTTTTGCATGCTTGCCTAGCTCAGGTTAATTAATATTTTAATCACGTGTTTATTAATTTAATGGCTTCAGCACTTATTTCCTTGCTCTTTGTTTTTATACGGCTGCAGAGGCCGTTGATGAGAATTGAAAACAGGGCAAATTCTGATTTTGTTGTTGCTCTCGTGCACCACCTAGCGCTTTCCTGAAATAAATACAGGTGGTCCTCAACTTATGACCAGAATGTAGCCCAAAATTGACGTTGCTAACCAAGATGTGAGTTTTGCACCACTGTATGACCTTTCTTGCACAGTTGCTAAGTAAAGCATTGCAGGTGTTAAAGTTAGTCACACAGTTGTTAAATGAATCTGGCTTCCTCACATTTATAACCCTTCATTTAGCGACCGTTCCAAGTTACGACCGTACCGAAAAAAGGGACTTAGGGGCGGTTTTTCACACTTATTACCATCGCGCCCTCTTTACGGCCACAGGATCAAAATTCAGAGGCTGGGCAACCGACTCGTGTTTATGACGATTGCAGCATCCCCTTCTGGCAAGCAAAGTCTATGGGTAAACCAGATTCACTTAACAACGGTGTAAAGGTCGTAAAATGGACCAAAACTCACTTAACGAGCGTCTTGCTTACCAACCGAGGTTTTTGGGCTCCATTGTGACCCTGTATTTGTGGCTCTGGTGTTCCCATTTGATCTACCTTGAAGGGCTGACATGTTGTCCCCACTCTGTCCCCTTTCCTGCACCTTGGAGAGGAAAGGACTAGCGGATCCGTGCCGTCCTTCCAAACATTACAATTCCATGCGCCCAATAAATCTCTCCTCTGAATGGGACCTGCTGCACACCTGGCCCAATAACAGCAGCTGAGAAGGGAAAGCAGGAGAGGAATCTTTCTCCACCTGGTCATGTACCTCTCTTTCCTGTTTCTGTCAGAATCCAATTATATTTCATCTTTAAATTATCAAATATAGAAACTCCCAATTCTGCCTTCTCTGGATTCTGCCATAAGAGGGAGAGAAGGGGGAGAACAAAGGGGCTTTATGGCCCTCACTTCCTTCTTACACTTCAAAGAAAATGCTGAATGTGTGTTTATTGTAACCTCGAAGTGTTAGCATACCAAAGGAGAGTAATTGCCTTTCAGTAGTTATCTGAAGTCTCCATCCAGACGGAAGAAAGAAGAAAGGGGTGGAATTGTGATACTTGAAACTATCACTGGAAGGGGGGTTGATTGGGTGGGACTACTGGGGAACCCCTTAAAACCTTGAATGGGAGAGCTCCCCAAGTCCTGTCTAGCATGCCTGCACCATTTTCTCTTAATAAAGGATTCCTGTTGGAAGAATTATTCCAAGAGTTCTGTCTTCTTAAGATGCAAAGTGGGGTGGGTCCTTACATTAGACAGGACTTGCAAAATTAATCCACCTGGAAGGGAGACCCTTGCCGGGGATTTTGCAAAAAATGTCAGACAATGGAGCAACTCGGAAAGAGAGCCGCTCCGCCTTGCCAGATGTGGGATCCGAGAAGATTCCTCAGGAGAAGAAGCACCCATTGGTGATGGGCGTTGGAAAGATGCAGAAAGGTGACAGACGGACCAAGCAACCACAGGAGATGGAGAAATCCCTGCCAAGTGAAGAGGGAGGAAGCTGGGCACCGTACTCAGACTGGATCCTAGAGAAAGCTATTGACCTGATGAAGAGAACTCTCAGGGAGACTGAGCCCTACGGCCTTCCTGGAGTGGAACCTGCAACCCCAGGGACATCTACTGATCCAGTTGGCAATCTGGACCACTACTCCATTCCAAGACTCCACCGTTGGAAGTGAAATTCAAAGAGCCAACACTTGGGGTTTTTCCTAACCCAAGTCCTTACAAGGAATAAGGATATTCCCAGCGACAAAGCCCGCATCTCGTGCAATCTGCCCTGCCCTGCCTTGCACTCCAATAGAACTCAGTAGGCAGAAGACCATCCCGGAAAGAATGATGAGGCAGCTGGCTGAATATTCGCCATCCAGGAATGTTTAAAGATAAACCTGTGATGCTTGGAACCCACATCGACTTCGGGCAGAGGAAGCAGAGATCGACATATTTGTGAGCTGACACAAACCGGTGAAATCATCGGATACAGCCAAGAAGCAAATGGGGTGTTTCAAGTGCGGAAGAGAAGGGCATCGAGCTGTAGAATGCCGCTGGCCCCCCAGCACAACCCAGACAGATGGTATTCAGCTAAGCCAAAAGAAACAGCCATCAGAAACCCCCACCTCTGCTTCCAGCCGAAGATGACTCTTTCCTCCCGGATGTCTTGGCGGATTCTGCCATAAGAAAGAAAACAAAAATGGCCCTCAAACACTTCAAAGAGCTGACTGACGATCGAAGGTAAGAAGAGTAATGTAGTTATCTGAAGTCTCCATCCAGACGGAACAATTGTGATACTTGAAACTATCACTGGAAGGGGGGTTGATTGACTACTGCCCCTTAAAACCTTGAATGGGAGAGCTTGGACCCCAAGTCCTGTCTAGCATGCCTGCAACCATTTTCTCTTAATAAAGGATTCCTGTTGGAAGAATTATTCCAAGAGTTCTGTCTTCTTAAGATGCAAAGTGGGGTGGGTCTTTACAGTTTCAACTGATCAGTGGATGGATTTCAGAAATCCAAGGGGCTAGTCCTCAAGAGTAAAAACCTTTAGACCAGGGGTCCCCAACCAAACCCCGGTTTGTGGGCCAGTACCGGGCTGCGGCATGCTAGCAACCGGTCCGCACAAACAAGAAAAGCCCCATTTGCGAGATGCAGGCAGCAGACAAAACCACGCGCCTGCCGCCCTCTCTCCACGGAATTGGTCCCTAGTGCCCAAAAGGTTGAGGACCTCTGCTTTAGAAGAACCTGTTTAAAAAAAGAAGTCTCCCCTGCCCTCCTCACTTACGAGGCACCACCCGGAAGATGGAGGAGCTAAATCGCCTCCAGGTGTTTAAGATCCTGTGGGGAATGTTCGGGAACAATTTTTGTTCAAAGGGGGACAGGTAATAGGTGACGATGTGCCTGGTTTTCATCAGGTTGCCGAACTCTTTCCCCATCTTGGCGGATTCTGTGAAAAAAAAAAAAAAGAGGACACGATCGAGGTAAGAAATAAAATATGAAACAGGTTTGTAAAGAGAAGCACACTGTGGCGAGGAGAGCCAATTTGGAAGGATCAAAAGCGGGTGAGGGAGGGGAAAGACTGTGAGTTCAAATCCTGCCTTAGCTAACGAAACCCATTTGGCCTGGATTGGGACCGGTCTACAGGAAAAGGGGGAAGGTTAAGGCAAACCACTTCTGAAAATGTTGCCCAGAAAATATCCAGGAGTTGTCACCGGGAATCCAGACTGAATGTGAATGCACTCATACACCTTCTAGTCTAGAGAAAAGAAGGACGGGGGGGGAGGGGCCTTCCAGTATTTGAGGGGCTGCCTATCACAAAGAGAGTCAACTTATTTATCCCTTTTATTATTTTTATTTCTGTGTTCTATTGGCTGTACACATTCTTATCATCATCCATCACCCAGTCAGCCAGATGCTCTATCGAGTCCTTTCTAAGGACATGAGATCAGCAGATATTTATATTATGTTATATTAAATCTTTGATTCACAGTCTGGGACTGGAAAAAACTAAACAGTTCAAGTCCTAATCAAGGACCTAAGAGCTGTTTGAGTATACAGGCAGCCCCGAGTAAGGTGGTTTTTTTTGCAAAATCAGAATATTCAGCTCTAATAAGTTCAAAATTTCCATGGATCTAGGCAGCCCTTTGGCTATTGCTCCAAGGGCTCCTATGACTCCTATGACATTGCTTTCTTCCTCCATAATCACTCAACTTCAATTTGGAAGTCAGCTAGTTCCTTATTTTTTCTAGCTGTTTCTTTTCACATCGTGCATCCTCTGGTATTGCAATATCAGTGAGCCAGACTGAAGAGAAAGATTTATTATTGTTTTTATTATTTTTAATAATAATAATAATAATTATAATAATATTTTTGCAAGTGCATTGAGGGCTTCTGTACCAGAGACAAATTCCTTGCGTCTGCAGCGACGCCATAAAGTCCAAGTATATAAGATTATCTCTGGCAGACTTTGGGCTCAGGCCGGCCTACCTCGCAAGGCTGTTGTGGCGGCCCCCCCCCAAAAAAAAGGACGAGGCTCCTGCAAAAGGAAGATGGACAACTCTACTCAAGACTGCAACATTAAAATTAACCTTAAATTCCCGCCTGGCCGACACGCGAAACTCGTTCCGACAACCCTTCGAAGAAGTCACCCTTTTCTCCTCCAGCCTCGGCCAGCTTCTCCTCCGCTTCCGGGCGAAGCGTCACTTCCGCTTCTAGGCACGAACGCTTTCCAGCGGCGCCCAAAGCAATCATGGCGGCGCCGATGCGTCGCGTGTGGCTCCGGCGCATGCGCGCCGGCGTGTTTTGACGTCCAGCGTGAGAAGATGGCGGCGCTCAGGGCTTTGCGGCGGCTGCGGGCACCTTCAGCACCGTGGCTGCCCGGCAGGGCGCTGGGGGTCACTCCCAGCAGGTAATCCTCGCCTTTTACCCCCAAGATGGAGAGAGAGAGTCCTATATCTGGCAAGAAATGGCTTCCCTTCGCGGGAGAGGATGCCTAGTTGAACCCCCCTGGAGATACGTCAGGTTTCTAGTCCTCATGGAGGTCCCAATTGGACCTGGGAGGGGTTTTCTCCCAGAGCTTGCTAGAAAGGCGCTTAGAAAAGACGGGGAGGGCGTTCTACACGTGTTCAGAGGCACAGGAGCCCGTGACATCACATTTATAGAGTAGTGCTAGATTTTGGAGAACTGTTGTTGGGGGGAGCCCTCAGTGCAAATGAAGCCTCCCTCCCCCGTTTTGGCATAATCCTGGCTGGATGCAAAGGGTGTTTTTGGCACAGGGAAGGGGAGGGAGCTGCGACCCAAAAGGCCCCACTGCTTAAAAGCAAGGGTGTTCAAACTTGGCAACTTTAAGACTTGCGGATTTCAGCTCCCAGAATTCCTCAGCCAGTGGTGTCTGTGAGGAAGAGGAGGGGCAACAGCTGCACCAAGAAGGGCGAAGTGTTTCAGCCGTTCTCCTTTCTTCCTTTCTTTCAGAGGAAAACAATGGCAACCAGATATCGAATTTATGAAGCAGCTTGAAGGTGCCGTCATGTACCCCAGCAAAGTGACAGAAAAATGGGTCCCTCCGCCATGGAATAGTGAGTGTCTCCATTGCGGTTGTGTCACCATACACACAGCCACTTCTTTAGCGGCTGTGGGTCTTCATTCATGTCCCAACAAACCAGGATGTCATCCAGCTGGCTTTCCTACCTAGAAAGCCAGGACTAGAACTCACAGTCTCCTGGTGATTGGCACAAAGTCATCATCTCTCAAGTAATCTGTGATCTCTTTGCTCTCCCAGACAGGGATCCTATAGTAGGGAGAATGGCCAACATTACTCTCAACTTTGGACCCCAACATCCTGCCGCTCACGGGGTCTTGCGCCTGGTGATGGTGCTGAACGGGGAGAACGTGAGGAAGTGTGACCCCCACATTGGCTTGCTCCACCGGGGGACGGAGAAACTCATAGAATATAAGACCTACCTCCAAGTAAGAAGTGGATAAGGGGGGCACCCTATATATCTTTTCCATTCACGCCACTGGTGTGGTTTTGCAACCGCCCGAGCAATTATCACAAGAGGCTGCACCTCCATTTTAAAACCCAGCATCGGAAGGGACTTTTGAGATCATTTAGTCCAACCCCCTCTTCAGTGCAGGATCCACTATACACAGCAGGGAGATTCAAACCTGGTAGTTTAAAAAAAAAAAATCTCAGAGTCCCTGATGAAGAGGCAAAGCAGTGATAGAAAACTGGCTGGTTTTGACCAACAGCCCTTTGAGGGAGGCCAGACCTCAAACGGAGTCCCAAGTTTGACTGGAACTCAATTTTACTCCTTTTTTTTTTTGGTAAAAAAAATGAACAATAAGTTTTTATTTTATTCAAAACATTACAATACAAACTTCCCACCCACAAAAGGGAGAAAAATACAAAACAAAGCTAGATAAGACTACGGGAGGGGGGGGAATGCATAAAAAATAAAAATAATAAAATACAGGCAAGTTTATGCATTGGAACTCGGTTTTGTGTATTAGAGCTTCCGTCGCAGTCTTGAAAGCTTGACGAAGTCCCATTACTTTTTTTAAAAACACATTATTTTTCTGTCTCAGGCTTTGCCCTATTTTGACCGGCTGGATTATGTCTCCATGATGTGCAACGAGCAGGCGTACTCGCTGGCTGTGGAGAAGCTCCTGAATATCCAACCGCCCATAAGAGCTCAGTGGATACGCGGTGATTTAAATATTTGACATTTATTCTATTTAATATTCCCAGGGGAGGGATGCCAAGGGGAGATCAGAAGACTCTGCAAGCCTGCAGTTGCCATCAAGGCACTGCTGGTTGTCAAAAACCCAAATTTTAATCCTGCAACCGAGAGGATGCTGTGAACGCTCATAAGCCAGAGGACCATTTTTCTCAACGTTTTTGTCAGTTTGAGTGGATGGTCATAAGTTTAGGGTTAATAATAATAATAATAATAATAATTGGGTGCAATCCCAAAACAACTGGAGCACCATTGGCATTGACAAATTCGCTATTAGTCAATTGCAAAAGGCAGCCTTACTAGGAACTGCTTCCATCCTGCGACGATATCTGTAATACCATCAAACATCCACATCTGCCTATCCCAGGTCCTGGGTAAGGACTCGATAGTTAGACAAAATGCCAAATCCAGTCTGAACATCTGGCTGACTGTGCGATGATCCATAATAATAATGTTGGAAGGGACCTTGGAGGTCATCTAGTCCAACCCCCTACTCAGGCAGGAAACCCTATCCCATTTCAGACAAATGGCTGTCTAGTCTCTTCTTAACAACTTCCAGTGTTGGAGCATTCCCCGTTTCTGGAGGCAGGTTGTTCCACTGGTTAATTGTTCTAACTGTCAGGAAGTTTCTACCTATATTTATTATTCCAAGCTTGCAGGGGTGTGCTTATTAGCAGCGAAACCTAGTTTAAAGGTAGCTTCTTAAGAGTCCCTTTCTTGGCTTCTGACCCTGCCTTATTCGGAGGAAGAATTGGTAGGAAATAAATAGCAGCAGCAAAATCCTTAGGCATGGCATAGCACGGTAAGTAGTAATTTTTGAAAAGGAACCCAAGTAAATTGATTAAAGCATAACCAGGTGATAATGCTAAGAGTTTTTTTTTTTAAAGAACCTAACCCTGTTTTTTGCATCTTAGTTCTCTTTGGCGAAATCACACGGCTGCTGAACCACATCATGGCCATCACCACCCATGCGCTGGACGTTGGGGCCATGACCCCCTTCTTCTGGATGTTTGAAGAGAGAGAAAAGGTAAATCCACCCAAGAGACACCCCCCCCTCAAATCTGCTGGGAGCAGTTCCTGAATCTTACTTTACAGGCCTCTGTGAGATCCAGTAGGCTGGATCCGGCCTCCGTTAAGGAAGAAGCCAGGCAGCGCCCAGCAAGGGAGAAGCAACGCAACGGGCTGTCCGCCAGCCCGCTAACCCTACATCTCTCGGCAGATGTTTGAATTCTACGAGCGGGTGTCCGGAGCGCGGATGCACGCTGCTTACATCCGGCCTGGAGGCGTCCATCAGGTAAGAAAGGAACCGGGGAGGTGAAGAACGCAGGGCTGAGTTTGCAAACCACGGCTTGCTGCCTTCGAAGTGTAACTTTGATGATGATGACGACGAGGGTGGTGGTGATCAGGGGTTTTTCCAACTTGGCAGCTTTACAACGGGCTGGGAGTCGAAGCCCACCACTCTTAAAATGGCCAGCAAATGGCTCCCTAACCAAGAGAATGAATTTGGGGTTCATTTGTGGCTGTCCATCAATGATGACCTGTGTTGCTTTCTCTGACCCTTCAGGATATGCCGCTGGGATTGATGGACGACATTTACGAATTTGTGAAGAATTTCTCCGTCCGGGTCGATGAGGTGGAGGAGGTGAGGCTGCTTCGGCAGACCTTAGGGGGGGGGAGATTTTAATAATAATAGTAGTAGTAGTAATTAATAATAATAATAAATAATAAAGTTGGAAGGGATCTTGGAGGCCATCTAGTCCAACCCCCTGCTCAGGCAGGAAACCCTATCCCATTTCAGACAAACGGCTGTCCAGTCTCTTCTTAAGAACTTCCATTTTGGTGGTGAGGGAGGGGGAAGGGGAGGTGAGGAGGAGAAGACCCATTTGATTTTAGGGGACTCAACCCAGGATGTCGTGGGACGCCGTGCCCTTTGAAGACGAAAAGCTGGCTCCCTTTTTCTCACTTTTCTGGCCAAGTTAAGAATCCTCTAACCAGGATTGTCCGTGCAGATGCTGACCAACAACCGGATCTGGAGGAACCGCACCATCAATATTGGGGTGATCTCGGCTGAAGATGCCAACAATTGTGGCTTCAGGTAAGTTTTTCCTTCCTCCTGAGTAGCCTCAGTTTCTCCGGGATGGCCTGCTCACTGAGGCAAAAGTTCCATCTTCGATAGCAGACGGGCACAGATGCTTTAGATACAGGCATCCCTTGACTTACCACACTTCATTTAGTGACAATTCGGATCTACGACAGCATCGAAAGGACTTATGACCGGTTTTCACGTTTAGGAAACATGGTTGTGTGATCAAAATTGGGACACTTGGCAACTGACTGGGACGGTCGCAGCGTCCCGGGTGGGGGTGGGGGGGGTCACGTGGTCTCCTTTAGCGACCTTCCAACAAGCCAAGTTCATGTCTAGTCGTAAGTCGGGGGTGCCTGTATCGTAAGGCTTCCTTAACTGAATCCTGCGAGTCTGAAGCTCCCGCTGTCACTTTTCTTCTGATCCTCTTTCTCCAACTGTTCTACAGCTGAGGGCTCGGCTGTCTCTTATCCCGTCTCTCTTCCTTGTCCTACACATTCCATTGCCAAGTGTCCCTTCATCCCGGGATCTCCTCCCCGGGGTGAAAGGCTGTTGATTGGCTTCTTGTTTCCCCCCTCCCACCAGCGGTGTGATGCTTCGTGGGTCTGGAATCCAGTGGGATCTTCGCAAAACCCAGCCTTACGACGTCTACGACCAGGTGGAGTTCGACGTACCCATTGGATCAAACGGAGACTGTTACGACAGGTGTGGTTCCGGTTTGGGGGGGGGGACACCGCCCCTCCCTCTCCTATCCCAGAGTCTTCCACCATATATGCCTAGTCCTCAACTTACAGAATTCTGGGAGTTGAAGTCCGCAAGTCATAAAAGGGCCACGTTTGAAGACCTCTGTTTTAGAGAGTCGTTGAGGCCACTTAGAGGTTGATGAGTACAGATGAAACTCCAGGTGGCCTCAACGACCCTCCAAAAGGAGGCAAATGACCAGCAGTCTGCAAGGAGTATAAATCCTTCCACTCGCCACCCTCCGGTCAGGGCTGAAGAAGCTTTCTGGATGAGAAGGATTTATGCTCCTTGCAGACCGCTGGTCATTTGCATTCTTTTAGAGAGTCGTTGAAGCCACTTGGAGGTTTGTCCGTGTCCTGAGTGGTGCAAATGGGTGTGGAGCCTTCTTGGAACTGCTGAAAGGACTGTGTTCCACACCCATCTGCACCACTCAAGGGACCCAGAGGACACAGGTAAACCTCCAAGTGGCCTCAACGACCCTCCAAAAGAAGGCAAATGACCAGCAGTCTGCAAGGAGTATAAATCCTTCCCCACCATCCAGTCAGAACCTGAAGAAGCTTCTTGGATGGGGAGCGAAACGTCTTCAAAGGAAAAACAAGGAAGTCCAGTGGCCTGAAGAAAAAAAAAAAAAGCACCTTTGGGACAACCAGGACCTGGAGGACGGGGAATCTTCCGTAGACTTTCCCGAAGTTCTTCCTGTCCCTGGTGGCCCCTCTGAAGCCCTCCCCTGTCTCCCCTCCTCCCCACAGGTACCTTTGCCGCATAGAGGAGATGCGCCAGTCACTGCGCATCATCTTGCAGGCCTTGAACAAGATGCCGGAAGGGGAGATCAAAGTGGACGACGCCAAAGTCTCGCCTCCGAAGAGAGCGGAGATGAAGGTAGGGTTGAGTCTCTTCCCAAAAAAAGACCTCCTTCCTTTCGGGGCTCAGCTGTCTCTTATCTGGGCAACACTTTGTCTGAAATGGGGTAGGGTTTCCTGCCCGAGCAGGGGGTTGGGCTAGAAGACCTCCAAGGTCCCTTTCCAACTCTGTGATTCTGTTATTCTGCTATCCTTTCTTCTTCCCTTCCTTCCTTCCTATCACTGGAGATTTTTAAGAAAAAACAGGACAGCCACTTGTCTGAAACAGTATAGGGTTTCCTGCCTGAGCAGGGGGTTGGACTAGAAGACCTCCAAGATCCCTTCCAACTATTCTCTTCTCTTTTCTTCTAGTCTATTCTATTCTATATTCTATTCTATTGTTCTATTTTAAGTTCTATTCTATTATCTATTCTCTATTCTATTTTACATTCTATTCTCTATTCTATTTTCTCTTCTCTATTCTATTCTATTTCACATTCTATTCTATTCTCTATTCTATTTTATTATTCTATTTTACATTCTATTTCTATTCTCTTCTATTATCTGCCCATTCTCTTAGGAGCATCCCCTTGCCCCAAGGTCTTTCTCGCACCCCATTAAAATCCCTCTCCTGTTAGGCCCCTCTCAGTTTTAATAAACTTTGATCCAGTTGCCAGGGTTTGACCTTTTTAGATACTTTTAGCCTGGATGACTGAATCTTCACGTACACCTTGCTTTTCATTTTGGGGAGAAATCACCCTGCCGTCTGTTTCCAACTCTGACTCTTTGTCTACCCAAAATTTTCATCTTGCTCGGATGAGAAACGAAATGTTTCCGTTTTAATAAACGTCACGGCCCGGTGGCCATGATGTGACCTTTTTTTAAGACACTCCCTTGTTGGACTTAACCATCATTCAACCACGAAGGAGCAGGGCATCCGGAGGTTACCTTAAACCTTTCTTTTCTGTCGTTAGACCTCCATGGAGGCACTCATCCATCATTTCAAACTTTACACCGAGGGCTATCAAGTACCCCCCGGGGCCACTTACACCGCCATTGAGGCTCCAAAGGTAAATACTGAATTTATGTACAACACTTTTGGTAAAAGCCGCGTGAATCCTAGGCACAGACCCCCCCCAAAAAAAGTCTCCCCAATAAGGGGGACGCCCTCCAAGCGAAGATCCAGCCCAGTTTGGACTCGTTTGAAGATTTCAAATAGCACCTTTTATTTCTAAGAATTCCCCGTGCTTTTACCATGTACAGAGGTTTGATAATATAAAAACCACTCTGGCAAGCCAAAAAAACCCCCATTTTACTTCGCTTCTGGTAACATTTTCAATTGGATTCCAGCTTTCTTTCCTTGTTTGAGGATTTCAGTGAAGTTAACATCCTTCATCCCTCGGCTTTCCTTCCTTCTGCTGCAGGGTGAGTTTGGGGTCTACCTGGTCTCTGATGGGAGTAGCCGTCCCTATCGCTGCAAGATCAAAGCGCCCGGCTTTGCACACTTGGTAAGAGAGAAATGTGGAAACATCCCAGTATTTGAGGGGCTGCCACAAAGAAGGTGGGGGGTATCAACCTATTCTGCAAAGCCCCTGAAGGCAGGATGAGAAACAATGGTTGGAAGCTAAACAAGGAGAGTAGCAACCTGGAATTAAGGAGAAGCTTCCTAACAGTAAGGACAATTAGCCAGTGGAACAGCTTGCCACCAGAAGTTGTGGACGCTCCATCACTGGAGGTTTTTAAGAAGAGACTGGAGAGTCACTTGTCTGAGATGGGATAGGTTCTCCTGCTTGAGCAGGGGGCTGGACTGATCCCTTCCAGTTCTATTCTGATTGATTGATTGATTGATTGTCTACGCCTCCCTGAGGTCAAGGTAGAGTGTCTGGCCTCCTCCAAAATCTTCTTTCCTTTTTCCAGGCCGCTTTGGATAAAATGTCCAAGGGTCACATGCTTGCTGATGTGGTGGCCATCATCGGTAAGTCTCGGTGTCTCTCCTCCTGTTTTTGGGGCAAAAGAAATTTAATTCAGTTGATTTGATTTGATGCTGGCCAACTCAGATAGGGCCGGGCAGCTCACAATAGCTGAAAAAGGATATACAGTCCAGTTTCAAAGCAAGCAGCCTCCAGATCAGCCTGGCGCTAACCATAATTTGCTTCGCCAAGGTGGAGTGAGCTGTGGTGAGCTGCTTTCTTAAACCAGGGTTACAAAACCCTGGTGGAGTGTTTCTTGGGCACTTTAAGAGGGGTGGGCTTCAACTCCCAGAATCCCCCAGCCAGCATGCTTTAAGAGGGGTGGACTTCAACTCCCAGAATCCCCTAGCCAGCATGCTTTAAGAGGGGTGGACTTCAACTCCCAGAATCCCCCAGCCAGCATGTTTTAAGAGGGGTGGGCTTCAACTCCCAGAATCCCCTAGCCAGCATGAAGTCATTAAGTCACACTGCGAAATAAGGATGCAAAGAAAGTCACACGGTTCACCCTCTTAATTCCTGTTCTCCCTGTCCATCTGCCGTGCCTGCTGGGGATCGGAACCCCAAACCCTTAGCCACCTCCCAACATCGGAGACATTGTGAAACGTAATTTATTCCTTGTCTTTCCTCCTGCAGGCACCCAGGATATCGTCTTTGGCGAAGTGGACAGATAAATCAGTGTCCAGCCCAGGGGGTAGACGGGATAGGAACCCACCTCTCGCTCTGGACGCCATCTCCCCCCCATACACACACACACACCAGGAATCTTCACTCAGCATCCTACTACTGTTTATTGTGTGCTTGTTTTTGCTGTAATCTGGCTTTGGGACAGGAGGCCAAGGTGAACTAACAGAAGAATAAAACGACCTCACAAATAATAAATGGCCACTGGAGAGCCTGTTCACACGCATTCATTGTCCAATTTCTGCTCCCCCCCCCATATTTTCATACTGGACTCATCCAGAGTCCCCTCGTCTCCATCCCCATGGGTACGTTTCCAAATTTTTCCCAAGAAACCTGGTTTGTGATTTTTCAGTCTCGGGCACGGCTGAATTTTCTTCCCTTAGATCAGGGGTGTCTAATTTTAAGACTTGTGGACTGCAACTCCCAAAATTCCCCAGCCAGCCGTGCTGGCTGGGGAATTCTGGGAGTTGAAGTCCACAAGTCTTAAAAATGGCCGAAGTTGGATACCCCTGCTTTAAATCCTGCCTATTTTTAGCCTCTCAACTCTTCAGATTTCCCCTAATTTTCTGCAGAAGGGAACGTGGATTCATGCTAGGCTCCATCATGGGTCTCCTGGTCGAGCAGGGGGTTGGTCTAGATCACCTCCAAGGTCCCTTCCAACTCTTGTTATTTTCTAATTCCTTCCTTCCTTCCTTCCTTCCTTCCTTCCTTCCTTCCTTCCTTCCTTCCTTCCTTCCTTCCTCACTGGAGGTTTTTAAGAAGAGATTGGGCAGCCATTTGTCTGAAATGGGCACAGGGTCTCCTGCCTGAGTAGGGGGTTGGACTAGTGGACCTCCGAGGTCCCTTCCAACTCTTGTTCATTCCGTTAAGGTCACTCAAGGTCAGACGGATCTGCAGCATCCGGGGATCCGATTCCCAGGCAGAAGCGATCCTCTCCCTAACCCTCTGGATCTATCCGATCAGTCGGATTCCCAGATTATGTTTCTAGTTATTCCCACTTCCTTTGTCCTCCCTTCCTCTGCACAAAAAAAAAAAAAAAAAAAAAATGCTGGTGTCTCCAGCCCGGGTGGAAAAAAAGGAAGCTGAATTATTTCTGCTGATGGGCTGTCCGTCAGCTGAAGAACCGAGAGCGCACCCAGGGCAGGAAGACTTGTGGTCTTGTGGCTGCGCCCGTCGTGTTGAGCTCAGGGTAGTGGAGCTGGAGGCCCCTGATTGAGCGGTGAAACCATTGGAGACCCAACCGGATTTTGCCGACACTCCCGCTGCACCCTTTGCCTTTTGGGGACCCACGTCTCCAAAATGAATTTTTTCGGGGTGGCTGTTCTGGTGCTTCAGGTGGTCAAAGGAGCAGGTAAAGTCCACCGCCATCTCTTCTTCTATCTGGGGTCGGGAAGAAAAACGAATTCAAGGAAGGGGTGGGTTCTTGGGAGGGCATCACAGCCCCTTCATCCATCTCAAAAGCAGTAAACGAGAGCTAAAATGGGATTACGTTGGAAACTTAGGCGTGCTAACCAGCTTTCCCTCCCCCCAAAAAAAGACATGAAAAAAAAAAATGAAGTTCAACCGGTCAACTAGAACTCACCATCTCCTGGTTTTCTAGCTGGCGCCTTAACCCCAGTGCCAAACTGGTCCTGCTAAAAGTTGGGAGAGTTAGTCCCAATTTTTCTTCGTTTGTTTAGAAGCAACGATGGCCGGTTTACGAACGTGAAAGGCCAATTAAAACATTGAAACCACCAATACTCAGAATAACAGTAATAATTTACCGCTCAGATTGGACAACCGTTTGTCTGAAATGGTATAGGGTATCCTACCTGGGCATGGGGTTAGACTAGAAGACCTCCAAGGTCCCTTCCAATTCTGTTATTCTATTCTATTCTAATTAATTTTACTCTGCTCTCTCTATATTATTCAATTCTGTTCTATTCTAATTAATTCTACTCTGCTCTCTCTATATTATTCAATTCTGTTCTATTCTAATTAATTTTACTCTGCTCTCTCTATATTATTCAATTCTGTTCTATTCTATTCTAATTAATTTTACTCTGCTCGCTATATATTATTCTATTCTGTTCTGTTCTAATTAATTTTAGTCTGCTCTCTATATATTATTCAATTATGTTCTATTTTAATTAATTTTAGTCTACTTTGCTCTCTCTATATTATTCTATTCTATTCTGTTATTCTATTCTAATTCTTTTTCTAAAAGATGGAGAAAAAGGGAGCAGGGAGCTCACGGAGGGAGGTGGGGGTCTTGCCTTCAATAAATAAATATTCTTTCTCACTTATTGGTCTTGGAAGAGATCCTTCTTCTCAACAACCCTGCGAGGGAGCTTTCCAGAGACCCTCCCCCCATCTTTTTTTGCCTCTTTATTCTGCTCCGCTTGAGCCCAGAGAGTGTTGTGTTAACGTAGGGCGTCCCTCTCATCTGTGCTTTTAATGAAGTTTGGAGGCAGCGCAGAAAGTGAAAAAAAAATGGATTTATCCAAACAGCTGCGATTTGGTTAATCAGGGATGGACGCTAGGAGGGGAAGGCAAACCTTTTTTAAATCATGATTCATCGTGGAGTGATTCTTGCGCCAACGGAGCAGTTGATTTAGGATAGAAAAGATGAAAAGCTGGGGGTTTTTTTCCCTCAAGACCAGAAGCTGCCTTTGGATTTTCAAAATGATGGCCCAGAGTAACATCTGAATTATATACAGGGCCCGTTTATATAAAGGACAGAGTGAGTTCTAGTTGACAAGTTGGACGTGTTTCCTGCCTTGAGTTATTTGCAAAATTATGAAAGGCGGGATATCAATAAATAAAAATTGAAAAAAAAAATGAAAACTGGAAAACTGAGTTTCTGGCAGCCCACCGCCTGGCTTAAACGAAAAAAAAACTAAACTGCTTCACTCATGCAGCAGATTGAAAACTGTGGGGGGGGGGAAAACAGCTACCCTCATCATTTTTTAAAGGGGAAACGGATTAAAAAGGAAAAAGAAGGGGACTTTTTAAAAAGGAAGTTGAAAGGAAAAGTCTTTCAGTGTTTAGGGGTTACTCCCAGTTGCTTAAAAACGAAGCTGAAATGTATCCTGTAATTAATTTGAAAGGTTGACCCTCCCAAATCATAATTAATCAAAAATACTAGGGCAGCAATTTTCCAAAAAGGAACCCCCCCCCAAAACCTTGCACAAAGATGGGGCAGCAGGAAAGAAAAAAAAGAATTATTTTTTGAGGAGGGGGATATAACTTAAAGAAACACATTTGGATAAAATTACAAGATAGTTCAATTGATTCACAATCAGTAACGATCAGTAATTCGGCTAATTCTTATTAAGCCATTCATTAACAATAGTTCACTTAATAATTAAAGAGCAGTTTAGTTCATTATGAAGGAACAGCTTGCCCGTTAACAGCTTAACGATTAATAATTTATCTGATTGTTATTAATTGACATGTTAAGGGATTGTAAATTGATAATTTGATTATTGGTGGATCATTTCATTGACAGATGATTAATAATTTAACTGAATACTGATTAACACATTAGTTGGATATGATCAATTACTAATTTAATTTTTAATGAAAAGCTTCAAACTAGGGTGTACTGGTTCTCCTGGAGAGCCTCAGGGAAAAACAAACAAACACATTTGTTATATATCCTAAAGTCATAGCTCTGGGCTTTGCCAAACTTTGTGTGTGTGTGTGTGTGTGTGTGTGTGTGTGTGTGTGTGTGTGTGTGTGTGAGAGAGAGAGAGAGAGAGAGAGAGAGAGAGAGAGAGAGAGAGAGACTCAAAATGTCATTTAAGTGGAATTACAAAGTCACGCAGACCTGTGTGGACTGAACACGGATTGAATCTTGATTTTTACGGAGTCTTCCAGGCTTCTGCAATGGATAAATGCTGCAAGATTGTTATTCTCACGGATTGGTCTGGGTCTCTTGGCTTAAAAAAATAAAATAAAATAAAATAAATCTATTTTTACACTTTGCAACATCAGAAATCAACCGAAGGCTCGTGGTTTTGTAGAGTGTTTTGTTGATCGCGGACAGAGGTCAAACACACAGCAACTGGGTTGTTGTCTCATTTTTTGAAGACGCAAGCAAATGTCTTCCCCCAAAATTGCGCCATTACTGGGTTCCCCAAACCAGCCCTTAACAAGAAAAGAGAACCACGTTTTTACAGAAGCTGACCTTTTTCCTGGTTTACGGATGTTTATCTCCCAGAATGGGAACGAAACAAACAGGGGTAAATAGAGGAGTACGTATATTATTATTATTTTTTAAATTGCAATTCTTCCATGGCCTCTTGTGTCCGCAGAAGCTCTACAAGAATCGCAGGTGTGCTATATTTTGGATGGAATTCTGTTCGTCTACGGGATTCTCCTGACTTTTCTCTACTGCCGGCTTAAGGTGAGCATCTGGGGAACCAAAAATTAAATGCCTCAGTCCTGAAGTCCAGACATATCCTTGGAATTTTGTAAGGATTGATCCATCTCTTTAATTCTCCCTTTTTCTTCAGTTCCAGTGCGGGAAGAACACCAAACAAACCGACAAGGAAACGAAGCCAAACCATGTCCCCTCTGCCCTCTACGAGGTACATCCCTAAATTATTTTGCAGGTGGTCCTCAACTTACGACCACAACTGAATTTCGATCATGTGACCGTGGGGACACTATGAAGGTCGTGTGAAAAGCGGTTGTTAAGTGGCTTTTTTCGGTGCCGTTGTAACTTTGAACAGTCCCTAAATGAAGTCGAAGACCGCCTGTAATCCTTTCTCAGGAAACTTGGAACGGTCCCTAAAAGACAAGTCGTAAGTAGAGGACTGCCTGTATGTGTTTGCGGCCCTCTAGTGGCTGTTCTGATCATTGCAGCTGAGAGGCGCAGATGCTGAATTCCGCATTAGATTTGGATGCAAAGCTAAAAGGGAACAATCCGGATTAGGGCAGTGGCCTCTGTGAGCCCAGTTGCAAGCAAGCATCCTTTATCCTTTGGGGGGTAAGTACCCCTCATCCTCTTAAGTCACCCCATTGTGCTTTCCCTTCTTCCAGGAACTGAAGGATCAGCAATCGCATCCATATGACACCCTTACTACTTTGGGGAAAAACTACGAAGAGCCAGCTCCAGAGAAGACACCCCCAGAAGAATAGATGTTTGTCTTCATATGACTTCTGAATATTCTTTCCTGGCCTCTGATCTTCTTTGATATCGGGAAAGAAGCTGAAAATCAAAAGGACCTTTTTTTTCGTAGCATTTCTTTCCGACTCATCCATCTTCTTCCAGTGTGTTAATTTTCGCCAAGGCTAAGATGGGTTGCATGTGAATTAAACGGAAGCCAGACAAATCCTCCTGATTTTTAAATGCTGTTTTTTGCTAGTCCTCGGCTTAACGACCACAACTGAGTTCATGGCTAAGCCAAAGGGTTGTAAAGGAAGGGAGGTGCCTGGTTTCAAGACCTTTTCGCCACGGTTATTAAACGAATTACTGCAGAGTGGGGTTGGGGTTTTCCCGTTGTGGTATCTGATTGTGCAAGCCGCTCGGAATCGCGGCGTGTAAATTGGGTGGCCACACAAACTGGTTTAATAAATACACGCCTATATAAAGAAATGTTTTGTTGATTTTAAAGAGTCACTGTCAGCTGTGTATAAATTGCTTAAATTTCACAACTCAAGAATTTATATGTCCAAATTAAACATGCCACGTTAGAATCCATTGAACTGGAAGACAAGGAGATTATTGTGACTATTGTGATTTTCTATCCAATATTCTGCTCTTCTTTTTAATTTATTTTTCTTGATGTCTTTATTTGGATTCTTCCTTTATTATTATTAAATTTTTTTGCCCAGTTTTTTTTTTAAATTCTGTCTTTACCCTCAATGGGACATCCTGTGCTTTATGGATGGATCAAAAGATACCTGGTATCTCAAAGCTCTACCAACTGACTTGGCTTTTCAAAGAATTTGACCAGAGTGATTAGATTACCAGAGGAAATGGTTAGAAACGGAAGGAGTCAACTGCACGGGGTTGATGATGGGCTTTCTGTTTTTAGATAAGGTGGTTTCTTGTTTTTTTTACACATTGGTAAGCTGTCTTTGTAGAAGGGCTACCACTCAACTGCCTTGCAAAGGGAACGGTCAGGAAAGAAAAAAAAAACATCTACCTAGCAAAAGAGAAAACCCAGAGACATTAATTCTTCATATGTCTGATACTCTTGGCAAGTAGCAAAGCTAAGACAGAAAACCTTGCGAAAAATAAAATAAATAAAAAAATAGAAGCTGTCGCTTAGAAGAATCCATTGAGTTTGATTGGACTTTAAGGACAGTTTTGGACAAGTGGAACGATGAAAAATGATTCTTGTTTCTTCACGCACACGTGAACGGACCCAAACGAGAGACCACAGCCCGCTGAATTTCTGGCCTTGTCCCAAGCTGTCATTAAACAAGGACAGTGGATTTGGGCATGAAATTCAGGGTTTCATCCCCGAGTTATTTACAAAAAGAATAAAGGCAGCATCTCTCTTTCTATATATCTCTATCTATTTATATCTATCCATCGCTCTCTATCTGCCTATTATCTATCTATCTATCTATCTATCTATCTATCTAATAATATATCTACAATCATCTATCTAATCATACCTAACTTTCTAATCATATCTATCTATCTATCTATCTATCTATCCATCCATCCATCCATCCATCCCTATCTAAATATTTTTTGGCTAATGGGATGGGTGCATATAAATTCAATCTAGCAATATACATTTGATAAATAAAGGCTTATCTAATGTCAGTTTTCTCAGAAAATGGAGATTGTTTTTTTCTTGGAGACTTACGAGAGAAACTCCATTTCTGTCACCGTGGAATTACTTTTTCAGAAAAAGGAACTTTTATTTTTTTGATACTGTCGAAAGGAAATTCGTATTGCTGTCGTTCTACATCCGCGTTTGGGTTGCCTTATCTGCCTCTCCACATTTTTCCCTGTTCAGATAAAACAAACAGGAAGAACAGAGAGGAGGTTGAGACCTGAGTCACTTTTATGCTGTCATAGCAGAGTTTAATTTTCATTTGTTACCTCTTCAAGAGGAGCAAAATTGAGGCTCGTTTTCTCGAAAGGAAGCGCTGTTGCATTGGAAGATGGGAAATGGGAAACGGTGAATTGAAAAGCAAAGAGATGTTTTAGATTAGGGCTTTTTAACCTTGGCTATTTTAAGGTGGGTGGACTTCAACTCCCAGAATTCCCCCCAGCCAGCATTGCAAGATTGAATTAAACCATTTTTTTTTTTATTTCACACTTGGGAGCTTTAAAATGTTTAGAACTCAATTCCAGCATGCTGGCTGGGGCATTCTGGGAGTTTTTAACTGGACCAGTCTAGGATTTCAGCTGGGGCATGCTGGGAGGCTACAAAGCTTAAAAGTAATCCAAGTTGAAAAATATTGTTTCAGAGATATTTAGTAAGTCTTTTTTTCTGGCGAGGGGGAACAAAATAGTCTCTTTTTTCTTTCTTTTTTTAGAAAATAGGACATATCTTAAAATAGGCTGGCTGGGAATTGTGGGAGTTGAAGTCCACCCCTCTTAAAAAGTTGCCCAGGTTGCAATAATATATATTTAAATATGCTTTAGATATATTATGTAAGATCATTTGGGAATAAAAATCGGAATATTTCGCTTTTCTGTCCTTTTTCAACACAGAGAAATTGTATTTTGGTGGGGTTTAGCTGAGGAAGAGGAAGAGGCAGCGCACGTGCTCCAAAGCCCGGGCAAGCAGGGAATCGCGTGACTCCATCAGCCACCACCCCGCGGGAGAAGGAGCATAGATATACAAATGAGTAGAACACTTCCGGTTTTTGCGTTTCAGCAAAAACAATAAAATAAAATGGAAATATGCATTTGGTTTCAGATATGCAGATGGGAAAAACAGTGGCTTCGGAGTGCATTTCATTTGTTAGAGCTTTTCGAAGAGATTCTGGGGGAGTCTCAGCTGGAGCTTTAAAAAAGAGCAAAAATGATTTTCTTAATGATTGTTAAACTCATTTTCTAACTTTTTAATCTCATTTTCCTCGTCTTAAAGAGGAATAGGGAATCTGCTTCCATCCCTAAATCTTGAATTTTTTTTTTTGTCCTTAACTCTTGATTCCCTCCCTGCCTCCTTTCTGCTCTAAGAGAGCCAAAACGGGAACCCGGAAGTCGGAGGTCCGCGTATCGCTCTTCACTTTTTTTTTTTTTTTAAAAGGGATGTAGCTCTACGGTCCCCGGATGCCGCGCGCCGTTCCGTCTCTCAAGCGACCCTTTCCCGGAAGTGGCGCCCTCGGAGAAGCGGAAGTGACGCCGGAGGGGAAGTTTCTCCGCGAAGGAGGCGGCGGCGGCGGTGGCGGCTTCAGCCATGTCAGCGGGCGGCGCGGGGCAGCGGGAGCCGGGGGCCTCGGGCGGGTAAGGAGGGCGCCCGGGCTGGGAGGAACCGGGGAGGGAGGCCGGGTAAAGCGCTCGGGCGGACTACAACTCCCATCAGCCCCCGCTCGATCTGGGACCGGGACCTTCTTTTCCCAGCCCTTCAGCTGATCCCCGCCCTAAATTATGCTTCATATCATATCTATATACCTATGAATTTGTGTATATATATATAATATAGTGTAACTGTATGTGTGTGTATATATGTATATGCATATATATATGTACATGTATGCGTGTGAGTATATATACACACACACACATATATACACATACGCATATACGTGTGTGTATGTATATGCGTGTATATATGTGTGTGTGTGTGTGTGTATAATTTTACCCCACCCCCTTTGTGTCATGTGAAACCTCCACTTATTTCCCCCTCCAAGAAATACAGATCCTTTTTAGCAAGAGGGAATTGGGGGGGGGGGTGTTTGGAGATGTTCCAGGAAAGCACTTTGTGTTTGTGTGCAAATTGACACTCACACCCCTTTACAACCGGCTTCATTTCCACTCCTTACCAATGGCAGGCAGAAGTTGCCCCGGCCAGCTGTGGATGACTTCAGCTCTTTCTCCTCAGGGAAAGGAGAAACTTTTTCACCCCCAAAGCAGGCACTGACTTCAGCTCTTTGGTTTTTTTTGTTCTCTTTTGCCTCAAAGTGGCCTCTTTTTGTCCCAAAACTTCTAATCTTGTGGCTTTCTGGAGGTTGGCTGGGCTCCGCTTCCTCTTCCTCATCTTCTTTCTGTCCTTCATCCTGTTGTCCATGAGGGTCTCTGACTTCAGCTCCAGGGCTGCTTGGCCTCCTTTCTGCCTCCAAGTGACTTCAGCCCTTTTCCCCTCAGGAGCTGCCTTGCTTTCTGGGCTCCTGAGATGGGCACAAATTCAGCTCTCCCCCCCTCAGAGTAGCCTCTTTTGCCCCAAATTTCTACTCTTGTGACCTTCTGGAGCTTGGCTGGACTCTTCCTCTTTCCTTGGTCATTTCTTGGGCTTCTTCCTCCTCTTCCAGGCTTCCCTTCTTCATCCTGTCATCCCTCTGAGATTCATTCAGACTTCAGCTCCAGGGCTGCTTAGCCTCCTTTCCCCCAGCTGAGGTGCTGAGTGACTTCAGCCCCTCAAGGAGCTGCCTTCCTTTCTGGGACTTCTACTCCCCTTCTGGGCTCCTGAGGTGGGCAGTGACTTCAGTCCTTTTCCCCTCAGGAGCTGCCTTCCTTCCTGGGACTTTTGCTGCCCTTCTGGGCTCCTGAGGTAGGCAGTGACTTCAGGCCTTTTCCCCTCAGGAGCTGCATCTTCCTTCTGCTTCTCCTCCCAGTCTTCTTCCCTTTCTTCCTTCCCTCACAGTCTCTGTGGGCAAACTGACCCTCTCCCTCAGCAGTGGCCCCTTTTTATACTTGAGGCGCTCTCCCCTGATTGGTGGAGCGCTTCAGGGCCCCCTGCTTTTGATTTGCTCTCCAGCCAGCCGTCTCATTGGTTCTTCCTTGAAAAACCTGCTGGCTGTTTCCAGGGGTCATTTCTAAGTGGGGCAAAAAAATAAAAAGGAGGATTTTTTGAAGATAAAATGGATGGGTGAGAATTATTATTTGTGCCTGGTCCTTCATTTATGGCTGATCTGACCTCTTGAACTCACAATAACCAAAATGAGTTGGACAGCAACCGCAAACTGCAAAAAAGAACCCCTTAAGTGGGTTAATAGTTGTAATTTCATTAATTAATGGGTCTGAATTCAAGAATTGTTTGGGGTTCCAAATTGCACCAGAATAAATAAATAATGAGATCCAGACAGCTGTGAGGAAAGAAGAAATATGTATTCCTAAAAGCAAAACAGATTGTGACTCTGTGTTTGCAGACCTTATCCTTTGATATGTGGATTTGGTCTGGGTAACTTATTCGGGGGGCTTTGAGAAAGAGTCCCCCCCCATTTGCTATTTTTACTTCATTAGTTTAGTTTCAGCTTGACCGTCAATTACCTAGCAGGGACGATGCTTCTCAGACCATGATGGACTCCGTTAATATTTGAAGGGAAGATGGAAACGGGAGGAAGAGTAGAATATCTTTTGATATAACACCCCTCAGGCTGTGACGGTCACGGCGCAGAATTACGGATTCCGATTAGAGAGAGAAGAAATGCAAAGTCTTCCAGAATGTCAAAAAGGGAAAGAGGGAGATTTGAGAAACGGGCCCAGCTGACAGAAGGAATTGAAAAATTATATATGTATAATATATATATATATTTCCTAATTTCCAGGCGCCGCAGCAAATGGGACCAGCCAGGGCCTTCGCCAGCTCTCTTCCTCCTTCCTGCTACCACGCCTGTGGCCGGCCGCCTCGTCCAGGGCGGCGGAGACGGAATGTCCGGCTCGGAAGGCTCGGCAGCTCCTTTGGGAGCGCTGGATGCCGCGGCGGCCGTGGCCGCGAAAATCAACGCCATGTTGATGGCAAAAGGGAAGCTGAAGCCCTCGGCCACTTCTGCAGACAAGGTGAGGTGGGCTTTGCCTCGGCGCGCCTGCCGTCAAATAGTCCTCGGCTTATGACCGCCATTGATCCCAGGTTTCCATTGCTAAGTGAGGACAGTTGCGTTTTCTCCCATTTTACAACCTTGCTCTCCACGTTCATTAATAGTCACACGGTCGTTAAGTGGATCTCCCTCCCCCCGTTGATTTTGATTGTCAGAAGGCCGCAAAATGGGGACCCTGCGGCCGTCATAAGTACGAGCCAGCTGCCCAGGGTCTGAATTTTGATCAGATGACCCTGGGGATGGTCGTAAGGGTGGGGAAAAAAAGCCATAAGTCCCACTGCCCTTTGTAACCTCAAGAGGTAAACCTCTGAGGTAAAATGGGCGGCTATAAATTTTATAAGTAAATACAGTTCAAATGGTCATTAAATGGACGGCTATAACTCAAAGACTGTCTGTGTTTATTCACTCCTGACTTGTCTTTGTTCTTGCTACTGGGTGTAAGTTCTCAGACCCCCAAATATCTCGCCCACACCAGGCCTGTGCTGTCTCTGGTGGGGGGGGGGGAGTTGATTTATTTCCATATTTAATTTTTATCATGGATCTTTTCTCGATCTGGGCCCCCGCCTGACTTGGCATCAGGTGAGATATAAGCGAGACAAGCCACAGGTTGAGTGTATTAAGGAAGATATTTATTATTATTTGTTTAATTTCCATCCTGCCTTTATTATAGAGTAATAAACTCAAGGTAAGGATCACATCTAGTACTCCTTCCTCCTATTTTCCCCATAACAACAACCCTATAAGGTGGGCTGGGCTGAGAGGGAGGGGCTGCCCCAAAGTTACCCAGTCAGTTTTCATGCTGAACATGAACTAGAACTCACTGTCTCCTGGTGATGGGCCCAAAGTCACCAGGCTGGCTTTCGTGCCTAAGGCGGGACTAGAACTCACGGTCTCCTGGTGATGGGCCCAAAGTCACCCAGCCGGCTTTCATGCCTAAGGCAGGACTAGAACTCGCAATCTCTTGGTGATTGGCCCAGCGTCATCCAGCTAGCTTTCGTGCCTAAGGTGGGACTAGAACTCCCCGTCTCCTGGTGATTGGTTTAAAGTCACCAGTCGGTTTTCAGGTCTCTGAGGGAACTAGAACTCACTGTCTTCTGGTGATTGGCCCAAAGTCACCAGGCTGGCTTTCATGCCTAAGGCGGGACTAGAACTCACCGTCTCCTAGTTCCTAACCCAGCACCTTCCCTACTAGACTAAGCTGACTCTGTCTGCTTTCCCTGTTATTTCCTGGTCCTCCTCCCTTCTGCTCTTCGGCAGCTCCAGGCTTCAGGGAAAGGTCCGGCAGGCAACAAAAGCAAAGATGATCTCGTGGTGGCCGAAGTGGAGATCAACGATGTGCCGCTGACCTGCCGGAATCTCCTAACAAGAGGACAGACGCAGGACGAGGTCTGGCGCCCTCTCCAGTGGGGCTTTGCAGTATCTTAATTTCCCATAATAGCCGCTTGGTAGGCTTCAAACAGGTTGATGGGAGTTGAGGTCCACTCTTCTTAAAACTTGCAGGCTGGGGAATTCTGGGAGTTGAAGTCCACCCCTCTTAAAAGATTCTGGCTGGGGAATTCTGGGAGTTGACGTTCACCTATCTTACAGCCTCTTGGCTGGAGAATTCGGGGAGCTGAAATCCATCCCTCTTAAAGCATGCTAGCTAGGGGAATCTGGGAATTGAAGTCCACCCATCTTAGAGCATGCTGGCTGGGGAATTCTGGGAGTCAAAGTCTTCATATTGTCATGGCTGAGAAACCCCGAATTTCTTTGTGTTACTTCTCTTCCTTTTGCTGGAAAAATCTGCCTCTTCCCCAAAAAATTTGGGCCAGGGGGGGGGGTTGTTATGAATGTCTTTGGGGAAAAGACAATTAAACGGATTTTTCGGCTTCAATTGAGCTTTTCTTGCATGGCTGATTGTGATTTTTTTTTTTTCTCTCCCTTCCTCCTCCTCCTCCTCCTCCTCCAATGTCTGCAGATAAGCAAGCTGAGTGGAGCAGCAGTCTCCACTCGTGGGCGCTACATGACTGCGGAAGAGAAAATCAAAATTGGCCCTGGGTGCGTATTGCCGTTGTTTCCATCTCCCTTTCATCTCTTTAAAAAAAACCACCCTCCCCAAACGCATTATTGTGGACTGAAAATATATTTTTTAGCATCGGGGAGGTCAGCATCTCAAGTGTTAAAAATCTTGGTTTTTTAAAAAATGAAGCATGCCTTTTTTTTTTTCTTCTTCCTTTCTCCCCAGTGATCGTCCCCTATACTTGCACGTCCAAGGACAGACAAGAGAACTGGTGGACAGTAAGTCAATCCCATTTAGATCCTCTGGGCAGACATCAGGAAATGGGGGTTTGATCTGGGCTGGCTGGGGAATTCTGGGAGTTTGAAAGTCCGCACGTGCTCAAATTGACACAGTCTAAGAAGCACTGAACTAAGAGCAAGGGAAAAAGGGGACGTTCTATCCCAGGTCTTAAAAGTGAATGACATTAACATGAATTTAAGTGAAACGTAGCATTGAAAATGAGATTTAAAAAAAAAAAAGAACATACATCTGTGTATTTAGTTTTATAACAGAGGTTCCAATAGAAGAGAGGGTTGAAATGAGGGGGTCCTTGGTGCTCTCTGGGCTGGGTGGTTTTCTTGCAGACGTTTCATGACCCAGCTAGGGAACATCATCAGTGTAGATGGAGTGGGGCTTTCGAGGAAGAGGAGGAGGAAGAGGAGGAGGAGGAGAAAGAAAAGATTGTAGGGTCCTTGGTGCTCTCTGAGCTTGGTTATTTTCTTGCAGACGTTTCATGACCCAACTAGGGAACATCATCAGTGCTAGATGTACAATAAAGACCTATATTAATCAATGCTAGGCCTATAATAAACTACTAATAAGGGTAGTCCTTGATATACAACTCTAACATAGCCTGCCCTTAACGGTCATAAATCATGTCAGTCACCCCAGACCTGATTTTTATGACTTTTTTTCCCCAGCGGCCATACAGCGAACCCCACGGTTACAAAACGAACACCGCGCTGGTTAAATTGGAACTTGTGGCTCGCTACGGCTCGATTTCGCTTCTTTGAAGTGACAGCGGCCCTTGAGCAAAACGACTTAGCTCACTTAACGTCCAGGCAACATAGGTTGCAAAGTCAGGCAGAACTCCCCTTAATAACCGCCCTGCTTAACCGCGGGAATGTAAAGGTCTCGGCGCGAAGCTCACCAGTTTTGACGCCCTTTGCAGGAGCTGTCAACCGGATCAAAGAAATCATCACCAACGGAGTGGTCAAAGCGGCCACTGGCTCCAGCCCCACTTTCAACGGGGCCACGGTGACCGTCTACCACCAGCCTGCCCCCATTACCCCCTTGCCCCCGGCCGTTGGGCAGAAGGCGCCATTCCAGTCTGGCGGAGTAAGTATTGTCGGAGAAGGAAAGAGCCCCGTGACATTTACAGTACCAGCTTGGTAGGCATGGCAGATGAAGCTGCTTCGGTTTTACTTCGATTCTGCTTCGGGAGGGTTGATACGACGGGCTGAGCTGGAAGCTTTGAGTGTCTCAGGGCAGATTTGTTTTCCCTGTTTTTGGTGGGTTGGACGTCTCAGTGATCAGAAATCCCCAATTATTCGCTTAGTGACTGAAGTTACGACGGCACTGAAAGAATTGATTAGGACCGTTTGTCACACAACAGTCACGGGATCAAAATTCAGAGGCTTGACAACTGACTTGTATTTATGACGGTCCCGGCATCCCGCAAATCCCCTTTGGCGACTTTCTGACCAACAAAGGCAATGGGGACGCCGTATTCACTTCACAATCCTGTTAACTGACTTAACAACTGCAGCGATTAACTTAACATTAGTGGTGAGAAAGGTCGTAACTTGGGGTGCAACTCCTTTAACAACAGCCTCGCTTAGCGACAGGCTCCCTTGTGGCCGTACGCCAAGGACCGTCTGTCTGTCCTCACTGCTTCTCTCCTTGAATCAGATTAAGCAAGTTTGCTGGGCTTCCCACCTCAGTTTGCAGGGGGATCAATGTGGGCCATTAGAGAGAATTTGGGGGGGGGGCTAGAAGGCTTATCTTTAAGGGGCTAGTCATCAGGGATTTGCCCACCCAGTCCGTATGCTGTGTCTGGCTGGGGAATTCTGGGAGTTGAAGTCCAGGAGTCTTAAAAGTGCCCGGGTTTGGGGACCCCTTGTGCTAGAGGATTAAGAAGGCCTGGTCTGTTGAGCAGGGCTAGGCCGATACCATCCTCTTATAGAAATGCAATGGGGAGAGGGGTCCAGCTTCCAGACAGCAGAGACCTCCCTGTGCCATCCAACAACGCCCACGGCCTTTCCTTCCAGAAACACCAACTGTCAAGCCCCGGAGGAGAACATCTGGGGGGTTGGCAAGGCCAAAATCCTGTGTGTTTTTGATTTCTTTCAAAACGAGATTGAAAGAAATATATATATATATATATATATATATATATATATATATATATATATATATATATATATATGTGATTTTCTTATATTAGGAGGGAAGGGCCATCTCATTCCTGCTTGGTTTCCTAACTAAGCAGGGGGCTGGACTAGAAGACCTCCAAGGTCCCTTCCAGCTCTTGTTATTCAGCGTGCCTGGCTGAGGAATTCAGGCAGTTGAAGTCCACAAGTCCTAAAAGGGCCAAGTTGGAAGAGCCTTACGCTAAACGAATGGTCGTAACTTGAGGCTCCCCCGCCGATAAAATGAAAATGAAAAGGCACGCTCCTCCGGGGTGACTTTTGGATCTTTGTGTGTTGTGCAGATGCATTACGTCCAGGACAAGCTGTTTGTGGGCTTGGAACACGCCATCCCCACCTTCAGCGTGAAGGAAAAGGTGGAAGGGCCTGGCTGCTCCTATTTGCAGCACATCCAGATAGAAACGGGGGCCAAGGTGTTCCTTCGAGGAAAGGGCTCCGGCTGCATCGAACCTGCCTCTGGGCGCGAAGCATTCGAACCCATGTACATTTACATTAGGTAAGGGGAGCGGATTCCTTTATTGGATCCGGCGTTTGGTGACCTGTTTTCTTATTTTCATTTTCTGTACGTGCTCTTTTTTTTTTTCCCATTTTCAGGTTTTCATAAAGCTGTGTAAAAATGCACATTGGTTTAATCTACTGTTCTCCATCCTTTTTCCTCACTAGAATCATTTTCACTTGGGCTTTGTTATTTTGAATTCACTTTTTAATGAATTTCCATCCATGTTAAGCTTCTTTTTTCCCCATTAGTTCGTTTTTCTAATAAGTAGGATAGTAGGATAAATTAGAGAGAGAGATAGGATAGATGAATAGATAGATTAGATGGATGGATGGATAGATAAGAGATAAATAGGATAGATGGATAGATAAGAGATAAATAGGATAGATGGATAGATAAAAGATAGGTAGGTAGGTAGGTAGATGATAGATAGATAGATAGATAGATAGATAGATAGATAGATAGATAGATAGATAGATAGATAGATAGATAGATGATGGATGAGAAGATAGGATAGGATAGGATAGGATAAATTAGAGAGATAGGATAGATGGATAGATAGATGGATAGATAGATGGATGGATAGATGATAGAGAAATAGGATAGATGGATAGATAAAAGATAGATAAAAGGTGGGTGGGTAGATAGATAGATAGATAGATAGACAGACAGACAGACAGACAGACAGATCTTCCACAGTGCTACTGTACCTGCCAAGGGTCTTCTGCCTTAAGTTGCTGAAATCCTAAAATTCTTAAAATCCCAAAATTTAAGGCGCTTGCCATTTTATCCTTTTCGCTGAACGTTCCCATATGTCTTTTACAGCCATCCCAAGCCAGAAGGCCTGGCGGCAGCCAAAAAGCTTTGCGAGAACTTACTACAGACTGTAAGTTACTTAACCAGCGCGCGGCTACCTTCACCCCTGTACGTTATTCCCTTAACAACTTGTGGCAAAGAAAGGCCGCAAAATGGGGGGCCAGGCTTCCTTTTCACCAATGTCTGCCTTAGCAAGTAGAAATTCTGGGCTCACTTTTGGGCCGGTAACCAACGACGGTCGCTAAACGAGGACCGCCTGCACGAGGCAAGCTTCAGGGTAGATGGGGAAGCGGCCTAATCTCTTGGCTAAGGAACGGACCATTGCCACTAAACGGGGGGAACGTTTGAGAAAGCCTCCGATGATCAAAAGTGGGCGCGTTTATCGGCTCCTAATTCACGAATCTGCCCTTCCTTTCCAGGTCCACGCCGAATACTCGCGGTTTGTAAACCAGATGGCCACCACGATGCCCTTAACAGGTTTGTCTTGTCCAGCTGCTCAACTATTTCAGGTTTCTGACCGGGGTTGGGGGGAATGTTGCCACTGGTGGGATTCCACTGGTGGCAGAACCGGTAGCTCATTTCTGGTTGCCCTAACGGACTTCCGGAAGCAGCATCCACACAGAGAACCGGTTATTCATCTATCTCAGTGGTTCTCAACCTGTGGGTCGGGACCCCATTTGGGGTCGAACGACCATTTCACGGGGGTCGCCAAACAACGGAGTCCGCCATTTTTTTTCCCCTTTTCCTTAGCTGTGCTACTCCCTTTTATTCTATTGGCTTTTGAAAGCCAATAGAATAGACTCTCTTGAATAGAGTCTAATTCTATTGGCTTTCAAAAGCTAATAGGAATTGTCCAGGCTGTCTCTGCCCTGCCGCCCGCCAAAAGTCCCAGTCTGCAAACGGTGCTGCACCAGTTGAGTAGTCCTCAACTTACGACTGGTTGGGGGTCATGGCATTAAAAAGGTTGAGAACCACTGATCTATTTGAATCCCACCACTGGATGTTTCCCTCTGGAGGGTCTCCAGACCTACTTTTTTTTCCCCCTTCCCCTTTTCCATCCCATTCCATCCAACGGGGCTGATCCAACTTTTCCTTCCCTGCTCTTCTCTTGGTTCCGATCAGGATTCACGCAACCGGCAACTCTCGCAACCGTCCCCCCCCAGCCACCATATTACCCGCCCAACGGCTTCCAGGCCAGCTACCCCATGGCTCCGCCCCCTCAGCAACCCGGCCAGCCTCCTTACGTGATGCCGGGCATCGGACCGCCAGCGGTCCCCATGGCACCCGGCGTACTGGCCCTGCCCACCGGCGTCCCACCGGTGCCCACCCAGTACCCAATTACGCAAGTCCAGCCCGCTGCAACCACAAGCCAGGTAAGAACAGGCAGCGCTTTCTGTGAAAATAATATTGGAATAATAACAAGAACCACAAGAACAACTTCCAGGTCCTTGGAAAGACTAAATCTAGGTGGATTAAAATGCCACCGGCCGATAGGTAGACTTAAAAGGCCAAATTTTGGTTAGACTAAAATGCCAAATTTGGGGTAGACTAAAACATCAAGTCCAGTCTGAACATCTGGCTGATTGTACAATGAGACAATAACAACAACAACAACAACACACCTGAGAGCATTATTGTGGAAAAGGAAAAAAAAAAATCTGGTTCATTAATTATTGCAAATACCAGGTGATGCACAAATGGGAGAGGAACAGCCAGGAAAAAAATAAATTGAGTCCTTGCTTAGGACGTGAACTGTTTTTACCAGTCCTAGACTGTGAATCCAATTGAAGATTAACAACAAAATAACAGTAACAATAACAATAATGATAATAATAATTGAATATCCTGTCTTTGCAAAAAAACACCTTACTTGGAACTATTTATACACTCAGACGTTACCTTAACAGCTCTGAACTGTTACGTTTTTACGAATCGAATTGAAGAGTAAATAATAATAATTACTACATTTATTTGCCCCTTATCTCGCCATAAGCCAAACCAAAGCAGTCGAAGAAAAGTAGAACAACAGAAGAATAAAACAGGACCTTCTTTCTTGTGCCATTTGAACGATGGCTTGAATGTTAGGCGTCCATTTCGGTTTCATTTTTCGCCGATGTGTGTGTGTGTCTCTTTCCAGACCCCGCTTAGCTCTCCTTTCTTGCCTGCTGCTCCTGGAAAGACCCCCCTGCCGACGCAGCCCCCCGGACAGCCCCTGCCTCAGCCGGGTCAAAAAAGGCGATTTACCGAGGAACTCCCGGACGAACACGAATCCGGATTGTTGGGATACCAGGTGCAGTAAGCCACAGTCGTTCTTTTACCTGCCTCTCCCTGTCCCTGTTTCACCTTCGAAATCAAAACTAGGTTTAGATCCCAGCTAGCCTCCGAAACTGTCGTTCAAAGCTGGTCTGGGCTGGCTGTCTCTGCAGCAGCCAGTTCCGCGGAAGAAGTGATGGTCAGATGACTAGCATTAAGCCAGCGGTCACCACAGGCCTTTTCAAGGCCGATGTGATGGTTTTGGGGAGACCCTGGATCCACAAGTAGTCCTTGACTTACAACCGTTTGCTTAGTGACCGTTTCAAAGTTACAACGGCACTGAAAAAAGGGACTTTCGACTCTTTTTCACACATCCCCACGGTCACGTCATTCAACTTCAGACGCTTGGCAACCCGACTCGTATTTACGACGGTTGCGGTGTCTCCCGGGGTGATGTGATCCCCTTTTGCGACCTTTTGACGGACCACGCCAATGGGGAAGCCAGTCTCGCTTAACAATGGTGTGACTAACTTAACAACGGCAGTGATTCACTGAACGACTTAACCACTGCGGCAGAATTCACTGAAGCATCTCACTTAGCAATGGAAAGTTTGCTCGTCGTGGTCGTAAGTCGAGGACCACATGTATTTGGGGTGGCCGCTGTCCCGGGACGGCCGGAGTAGTGAAGGTGGTTGGCCAAAATAATAATAATTTAAGGCTTGAAAAATTTAAGATTTGCAAGCTATGGTTCCCTGTGAAGTCGAGCGCCCAAGTTTATGAGCTCAAACTTAGAGCTTCAAATCAGATTTTAGATAGGGGGCAATTTGAAATAGGAGGGCAAAAAAAAGCAGAATTTGGAGGGGGACTTTCCACAGAAGCATTTTGAGGCCGATTTAAAATCAGCAGGCGAGATTTAGAGGTGAGGAATCTGGAGATTTCTGTAGCTGCTTTCTAATCGTTTAGATCAAGTCACGATAAAACAGGAAGAGAGCCTCTTTGCCTATCAGCTTAAAGAAAGTAATTCGTAACAACTTGAATTTCTTATCTGGAGCAAAAAAATGACGGGAAAAAAACCCCCCTCTTTGTGTGTTGATAAAAGGAACAGCCACACCAAAGTTGCGTTATCGAGTCATCCGAAGTTGTGTAGTCTTCATTTAGAGAAAAAAAATCAAGCTTGCTTTCGGAGTTTCTCTTTCTAAAACACGAGGAAAAAAAAGTGACGTTTTTCCTAACCTTTTTGGAAAAGGCGACAATGATGTGTTTGTAGGGTTAGGCCACACACACACACACACACACACACACACACAGCAGAGTTCCCCTCATCCTGTAACGATGGTGATGGGCAACTGCAATTGGGCAAATCTTGATCGGAAAAGACCCTAACTTGCAATGTTAGTTCCAGTTGTTGCACGATTCTTGGCCTGGCCAAACTAGGTTCCCGGGGCATCTAACCAGGGTCTGCCTGCCCCCCTAGTAGCAGAGAGATATCAGCTTGAAAGGCAGAGCAAGAAACTAAACATCACATTTGCAGTGCAGCTGGTCCTCACAACAATTCACTTGGTGACCGTTAACAACTGAATAAATTGACTTACGGCCAAGTTGTTACCCTCCCTTTTTCAAGAGCGGGAGATAAACACGAAATGCCTATTTATTTTTTATTTTTTTTATTAGTAGCCACACAATTCAAGGCCTTCTTTTATGAAAAATAGCATGGAAGTATTCCAGGCATTCTCTCAAACTTGAATTAACTAGACCAGAGAGATTTATTTCTGTCGTGCAATCCGGAGCAATTCTGCAGCTTCTTAAGATCCCAGACTTCAACTTGGAGCTGTCTTTACACACACCCGCCGTGCTTGGGTGGATCCCGTGTTTAAATTTAATCAGCAGCTTCTCCTCGGCTTAACGACCGTCAGTCGATTGTAAAACTGGTCAGGATATGGTTATAAGACCTCTTTGGCAGCGGTCGTTAAACAAAGCCAGCAGTCCTTGAGTGAATACCTGGTTCGCTATGGGGTGGATTTTGCTGGAGAAATCAGAAGTCAAGTCCATTTCCCAGCCCAAAGGCTGCAAATTGCATCCAGATGACTGCGGGATGTAGGTCCAGATTTGACCTACACGCACCCAAAATGCATTCATAGTGTTTGCTCCTGGTTCAAGGTAGCATCAGGACTTTAGAGGCAATTTCCAAAACCTGGAAAAAAAAAAAAAAAGTCCCCAAACTGTAGGATGCTGGCCATATTCTTATTTTAAGGAAGCAAAAGAGAAAATGTTGGGCCTCCACAAAGAGGCTTTTATTTTTTATTTTTTCATTAAGGAGCTGATAGCTCAACTCCAGTGTTTTAGATTTGCTAATGCTGCTGTGTTTTTCTGCTCATAGCATGGACCCATTCATATGACTAATTTAGGTACAGGCTTCTGCATTCCGACTGACCTGGATGGAACAGGCCCGAAGCCAGCAAGTTCCTCAGGAAAGGAGAGAGAGAGGGACAGGTGAGTGGGCAGCTTGGGACAGCCCTGCGAGGTAGGCCGAGCTGGGAGAGTTGAACCCGCTCGGAGAAATGCTAGCGCTGTACAGAGAATCCTTGGCTTACAATAGTGCTGGAAAAAAAGTTTGTCCGCTGAACGTCAGGCTGCCTGTCATCTAAAGACAGGGAAGATGGGGCTTAAGATCCATCCATTGAGCAGGGACTGAGAATTTAAGCTGGAACTAGAACTCTCTGTCTCCTGGTGATTGGCCCAAAGCCACCCAGCCGGCTTTCATGCCTAAATCGGGACTAGAATTCTCCATCTCCTGGTGATTGGCCCAAAGTCATCCAGCTGGCTTTCATGCCTATAGTAGGACTAGAATTCTCCATCTCCTGGTGATTAGCCCGAAGCCACCCAGCTGGCTTTCATGCCTAAGGCGGGACTAGAATTCCCTACTTCCTGGTGATTAGCCCAAACTCACCCAGCCGGCTTTCATGCCTAAGTCGGGACTAGAACTCCCCGTCTCCTGGTAATTAGCCCAAAGCCACCCAGCTGGGTTTCATGCCTAAGGTGGGACTAGAATTCCCCATCTCCTGGTGATTGGCCCAAAGTCACCCAGCCGGCTTTCATGCCTAAGGTGGGACTAGAACTCCTGTCTCCTGGTTTCTGGATGTCCTTTCTGGACCTCCTGTTCTCAAAGAACTCTTTATTCTGTCTCCAAGCAGGCAGCTGATGCCACCACCGGCGTTGCCAGTGATGGGGATGAAGCCGGAGCCTGACGACCGAAACGGGTCCTTGGGGGGCAGCAACGGTGAGCGTGTGCAGCCGAGAGGCCCGGCTTGCGTTGGTTTTCCTGCCTCCTTTGCGTTGATGCTGCTTGCCGGCCTGCTGCGGCTGGCATCAACCTCTGGGCCTTAAGCCTAGAAGCGCCTCTAGCTTCTCTTTGCCCGTTCGGTTGAGTTCCCCTTAAATCCAGAGCGGACGTGTCCCTGTGTGTGTGTGTGTGTGTGTGTGTGTGTCTTGTGTGTCTTGTGTTTTTACCCTCTTTCAAGATCAGCAGCCCCGAGGCATCCACACCCGTACACACAACGATTTCTCAGTCCTGTGTAGGAGTTCTGTCTCCTTACACCTCTGCAAAACATCGCCGAACCGAGATCAAATCTTTCCCCTTCCCCATTCTCCTCTCCTTGCCCCATCTTTTCACACCCCATTCAGACACACACACACACACGCACACACACGATCCTAGGGTCCTCAAGACACTATTCACTTTTTCCCAGGAAGCTGTGCAGTCACACACACACACACCCCTTAGGCAGAACTAGGAGGCCCACCTGCACCCGGAAGGCGGCGATCTGCCTACAGACAGTCCTCGACTTACAACAGTTTCGCTTAGTGACTTTTCGAAGTTAGAACAGCACTGAAACAAGGAACCTATCGCCCCTTTTCACAATGAACGACCGTTGCCGCCTCCCCACGGTCACGTGATCCAAATTCCGAACCAACGACTCCTGTTTAACGACGGCGGCAGTGTCCCTTTTTGGGACGAACAAAGTCAAAGGGGGAAGCCGTTGACTCAACCGCCGCGTTACCTGCTTAACAGCTGCAGCGTGGCAAGGAAAGTCGTAAAATGGGTAGCATTTCACTTAAATGTCTAATTTAAAAAAAAAAAACCGCAACAGGCCAGAAATTAAAAAGAAAAAGCGTCCTGGGGGGGGAAAAATCTACAGCTAATTTAGTTGAAGGCTGAATAAATATAACACGACAATATTAATTTCCCAGCCCTTAAAAAAACAGGCCAACGTTTTTTATTTTATTTTTAAAACAAAACTACCCCACCTCTCAATCCGTTTAAAAAAAATGTTAGCTTGTCATCTTTTGGAAAACAATTTGGGCAAAGAAGGCTAGCTGGTTTCTTCCTTTTGACATATATTCTTTGAAACGGAGAGCTCACCAACGCCTGACCTTGCTAACTCTACCTTTTTTTTTTCTTCTTCTTTTTTGTGTCTTTCTCTTTCTCTCTCTCTCTCTCTCTCTCTCTGTTCTCTTACATGGTACTGCCGGATCATAACACACCGTTGGCGGGACCCTGTGTCGTTCGACCACCGCTGACCTGCGGGTGACTGTTGATTCGGGGGCCTTCGGAACGGTGTCCGACTAACGTTTTTTTTTGAAATTAACTCATTTGGGGGAAAATTGTTTGATCTTTCTCTTCCCCCCCCTTTTTTTTTCCCTACCCGGCCCTTGTTTGGGGATGGGGTGGTGGCTGGGGGCTGTTTTTTTTTTTTCCCCCTTCTCTTTCGTCTCTTAGATCACCCTGCCAAGAAGATGAAAAGCGGAGAAAAGGAACTGGGGCTGGTGGCCTACACCGGCGACTCGTCGGACGAAGAGGAAGACCACGGGAGTCTTAAAAATGCAAGTAGCTACTCGCAGACGTGGAGACTAGGATACCAGTATCCGTCTTCGCAGCAGCGGGCGAAGCAGCAAATGCCGTTTTGGATGGCCCCTTAAAACTCTTCCTTCCCTCTCTGTCCTCCGTCTTCAAGCAATAAACAACAACAACAACGCATGTATTCGATCAAACACAGTACGTGCAAACCCGGAAGCTCGTGTCCCCCCCTTGCTCTCTGCACACGTTTTTGAGATGCAGTACGCCTCTTTTTTTTGTGTGGCTGGGCTGTTTTCCTCGCCTCCTCCTCCTCCTCCTCCAATGACGAACGTTGGGAGCGACTCATGGGAAAAAAAACCCCAACGGCTTCTTTGGCAACACAACGGCCGATCTCCGTGGTTTTTGTGTGATAACTTTGCAAGGAGCGTCCTTCGCTTTGCGTTTCCTCCCGGATCTTCTCCACAGCTTTTTTTTTTTTGTGTGTGTGTGTGGGGGGGAGGCTTTGGAAGAAGCGCCGGCCAGCCAGCTTGCCCCACTTCACCAGCTGCCGTTCCGTGTTTGTTTCTCGCTGGGAAGTGAAGAATTTTTTTTTTCCCCCTTCCCAGGAGTGCGTGATGCTTCCCGCCTTCTGGAATTGGAGAGGAAAACCTTTTAACGGATTGTTTTCGACTCTTAGGATCCCTTCTCAGAAGGGATTTAAAAACCATTTTCACCATTAGAAAATGCAGCTTTTGTAGTTGGATCCGGCTGGAATTCTTTTTTGTTTTTTTTGTTTTTTGTTTTTCGCCTGGCTGATAAACCTGTAATTTTCTGGGCCTTCCTCCATTTGGGCAAGGAATGAACACACTGGGGGGGGGGGTTGGGTGGGCTGGGAGGGGGGAGTCAGGCAAGCCAACTGTAGAATTGTCCCGTGGTTTTTTTTATCCCAGCTTCTTCCACCAGCGTGGAGTTAATTTTTAGCACGGTAACCATCTCCTTTCTGTTCCAAATTGCAGCTGGTAACCAGATTTCGTTTTATGGTGGTTCCCCCCTGCTTTTTTTTTATTATTTTTAATAGAAATACATTTTCTGAAATTGGTAGAACGTGGTCCTATCTGAAGAGAGGATTCTTAGGATTGTTTTTCTAGTGGTTCGGAACTAACTGGCTTCCACTGGACATATTGGTCTGTTACCCGGCAAATGTGGGGTTTGTTTGTGTTTTTTTTGGTTTTATTTTGCACGATGAAATGCACACACAGCCTTTAGAGTGGGGGGGGAACGCAGAGCCCGCTCCCCTTTTGCTGTGTGTTCAACCCACAAAAGCATATTTAAAGAAATTGGATCAAGTTGTCAGATGGATCTCTTCTGACAGGTTTGCTTCGCCCCCCGAAGCAGCCCACCTACCCCCAAACCTCACTCTGTTCTCTGATTTTCTACATGTTGTAAATAAATTGAGCCATAATTTCGCGATAAATGTACAAATGTTCTACTTCCTTTCTTGTCCGTTTTTCTTTGGAGGTGGTCTGGTGAACGCGACTCAAATGTTCCTAGCCAAGTGCAAGCATCTGTTTACTGAATCATAGTTTGTTTTGGGTAAAAAAATTCATGTATTTGGCTTTTTCGGGGGGGGGGGGAGGGAGGTTGGTTGCGCAACCTGGAAGGATGCTGTCCTAGGTTTGTGTTAATTTGTGTGTTTGCTAAACTCAGCAACTTTTAAGACGTGTGGGGCTTCCACTGCCAGAATTCCCCAGCCAGCATGTGTTGATTTTAAATCCCAGAATTCTCCAGCCAGCATGTGTTGACTTTAAATCCCAGAATTCCCCAGTTTGTGGGGATTCTGACTCCCAGAATTCCCTGCTCATCATGTATGGACTTCAGCTCCCAGAATTCCCCCCCCCCCTAGATTCTAGCTCCTACCATTCCTGAGCAAGTTTGTGCAGACTCCAGCCCCCAGAATTCCCCAGCCAGAATAGGTGCACTTCAACTCCCATGCTGGCTGGGGATTTCTGGGAACTGAAGTCGGCCCTTAAGGTTGCTGAAGTTAAAGAGATCCTGGTGTAAAGATCCTTTAATGGGATCCCAAAATCCTAATCCAGATATTTGATGTCCCCCTTTCACCGGTGTCTTAGCCATGCAGATGTTTGCAGCTGTGCCCAAGAGAAGCTAGTCTGGCTGGAAGGGTGCAACGCGCTAAGCCAAAACCCAACCATGTTTGCAGGGCATCAACTGATCCACTTTGAGCCTTGCAAGGGCAGGATCTGGATGGAATCCACCACTAGGTGGGAGCCCATTGATGGTGGCACCAGCCATCCTGAATTGAAATCTGCTTCTCCACATACACGGGGTCAAGAGCCTTGCTTTTTAATATCAGCAAACTGCGATTATAATGAAAAAGTGGAAATGGGTTTTTCCCCCCCCCCATTTTCCGACCTTTAGCGGCAGAAGGACACAGGGAAGTGGGGCTTTTGTTGCAACCCGGACGTCTCGTATACAACCGAAAGCCCCCATCGCTTGAGACCTTCGAGTGGCCTCGCTCTTTTCTTCGTCCCGTTCAGCAGACGAGCACACAAACACACACCTTTCCACTCAGGTGCGATGCAGCTGTATTCCGTGAGTATAACACACAGCGCTCCGCAATCCAGTCGGGGCAAAACCGTCTCCTTTCCACGCACGGCCCCTTCCCTCGAGAACCGGAATTGTAAGGCTCTCACACCGTAATGGCTTTTCGAGCGGGGTTGCGCGCGCAAGCGTCCTTGCGAAAGACGCGGCGGCGGCGTGAAACGGAAGGGGCGTGACGTGTGGGTGGGGCGTGGCTAGCACCGTCGGCGCCGCCGCCATTTTGTCCGCCTCAGCGGGCGGGAAGAAGATGAGGCGGAGTGTCGCGCTCCGTCCCGTGAGGCAAATTCAGGGCCATTGACGGCCTAGAGGGGCCCGGGAGGCCTCTCCAGGCGGGATGGAGCCCTCCGGGCCGCGGGGCCCGGCGGGACTCGTCTCGGGCCCGCCCGGGGGGCAGCCCCGGGAGTACAAGCTGGTGATGTTGGGCGCCGGCGGGGTCGGGAAGAGCGGTACGTGAGGCGGAGAAGGGCTGGGTTAGGCCTGGAAGGCTTCGCGCCCGCGGAACTCCCTGTCACTAGAAGCCCCCAAACCCCTCTGGTAGAGAGTTTGCCGCTCCTGAAGGTCTTAGGGGGGCATTTAAGCCCCCTCCTCGCTTTCCTGGCCTTCAGAAAGAGGGCAAGAGGTGGGGAAGGGCCGGGCCTTGAGGGCTTAGTACCCGCGGAACTCCCTGCCACTAGAAGCCCCACAGGCCCTCCGGGAGGGGCTTTGCCGCTCCTGGGGGGCCATTAATCCTCCTCCCCACTTTCCTGGCTTTCAGAAAGAGAGCAAGAGGCGGGGAAGGACTGGACTGGACTGGACCTTGAGGGCTAATGCCCATGGAACTTCCTGCCACTAGAAGCCCCAAAGCTCCTCTGGGAGGGAGTTGCAGCTCCTGAAGGGCTTAGGGGGGCATTTAAGCCCCCTCCCAACTTTCCTGGCCTTCAGAAACAATGCAAAGGCCTGGCCATGGCAACCTTTTAAATCTTGCTTTTAATTTTCTTCCTATTTATGCCATGATAGTCTTTTGTTTTGAGGCACACTGGAGTCACTCATAGGAGATGGGTGGTGTAGGAATGTGATGAATGTATAAATCGTGATAGAGCAAAGACTGGGATGGTTTAACCATGATTTATTGCATAAAGGCAGAATGGCATACATACACACGCACGCATATCTATCTATCCACAGCCATGCAATTCATCATATACATACGTACACATACATAATGTACATATGGGTGTGTATATGTGTTTGTATATACTGTAGTGTGTACACACACACACACACACACACGTAAGTTTTTGGCTAAAAAGGTTTACCTTGATAAAAGGGGAAATATTGACTGAAACCCTGTATTTATTCCTGAGAAGGTTTTCGTGATAACTCTTCGATTTACAGCTAGAAGACCTGCAATTGTTGTTTTGGGTGAAACCATGTGTTTACTCTCAAAACATACTGGTAACTTTTTATTATAATTGTATTTATTTATAGCCAGAAGCCCTGCAATGGTTATTTTGAGTGAAACTACATGTTTATTCTTGAAACTGACATATTGGGAGCTTTTGATTATAATTGTACTTATTTATAGCCAGGAGACCTGTAATCGTGCTTTTGGGCTGTGTTTATCCCAAGATTGATGTGCAGGAAGCTTTTTCATGATTGTTTTTATTTACAGCCCGAAGATCTATGTACTTGTTATTTGGGGCCGAAACCATGTATTTCTTCCTAAGATTGGCACAGCAGAAGCTTTTTATGAGAATTGTGTTTATTTAGAGCTGGTCTCAGAGCAGTCTCCATTTTCACTATCCTTGGTCAGGTTAACCTGTTTGTTTCCTCCTTACAGCCATGACTATGCAGTTCATCAGTCATCGTTTCCCGGAAGACCACGATCCCACTATCGGTGAGTGGGTCTGGCTGCTGCTTTACTCTCTTTCGTTATGAGGGCTTGTCGAACTGGATTTGGCGGGAGTTGCAGCCTGTCTCAAATCTTCCTGTAAATATGTTGGATTTCTGTATATTGATTTGATAGACGGCTTATCTAGTCAACTAACAGGCTGGCACCAAAATAGATAAGAGTTAAGAGAATTCAAGAGGGAGTGGACTTGGGACCACTTGTAGGCACGTAAGGATTAGGCTGAGTCCTCTCTTGATTCCGCCCCCAGCTCTGCCTCTTGTCAAATACAGCCTACTCTAACCATATCCCTTCATTTATGAAATAAAAATGACACAGCAACAGTTAACAATAAAAAAATGCCCCTTTAAAATATACCCGTTCTCCCCCTCCCCCAATTGAATCTGTTGCTGATCCAGGCAGCAAAAGCCTTCCTGTCGATGCGTTCAGGAAAATCATATTTGCACAATGCTCTGAACACCTGTTTCCCCCCCCAATGCTGAATGTTAACACCTATATGTATTATAGGAAAAAATCGAAGGCCCCACCATTTGACCTTTTAATAATAATAAAGTTGGAAGGGGTCCTGGAGGTCATCTAGTCCAACCCTGTGCCATTTCAGACAGTCCAGTCTCTTCTCTTTTCTGACTTGTGTTTCTCCCTATAGAGGACGCTTACAAAATGCGGATCCGGATTGACGACGAACCTGCTAATCTGGATATTTTGGACACTGCAGGCCAGGTATTTCACAACTATGTAGCCTTTCCTGTTTTGCTTCCCCTCTCTTTCCCCCACGGGTGTTAGTGATTTCTAAACAGCCCTCCAAGGTGGCTGCATGTCATAGTTTGCATGCTTTGCATGGACAACTGAAAATAACCACCTAGTGAATTTCATACTCCATACTTCGGTTCCATGCTTGTTACTTACTAACCGTCGTTACACGGTGCTTTTTCACTTACCAAAATAGCCCTCCAGAATATGCTGGAAGCCCAGCTGTTTCCTGCACCTGGCCAGCCTCAAAAAAACCTTGCAGGAAGAAGCCACCCAAAACAAAACAAAACATACTTTTCCTTCCGGCAGGCCGAATTCACCGCTATGAGAGACCAGTACATGCGGGCTGGTGAGGGGTTTATCATCTGCTACTCGATCACGGATCGCCGGAGTTTTCACGAAGTCCGGGAGTTTAAGCAGCTCATCTACCGCGTCCGGCGCACGGACGAGACTCCGGTGGTCCTGGTGGGCAACAAGTCTGACCTCACTCAACTCAGGCAGGTAAAAAAGGCTCGAACCGCAGACTCGTGTTTGACCGGGGGTCCTCGACTAAACGACCAGAACAGAGCCCAAAATTTCTGTTAAAAGTGAATTTCGCCCTGTTTTTACCACCTTTCCGGCCGCAGTTGTGAATCCACCGCAGTTCTTAAATTAGCCACACGGTTGTTGAGTGAATCTGTGTAAAAGGGGGTCACACAACTGCAACTGTCATAAATACGACTCGGTTGCTAAGCGCCTTGAGTTTGGATCACGGGAACACTGCAACAGCCGTAAGCGTGAAAAGCGGTCCTAAGTCACTTTGTCCCCGTTGCCGTTGTAACTTCGGTCGCTAAATAAAATGGTTGTAAAGCGAGGACTGCCCTTGTTTTGTTCCCCCGCCTCATTATCGCGTGCGCTTTCTTGCCCAAAGGTCTCCAAGGACGAAGGCTGTTCGTTGGCCCAGGAGTTCGGCTGCCCTTTTTTCGAAACCTCCGCCGCCTTTCGCTACTACATCGACGACGTATTTCACACCCTGGTCCGGGAAATCCGACGGAAGGAGAAGGAGAGTGTCATGGCTCTGGAGAAGAAGTCCAAGCCGCGTCCGAGTGTTTGGAAAGCCTTGAAATCGCCCTTCCGGAAGAAGAAAAATTCCGTAACCTGAATTCTCCCCCCCACCCCAAAAAAGGCCTCCCTTAAGCAGAGGAGCGATCCGCTCTGCAGAGAGAGAGAGGCAAAACAGCCCGGCAGCTTTTTGACTCTTTGTTTCTTCTGAGTGTGTAAATCTGAACTCCTGACCCGTGCAAAAAACCTTCAAAGGCCGCTCTTCCACCAAACCCTTTTCCTTGGGCGGGTCTGCTCGCCGTTTCTGCCCGTCCAGCCCGAGCAGGCTGGCCAAACAAGGAAGCAATCGACCTAGAAACGGACAAACCATCTTTGCAAACAAGCCACCTCGGCTTTGCTCGGTGGCTGTGCCCGATTCGGTCTCGGCTTGGCGTTTCGGCCGCGATTTGGAGGAATCTTGGCTTTTGATGTGGGTTAGGGTGACCCTCTTTAGAAGCAGTCCAACTCCTTAATCTTGTGGGGCGAGGCGAAGGGGGCAGACGGACGTACTGTAAACCAGGTTTTTGATTTCTCGCTCGGTGTATGGGATCCAAACGGGCCTGGCGTTGTGAGGAAGAATTGCACAGCTTCCACAGCTTGTGCAGTCTTTCCTGTCGAAATTTTGCTTTAGCATCTGTTTCTCATGCCGCCTCTTTCCCGCGCTCGTGCCCGGGTCTGCAAAGATGGGATTCCCTTGCAAAGTGGGAACTGTCTGCAGTTTATGTCACTTGAACAGAAGAACAGAGTGGGAAGGGAGCTTGGAGGCCTTCTAGTCCAGCCCTCAGAAAACAGAAAAGTGTTTTTTTTCTTTTTGTCAGATTCTATCACTTTGGCATGAACAAGGGAGACCGAAGGATCAGGGTCGTGCTCTGGTAAATGGCAGCAAGGGATGCTGAGGGGCAGTAAGGGGATGTGATTAATTGGAGGCGTAAAGTTGTAGCAGGTGTAATTGGACGTGTAAAGTTGGCGTAGGGCAAGTTGTGTTCAGCCGGAGAAATGAGAGAGCTGGTAAACCCCACGTTGGGAGAATGGAAAGGTGTTGAATTTGCTTGTGTCAAGATTTGTAGCATCACTCACAAGGCGTGTTGTGTTGGTAGCAGAGTCTTGAAAGATTTTGGCCATGCTGAGCCAAGGGGCCCAGCAGCACTCAGCCTGCTTTTATGGAAGAGTTTGGAGCAGGTTCCCCCCTTCCCCCCGGGGTGCTGTGTGGATGGACCCCAAAATGGAGCCCACAGAAAGGAATAGGGAGGTTTTGATAGGCGTGCAGGTGGTATGAGAGGGAGGCTGCCCTGGAAATGAAAAAAGGCTGAGTCGGGGTCGGAGAATTGTGTGTCTCGGAAGTCTTGAAATCCCCCCCCCCAAGTGGGGCAATTTTTATAGAGTGTTGTAAGTGTTGTGTGTGGTTTACACAGAGTCGGGAAATGTCACAGCCCCTTGCCAAATTTCTCCTGTTTAAAAAAAAATGGCAGAAAATAATGGATCTTTTTACTTTCCCAAGAGATTGAATAAGCCTTAGATATTTCTTCTAGGTGAATTTGTATTGCTTTTGGATTTTCAAATGTTACCGATTATCGTGTTTGATATATGTATGTATTTATAGACTCTTATGGAGAAATTGGGTAGTTGGGGAAGAGGAAAACGACATTCCATTTAGCGAGAGTTATTTTGAATGTATTTTATTGACTGTAGCAATATACGGTATATTTAAAATTAGTAAATTAATGTTACGAACAATGCTGGATACTTTCCATAGCTATTAATTTAGGAGCAGATTAAATCTAATTTTAATTTTTATACCATCGCATACCTGTATAATGTAGATATGTTCAAGTTTTTTTTAAGAGACTACATGTAGTTCAACGTAAATAACGTCACTAACATTTGTGACCGAAGGAGTCACAATCTCAGTTCTCTTTTCATTGTCAAGTTCTCATTCCGGAAAAAAATGACTTGAAGCAAGAATGAATTGTAGCAGATCCAAAGCCTGCTTTTTAAGCCAAACTTTTTTTTTAAAGCAACTTTCTTAATTTGTGCCTTAGCAGAATTCAATATTTTGTGGTGCTAATGGTGAAATCTTTTTTTTTTTTCCTAGCATGATTACATCTTACTATTAAGCACTTTCTTTGGACACAATTCCTATCTTTTATGGTTCACGTATATATTGCACTTGATACAATAAATATTTTTTTAAGCCTTAGCTTCTGTTTCTTTCACTTGAAAGTTGGCGATAAACCCGTGTGTTAGCACTAGGTGTGACAAGAGAGTGGAATAAGGATTGTGAGTTGCCATCCTGCAAATGCGCACGGCAACAAGTTTAAAATTAAAACTCAAGAATTAACCATCCATTCGCCCCAAGAAATTCTATAGTCCTTTAATAGATCTCTGGACGGTGTTTTTATAATTTCTGAGTCAGCTCTACAGATAGTCCTTGACTTACAACCACAATTTCTGTTGCTAAGTGAGACCTTAGTTAAGAAAGTTTTGCCCCATTTTGCGACTTTCCTTAAGTTAGTTAACACGGTTGTTAAGAGAATCTGGATTTCCCATTGATTTGGCTTGTCAGAGGGTGGCAAAAGAGGATTATGTGACTCCGGGACACTGGAAACAATCCTAAGTACATGTCAGTTGCCAAGTGTATGGATTTTGATGACAACCATGGGGAACCTACAACAGTCATGTGAAAAAAGGACATAAGTTACTTTTTCCAGCACCGTTGTAACTTCAAACAGTCACTAAATGAATTATTGTTAAGGCAAGACTAACTGTACTCTTTGGTGAATCATCTTGTGCATCAGAGGATCATTGTTGGGATAAATTGGGGGTCTTCCAAGTTGGCCCTTTGATGACTTGTGGACTTCAACTCCCAGAATTCCTCAGCCACTTTGGCTGAGGAATTCTGAGAGTTGAAGTCCACAAGTCATCAAAGGGCCAACTTGGAAGACCCCTGGGATAAATCAAGTATTCCTAGCTGTTCTGGTCCATAGATCTATCGAAACTCTTGAAAAGTAATTCTATTTCAATCTTAAAAATTCTAAATTCTCTGCCAGTTATTTTTTTCTTGGTAGTTTAGCTATTCAGAAGAACCTCACAAAGCATGCATCAGCTGTAAGAATCTTTTTTTAATTAAAAAGCTGTTTAAATCAAACAAGGGCATGCTTTTTTGGCCATTACAGTGCCCAACACCAGGTCCAGGAAGCACAATTTAAAAGTGTGTGTGTGTGTGTGTGTGTGTATATACACTGTAATCCTGCTACAAATAGTTTGCAAGCCCATTGCTAATATTCAGTGCCAAGTAGATCAGAGGCGCCCCATGGCCGTTGTATTTTCCTTACAGGCTATCTGGCAGTCGTGATATTAAATTTCCTCAACGACTAAAAACGCAGCTTGGAGGCTTGTTTTGGAAGGAGGAGGAGAAGAAAGGAAATTCACATCTCTTCTGGGAGTTCGGTGTCACAGAGCAGCGGAAGGATGAGGTAATGGCTTTGTAGCGAGGCTGCGCGCCCGGGCGTACACATACACACAATGGGGTGGGGGACGCAGGATTGTCGAAGCTGCACAAGGCCACTTGGTGGCACAGCCGGGAGGCGAGCTGCAAGCAGACCGATGGCTTGGCAGCTTTCAAATTGGCAAGTTTTAGCAGACAGTGGGAAAACTAATAGCCACAACCAGCTTGATCCCCATTTTAGCTTTAACAAAGACAAGCCCCTCCCCCTCCAGTCGCTCTATTATCTTCCCTTTAACAATAAAAAGAGATTTCATTTTTTTTTTTTCAGAAGCAAAGAAGCTTCTGAATTGTTGATTTTGCCCAATTGCAAAACTCCGCCGCAAAACCCTCCTGGCACGTTTTTGGAACTGCTGAGAAATCAACGATGCAAATCCGATCGATCAATAAAGTGACTCTATTTTTTTTTTTTATTTGAATGTCTGGGTGTGCATTAAAACAATGTTGACGTTACAGATTAGCATTACATATTATGTTGGTTAGGTCAGTCTAACAGCATTATGCGGTTATACATGGCTTGACTTTATTATTTTTTTCCTTGTTTTTTTTTTCCTTTTGACATAAAAGTTGTAACTTCGTTTTTAGCTCCGTTTTAATTTTTATTTTATTTTTTTACAGCAGACACAAGGTGGAAAGAAAAGAAGGGGAAGAGGAACTGGATGGCAACCGAAAGAAAAAAAAAAGTTGATTTCACATCTGGGAAATGTTATGGTAAAGCAGCTTTTTTCACAAAAGTATTCCCATGTATGGTTGAAGATGGGGTGGTGGTGGTTTAATGTTTTTTATTTATAAAAAAATCCTCCTTCGTTTTCCCCGTTAACTCCTGTGGAGGAATAGAACTGTTTCCATAGGCCTGACAAGAGGTGGGGAACCCTGGGGTCCGCTGGATCACAACTCCCATCAGCCTCGTCGATTTGGCATGCCAAAATGGGGGTTCAAACGAAACCAAAGGCCAGCCATCCCGTGGCAGGTTCCATACCCCTGAAATAACCATAAATCTATTTATACCCTGAGCACTTTTTCCTTAACAACTTATTCCAGGCTTTTGCGTGTGTGTGTTTGTTTAAAAAAAAAAAAAGCACGTCGTTTTGCTTTTGAGTGCAAATTAAAATAAAATAAAAAAGTCTTCTTAAATTGAAACTTTTATTCAGCGATCAAGCAGGAAGGAGGAGGGGCAGTTTCTGCTCACCCAAATTTCCCCAGGCAAAAGATTGAGAGCTGCTAATGTATCATGGGCACTGGTGGGTTAAATCCCAGATTTGTTTCACAGGAAATGATCATTTTTAAGCAGCCACTTGCCATTCCGGCATTTTTTTACACACACACACACACGCACACACACACGCACACACACACGCCCCCTTCCGAAAAGGAAATTGTGTTTGTTAAGACAAATGCCTAAAACCCCTGCGTGTTATGTACAAGCAAAGTTAATTCACCCAAATCATAGAAAACGGCAAGAGGCTTAACCAAAAATAGGGCAAGCAAAGAACCAGCACGAGAATATATATGTGTGTGTGTATATATATATATATATATATATTATTTTTTCCTTAAAAAAAAAAAAAAAAGAAGTCAGGAAGAAAAGCTGAATAGAACTAGTTGTGAATACCTGCAAAAGACTGTTCAGCACAAAAACACAACTTTTCATAGTGACAGATAAATTGCATTATTTAAAAAAACCCAAAAACCTGCGTCTCAATATTGGTTAAGTTATACTAATTTTTTTGTGTTTTCCTTTTTTCCCCTTCTCGACGTCTGTACTTGGCATGCAATAGTAATGTGATTACGCTTTTTTTTAATATAGTTTTTTTTGTGATATTCTTAAAATTAATGCACTTTTTTCCCCTCTCACCACTGTTTGCAGAACCTGTGTGTGTGTGTGTGCTTGCTGTGTACGTGCGCCTTTGTAAACAACGTCACAACAGAAAAACCAGTCAGCTGCTTCTTATGATGGAAACGGTCAGTTCTACGCCTAAAATAGAAGGGGCCATATTTTGGGGTGGGTGGGAAAGGGAGGGGGGAACTGAGAGTCTCTTGAAGGAGGCGCCGGGTGCGAATCAGCACCCCGGGCACCTTCCCGCATACCCTGCTTAATATTCGCTCAAGCTGTGCCACTTTGCAATCTGCTTCCGGGGATTTTCGCACACCTCCCGCCAGTGTTCGACTCCGCCCGCCGTGACGCTGTGCGCCCCCAGGATCAGCCGCCCCACCACCTCGTTCTTGGTGGTGCGGTCAAAGTCGATGACCAGGAACTCCATGCTGACGTCGGGCAGCAGATCGGTGGGGATGTCGTAAATGAAGGACTCGTTGAAGACGGGGTTCAAGGTGCACTTCTTGACGTGGGTCTTCTTTTTCGCGATCCGCTTCCTGCCGTAGTAGACGTTCACCTTGACGTAAGGGTCTGCGGAAGAGGGAGAGGCCAATAACACAGTCCGGGAACGAGGCTGCTTCCTCCGAGGAGTTGTAGGCCGCTTAGACTTATATGCTGCTTCCCAGTGCTTTACAGCCCCCTCACTAAGCGGTTTACAGAGTCAGCATGTTGTATCCCCCCGCTCCCTAACCATCTGGGTCCTCATTTTACTGAGCTCAGAAGGATGGAAGGCTGAGTCAACCTTCAGCCGGTCAAGATTGAACTGCTGGCAGTGGGCAGAATTAGTCTGCAATGCTGTATTCTAACCACGGGGAAGGAAAGGGAAGGAAGGAGGAAGGGGAAGAAGGGAGGGAGAAGGAAGGAAGAAAGGGGAAGAGGGAGGGAGAAGGAAGGAAGGAAGGACAAAGCGAGAGAGAGGAAGGGGGAGGGAGGAAGAGGAGAAAGGGAGGAAGGAAGGGAGAAGGAAGGAAGGAAGGAAGAAAGGGGAAGAGGGAGAAGGAAGAAAGAAGGAGAAAGCGAGAGAGGAAGGGAGGTAGGAAGGGAGGAGGAAGAGGAAGAGGAGAAAGAGAGGGAGGGAGAAGGAAGACTGCTTTACAGCCCTCTCTAAGGTTTATAGAGTCAGACCTATGGTCCCCAACAATCTGGGTCCTCATTTTACCGACCTCGGAGGGACGGCAGGCCGAGTCAACCTCGAGTCGGTGAGATTCGAACTTCCGAACGACTGGCAATCGGGAGTCAGCAGGATCAGCCTGCAAGACTGCATTCTAACCACTGCGCCCCCACGGCTAGCCCTCAACTTAAGGACTGCTCCTTCAGCGACCGTCCAGTGTTAACAACGCCACTCAGGAAGAGGGACGTGGTTTTTTTCACCCTTCGCGACCGTTGCAGCATCCCCACGGTCGCGCGATCCAAGTTCAGGCGCTTAATGGTCTCCTACTTACGACACTTGCGGGATCCTGTCGGTGGAGATTCTCCAGGTCACGGCAGTCCCAAAAGGGCCGTTTTTCAAAAGGCAACTGGACCTCTTTGTTTCTCCATGAAGAAGTTTCGCTTCCCATTCAAGAAGCTTCTTCAGTTCTGGCTGAACGGCGGAAGACGGGAGGACTCCTCAGAGGGAGCGCTAACAACCAGATAACTGCAAGGAACGTAAATCCTTCCATCTTCCACCCTTCGGTCAGAATGGAAGAAGCGTCTTGGATGAGGAGGAGCGACATGTCTTCAAGAGGAAACAAAGATGTCCAGTTGCTTTTTGAAAAAGCACCTCTGAGGACAACCACGATCTGGAGCAGATGGAGAATCTCCACCGACAAATTCAAAGCGTTGAAGAGACTCTACGTCGGGGGCCTTCAAACCTGTCCCTCTGATGACTTGTGGACTTCAACTCCCAGAATTCCAGGCACTGGCTGAGGAATTCTGGGGGTTGAAGTCCACAAGCAGGGGTCTTCAAACCTGGCCCTCTGATGACTTGTGGATTTCAACTCCCAGAATTCCTCCGCCAGGGCCCAGTTTGAAGACCCCTGCTCTATGTAGCCCAAGGCTGAACAGTGGAGATCTTGGACCTCCAACCTCAGAGAGCACCAAGGACTTCCCAAAATACTGCCCAATGGGCTGGGGTCGAAGGTGACGTCGACCATCGTTTCAGCCCCCATATTTGGAAAGGCCCTGGAGAAAACCCAAGGACAGGCCGGAGAAAATAGCTTCTACCTGAGAGGCCGGAGATGTCCATCTTGGGCAGCTGCCTTGCTTTCAACACCATGACGGTCATCCTCTGGGCCACAGGCTGATAGGACAAGGACACCTGTAGCTCTCCTCGGCTGATGCATTTCTGGAAAGAGAAGAGAAGAGATATCCTGTGGAGGACCACCTTACCTTATCCAAGGCTACCTGAACCAACTTCTTGAGATCTTCAACCAGCATCCCTGGGAACGCTTGGGCACCCCAACTCTGGATGGCCGAAACTAGGAGAATATCTACGGCTTCGCTAGAAGAAGGACCTGACCAATTTTGACCTTCATCTCCATGGAGGAGCCAGTTTCACTGAATAACCGGGTTGCTAACTGAACCGCTGCCGTGATTCGCTGAACAAAGGTGGAAAGGAAAGTCGCAAAATGGGGCAAAAACTCACTCAACGAATGTCTCCCTTAGCAACGTAAATTTGGGGCTCACAGTCACGGTTGAGTCAAGGACTACCTGTACAGGTGTCCACTCCACTCTCAGCAAGAGGAGACTGTTTACATCCCTTCAAAGCTAAGCCTGAGCGACAAACCACAACATTTTGTGTTTGATTTCAGCCTTTTGCAGTGTTCAGTAAAGACAGGGCTTGCTGGCTGCCACAGCAACCTTAAAGGGTTAAGTTTTTGTTTTTTAAACAAGATAACATGCAGATAACACCTTTTTCATCTGGAAGAATTGGTTTTTTTGGGGGGTTAGAAAAGGAAAAAAGCCAGAGAGAGGGGGATGGATTGGGGTTTTTTTTTTGTTTTTTTTGGTTAAGTTTATCCAGCGGTGGAATGAAACTGGCACCATGCCGAGTGTTACAAAGCCACTATTAATCCAGTGAATACTGGCCACGTTGCCATGGTTTTCTGTGTCCTACATTCAGGGTTTAAGGGATGAAGCGGTGGTTTTCAAAATGTTGCTTGGGTATTGTCCAAAGAGGCGCCAAAATGCAGCCCAGTGGCAAATGCCTGGACCCCCCAGTTGATTAAGGAGGCTTTATCTAGCTAGCTAGCTAGCTAGCTGTCTGTCTGTCTCTCTCTCTCTCTCTCTCTCTACCTATCTTATCTATCATCTATATTTTTCTACCTGTATCTACCTAAATCTCTCTCTCTCTCTCGTTTGTCCCTCCCCAATGATTAAGTGCACCCCTGCAATTGTTAAGTGAATCACATATAGTCATTAAGTGAATCCAGCTTTCTCTACTCACTTTGCCTGTCGGAAGCCAGCTAGGAACAGTCACTAATGGCAATTAGGGGAGCCCAGTTGTAAATTCACACCTTTTGCCCAGTGCCCCAATTCCCATCCTCTGGGTGTGGGATGCTCTGACGGTTTTAAGTGCGAGGATGTTATAAGTCACCTTTTTTCAGTTCTTTTGTAACTTTGGTCACTAAACAGTCGTAAGTCAAGGGCTACTTGTACGCCTTACTACGCTTTCTTCCTAAACTGCCTTTCAGGCTATCTTGGTTTATCCTGCCTTTCCTATCCTTCATCTGTTGTTTTGGTGGGTTGTCCGTCAGGTCAACTTGACCACGCTTTTGCTCCAAAGCTACGATCACCTTCCTTCCTTGACATGCTCAACTACAATTCCCATCCTCCCCTAGCCAACCTAGCCCAGTCCAAGAATTGAAATCAGACCCATCTCCCAGGTCCCACAACAGAGAGCAACCCGTTAGCTGAAACCCCAGAAGACCCATGTACCTGTATGTTCCTCTTGACGATCTCCCTCGTCAGATGGACCTTCCCGGTGCTGGGGTCCACCCCCGCGAGTGGTACCATCACCTCCCCGATGACATCATCTCGAGAAAAGCGGTCGAAGCTGAGCACCAGGAAGTGGAGGACCAAATCCTGGAGCTGGCTGTAGGGGATGCCGTAAAAGGTGAAGGTCTCGTCGAAGACCGGGTCCAAGGTCTTCCGGAGAACCCGGGTCTTGACGCGGTGTCTCTTGTCCGGCAGGATGGTCATCTTGATGTAGGGATCCGAACCTTGGTTGTGCTCGTCCATCACCGGCAATCCGTGGGCCTCTTGGATGGTCACCACCAGGGCTTTCTTGGGGAAGTTGTAATCCACCGAGAAGGTCAGCGTGCCTAGCATGAGGTCCTCTTCTGGAGAAGACATGGAGGAGGTCTTGCTCCCCACCGGGGTCAAGCTTTGCTGAGGACTCGGTTCTTCGCCGTACTCTACTTTGACGGGGAGCTGGTTGACGGAAGAAGCCGCGTTCAACCCGGCGGAGGTTCCCTCGGAGCCCACCAAGCCAGCTTCGGCCGCGTCCACCAGGAGGTGACCGTTCCCGTCTTTCCTGGCCACGCCCTTCTTGTCCCTCCGGATCCGTATGATTTTCTTCTTATTGGTCAGTGTCTCTGGGTAGATGCTGATGCCTTTCAACATGTGGATGAACTTGTACGGAGGACTCTTCTGCTTCTTCTCCAGCTGCTGGTGGCAACAGGTCCAGACGAAGACCGTCACCGAGACCGACACCACCAGGACGGTGGCCCCGATGAGGCCAGCCACGATGGGGGAGACATCTGGAGAAGGAGAAGCAGGAGATGAGATCAGAACGCCTGCCAGATGTGGACCAACCCCCCCTCCTCTTTTGTAACTCGCTACAGAGGGTCCTCAACTTACGACAAAATTATAATGTCGCTGAAAAAAAGTGACTTGTGATTGCATTTCACACTTGCGACCACTGCAGCATCCTCATAGTCACATGATCAAAATTAGCAACCGGTTCATATTTATGACGGTTACCGTGTCTCACGGTCACGTGTTCCCCTTTTGTGACCTTCTGACAAGCAATGGGGAAGTGTGATTCACTTAACAACCAGGCTCGTGACTTAACAGCCGGAATGATAAGCTTAACCACTGTGTCAAAAAGGCTCTAAAATGATGCACTGCTTAGCACAAGTGTGGTCATAAGCCGAGGACAGACAACCTGCACAAGTAGACCAGGAGCGTTGCAGTGAGAAACACTAAATTTTATTTTCTGGAGTTGATTTTTGCTTCCCTCATTTCTCTCGTCTTTGCATTTGTCAACAATGAGTATGATGTTTAAAAAAAAAAAAGAATTACGTTTGTGTTCTGGGAAACAATAAGTACAGATGTGCCCGGCCCTTAGCCAGCTGCAGTTACGCGAGTTATAATTCCTCCAGTGATTTTCTGACAATGAATGGCCCCATCTCTTTTGTGTCTGTGTGTGGGTGCCAGGTTGGTGCGTTTTTGTGAACAAGACAAGAACGGGGGAGAAAAAACAGCGGGGATCCTCACTCAAATAACCTCCGTGGAGAATAGGAAGATCTCAGAAGGAAAAAAAAAGGTGTATTTTGACCTAAAGGGGAGACACAAGCCTGTCAAAATTCTGAGGAGCAAAAATCGACTTGGTCCAAACAGCTGCCTACTTGAGTTTAATAGAAATATCGAAAACGGATGGCAGGAAAAAAAAAAACTAGTGGTCCACTGAGGCTTTTGTTATTTATTTTTATTGTTTCATTTTTGTCGGACCGCTCCAGCCTGTGCAATTTTATATTTTTACAGCTTTTAAATTTTCCAATCTTAAATTATTCAGTTTCAGTGTTTTATTATATTGATGACATGGTACATTATCCAAAATCCCTCTATTAGAGAGAAGGGAGGTTAAGATGTTCATCTATCATCTATCATCCATCCATCTATCTATCTATCTATCTATCTATCTATCTATCTATCTATCTATCTATCTATCTACTATCTGTCTACCTACCTACCTATCTATCTCCATACATATCTATATCTATTTATCTATTTATCTCCATACATATCTATCTCCATATCTATCTATCTATCTATCTATCTATCTATCTATCTATCTATCTATCTATCTATCTATCTATCTATCTATCTATCTATCTATCATCTACTATCTGTCTATCTATCTATCCATACATATCTATATCTATTTATCTCCATCCATATCTATCTATCTCCATCCATATCTATATTTATCTATTTATCTCCATCCCTATCTATCTATCTATCTATCTATCTATCTATCTATCTATCTAAATGCGCGTTTTTTCCCAAGTTACTCATGATGGATCCACTACCTAATCGAGAGAAACAATCTAGAATTAAGGAGAAATTTCCTGAGAGTGAGGAACAGTGGAACAGCCTGACTCCAGAAGTTGTGGCTGCTCCATCACTGGAGGTTTTTAAGAAGAGACTAAATAGTCACTTGTCTGAAATGGTGTAGAGTTTCTTGTTCAAGCAGGGGGTTGGACTGCAGGACCTTCAGGGTCCCTTCCAACTCCGTTGTTCTACATAAATAAAGACACTACTACGATTAATAATACTCATCAAGGTGAGGGGGAAAAATAACACCAGGGGGTTACGGCTGGCAGTCTTCACGTTCTCCCCAAGGAGGTGTGTGCCAGGCGCCCCGCAGGCTGCTTCGGAAGTGGCTCCTGCTTGTGTGAATGCTCCTGGGGGCAATTAAGGGAGGGGAGGGGGGGGTCAGGACTGCAGGGGCATCAGGATCCAATTCAATCCACCCGGGTGGGGGGGGGGAGAAACACACGGATTGCAGCATCTGGAGTTCACCTCCCCTCAACCCAGCCCACCTCCCCTAATGCTCCAGATTGTTCAACAATGGCTATCAAGGGAAGAGGGACACACAAGACAGACACAGACATCCAAAGCAAACAAAGGCTTTTCCTGTTGTTGTGTTTTTCCCCCACACCTTCTCTGCTTTCCAAGCTACCAGGGGCCGGTCCAACAACAGACATCACGTCATCCTGCTTTTTCATAGTCCCCACTCGGCACCTGCCCCCTCCTCCCTCTAGCATCTCCCACCCCTGGGAAAGAGGGGACCCTTTCAGATGAGGATCTGCCTTGCACCCCTTCTTAGGATCGGCCTCTCCTGCTCCTCCTGGCCAGGCCAGCTCTGGGCACGCCCGTGTGGGTGGGAGGGGGGGCAGAGCAAGGAAGGAAGGGCACCAACAATCTAGGAAGCTGCAAATAAACGAAATGAGATATATATTTATGTATAAAGCCGATGAGGAATAATATTGTTAAGGGTCGGATGGAAGATGAGCTCGGCTGCAAGCGGAGAGGGTGGGTGGGTGGCACTGCCAAGGCCCGGCTGGAGAAGGGTCAGCTTTCCTCACACATCACACCTCATGATGCTTTTCTGCAATCAAGGGCTCGCTGCGGCTTAATTACGGCAGAATTATCAGATTATTCCAAGAGGGAGAACGCTAGAAAAAGAAGGATGGGGTGAGAACAAGGGGGGGGGTCGTCTTTTTTAGGCCGGGAGGCTGCTGCGGGGAGATGTTTGTGTAGAGCTGGTCGTGTGTGTGTGTGTGTGTGTGTGTAGCGTTTGTGCGTTTTTGTCGGAATCTTGCAAAGATCAAGAGGGAAGATTCCTGCTTTGGAGCCGTAGATCCGGATTGGGAATTTGGAGGGGGGGGGGAGAGGGAAGAGAGAGAGAGAGGCTGCCAAGGCAGGTAGTTGTGCAACGCCGCAAGGCCCAGGGAGAATTATGGGATGGGGGGCGTCCGGGGATTTGCAAGCCTCCTAAAGCAGGGAAGGATGCCCGGGCTGAGCTGGGCACGGCCGGGCTGCAGCCAAGAAGGAGAAGGAGGAGGAGAAGGATGCCGGCCTATGGCACACAAGGCCCGCCGCGGAGCTGGCATGGCGCAGCGGCCTTTCTCCCCGGCCCACTCACCGAAGCTGGGGCGGACGCTGGCGATCTCGGCCATGGCAGCTGGCGGAGGAGCAGCGGCGGCGGCGGCGGCGGGGCGAGGCGCTCCGGAGGCGCCCGAGGCGGTTGCGGCGCTGAAGATGCTCTTCGCCTCCCCAGGTCGATGCAGGAGCGGGCGACTGGTCCTCCCTCGGCCCTGGCTCCGCCCCTTTCGAACGAAGCCCGGGCAGAACGCCGCCCCTTTCGAACGAAGCCCGGGCAAAGCGCCGCCCCTTTGGAACCTGGCTGACCCAGCCTCGCTTGCGCTGCGCGATGGAGCCGCCCCGAGGGTGACTGAGCAGGCTTGGCGGTGGATTATGGGTCTCTGCGGAGCTTTGGGGGGGGGGGTTTGCTGGGGATTTAGGACCCGTTGTAAACGAAACGCCTGTTTCCAATGGCCATTTCAGTGACTTTTTTTAAACCTCGGCTTGCTGACTGAGGATGGGCTTTGTAATACTTGAAGTCTGGGTCGTGTGGTACCGTCGCGCTGGTGAAACCAACACGGGTTTTCCTTCTTGAACGTGCAAGCCAAGTGCATCTGTCTAATAGCCGTTCGAATAAAGAACTCTTTAATCTCTTCCCCCCTCCCCCCTGCTCCGCTTGGTTACTGAGGATGGACTTTGTAATACTTGAACTACGGGTTTTGTAGGATTGTTGCACTGGCCAATTCACATGGATTTACCTTCTTTAACGCGCAAGCCAAATGCAACTTTCTAATAGCCTACAGTTTTATCTCTGTAAAAATAGATATGTATCCCTATTGGAAAAAACGGCCCATTGGGAGCCGAATGATGCCTTATTTCCTCTTGGGCTCTAATGTATATATCGTAAGCCGCCCTGTTAAGTTTTTAAATAAGGTATTTGGGCTAAGAACCCAATACATCGAAGAAATTGGGGTACTCTGCAAGGGAGAGTCTTACCTGCTTGCTGATTCTTTGTATTATTAAATAGGCACTTTATTACTGCCTTCCATTTATTTTAACCTGGATCCAGATTATGCATTTTATTTTTATTTTATCGATAAGGCCACAAGACTAATCAATTAATAAAGTATTCTAATAGCCATTTTCTACAGCTTGTTTTTCTTTTAGGGCATTTTATGACTTGGGTCCATTGTTTTGTTTTAGCTGTGTGGAAGCGTGGAGGATTTACAGATGCTTTTAAGCAAATAAGGATAATCCCGGAACTGAAAACCCTGCATTTATTAGACTGAGTCAAGAGGTCAGGTATTTTTAATTTAACGTATGGGATAAAGAATCGGGGAGAGATGCAGCACAAATAATAAGAAGGGTTGGAGCAATTAAAAAATTTCTATTCTAAAAAACAAAGCGATCCCAAACAAATTCAGTATTCCAAATAATAGTGCGAGATGACGAGAAAGACAGCCCAGAGGGAGCCTGTGACGTCAGAGCTCCGGCCCCGCCCTCACGTCACGCGGCCCTCCAAGTTTGGGAAAAACAATCCGCGAAGAAACGGCGTGCCAGCAACCAACATGGCGGCCTTCGCTTCTTCTAATTCTCTTTTCCCTTTTTAAAATCTCGCCCTTTTAAGTTCTGAGGGAGATTCTGCCTCGTCGGCGCCAGACGCCGACAGCCTTTGCCCCCTCGCTCCTCGCCGGCTCTAGAAACTTATTCGTGTAATTCCTACCCTCCTCTCCCTCCCCGCGGGCCCGCAGGAAAGATGGCGGCGGTGCCGGGCTTTTCAGCCGCGCATGCACGGGCCTGCCTGCTCGCCTTTCCTTGACGTCAGTTCCGCTTCCGGCCGGGGAAGCGGGGCCTCCGGATTGGGGGGAAAAGAAAAATGGCTGGAATGGGACTCTGCAACTGTGGAGGAACCGCCGGGGAAGGTCCTCGGTTAGTGTCCGGAGGGGAGAAACCAATACGGGTCCAGTACTCCTCTTTTAACGACCGGTCGCTTAGCGACCGTTTGAGGGGGGGTACCAGCAGCGACGACCACAACTCCCATCATCCGCAGCCACGGCTGTGGCTGGGGTTTATGGGGGTCTCTTTCGGCTTTTGCCGGCCCAGCATCCTCTAAAAAGCGCTCGACTACAACGCCCATCGTCCTAGGGCGATGTGTCTCCCCACCTGGTTTCTGTTCCAAGACCCATCATCCCCAGCCACGCTGCACCAGCCTGTCTTCCTTTTTTAGGAGTTGCGAATAATACGTTGCCTTTAATAAACAACAGCGTCATACAGGTCGTATGGTTCGTTTAGTGACAGTTCGAAGTCAGGGTTGAAAAAAAAGTGACCTTAGGACCGTTTTTTTTTCACACTTAACGACTGTTTGCAGCATCCCTGTGGTCATGTGATCCAAATCTGGGTGTTTGGCAACAGACTCGCTTATATGATGGTTTGCAGGATCATGTGACCCCCTTTTGTGAGCAAAGTCAATGGGGGAAGGTGGATTCACTTAACAACCGGGTGTCTAACTTAAGCAGCTGCAGCGATTCGCTTAGCAACTTGGACGAGGAAGGTCGTAAAATGAGGCAAAGCCCACTTAACCAATGTCCGCAACTGGGACCTGGATTTCTCTAGCTAAGCAAGGCAGGTGGGAGGTGACTCACGACCTGTTTTACGACTCTTTGCTCTGTTTGCCTGCTGTTCGAATTCTCTTTTGTCTTTGCAGCGCTCCGTCGGGAAGCCTTTAGCTGCCATGTCCCTCTCTCCCGCCATGTTGCCCTGCAAGAAGAGGAAAACCGTCCGGATGGATCCCTTTTCCGAAGCCGAGCCTGTTCCGACCGAGGCATCTCCTTCAGGTGAATTAGTTCCTCCTTAGGCTACAGATCTTTTCTTGAGAATCCTCTTGATCACAAATGGCATTTTCCCCAATTTTTCTTCCCTTTTTTTTCTAGATGGCTCCCTTTTGCCAAAGCCAGAGACCGAACAGGAAGACGGAGAAGTTCCTCCTACTGTGAAATCCCTGGGGGGTGCGCAGAGTGTCGATTCGCTCCAAGAAGTAAAGGCGGAAACTGACAAGACGGCCCTTTTTATTTCAGTGGGTGAGTCCGGAACGGGCCAAATACACAAATATTTTTTGTAAGCGGGGTTGATCTCATGATGGGCAGGCTCCATTGCGGTCGTAACTTGAGGACTGTCTGTAATGGACTCAACCCTCTCAAGTTTGCTCACCTGCCTTTTTTAAACCACGCCGCTGTTCGTTCCTTGTTTGCAGATGAACGAGAAGGAGGGAAAAAAAACAGGCGGAAGGGAGTTAAAAGGAAATGGGATGGGAAGTCAGCCGAGGAAGACGAAGGAGGAGGAGGAAGAACTTTAGCTTGTGACCTCAAACTGGACGACACCCTGGACCGGACGTTGGAAGACGGGGCGAAGCAGCACAATTTGACGGCCGTCAACGTGCGAAACATCCTCCACGTGAGTGTGGCAGAGAGACGGGCTGCGTGTAGCCCCAGGCGGCTTTTCCTGGCTTGGAACTCAGGAAGGGGAGAAACTGTGATTTCTTCCCTGTAGGAGGTCATCACCAACGAGCATGTGGTGGCCATGATGAAAGCAGCCATCAGCGAAACGGAAGACGCCCCTGTCTTCGTAAGTCTCGCGACCCTTGGATTGGAGTAGACGGGGAAGGCGTCTCCCAGAAGGGGCCTGTATATCTCAGCAGGAAAATGAGATAGCAGGTCTCCCCATAGCAGATTCTATGTTGGTTAAACAACTGTTTTTTTCCCCCCCTTTTTTTCTCTCTCTCTTTTCCGCTCTTTCTCTGTCTCTCTTCTCTCCCTCTCCCTTTATTTCTTTTTCTCTTTCCCTCTCTCTCCCCTTTCTTTGTTTCTTTTTTCTCTCTCTTCCTTGATCTTTCTTTCTATCTCTTTCTTTTTTCTCTTTCCCTCTTTCTCTTTTTCACTCTCTCCTGTCTTTTTCTCTCCCTCTCCTTTTCTCTCTCTTGCTTTCTTTTTCTTTTCTCTCTTTTCTTTTTTGTCATTCTTCCCTCTCTCTCTTTCCTTCTCTCTTCTCTCTCTCTCACTTTCTTTATTTTTCTCTTTCCCTCTCTCTCCCCTTTCTCTGTTTCTCTTTTTTCCTGTCTCTTCCTTGCTCTTTCTCTCTTCCTTTCTTTTTCTCTTTCCCTCTCTCCCTTTCTCTCTTTCTTTTTCTTTCTCTCTCTTTCTTTTTTTCTTTTTTGTCCTCTCTTTTTCTCTCTTTTCCTCCCTCCCCAATTCAGGAGCCCAAAATGACACGGTCCAAGCTGAAAGAAGTGGTAGAGAAAGGGGTGGTAAGTAAAATATAGTAGCCCTGCAGCTCATTCATCCGTACCTTTGCGCTCTCTCTTTCTGTCTCCTCTCTCCCGCCCTTCAAATATATTCTGGGGTTTAAAAGTATTCATTTATTTGTATCCTGCTTTTATTATTTTTATAAATAATTCAAGGCTGTGAACACAGACAACATCCCTTTCTCCTCTTCCTAGTTCCCCACGCTAACCCTATGAGGTGGGTTGGGCACAGAGGGAGGGACCGGCCCAAAGTCACCCAGATGGCTTTCATGGCTAAGTCGGAACTTGAACTCACCGTCTCTCCATTTCTAGCCTGATGCCTACACCAAAGTGGCCTGTTTTTTTTTAATTTGTTAGTATTATAAGATAAGGCAACAGCTTTTCCCTGTTTGCTGAAACAGCCTGGATAAATGTGGGGCCATTTTCAGACCGTTCTATATATGAATAAATGGGAGGTGGGCCCTGCCTAGAATTCATGCACTTCCTGATTTTTGTATTGGATGGCGATGGTGCCAATCATACTCATTGCCTCCTCAGGTGATTCCAACCTGGAATATTTCTCCCATCAAGAAAGCCAACGAAGTGAAGGTTAGTACTCTGAGATTTTGTTAATCTACCGTGGCAGGCCTGTTATTGTTCTTTGTGGACTGTGGCTGTTGGGAGTAGAAGTCCACAAATGTCTGAAAAAAAAATACATTTGTTGCACTGGTAGGGATTGGTTAGCACATTCCTCTATCTGTAGGATCCTTGTTGCTTTCTGAGCGTCTTCAAATTCTTGCAGACGTTTCATGACCCAATTAGGCAACATCATCAGTGCTAGAAGGGAAAGGAGTTTGCAGAGAGGAGGAGAAGGAGGACAACTGTGGGGTTCCTGGTGCTCTCTGAGCTGGGTGGTTTTCTTGCAGACGTTTCATGACCCAACTAGGCGACACCATCAGTTCTAGAAAACCACCAGACTCAGCACCAAGGACCCCGCAGTTCAACCCTGAGCTACAAATGGTCTCTTTTATAAACTCTCCTCTTTGGATGCTGAAGGTCTTTGCCTGCCTTAAATTCACCCTGTCTTGCTTGCCGTGGTTCAATTCACCAAAATCCTTTCCCGGCGTTTGTTACCGCAAAACTCACTTTTCTGTCCTTCCTCGTTCTTTTTTTTTCTCGCCCTCTTCTCCTGCAGCCCCCTCAGTTTGTGGACATCCCTCTTGAGGACGATGATTCGTCGGATGAGGAATACCAGCCGGAAGAAGATGAAGAGGACGAAACGGCGGAGGAGGTAACGCCTGGCGAGTGGGCAGCCTGGAGCGTCTTGGGGAATAAAGCGAATAAATAAAGCTAATAAATAAAGTCGGACTAGAAGACCTCCAAGGTCCCTTCCAACACTTGTTATCCTTCCTTCCTTCCTTCCTTCCTTCCTTCCTTCCTTCCTTCCTTCCTTCCTTCCTTCCTTCTCCATCAGTGGAGGTCCGGAATGTTGCAGGATTTCTGCCTGAGCAGGGGGTCAGACTAGAAGACCTCCCAGGTCCTGTCCAACTCTGTTATCCTTCCTTCCTTCCTCCCTCCCTCCCTCCCTCCATCATTGGAGGTCCGGAATGTTACTGGATTTCTGCCTGAGCAGGGGGTCAGACTAGAAGACCTCCCAGATCCCTTCCAGCTCTATAATTTTCTTATTCTGTTATTCTTTCCTGTCAGCTTCGACCCCGGAGGCTGGTCGCTCAACCAGGGGAGACCAAATCAGCAGCTGACATCCCCCCACCCCATTTGATTTCCTTTTGTTTTTTTCCCCCAGTGTTTATTGGAGAGCGATGTGGAAAGCAACAGCTCATCCCCGTGGGGCGCCAAGCGCTCTCGTTCGAGACCGTCGGAGACGGTGGAGACGGACGAGGAAGGAGTGGCCCCCTTGGAGGTGAGTGGGGAAGGAAACCCCCTCCTTTCCCTCCCCCCCCAATTTTTCTGGTTTTCTTTCAGGCTTTCCCATCTCTGTATAGGACTGCCTGTAGTTCAGTACCTCGTCAGTACTTGCCAGTTTTCCGAGCACCCCCATTTTGTAAAACACCCCCCCCCATTGCAAGTGACCTTTTCCAGGGCCGTTGCCCCTCCAGGCCGTCGCTAAAACGGACGTTTGTCAAATCGAGCACTGCGTTTACGTACGGCAGTTTGAAAGGCAAAAAAAGCAGCGGTGCGCCCTGTAGGAGGGATTTACGCATTAACGAGGACTGAGCGGGAAGGTTAGACGCCCAGGACTTCCGCTTTGTACTTCTCCAGGCCGAGAAGGGCTGCCCCCCTCCCGTCCAGCAACACGTCAGTGCCAAAGTCACTCCCATGGGCCCGCCCCCGCCCCCCAAGCCGAAGCAAAACAAGGACACCGTGTTCATGGAGAGGCTGCACGCCGTCGACGAGGAACTGGCCTCCAGCCCCGTCTGCATGGATTCCTACCAGGTAAGAACCGGCAAATACACCTTTTGAAAAGGCCCACCTTCCATGTCCATCTCTTACCCCCTCCCTGGGAAACACCCCTTGGGTCCTACAGGAATGTTGGTGATTTGGATGGTTTTTAATCCCGCTTTTATCACTTTGTAAGGAAGTCAAGGTGGCGGGCACACACCGAATGCTTCTTCCTACTGCGGTTTTCCCCACAACAATAACAACTCTGGGAGGTGGGTTGGGTGGAGAGGGAGGGGTTGGCCCCAAAATCACCCAGCCAGCTTTCACAGCTAAAGGGGAACTAGAACTCACCGTCTCCTGGTGATCGGCCCAAAGTCACCCAGCCAGTTTTTATGGCTAAGGCAGGACTAGAACTCACCGTCTCCTGGCGATTGGCCCAAAGTCATCCAAGATGGTTTTCATGCCTAAGACAGGACTAGAACTCACTGTCTCCTGACGATTGGCCCCAAACCATCCAGCCGATTTTCATGCGTAAGGTGGGATTAGAATTCACCGTCGCCTGGCAATTGGCCCAAAGTCACCCAGCCAGCTTTCACAGCTAAAGCGGAACTAGAACTCACCGTCTCCTGGCGATCGGCCCAAAGTCACCCAGCTGATTTTCCTGCTTAAGGCGGGACTACAGCTCACAGCCTCTGGGTGATTGGCCGAAAGTCACCCGGCTGGCTTTCCCGTCTATGGCAGAATTGGAACTCGAGTCTTTAGCTGATTATTAGTTGCGAACGGGAAGTGCTTCAGCTAACCTAACCCCACCGTCCCTTCCCAGCCTTTGGAAGACAGCTTAATCGCCTTCCGCACGCGCTCCAAGCGGCCGCTGAAGGACGTGCCTCTCGGTCAGTTGGAGGCTGAGCTTCGCGCTCCGGACATCACGCCGGACATGTACGACCCCAACACAGCGGATGACGAGGAGTGGAAGAGGTGGCTGGGTGGCTTGATGAATGACGACGTGGAAAACGAAGGCAAGGAGGGCCAGGCCGGGCTGGAGGGTTGTCTGAATTGGACTTTGAGTTTGGAAAGAGGTCTCCAACCTAAGGTCCACAGCCTGATAGCGGGCCGTGGCCTGTTGGTTGTTTTGCGAAGCATCGTCACGAGGAATCCTCTCATGACGATAGAGCCCTTTTTCTCTTCCAGATGAAGCTGATGATGACGATGATGACCCCGAATACAATTTCTTGGAAGATCTGGACGAACCGGACACGGAAGACTTCAGGAATGACCGTGCCGTCAGGATCACAAGTACGTCCCCCTTTTTCTACAGGTTGTAGAAAAAGAGTAGAAAATGAATAGATTATAGAATAGAATAGAATAGAGTAGAATAGAATAGAATAGAATAGAATAGAATATAGAGTAGAGTAGAGTAGAGTAGAATAGAGATAATAGAAGAGAAAAGAAAGAATAGAATAGAATAGAATAGAGATAATAGAAGAGAAGAGAAAAAATAGAATAGAATAGAATAGAGAAATGAATAGAATAGAATAGAATAGAATAGAATAGAATAGAGAAATGAAGAATAGAATAGAATAGAGAAATATAGAATAGAATAGAATAGAATAGAATGGAATATGAAATAATAGAATAGAATAGAATAGAATAGTTGGAAGGGACCTTGGAGGTCATCTAGTCCAACCCCTCGCTCAGGTAGGAAATCCTATCCCAATTCTGACCAATGGTTGTTCAGTCTCTTAAAAACCTTCAGTGATGGAGCACCCACAACTTCTGGAGGCAGGTGGTTCCACTGGTTAAATGTTCTAACTGTCAGGAAGTTTCTCCTTAGTTTCATGTTGCTTCTCTCCTTGATTAGTTTCCATTGTTGCTTCTTGTCCTGCCTTCAGGCACTTTGGAGAATAGCTTGACTCCCTCTTCTTTGGGGCAGCCCCTGAATGCTAGCCCGTTGCCAAGCACATAATACAGGATCATGGGACTGGGGTGGGCGGCGCGTGCAGTCGTAACTTTGAGGACAAGATCATAAATGCCCGTTTCTAAACCCATTATAACTTCAAAAAGTCGTTCAGCAACTTTTAAGGTGTTTTTAAGGCCGAGAAGCGAGAAGATTGCGGATTTAGCCGACTCTCTCTCTCTTTCTCTCTCTCTCTCTCTCTCTCTCTCTCTCTTTCTCTCTGTGTGTGTTTTGTGCCCTGCAGAGAAAGAAGTCAACGAGCTGATGGAGGAACTGTTTGAAACGGTGAGTCTTCCTGGCTCTCCTTTGGAAGGAATCCAGGCATGTTACCAGTCCTCAAGGAACCTTCCCTTGAGTTTGCAAGAGGCCTGCTGGTAAACTCCATGATCAAAACCCAGTTTCAGGATGAAATTGGCTTCCCCAACATAGAGGACGATGGACAGGAGGACGAAGATGGCGCTGCTGAGGCCCGGCCCAATTTTAATACCCCCCAGGTGCTCAGGTAAGGACAAATGAACGTTGTACGTTGAGGGCTAACTAATTCAATAATTCAGGAAAATAATAATAATATAGGACTATCCATTTTTCAGTACCTGTAATTCAATAATTCAGGATAATAATAATAATAATACAGGACTATCTGTTATTCAGTACCTGTAATTCAATAATTCAGGAAAATAGTAATGCAGAATTACCTATTATTCATTCAATAATTCGGGGAAATATTAATAATACAGGATTACCTATTATTCATTACCTGTAATTCAATAATTCGGGAAAATAATAATACAGGACTACCTTATTCAGTGCCTGTCATTCAGTGATTCAGGAAAATATTAATAACACAGGACTGCCTGTCGTTCAGTACCTGTCACTCAATGTTATGTATCTTTCAGCAGTTGCCAGTCCTGCTCAAGCCGGTCGCTTCACGGGCAGGTGGGGCATCCAAAGGCCTTCCACATGTCACGGAACTTCAACTCCCAGAAGGCCTCGCTTCTAGCAAGGCATGCTGGGAGTCGAAGTTCGACACCCTTGGTTTGCCCCGGCTTTGTGCTGCGACCGATTGGAGCTGGGGCCTCCTTATCTGTGGGGCAGGGGGCCCAGAAGGAACGGCCACCCTGTTTGGGAAGGGAGGCAGAGAAAAAACGGCTGGGCCTCGCCACCCCTTCCAGACCGAGCAGTACTGGAAGCGGGCGGCAAGATCCCCTCTGCCTAGCTACAGCCGGGGAGCCGGGTGCAAATGGAGGCAGGCGTCTCCCGAACCCACGCCCTAATCCCTCTTGGGGCAGGTTTGAGGAGCCCCTGGCCAACTTGCTGAACGAGCAGCACCGGACGGTGAAGGAACAGCTGGAGCAGCTGCGGGTGAAGAAGTCCACCGTCAAGCTGCCCCAGGAGATGGAGCGGTCCAAGCTGCGGAACGAGAAGGCGGCCCAGAGCCTGGCGCTGGACCCCGGGCAGAGGAAGAGGCTGCAGCAGCAGATGCAACAGGTTCTCCTTTTGGGGGTGCCTTTCCTGGGCCCCAGGGATTCCCCCCATTCCCGAGGACGCCCCTCGGCCTAGCCCTCTCCAAGCCTGGCAAGTGGTTTTGGGAATTGTGGGTGGGCTGGGGCTAGGCTGACCGCTCACCTTGTCTCCCCAACCGTTGCAGCACGTCCAGCTTCTGACCCAGGTTCACCTCCTCTCCAGTTGCAACCCCAGCCTGAGCTCGGAGGCCAGCACTGCCCAGCTCTTCCTGGTAATTCCGGACCCTTGAGCGTGCATGTGCTCCTCCCTCTCCTCTTTTGTCCTTCTCCATCTCTTCCTCCCTCTTTGTCTTCTCCACCTTCTCCTCTTCCTCTGTCTCCAATGCCTTTGCCGTCTCCTCTATCTCCTTCTTCTCTGTCTTCTTCTCCTTGTCCTCCATCCTCTTCTTCTCCACCTTCCTCTCCTTCTTGTCTGTCTTCCGCTCCGTCTGCTCCTGCTCTTCTCCTCCTCCTCCATCTGATCCTCCTCCTCTGTCTTCTCCTTCTCCATTTTCCCCTTTTGCATCGCCATCTCCTGTTTCTTCTCCTGTCCTTTCCTCCTCCATCTTTTCTTCCTTCTCCTCCATCTCCTCCTCATCATCTTTCTTCTCCTTCTCTGTCTCCTCCTCCTCTTCTCCCCATCTTCTCTTCCTTCTCCTCCATCTCCTCCTCATCATCTTTCTTCTCCTTCTCTGTCTCCTCCTCCTCTTCTCCCCATCTTCTCTTCCTCCTGGTCTACCTTCTCCTCCTGCTCCTCTGTCATCTTCTCCTTCTCCTGTCTTCTCTTTCACCTCATCTATCTCCTCTTTCTCCTTCTTCATCTTCTCTGCTTTTTCCTTGTTTATCATCTTCTCCTCCTCCTCCTCCAGTCTTCAGGCTGAAGTCCACTTCTGGAGCTGGAGCAAAACGGAGGAACGAATCCAGATGGGAATATCTGCCTCGCTTGATCCCTCTCCACTTTCTCCCAAATCCCGCGGCCTGATTTTCAGCTCATTTCTCTCTTTCCATCCCCCCCCCCCCAGACCGAGTTGGAGAGCTTTGCCCAGAGTTCCCTGCTCCTCAATCAGCCTTCCAGCCCCGGATTCCAGACTTCTTTCCAGCCTTTCAACTTGAAGGAATCTCTGCAGCTGATCAAGGACTTCCACGCTCATGTCAAGGTCGAGTGGAGCCCTCGCAAAGCTGTGAAAAAGAACAGTTGAGTTTGTCCACCTCTTAAATTTCAAATAAGATACTGGGGGGCTAAGGAAGAACGTGGGGGGGAGGCTTTTCCTTCATGGAGCCAGGCTGTTTTAAAAGCCATGGCAAACATCAGGGAAGGAATTAAAAATGGTGACTATTCTTTCTTCTTCTTCTTCTTCTTCTTCTTCTTCTTCTTCTTCTTCTTCTTCTTCTTCTTCTTCTTCTTCTTCTTCTTCTTCTTCTTCTTCTTCTTCTTCCTTTCTTCCTTTCTTTCTTTCTTCCTTCCTTCCTTCCTTCCTTCCTTCCTTCCTTCCTTCCTTCCTTCCTTCCTTCCTTCCTTCCTTCCTTCCTTCCTTCTTTCTTCTTCTTTTTTCTTTTTAGTGAACAATTTTGCTTGCTTGCCCAAGCAAGTGGCCTGGATCCTAGCCACCCAGAGAGTTTTCCTGTACCCAGAACTGCTGCCCACCTGCTCCTTCAAGGCCAAAACACCCCGGGATAAGATTGTGTTCACCAAAGGGGAAGATAAGTACGTGCATCTGCCTCACACAGCGACGGAAATTCTGGTTCCCCAATATCAGTTGTCAGTCGGGGTTTACTTGTCAAGGTGTTCTGTTCTAGCCAGCATCGTCACTAGCCCTGATTAACTTAACAATTGCAGTGATTCGCTTAGTTTAATGAAGAGAAGGACATGATAGCAGCGTTCCAGTATCTCAGGGGCTGCCCCAAAGAAGAGGGAATCAAGCTATTCTCCAAAGCGCCTGAAGGCAGGACAAGAAGCAATGGATGGAAACTTATCAAGGAGAGAAGCAACCTAGAACTAAGGAGAAACTTCCTGATAGAACAATTAAGCAGTGGAACCACTTCTCCCTCCCTCTTCCTTCCTTCCCTTCCCTTCCCCGTGGTTAGAATGCAATATTGCAGGCTAACTCTGCCCACAGCCAGGAATTCGATCCTGACCAGCTCAAAGTTGACTCAGCTTTCCATCCTTCCGAGGTCAGTAAAACGAGTACCCAGATGGTTGGGGGCAAGAGGTTGACTCTGTAAACTGCTTAGAGAGGACTGTAAAGCACTGTGAAGCGGTATACAATTATTATTGCTATTTTTCCCTACGTTCCTCCCGTCCCAGCCCTTGTGCTTCCTGACTAGCCTGCCTCTTCCTGTTCCAGCTTGTTAGCGCTGGGCCTGAAGCACTTCGAAGGCACCGACTTCCCCAAACCCCTCATCAGTAAGTACCTCTTGACCACCAAGACGGCCCACCAGCTGACGGGACGGATCAAGAACCGTAACATGAACCGCGTCCCTGACAACATCATCCGAGTAAGTTCCCATGAAAACCGTCTTGTCCAGGGCAAAACCTGGGCAGCTGCTGTCTTTGCATTTCAGCTTGCCTTTAGAGGAAGTAGGTGGGTGGGTGGGTGGGGAGGTGTTACTTTCATGTGGGTTAAATCGGAAAAACGAAACTTCTTCGATTCAGCTGAGGACCGTGGGAGCCCGAAACCTTTTCAAGGACACCAGAAGAGGTGTGGGTTTGAAGCAGACGGTTCCCATAACAAAGCGAACGTGTTAAGATCAGAAATCTGCTTGATCCTTCTCTTACCCGTCGTTCCTGATCTTCCCTTGATTTTCAGTACTACAGAACTACGAAGCAGCTTCCGGTTTTGTCCCGGCTTTGCGGGGAAGTTCAACCTGGAGATTGGAAGCCGCCCGCAGAACAGGAAGAGCATCGCTTGCCGTTCTGGTTAAAAGTAAATTCGGGGGGTGGAGGTGGGGGGGGGTCACGTGAGAAGGCTTTTGCTTGACAACTGGGTTGCCTCACAACGTATTTCCCTGCTCCAGTTACCGTCGTAAGTCAAGGACTACCTGAATTGCCAGGCGGGCATTCAAAACTCCTTTAAGGACATCTCTGTAATTCCGGCTTCCTTGGCCTTCTTTTTTTTGTTTTTTGTTTAAAGTATATTTATTGTATTATGCCACGAAAAGTCAAATGCAAAACAGGAAAACAAAGCGAAACAAAAAACACAACGTCCAGCATTAACGACAGATAAGTTAAGATGATAAGATAACCTTTATTGTCATTTTTTTTACTGTGGGCACAACGGCATACATCAAAAGTGAAATTTAGTTGCCCGCTCTCCAATTGAAACACATACACGACACATACCTAAACATACTATATACAACATATGTGTAGAGACCCACCCCCCTACATATACATAACAAATGAATATTAAATACTGTCCATCTTGAATATACATAACGGAAGGAGGAAGCTTGAGAGTTCACAAGGTTAATGCTGTATGGAATGAAACTCTGGCTGAATCTGGACGTTCTGCTACGGATATAGAATCCACCTTGGCTGGACGTTGAAAAACACACAAACACACACACACAAAAGGGCTTTCTCGGTTGTGGGGCTGGAAAGCTCACTCACACGCCACACAAACCCCATTTTTTCATTTCCTTCTCCCCTTTGTCCAGGCCAACCTGCCCTCCATCCAAGAGGCCACAGAGCAGCAGCGCACTAGAGAGGCCTCCCGGGGCCCCGACGCGGATCCCAAGGCAGGACGCGACACGGCCAGTCCCGCTAACCTTGAATGCCCTCTGCGCATGCCGGAGGGCATCCAGCTGATCCTGAGGCCCCTGAGCAGCCACTTTTGCCACCGGATCTGGCGATGGCAGCGACCGGCCGTTGCCAAACCCTTCCTGGTCCAGCCGAGCCTTTGTTTGCCCCCGGCCGGGGCGGGCGGCTTCCTCAAGCAGCCCCCGCCTGCAGCAGCCCCCGGCAAATTAGCGACTCACGTCTCCCCTTTATCCCAACCGGCTTCGCTCGTCCAGCCGTTGTCGGCCGTGCCCTCCGGACTGGGCAGCGGCCCCCCGTTGGAGCTGCAAGGCGTGCTCTCCGCTAAGCAGCCGTACTTGGCTCCCGCCCTGGCCCAGAACATGGTCTCTTCTCTGCCGGTTGCTTTCCAGTCTAAAATGATCCTCCCGGCTCTGCCCGCCAGCCGGGTCCGGAAGTCTCCCCTCCCGAGGGGGTCCCAGAAGCAGAAGACCCCCTTGCTGAAAGCTGCCCCCGTGCTTCACCCGGCCCCCGTCATCTTCACCGTCCCCGCCGGGACGGTCAAAGTGCTGGGCATCGCCAACGGCTGTAACGTGCTGCAGCCCCTGTCGGCCGCTCCCAGGGCCGCCGTCTCTGCCCCCCAGTCCATCCCCATCACCACGCTGCTGGTCAACCCCACCCCCTTCTCCTGCCCACTCAGGCAGCCCTTGGCGGCTTCCCCTGCCCTGCCCTTAGTGGTGGCCTCCAGTCCGGGCCCGGCGTCTGCCCTGGGCAAAGATTCGGAGATGGCCGCTCAGCCGGGCAGCCACTTGGCGTCCGGCGGGGACGCTGCAGATCCCGTCAAGGCCAAGCTCAAAACGGACTCGGAAGAAGGCCCAGGAGAAGCTGGTGGCCCGTGGTCCTCCGATCACAACTCGGGGGTCCAAACAGAACCTCCCGTCCAGAGTTACGTGGAGGTGGGGGAAGGCAGAGTTGCTGAGGGCTTAGCCCCCGCTGCCTTCTCCCCCTTGGTGGAGTTAGGAGAGCTGGTCAAGATGGACGTGGAAGGCTCGCAGGAGACCCCTCCTTCAGAAGCAGCCTCTGTTCCTCCGGCTTCAGAAGGCTCCCCCGTGAAAGAGGGGTTGATTTTGGACCTTGGGCAGGGCCTGGAGGCCGAGCCGGCCCCGGGGAGCCAACCCAGGAACCAACATGAGGAAGAGGAAGAAGAGGAGACCGTCAACTCAGCAGGCCTACAAGCAGCGTCTTCAGCAGAAGAAGGGAGTCATGCTTCCCCAGCAAACTTCAGCAGCTCCGTGGCGGCTGCGTCGGAGCCCAGCAGCTCCGTGGGAAAGGGGGAGGAAGTGGCCGGAGCGGGGGACCGCCCTGAAGGGGCAGCGTCAGCCGGCCAGGAAGGAGGAGGCGAGAAAGACGGGCTGGAAGAAGAGGAAGAGGAGGATTTTGATGACTACATCCCGGATGAGGAAGACGAAATGTCTTCAGCTTCGGAGGAGTCGGTGCTGTCGGTGCCAGAGCTTCAGGTAAGATCAGGGTGGGGCCTTCTGAACGTGCCTTGAGTTCTGTCTTTTAAGAAGAGACCGGACAGCCATTTGGCTGGAACAGTCACTAAACGAACCCTTGCAAATAGAGGACTGTCTGTATCGTGTTTTGTAAGCTGCCCAGAACGAAGGCGAAGTTGACCAAATGGGAATAAGTCGGGGAAAAAGATAACTGTATCAGCGTCGAACTTGCAAGCGCCCCCTTGCATGGAGGGGTGGATAACGGGGTGCAGGGCCAAATGGGGTGGGGGTCTCGGATTGCTCCTGATCCAACACCGCGCTGGATGTGCTCTTGGGGGGGGGTCTTCAGGAGACCATGGAAAAACTGACGTGGCTGGCCTCCGAGAGGCGGCTGAGCCAGGAGGGGGACTCGGAAGAGGAAAACTCGCAGGAAGAGAACTCGGAGCCGGAGGAGGAAGAGGAGGAGGAGGAGGAAGGTGAAGGAGAACCTGTGGAGAACCGGCAGAAGGAGGATGAAATGGCTGACGAGGCTGTGGGTCCGGGAGACGGGCCGGCCTCCTCTCTCGCTTCAACCTGCACCGTGCCGACGGTGGAGGCCAGTAGCATTCCTCCAGGTGAGCTTTCTTAAAATTGTTTTCTTCCTTCCTTCCTTCCTTCCTTCCTTCTCCTCCTCCTCCTTCTTCTCTCTCTCTCTCTCTCTCTCTCTCTCTCAAATAAGAAGAACAAAAAATAACAAAAGACAAAAGAGGCCTAAATTATCCAAACAAATGAACAAGACTGATCATTGCAACTTTGGAGAGGTTGCTATGTGGCCCCATTGCTCAGTAGATAGAAAATCTGATGAGAAATACAAGGAGGGAGGGAGAGAGGAGAGGAAAGAAGAAGAGAAAGAGAAAGGAAGAGAAGAGAATGGGGATGATGGAGGAGGAGGAGGAGGAGGAATGTGAGGCCTTGGGGCTCTCTGAGCTGGGCGGTTTTCTTGCAGACGTTTGATGACCCAACTAGGTAGCGTCATCAGTGCTAGAAGGAGGTGGGGTTTGCAAGCAGGAAGAGGACTGTGGGGTCCTTGGGCTATCCGAGCTTGGTAGTTTTCTTCAAGATATTTCATGACCCAACAACGTAATATCCTCCTCGCAAATCCCACCTCCTTCTAGCACTGATGACGTTATCTCGTTAGGTCATGAAATGTCTGCCAGAAAACCACCAAGCTCAGAGAGCACCAAGGACTTACATTCCTCCTCCTCCTCCTCCTCCATCATCCCATTCTCCTCTTCTCTCCTCTTCTCTTCTCCTGGGGCTTCTTCTGAGTCCACGGTTCCTCCATAGCACCTGAGAGCCCCCACCTGTCCTCTCTCCCTAACTGCCAAGCCACTGCTCCCATCTTTCACTCTGGCTGTCTCGTGCTAGGAGAGAACCCCAAAACCACCACCAAGAGCCGAGGCTCCCACCGAGCCCGAGCCAAGCGGGGCCGGGGCCGCACCAGCAAAGATGCCTCCAAGCTGCTGCTCCTCTACGATAACAACATCCTGGAGAGAGACCCACTGCGCGAACAGAAGGACTTCGCTTTCGCCCAGGCTTACCTGAATAGGGTGAGTGAGGAGGCTCGGATGGAGGGACCTTGAACTCAGACCGTCCCATACTGGGGGAATGTCCCAAAGGTGCTTGTTTTTTTCAGGAGGCAACTGGACTTCCTTATATATATATGTTTCTTTGAAGACGTCTTGTTTTGTCACAGTAATGATTTAAAAGCTAACCAGCTTATGTAATGTAAGATGTAATGATGGGGATGACTCAGCAAGGTCAGTGTCTCTTTAAGAGCCAGCAGGGTCTGTGTCTCTTTAAGAACCAGCAGGGTCTCTTTAAGAGCCATTGTATAAAAGGGAAGATTCCGCTGATGTGTTTTCTCTCTTCTATTTCCGGCTGTAACTGTGGTTTGTTGGATCCTGCTGTATTAACATGTGTATGTATATTGTTCCTGGTGTATGATATTGTAGATAGTGCAAGATAAGCTACCATTTAATACAAACCACTGTTTACTGTGTTTACTCCTGGGTTATCTCAGCGCAATTAGACTGTGCACGCTCTGACACGCTTCTCATCCAACAAGCTTCTTCAGCTCTGACTGGATGGTGGGGAATGGAAGGATTTATACTCCTTGCAGACCGCTGGTCATTTGCATCATTTGAGAGGGTCGTTGAGGCCACTTGGAGGTTTGTCTGTGTCCTGAGTGGTGCAAATGGTTGTGGAGCCTTCTTGGAACTGCTGAAAGGACTGTGTTCCACACCCATTTGCACCATTCAGGTGACCCTGAGGACGCAGGTAAACCCCCAAGTGGCCTCAACGACTCTCCAAAAGGAGGCAAATGACCAGCGGACTGCAAGGAGTATAAATCCTTCCCTTCCCCACCATCCCAGTCAGAGCTCAAGACGCTTTTTGGAGAAGAAGCAAAACGTCTTCAAAGGAAAAAAAGAAGTCCTGAGAAAAGCACTTTTGGGACAACCAGGACCTGGATGACCCGAGAACCTCCTGAGACGTTTACCGGGAAATTGCTCGTCCCCACAGGTCCGCGAAGCCCTGCGCCTCGTTCCGGGCAAATACGAAGAATTCCTCCGCAACATTTATGAATTTGAGAACAACTTGCAGAAGCAGACGGCTGTCGACCTCTACGCCCGGTTGCAAATCCTCCTTCAGGATTGGCCTCAACTGTTGACCGACTTTGCGGCCTTCCTGTTGCCCGAGCAAGCGCTGGAGTGCGGGCTGGTGGGTCAGCTGGGGAGGGAGGGGCCGGCAGCTCAGCTTGGCAAGGGGGTTAAGGCTGGGAAGGGGAGAGAGAACCTGTGGGATCCATGGACGGGCTCAGTCTAGCACTGGGTCAGCCCCTGAGTTGTCCTCAGGCGGATAAGATGCTTTTTTTTTTTTTTTTTCCTCCCACCAGTTTGAGGAACAGCAGGCCTTCGAGAAGAGCCGGACGTTCCTTCGGCGGTTGGAGATCTGCTTTGCTGAGAATCCGTCCCACCACCAGAAGATCATCAAGGTGTTGCAGAACTGCGCAGAATGTGTCCCGCAAGAGATCGTGGAAGTAAGATGTTTTCTCCCCACTCCTTCCCACCTCGGGTCTAGCACTGATGATGTTACCTAGTCTGGTAATGAAACGTCCGCCAGAAAGCCACCAAGCTCAGAGAGCACACCAAGGACCCCACAGTCATCGTTGTTGTCGTCGTCCTCCTCCTCCTTGCAAACCCCACTCCCTTCTATCACTGATGGTATTACCTAGTTGGGTCATAGAATGTCTCCAAGAAAACCACCAAGCTCAAAGAGCACCAAGAACCCCACAGTCGTCATCGTCCTCCTCCTCCTCCTCTCCGCAAACCCCATCTCCTTCTAGCACTGAAGATATTACCTAGTTGGGTCATGAAATGTCCACAAGAATAGGCGGGCAAAAATCCCAAATCTGATCTGAACATCTGGCTGACTGCAATGAACCCTAATAACACATAGCCATATGTTTATACTGGGTCTGGCATTTGGATGCCCTTCTCGAGTACTTCCCAAGGTTTTGGGATAGGCAGATGCGGTGATTTGATGTTGTTAAAGGTAGGATTTAAGCTGTTCCGAGTCAAACTGCCTTTCGCAATTGACCGATGGGGATTTTGTCAGTGCCAAAGGGGTTCAATTGCTATTGTTGTGGTCTGTCACACAGTCAGCCCGATGTTTAGACTGGGTTTGGCATTTTTGTCCACTTATGAGGTCCTTCCCAAGGGCCTGGGATGGGCAGACGTTGGTGTTTAATCATATTAAAAGTATAATTGTAGGATTTAAGCTGTTCCGAGTCAGGCTGCCTTTCGCAATTGACTGACAGGGATTTCATCAATGCTGATGGGGTTCTGGGCTTGCACTTGAGGCACCTATTGGTGCTGTCAGAAACACAGCAGACAAGGAACAATCCGGATAAATAAGTAAATCGTTTTAACCGTCTTGAACCTCTGGATTTAGCTGAAGAACCAGATGTGGCAGCTGCTGAAAGGACACGATCACCTGCAGGACGAGTTCTCCGTCTTCTTCGATCACCTGCGCCCCTCGGCCAGCCGCCTGGGGGATTTTGAAGAAATCAATTGGACGGAGGAGAAAGAATACGAGGTGGGTGGGTGTCTCCCAGGCCTCTTCCGGTCCTCCTGGGAAGGGGAATGGATTGGAGCGGGGGGGGGGAGAGGCCAGGAGTTCCGATCTTCCCAACTGATGAGGCTGATGGGAGGCTGCAAGAGGTAAACCTGGCTTTCCCTCTCCTTCCAGTTCGACGGGTTTGAAGAAGTCTCGCTGCCAGACATGGAGGAAGAGGAGGAGCCCCCCAAAGTCCACGCCGCCTCGAAGAACAAGAGACGGAAGGAGCTGGGGAGCCAGAATGCCGAGAAGGTGGAAATCCTGTCATTGTCTGTCTGTCTGTCTCTATCATCTGTGTAGTCTGCCTGTCTATGTGTCTGTGTGTCTGTCTGTCTATCTATCTATCTATCTATCTATCTATCTATCTATCTATCTATCTATCTATCTATCTATCTATCTATCCTATCTATCTTATCTATCATCACTCTCTCTCCATCAATTATTATCTGTCTCTCTATCTCTATCTATGTAATCTGTCTGTCTGTCTGTCTGTCTATCTATCTATCTATCTATCTATCTATCTATCTATCTATCTATCTAATCTTATCATGACTCTCTCCCTCCTTCTATTATTATCTGTCCCTCTATCTCTATCCGCTATGTAATCTGTTTGTCTGTCTGTCTGTCTGTCTCTATCTAATCTAATCTAATCTAATCTATCCAGGCTTTGATTAGGAGCAGCCCAGAGTTGGTCGAAACATGGACAGCCGGATCAACCTTTTTATTAAAAAATAAATAAATTCACAGCTCCTGTGGAAACTGCCACCGCTAAGCCAGGCAGTCGCGTAGTGTCTCTCTCTTAACAATTGCTTTGCTTAATGACGGAGTTGCCGGTCCCGATTAGAACTCGTAAAGCCAGGACAGGGGAGAGATTTGCCCTGGAATCCAGGAGCCAGTTCTTCGGGGACTATTAAGGGACGCATCGCGGCCGGCGGAAGGTGGGCCAGCCCTTCCCACAGAGAGGCTGGCTTGACCGATCCTGTGGCTCATGTTGGTTTCCAGGTCCCCTTTCAGGAGGCCGAGTGGCTGGACGGGCACAAGGACTGGTGTGGCTCCTGCCACGAGGGCAGCGGGGACCCCCGGCTAAAGCGGAGCAAGCGACGGAGTTGCGCCCACTGCTGCAGCAAGGTGAGGAGGGGGCCAGGGTCTTGGGGAGGGGGCCAGGGTCTTGGGGAGGGGGCCAGGGTCTTGGGGAGGGGGCCGGAGACGCCGAAAAGCCCCTCCAGAGGGTCCTCCAACCAGCCAAGTGGGAGAATCGGGGAAAGGGGGGTCCGAAGCTTCGTGGCCACCCGTCTGTCTCCCGAAAGATGGACGGGCGTGGCTGGATCTTCCCGCAGGTGGGAGAGCCCAAAGGCCCCAGAAGCAAAGAGCCGGGCGAGTTGGCCGAGGGCCGTGGGCAGCGGGAGCCCAGCCCTCGGCTGGAAGGGAAGGAGCCCCCCGAGGGCAGCGCGGAGAGGAGGGACGATGGGGAAGCCGTCCCCGGCAGGATCAGAGCTGCCAGCCGGAAGGGCGAGTCGGCCGGAGGAGGTGGGTTTGGGATGGGAAAGGAGGGAGGGATTAGGGAAGGGGGTCAGTCTGCAGGATGACCGGCTGGATTTTGGACGGGGGGGGGACTGTCCCATCAGATAGAAATGTCCCTTTGTGGGAAGGAAAGCTTTTCCTTCTTTCCTTTCCCTTCCTTTCTTCTATCTTCCTTTCCTTTTCCTTCCTTTCCTTCTATCTTCCTTCCCTTCCCTTTCCTTCTTCTATCTTTCTTTCCTTTCCTCCTTTTCCTTTGCTTTCCTCATTCATTCCCTCCTACCCTCCCTCCCCCTTCCATTGTTCCCTCCTCCTTTCTTTCCTTCCCTCCCTCTCCCTATTTCTTCGTTCCTTCTTTCCCACCTTCCCTCCTTCCTTTCTTCCACCCCTCCTCTCCTTCTTTCCTCTTTCCTCCCTCCCCTCTGTCTTCGTTTCTTCCCTCCCTTTTTCCTTCTTTCCATCCCTCCTCACCTCCCTCCCTCCTTCCTTCCTCCCCCCCCCAGCTCAGCAAAACTGTCCCCCCTTAGAAAAGTCACCTCCGGGGTCCAGCTGGATTCACCCTTCTTCCCTTCTCTCTTTCTGCATCCCAGGTGCTCGCCCGGAAGGGAAGCCCCTTTCGTCCAGAGATGCCCCCCCGGAGGGTCTTCTCCCACCGGCTGGCAAAGCCCCGGAGTCCTCTCCTCCCCCTGCCCCTCCCTGCCCTCCAACCGGGGGCGAGCCCGCCAGGAATTCTCCCGTGACTGCGCCGCTGCCTCCGAGGGGGGCCAGCCCCCCCAAGCCCCACCGGCTGAAAAGCAGCCTGGGCCCCACGGAGGGCAAAAGAGAGGTGGGACTCGGCCCCAGGAGCGGGGAGCCACCTGCAGCCCCCAAGCCAGACCGTTCGGAGACCGGAAGCCCTTCCAACGCAGCCAGGCCAATTCCTGGTTCTGCTCCCTCCCTCGTTCCTTCTGGGTTGGATCTCACGGAGGCAGACGTCCAGCCCCCCTCGGTGAGCCCAAAGGCCAAAGCAAGGGAGATGCTGTCCGTGGCCTCGGAAGACCTCGCCCCAAAGGCTTTGGGGGCGAGCGAGAGCCTGCCGGCTCCACAGGAGATCCCCGCAGCCGCCAGCCTGCAGGCCGCGAACCCAACCGGGAAACCATCCGAGGGAGGGGATGTCCATTCGCACAAGGAAGAGGGGTTGACCCCGGTGGCAGGGGAAGACCCTCAGCAGAGGACCATCGAACCCACCGTGTGTGCCAAGAACATCAAGGTCAGCTCGACGGGGGAAAAAGTGGTCTTGTGGACCAGGTGGGTGCCCTCCTTCCTTTCTCGGATGCTTGTCTTAAGAAGACGGTCGGGTTCTTTGGGGACCAGAGACTTGGGCTGAGAGAATAACCAGCAGTGGCTGAATTCAGACAAGCCGCTCGACCAGATCAATGGAAAGCCTGGGTTTTCCCCAGTGTTTTGCCGATGGGTGAAATCTAAATTCCCTTCCTACGTCCTTCTTCCAGGGAAGCTGACCGGGTGATCCTGACCACCTGCCAGGAGCGAGGGGCTGATCCGAAGACTTTCAGCGCCATCTCCGAACAGCTGGGCAACAAGACCCCAGATGAGGTGGGCCTTCCTTCTCCTGGGGGGGCGTTCTCCCCACCCACCCCAATCTGGCCCAAATGTGTCCCGGCAGGACCCAGCAGAGGGGTGGATCTTGGGAAAAGAAACAGAAATTTAATTTTTGCTGGAGGAGTCTCCATTTGAAGATTTGTGGACTTCAACTCCCAGAATTTAGAGGCTGAATTCTGCACAAGTCAGCTAGGGAATTCTGGGAGTGGAAGTCCATATATGGTTCCTGGAGAATTCTGGGAGTTTGTTCGCACAAGCCACCTTGGGAATTCTGGGAGTTGAAATCTGCCTGGGGAATTTGGGGACTCGCAAATCCGTATATTCTGGCCTGAAGAATTCTGGGAATTGAAATCTGCATAAGCCAAACTGGGGAATTCTGGGAGTTCAGGTCCATACATGCTGCTGGGGAATTCTGCTTGTCGAAATCCATACTTGCTGCTTGGGAAATCCTGGGAATTGAAGCCTATACCTGCTGCCTGGAGGATTCTGGGACTCGAAGTCCCTATATTCTGGCTGAGGAATTCTGGGAATTGAAATCTGCCTAAGCTAGACTGGGAGTTAAGGTCCATAAATGCTCCCTAGCGGATTCTGGGACTTGGAAGTCCACATATTCTGGCCTGGGGGATTCTGGGGGTTGACGTTTGCGCGAGCCAAGATGGGGAATTCTCTGGGACATGAAGCCACCCATCTTCCACGCCTTGAGAATCACGGCAGCTTCTTCCATGCAGGTGGCCCACCGTTTCCGCGAACTGATGACCTTGTTCCACACGGCCTGCGAGGTCAGCTCGGACGACGAGGAAGACGGCATGAGCACCAGCAACGCCGATCAGCTTTCCGACAAAGAGCCCGCCCTGTCGGAGGACGACCCGGAAGAACCGGGCTTTTAATCCGGGTCAAGCCCTCCTCTCTGGCAGAGAGGAACGTTTGGGGGGGGGTCTGGCCGTGCGTTTTGGCCCACCTTCGCTCTGCAGCTCCCTTTTGCGACCCCGAAGATTGGCCGGTTTTTAATTCCCCCCTGCGAAAGATGGAGGGGAGGAAAAAACCAACCATCTCTCGGCTCTGTAAATATATATTTTTTTTAAAGTAGGAAATGTATAAATTAACGGGGATGGGGGGCTGAATATTTATTGAGCGTGGTATTTTAAAGAATTAAAGCAGACCGTCGAGGCGGCGTTTCCTCCGGATGCCTTTTTTTTTTTAAAAAAAAAAAGCCGTCCCAAAATCTCAAAAACACGCCAAGCAAGGGCGTTCTCGCCGGGTTTTTATTTCTCTGATTTTTAAACCTGATCCGAGCCCCGGGAAGTGGCTCAGTCGGTATCGTCGCTGTCCAAGTTTTCGTCCAGGCTGCCCTTTTTGTAGCAGAGGGACAGCGTCCGCAGTTCGTCCAAGGCCTCCTGGAAGTCGTCCGTCTCCATCCCCGCGGAGAAGAAGCTCACCCAGCGCCGCAGGTCCGTTCCGTGCAGCTTGTGGTAAACGTCGCCGAGGGTTTGGTACAAGCCCGCCGAGGATTGGAAGGCAGCTAAGACCGGGAGGCTTTCGACCTCTGTAAGAGGGGAGAGAGAGAGAGAAAATTGCTGAGTGGTGGGATTTCCTGATTCGGCTGAATTAGTAAGTTCGTGGTTTGGGCAGGATTCGGTCCTGCCCATTGACTGTGCCTCCTTCGCTTACCTCAAACCGGTTGGTCGTCATTGTAAGCCTCCCTGTTTCTCAACCTTGGCAGATGTTGGGACGTCCACTACCCAGAATTCCCCAGCCAGCAGGAAGTCCACCCACCTTAAAGCAGGATGCCTGAGGAATTCTGGGCGTTGAAGTCCAAATATCTTAAGCGTTCCGGCTGGGGAATTCTGGGAATTTGGAGCCCACCCATCTTAAATTATTCTGCCCTGGGAATTCTGGGATTTCAAAACTGAGTGAAAACACTGCTTCAGCTAAAGCACAAACAGCAGCATTTACGATCGGGCAACACTCTGCAAGGCCATTGCGGCTTAGCACAGCACAATGTGAGCCCCTTGATGCATTCCCGAAGCCACACTGTTGTGTGTTTGTGTGTCTGTCCTTACGCGCTGGGCTGCGGGACGGCTTCTTGGAAAGGAATCCGTGCTTGTTCAGGAAAGGCGAGAAAAACGGGGGGTATGGAGCCAAAAGCTTGCAGGGCCCTTGCAGCAAAAGCGAGGTGCTGTGGGAGAAAAGGACCAGGAGGTTTGAAGGGGAATGTTCCCCCCCCCATCCCCTCCCTCTTTCCCTCCCTCCTCCCCCCTTTGCCCAGGCTGGCCGGACCACCAACCTTAGGGTCTGTGGAGAGACGGTGTGTAAGTAGTGGGCCAGGACTTCCTGTCCGGTCTCACACGTGTGAAGGATGGACTTGGGTTCAGTCCCTGGAGGAGCGTTGCTGGAAGGAAAATAAGATGGGAGAGACCCCAAGTTACAACAGGGGGAGGGCGGGATTGTGAAGAAACCTAGGAGCAGCCATGGGGAGGGCAGAACTATGAATTGTGTCGCTATCGGCCCAAAACGCCGTCTCTGAATCAGCCAGGAGGCCAGAAATCTGATTATTCCTCCAGATCAGGGGTCTTCCAACTTGGCCCTGGCTGAGGAATTCTGGGAGTTGAAGTCCACAAGTCTTAAAAGGGCCAAGTTGGAAGACCCCCACCCCAGATGGCCTTGTTTCAGACAACTCAGAGCAGACTCACTGACTTAGCTGCAAGACATGCAGTTTTTGACTCGCAACCATTTGTTTACACCCCAACATTTCTGTCATCAAGGCAGACATTTGCCGAGTTGATTTTTGCCCTGTTTTACGACCTTTCTCACCACGGTTGCTAAAGGAGTCACTGCAGTTGATAAGCTAGTCGCTCGTCAACTGAGTTGCAAGGAGGAATATAAACATGCACGGACACACACACAGACACACGTGCACAAGCACGGGCACGGACAGACCCTGTAAGAGGGTGAGTGCAAACCACACACAAACCAAGACCCACCTCACTTGCTGCCGCTTGCCGATCCCTCGCAACACAACCGACTGTGCGAAGCAGCTGGCATCGCCTCGGTTGCCGCAAGATGACAACGGACACCAGGCCGTGCTGGGTTGTTGGCTGTACAAGGCATCAGGGAGGGACTGGTCCTCTGCCACGGGGAAGGGAAGGGCGGCTGAGGCCTCGGCCACCTGGGGGAGGGGGGAGATGTCTCTTTTCGGGGGTGTGATCTGGTTCTTCCGCGTTTTAGACACACACACAAACCCCGTGGTTCCCCCGAAAACGAAGGTAGAGTCAGGACTATCCAGGTTATACAGCAAGTCCTCAACTTGTTTGTTTAGTCACTGGCCAAGGTTAGACCGGCATTGAAAAAAGGGACTTATGAGCACTTTTCACGATATGATCAAAATTCAGACGGGCAACTGACTCGTATTTATGACGGTTGCAGTATTCCAGATTGTCTGTCTGTCTGTCTGTCTATCTATCTATCTTATCTTTTTCTATCTATATCTACCTAAATCTATCATTATATCTATATCAATCTATCTGTATCTTCTATCATCTATATCATCTATCTTTATCATCTATATCACCTATCAATCATCTATATATCTATATCTTATATCATCTATCAATCTATATATATCTTATATCATCTATGTCCATCTATCTGTATCTTCTATGTCTGTCTGTCTGTCTGTCTGCCTGTCTATCCATCCATCCATCCATCCATCATCTGTTATCTTTTGTTTGTCTATCAATCATCTATCAGTTATCTTTCTGAATGGGTCTCCATTCATGCATCCATCTATCATCCATCTTTGTCTATCAATCATTTATCATCTGTCTGTCTGAATGGATCTTGATCTATTTATCTATCTATCTATCTCTTTCTTTCCGCATCCTTCAGGTAGTGGACCAGACAGCTAATAACATTTTATATTATTTAAATATCATTGAAATACATTTAAATATCTATAGCCAGGGGAACCAGATTGTCCAAGTCAAACAGAGGTACCTTCCGCCCGGAGAAATTCAGGCTTTCGGTCAGGCTGGCCATGGAGATGTCCGAGGCCTGGAGCCGGTATGGGATGGTGAGCGTGTCCAGTGCGGTGGCCAGGATGGCGCTCGTGTGATAATCCAGAGAGGGCTACATGGAATGATAAAAAACAGAAATACCCCCGTATTTTAGGCAGTCCGCGACTTAACAGTGGTCCGTTTAATGACTGTTCTAAGTGACTTTGACCATTTTTTTCACCCTGGACAGTTGAAGCATCCCCGTGGCCACGTGATCAAGACTCAAGACGCTTGGCAACTTGACTCCTATTTATGACAGTGGCAGCGTCCCTGGGTTCCCTGATCCCCTTTGGCGACATTCTGACAAGCAAAAGTCCATGGGGAAGCCAGGTTCACTTTTAACCACCATCTTGCTAACTTGGCTAGTAAGGTTGTTAAAGGAGGCAACAGTCACTTATCAGCAGTCTGGTTTAGCAACAGAAAATTTGGGCTCGGTTGTGGCCGTAAGCCGAGGACCGCCTGTGCAAGGAGCTTTGGGAGCAGGAGGGAGGGAGGTGGCCACTCCCTCCAGCCCAAAATCCCTGATGCCTCCTTATCAATTCCACCCCACCCTCGTTCCGTGGCCGGAGAGAGGCTTGCATTTACAAAGGCTCACCTCGTAGTGGACGTACGGCAAAGCCACCGGCCCGTCCAATTTGAGCCCCAGGTTCCCGTTTAGCGACAAGGGGCAGAAGAGCGAACTGTGGCTGGCAAGCCGGACGATGCCCAGTGCCGTGTTCATGAGCCGGTAGAAATTCCGATGGGGAAGCTGCCGAGACAGAGAGAGAAAGACAAGGGCCTCCTTCAGCCTCATTTAACAATCGCAGGACGTGAACCTCGGAATTTATTCCACTCCTGCTGGCTTGTCTCCAAAAAAATCATAAAGGAACGATAAGGCAGGTCACCAGGTGACACGAGAGGATGTGAGTCCTGGTTTCAGCATCCCTAAACGTTGACCTCCGGCCTTTGCATGCCGCTAGTCCTCAGTGAGCCCTGGGAACTCGTTTTGCTCCTCTTCGGGGCCGCTGCGGAGAAGACGGGAGCCCCAGATTGGTGTAGTGCTGCTGGTGCTGACTTCGAAAGCAAGCGATGGCCGGTTCTTGTTCTGCCATCCAGCTGGGGTTGAGTTTGGGCCCAATCACCAGGAGGCGGTGAGTTCTAGTCCTGCCTTAGGCACAAAAGCTAAGTGGGTGACTTTGGGCCAATCACCAGGAGATGGTGAGTTCTAGTTTTGACTTAGGCATGAAAGCCAGCTGAGTGACTTTGGGCCAGCCCTCCCTCTTAGACCAGACCAGACCAGACCAGCCCAGCAGACTGTCATTATGGGAAAAACAGGCGTCAAAAGTCGCATGAAGTATGTCCATTGCCCCGAGTTATTTATAAAAAGTAGTCCAGGCAGCATCAAACTTTAATACACCAATATTCAAAAGACTTAAAAGAGTCCCACTTACGTTGGATTGAAGCACTGGCGTCAGCCCACAAGCCAAGATGCCTTTTCCTGCGTATTCGTCCTGCAGCAGCTCGGCTGCCTTGGATCCGAGTCCCGAGAAGCCATTGTGGAGGTCGCAGAGCAGCTGAAAACCCTGGGCGAGACAAAAAAGAGGGTGCAGGAGACTTCCTAGAGAGCTAAAATGCCAGCCGGGCCCCTTTTCAAAACGGGACGGTTGAGAAACAGCAGAAAGAGCGAAGGGGTGGCTGAGAATGTGTGCAAAAAAATCTGGGATCAGCCCCTGGGAACCTGCAAGTTGAAGTCCACAGGTTTTGAAGCTGCCAAGTTTAGAGACCCCTGCTTTCCAGCCACAGGGGCGCAAGATCCGTGCTGGATGGATGACTTACCTGCAGGTAATCACACTCTTCCACGTAGAAGTGCAGCCGATCCTCCAGTTCCTCAAGGTACCGGCCATCCTGCAAGAGTTTTTCTCCTTGTCCGAACGCCTCCAGCCGGCTGGACTCTCTGCAGTGGACAGGAAGCCAAATTCAGGCAGGTCCTCGTTGGGCAGGAGAAACAGGATTTCTCCCCCCCCCCCCAAAAAAAAGATGGGAGAAAGGTTCCCCCTTCCTCCTCCCTGCCTGAGAACCACCCAGCCAGGACCCCCGACTCACTCCTCGCGGTTGTATTCGTGGACGGTTAGGATGCTCCGCGGGTGGAGATTGGTACGGAGGAAGTCTGACCAAGCGGGCGCAGGTCTCTCGGATGCCAGCGGCTTGGTGAGCTGCTGCAGCTTTCCTGGAAAAAGATACCACCAGGAGATGCACGGGCCACGTTTCAGCAAGAAACTTATATAAAAAATGCAATAAAATTAAAATAAAATAAATGGAAATTGCAATTAATTAAGAAGCTTATATAAAATAAAATTAAAATTAAATAAATAAAATAAATTGAAATTAATAAATTAAAAGAAACATACAATAAAATGCAATAAAAACAAAATAAAATAAACGGAAATTGCAATTAATTAAGAAGATTATATAAAATAAAATTAAAATAAAATATAAATAAAATACATTGAAATTAATTAAATTAAAAGAAACCTGTAATAAAATAAAATGCAATAAAATTAAATTAAAATTAAAGAAACACGCACACACATGGACACACACACACACACACACACACCTTTACCAGCAGGGAGGGTCTTAGATACGAAATCTCCGTTGGAAAACCTCTCGCCCTGAAATAGAGAGAAAAAAGGAGAAGAGCTGGCATGGGAGGAAAATCAATCAATCAATCAAATAAATGTCTGGTCCCAGTTTATCCATCCCTAAGACCGAGGTCCTCCCTCCGTGGGAAAAAGGAATAATTCTCAGAAATGGTGTGTGGGAGGAGAGCGCGCGAGAGAGGCTCACCTCAGGCTGGTCAAGTCCTTCCAAAAAGGGACTGGGGGGGACTGGGTTTTGCTGGTGTGTTGTGAGGTTCCCCTTCCTGGAAGGAAAAGATCTGTTTGTATCAGCCAGAGCAGGAAATACAGGTGGTCCTCAACTTATGACCACAATCGGGAACAGAATTTCTGTTGTTAAGTAATAATAATAATAATAACTCGATAGGTAGACAAAATGCCAAATCCAGTCTGAACATCTGGCTGATTGTGCGATGATCCATAATAATAATACTAAAAGTTGGAAGGGATCTTGGAAAAAGAAAGAAGGAAAGAAAAGGAAGGAAAGAAAAAAGAAAGAAGAAGGAGGGGAAAAAATAGTCAATTGCCCTTGGAAAAATCCGCTCACCAAGCCACGGGGATGTTGTTTTTCGGGTCCTCGTACAGGTATCCCTCCTGTTTCAGAGCGGCGAGACTTTCTGCCCAGAAATAAAAACAGGTTTCTGGTTTTAGAGACACCCCCCCCCCCGGTGGACCGAAACACATCAAGGGGCAGGCAGTCCTCACTTTATGTCTCCAATGGCAAACAGAATTTCCGCTGACGAGCGAGGCATTCGTGAAGGGAACCGCACCCGGTTTTGACAGCCTCCCACGAGCCCTCCGGTGCTTTTTCGACAGGATTTACCACCCTTTTAACTCGTCACCTTTCAGGTCCATCAGGATGAGGCGGGGGGTGAAGGTCTCCCGTCCTTGCAAAGTCCTCCCCGTTCGGAAGAGGACGTCATGCTGGATGACCTCGTCCAAGTCCGAAGCCGTGGAATTGGATAAGAACAAAGCTTCCTGGAAAGCAGACATTAAAAGGTTAAAGAGTTCAGAAAAAAAACATCAGATTTGGTGAAGATCTCTGAGGGGGTCTCCTGCTGGAGCAGGGGGTTGGACTAGAAGACCTCCTAAGTCCCTTCCAATCGTAATGGCCTGTGTACTAAAACAGAAGGATAAGAAGTTAATGAAGCCAGAGATCCCAATCTGAGCAGCGTTATTCGTCCCTGTCACTGCAACATCTTGTCTTACGTCTTCAGCCTTTCTGCATTTACAGGTAGTCCTCGATTTATGACGCTTTGTTTACTGACCGTTCGAAGCTGTAACAGCCCTGAAAAAAGCGATTTTCACACTGATGACCGTTGCAGGATCCCCCATGGTGATCAAAATTCTGGTGCTTGGCAACTGTTTCACATTTACGATGGCCACAGTGTCCCGGGATCACGTGATCCCCTTTGGCGATCTTCTGAATAACAAAGTCAATGGTGGAAGCCAGATTCAATGAACAACCGGGTCACTAACTGAACAACTGCCGTGATTTGTGGCTGGAAAGGTCGTAAAATAGGGCACAATTCATTTAACAGCTTTCTTGCTTAGTGACATAAATGTTGGGTCATACGCCGAGGACTACCTGTACGTCATTGCACCCAAGCTTAGAATGTTGGGAAGGAGACATTTGGGCGATCCCTTGCAAAAAATCCACCAGGATCTGCAAAAAAAGGGACAGAAAGGCAGAAGCAATCCTTTGCAGCAGCCCTAATTATCCTGGCCCAGCCCATTGTGGACTACCTTGCAGGGCTCTTATGAGGATAAAAGCATGGTGGGCTGGGAGGGGAAAAAGCCATGCATGCCACTTCAAACTGGTGGAAGATACACTGTAATGCACGCGTGCAAATGTACATGTGCAAATATGCACGCACGTGTGCGAGCGCGCATGCGTGTAAACATTGGCAACTCGCACATTTTGCTGACAGCTTCACTGGCGAGCTTGGCTAACGCGGGCATGCGTAAGCCACGCCCACTTTGAGCTGCGGGCCAATCGCGCGCGTCTTTAGGAATGACGGCTTCAACACTTTTTAAAAAAAACGAGGCTCTGTCGGCGCATGCGCGCTCGGTCCCTCGGCTTACCTGAAGGCCCCACCAGTGAGCGCCCACGCTGCTCGCGTAGTGGCCGAGTTGAAGCGTCACCACCTCGCGGACCCCCGACATTTCCTCCCCCGCTGTCGTTTCGGGCTCCCGCTACGAAGGGGGCGACATAGGCCGTTGAAGACGGGGGGGAAAGAAGGGTTTAAAAAAGAAAAAAATTACTCGGTCTGCGCAGGCGCGAATGGTAAGCCCGTCCGTCGCGCGCGACTGAAGGGGAGGGGAAAGGCAACGCGGTCTTTTCATTGGCTCTCACCGGCCACCAGTCAGTAGGAGCCGCCCACGGCCTCCATCCTTGTAGCGCCCCTCAGTATAGACCGCAATCTCATTGGTTAAATGGGTAGGAATGGGGAGGGACTGAAGAGTCACTTCCGGTGAGGACCAGCCCTGTCTCCCCGTCCGCTTTCATCCTTGTGAATGCTGAACCGCTCTGCCCGTTATTTTCTCTATGATAGTCTCAAGGAATTAATAGGGCGAATTGGGTAACAACAGATTTGAATGGATTTTTTTTTTTCCATGCAGCATATTGTAAATTGAATAATGGAAGTTTATTCCATTATTTGCTTGTAAATCTGCCTGGAATACACGTTGTTGAACTCTCAGCAAGCCTGCAATGTAAAACAACCAACCTAGAGGAAGAAATAACAACAACAATAATAATAAGAGTTGAAAGGGACCTTGGAGGTCATCTAGTCCAACCCCCTGCTCAAGCAGGAAACCCTAGATCCTTTCAGACCAATGGCTGTCCAGTCTCTTCTTGAAAACTTCCAGTGTTGGAGCATTCACAGCTTCTGGAGGCATAGCAGGATAAATAGCAGGAGGGAAAAGGAAAACTCAAGACTCCATTACTAAATATGAGGTATAATGAGCAGCTAAATTTTAAATTAAGTAGTCCAAAGCCTGAGAAAGCCATCATCTTCATATCTTCTCATGTAATAAAGTGGAACTGAATTTGTTTTCGCCCAATAGTGAAAAATATCTACCTAACATTTATTTTATTGGTATCTCTGGACTTTACCTAGTTTTAGCTTAACTTCTTTCACTACCAACAAAATCCAATGGGACGAGGAGACAGGAAAAGAATACCATAAAATTAATTATAGAAACAGGATCTACTTAAGAATTGAACTTTGCTTCAAGCACGTCTTCCTAACGCACCGAGTTAAAGTTTGATGGGTTTAATATACGTAGGAGGCAGTGTCTGTAAACAGGTTTGAATTCACTTGATGGGGGGAAAAAAAAGAGCATAATTTTTCTAGGAGCCAACATTCCCGGTTAACATACAAATAGCCCATGCCAAAGAAGCAGCTTTGAAAGCATTTATTACAAGGGAATTTAAGCCGTGATGTCCGTGTGTCGGGAGAGATCCTTGGCTACAAAAAAGCGCTGATTCGCTCAAACAATCCGGGGTTGCATCCAGACAGAAAACGGAGCTCTAATCGACCCTCCTTGGTGCCGGCTATTTCAGCACGGAAAGAATTTCATATACATATAAAAAAAGAACAAAAGGTCAGGTTAGGAACGGGCTCCAGAACACACACACACACACACACAAACAAACAAAAAAAATCGTACAAGCAAACTTTATTTTATTAATTAGGATTATTTTTATCTTGCCTTTATTATTTTTATAAATAATTCAAGATGGGGAACATTTCTAGTACTGCTTCCTCCTATTTTTTTCCAGAAATAATAATAATAATAAAGCTGGAAGGGACCTTGGAGGTCATCTGGTCCCGGTTGAGAGGGAGGGACTGGCTTAAAATTGCCCAGATGGCTTTCATGCATAAGGCAGGACTAGAATTCACCATCTCCTGGGGATTAGCCCAAAGTCACCCAACTGGCTTCCACGTTTAGGGTGGGACTAGAATTCACCGTCGCCTGGTTTTTATCCTGGTGCCTTGACACAGAGATGAACAAATCTCTAACTTTACACTCCTGCCTTTTTAACCAGGCAGGAAACCAAAAGTGAAGCAAACCTGAAAATAGCCAAACTTGCCTTTTTCATGCCCCAGCCACTTGCGTTCCAGATAATACTGATAGCAGCTCTCAAACTCCAGATCTGTGTAGTCGCGAACCTGGATGGGAACGAAAGGCTCCAGGGCGGCAAAACCATCCTGAAGTTTAGAGAAGAACAGGGGGGGAGGGAGGGAGGGGGCGAAATGAAGATGAATTCGACGAGATTAGATAGTGGAGATTCTTTCCGCTGGTCCAAGAACAGGAGGGCAGTTAACCTGAGTGCAAAATCTACTCTCTTCCAGCCCCTCCTTTGGAATAGAACATTCGTAGCTCGGGATTGACGTGTGGGGTCCCTGGGGCTGTCTGAGGCTGGGGGTTTTCTTGCAGATGTTTCATGACCCAGCTAGGTAACATTGGTGCTAGAAGGGAGAGGAGGAGGACGACTGTGGTGTCCTGGATGCTCTCTGAGCTTGGTGGTTTCCTTGCCGACGTTTCACGACCCAACTAGGTAATACCATCAGTGATAGGGGGAATTTTCTGGGAGGAGGAGGAGGATAGGGGGAGGAAGAGAACTGAGGACACCTTGTTGCTCTCTGAGCTGGGTGGTTTTCTTGCAGATGTTTCATGACCCAACCAGGCAACATCATCAGTGCTAGAAGGAGGATTTGTAGAAACCTCATTCCCTTCTACGCTGATGTTTACCTAGTTGGGTCATGAAACATCTCCCAAGAAAACCACCAAGCTCAGACAGCACCAAGGACCCCATGCCGTCCTCCTCCTCCTCCTCCTCCATCCCTCCTCCCTCCTCCCAGCATGGATGATGTTGCCTTGGTAACGAAACACCTGCAAGAAAGCCACCAAGTTTGGACATTCACGAAGACCAGACCGTCCTTCTGAATATTAGCCAAGCCAACGAGGGTGAGGAGAGTTGGACTCCATTAAGAGCTGGTTTCCAACTCGCCCCTCCAACCAGCTGCTGACTCACCCGTCCCAGCAGTTCGTGCGGCAAATAAAAATGTCGGAGCGTGGAGGGTGCTCCTGTTTGACTGAGGGTGGCTACGACGGCCCCTCCTGTCTGGAAAGACACAAGAAACAACACCGTCAGAGCCACAAGTCTATCCACGGTCAGCCTCCTGGAAGCCGTGGCCTCTGCCTCAGCTCCGTATCCGCCTTAAGGGGCTGTCCTCACCCAGTCGTTTGCCACCATCTTCCTGAGGTTGTGTATCAGCGTCAGCTCCTCCACAGAGACCTGAAGAGGAAGAGAGAAAAGAGAAAAATATTACATTTTCAGCAAAGTTGGAAAAAGATCGTTACGTCACCCTCATTAAAGACAACACATTGGGAAGGTTAGAACACTGAATATCAGAGTTGGAAGGGTCCTTGGAGGTCTTCTAGTCCAACCCCCTGTTCAGGCAAGAAACCTTATACCATTTCAGACAAATGGCTGTCCAGTCTCTTTTTAAAGCATTCACCGCTTCTGGAGGCAGGTTGTTCCACTGGTTAATTGTTCTCACTGTCAGGAAATTCCTCCTCAGTTCCAGGTTGCTTCTCTCCTTGATGAGTTCCCATCCGTTGCTTCTTGTCCTGCCTTCAGGCGCTTTGGAGAATAGCTTGACTCCCTCTTCTTTGGGGCACCCCTCTAATACTGGGAGACTGCTATCAGCCTCCCCCCCCCCAGTCCAGTCACTAAACAAATGGTCTTAAGTCTACCTTTATGTGCTAAGCTACACTTGAACCGAACGTCGGGGGCCGAGTCAAGGAGGGAACCTACGTTTTGCTTGTTATGTTTCAACACCGTCTTCCCCCAAAGGGAGTTGATTCCATCCACCGCCACAAGCAGCCGAAAGGATCCTTGGCAGGATTGCTGCTTCAGCTCTTTCAAGATCACCCCGATGGTATCACTGGCGTATTTCACCCAGGCCAAGCCCTGAGGAAGGAAGGTACAAGATGGATGGATGGATGGCTAGAGAGAGAGACACACACACACAGTCAGAGAGATAAAGATAGAAGATGGATGGGTGGGTGGATGGATGGATGAGTGGCTAGAACAGATGCATGGGAAGGGAAGGAAGGAAGGAAGGAAGGAAGGAAGGAAGGAAGGAAGGAAGGAAGGAAAAGAGGAAGGGGAAGGGGAGGGAGAAAACAGTGGGCCATCTTGTCATCCAGGAGAACAACTGGGCTACAAGCTCCGTGGTTTGCAGGATGGTGATTTAATCCTGGCATTTTTTTTTTTAAAGAACTCAAGGTGGCCTCCATAATGTTCCTGCCTCTTATCTTCCCCACAACCAACACCCTGTGGGGCAGGTCAGGCTGAGAGGAAATCACCCAATTGGCTTTCATGCCTATGGCAGGACTAGAATTCACTGTCTCCTGGTGACTGGGCCAAAGTCACCCACTTAGCTTTTGTTTCTAAGGCGGGACTAGAACTCACCATCTCCTGGTGATTGAGCCAAAGTCACCCAACTAGTTTTCTTTCAAGCCTAAAGCAGGACTAGAACTGACCGTCTCCTGGTGATTGGGCCAAAATCACCCAGCCGGCTTTCGTGCCTAAGGCGGGACTAGAACTCATCTCCCAATTTCTAATGCAGCCCTTGAAGCACTACAAGAAACCGTCTCTCTTTTAAAGACGCTAGGGAAATCCGTAAAGCCCCTCAGAGATCTTTAAAGTAAAACAGCCATGAATAAGGACCACCCAGGTTAGCAATAAACTACCCCACAAGCAGTGGACATAATTCAATAGTCATACAGTATAGGAATTCCACCGTTCTTCCACTTTTAATATTAGCCTCACCTTGTCAGTCAAGTCTATCAGAGAACAGCCCTCTTCGGTGACATCACGCTTACCCCATACGTACTTCTGTTGTGTTTTGATCTGCAGTGCAGAGAGACAAGAAAAAAGAAACACTAAATGAAACGGGAAAATCCGACTGTGAAGCACACGAAAAGGACGTGAAAACAACAGATGTCCAGAGATTTATTGCTCCTGACCGTGGAAATTCCATGTAGCTTTCCGAAGAAAAGAACTAAATGAACATTTTTCTAAGTCAAGGGCGACCTGCAATCGAATGTGTCTTTTTCTCTCCCCCTACCCCAAGGTTAAGAGAGATTTTGCCAACCTGGGCTAAAATCTTTTCATTGGTGATCCTGAAATTCTTCAGCCAGTTTGCCGCTTCCATGGGCTGGTCTAACCGCTCGGGATTGTAGGAAGATGGCAGCAATTCTTTACAATTCCTCACCCAGAGATGAACTACGGCAGGAAGAGAAAGAACGACGGTGAGGCAAAGACATATAACAAGCGTCTCGTTCTAACGTCGGACGCCGTCCAGCATCGGCCGAAGGTACCAGCATCCCGTTGAAGCTCTCCGAATAAAATGGCCTTCTTTCGCAGGACGTTTTCCCCTGGATTTCCTGAGCATTCTGCTCTCAAGAATGCTGCCCAAACTTTTTTAAAAAAACAACAATTTAGAATACCCAAATACACACAGAATTGAATTTAGCTATTGCTCTTACCGTTTGGAATGTGAACGATGACCCAGTTCTGCCTTGCACAATAATGGACAGCGTGGCAGAGAACCATGGTCTTTCCTGTGCTCTTCTCTCCATCTTCAAGACTGTTTAAGGAAGAAGCCACACCTGCATGCATGTACAGGTATTCCTTGAGTTTATGTCTGTTCATTTTGTCGACCGTTCCAAGTTACGACGGCACTGAGAATCTGACTGCGGGATGCTGCAAAGGGCTGCAAAAGCTAGCCCAGGTACCCAGTGTCCAAAACTGCAGCCGTGTGACTGGGGTTGTCGATGCGAGCAGCCAAAGAGGTCATAAATAGCTCTGGGGACATCCTCTGCCACTTTGAATGGCCACTAAGCGAGGACTACCTGTATAGGATCACAGCTCTTTCAAAGGAGAAGGGATCCTGCAAACCGCTGCGTCTAACCCTGTTTTTATTCTGTTATCCTGCAACGACGTCATCACGAGGGCCAGAAACTTGCCTGGTCTCACTCGGCGAAAGAACAGCATCAAGAGAACTGGCTCTGTTGGAAAGGATACAGAGAAGATATCGGACAGCTGGATGAGCCAAGTTGGTGTGTTTTAGGTAGCTAATGAGTTCTAGTGCCGGCTGTCGAATCATGATGCAAGCTTCGTTGAAGGTTTTCATCTGTCAGGGAAAAGAGAAAGCAGATAGAGCAGGGGGCCTTCAAACTGGGCCCTTTGATGACTTGTGGACCTCAACTCCCAGAATTCCTTAGCCAGGCTGAGGAATTCTGGGAGTTGAAGAGCACAAGTCATCAAAGGGACCAGTTTGAAGACCCCAACATCAGAGTAGAGTTTGGGCTGGAAGAACAGCCAAGCCTTGGGGCTGCTTTGGAGGGCCCAGCCCAGGGTTCACAAAGGGCTCCCCCGGCCACGTGTGGAAAGGCAGACACGTCACCTGGAGTTTGAACCGAGCTGGGAGCCCATGGGGGAGCATTGTCCTCACTTCCTCGGCCGAGAGGGTGTAGTAGCGACCTATGTGGTCTTCACCGTGCTTGGCCTGCAGGATGGAAAGAAAGGAAGGCGGTGCAGAGATCGGTTGGCGTTGATCATTGTGCCAAATTTTCAAATGTTCTTTTGTTCTGGAAGCCACAACGAAACCTCCCCAGCGTTTAAGGGAAATCATAGGAAGGAATGGATGGTGTTGCACACGAGGAGAATACGGCCAGCCCTCGACTTAACGACCGCAAGTGAGCCGAAAATCTCTGCGGCTATGCGAGACGTTGAAGTGATTTGGCCCCGCTTTACGACCTTTCTTGCAAATTGCTGCAGTTGTTAAATGAATAACGGTCGCTAAGCGGATCTGGCTTCCCCGGTTGACTTGGCTTGTCAGAAGATTGCAAAAGGGGGACGCTGTGACCATCGTAAATATGAGCCAATTGTTAAGCATCTGAATTTTGATTAGGGGGATGCTGCAACGGATGTGTGAAAAATATTCACAAGTCCCTTTTTCCAGTGCCGTTGTGACTTTGCACTGTCGCTAAATGAACTGTTAAGTCGAGGACTACCTGTATATCTTGTCGTTTATCCAGAGGTATCTAGAAGGCTCTGGATAGAGGCCATTGGGCCTTCATGCAATCGTGCTTCCTGTCTTGGAGCAGAAAAGTGGTGGGACCCAGAATGCCTCTAGCCCAGTGGGCTAAGATTTCTTTCTTGATGTGCTGGTGATCTCGGAGTAAAACAGGATTAAATCCATCGCCACCCTCAGCTTTGGGTGCCTATGCCCACACTGGGTTTATTTGTTCCAAGTTAGCAGGGAAAGATCAGTTGCCTGGCAACTGGGAGACTCTGGATTGCAGGGGCTGGCCCTGCGCTTCTGCAGATGCTGGGAGGCTGTGTGTGTGTGTGTGTGTGTGTGTTGCACGACAGGGTCTTGCCTGCCTGTTGCGGTTTCCATGGAGACCCCCAGAAGATTCAGCAGGGGGGGAATCCATTCTCCATGTCAGAGGCGGCTATGAAATCTCCCAAGGATGTTTTTGTTTGCTGCAGCTCCAATTGTAAAAACGAAGAAGACGACGGAGGCACCTCCTCCCTCAAAAGACACACACCTGAGGGGAGCTTCTGATTTTTTTTTAGGATGTGTTCCTTTTGAATGGCGGGGCTGTTTGATCGTTTTTTTGCTGCCGCACAAATGACATAGTGTGTGTGAATGGCTGGAATGGCAGCACCGGTTTGACTTTATTAAAAAACAAAAACAAAATGCAAGCAAAATGTGCCTGTTGGCAATTGGTGTCACAAGTTATGGATTGGGAGCTTATATAAAGAAATAACTTGAATTTCAGATTTTTAGGAGACGCTTGCAGGTTTCCTATAGGTGGGGAAGGGATTGGGGATCTCCCAAGCAAACCTTTTGCAGGTTGCGGGTCAAGGTGGAACTGAAAATCAGCTCTACAGGGAAACGGGAACTCAACTTTCTTTGTAGGGTATAATAATAGATATGGACCCAATTGCAGGAGGAGCTAATGAAAAAGCTCCAGTGCAGGGAAGGGAAGGGAGGAAGAGGACTGCCATCAAGAAGCTGGAGGGGGCACTACTGGGAGACTTGAAAGAACAGATTAGGGACAGATTGTCATGGATAACACCTATCAGCTAAGAGTCGAACACAAACTGATGGCACACAATCAAAAAATAGTAACAGAATCCTGCAAGTCTTTGTGGCTTTTTTGATTTGGTTTACCTCAAAGGGCTGACCTCCCCACACCATCAATCCAAGTTAAATAGATGCTGGAGGAAAGGTGAAACAGGGAAGCATACAGTGGCTACAACTTAAAATAACTGCCGGATTATTCTCAACCCTACAGTCAAACACAACTCATGCTGACCAAGGCAACCCTCTTTCCAAATGAACACACACAAGGCTCAAAATATTCTACTTTGCTCGGTTCAGAGTCGCAAACCGTTGTCAAGATGTCTACAGATGATTGGAAACACCTCTTCCGTGCCTGATATTAACTCACGGGGTCATTCTCGCTGGTGATGAAGGCAGCTCTGAGCATTTCTGGTTGAAGCTGGGCATTCTGGGTTGACATTGTCCTCTGCCAGGTTCTGGGGTGGAGAAAGCCATCCAGTTCCAGCTAAGGAAAGAAAAAAGTCCACATGAGTAGGGAGAGCTGGCTTTTCAAAATGACAGCAAGAAAAAGAAAGGCGATCTGCTAAAAATTTTAAAAATAAAATAAGAGGGCATATTTAGAAACAAGCAGCTGGGTATCCATAGCCTGAAGAAGAAATGAACAGCACAATTGTCCTCAAAAGCCATTCCTTCTCCCCAAATCAAAAGACAGGTGGATAAACTCACGTATCCTCGAGGGATAAGTTTCCTCAAAGTCCTCAGCATGGTCCCCCCTGCCAATAAAAATAGCAGTTGTTTGGAACAAAAGATATTTTTGTTTTTTTTTTAAGCAGGATTTTTTTTTCACTTTTTAACTTTTCTGAAAGCCAACCTTTGAGTAACAGTTATGTAACTCCCTGGAGGGCGTAAAGGAAAGAGTTAGTTTCCAGAGGGATTAGAGACCAGCAACCAATTCTTTTCTGAAGTGTAAGTAAGTTGCAAAAGGATCTTGTCTTCCTTTGTTGCTTTTCATTGTCACAAAATATACAGTGAGTTTCCCCAGGAAAATATGGTGCTGTTCCTAGTCAAGCATGCCTTTTTCAAAACAACTCTTCATTTTCAGTATTTTTGCTTTCCAACCTCCAACGTGGGACATACAGGAAGTCCTTGACTTAAAACAGTTCATTTAGTGACTGTTTGAAGTTACAATGGTACTGAAAAAAGGGACTTAAGGCCATTTTTTTTACACTTTTAAGACCGTTGCAGCACTCCCCTGGTCATGTGATTAAAATTTAGACGCTTGGCAACTGGTTCATATTTACAATGGTTGCATAGTCTGGGGAGGTCACCTGATCCTGTTTGCGACCTTCTGACAAGCCAGGTCAATGGGGAAGCCAGATTCTGCAGTGAGTCCCTCAACTACTGTGGCAAGAAAGGTTGTGAAATGGGACAAAATTCACTTAATAAATGTCTCGCTTAGCAACATTTGGGGCTCAGTTGCGGTTGTAAGACGAGGACTTATCTGAATTTGGTTCTTCCTGGATTATTTAGTGCATTTTTCCTCCCCTCCAATTCGTTTCTTCAAGGTTGATCACGAGGAACTTAGCCTCCGCTCACCTCTATTTTCATCTACAGGTAGTCCTCGACTATAGGACCACAACTGAGCCCAAAGTTTGTGACGCTAAGTGAGACATTTGCTACATCAGCTTTGCCTCATTTTACGACCTTTCCTGTGACATTTCAATAGTCTTTCTTGTCACTGTGTAACTCACGATGAAATTCAGTGCTGTGTGCACACTACACACGTAAAAACCGCTTCAGGGAATTCTCGCAGTTGTTAAGTTAGCCACATGGCTGTTAAGTGAATCTAGCAGACTTGGCTGCTCAGAAGGTCGCAAAAGGGGGATAACCCAGGGACACTGCGACCGTCATAAAGACGAGTCAGTTGCCAAGGGTCTGAATTTCGATCACAGGACCAGGGGATGCTGGAACGGTTGTTAAGTGTGGGAAACTGTCGTAAGCCATTGTAATGGTCACTAAATGAACTGTTGCAGTGGAGGACTTCCTGTAGATTTGAAAGAACATTTCAAATTCGCTTTCTACAGCAGTGAAGCCACTCTAGAGGCACCAGGCTAGGGGTCTTCAAACGTGGCCCTTTGAGGACTTGTGGACTTCAACTCCCAGAATTCCTCAGCCAGCGCTGGCTGAGGAATTCTGGGAGCTGAAGTCCATAAGTCATCAAAGGGCCAAGTTTGAAAACCTCTCCTCCAAGTAGCAGAAGACAGAAAGCTTCGCCACTTTGTAGCCGCCACAGCTAGCAACCTGTCCCCATTTGGAGCCCCGCCTCGCCCCCTACTAAATCGGGAAAGGCTGCACAACAGCCCTGCGAGGTAGGCTCGATCAAAAGACTAGCCCAAAGATGGGATCGTCCTTCCTCGCGGGGTCGTCTCCAGACTTTATACGAAGAGATACGACGGCCGGCGGGCATCTAATTGTGTTCCCCCCCCCCACATACACACACAAACCTCGCATCAACTGGGGAATAAAAGCAAAAAAGCTCCCCCCCAAAAAAAGTCCTGGTCGTCCGCGCCTTCGGCCAAAGATCAAATATATCCTCCTCTTCACAAAAAAGGGAAAAAAGGAAAAAAAAACGCCAACCGCCGTGAAGGGATTACAAAAAAACTTCTGCGGAGTTTTCCGCCGTGCTGGGCGCCGCCATCTTAACTCGCCGCACGCCTCAGCCCGACGGCGTCCCCGCATTAGGCCGACGGGGCCCGCCGAGGGACAATCTTCCTCGGTCCGAATCTTTTTTTTTTTTCTTCTTTCAAACCTTCCCACAAGGAGCGCGAGTACGCGCTCCCCCTCCCTCACTTTGGCTTATCTCGGCAGGGCGACGACGATTGGCGAGCCGCGCTGAGGAGAGGGCGTTGATTGGCTGAGGCCCGCGTCTCTTCTCTCTCTCTCTCTCTCTCTCTCTCTCTCTCTCTCTCTCTCTCGTCCCCTCCCCTGCCAGCCAGGGAAGGCATATCCCGCTCTGAGGGAAGAGGAAAAAGAGAGAGAGGAGGAGGAGGAGGGGTGGTTTCAAAAAAAAAAAAGGAAGGAGGGAGGGAGAGAGGGTGGGCGTGGCCAGGGCGCGCTCGAGCGCGAGGCAGGAGCGCGCAGGCGCGCGCTGAGGCCAGAGCGCCGCTGCCGTCGCCGTCACCGTCGCCGCCGCCGCCGCCGCCGCTCGCTGCCGCCATTTTGGATCCGCGGCCGCCCTCAGAGTGAGGGGCGAGCGAAGGAGCCAGGCCGAGGCCGCCGTTGCCGCCCGGCTCCGGCCTCGCCCGACCACCCGCCACCAGCAAACAGCAGCAAGCAGCCGCCATCCGGCCTGCGGGATGAGGCGGCGTCCTGGCCGCGATACGGTGCGTGGCGGGACCGGCCGGGGAGGCGGCGGCGGAGATGTGGTGGGAGGGGGGAGACCGTGCCACCGCCCTGACAGCTAGGCCGAGGCGTGACAGACTTTCCGAGGCCGGGAAGGAGGGAGAGTCGCTCGCCTAGGCCGCTCTGGGCTTCGGGGTGGGGGGCAAAGGGGGCTCCCCGCGGAGCAGGAGGGGGGAAGGGGGGAAAAAGCTCTTTGGGGGCGGGGGGAGGGGCGAAGGGGTGGTCCTGGCTGTGCCCCAGTTTTGCTGCTGGAGGGAGATGCCAGCCTCTGAGAGTGTGTACGTGTGTGTGTGTGTGTGTGTGTGTGTGTGTGTGATGTGTGTGCACGCTTGAGTCTGAGCCTGGGAGGTCTGTGTGTGCAACGTTCACAGAGGGGGGCATGCATGGTGTGCGGGTGTGTGTGTGTGTGTGTGATGCGAGCGCGCCTGTGAGTACGTGTGCATTGTGTGTGTGTGTGTGTGTGTGTCAATATGTGCATTGAGTATTTCTGTGTGTCACCTTTATCTGAGTGTGTATTAGGTGTGGTGCACACCTTAATCAGCTGAGCCTGTGAGGTCTGTGCATGTGCCCTTTGGGGGGGGCAAGTGTCGTGTGTGTGTGTGTGCGTGTGCGCGCACACTTTTACCTAAGTGTGTGTGTGTGAGTGAGAGTTTGTGTGAGTCTGTTAGGACCGTGTGTACACCCGTTTGTGGTTGTAGGGGGTGTGTGTGTGTATTATATGAGCATACCTTTGAATATATTATGTGTATCAATTGAGTGTGTGTCTGTTTGCACCTTTATCACAGTCTGTTAGGTTTGTGTGTGTGCCCGTTTAGGGGGGGGTTCTATGGTGTGTGTGTGTGTGTGTGTGTATTGTGTGTCCTCACCTTTATCTGAGTGTGTATTAGTTGTGCATGCACACCTTAGCTTGAGTCTGTTTGGTCTGTGTGTGGCCCCCCTCTACGAGGGAGTGTCATGTGTGCGCACACCTTTAAGTCCCATGTATATGAGTGCAAGTTTGGGTGAGTCTTTGAGTATTGTGTGTGCACCTGTTTATGGGGAGGTTGTATGGTGTGTGTGTGTGTGTGTGTGTTATGTAGCACCCTTTTATCTGAGTGTGTATAAGATGTGCGGGCAACCCTTTAACTGAGTCTATTCGGTCTGTAGGTGCAGCCATTTAGGGGGTATATTATGTGTCTGCACACCTTTATATGGGTGTTATGTGTGACTCTGTTAGGATTGTGTGCACACAGTTATGGGTGTGTATCACACATGGCACTCTTGTGGGATTCCCTCGTGTTGAGACTTTGTGTTGTCAGATTCTTGGGTCCTCGCTGTTCACCCTGGAGGTTGTGGTCCAGCTCCAGAATTCTTGATTTTGATGTGGGAAGTCTTCCTCTTCTTAACTGTGAGATGTATCTCTACGCCTGTTTGTTTAACCAGGTGTCTGTGTGTGTAGACTTTGGTTCTAGATACAGTATCTATGTATAAAAATTATTTTTGGGTCGTCAATAAGGTGGCAATTCAGAGGGCTGAACCGTCTATCTAAAGTGTGTATGAAACTCTTGACCACACAGTTCCATAGTTGAAACTTTTGCAGAGGGTTGCTAAATAAATTTGATTTTCAAGAATTATTGCCAAGTGCTTCCAGCATGAACTGTATGTACAAGCCGAAGATCAATTCCTTGATATCACCTCAGTATTGCCATATAGTCAGCATAAGGCATATTTCATTAGTGAAAGGTAGCACAGAGTGTCTATGGGCACACCTACATGCATAAACACGCATGTGTTTTGTTTGATATACAAATGTTGGAAAACTCTTAGCCAATTGCTGTTTTCTAGTGTGTCTATGTATCATAATAGGTCATCACACACAGAGAGATTACATGTGCTTTGCATGCTGATTTTTTATTTAAATATTGCCTTTGGCTCCCATATGGCGAAAGAGACTCTTGACAATCAGGTTAACCTGCTTAGAACTGCCCTGGAAAGCAATTCCTGCACAAATCCTGTGCAAGTAGTTTTATAAAACATTGCTAATAATTTTTGTTTTCATATGCCACAATGCATAAGCTCCCACAGACCATTTTGCTGGTCAATTTGGGTTTTATAAAATAGAGGAGAAAAAGAGTGTTGTATAAGATTTAAAAGACGTTCAATATCACATATCCTACAGCCAGAGCAGGACTGTCATGTCATTATATGGAAATAAATGACATGTCATTATTGGGAATAAAATATACCTATCAACGCTGGTATCCATGTGTGACTTCTTTATCCTCTGGTGGAAGCAAATAGCTTGCCTTCTGTTTGTCCCCTAAAACAAAATTTTTACAGCTAAGAGGTTTTGCTTTTATTATTATTATCATCGCATAATAAGGATTCTCCTTATTTTCCTTGTGTGATAACTTTCATCTCTTTGTTCATCAACCCGAGATCTAAATACTTATCACGTGCTATCCATCATTTCTTCTTGACCTGTTCAGAGTTTGATTGAGGATTTTGGGGGGGGTATTTTTATAATCTTTTTGGAGAGAATAAAAGTCATTTTGGCTGGTTTGGGGAATTCCAGGGTTATGACTACCTCTCATCCTGTCACTTGGAGTTTCCTCTTTGATAAATTTAACCACCTTTATCTTTTGTTAATAGACTACCAGAATCAGCCTTAATCTTATTGATGGTGACCCTCTTGAATTGCAAGGTGGGAAACCAATGCATTTGAAAAATAAACTAGGGTTAATTTTCCCAGAATCTCGTTATTTCAGTCACTGGGAAGAGAGGAGAAATAGGGGAGATCGTCTCACTGTGGTTTGAATTGTCTTTTGAATTGGGGGTTCAGCCGGAAGGGAGACCCACTGAGACCACCACCCACCTCCTTACGTTGTCAAGCAAACGGTTCACCTGTTGAGAAGCAATGCTGGGGGACCAAACCAGTAGGGGGCGGTAGCAAAATTGGTACTCCCAATGACGTAATTGATTACAGTGTTTTTTTTTTTTAAAAAAAAAGTCCATTTGACCTGATTGATACCTGTCTAAATCAAACAGCCTTTAAGCAGAAGCCAATCACTGTCGATAGTTAGATGTAAAGATGTTTGTTTGGATTTAGGTGCCCCCCATTTGGCCCAGAGGCGGCCTGTGCAACAGAAAAGTTTGCGTGGAATCCATGAAGAATAGATTTGTACAAGACAAATCTTCCCTTTGTCTCGAAGCCTTTTTTGATACCTGTGTTTCTTTTCAGCGTTCGTGTTTCTCTTTGCCCTTTCTTTTGAATTTTCCTAAACAAAAAGCGAATACCGTTTCGCATTTGCACAGCTAGAGTGCCCGGACGCCTCGGCTCCCTTACTTTTTTTTCTTCCAGCTCAGCCCCGACACAATTCTGAATCTCTGCCCTCTGAAGTGAAATTATTTTCTCTCCTGTCTTTCCGTTAACAGTGAGAAGATGCTGGCCGCCGACGTCCGGAAAGAACTCCCTACGGACCGCGTGCCTGCCGCCTTTTAAGAGAAGGAGAGTTTTGCCAGGGCACATAACTGGGATGGACCCTCAGAATACTGCTATGTTAGGGTTGGGTTCTGGTTCTGAAGGGTTTTCTTGGAAGAACCCCTCTGCGGCCGCCACGGGAGTTAGGCGAGACGCGGAGCTGAATGGTAGCACCAAAGAGGAAGAGGAGGAGAAGAGGAAGAACCGGGAGAAGAGCGGCGGTAATGAGGCGGGGAAAGAGGGGAGCCTGTCTGAGGCCCAGCAACAGTTCTCGGTGAAGGAGACCAACTTTTCCGAGGGGAATTTAAAACTGAAAATTGGCCTGCAGGCTAAGAGAACTAAGAAGCCCCCCAAGAACTTGGAAAACTATGTCTGTCGCCCGGCCATAAAGACCACTATTAAACAGCCCAGGAAGGTGCAGAAAGTCGGGAAGATGGGTGAGGAGAAGAACGATCCGGGATCTGCCAAGCAGCAAGTGAGTTGTGTCTGTGTTTAAATTCCAGTTTGTGTATCCAGAGCGGGTTTGTTTTTCAATTGATAACGGGACTAGCTTTCGGTGTCTCTCTTCCTCCTTTCCAGTACAGGTTGTCTTCGGCTTACAACCTATAATTGAGCCCAAACTTTTTGTTGCTAAGGGAGACGTTCACTGGCTTTTGGCTCCATTTTAGGACCTTTCTTGTCACGGTTGTTAAATGAATCACGGCAGTTGTTAAAGTTAGTAACGTGGTCGTTAAAGGGGAATCACCTGACCCCGGGTACACTACAGCCGTTGTAAACAGGGTTTCCTGCTTGAGCAGAGGTTGAACTAGATGACCTCCAAGGTCCCTTCCAACTTTATTATTATTATTATTATTAAATGGGAGTCAGTTCTCAAGCGTCTGAATTTTGACCACCCGATCACGGGGAATACTGCACAAGCCAAATCATAAGTCGCTTTTTTCAGCCTGGTTGTAACTTGGAACCGTCACTAAATGAACCATTTTTAAGTCGAGGACTGCCTGTCTCCCTCCTCCCCTTATCCTGCGTGTTTCTGCTTTAAAAGCCCATTTGATGTTGGCTGTGCTGGTTCTGTGTTCTGATTTAGACTGACCTGCAATCCAGTTTTGCAATTCCAAGAGTCACACAACAAAGGGGTTTTGAGAGCTGAGTGTGCTTGCCCCACATTTATCTCGTTGCAGTCCTTACAGCATAATGTAGTCCATTGGTATCATCCCAATATTGTGGGATACAACATCACACCTGAGAAAAATGCAGATTTCCTGCAAAATTCAGGAGAAAGATGGAGTTTAAACGGACGTTTTTTTATTATTATTATTTGTAGCTCAGGCTTTTCACCATTATATTGTGTAGACCCAGATCTTGGCAATTTGTTTTTGTCGATCAGAAAGGTCCCAAAGGTGCTTTTTCAGAACTGAAGAAGCTCCTTAGATAAGGAGCGAAAGGTCTTCAAGGCAAAACAAAGATGTCCAGTTGCCTTTTGAAAAAGCACCTTTGAAACCACCGTGACCTGGACGAGAAATCTCCATAAACATTGATCAGAAAGGGCTGATAATTATCTCTGCCAGCAGTCTGATTTACAGTGACATCTGAATAATCTACCGGGGGGGGGGAACTCTGCATACTGTTTGAACCCCTAGCCTAGGATAACCTTTCTTTATTAAATTTATATTCTGCTTTTCTTGCTATCAATTCTGCGCCGTGCCCTGATGTCCTCTCAATTATTGACGAGCGGCGAGACCTAATTTAGACAAGTGCTTCTCAGCCTGGCCTGTCTGTTTGTTTTTTAATGCCACCAGACAAGATGCATAATAAGCTGTAGACCTCAGTAGCAAGGAGGTATGTGGATGTAACCAGAGCAGGTGGGAATTGTAAGAGGAGAAAGGAAGTGTAAAAAAGACAGATATATCCATTTATTGCAGAGTGCAAGGGGGGGGGGTTGATAGTTGGCTAAAGATACAATCATTTCTCTGAGGACATAGTATTCAGTAAACATTGTGTTTTGAAGGTCAATGAGAAATTGTCTTGTAGAGGCCCAGTGTGTGTGTGTGTGTGTGTGTGTGTGTGTGTGTGGTGTTTAAAACTCCAGTCTGCCCTTTCTCCCAGGTGACATTGCTTCACCTTCAAAATTCAACCTGTGTTCATTCTGGCCTCACCAAAATATTCATGCCTTGGCGAACCTGGGTTTCAGACGCGTGGCTAAACAGGCTTCGGATTGGATAGAATTTCTACCTCCCTCCTTTCAGTACCCATCCATTTATTCTTGTTAAAGTAATCCCACAGTGGCGTTTTATCTAATGCCTTCATTTGCGTGCTTAAAATGTTTTTTTCCAAAGCGATGGCAAAAGGCTTTCAGAATTAATGTTCCCATTGTAAAGATTGAGAACGGCTCCGGAGAGCACCTCACGCTGTCCTAAATTGTCCGGTTCCTTTGAACTTCAGCCCTACAAAATAAGTATAGGTAGATGTCAAACCAGCTGTAGGGGAAAATATTTTTTTTATTATTATTATTTTTGAATACAGGTATTTGTGCTCCTTTTCTCAGCACAGCTTAATTGCATGAGCAGTTTTGAACCCATGCAATGGTTTATGCTTTAAATATAGCTCGGAAGCTTTTGCTGGCATATGAGAATAACCTGTGATTTTTTTTAGTGTGCCTAAAAAACATTCGAAAATCCAGGTGTTTCATTTCCAGAACTGAACAACTTGATAAAATGCACCCACCATCTTCTTGGGAAGTTCCATAATTCATGCCTCTAGTCTAGCTGATGTTTTGCCATATAAGCAGGTAATTCCCAACCTCTGCGGGCTGTAACTTTGCTAAAATTAGCAGGGTGATTTATCTTCTCTACCTGTAACCCTGGCCATTGTCCGAAGGCGGAAAGTAAAACTCTCCAGTCGTTAAGTCCCCCCAACCAAAAGAAACCCAATTCATACCTTGTCCTTTAAGGAGAGAGACATCAAAATAGGCATTTTGTAAGAAAAAAAGGCTAAATACCTGGGTTCTCTTTTTTTGGGGGGGTGGTCTGGTGTTTTTTCCCCCTCCCAGTTCTTTTCACTCTCTATAAATATTTATATTGCCTGCCTGTTGGGGGGGGGGTCTGTCTTTCCATTATTTTGCAGACTGCAGGGGGAGGAGATCTATCGTTCTCCAGATGTTCTTGGATAGCCACCACCTGTTCTCCCTGGGTATTGTCCCTACCGCGCTATGGCTATTTGGCTGCTGCCCTTTTTCATAGCCATTTTAGAAGCACGATGGTGTCCTATTTTGTTGTCCTCCCACTCCTTTGCTCAAAGGGACCCTTTTTTAAAATTGTAACTGTCAGATCAAAACGTGAACGGTGCGATTTGGGTTGTTACTGTCCTTCGTTGGATGCAAATGTGTCTCCCGTACGATGATTTGGTGTGGCAGATTTAAGGAATGAAGGCCTGGCCCTTGTCAGAGGGAAATTGTAGTGTTTTGCGCAGACATTTCAAGAAAAGCGTGAAGACGGACATCCTAAACACAATAGAAGAGACTATTTGTAGCTCATTGTTGAATTGTGGGGTCCTTGGTGCTCTCTGAGCTTGGTGGTTTCCTTGCAGACGTTTCATTACCCAACTAGGTAACACCATTAGTGCTAGAATGGAGTGGGGTTTGCTGATGAACACAATGTGACCTAGCTGAGTCATGAAATGGCTGCAAGGAAACAGCCACGTTTAGAGAGCAGCAAGGACTCCACTTTAGAAATAAAATTAATACAACCAGCAGGCTAAGATCTAACACAGTATGCGCGAAAGAAAAAAGTGGGTTGATAAACCAAGAGTAACAAGCAGAAACCAAGCAGGCATCTCGGGAGAACTGAGTTTGCCAAACAGAATGCTACAGTTTTGAATATTGTCGTTTCCTATAAACAACTTGTATATATCCTTCTCTGGAGCAGATTTCCAGGGATATAGATCAAGTCCATCAAGATGTTTCCTCCTTTAAATCTCAATTAGCCGTGGCCTGCTATAGTCACAGTTGAAGAGAGGGGGGGGGAATGTTAAATATTTTTATTTATTTATTTTATTTGCAAAGGAAGTTCACAGGTAATGTTACGGTCGCCTCACCCTTCAGTGCTATTTTCAGGATGTTTATTTTCTGTGTGGTGAAACCTCAGGGGCAGTGGTTTCCTCTCTTTGCTATTTTTTTTTTTTTTTAGAAGTGCTTTATAAGCTAATGACATAATAAGGAACGTTAGCACTAAGGTTGGGGATATTGGTGTTAAGCGGAGGGGTTTTTGTAACTAAAATCGAAATTATCTTTTGAGAGTAACACTCAGAACTCTTTGGAGTCTTTTGGCAAGTCGTCTTCTCAGGGGTTCTCCAAATATAGGGGATGATAGGTCTCAGAATTCCCTAGTGGCATGATGGAGATTGTAGCCCCGGCCCAGCTGCGAGACAGACCTATGCACCGTATCACTGCAAGGTTCATGCATAAATTGCAAAGTGCAGCGATTTGCAGCCTACATTGCTGAAGTGCAGGAAATGTGGCTTTAAGCCTACAGTAGTAGTAATAATAATAATAATAAAGTTGGAAGGGACTTCGGAGGTCATCTAGTCCAACCCCCTGCTCAGGCAAGAAACCCTGTACCATTTCAGACCAATGGTTGTCCAGTCTCTTCTTAAAAACTTCCAGTGTTGGAGCATTCACAACTTCTGGAGGCAGGTTGTTAATAATAATAATAATAAAGTCGGAAGGGACCTTGGAGGTTATCTAGTCCAACCCCTTGCTCAGGCAGGAAACCCTGTACCATTTCTGACAAATGGCTATCCAGTCTCTTCTTTAAAACTTCCAATGTTGGTGCATTCACCGCTTCTGGAGGTGGGTTGTTCCACTGATTAATTGTTCTCATTGTCAGGAAGTTTCTCCTTAGTTCTAGGTTGCTTCTCTCTTTGGTTAGTTTCCACCCGTTGCTCCTTGTCCTGCTTTCAGGCGCTTTGGAAAATAGCTTGACTCCCTCTTCTTTGGGGCCGCCCCTGAGATACTGGAACAGAGCTATCATGTCCCCACTCGTCCTTCTCTTCGTTAAACTAGACATACCCAATTCCAGCAGCCTTTCCTTATATGTTTTAGCCTCCAGTCCCCTAATCATCTTTGTTGCTCTTCTCTGCACTCTTTCTAGAGTCTCAGCATCTTTTTTACATCATGGTGACCAAAACTGGATGCCGTATTCCAAGTGTGGCCTTACCAAGGCATTGTAAAGTTGTATTAAGACTTCATGTGATCTTGATTCTGTCCCTCTGTTAATGCAGCCTAGCACTGTGTTGGCTTTTTTGGCAGCTGCAGCAGTGCCAAAGGAAAAAAAAAAAAAAAAGAAATCTGCCCCAGGGCCAAGGATTTCGCGTGACATAATAGGGCAGTAAGTCGTCCAATAATTTTGTCAGAATTATTAATTTATCCTTAGGGCTCCCTTTTGAACCTAGTTTGTTTGTTTGTTTGGCCTGAAGTGGAGTTTGTTAATGATGAGCAAGCCTTTGATTGAGCTAAAAGTAGAATCCGGAGTGTATATGATGCAACAGGAGCTTAGTGGATTTGCATAGGTCTCTCTCAGTTGTGAACCTTGTGTCTTCCACCTGGAAGGAAGTCCCAACCTCAACAAGCTTCAAGGGTGGGCATCAAAAGAAGCCAGGGGGAAGAGAAGAAATAGGCCATACCGAATCAGTTCTTACAGAATACAGAATGGTAGTTAGAAGGGACCTTGGAGGTCTTCTAGTCCAACCCCTGCTAAGCAGGACACCCTATCCCAGGGGTCTTCCAACTTGGCCCTTTTGTGACTTGTGGACTTCAACTCCCAGAATTCCTCAGTCAGCGTGCCTGGCTGAGGAATTCTGGGAGTTGAAGTCCACAAGTCACAAAAGGGCCAAGTCGGAAGACCCCTGCCCTATACCATTTCAGAAGAACGGCTATCCAATCTCTTCTTACAAACCTTCAACGTTGCAGCACCCACAACCTCTGGAGGCAAGCAGTTCCACTGATGAACTGTTCTCACTTGTCAGGAAATTTCTCCTTGTGTTCTAGGTTTGCCTCTCTCCTTGATTGGTTTCCATCCATGGCTGCTGCTTCTGCCTTCAGGGGTTTTGGAGAAGAGGTTGACCCCCCCCCTCTTCTTTGGGGCATCCCCTCAAATATTGGAACCCTGCTATCATGTCCCCCCTAGTCCTTCTTGCCAGACTTGAAGTACAAGGGCAGCTTTTCAAATGCTGCATGATTTATTTATTTGTTTGGTACGGTTGGTCAACTGTAGGCAAAACAGTCCAAACAGGAATGGATCAAGTTTTATGTCCTTGTCAAGGTGGCCTAGTTAGCCACGGAAAAAATGGCGCCTGACTTACAATGCTGATCGGTTCTGCCCGTCAGTCAGGAAGCTGCCCTGGCTGAGGACGGGCCTAAACCTGACACTTCATCGTCCCAGTCTGACTTCTGCAATCACACTAGCTGTCCACAAAATTCCTCTCCTTCCTGCTTTTTACTGCTGGAGGTGGCAGCAAACAGCCATAAAGTTGTAATCCCAAAAGCCCTAGGCATTTTTTTTTTCTTCAGATGCCACCTACTACACATTTTGCTTTTCCTAAAGGTTCTCAACTCTCTCTCTCTCTCTCTCTCTCTCTCTCTCTCTCTCTCTCTCTCTCTCTCTCTCTCCTTCTCTCCTTCTCCCTCCTTCCCTCTGTCTCTCTTTCTCTCTCTGTCCTTTTATTTCTAAATTGGAAGCGATCCTGGTTAAGCTTGATTGCAGCTCTCCCTTCTCTCTAGAAGGGCTTTCACTCTAATCACGGGTATGAGTTTGGCTGCTTCAATTTCCTTCCGAGGGACAGAACTTTGTACGTCCTCAGAAGGGCTCTGTCGCTGAAAGAGGCACTCCAAGGCTGGGTCTCATTTCTCTTGAAACCAGGGCCCTGGAGTAGAAGAAGTTGGAAAGGAAAGCCTGGGCAACACCTGGTTCAAACCGCAAGGCTTAGAAGCTTGCCCTTGGGGGAAGCGGGAAGGAAACCAAACTGGCTGGAAATTTATCTCCCAACGATTCTCGCACGTAATTGCTCACATCCTCACCCTGGCTGCCTTTTCATGACAGCCCAGATCCACCCTTGATGTCTGCATACCAATGCATCCAGCCAAGGCCTCACCATTATTATTATTATTATTATTATTACGCCTCCTTTATTAGAAAAACGTACTAATCCACCCTGGGTGGCTTTGCCTCCTTGGGAACTCGTGATTCGGGCAGCCCACAAGAGAGCAGCGAGTCGCTTCAGACCTAGATGAGCAAGGGCAGAGCCCCTGGAATATTCCACCTATTTATAGGCATTCTCCGGAACGACACAGAGGGGACAGCAGCAGCCAACCGGCACTGCGCTTACGGCTTGCAACTTGCGATTCAGTCGAAGCAGCTAAACAAGATGGAAGCGGCTCCTTCTCTCTCTCTCTCTCTCTCTCTCTCTCTCTCTCTCTCTCTCTCTCTCTGAGCTCCTCACTTCCCCGAGAAAGTGCTGAACGCAGGTGTCTTTCCAGTCCCTGCAACGTCCTTGGATAATGCTGGTGAACGCTGCAGAATGTCTCCCACCGCGGGCTGTCCTTCAGCTTTCCCGGCTATTGAGAAAAAAAAAAAAAAAAAAAGCCACGTGAGGATTTCCTTTCAAGCCCACATTTTGTCGGATCAGCTAACAGAGATCAAGCGCCTTCAGCAGGGCGTGCCTGCCTGCCTACCTGCCTCAGTTTCATCACCCTACCTTCCTAGCATGTTGTGGAGGAGAGGCCACAGGCAGGAAGCCTGTCCCCTTTTTTCTTTGAACGCTCTAGATCAGAGCCCCCCAACCTTTGGGGCACCGCGTGGTTTTGCGGGCTTGCCTGCATCCCACGGACGGGGCTTTGCTTCTTTGTGGCATGCCACGGACCGGGGTTTGGGGACCCCTGGCTTTAGATTGGGGTTTCTCAACCTTGGCAACTCCCAGAATTCCCCAGCTGACATGTAGCCCACTCAGCTTAAAGGAGGAGGAAACACTCTGGGTGCTGAGGCTGCCTCAGTTTCCCAAGGAGCAATCTACAGAGGCATCTCAAGGCTCAAAGGAGTAGAGGGGAAACGCCCTTCAGCCGAAAGTGGCCATCAAATTAATGAGTACAGGCTGTCCTCGACTTACAAAGTTCATTTAATGGCCGAAGGTGCAACTGCACTGGAAAAAAGCAACTTGTGACCGTTTTTCACACTTATGACCGCTGCTGCATTTCAACTTCAGACGCTTGGCAACCGGTTCATATTTATGACGGTCGCAGCGTCCCAGGGGAGGGTGTTTCACGTGATCCTCTTCTGCAGCCTTCTGACGAGCAAAGTCAATGGGGAGGGCGGATTCGCTTAACGGCCGTGTTCCTAACTTAACAAGCGCAGCGATTCGCTTCCTGCGGCGAGGAAGGTCGTAAAATGGGGCAAAATTCACCTGGCCAAGGTCTCCCTTAGCAGCGGAAACGTTGCGTGCGTTGGGGACGACCTGTACATACATGAATGCATAAAACCGGCCTGAAGAGACTGGACAGCCATTTGTCCGAAACGGTGTAGGGTTTCCTGCCCGAGCAGGGGGTTGGACTAGATGACCTCCAAGGTCCCTTCCAACTTTACTATTATTATTATTATTATTAGGTGGAGAAAGGAGCTTTGCCTTTTGTTAATTGGTGCCATCCTGTCTGCCCACCTCACAGCTGTCGTCCCTTTTGTGGCAGATAGGTCAGGTTTGTGAATCCCTAGTTGCTCCTTTGGATTGAGGAGGAGATGGTTTACGGATCACAGACAATTTCCCAAGCAATCTTCCACCTTCCGCTGACTTTGGCAATCAGGGACAGCACAGGGATGGTCTGTCAGGCTGCTGTCTCTGAGCTGGCTGCTCTTTGAGGTAGAGAATTTATTCGTAACTGCTGTGAAGAAGATTGGAAGTCATTTATAGATAGAGAGATAGGGAGATAAGAGAGATAGAGGTAGGTAGGTAGGTAGGTAGGTAGGTAGGTAGGTAGGTAGATTAGATAGAGGTAGGTAGGTAGGTAGGTAGGTAGGTAGATAGATAGATAGATAGATAGATAGATAGATAGATAGATAGATTAGATAGAGGTAGGTAAGTAGGTAGATAGATAGATAGATAGATAGATAGATAGATAGATAGATAGATGGATGGATGGAGGTAGATAGATAGATAGATAGATAGATAGATAGATAGATAGATAGATAGATAGATAGATAGATAGATGGATGGAGGTAGATAGATAGATAGATAGATAGATAGATAGATAGATGATAGATGATAGATAGACAGACAGACAGTAGACAGATTACATAGAAGATAGAGAGATAGATAATAATAGAGGGAGAGAGAGAGTGATGATAGATAACACACACACACACACAAACACATATATATATATATATATATATATATATATATATATATATAGAGAGAGAGAGAGAGAGAGAGAGAGAGAGAGAGAGAGAGAGAGAGAGAGAGAGAGAGAGATATGTCTACCTGCCCTGATCTTTTTCACTTCTTTTATTTCTTTTTCTTAAGTGGCGTCCTGAATGCTTAGAGACTTTAGAGATTTCAGTAATAACCCAAGGAAATTGTGTATGCAGGTCCCACCCTCCTCACGTATGGTACCCCCCCACACAGGTTTTTACCTGCTACTTTTTGACAGGGGTCCTGCCCTGGGTGACTTTCAGGAAGGTGGGGTCTAATTTCGAGCGAGGTTGCCATGCTATGCCGCCTTCCTCTTCTCCGCCCAACCGCAACAGGAGGAAGTAAAATATTTAATACCTTCTGCCCGTGACCCCCTGCAGACTGAACGAATACAGCTGGTGGCTGCTTAGAATGATTTTATTTTATTTTATTTTATTTTTAACCCCACCAAATCAGCTCCAGTGCACCATCAGGAGTCACGTTTTTGGCCCTTGAGAACAGGCCGAGTCGGACTGAGCCGAGCCGAGGCGCCAGCTTGAAACTTGTCCTTTTGGCCATGTAAGGGAGCCCCGGAGCACGCTGGGTTCCTATTTTGGGAACGCGCACACGGGTTTGTCATTTCGGCTCTGGTGCCGCAGAGTGTGGCTGTCTCTTCAGCTGCTTGCTGAGTCCTTTGAGCCGAGAAAGAAGCATCGCAGTCCTGCAGGTTCCTGGTGAAAATTTGCATTGGGGAGCAGCTGCCACCATGCCAAGCTCGGCTGAATGCCCCCCCCCTCTCTCTGGCTAAAGCTGTGAGGCACCTTTTAGCAGCCCCCCTCCCCTTTCCTAACCCTTGTTGGAAGGATGGTTGTTGGAAAACTGGTGCTTTTCCAGACTTGGCTCGCCCCACTGATATGGCTTCTCTCCCTGGGGCTGTTGTAACGGCAAAGGTTACACTGCCTTTGAAGGCTCTGCAGTTGGGGCAGGTCACCCTTGGCTGCTAAGCAAGGTCAGAAATGAGAGATGTGCCGGCTTGAACATCGACATTTAGATCTAGGTATTTAGGTATCTAAACCTGGATCTGTGGATGGCTTGAAGTCGCCTTTCCTGCTCTAAATACCAGCTACCATTCTTGGGCTGGTGCGGGACCCTGCCCTTCTCACAAGCCGGAACTCAGGAGCTTGCAAGTCCTTGTTTTTCATTGCATAGGATCCTAGGGCTGGGAGGGACCCCGGAGGTCTTCTAGTCCAACCCACCACCACCAACAGAGGCAGGATACCTTATTCAGGTAGTCCTCGACTTAAAACAGTTCCTTCAGTAACCATTCGAAGTGGGGGGGGAAGCGACTTAGGATGGTTTTATAACCAGCATCCCCATGGGCACGTGATCCAAACGCAGCTGCAGGGCAACTGATTCACATTTATGGCGGTTCAGCACGTGATTCCCTTTTGTGACCTTTTGACCAGCCAAGTCAATGGGGAAGCCAGATTGAGGTAACAACTGCAGTGATTTAACAATCGTGGCACGGAAGCTTGTAAACCGGGGCAAAACTTAATTTGAACAACCGTCTGTCTCACTTGGCGCAGAAATTTGGACCTGGGTTGCGCAATCTTTCCTTGGAAACTTCCAGGGTTGGAGTAAGTGCCCATAACTTCTGAAGGCAAAACCATTCTATTGGTTAATTTTTCTAATTGTCAGGAAACGTCTCCTTCGTTCCAGGTTGCTGCCTCTCCTTGATCAGTTTCCGTCCGTTGCTTCTTGTCCTGCCTTGACGTGTTTTGGAGGATAGCTTGACCCCGTCTTCTTTGGGGCAGCCCCTCAAATATTGGAATAATGCTATTATGTCCCCCCTGGTCCTTCTCTTCATTAGGCAATCTAGGTGATTCCCAAGGTGACCTGCCTGTTAGTAATTGAACTACCCTAGTAGTTTATCTTTTAAAATATTAAAGGCCCCTATTTTTAACCCCACAAATATCAATAGATTGACCTAAAACCCAAGCAGTTGTTTTGTTATGGCTCTTTCTTTCTTTCTTTCTTTCTTTCTTTCTTTCTTTCTTTCTTTCTTTCTTTCTTTCTTTCTCTCTCTCTCTCTCTCTCTCTCTCTCTCTCTCTCTCTCTTCTTTCTTTCTTTCTTTCTTTCTTTCTTTCTTTCTTTCTTTCTTTCTTTCTTTCTTTCTTTCTTTCTTTCTTTCTTTCTTTCTTTCTTTCTTTCCCCTTCAAACCACTTGTTGTTGTGGGTTTGGTTCCCACACCAGTGTTTGTTAACCTAAGCAAGACAGTCAAATTCTCACCGTGTGGCCGGGCTTTCGGTTTGTTTGATTTCCTGTTTGCTTTTCGCTTTGTTTTCTTCCTTCTAACACTTTCTGAAGTGCCTGTGTAATTGTTTGGATTATCCGCTTAGGTCTCCTTTTGTAGACCAATCTGTACGTGTTTTAAACGTTTTAAAAAATATATCAGATCTTGCATTTGGCACTTGGAGCTGGATGTCAGGTCCTGTCTCCCGCCCTTGTACGCATAGAATACGGCAGTCCCTTGTCAACCCAGAGCCAAAATTATGTTTTGAAATATATACGTGTGGGTGTGTGTAATATATTCTGGTTCCTTAGTGAAAGTTTACTTGCTCCGTTTGTGCTTCATCTTCCTATCAGCATGTAAGATTAAGCCTTGTGGCTGATTGTAGAGCATTTGTGGCACAATTCCAGTAAGCTTGTGTGTGTGTGTGTGTGTGTGTGTGTGTGTGTGTGTGTGTGTGTGTGTGTTATGGGCTTCCTTTCCTCCCCTAATTATGCCTCCTTGCCTACACTAAATTACGTCTGCAGTTAAATAGTCAGGTCTTTTTTTTTTCCCCTTCTGTTCTGGAAATCCCCCAGCATGCTGGAGGACCTATGAATGAAATATTAATTAGTGACATGGATAAATGAGGGAATTCCAGTAATTGGACAGACAAACCAGATAGGTGTGCTTTTAAATAGGAAGAGGAGAAAAATCTAAGCATTGGGGAAAAAAATCTCCCGTATCTTCTTTTCCAAATTCCCTAAAACTCTGTCCAGCAACTAGATTTGCAGGTTGAGGGGTTCAAGGCGTACGATTACCCTCCTTGTTGTTCCTACGAAGTAGTAAGGGATCACTGGCTTTCCAATCCGTTTTACCTTGGCCTTAGCTGACTGCCACATCAGATAAGAGGACTCCAGTTAGCCAGCTACTGGTGCCATATCACAAGGATTGTGTGTGTATGTATGTGTGTGTGTGTCTGTATGTATGTATGTATGTATGTGTATGTATGTGTATATATATACACACACACACACACACTCATTCTGAATGATCTTTGGTGTCTTTCCTGCATTCTAAGAGTAGGGGTTTTTTTCTTTCTGTCCAGAGACATCATGCTTAAAGCGTTTGTCTTTTTAAAAATAAAACGTATCTTCTGTCACAGTGAGTCTTTCTCCCCTCTCCTGCTTTCAGTCCCTGTGTTTGCCGAGATTCTCAGCCATCCAGGTCACGATGGTCTCAAAGGTGCTTTTTCAAAAGGCAACCAGACTATCTTTTTTTCTGAAGGAAACAGGCCCTGACTTTGCAGAGGTGGTTCCCCCCACCCTCTTCATCTTGTCCACATTTTCCAGTCTGAAAGTATTTGTGAGCAAGTCTTGGGTTTACGGTATCCACAACGTGGTTTGCAAAAATAAAAAATTCTAACCCTGGCAGGGTGACACATGCATTTCCCAGTCTGCAAGGTTATTCGATCTTTATATATATATATATATATATATATATATATATATATATATATATATATATACACACACACACACACATACACACACACACACACACACACACACACACACACACACACCTTCATGAGTCAGATGCTTTAAAGTATTTTTTTTTTCTTATTTTATTTCATAGGACCTCTCCAAGCTGACTGTGGAAAGCTTGCTTGCTGAGAGCAGAACCAGAGACAGCAGCCCGGCTTTGAAGAGGCTTTCCCCGCTGCCTTCGGACGGGCTCGACTACACGAAGCCGGCCTTCTCCGCTCCCATCAGCAGTCGCGACCCTGACTTGAAAGAACGAGCCAATGGACCCCCGACGGTAACGGAGAAACTGGCCCAGTTGATCGCAACCTGCCCTCCGGGAAAGTCTTCCAAACCAAAGCAGAAGAAGCCACCCATGACGGTTGTGTCTGGATTTGCTAAGGATTCCGGGAAGAAGCTGCCGATGGCCGGGGCCACAGCGGCTACTGCCACCAAGGACTTCCCCAAGAAACCAATCTCCAGTGGCACCATCGACCTCGACTTGGTTAACAAGGAGTTTGTCAAGAAAGCGCCAGGAACCGGCGGCGGTTCTTCCGGGAATTTAATTAGTAAGGAAAACGGGAGCAAAAAGCAGCCAGGGTCCTGCCCGAGCGTGGCCGGGCTCACGAGCAAGGACTGTGAAAAAAGGCCACCCATCCTTAGCTCTCCATTGGGACTGGTCAGCAAGGAAGGTGGGAAAAAAACCCCATTGGTGACAAGCATGCCACCGGCCAGCAAAGACTGTGGGAAAAGGCTGCTGGGGACCAGCACTCCCATCGGACTGGTCAACAAGGATCCTGGGAAAAAATCACTCGGCGTGGTCAGCCCTCCCAGATTGATTCATAAAGACTCGGTAAAGAAGCTTCCGTTACCTGGAAGCGCAGTTGGATTATTTAATAAGGACGTCGCAAAGAGACACCTGGGGTCCGACGGTCCGGTTGGATCGGTCAGCAAGGACTCGGTGAAGAAGCCTCCGGGTTTTGGGTCCTCGAGCGGATTGATTAACAAAGACTCCGGAAAGAAGCCATCGGCAGCCGGGCCCCCAATGGGGTTGATGGCGAAAGAGTCCCTCGTCAAGAAACACACAGGGGTGGGCATCATGGCCTCTCTGACTTCGAAGGACTCTGGGAAGAAATTGGTGGGGAGCCCCAGTTTGGCGGGGCTAGCCAGCAAGGACTTGGGGGCGCTGAAGGCCGACGCCATGAACCTTCCGACGGAGCCCTACAAGCGGTGTTGCGGCAGCGGTTCCCTCCCTCTGGAAAGCCACGTGTCCCCCGGTCTCCTGAAGGACGGGGCCGGGGGCAGCAAACCCTTTGAAAAGCACCTGGCGAGACAGAGCAGAGACAGCCTCCCCGAAAAATTGCCAGCCCAGCGAGACATTTCCAGCGGAGGCAAAGACGGAGCCCGCGGTCAGCAGGAGAGCCCTCCCGGCGAAAGGGGCACGTCCGAGTCCTCAAAACAAGAGAAGCATCTCCCGGTGTATTGCACGTCTCCCGAATTCAGGACCGCCGGAGGCGCGTCGGAGATCTCGACCGCCAAGTCTCCGTTTAGCGCCGTAGGAGAGGGGGGCCTCCCCTCCCCTTCCCCAACTGCTTCGGTCGCTACTTTAACCCATAGCCCCCCGACGGCGCTGTCTCAGGTCCCTTCCAATCCATTGCATGCCAACATGCCAGAGCTCTTAGACAGCCTATCCGAACAGGCCAGCAAGGTTCCATCTGTCTCCGACAGCGCCCGCTCCGGTATGAACAGACTGGGGAATCCTGGCTTGTACGCGTCCAGCAAAGGGGTTGTTCGTGAGATCAGCAATTTTAACTCGGCCTGCCCTGAGGAATCAAAACTGGGTCCGGCCACGGGCAAGAAAGCCAGCCTGGTCAGCGAGACCAACCTCCACGCTTCCCTTGCCCCTTCGGTGGTCAGCTTCTCCAGCTTGTTCAACAACAAGCCCTTTCTGAAGATGGGGGCGATGAGCTCCTTAGGGAAACCGAGGCCAGGCCTGGAGATCCTGAGAGGCAGCAGTAGCACCGACTCCCAGAGCAAGCCCTTAAAGAAACGGAAAGGGAGGAAACCCCGCTGGACGAAAGTCGTCTCCCAGGGCGCCTGCCAGTCTCCCAAAGAGCTTGAGTTAGGTAGGCCCGAGCTTTTAAAAAACATGCCTTGCGGCGCGCTCTCCGGCGGCAGCCTGGACCAGGCCAAGCTCTTTGAAAGCGTGGGCCCGCCGGCCTTCGCCGAGCACGACTTCCTGAAGCGGCATTTGCCCAAGCTGAGCAAAAGCGGCAGCTTGCAGCCGCTCTCTCTCCTGGGCAGCGTGGAGAAGGAGCCCGGCAAGTTCTACAGCGCCCACATGCCGACCTCTGTGGGCTGCCTTTCGGACGGCTTGTTCCCCGATGTATACAAGTCCAAACGGAACCGGTCGAAATCCAAGGAGATGCCCCAGTTGGAAGGGCCTCCCAAACGGACCCTGAAGATCCCGGCCTCCAAGGTCTTCTCCTTGCAGTCCAGGGAAGAGCAGGAACCCCCCGTCTTGCATCCAGAGGTGGAGATCCCTTCCCTCCGCCAGAGCCTGGCGGGGCAAGCGTTCCCCAAGAAGCGGGGCCGCCCCAAACGGCAGATCCGCTCGGGGATCCCCATGAAGCCGCCCGTCCTCTCCGCCGCCCCTTTCGTCAGCCCGGAGAGCACAGACAAGATGGAGGACACCCTGGACCAGCCGCCCGGCGGGGACTTTTTCGAAAGCAGCAGCCAGCTCGGCAGCCCCGAAGAAAACGGCGACTCCAGCACCGGCAGCGCCAGTGAACCGGAGGGCGAGCCGGAGTGCCAGGAGGTCAAACGCAGCAATGGGCAGCTGGTGAAAACCATCATTCGCAAAATCAACAAGATGAAGACGCTCAAGAGGAAGAAGATCCTGAACCAAATCCTCTCGTCGACGGAGCCCAACAAAGGGAAAGTGCCATCCAAAGCCCACACCAGCGTCTCCAGCTTGGCGGCCACCTTCAGCACCAAACTGGGCCAGCAGATCAACGTCAGCAAGAAAGGGACCATCTACATCGGCAAACGACGGGGTCGGAAGCCCAAAGCCAACTTGAACAGCCTTTTGGCGGCCAGCTCTAGCTTCGCCGTCCTGGAGAAATCGGGCCAACAGGCCGCCGGAGGGATGCTGGGACAAGCAGGGACCCCCTTGCTCCCTCCGGGCCCGAGCAGCAACCCCGAGGTCCTTCCATCCCCTGTTTGCTCTCAGTCGTCGGGAACCAGCGGCGGGCAGAGCCCCATCAGCAGCGACATGAGCTTTGTGGAGCCCAGCTCGGTGCCGTGTTTCCACTTGCACGGCCGGCCCGGGAGCGTGGTTCAGACCTTGGCGATGAGGAAGGCCTGCCGGGCCAGGCGGAGGCTCTCCCCCCCCACTCTGCTCCCCAACTCTCCCTCCCACATGAGCGAGCTGGGCTCCCTGAAGGAGGCCACCCCCTCCCCAATCAGCGAGTCCCACAGCGACGAGACGGTCCCTAGCGACAGCGGCATCGGCACTGACAACAACAGCACCTCAGACCGGGCGGAGAAGTTCTGCGGGCCCAAGAAGCGCCGGCACTCCTTCGAACACGTCTCCCTGGTGGCCCCCGAGGCCTCGGCCGTGCTGAGCGGCCTGAAGGAGAAGCACAAGCACAAGTGCAAGCGCCGGGGCCACGACTACCTGGCCTACGACAAGCTGAAGCGGCCCAAGCGCAAGCGGAAGAAGAAGTTCCCCCAGCTGCGGGGCAGGCAGGACCCTGACTTCCTGGCCGAGCTGGAGGAGCTGATCAGCCGGCTGAGCGAGATCCGCATCACGCACCGCAGTCACCATTTCATCCCCCGGGATCTGTTGCCCACCATCTTCCGGATCAACTTCAACAGCATCTACAGCCACCCCAGCTTCTCCCTGGACCCTTTGCACTACCTCCGCAAGCCGGACTTGAAGAAAAAGCGGGGGCGGCCCCCCAAGATGCGGGAAGCCATGGCCGAGATGCCCTTCATGCACGGCCTCAGTTTCCCTCTTTCCGGGACCGGATTCTACCCTTCTTACGGCATGCCTTACTCTCCGTCGCCCCTGGCGGCTCCCATCGGCCTGGGCTATTACGGACGCTACCCCCCCACCCTTTACCCTCCTCCCCCCTCCCCCTCCTTCACCGCCCCCCTCCCTCCCCCCTCTTACATGCATGCCGGCCACCTACTCCTCAACCCCGGCAAGTACCACAAGAAGAAACACAAGCTGCTGCGCCAGGAGGCCTTCCTGACCGCCAGCCGGGCCCCGCTTCTCTCCATGAGCACCTATCACCCCAGCGTCCCGCCCGAGATGGCCTACAGCTGGATGCTGGAGCACAAGCACCGCCACCGTCACAAGCACCGGGAGCACCGCTCCTCGGAGCAGTCGCCGGTCCCCCTGGAGGCCTTGGCGCCTGCCGGCTCTTCGCGGACGGTCTTAGAGTCCCTGAAACGCTACCGGTTTGGGAAAGAGACCCTGGGCGAGAGGTACAAGCATAAGGAGAAGCATCGCTGCCACTTGACTTGCCCGCACCTCTCGCCCCCCAAGGGGCTGCTGGGCCGGGAGGAGCAGTGGGCCCGGCGGGAGACCCCCGAGAGCAGCCCCCTGACCTTGGGACTACAGACCCCTTTGCAGATAGACTGCTCCGATTCGCCCCCCAACCTCCCGTTGGGGAGGTTCACTCCGAGTTCCGAGCCGGCCAGTAGCGACGAACATACCAATCTGTTTACCAGTGCAATAGGCAGCTGCCGCGCGACGGGCTCAGCCGCAGGGCGCAAGAAACTGTCGGAGGGCTCAGGACTTTTCAGCCCCCAGGAAGCATCGGTCGGCCGCCCCCTCCGGAAGGAGGCTCTACCTGCCAACGAGAAGGCCGTGCAAGGCCTTACAGGTAAGCACCTCTCTTTTCCCACACCTGCCGCGAAGAATCAGACTTTCTAAATTGATTTCATGACCAAACTGGGTCAACGTCGTCAGTGCTGGAAGGGACTGGGACTTGCGGAGAGGAAGGGAGGGAGAGAAAGAGAAAAAGAAGAAGAAGGCGAGAGAGAGAGAGAAGGAGAAAGAGGGAGGGAGGGAGGAAGGAAGGAAAGAAAGGAAAAAAGAGAAGGAAGAAAGGAAAAGGAGAAAGGAAGGAAGGAAAAGGAGAAAGGAAGGAAAAGAGAAAAAGGAAGGAAGCAAAGAAGGAAAAGGAGAAAGGAAGGAAGGAAAGAAGGAGAAGGAAAAGAAGGAAGGAAAGAGAAGGAGAAAGAAAGGAAAAAGAGAAGGAAAAGGAGAAAGGAAGGAAAGGAAAAGGAGAAAAAGGAAGGAAGGAAAAGGAGAAAAAGGAAGGAAGGAAGGAAGGACTGTTGGGTCCTTGATGTTCTCTGAGATTGGTTGTTTTCTTGCAGGCGTTTCATGACCCAACTAGGCAGCATCATCAGTATTAGAGGGGAGTTGGGTTGGCTTTCTGTTTATATACCGTGGATTTCCCTGTCAGTGTTGGTGGGAATGTTATTTTTCTCCTTGGCAGTTTCTTGATCGGGCTGTTGTTTACTGTCTGCGTTATTAGTTCCTCGTTTGGGACATTGTCTCCTGGCGGTTTGTCTGGTGTTAATCCCTTCGCTGGGCCTGTCCCACAAGGCTCGGCTCTGGTACGCTCACCGCACAGGCATGTTTGGTGAAGAAGGAGGGAGCTTCCTGTCTTGGCTGCAGAGCGTTTTTAATGGCTCCTTGGCATTCAGCTTGGCAATCTGTCCTTCTCCCTTCGCTGGCTCTTTGTTTTTATTTTTTATTTCTTTTCCAGAGAACGTTCTGGTTTGGCTGGCTGAGCAACTTTAGTTAGCAGCAGCAGCATTTCTATTGTTGTTGTTGTTGTTATTATTATATGCAGGCAATTTGGCTGCTAGACCCATGCCTCAAGTGGGTGGGTCTCATTGGTCCCACGAGCCCCCCCTCCCGTTGCTCTGCTCGCTGTTTCCATTAGAAAAAAAAGGCTGACCTGATTTATTGGGGCATAACTTTTCACAGTGATGTGTCGACATTGTCATAAAATCAGTAGGTGCCCTCCTAACATGCTGGCTCTTTTTTTTCTCTCTGTTTTCTCCTGGGTGGAAACAGACCGAAACAGCCACCTCGGTGGAATTGGCCAGCCTTGCTCCAGTAAGGATGATGCCTTTTTGAAAAAAAAAAAAGAATAAAAAGAAAGAAAAAAGAATGGAAACCCAGCCAGCCAGCATTGCTCGCTCGCAGCCTTTGCTAATCCTCCTTTTGCCTATCGGCCTTGTGCAAGAACGACGGCTGTGCAAATAAATTAAATACCCCCACGCTCTCTTTCCCCCCCACACACACACCCCTGCACTGGTGTTTGCGAGCGTGACATCCCCAAAGGATTAAATGAAAAAAGAAAAAAGAGAAAGAAAGGGGAGGGAGGACTGGACCCAGAAAACAAGTTGCCTTGGTTAGTTAGAGTCCTGGGAATTTCCTGCTGGAATTCCATTAGCATGAGCAGAGCGGACTTGCATTTGATGAGAAACAGCCTAATTAGAAAGCAAACAAGAGACGTGCATTTTGGGCCTGTGGACCACTGAGTGCCATCTCTGTCTGAATCATCGCCTCTCTGCTAGCCTAGCGCATTTAAGGGATGAGTCAGAGGGAAAATGGATCGCCTTTCCGTAAAGCTGTCCTCTCTTACCTCCCCCCCCCCAGCAATTGGAACCATCTGTTCTTTCGCCCTGTGCTTTATTCCTTCCCTTCCCTTGCCACCTCTTGAGGCCAGTTGTGCAGGAAAAGCTTAAACGCCTCCCCTCTGGAGCTCCAGCTTGTTATTTCTCTTTTATGAGCTATTTCTCCCGCCTTTATTGATAAGTCACCCGGGGTGGCGAACATAGCTGATGCTCCTTCCTTCCTTCCTTCCTTCCTTCCTTCCTTCGACGACAAGCCTGTGAGGTGGGTTGGACTGAGAGAGAAGGGGGGGGGGGAACTGCACCAAACTTAACCAGCGAGCTTTCGTGCCTAAGGTGGAACTAGAACTCACTGTCTCCGGCTGATTGGTCAAAAAGTCATCCAGGTGGCTTTCACGGCTAAGGTGGGACTAGAACTGCCAAACTCCTGGTGATTGGGCCAAAGTCGCCCCGCCAGCTGTCCTACCTAAGGTGGGACTAGAACTCCCTGTCTCCAGGTGATTGGTCAAAAAGAAAAAGGAAGGAAGGAAGGAGAAAGAAAGAAGGAAAAGAAAGGGAGAGAAGGAAGAAAAAAGAAAGAAAAAGAAAGGAAAGAGAGAAAGGAAAGGAAAGGAAAGAAAGAAAAAGAAAGAAAAAGAAAGAAAGAAAGAAAGAAAGAAAGAAAGAAAGAAAGAAAGAAAGAAAAGAAGCACTTTATGTTCTGGCTACAGCCATGTTTTTGTTTGTCCGCCCAGAGGCCGGGCTGATCTCATTTTTCCTAGCCAAAATAAGTCCCTTCGCGTCAAGAGAGCTGAGCCATTTTTCTCCCCTCTTTCCTCTTTCGCACAGTTTATTCCTGGAGGCTGTTGTTTTTTCCCCCCCTTCCCTTCCAGCCCTGCCTGTCTCTTCTCAGATAACAGGACAGGTATGGCACAAACGTGCCCAAGAGAGGGAAGAAGGGGGCTGCAGCTGTCCCTCAATCTCACCCACCCACCGCTTCGTTGCAGAAACACAATCACAAAAATAGACTCTCCTAGGCCCTGGCCTAGACGCGAAGAGGGCGGAGTAGGGCACTCGTCCAAGCAGGAACAGTGGCTGCCTCTTCTATTCCTGGGGCTCGCTCTCCAGATGTTGAAAACCAGGTTCTCAGATGAAAGGCACGCAGGCTCCAATTTCTTCATTCCTCTGCCGCCCTGTATTGGGGCTGTTTTCCTTGGGCATATTAGCGAGAGAAGGCTTAGGGACAAAGACAAAAAAAAAAAAAAAGCAACGTTTGAGCGAAAAGAAGCCAAGTGTGTCTTGACCCAGCTCAAGTTGTGGTAGGGGGCAGCTAAATGTAACTCCGATCACCTAAGGGCAGGGGGTCTTCAAACTTGGCCACTTTTAAGACTTCAGCTCCCAGAATTCCTCAGCCAGCCAGGAAATTCTGGGAGTTGAAGTCCACAAGTCTTAAAGTGGGGAAGGAGAGGGGAGGAAGAAGAGGTCTGTGGGGTCCTTGATGCTCTCTGAGCTGGGTGGTTTTCTTGCAGACGTTTCATGACCCAACTAGGGAACATCATCAGTGCTAGAAGGGAGGAGGAGGAGGACTGTGGGGTCCTTGGTGCTCTCTGAGCTTGGTGGTTTTCTTCCACACGTTTCATGACCCAGCTAGGTAACACCATCAGTGAGAAAAGGGAGTGGGGTTTGTGGAAAGGGAGGGGTCCCTGGCACTCTCTGAGCTTGCTGCTTTTCCAGCAGACCTTTCATGACCAAACTGAGCAACATCATCAGCGACCCCTTTCTCTCCCCATCCTACCTGGAGACAGAAAAAGTGGGAAAGAAGTGGGAGCAGGCGTGAAAACAGGGCAGAGAGCAAGAAGTGAGCCAAAGGAGAAGGGAGCAGATTGCAAACAGGACCCATTGCAGTGTATTTGGGCTTCCTCTTCACGGGGCCAGGAGCCAGACGGCTCCATTTGATGATTGCTGTGAGCCGCGGGCGCAGCCAAAAGAACAACGATAAATAAATTTTAAAAAAACACCACTCTTATTTTATAGGTAGAAGATCCCAAGTCCCTGCCTTGAGATTTAAACAAAAGATAAATACATATTTGAGGAACAGGAGGGAGGGAAGACTTCCTTTTTTTTCTATCTTGGCCTTTAAAATGCTGCTCCCTGCAGAGCATTTAGTCCAATGGCTGTCCTCTTCTTTGGGGCAGCCCCTCAGATATTGGAAGGCTGCTATCATGTCCCCCCTGGTCCTTCTCTTCATTAAACGAGACGTACCCAATTCCAGCAGCCTTTCCTTATATGTTTTAGCCTCCCGTCCCCTAATCATCTCCATTGCTTTTCTCTGCCCTCTTTCCAGACTCTCAACACCTTTCCTGCATCCTGGCAACCAAACAGCTTGGCCTTTGATCACTTGGAATATAAGGAAGTCCTTGCTCACAAGGGCACTAGGCTGAGGTGGGGGTGGGTGGGAGTGTGTATGGTGGTGCAGCGATTACTTGCCTGTAGAGGGGACATCAGGGCGCAGCATCCTTTGGCCTGTTGCCAAGCTTTTGACTGACTCTCTCTCTCTCTCTCTCTCTCTCTCTCTCTCTCTCTCTCTCTCTCTCTCTCTCTCTCTCTCTCACACACACACACACACACACACACACACACACACACACACACACCCTCCAAAGGCCAGTCAGCTGTGTTGCAGAGACACCTGGTCTTTTAATCTTCCCCAAACGTCCCTGAGGGAGGCTTCCAAGCCATCTGGCCCGCACGCTGTCCATTTAGCTGCTCAAACCAGCTTGGAGCATTTGAGAAGGACACAAAGGCTCTTGAAGGAGGAATTAGACAAGCAATAGTAATAATAATAATAATGATAATGATAATAATAATAAAGTTGGAAGGGACTTGGAGGTCATCTAGTCCAACCCCCTGCTCAGGCAGGAAACCCTAGACCATTTCGGACAAATGGCTGTCCAGGCTCTTCTTAAAAACTTCCAGTGTTGGAGCATTCATGGCTTCTGGAGGCGGGTTGTTCCACTGGTTAATTGTTCTCACTGTCAGGAAGTTTCTCCTTAATTCCAGGTTGCTTCTCTCCTTGATGAGTTTCCACCCGTTGCTTCTTGTCTTGCCTTCTGGTGCTTTGGAGAAGAGATTGACCCCCTCTTCTTTGGGGCAGCCCCTGAGATACTGGATATAGTTCATTTAGTGACCGTTATAACAGCACTGAAAATAGGGACTGAGGACCGTTTTTCACACTTAACGACCGTTGCAGCCTCCACGTGGTCACCTGATCTAAATTCAGACATTTGGCAACTGACTCGTGTTTATGACACTTGCAGTGTCCCGGGTCACGTGATCCCCTTTTGTGACCATCCCCATTCTCTCTCCTCCCACTGTTTTTTTTTTTTTTTTTTTTTTTGACCTGTCTCGTTTTTCTTCCCCAGGCGCCCTTCCAGGTCAGGAAAAGCTCTCGCAGAGACCGATGGAGGGCACCAGTTGCAGTCCTTCCAGGAAGAGGTCTTCCTCCGAGAGCACATCTTCCACAGGTGGGGCTGGTTCCTTTTTTCTAAGGCAGGTGCAGGAAGCCCTTCAGGTGCCAGGGACCTGTAGCTGTAAACCAGTTTTCCTTCCTTCCTTCCTTCCTTCCTTCCTTCCTTCCTTCCTTCCTTCCTTCCTTCCTTCCTTCCTTCCTTCCTTCCTTCCTTCCTTCCCTTTCTCCCTCCCTCCCTCCCTCCCTCCCTTCCTTCCTTCCCCCTTCCCTTTCTTTCTTCCTCCTTCCCTCCCTCCCTCTTCCCCCCTTCCCTCCCTCCCTTCCCCCCTTCTTCCTTCCTTCCTTCCTTCCTTCCTTCCTTCCTTCCTTCCTTCCTTCCTTCCTTCCTTCCTTCCTTCCTTCCTTCCTTCCTTCCTTTCTTCCCCATCACTGGAGGTTTTTAAGAACAGCCTGGACAACCGTTTGTCCAGAATGGAGTAGGGTCTCCTGCTTGAGCAGGGGGTTGGACTAGAAGACCTCCAAGGTCCCTTCCAACTCTTCTTACTATTCCGTTGAGTCTTGCAACCGAGGTTTTGTGGAAGCCGTCCTTTTTATTTATTCGTTGACTTATTTATTAGACTTAGGTGCCGGCCCTCTTTGCCAGAGGCGCTTCTGCATGGCTCCCTTCGGAAGTCCCACGCCGCTTGGCTCCCAGCTTGAGAGCCCCCGCAAGGCCTTTGCTTCGTTCCCAGTAAAGCCCTTCCTCCACCCCGGACAAAACCTCCGCTTACGCTTCCTCCTGTCTTTCTCCAGTGGTCGGGATCCCGGCGCGCAGTTCCAGACTCGGCTCGGCCTTGGAGGATTCGGCAGATCAGCTCCTGCAGCGCATGGCTCACCACGAGAGCCAGGCAGCCTTGGACAAGACCCTCGAGTGCGTCCTGGCCAGCGCCCCCGCCCTCCCCTCGGACAGCCCCAGCCGCAGCCCCGGCCGGGAGAAGTCTTGCGAGCTCTTGATCCCCGGGAATCCCACCAGCGCCGGCGGCGTCAACGACGGCCTTTCGCTCCTCTCCGGCCGCTTGTCCGGCGGCTGCCCCCCGCCCCACCTCAAGAGGAGCGTGGTGGAGGCCATGCAAAGCCAGGCCCGCCGGATGTGCAATTACGACAAGCTCTTGGCCACCAAGAAGAATCTGGACCACGTGAACAAAATCCTCAAAGCCAAGAAGCTTCAAAGACAATCGCGGACCGGCAATAACTTTGTCAAACGCCGGCCGGGCAGGCCCAAGAAGGACCCTTCCACGCCGGCCGTCTCTCCCCACGGGCTCCAGGTGAGCCGGTTCCTCGGCCCCGAGATCAGCGGCGGTGACGGCGGCAGCGGCAGCAGAGATCCCGTCTGCCTCCTCCACCGCGGCCCCGACACGGTGACCGACGCCATCGAGTCGGTGGTGCAGGGCGTGACCGAGAAAGCCTGCAAGAGGAAGAGGTGGCTGGAAGAGGAGCAGGCCAGGAAGAAGCAGAAGCTGCTCCCCGGCGAGGAGCAGCAGCAGAACAGCCATCAGAGGTGAGCCTTCCGGGCTTGGAGGCCGCCGGGAGCGTGGCTTTGGGGGAGGCGGGAGGGAAGCAAGGCTGTAGTCCTCATGAGGCCGAGAGCCAGTGGCTTTGCCAGACACGATGGACGCAGGCCGTCCTCGGCTTACGACTCCAACGGAGCCCCAGGTTTCTAGGGGGCCAAGCGAAACATTTGTGAAGGTGAGTTTTGCCCCATCGTACGACATTTCTGGACACCGTTGTAAAGCAAAGCGCTGCGGTTGTTAACTTAGTCACACAACGGTTGTGAAGTGACTCTGGCTTCCCCCGTTGCCTTGGCTTGTTGGAAGGTGGCGAAAGGGTATCACACAACACACACACACAGACACACACACACAGACACACACACACACACACACACACACACACACACACACACACAGGAGACGCTGCCACTGCCATAAGTACGAGTCAGTTGCCAAGCGTCCGAATTTAAAGCACGGGACCCCAGGGATGCCGCAACGGGCCTAAGTGTGAAAAATGGTCCTAAGTCCCTTTTTTTTCAGCGCTGTTGTAACTTTGCACGGTCACTGAGTGAACAGTTGTAAGTTGAGGACTGTCTGTACAACAGCTTGGCTCCTCTTGATTGGGCTTTCTTTGCCCTCCGTCGGTAGCTTTCTGGTTGGGGGGGATTGAAGACACACACACACACACACACACACAAACAAACACACACATGTCCCAGTGGGTGGGCCCCGGATTCTCCTCTCCAGCTCATTGACTCACCCCCAATTTCTCCTTCCAGCTTTTCAGAAGCCGCCCCTGACCCTCTTCCTCCTCCCCCTCCTCCTCCCCCTCCTCTTCCTCCCCCTCCTCTTCCTCCCCCTCCTCCCCCCGCGGAGGCTGCTGGGAAGCCCCCGGAAAAAGCCGAGCAGCCGTCCTCGGCCCCCCTGGTCCAGCGGGAGAAGAAAGCGGCCCGCCCGCCGAAGAAGAAGTACCAGAAGGCCGGGCTCTATTCGGACGTGTACAAGACCAGCGAGTAAGTTGGGCCGGCGGAGGAGGGGGGGTCTCCTCCTGGGTCACGCGGCGTCCCTGGCTTCGTCCCCTGAACTCCGTTTTTCTCTCTCGGGGTTCTTCCAGGCTCATAGGCCTGCCAGTACGGGGGCTCCTCATTTAGCAACCACTTGCACCAGCCAGTTTGGAGTTGACTTGGTAGTGCTCTCTCGCTCTCTCTCTCTCTCTCTCTCTCTCTCTCTCTCTCTCTCTCTCTCTCTCTCTCGCGCGCGCTCTCTCTCTCTCTCTTTTTTCTTTTCCTTCCTTCCTTCCTTCCTTCCTTCCTTCCTTCCTTCCTTCCTTCCTTCTTGCTGTTCCTTCCTTCCTTCCTTTCTTTCTTTCTTTTTTCTTTCTATCTTTCTCCTTCCTTCTTTCTTTCTCTCTTTCTTTCTTTCTTTCTCTCTCTCTCTTTCTCTCTCTTTCTCCCTCTCCCTCACAATCTTCTTTCTCTCTTTTTCTTTCTCTTTTCCTTCCTTCCTTCTCTTTTTCTTCCTCTCTCCTTTTTTCTTTTTCTTTCTCTTTTCCTTCCCTCCTTTTCCCCTCCCCTCCTTCCCTCCCTCTTTCCCTTCCCTCCCTCCCTCCCTCCCTCCCTCCCTCCCTTCCTTCCTTCCTTCCTTCCTTCCTTCCTTCCTTCCTTCCTTCCTTCCTTCCTTCCTTCCTCTCTCTCTTTCCCCCTCTTTCAACCCTCCTAGCCCAGGGGGAACATCAAGTGTAGACACGCTCGTCTCCCGCAGTGCAGTTGGACTCAGCTTGCCGTCTCCTCTGGAGCCCACACACAAAATTCCTGAGCTGCGTCCAAGTTAAAGAGTACGCTGCTCACAAGATGCATGACTCATCCACGTTTCCTACTTGATTTTATCAGCCCCTCCGCCCCTCTCGGCTTTCAGGGAAAGATCCAAAAGCACCCCAGAAAACAATTTATTTTCAGGAATGTTTCAGTTTGGCACAGCCCATCAATAATCCTTATTCCCAGCAAACTTCAAAAGGACAAAAACAGGGTGAAGCAAAGAAATACAATACTATACTAATATGGCCTAATTCACGTAGTAAAACATGGTGCAGTGGTTAAGACATCAGGCTAGAAACGGGGACTGTGGGGTCCCTAGTGCTCTCTGAGTTTGGTTGTTTTCTTGCAGACATTTCTTGGCCCAACTAGGTAAAATCCTCAGTGCTACGAGGGAATGGAGTTTGCTCTGTTTATATATACTGTAACCCCACTCCTTTATAACACTGATGATGTCACCTAGTTGGGTCATGAAATGTCTGCAAGAAAGCAACCAAGCTCAGAGAGCACCAAGGACTCCTCCTCCTTCCTTCCTTCCTCCCTCCTCCTCCTCCCTCCTCCTCCTCCTCCTCTTAGCAAACCCCACTCCCTTCTAGCACTGATGATGTTACCTAGTTGGGTCATGAAACGTCTGCAAGAGAGCAACCAAGCTCAGAGAACATCAAGGACTCCTCCTCCTCCCCCCCACTCCCTTCTAGCACTGATGATATTACCTAGTTGGGTCATGAAATGTCTGCAAGGAAACCACCAAGCTCAGAGAGTATCAAGGATCCCAGAGTTGTCCTCCTCCTCTTCCTTCCTCCTCCTCCTCCTCCTCGCAAACCCCACTCCCTTCTAGCACTGATGATGTTACCTAGTTGGGTCATGAAACGTCTGCAAGAGAGCAACCAAGCTCAGAGACCACCAAGGACCCCACAGTTTGACACCAAGTTACAAATGTTATCTCCTGTTGCTAGCAACTGGGAGGCCGTGAGTTCTAGTCCCACCTTAGGCACAGAGCCAGCCTGGTGATTTGGGGCTGCTCTCTCTCTCCTTCCTAAGAAGGAAGGTAGCAACTGTCTGGGACAGAAGTCCAGCGGGAAAAGTGCCAACAGTTGTAAGCGGTGACCCCCTATTTAAGTGCAAGGCGTTCCTCAGCCTCGCGGCGGCAGGGCTAGTTATGCCTGACGCACTCGTGTACATGCATTGTTGCTGTGGCAGCGTGCCCTCTAGTGTCAGTACAATTAATTGCACCACTAATTGTGAACTGGGCCGGAGGGAGATGCAACTGACAACAGGGGTGCCCTTGCTTTAAGAAGAGAATTAATACAGATTGGATTCGGCCTGTAGACTTGATACCCCAAAGTGCTGGATTGATGCTGGTCAGTGCAGTCTGGTCTCTTGAATTGGCCGTGTCGACTCCGCTGTAGGATATTGGCAAAAAATCTTATATTATAGAATCCAGCACGACTCACTTAGTGACAGAAGACCCTTGGCGGTCTCTAATTCTCTCTTGCACCCACCGTCTCTCTCTCTCTCTCTCTCTCTCTCTCTCTCTCTTCCTCTCTCTTCCTTAGCCCCAAAAGCCGCCTGATCCAGTTAAAGAAAGAAAAACTGGAATACACGCCCGGAGAGCACGAATACGGCTTGTTTCCCGCGCCTATTCACGTAGGTGAGTGAAGACCACCGTCTCCGTGGCTTTTGAGGGGAGGTCTCCTTCTTTGACTCGGCTCTGGAGGAACTACCAGAGACTAGGACGCTTTCTTCGGAGCAGGGGGACCGGGTCTGGTGAAGGATTTGGCCAAGGACTGCTGTTCCTCAAGACAAAGACGCCCCCGAGATCACCAAAGCTTCTTTTACTAGAATTAGAATTAGTTTGAGCTGGAGGTTAAGGCACCAGGCTAGACAAACCAGGAGGTTGGGAGTTTTAGTTTTGCCATAGGCTTGAAAACCAGAGGGGTGACTTTGGGCCAATCACCAGGAGGCGGTGAGTTCTAGTGCCGCCTTAAGGCACGAAAGCCAACTGGGTGACTCTGGGCCAATCACCAGGAGGCGGTGAGTTCTAGTCCCGCCTTAAGGCAGGTAATTAACCATGGGCCAGTCCCTCCCTCCCTCTCTCTCAACCCAACCCACCTCGCAAGGTTGTCGTTGTGGGGGAAATCGGAAAAGGAGGGAGTATTGGGTACGTTCCCCGCCCTTGAGCTATTCTTAAAAATAATGAAAGCAGGACTTAATTTATTTTTTTTATTTTATTTTTTTTAAAATCGAAATAAATAAAAATACTGCAAATGCCAGTGCCGTATTTCCAGGCAGAAGAGACACCCTTTTCCTACCGTCGTTTCCCCAGGGTTTGGGACGTAAAAGAACTCCATTAATTCCCAAGAAGCAATAAGTGTGCGAGGTTTTAAGTTCGGCAAGATTGTTTGTTTGTTTTAAAGCCCCTTTCTTCCTGATTTCCCCCTTGAAAGCAAAGCAGTGCAGGACTTTGTTCCATTCCATTGTGGGTTGTTTTTTTTTTTCCCCTTTCCTAAAAGCATTTGCAACTCTGGATCAGCGCGAGGAGGAAGCTGGTCTTGACTTTGCATTCTCGAAGCGGGTGTGGGCAGACTTTTCCCCACAAGGGGGGGGGGAGTGCAAGGGTGGGGAGAGTGTAACATTTACACCCAGCCAGCCTTCTTCCCCAATTATGGCAAGCACCCTCCACCATGTTTGCAGTTACGGGAGGATGGAGACAGGCTGCCAAGAGTAACAATAACCTGGAACGGGGCCAGCCAGAAGGCCTGGCCTCTCTCCTCCCCCCCCCCCAGCCCAGAACCCGCCTTGCACAGTCCCACCAAGCCTCCAGCGCTCTCCCCCTCCCCAGATTCACAAGAGAGAGAAGCAGCACGTTCCCCCTTTTCCTCTGCGACCTCGATCTTCCAGCGCTGAGCGCTGAGCCGCCTCGCTTTCCTCTTTGACAAAGGAAACCTGACAGAACCGAGAGGCATGGGCAGAGTGCCCGCGACAATCTCTCGCTTGGCCCCCTCTGTTTGAGAATCCCCCACCCCCCAGGTAGGGATTTGTGACTCGGGAAGAGGGACTTAACAGATGGATCCCTTCTTCCATTCTCCATCCCAGCCTGCCTGTTGTCAAGCTGGAAAGATAAGGCTGCTTTAATGAGATTCTTTGGCCCTGCCCGGAATCACGTTCCGAGGATGATGATTTCTCGGCCTCGGGGCCGGCTGGGTTGGGTGGCTCCTTGATTCCAGGGCAAGAGGGAGCGTCCCCCATTCCCCGGGCCCGTCGCCAGCCTCTTGAAAGAGGCTTTTGTTTCCTCCGGTGAGGTCATAGAAGTGAAAACAGATTCCCAGCGGATTCGGCCGCTTCCTGGAACTCAGACTGGAACTTGAGGCTCTGGAAAATCCGAACACATTTTCAGAGCCCGTTGTAAAGACCGCGCGCCAGCGGCTCCTCCTCCCGCCCTTCGCCTCTTTCGCAAAGACGTCCCGACTCTAAACGGGCCCGCTCACTTCCGTGGCTCCAGAGCTCTGAGCTTGGAATCCCAGAATGCACAGCCACAGCCCAGAGGGCGGAGGGTGGAAGGAGAGGGAGCGTTGTCATCCAGATGACCGCAAGGAATATCAACCCTTCCATCCTCCGCCCTTCGGTCAGAACCGAAGAAGCTGCTTGGCTGAGGAGCGAGATGTCCTCAAGGGAGAACAGAGTAATATTCAGAATAATAGTAATAATAATAGTAGTAAAGTTGGAAGGGACCTTGGAGGTCATCTAGTCCGACCCCCTGCTCAGGCAGGAAACCCTACACCATTTCAGACAAATGGCTGTCCAGTCTCTTCTTAAAGACTTCCAATGTTGGAGCATTTACCGCTTCTGGAGGCATGCTGTTCCACTGGTTAATTGTCCTCATTGTCAGGAAGATTCTCCTTAGCTCCAGGTTGCTTCTCTCCTTGATTAGTTTCCACCCGTTGCTTCTTGTCCTGCTTTCAGGTGCTTTGGAAAATAGCTTGATTCCCTCTTCTTTATGGCAGCCCCTGAGATATTGGAATACTGCTATCATGTCCCCCCCTTGTCCTTCTCTTCGTTAAGTTGCCTTTTGAGAAGGCACCTTTGCCAAATGATACTAATATTGGATATGTGGAGAAAAGCAAGGTTTTACACCTAAGTGGGGAAAAAAAACCCAAAATAAAAATGCTAAGAAGAGCAACTAAGATGATTAAAGGCCTGGAGACTAAAACACAGGAAGAACGGTTGCAGGATTGGGGAGTGGCCAGTCTAGAGAAAAGAAGGACTAGGGGTGACCTAATATTCCAGTATTTGGGGGGCTGCCACAAAGGAGGGGGTCAGTTTCTTTTCCAAAGCACCAGAGGGCAGGGCAAGACACAAGGGATGGAAACCAGCCAAGGAGAGAAGCAACCTGGAATTAAGGAGAAACTTCCTAACAGTGAGGACAATGAACCAGTGGAACAGGCTGTGGGTGTGACAACACTGGAGGTTTTCAAGAAAAGACCGGACAGCCGACTATCTGAAGTGGCCCAGGCTCTCCTTGAGCAGGGGGGTTGGACTAGATGGCCTCAGAGGGCCCCTGCCAGCTCCGTTCTGATCGGATGCCTTTCTTCACTCTCCTCTTGCAGGAAAATACCTTCGGCAGAAGCGAATCGACTTTCAGTTGCCTTACGACATTCTCTGGCAGTGGAAGCATAACCAGGTAAGGGGTAAGACCGGTGCCCGGTTCGAATCTCGCAGGTGGTCGGCTGGGATTCTGTTTCCAAAAGGCATCTCGAACTCAGCCAGCTGTCTTTTGTTAACAGTGATGGGTTTTTAAAAAAAGAGAGAGAGAGAGAGAGAGAGAGAAGGAGAAGGAAGGGAAGATGTTGAAGATAACAGATTTAACACAAAACAGCTTCCATCACCTCTAGCCATGCCAGCCTCTGCTTCCCGCCCGCCAGACTTCCGAGCAACAGCAGTTTGTTCTGTTCGGCTGGCAAAAGACCTCGGCTCTTAATCCCTGCTGGGGACTTTTATTCTGACAGGGCCTTTGGGCAAGGATGTGTTGTGTGTGGATATGTGTGTGTGTGTGAGTGTGAGTGTGAGACACCCCTCTGGAGAATTTAGATGTTCTGCCAACAGTCCTGGAAAAAAAAAAATTCAGGCCTTATTTTTCTTGGATCCGGGCCCAAGAGATGGAAAAGAGCTCTTTTTTCTTTCTTTCTTTCTCTCTCTCTCTCTCTTTTTTTCCATTTTGTTTGTTTCGTTTCTCCCACCTTAAAGCTGAAGTTTTGGAAAAAGGAGAAGGGGCTTCTCCTACAGTTCAGAGCCCACCTTGGTGGTCCATACAGAAAAGGGGAAAAACCTCTTTATAAGGCCAAGATTTCGACTTTGCCCAGCCTGCTTTCCTTGACTCTCCTTTTCCACCTGGGAGAATCATCTGGGCCATTGCAGCCCAGCTGGGAAGAAAATAAACGTGGATTATTGGATAATTCGCTTGCAAAATCAAAAAATCTCTATGGCTTCGTTCGGCTGTCCCCAAACTGGCCATTCCCTAAATATGTGTGCAGACACTTGTCAACCGACTCGTATTTATGACGGTCGCCGCATCCCAGAGTCATGCAATCCCCTTTCGCGACCTTATATTTCTCTTGACTTTTTTTTTCTTTTTTAAAAAAAAACTACAGCAAAAATCAGGACTTTGTATCTGACATCTTATAGCCTGCTTGGCGGCCCGCAGGTCGTTTCTTGCCCCCCCTCTTCTAGATAGGCAGTGGGGGGGGGGAGTCCCAGCTTTTACGAAAAGCGCAAAAAGAAAAAAAAACAAACCACCCACCGTACTTTGAATGAGCAGAGGGCTGGACTAGAAGACCTCTAAGGTCCCTTCCAGCTCTCTTATTCTGAGGCCCTCAATTGTGTGATATAATCAACAGTCTCTCTCCCTTTCGTTTCAGCTGTATAAAAAGCCAGACGTCCCACTTTATAAAAAAATCCGTTCAAGTAAGTGTTTATAATGGCTTTCGGGAGGGGGGGGGTGTCCCACCTTCCTTGCCCTTTATGCCATGTTTAGCTTGCCTTGTTTGGCAGATAGCTTGAAATTTGGGGCAGATGAGAAAAGCCTTTTAAATTCAAAGCCTTCCATCCTGGGCTGGATTTAAAATCCCTCCCTCATCCTGTGCCTTTTTTTTTTTTTCCCCCCCCACCCACCCGCAGACGTTTATGTAGACGTGAAACCTTTTTCTGGTTACGAAGCCACCACTTGCAACTGCAAGCAACCTGACGACAGCCGGAAAAGCGGATGCCTGGATGACTGTTTGAACAGGTAGGCGGTGGACTCGAACCCAGCACTTGTGTTTTTTATGGGTTAAATCGGGTGGGGAACGATCCCTCCCCTCTTTACGACTTGTGGACTTCAACTCCCAGATTTCCTGAGCCAGCTGTGTCTGAATCTCTCTCCCCCCCCCCTCTATCTCTTTCTCTCTCTATCTCTTTATCTATCTATCTCTTTCTCTCTCTCTTTTTCTCTCTCTATCTCTTTCTATCTTTCTCTCTCTCTCTCTCTCCTTTCCTCTCTATATATATCTCTTTCTCTATTTTTTTTTCTCTCTCTCTATCTCTTTCTCTATTTCTTTCTATATATATCTCTTTCTCTTTCTATCTCTCTCTCTCTCTTTCTCTCTCTCTCTCCCTCTCTATCTATCTATCTCTTTCTGTCTCTCTCCCTCTCTCTCCCTCTCTCTCCCTCTCTCTCTCTCTCTCTGCCCTCAGGATGATCTTTGCCGAGTGCTCGCCCAACACGTGTCCCTGCGGGGAGCAGTGCTGCAACCAGCGCATCCAGAGGCACGAGTGGGTCCAGTGTCTGGAACGCTTCCGGGCGGAGGAGAAAGGCTGGGGCATCCGCACCAAGGAGTCCCTCAAGGCTGGCCAGTTCATCATTGAGTACTTGGGGGAGGTCGTCAGCGAGCAGGAATTCAGGTAAAAGCCTGCGGAGGGCCCGGAGGGGGACTTGGGATCCTCCCTGCTGCGTGGGAGAGGAAGGTGGGGAGAAAGGCCTAGATCAGCCCCACCAGAGCAGAATAACAGTGTTGTGTTGGCTTTTCAGGAACCGGATGATCGAGCAGTACCACAACCACAGCGATCACTACTGCCTCAACCTGGACAGCGGCATGGTGATTGACAGCTATCGGATGGGCAACGAGGCCCGCTTCATCAACCACAGCTGCAACCCCAACTGCGAGATGCAGAAATGGTAAGTGCGCCCCGGCACTTGTCGGGAAGCCTCTCCTGTCTTGGCGTGCTCCAGAAAGCAAACCGGAGCTCAAAGCACCGGCAGTCCTCGGCCTACGATGTTTCGTTTAGTGACTGTCCGAAGCTACGGCAGCACTAGGAAAAAGGGGCTTAGGACCTTTGATTCACGCACACGAAACCCCATCCCCACGGTCCCCAGATCAACATTCAAACCCTTGGCAACTGACTCACATTTATGACGGTCGCAAGGTCCCAGCAGGGTCCTCCTGACAAGCAAAGCCAACGAGGGAAGCTGGATTCATTTAACAACCCGTGTTCTTGCAATGCAGCGCTGCGGCGATTCATTTAATAACTGCCTCGCTTAGTAGCAGAAATCTGGGGCTCCATTTTTGGTCATAAGTCAAGGACTATCTGTACAAACCGGCGGAGAAATGCATTACAACCCAGCTGTTAGCTTGTTGTTGTTTTTTTAATAAACAATTTTTATTAGTTTTCCATTTTACACCAACAAGGCTTAAGAACCAACGTGGAGGTAATCAGTTAAAAAACAATAACATTATAAATATACAACTCACACAATTTTGCTTAAAATCTCCCTCTCTATCTGTTTAGGATATTATAATCAAATTAATACATTTCTAAAACAAATTTATTCGTTAATACACCTCTACATATAAATTCCATTAATCAATAAAAGTTTTCAACAACTCATGATCTATCCCATAAGATCCTGTTTTACGCTTTATCAATTTTTCAAATGTTTAGACTTATTTATTTACTATTCAGGTGCCCCTAGTTTCTCTTAAATAAGAGAATAAGAGAAACTAGGGTGGTGGTGGTGGTTTTTTAACGGCGTTTCCGGTTTCCCTTCCTTTCCCTCCAGGTCGGTCAACGGCGTTTACCGGATCGGCCTCTACGCTCTGAAGGACATGCCGGCCGGCACCGAGCTGACTTACGACTACAATTTCCACTCCTTCAACAGGGAAAAGCAGGTGAAGGGCGCACGGGGCTGGGGGGGGGTCTCTGCTCTGGATCATCTTCTGCCAGCTGGGTGACTTTGGACCAGCCCTTCCCTCTCAGCCCAGCCCGCCTCGCAGGATTGTCGTCGTGTGCGTGTGGGGGGATATAGAAAGTGGAAGGAGAATTACATCTCTTTGCTGCCTTGAGTTACTTACAAATAAAATACAGTAGTCCTCGGCTTAACGGCCGTGATGGAGCCCAGGATTTCTCCTCCTAAGCGAGACGGTCGTTCAATGAGTTTTACACCCTTTTTTTAACCACCTTTCCTGCCCCCCCCCCGTTGTTAAGTTAGTCACACGGACGTTAAGTGAATCTGGCTTCCTTCGTTGGCTTGTCAGAAGGCCGTAAAAGGGGATCACGTCTCACACACACACACACACACATACACAGACACACACACAGGACGCTGCGGCCGTCATAAACCTGAATCGGTTGCCCAAGTGTTTAAATTTTGACCCCGTGACCACAGGGTTGCCATGATGGCCTTCAGCGCAAGCAATGATGGTAAAGTTCCTTTTTTGTGGCGCCGTCATCACTAAACGAAGTGCTGTAAGTCGAGGACTGCCTGGAAAGGCGGGATAAACACGAAACAAAGAAGGGGTGTGGCTGGGTCTGTCAGATAACTTGGAGCTGCCCAGCTTCCACTCTTCGGCAAGGGCTCCCCCCCATTGAAACACGCACCCCGTTTTCCTCCATGCACACACACACACACACACACACACACCCCGTTGAAACAGGCGCCCCCTTTTCCTCCTCTTAGCAACTCTGCAAGTGCGGCTTCGAAAAATGCCGAGGGATCATCGGCGGCAAGAGCCAGCGAATGAACGGCCTGCTCAACAAAGGCAACCAGATGGTCCCAGCGCAGAGGCGGCCCAGCCGGTCCAAAGAGAAGAGGAAGTCGAAGCACAAGTTGAAAAAGAGGGTGAGCCCCTGCCCCACGTCCACCCTGACCATTTAGCGTCGGTCAGAGGGACGTCAGGTTCCAATGAGAGAGAGAGAGAGAGATACAGATGATAGATAGAGATGATAGAGATAGAGATAGATAGATGAGATAGAGATAGATGATAGATAGATATAGAGATGATAGAGATATAGATAGATGATATAGATAGATAGATAGATAGATAGATAGATAGATATAGATGAGAGAGATATAGATGAGATATAGATATAGATAGATAGACAGACAGATAGATATAGAGATATAGAGATGATAGAGATATAGATAGATGAGATAGATGATATAGATAGATAGATGAGAGAGATAGAGATAGATAGATAGATGATACAGAGATAGAGATAGACAGACATAGATAGATGGATCGATATAGATATAGATATAGATAAACATTTTAGAGGAAGATCCTCATTGGAGAGCTTAGCCAATTAGCTTCCCAAGGTCCTCGTTTAACGACCAGCTGCTTAGCGATCAAAATTACGATGGATTCCCCTTCCCCCCCCCCCCCGAAAAGTTACGACTTTCAATCACGAGGGAGCCCAACTTTTCTGCTGCTTAGTGTGACTTCAGTTAAGTGAACTTGGCCCTTGTTAAATTAGCCACGTGGTCGTTCAGCGAATCTGGATTATTCCTCCTCCCCAATTGATTTTGCACGTCAGAAGATCGCAAAAGGGAAAATCATTTCCTGCCTGTGATAAAGCAGAGTTTGGAACCTGGGTGGCCCCCTCCCCCCCAATTTAGCTCTCTCTCTCTCTCTGAAGACTTCCCTCCCTCCCTCCCTGCCAGAAACATCACTCTTGTTTTCCAGAAGGGCCACATTCCGGAAGACCCCGGGGAGAACTCCGCCCCCCCAACTCGGTTGACCCCCCACCTGCAGATGAAGCCCATGTCCAACAGGGAAAGGTGAGGAGAAGGGAAGGGCTGCTGGCGCCCAGCCTGGGTGTTTTCCAGGGGGGTCTTGGGATGGGTGAGGTGTGGGTCACGTCAGACGAGGGTCTTGGGATGGGTCAAGCACCGACATCCGCTCAGTTTCACTGAAGTTGTTACCTAGCTTGGTAACGAAACGTCCAGAAACCGACCCACAAGCTCGGAGAACAAAGCACACACACCCCCCCTCATTTTTCTCCCCGTCCAATCACCCCTAAGCCCTTGAAAGCAGCCACCTCTTCACCACCACCATCTGGAGCAGTGGCTGAGGTTTTCCCCACTCTCCCTCCTCCCCACTGTCTGACCCTCCCCCCTCTTCTAGGAATTTTGTGCTGAAACACCACGTTTTCCTGGTACGCAACTGGGACAAGATCCGTCAGAAGCAGGAAGAAGTCAAGCACGTCAGCGACAACCTCCACTCGCCCTCCTTGTACACCCGCTGGAATGGGATGTGTCGGGACGATGGCAACATCAAGTCGGGTAAGGGTCCGGCCTTTTGAGCCCTGTTCTCCGAGCACCTCGGGGGGCTTTTCGTAATGAAACCACAACCTTCTTCCCATCCGGGCCTGTTTGTTAAATTCAGCTCTTTGTACTAACAAGAGTTGAGAGGAACCTTGGAGGTCATCTAGTCCAACCCCCTGCTCAGGCAGGAGATCCTACTCCATTTCAGACAAATGGTTGTCCAGTCTCTTCTTAAAAACCTCCAGAGAGAGAGGGAGGGAGGGAAGGAAGGAAGGAAGGAAGGAAAGAAAGAAAGAAAAAAAGAACAGCAGAATAACAAGCGTTGGAAGGGACCTTGGAGGTTTTCTAGTCCAACCCCTTGCTCAGGCAGGAAACCCTATCCCATTTCAGACAAATGGGTGTCCAATCTCTTCTTAAACATGTTCAGTGTTGGAGCCCCCACAACCTCTGGTGGCAAGCCGTTCCACTGGTTAATTGTTCTCACTGTCAGGAAATTCCTCCTTAGTTCTAGCTTGCTTCTCCCCTTGATTAGTTTCCATCCATCTTTTCCTAACTTCAAACCACCCTTAATCAAACATCCGTCAGTTGAGGACAACCTGTGCAATAAAACATTCTGTTTAACATCACAGTGACGTCTTAAGGCAGGGGTCTTCCAACCTGGCCCTTTTCTGACTTGTGGACTTCAGCTCCCAGAATTCGTCAGCCAGGCACGAGGAATTCTGGGAGTTGAAGTCCACAAGTCATCAAAGGGCCAGGTTGGAAGACCCCTGTCTTAAGTGATCGACTTCATATCCTGAAGGGATGCAGGCAGTTGCTTCTTTAATCGCGTATACGGTTAAAACAAACAACGGTTTAGTGCCTTGTCAAACCCCGTCATCCCAAACCCTGCGACGCTGTCAGAAGCCCGGTGAGGCTCCCTCCATCACCCCCCTCCCCTTCTTTTCCAGATGTCTTCATGACCCAGTTCTCCGCCCTGCAGACCGCCCGTTCGGTCAGGACGCGGCGGTTGGCAGCTGCCGAAGAAAACCTTGAAGTAGCCCGAGCGGCCCGTCTTGCGCAGATCTTCAAGGAGATTTGCGACGGCATCATGGCCTACAAAGGTGACGGCAGCAGGAGGACGCAAAGTCAAACCCAAGCTTTGGGTAGAGTCTTCTTGAACCCAGGACAAGGGTTCCAGGAGGCTTAATGCAGGAAAGGACAGGTTAACTTGCGGGGCTTCAGAGTGGCGAACTTGGTACTTTTCTGGGGTGCTGGGTGCTCTCTGAGCTGGGTGGTTTCCTTGCAGACGTTTCATGGCCCAACTAGGGAACGTCATCAGTGCTAGAAGGGAAAGGGGGTTTGCAGAGAGGAGGAGGAGGAGAAGGATTGTAGAGTCCACGGTGGTCTCTGAGCTTGGCTGTTTTCTTGGAGACTTTTCATGACCCAACTAGGGAACATCATCAGTGCTGGAAGGGAGTGAGTGGAGGAGAATGAGAATAAGAATGGGGAGGGAGGGAGGGAGGAGGAGGAAGAGGAGGAGGAGGACCATGGGGTCTTCGTTGTTCTCTGAGCCTGATGGTTTCCCAGCAGACCTTTCATTACTCCAAGCCAAGTAGCACCATCATTACTAGCTCTTCTGTACTTTCCTTCTGGAGCCGATAAATCCAGATTACCAATTTATGGGGTGGGATTCCCTCCTTCCATCTGCGGCTGATGGTTTTGCGGGAATTACACACAGTTTTCTCCACCCTGATCTCGAGTTTTGCCCTTCCTTATAAATACCATCATTGGGAGCGTCTGGGGCTGGATGACCCCCACCCCCCTCACCCTGGCCCTTCAAGTCCTCCACCCCTCTACTCACTGCCCTGGAATCCCTCCACCCGGTTGTCCTCGTCCTTCTCCTTGTCTTCCACCTCTTGCTGTGTTGTAGGCTTCTTAAGAGCGCTGCTCTTTGCCGAAGGCTTCCTCCACTGAAGGTGCTTAAGCAGTTGTTCCTCCATCCCGCCCCAACATGGTTCGGACTACAGTCCCCATCCCCAGCTGTTATTCCTCTCTTCCCCCCCCCCCACGGTCCCCATCCCCTCCCTAAACAGGATCTCCAAACCCATCTGACCATATCTCAGGAGGCTTTGGAGGTCTCCATCGTCCTCACGGCGGTCTCTCCTTCTCTGCAGATTCCTCCAGGCAAGTCCTGGCCACCCCTTTGCTGCTGCTTCCTCCGAAAAAAAAGTAAGTCCGCTTCCCAAAGGGGGGAGTGGGTGGACCCTCCCCCTAATTGGAGTGTCCAAACTGGCGCCCTTTGGGTGTTTCCAACCTCTCCCCCCCCCCCCCGGTCCAGGAATGCCGATTACTATGAGAAGATCTCAGATCCCCTGGATCTCACCACCATTGAGAAGCAGATCCTGACGGGATACTACAAAACAGTGGAGGCTTTTGACGGGGATATGTTGAAGGTCTTCCGGAACGCCGAGGTGAGTCGGCCGAGGGTTTGGTTGTCTGGAACCAAGGAAGAATTCCCCCCCCCAAAAAAAATCCCCTCCCTCCTCAAAGATTCCTGGCTCTTGGTTTATTTTGCTTCAGGGCTGGGAATAATGTGGCACCGTTAAGTCTAGCACTGTCTTCTCAACCTCAGCAGCTTTCAGATAGGTGGACATCAACTCCCAGAATTCCCCAGCCAGTCTAGGAGTTGAAGTCCCTCCCCCCCCATCTTGAAGCAGGCTGGCTGGAGAATTCTGTGAGCTGAAATCCAGTCAAGCCAGCTAGGGAATTGTGGGCGTTGAAGCCCACTTATCTTAAAGCTTGCTGGCTGGGGAATTCTGGGAGTTGAAGTTCGCCCGTCTTAAAGCCTGCTGGCTGGGGAATTCTGGGAGTTGAAATCCAGTAAAGCATACTGGCTGGGGAATTCTGGGAATTGAAGTCCACCCATCTTAAAGCCTGCTGGCTGGGGGATTCTGGGAGTTGAAGCCCCTCCCCCTTCACCTGCCTGAAATACTACTCTAGCTTGACAAGGCTCATAAAAATAAATTAAATAATAATAATAAATAACCCTAGAACGTCACAGCCCTTAAATCCAAGAATCTAGACGTTCCCACCATAGGTCTTTTTCTCTCTCTTTTTTTTTTTTTGGCAGAAATACTACGGCCGCAAGTCTCCCATCGGGCGGGACGTCTGCCGGCTGCGGAAAGCCTACTACAACGCTCGCCATGAAGCCGCCGCTCAGATCGACGAGATCGTGGGCGAGACGGCCAGCGAGGCGGACAGCAGCGAGACCTCCCTGTGCGAGAAGGAGAACGGGCACGAGAAGGACGAAGACGTGATCCGTTGCATCTGCGGCTTGTACAAAGACGAAGGGCTCATGATCCAGTGTGACAAGTGCATGGTGAGGGGCCTCGGAGGACCCCTGCCCTGGCCAGACCCTCGGGAGAGGGTCAGCTTTCCCACTACAGCTCTCCAAAATTGGAGAAAATCCCTCTGGATTTGACCTCAAACTGGGTTTCCCAACCTTGACGGCTTTAAGACGCCCAGACTTCAACTTCCCCAAATCTTGACGAATTCTGGGAGTTGAAATCCAGGTTGGGAAACCCTGATCTAAAAGCAACAGGATCCCCTCTTTGGGAATACTTCAGTTAGTAAGAAGCTGGATTCTTTACTGTTTGGTAAGGGTTTTATTTTATTTTTATTTATTTTTTTGCAAAATGCAATAAGCGAAGTTGTTTTTTTTCGTTGCTCTGGCTTAGATCAATACTGCTCACTTTGGATGAAATTAGCCAGGCATATTCCAAGCTTCTGAGTGGGGAGGTTCTACTGGGTTTTTTTTTTTTCTTACTTTCTATAATTTTTTTTCCCTCGTCTACCAAGCCAAGATTTGTTTCCCAGTGTTTCCTGAGGCCTCCCTTTCTCTCGCAGGTGTGGCAGCACTGTGACTGTATGGGCGTGAACTCAGATGTCGAGCACTATCTGTGTGAACAATGCGAGCTTCGCACAGTGGATCGGGTAAGTGTCTGGAAGGAGGGAGGGAGAGAGACACACAGACAGAGAGAAAGAGAGAGACTGTCCACATCTCAACGTTTTTCCCACAATAACAACACTGTGAGGTGGGCTGGGCTGAGAGGGACTGGCCTAGAGTCACCCAGCCGGATTTCATGTCCAAGGCGGGACTAGAATTCACCGTCTCCTGGCGATTGGCCCAAAGTCACCCAGCCGGCTTTCATGACTAAGGAGGGACTAGAACTCACCGTCTCCTGGTGATTGGCCCAAAGTCACCCAGCCGGCTTTCATTTCTAAGGCAGGACTAGAATTTACCGTCTCCTGGCGATTGGCCCAAAGTCACCCAGCCAGCTTTCATGTCAAGGCAAGACTAGAACTCCCAATTTCTAGCCTATTGCGTCGACCATTCGACCAAAGTGGCTCTTTTCCTGTTGGCAAAACTTTAAGCCAGTTTCTAGGGGTTAGGGAAATTGAGTTTGCTTTCTCTTTTTTCTTTTTCACGGCCCTTTTCTCGCCTTTTTTGTCTCCTCTCCCCTTAGGAGGTACCAATGATTCCCCGGCCTCATTACACCCAGCCTGGCTGCGTTTACTTCATCTGCCTGTTGCGGGACGATCTCCTGCTACGTCAAGGTGGGTGTCTCTTCCCCGGGGGAGTGAGGGGCAGCCAGCAGGGCTGTGGGGATGGATAGCTCTTGCCTTCTCTTCAGGACCTTCAGATTCTCTCTCTCTCGGCCACTGATGCTTTTTCCTCACCGGGGTATCAAGGCCTTTCTCTCCTTCCTGCCCGCAGGAGACTGCGTGTACCTGATGCGAGACAGCCGAAGGACCCCCGACGGCCACCCGGTCCGGCAGTCGTACCGCCTGCTGTCCCACATCAACCGCGAGAGGCTGGATATCTTCCGGATTGAAAAGCTGTGGAAAAACGAGAAGTGAGTTTCTCCACTTTCCTACCACAAAAAGAAAGGGGAAAGTTAGCTGTTTTGCCTCTCAGCCATATTGGAGGTGGCTGCGGGGGGACGCCATAAATTTGTAGCCCACCTGGAAGATTTCTCCCTTCTTTCAGCCAGCAGATCACAAGTTTTGAAGTTATACAAACTTCTCCTAATAGGTAAATAAACCATTCATCCCTTAGAACAGGGTTGGACACTTTTAAATGGGGTGGACTTCAAGTCCCAGAATTCCTCAGCCAGCATGGCATTCTGGGACTTGAAGCGCATGCCACTTAAACTATGATTTCCGGGAGTTGAAGTCCACCCCTCTTAAAGCACACTGGCTGGGGAATTCTGGGAGTTGAAGTCCACCCTTCTAAAAGCAGGCTGGCTGGGAAATTCTGGGAGTGGAAGCCCACCCCTCTTAAAGCAGGCTGGCTGGGGAATTCTGGGAGTGGAAGCCCACCCCTCTTAAAGCATGCTGGCTGGAGGATTATGGGAGTGGAAGCCCATCCCTCTTAAAGCATGTTGGCTGGGGAATTCTGGGAGTTGAAGTCCACCCATCTTAAAGTGCTAAAACTTTAAGCTGTCTTAGAGCAACAATCAGCAACGAGCTCTTGAGTTCAAATTCCCCCCCCCCCAAAAAAAACCCCTCCTTGTTGAACACAGCAGCTTTAGGGTGAACTCTCTCCGCTTCTCGCCTTCCTGCAGGGGGGAACGGTTTGCCTTCGGCCACCACTACTTCCGCCCGCACGAAACCCACCACTCGCCCTCCCGCAAGTTCTACCATAATGAGCTCTTCCGGGTGCCGCTGTATGAGATCATCCCTCTGGAGGCGGTGGTGGGGACCTGCTGCGTGCTGGATCTCTACACTTACTGCAAAGGCAAGTCGGCAGATCACCTGAAGCAGCTTTCTCCCACCTGCCCCACCCCCACCCCCCCGAGGTTGGACTAGAAGACCTCCAAGGTCCCTTCCAACTTTCTTTGTCTTCTGTCTGCCAAAAATAGAAAATAACCGTGAGAACTTCTTTCCTCTCTCCCTCCGCCCCCCCCCCTTGCAGGAAGACCCAAAGGGGCGAAGGAGCCGGACGTGTACATCTGTGATTACCGCCTGGACAAGTCGGCGCACCTCTTCTACAAGATCCACCGCAACCGCTATCCGGTCTGCACCAAATCCTACGCCTTCGACCACTTCCCCAAACGGCTGACGCCGAAGAGGGACTTCTCGGTAAGCGCTACCTCCCCTCCTGTGAGTGCGCCCTCGGCGGAGAAGCCACCGGACCCCGGGGCGGCCCCTTCCTTAAAACACTCTCCTTTCACGGCGGTTCCTCAACCGGGTGGACTTCAGCTCCCAGCATCCCGTAACCAACGGGCCGGTGGAGAGAAACAACGCTCTGTCCATTTCTTTTCGGTCTCATCGGGGACTTTCCTCCCCAGCTTTGGAGGACCTCTCGTTGGTCGTTGTGCTCCTTTGGTCTGCCACCAGAGCTTTTGCCGGGCCCTGCCTCAGTTTCCCCAGCCTCTCCCTGACGGGGAATGACCTCCCTTTGAACGGTGGGCCTCAGGGGACCCTGAAGATTGACTCTGATTGGGTTTTTTCCCCTCTCCCATTTCAGCCTCATTACGTACCAGACAACTACAAGAGGAATGGAGGCAGGTGAGTCCCTGGTTGGTCGTGTGAAGACGGCAGCCCTTCGAGGTAGTCCTGCCTTCTCCATGTTTAGACTCTGATCTCGCTTCTCCAGCCCCCGCGGCTGTCCTTCCCGTCCCCTAAGATTATTCTCCCATCCCATAATACCTTTCCCCACAGAGGGCTGCCTCTCTTCGTCCCGCCTCGCCTTCCCGCCCAGCTTCTTTCCACAAAGATTCTCTTTTACGTCCCTCTTCCTCCCTTTTACGTCCTGCTCAGGTCATCTTGGAAGTCTGACCGCTCCAAGCCCCAGAGTAAAGAGCTGCCTCAGGAGGAGGAGCCACTCCCCCTTCCGGAAGAGGGCGTCGCCCACCCCGAGCCCCCTCCGGGCGAGCCGCCCGCCCAGCCGGAGGAGCCCGAGAAAGAGGCCCCTCCCCAGGAGAGCCTCGAGCCGGAGAAGAAGGCCGAGGAGGCCGGACCCGAGCCCAGGGAGCCCTGCAGCCCGGAGGAACGCCGGCACCTGCAGCGGGAGCGGCTGAACCACATCCTGCTCGCCCTCTTAGAGAAAATCCCAGGAAAAAACGGTGAGTCTCCTCCCCCCCCCCCGAGCCTTTTTCAGAATAAGGGTGGCCGCCCCCTTGACCTCCCTCCCTCTATATATTCCTTCCTTCTTTCCTTCTGTTTCCATTTGTTTATCCTTCCTTCCTTCCCTTCTCTTCCCTTCCCTTTCCTTCCCCTCCCTCCCTTCCTTCCTTCCTCTCGTTTCCATCTGTTTATCTATCTTCTTCCTTCCTTCCCTTCTCTTCCCCTTTCTTCCCCTCCCTCGCTCCCTCCCTTCTATTTCCATCTGTTTATCTATCCTTCCTTCCCTTCTCCTTCCTTCCTTCCCCTCCCTCCCTCCTTCCCTTCCATTTACATCTGTTTATCTATTCTTCCTTCCCCTCCCTCCCTCCCGTTTCCATCTGTCATCTATCCTTCCTTCCGTTCTCCTTCCTTCCTTCCCCTCCCTCCCTCCCTCTCTTCCGTTTCCATCTGTTTATCCCTTCCTTCCGTCCCTTCCCTCCCTCCCTCCCTTCCTTGGGGTCCTCATTTTGAAGTCCCTTCCGGGCTTTGCGATGCCCCCGAAAGCCGTCTGCATGGCGGAAGAGTACCTGCTCCGAAAACGGGTATCAGGAAATCCCAGCTGGGCCCTCCAGCCCCCTCTTCCACCCCAAGGCGGCCCTTCATGCATTTCCACCCCCAACCGGCCCCTCCCTCCAAGATGGCCGTGCTGCTGTCCATCCCACCGGCCGCAAAAGTTTCCTAAAGCTTTCTCTCTCTCTCTCTCTCTCTCTCTCTCTCTCCTTCCCCCGTTGCAGCCATCGACGTCACCTACCTGCTGGAGGAAGGCTCAGGCCGGAAGCTGCGGCGTCGCACCCTGCTTCTCCCGGAGAGCGGCTGCAGGAAGTGAGCCTGCATCTCCTCCCCTCCCCGCCCTCCCCTGCAGCAGGGTGCAGTTTGCAATTCCCCCTCCAGTCCTGGGTCAGGACCGGGAGCGCAAGACTGACAGCCGGGCCGGGCTTTGGACCTCTGCCGTCCCGCGTCTCTCGGCCCGCCCGGAGGCAGGAGGAGGCGTCTCGGTCCGGCCGAGCGGAAGGAAACTGACGGAACGGTTCTGTAGCACTTAGACCCTGCACTTGGGCAGGCAAGCCCCCTCCCTCTCTCCCCTGTACCCACCCACCCACCGTCCCCCAGGAGCGCTCAGCACCCAGCACCAGGGGAGGGGAGCCAGCCATAGCCTCCTCCTTCCTCTTAAGGTACTAAGGAAGAACCCTCTCTCCCATCCCCGGAGGACGCGCGCCGATTCATTTCATTTAATTTATTCTTTTTCATCCCCTGCCCCATCCCGCTCTTGACAAGGAAAACGAGAAAAGGGAAGGGGGCGGTGGAGGACAGCTGCAGACCCCACCCAGTTTGGCACTGCCCTGTTTCTCTCCCCCCTTCCAGCCCCCCTGCCCCGGGCATCTCCCTTGCTCCAAATCTGGGGCTTAAGGGCCCGACATGTGGCACTACACGGAGGTCTAGCACCCCTAAAGCATTTGCAAAAAAAAGGGGGGGGTCTCTTGAAGGCACCGGAATGAGATTTGGGGGGGGGGATTTTATTGTCGGACATTTTGCACACAAAGAGGCGTCCCGTTCTTACGGCTGCCCCCAGAGAAACCATGGATGGATTTTCGGAAGCACTTGGGTCCCATGTCGTCCATCTCCAGAGAGGACGGGACAAGGGGGACGCTGCGCTTAATTTTTAATTTTTTTTTTTCTTTTTCCTCTCCCCGTCTCTCCTGCAGAGGGTTCCCCCCCCCCCCAAAGCAGGTTCCAGGTCCTCTTCTTTTTTGGGGGGGGGAGAATTATTATTTCTACTTTTTTTTTTTTTTGCCTTCTCCCTCCTGCCCCCTTTTTGTACCAAGCTGTCGTTCTTGTGCGTCTTGGTGTATATCGTGGCGAAAAAATAAATAATTTTTTTTTCCCTTTGAGGGAAGGGAAAAGGAGGGAGGGCGGGAAAAACGAGGCAAAAATTCCCACGCCCACCAGGGAAAAAAAGAAAATAGCCTTTCACTACACGAATCGTGGAACAGTATTTCCAAGCGAGCATCTGCCGCCCATGACACTACTTGCGTTTTTTTTTCCTTTTTAATTTTTCTTTCTTTTTTTTTCTTCTTTTTTTTTTTGTCAATTTCAAAAGACAAACTGTACAGCTTACCAAATGGCTGCCTCTTAAAGAGGCAGTGTATTTTGGACAGGGGCAGGAAGGTGGAAAAAAAAACATCACCGTGGAAGACAACGACTGGGCCCAAAAAAAAAAGGATTATTTTTTTCTCTCTCTCTTCTCCCCCCCCTCCCCCGGTTTTGCTGCAGAGATCAGCCTGGACTTTTCACGCTGGGGGGGGGGGAGAGAAAAATAAAAATAAATAAAAGACTTTTCTTCAAACTTCTTCCTGAGCAGCGAAAAAAGTCGGACTTTTGACACTGACTCTTTCACGTAGCTTCGCGCTCTCGTTTGTTCGGCGTTCACATTGCATATTCTGGTCCTGTTTTCGGTGTCCTTATAAACAAAAAAAAAAATCCTGTTTTTAAATGTGCCAAGTTGTATATATCTTAAACCTTTTTTTTTTCCCTTCTCTCTCGTGTGATTGTAAAGCAATATGGTAACTCTCTCTCTTTCTTCCTCCCTCTCTTTCTCTCTCTCTCTCTCTCTCTCCATGTTTTCTTCTGGAAGGACCATGGTCCAACCACTGTACATTTTCTCGTTTGACTATATAATTCTTGTTTTGATCTTAGTTTTGAAACGACAACGGAGGAAAAAACAAACAAACAAACCAAACGAAAACCCACGGCGCCATTCCATTTATTAAACCTGAGGATTTCAACGGTTTAAAAAAGGGGGGGTTTGGTGGGGGGAAAGAGAGAGGGGTTCCCCCCCCCCCGGGATCAGGAGGGATTAAACAGGAGGAAAAATAACGACAGCCCTTTGAGGAAAAAGAAAAAAGAAAATATTTTATTAAAAAAAAAAAGCAAAAAAAGGCAAAAGAGGAGAACTGTTCAGAATATTTTCTTACTGTAGAGAAGCGATTGTATAGCAGAACTCCAGAGTATGTAATACTCAACGTTGTGTCGTGCGGGCGGGCGGGACAAACCACAAAAATCGCATGTTTTAAAAAAATTAAGGGGAAAAAAAATAATTTGTTTTGGAGTTGTGCCGACGAGTTCGAAAATGGGAGCTGACGGGGGGGGATTTGTCTCGAAATGGTGTCAAACACTAAAGAAAAAAGAGGTTTAAAAAAGTCCTTTTTTAAAAGAGAAAATAATAATAATGTTTGATGTTGCCGATGATGGAGAGAAGAGAATAATAATAATGTTGATTTTAAAAAAAATAATAAAAAAATAAAGAGTGCTCAGACGTGATATGCGAGATACTTAAAAACTTTGCCATTTTTTTGTGAAAAAAAAAGAAATCTTTCTTTTGTTGAAAGAGTAAGTAAAATAAATAGATAAATAAAAAAAGGCGATGATTTTTAGACAATCAAATTCTAGAGAAGTGCGAAGAATTTGTGTTGGCTTTTCCCCCCTCTTTTTTTCTCCCCCCCATCCTTTCCCCCTTTCTTTATTTTTAATCAAAAAAACGATTTTTTTTTGCTTTGTTTTTCTTCAAACCGGTTGTAGAGAATTGCTGACTTTTTACGACGAAAAAAATAAAATAAAACAGTGGGGTGGGAAGAGGGGAAGGAAGGTTATTTTGTATGAATATTAAAAGGAGACAGACCGTGGTTTCACACCCTGATTGCTGATAGAAGCCCAGGTTAAAATTAAAAAAAAATGAAAGAAAAAAAGAAAAAAGCACTACATTTGTGGCAAAGTGGAGAATAACAAAACTCTTTTTAGTCTGCATGGGACAGGCCGTGTGGTTGCTGAGAAGAATTGCTGCTAATATATTTCCTTTTTACAAAAGCATATCTAAATAGACCATTGTTTTGATGTTAATCTTTGTAAATTATGTATTACCAATTTTAACATTGGATGTAATTGCATAAAAAAAAAAGCCTGCATCTCAGATATTGAGAGATTCTAGTATTAAATGGAAAAAAAAAAAAACATGTTTCCTATTTACGGTTTCAAGGTGTTTTCATTTTGTATTTGTTTTTCAGCGTTCGCTAATTCTCCGTTTCCTCCCAGTTTTAGCTGCCATTTGACCTCCCTTTGGGGAGGCTTCGTTAAAACCGAACGAGCTAAATTACAGGTAGTCCTCGACTTGACGACCGCAGTTGAGCGTTGCTAAGTGAGTTTTGCCCCGTTTTACGACTTCGCTTGCCACCGTTGTCACAGTCAATCCCTGCAGTTGTGAAGTTAGCCACACGCTCATTAAACAAGTCGGGCTGCCCCCCGTTGACTTTGCTGGTCGGAAGGTCGAGAAAGGACATCGCGTGACTCCGGGATGCTGCGACCGTCGTAAATATGAGTCAGTTGCCAAGCGTCTGAATTTTGATGATGGATGGATGGATGGATGGATGGATGGATAGATATAGAGATGGATAGGTTGGTAGGTATAGGTAGGTAGGTAGATAGATAATAGGTAGATATAGATACAGATGGTTAGGTAAGAGATTGATGTAGACATAGAGATGGATAGGTAGACAAAGAGATGGCTAGATGATAGAGGTAGGTAAGTAGGTAGATAATAGATGATTGATAAATATAGATGATGGATAGATAGATAATAGGTAACCTTTATTGTCATTTTTTTACTGTGGGCACAATGGCACACATTAAAAATGAAATTTAGTTGCTTGCTCTCCAAGTGTACATACACATATACATAGCACACAGAGCTGTTAATCCATGGAAAACTGTTCCTTTTACTGGGTGAATTTAAGCCAAAGTTTCTCCGTCGTGCTGCTCGCATCCTTTGCATTTTGGCAAGGAGGCCGATTGTAAATCCATGGCCGTAGCCTCTGTCCTCTCTTCGCACTTACATGCAGGGAGTCCTCGGTCTACGTCCACAATCGGGACCAGGATTTCCACGCTAAGCGAGGAGTAACTCAGCCCTGCCCAATTTTTTAAAAAAACTCCACCCCTTAGAGGCTAAATTTCTAGCTTAAAAGGAGCCGTTCTTACAACTCATTATGACATCTTAACGGCCCCAACTTTGCATTAGGACAAGCCGATTGCAACTCCTTGCAAAAGCATTGCCATCAGCGGTGTCGTTCCTATTTTTTCCACTTTTGAAAAATTTTCCAAGAAATACATGTACGGTTCATTTAGACCCCGTATAACCCCACCCCTAAGTGTAAAAATTAGGGCAGAAAAATTCAACCTGGCGTGCGAATCCTATCCGGGAGACGAAAATAAGCGTGTTAATTCAACGTTCCTTCCACAAAATTGGGGAAATGCATAACAATAAACTCCTTTTCTTGATGCTGCGTTTCACAGAAGGTGGTAGAAAGGAGGATAACAGGGAGGATAAAGAATGCAAATGTTCCTATTTTAACGTGTGTTTTTTAAAACCTCAAGAGATAGAAAGCTAGCATTGCAGGAAGAGACGTATTCCGTCCTGACGTGCTAGCTTTCAGAGAGTTTTATCAAGCCTCTCGCAGTTCAGCCTTCAAAGATGAAGCTGTAATTTATTTTATTTCATCCTAAAACTTAAAAGCTCCTGATTGAGCTGTGGATCTGGGGTTGAACTGGACCGCTGGGGAATTCTGGGAGATGGAGTCTACACATCTTACAGTTGCTAAGGTGGAAAGACTGAACTAAACTACAGGTAGTCGACCTTAAGTCCACACTGGGTCATAAGTTGGGGACAGTTGTAAAGTATGCTACCTGGGGGATTCTAGGAGTTGAAGTCCACCCCTCTTAAAGCAGGCTGGCTGGGGGAATCTGGGAGTTGAAGTCTCCCATCTTCCAAGTAATCAAAATTGAGAGGCAAAGCTTTTAAAAAGGTGTTATTTTCACCCCTTACCATCAGAGGGAGCCAAAGATACATCTCGTGAGGTCATACAATCCGAATTCAGATTCATTTCTCAAACATTGCAAAGAGAGGAAAAAGCAAATTAAAAGCAAAATTCTCCAGCAGGCCACAGCTGATTCCTAGCAACAGAGGGCAACAGAGGGCAGTATGCAACATCCTAGCTTGTTCCTCCCCGTCCATCTTTCTTTAGGCAGGCCTTCGGACCAGAAGCAATCCAGATAACACAACTGCTGGTTAAATTGGCTCACCAATATTGTCTGAACGATATTTTTATTTCCCTCTCCAATGTACAGGTCATCTTCTAGAAAGCAGAAAGAGGGCTGATTCCGGATGGGACGAACGGACAAGATCGTTTGGGAAGAGCGTGCAGTGGCCAAAAAATAATAATAATAATAATTTAAAAAATTAGGCTCCTTAGATACTTCTCTTCCAGTTAACCCTAGCAATACCGACAGCCCTCCGCTTCCTCGTTGACTTTGCTTGGCAGACGGTCACAAAGGGGGATCACGTGACATCCCCCCCCGGAGACGCTGCGACCGTCATAAATACGAATCGCTTGCCAAGCAGTCTGAATTTTGATTCACATGACTCGGGGGGAATGCTACAGTGGTTGTACCGTACATGTGAAAAACGGTCATAAGCCACTTTTGCGGTGTCGTTGTAACTTCAAACAGTCGCTCAATTAACGGTTGCAAGTCTGTATTCTTTTCTGTTTCGTCATTTAAAAAAAAAAAAAAAAATCAATAGCCTGGATGAGAAGTATCCATTGGAAGCCAAAATTCTGATCAATAAATTTGAAAGGACATTCCCTCCGGCTTTAGAAGCAGAAGGGGTCAAACTGAGCCTACCGAAAAAGATTAAACTATATATATATATGTATATTATATCTATATATCTATATGTATATATCAATTTCTCTATATGTACACAGGTATATGCAATATACACATTGCAGGAAACGCTCTTCTGGGGCTGTGCAGCAGACGAGGGGGCGATAAATAAAATAGATAAAAATCAGAAATTCCAGGCGGGGAAAAAGTGGAAACTGGTCCAGCTCCCCCCCCCCCAAATACTCCAGGTCCTGGGGTAGCCCATCATCCCTGGCCAGCTTCTGACGGGGAGGATGGGCCAGTTCCAGGTCACCAGGTTTGAAAAAGCAGAGCGAAGAATTTCAAAAGAGTGTAAATCTTCCATGTCAGTCATTGCAAATAACCTTTGGTGATGCTTTGGCTGTACCGGGAAGCTTAGCTGCTTTGTAATTTGTTGTTGTTGTTTTAAACAGTTTGGAGGGTCGGCTGGATTCTCCTTCCTTTGGATCACCTTCTTCCTGGCCTGGACCTCCCCCGTCAGATGATCAGGGAAGTGTAGCCCACGTGGACGAGGCCTTGCCGGCCTCCGGAGAGGCACTTCAGCCAGTTTTCATCCACCGTCTCCATCACTTGCAGGATCTCCCCTTTGCAAAAGGCCAGGTGTCCAGCAGCCTCACCTGCGTGGTCACAGAGGGCCCGCACAGCTCTGGAGGGAGGGAGATCAAGGAAGCCAACATAAGTTGGTTTGTTTCCTGATACCCCTACTTTCCTTGTTTTTAAAAGCTAACTCAAGGTGGTGAACCTACTTAATGTTCCTTCCTTCCTCCTGTTTGCCCCACAATAACAACCCTGTCAGGTGAGTTGGATTGGGCCCAGGGAAGGAAGGACTGACCCAAAGTCACTCAGCAGCTCTGGTGACTAAAGTGGAACTAGAACTCGCCGTCTCCTGGGGATTGGCCCCAAAGTCACCTAGCCGGCTTTCGTGCCTAAGGCAGGACTAGAACTCACACTTTCCGGGTGATTGGGCCATGGTCACTCCGCCGGCTTTCATTCTTTAAAGCAGGACTAGAACTCCCACTCTCCTGGTGATTGGCCCAAACTCACCCAGACGGCTTTCATGCCTAAGGCAGGACTAGAACTCACCCTCTCTTGGTGATTGGCCCAAACTCACCCAGATGACTTGCATGCCTAAGGCAGGACTAGAACTCACCGTCTCCAGGTAATTGACCCCAAGTCGCCCAGCTTTCATTCTTAAGGCAGAACTGGAACTCACTCTCTCCTGGTGATGAGGCCAAAATCACCCATCTGGCGTTCACACTTAAGGCAGAACTAGAACTCAGGACTTCTACCCTGGTGCGTTAACCACCAGACCAAATGAGCTCTAGCTGCAGGCCAGACTTTGGGGTTGGAAGAACACCAACGGACCTGGCAGGATGCGCCCATCAGCCGGAGGTTTGTCCAAGGCAACCTCTGAATCCCGGCTGAATCTCAAGACGTAACGGTGTCCTTTGAAAAGGCTGGCATGCCAGCTAGTTCAGGCTTCGGAGTTTTTGTTTCCCACAGATGCTTCCCAACAAAGCGCCAACTTACGTGTAGGTCTGTACTGGGTCTGGGGGATTCTGTGCCCCCTCTGCCTTTTGCCAGGTCTTCTGGGTCGGCCCCCCCTTCTTCGCGAAGGCCAGCGTGTTAATGGCAGAACACAGCCATCTCGAAGGGCGCCTGCTAGACAAGGAGACACGGACGGGAAGGGCAAAGGGGTCGTTATTGCTCATCCTTTCCAAAATTGCCCCACGGATCTAGATGTCCCATAGGGATTGAAGTCTCCTTAAGGGTGGGAAAAAATAACCCAGTAACTCCTATGTACTCATTTTCATTTTTAAATTTAAATTTTCACAACCAAAGGATCTTAAATTTCAGAATTTTCCCAGCGGGAGAGCCAAAGCTTCTAGGCCTTAGCAAGGCCACATCCAGACAGGCGGCCCAAACCCTCCTCATGTCGATTTTTCAAAGCTAAACTCCCTTTTGCCACCCCACGCCTAACACATTTAAGGGGGGGTCGTTCCTCAGAGCTTATCGGGGGGGGGGGCAAATGTAGGGCCACCCCCGACACCTACCTGGACCGAAGTAGATTCGGATCCGTCTCGTTCACAGCCCCGGGAGAATTCGCTCCAAACAGCCAGTCCAGCCGTCTTTCGTTCCCGTTTCCAGCCTCCGGTTTCTCCTCGGTTCCTTCCAGATAGACTTCTCCTGCCTCAGGGGGATCCATTCCCGGCTGGGAGGGGCTCCTTGCCGCCGGGGCGTCTTCCTTGCAGACGGACGACCGTTTTTCTACCTGGGAGTCGTTTTTGCCAAGTTTGGGGCATTCTTCGGCACTGGCACCGCTCTCTCCGGCTGCCGTCCGGCTCTCCTTAATGGCCACCCACAGCTTGGTCCACCTGCTCGGCGGCTGGGCTGGGCTCTCCTCCTGCCCGGGCTGGGCCCAGGCCGGGCTCCCGTTGCCACGGAGGGTGCTTGCCAGCCGCTCCTTCCAGCCCAGAAGTCTCTGGGGCAGGAGCCATTCCTGAAAGGGGCTGGAGGGAGCCAAGAAAGCATCTTCCAAAGTGGCAAAAGGAATCGGGGGCTCGGATAAATCCAGCGGGGTCAAACCGGGGCTCTCCCACCGACCGGCTCCGGGTTCGGGAGACGGGGTGCTTGGCTGGGGCATCGGCCGGACGCTGATGGGCAGGTGGCGATGCTCAAAGAGCAGGTCCAGTTGGAAGGTGAGGACCGAAAGTGGTTGCAGCAGGAGAAGGAGCTCTTCGGCCCAACGGGGGCAGATCCTCTGGCTTAGAAGCAGGAAGGCAGTGGGCAAATACAGGGAGGAGACCAGCTCTGTTTGGGGGGGGGGGTAGAAATGGCAAAAAAAAAATCGGTCAGAAACTTGAGTGGAAAAGGGAGCATCTTAAACGGGATAATGAGAGGGTTCGGGACAGGGAGAACGAAAAGCAGAGAAAAGAGCAATGAATAGCAGAATATCAGAGTTGGAAGGGACCTTGGAGGTCTTCTAGTCGAGCCCGCTGCTCAAGCAGGAGACCCTATTCCACATGGCTATCCAGTCTCTTCTAGGAGGGAGGGAGGAAGGAAGGAAGGAAAGAAAGAGAAAGAAGAAAGAAAAGAGAAGAAAGAAAGAAGAAAGAAAAGAAAAGAAAGAAAGAAACGAAAAAAAAGAAGAAAAAGAAAGAGAGAAAGAAAGAAAGAAAGGGAGGGAGGGAGGAAGGTTGAAGGAAAGAAAGAAGAAGGAAGAGAGAAAGAAAGAAAAAGAAAGAAAGAAAGAATAGCAGAATAACAGAGTTGGAAGGGACCTCGGAGGTCATCTAGTCCAGCCCCCTGTTCAAGCAGGAGACCCTATCCCATTCCAGACAAATGGTGGTCCAGTCTCTTAAAAACCTGCTCTAAAACCAGAGTTTGCGACTTAGCTAGACTTAGAAGATTGTGAACGGAGAATTCAGTTAAGCATCCCCTTTCTGGAAAAAGATGCACACACACACATACACACACACACACAGAGACAGACAGACAATCTGACCTACCTGAGTTTCTTTGCAGCTGTGTGAACCATTCCTCCACTTGCTTCAAGCTAAGGAAGAGACGGAAGAGGGAAGCATTTAACAACAACTAACACCAGAATTCCCACGACTAAACCAGGCCGCTGTTAAGCGACTCACATCCGACTTTACAATTTTGTTAAGCGAACGAACCACTGAAACACTTAAGCGAAACCAGCTTCTCCCCTCGACTTGGCTTGTCGGAATCCAGCCGGGAAGATCGCTAAAGGGGATCACGTGATCCCGGGACGCTGCAACCCGTCATGAATATAAACCAATTGCCAAGCACCCCTATTTGGATCACGTGACCCTGGGGATGCTGCAACGGTCGTAAGTGTGAACAAGTCCCAAGTCACTGTTTTGAGTGCCGTTGTAACTTGGGACGGTCACTAAACAAGCTGTTGAAGCACCTGTCTCTCTTTTAATTTCCTATTTTGGCCCTATTTTTGTACTCGTTTGTTCTTTTGTTTTCCTCATCCTCTTTTCCAACCCCTCACCCCCTTTTTTTTCCTTTTAATGGCGCGAGAGGGACGGGCCACTTTCATCTCAAATCAGCAGCCAGCAGCGGCTTCGAAAATGGAAGCGGTCCATCCCTACCAACTTTGCAATCCCTCCTCTCTGCTCCCTTCTCCCGTCTCGCACCCTCACTCACTTCAGAAGACCCAGGATAAAAGCGTGGAAACATTGGTGGTGACTCCGAAGCGGGGCCAGCCGTGACACACGCCAGTACAACGCGGTGAAGGTTCTGGTGTGGGCACCTGGGGAGAAAAACCAGATTCAGACGCCTTTGCAATGCCGTCCGTTCGCTTCGCGGAAGTCTCAGCCGGAAAGGTATCCTTGGGTGTGAACGAGGGTCTTGTGTCAACCACAACAATTGTGTGGGGGGGTTTTCCACAACCCCACGGGAAAATTCTCCCGCCCCCCCCCCCCGAGTCTAATTTTTAAGAGAAGGAACACCGGAATTAAAACTACACATACCACCTTTCTTAAGATCTCCTGGTCTTAAGTTTAGCCGAATTGCCCAAGTTAGATTGAGGGTATGAGGAAAAGTTATATTATGTCGCTGTATTATTTTACCTGCTCGGATCGATCATCTGCATTACCAAATGTATTCCTTTGATGTAGAATTCCTCCCCAACTCCCTCCCTCCCTCTCTCCCTCTCTCTTCCCCCTCCTTCTCCCTCTCCCTCCCTCGCTCTCTTACCCTCCCATTTTGCCTTACCAAATGTATTCTTTTGATGTAGAATTCCCCAACTCTCTATTTATCTCTCCCTCCCTCTCCCTCCCTCTCTCCCCTTCTCTCTTCCCCTCTCTCCCTCTCTCCCTCCCTCTGTCTTCCCCTCCCTCTCTCCCTCCCTCTGTCTCCTTCCCTCCCTCTCTCCTTCCCTTTCTCTCTCCCTCTTTCTCCCTCCCTCTCTCTCTCCTTCCCCCCTTCTCTCCTTCCCTTTCTCTCTCCTTCCCTTTCTCTCTCCCTCCCTCTTTCCCTCTCCCTCCCTCTCTCTCTCACACACACATACACACACAGGGACCACAATCCACACAACATAGCCCCTTCTGCTTCTCTTAACCTCCCATTCCCAAACTACGCCACCTACCCGGCCTGGCCGAAGCTTCGACGACACTCCATGGAGAGCTGGGCCGGTATCCTGTGATGACATCCTTCTGAAATGGCTTCAGGCCGTCGCCCACCAGGGCGTGCAAGGCGGGGCAGAGCGTGTGGAGGATCAAATGCCCCACTTCGGGGGTGAGCTGGCTGTCACCCAGCTGGGCCTGTGGCAGGAGGGAAAGGACGGTGCCAGCGACTGGCAGCTGGGGAAGAGCCAATAGCTCCCCCTTCCTCTGCTAATTGCTAATTAACATATCCTAATTAACACGCACATCCTGCCCGCCCACCTTTTTAATCCCAGGAGCCAAATAAAAGCCCACATGGTAACCTTGGCTTCCAGCCGAAACTGCGAAAGGCTGTTGTGTGATACACACAATTCAGGCGTTTCCAAAAAAGATGTTTTGTGTCCCACTTAGATGTCGCCCCCTATTCCGTTGTGCATACAAGCAGTCCTCCCTTTACAGCCATTCGTTTAGTGACCATTTAATAGTTACGGCACTGAACTGACCTTTTGAACGAGGTTCCGGGCGGTGCTGAAGTGAGCCACGATTTTGTCCACGGAAGCACTGACGGCCACCAGCAGTGCTAGGAAGAAACAGATGGTTGAGGAAGATGTCGGGGGGGGGGAGACCCAGTTCTGGGGGAGTCATGAACCCCGACTTATGGATGCATTCTGAAAGTTGACCCATCTGAGGTCCTTTGGTTCAGAAATTCTTGCCCAAAGATGCACCCTTTGGTCCATTTAAAAATTACATGAACAAGACTTTTAATTATATGTAGAATTTTTTCTTTCTCTTTCTTTTTTCCTCTATATATCCCTCTATCCATCCTTCTCTCCCTCTATCTCTGTCTGTCTGTTCATTAATCTTCCTTCCATTGTCTGTCTATCTATCTATCTATCTATCTATCTATCTATCTATCTATCTATCTATCTTACATCTCCATACCTTCCTTCCTTCCTTTCTTCCTTCCTTGTCTGTCTTTCTGTCTCTCTCTCTGTCTCTCTCTCTCTATCTATCTATCTATATCTCCATCATACCCCCTTCCTTCCTTCCTTCCTTCCTTCCTTCCTTCCTTCCTTCCTTCCTTCCTTCCTTCCTTCCTTCCTTCTTTGTCTGTCTACCTACCTACCTACCTACCTACAATCTTACCTTTTTTCTGTTGTCGAAGCTGTGTAGAGACTGCGTCTCCTGTCCTCGCTGGGCATCTTTGGAGTGAGACTCCAGCAAAGGACTGAGAATGTCGAACTGGGGGAAAAAAAAGACAAAAGAAAAAAAAAGTGGAGAACATAAGAATTAACCTGCCTTAATATACTGATGTGCTCCTCTGTGGGCACGATTTACGAATTATTTAATCATTTAACCTTCTTTCCCCCCTCCCCCACTCCTCCTTTCTTCATCCCAGGAGGAGCTTCATCTCCTTCTCTTCCTGGTGTCTGTTTAAAACTTTGCCAGATCCGTAGAAAAAGACAGTGTCAGGGTTAGATCTGAGGCAGGTCTTCTTATCTGGGTTAATTCCAGGCGACTAGCCAAGTCCAAAGAACATCCCTTTGCATTGCAAGGTCAAGCTGATGTTTGAAAGCAGAGTTTTCCCAGCTTTGGCAACTTGAAGACTGTGTGGACTTCAACTCCCAGAATGCGCCAGCCAGCAGGGGAATCTTGGGAACTGACGTCCATGCGTCTTCAGCTTGCCAAGATTGGGAAAACTCCGATTTAAATAGTCCACTTCAGGAAGAGATTTCCAAGGCTTGTTGAGAGTTCAACTTGGTGGGTTTTCCCCGATGTCAGTTTATTAAATCAGAGAAGGCTAATTTTAACTTCCAAGTTTTCTCACCGAGACCACTCCCCCCTTTTGGCTTTTTTAAGAGTCCTTCCCTCCCCACTCTCAAAAAGATAGGACCCCCTTTGGAAAGGGGCGATCGTAAAGAGTCATGGAGGAAGGAGGGAGAGGCTTACGTTGGCGAGGGGCTCCCGACTCCTCGGCTCTCATAGTGTCCTGAGAGACTCTCCCCCAGGGACCCTTTCCACCCTGCTTTCCAAGGGGGTCCCGGGCTCCAAGTGACAGCTCGGACACCTGGTGGGTGGGGAAAGCTAAGATGGGGAAGGATTTGCTTGAGGGGAAGAAAGGAGAGAACAGCACGGCCAGATCAGGACTGTTGAGGAAGGGGAGCAGGCTCCGAGCTGGGGGGGAGTACGCCCCGATGGGCGAGAGACGGATGGGGAGATCCGGAGACACCGCCTCGAAAATAGGTCCCTGCGCGGTCGCCAAGAGGCAAACGTCTTCGCAGGACAAGGTCTTCAGCCTTGGACAAAAGGCCCCTGCCGAAGGGTCAGAGGGCAACTCGGCCACTTGCTCCAAACGGTGAGGGTGGGGAAGTGGAGAAGCGGGTCCAGCAGCCTTCCCCCTTGCCGGGGGCAAAGGGACGAGGAGACCCCGAGGCCGAGAGGGGACCTGGTGAGCTGCAGGCAGTGGGAACAAAGGACGAGAAACGGTGAAGAAGCCGGATCAGAGTTGTGAAAGAGCACAGCCGGGGTTAGGCGAGACCCAGATGGATGAAGGATTTTGGGGTGGGGGTGGAGTGGGGTGGAAAGAGGTATTGGGGAGCCGGTGGAGAACATGTGGATGACGGAGAAAGAAAGAAGTGGGGGTGGGAAAGCAGCAGCAAGAAAGGGGTACGAAAGCCGGGGTACAGATGGCAGAGACAGGAGGGAAGGAAGAGAGGATATGAAAAGAAACAAAACAAAACAAATGTTAATTCTGGACAGCACAATAAAACAGACATATCATGGGGGGGAGGCACAGCCCACCCACCCACCCACTCACCCACAAAGCCAATACCTCCACCCCCCCAATTTGGAAGCCTGAAATTTGGACTACAATCGCCTTCATTCCCGGCTGGGTGACAGCTTCCTTATTAATCTCTGCAGCCAAAGCCTACAAGGCAGAAATTGAGGAGGGAGGGTGTCCATGCATGATATAGAGGTCAAAAAGCCCCCTCTGATGCAAAACGGGGGGGGGGCTGGACTCTGTTTGACCACTTGCTCACTGGGGGTTACAGGGAAGACGAGAGCAAAGCCACAATTAACCCCGATTGTCAGGTTCAGCTGCTCTCCTCCTGCTGTCAAAGGAAGCAAAATTCAGATTACCTTTTTTTTTTTTTGGAGGTTGGGGAACTTTCTCTGTTTTCTGAAACAGATAAAGGCAGCTAATTCGGATTCCTGAATTTGGAGTTCTGTGGTCCTTTCGGCCAAGACCCCCTCCCCGTGGCTCCTTCAATAAAGGCAGGAAGTCAGCCTGCAAACAATCCAGCTTGTTTGCAAGAAAAGGTAAATAAGGAAGTGCAGCAGGAGAAAAGCGAAAGCGATTCCTGGAGAAGCAATAAAATTTAACTTACTCCCAGGGAGGGTGGGAGGAGCATTCAGGAAGCCCCCCCCAAAAAAAATCAAAACAAAAAACCAAGGGAAACAAAAGCCCAGCCAAAAATTCCCAGCAAAATTTCCTGTTTATTTATTTTTTCTTATTCTTTACAATTAATGTCTTACCCTTATAGCTGGTCGCACAATTAACCAGTTGTTGAGACTGGATTTAGCATTTTTAGCCTTCCAAGTGGTATGTGATTATTTCCTTTTTGTTGATTGCCTTATTATTGATGGCAACTAACCAAAGGGAGAACCAGCCTAGAACTAAGGAGAAATTTCCTGACTGTTAGAACAATTAACCAGTGGAACTACCTGCCTCCAGAAGCGGTGAATGCTCCAACACTGGAAGTTTTTAAGAAGGGACTGGACAGCCTGTGATTCTGTTATTCTGTTTTCCTTCCTTCCTTCCTTCCTTCCTTCCTTCCTTCCTTCCTTCCTTCCTTCCTTCCTTCCTTCCTTCCTTCCTTCCTTCCTTCCTTCCTTCCTTCCTTCTTCCTCATCACTGGAGGCTTTTAAGAGACTGGATAGCCATTTGTCTGAAATGGTGTAGGGTTTCCTGCCTGAGCAGGGGGTTGGACTACATGACCTCCAAAGCCCCTTCCAACTTTATTATTATCATTGTTGTTGTTGTTGTTATCCTACACAAAATAAGGTGAGATAAGATAGGAGAAGAGCCTAGGGACTAGAAGCTTTATTTGCCCATCGCCAGGTTGGGGCATATATGTTAAATTGCTCTCTACAGATGTGGGAAAGCAAAATTTTGCTTCTCTTCCTATAAGTCTCTTTGGAGACCATGGGATGGGCGTTCAAACCTCCTTCTATCAACTCATAACCCTGCGAGGTAGGCTCAGCTTCCAATCTCAGTCAGATTTTGCATTCAGGGTCTTTTAATATTTCGACACCCCCCCAAAAAAAGATCCAGTCTTTTTTAGCTCAAACCCCCCCCCCCCCAAATACAATCACAAGAGAAAGGAAAGGATCTTATACAAGGGACATTGGCAGGGAATGAAATGGAGAAAGAAATGAAGGGAAAGTGTGTGTGTTGTGTTTGTTTTTTAAACACCCCCCCTCCCAAGAATTTCCTCATTTCCAT